>NW_027117418.1:6355936-7627123 GCF_038363985.1 Apiospora kogelbergensis | reverse complement strand
CCGTACATCCTTTCACCAATCAAGCAATTCTCTGCTCTGTGGTACGGGGCACCTGACCGGCGCTCCTGAGGAATAAACAAGGAACCCCACCACCCAATTATCTTGAACCAAGCCGGCGCTCCACGCACCTTTCTTCTTCATTTTTTCCCTCCAGCCTTTTTCTCAAGCTTCCTTGTTCAGCTTCCACTTTTCAGTTTCCTCCTTCGGCTGTTTCCCTACCATCGGCGACAACAGTTTTTCTCATCTAGTGAGTTGCTACCCTTCTCATATTTTACACACACGTTCCTCTATTGTGTACACCACCTCTACTGGTGTACGCTGTCTCTTACTGTATACACGATCTCTGTTTCTAATAACCATATTCCCTCATATAGCACAATCCAGATGGATATCAGTGCTTCGCATACGCTATTTCCTTACATTATGATAGTTTAGCGTGCTATCACCACAGTCGATTTGGACAATCTCGACTTGATCATTGACGAGATCAATGACCTCGACGTGCTTGACAGCTAGCTAGAGACTTGTGGTACACTTCACGTTTACTGCGAAATCTTCAAGTTCAAGTAGTCCACGTTCGATGGTGGCGCAGAGACTTTGGAAGTGGCCAGCGATGATACCCCCTGCCAGTCACTCAAACTCAGTCAAGACAACGGCGATAGCGGTGACAATTCGCTACGACAAGTTTGCCCTGATGAACATAGTGGACGTACCGTCCTCGTCGCCCTGCCCAGGATATGAGGCTCTACACTCCTCAACGTGTTAACTGCACTCTTCAATGTGTTAGAGTGCTGCCGGCCAGATTGGTGATGGCTTTGTCGGTGTCCCGCATCCTGACCCAACCCTCTGAAAAAGCCAGGATCGTCTACCGAGAAGCACTGGGTCCGATTCATTTCGCAGAATGAATTACTTAAGCTTCTTGGATAGCCCCTCGGGATGATGGGATAAACGTCCGGTATTGGCACAGCTATGAAGTGGTGCGCTCCATCAAATCAGACCACTCGACACGTCGAGAGTGCTGCTTCCTATCACATCGTGGGTGACCTCGAGGCACTGGAGAAAGTAGGCTGCAATTCCTCGGCTGAGGGAACCACTAAGAAGGTTTTCGATGATAATCTCGCGCTCTTTCACTTTGAAGAGAAGAGCTAGAAGGCCTTTGCCGTCGTCTTAGTGTACTTGAGAGATGCTGACTATACCACGGCACCTTACATGGCACCGCCTGGTACAGAGGGATACCGCCTCACCCGTTCTACGTGCCAAGCTGCTGCCGTTGCCCTGAGGGCAGAGAGCAACGCCGTGAACGACGGAATCCCGAAGTAGAGGAGCAAGCGAGATTCACCTCAGCATCAAGTGAGACGCCATGGTCCTATATGTCTCTCCAGGATATTACAAGGAAGACTCGGAGCAACACAATGCCAAGAAGGCCAAGTACGAAATTGATTCTAAGCTGCCCAGCGAAGCGTTCAGGGACAGCATTACAGACTCCCCACTGGCGCTGAGAGATAATGCATTCTTTCCTTCTTTTCGTTTCAATGTGAAGGCGTCAACCCAACAGAAACGAAACCGAGAGATAATGTATCATGTCCCATACCTGCCAATATGGCATGGGCAGCGCCTTACACGAATGACCCAAGCACGGCCTATGCTGCTCGCCAGGCGGCTTTCAACCACACGTGCCCTCGCTGCTATCAAAACGGACCATCTTCTGGAACCAGGATATCTGCGAGTACAAGGATGCAAGGTGGCAGTTCCTTATTGACGCTAACATTGATGATGAGCGTGGAAACGACTGCGATGGCGATACTTGTCCCCAGATTTTGCAATTATATTTGCTGGAAGGAGACTGATACTGTCATTTTGCCCTAGGAGCTCGTGTCCTCCCTGGCTTGGGTTACGATACCGCCAACTATACCACGGCGCCTTTTATGGCACCACCTGGCAGGCATGGAGGGTTACCCGCCTCATCCATTCTACATCCTGGGCACCCTACCCGCCAGTACTGTTGAGGAACCCACACCTGTAGTGCTGCATTTATGCCCCGCCACATGTAACACACAGGGTCTCTTCTTCCTCTCTCCTTTATCTCAATTTGCTACCTTCAGCTGCTCGTCACGCTTTGCTCCGACCAGGGAATATAGGCCTCTTGGCCTATTTTCGAACCTTGGCCAAAGCCCAGTGGCTGTGGCGTGATAGAGCGGTATGGTGGTTGAGAGCACTTGGAGATGGATGACTTGTCGGGAGATGAGTTAAGGGGTTGGGGCTCTCACCAGCTTGTGATTGTAACAATCTGATAGCCACCGTACCCATTCCCTTGTCGCAAATATTCTCAAGGACGCTACGATCGATCAGGCGAGCAAGTTCATCTGCGAGCTGCAATGCGCAAAGGGCCCTGGTGCCCTATTAACAGCCAATGTGGTGGCATTTATCAAGGGTGTAAGTAAGACGAGAAGACCGTGGAGATGCCCATTAAATCTCCCAGAAACATGGTCTCACGATGGATGAGCTTGCGAAGCAGAAGGGAAAACCCCGATTCGACGGAGCCCGCAATCTGCGGATGGATTACCTCAATGCTGCGTTGAAGGATATTCGAACCCGCCGCTACACAAGGACCTCCAATCCAAGCAGTCCGGTATCGTGTTGAAGAGTGTTGATGGTGCCTAGGCCTGATTGGGATTGCCGGTCATGATTGACGGCTCGTTTGGACAATCATGAAATCCTTTGGTGGTCCATATTGGGTTGCGAGATCAAGGCAGACTGGATGCTGGAAACTTCTGAGGGCCAGCTTCGGGACTACTTTAGGGCCCATGGTATGGGCAGCGCCTTACATGAATGATCCGATCTCGGCTCAGACGTCTCTGCAACAATGCCGACGAAAACGATGAGAGAAAGACGTGGATGCAAAAGAAGTCTGCTGGATGTAGCGAGTAACTAGTAAGTACGGCGAGACGTGCGGCTGGAAGACCCATACCGTATGATGATGTAAGAGGTAGCAAGCAGCACGCATTCTATACCATATTGACGAAATACAGCAGGACAGGACTGTATATATATTTGCTATAATATATATCCATTGAAAACCGTCGGGGTTTCTTGGCCGTGCAATGTTACCATTTGGTCACGATGAGTCTACTACGACTCCCAAACTGGTTGACTGCATGTCAGGTACTCATCGATGCAAGGGCCTTCCTGCCTCATACGGAAGTCATCCACCATGTTGAGCAAGCAAGGGAAAGTCATATTGACTGGGTTTTGATTTGTGGCCCAGCATCGCAAGTGCTCTGCTTCATGTCTTGACTGATCGATACACGGTGAGCTATCCAAAGCCACATTGATCGTGCCTTACACCCCTTCCTACTGCCGGGTCCTGGTCTTTGGCAAGTCTACAAATATTGCCCTCACTCTCTTTCTCCAATTGGACTCTCTGCAAGCACATGCGTATGTATGCAGGCAAGCAGCAGGCGTTCTTGTTTTCTCGCCCAAAAGGCTGGAACGAACGAACAATCGAACAAACCAACAAACGAGCGATCGACTTTTCCCACCACGCTGCACTGCACACTGCACGCAGACGTAGACGCAAGACGCCAACCAAGAAGACGCCTACGACCTACGCCTACGACCTACGCCTTCCGCCCCCACAATTCTTCGACTCTCACAATTGAGCTTGGGAACTTGAACACCGAAACACAAGAACACAACACACACACACAACAATACAAAGAAACGAGCGGGAGCCACATCAACCTCCTCTATTTCCCTCTCCTCACCACCTCCATCACCGCCGCCACCGACCTTTTCTCGACTCTTCTGCCAATAACCACTCCTCTGACCCCCCTTTTTCTACTCTCCTCCTCCTCCTCCTCGCAGTCTCTCGCACACCTCACCCTCTCTTGTCCTCTACCCCTCCCCCAGCCCGCCACCAAGGACTCAGACCTCCCCTGTCACCTTGACCCGCACTTCTCCCGCATCCGGCCTTTCTTGTGACTACTGGCATATCGGTTTCATTCCTACCGTCTTACAACGCTGGATGCCATCGTTGCCCGCTTGATCGCACATACGGCCGCATACTTCTTCAATTTCAAGGCTGCAAAGCTTTGCTTGCGGAACACCCAGAGGCCATTTCACGGTTCTCCAACTGCTTGCCCACGCGGTTAGTTGGTGGTCTGCATCTACAAGTATAGACCTCCCAGGTTCTTCCTACTAGTCCCCATACTCTCTACCTTACCTCAAGGTACCGCACACCCACGTACTACATCCTACTGGACGCACGGAAAGCAACAATACGGCCTAGAGAGAACAGCAGACAGACAGCTTGAGCTTGGTTCGTTTAATTCTGCGACCAACCAGACGCAACAATCGTCAACCCCACTGCCAATCCATCCCACTCTCTCTGCCCCCAAGGGAAACAAAAGAAACAAGACCAGGACAAAAAACTTCCGTGATTTACTCTGAGGTAAGTACGTTGGTGGAATGGCCGGCGATGCCCCGCTTTGGTCTCGCTCCCTCTTTCACTCACTCACTCACTCGCTCGCTCGCACCCTGCCTTTCCCCTTCCCCTCTCCATCTCCACTGCCCGCTGTTGTTACAGTTTCTATTTTCTACTACCACTTGCACTTGCTGGATCGTGCAGCGCAGATGCACAGAAAGCCCACCACCGGTCAAATATAGCCATCTTGGCCATAGCCTGTCTTGACACGCCCGCTCACCCATATTTGTTAATGTCACATGAAATATCCCATTTCCCATATCACCCTCTCCACCATTCGACCTGATCTGCATCTTGTCTACTGCAAAGTGCGAGCTTATCAGAGCTAACCAACGCCGCGACTCAACTAGCTAGGCCAGCTCTCTGTTTTCGCCCACCATTCGTCAACAGTAAAAAGGGCAGCTTGTTTGCGCAAATCAGCATCAACACCAAGCATCACCCTTTCGCATAGTGCGTTGCTGCTGTCTACCTGCATCGTGCGCTACACAGGAAGTTCTAGGCTTTTTCTTCTGGTTCCAACCTAGGCAGTCTTCATTCTTGTTACTTGCCCTTTTACACCATGTCTGTCACGCAAGACGCCATCTCGCCCAATGGCGACATCCTTGATCAAGGAATGGATAACCTGAAGCTTGAGGGAGACCTCGGCCCAGATGGGCAGCCTGCTCCCAAGACTGACGAGGAATACGCCGCTACTAGCTTGACGCTGCGTGCCATTGTCTCTTCCAAGGAGGCCGGCGTCATCATTGGCAAAGGTGGCAAGAACGTAGCCGACCTACGTGATGAGACGGGCGTCAAAGCCGGTGTCAGCAAAGTGGTACAAGGCGTGCATGATCGCGTGTTGACCATAACTGGAGGCTGCGATGCGATCTCTAGAGCCTACTCGATAGTTGCGCGCGCGCTGCTCGAGGGGGCACCAGCGATGGGCATGGGCGGCGTTGTCCAAAACAACGGCACACATCGTATGTGACCGACCCCCGAAATCCATGTTTTGCTTGAATGGACTTTGCTAACCTAATCCAGCCATCAAGCTGCTCATTTCACACAACCAGATGGGCACCATCATCGGTAGACAGGGCCTGAAGATCAAACACATCCAGGATGTGTCAGGCGTCCGCATGGTGGCACAGAAGGAGATGCTGCCACAGTCGACCGAGAGAATTGTGGAGGTCCAAGGAACTCCCGAGGGAATCCAGCAGGCCATCTGGGAAATCTGCAAGTGTCTGGTCGATGATTGGCAGCGTGGCACCGGCACCGTGTTGTATAACCCTGTGGTCCGTACCCAACCGGGCGGTGCGGGGTCTCTGCCCAGTGCTACTGGCGCAGCTGTTAGCGGGGCTGGCAGCTATGGCGCTGCTCCCAGCAGAGACTATGGAGGCCCCCGTGTCACGCGAACAGGAAATGGAGCCGATTTCAGCAACGGCGGAGGACGCCAGTACCGCCGCTCCGATTCCGATGCAGGCACCCGGGATCGCCAAGGCCCTCCTACGCACGACGAGAACGGCGAGGAGATCCAGACCCAGAACATCAGCATCCCCGCCGATATGGTGGGTTGCATCATTGGCCGAGCCGGCACCAAGATCAGCGAGATCCGCAAGACGTCTGGCGCCCGCATTTCTATTGCCAAGGTATGATGATGACTGAGCCGTTATACATGTATTGTTACTGTGCTAACAGTGTTGAATAGGCTCCTCACGACGAGACTGGCGAGAGAATGTTCACCATCATGGGCTCGGCCAAGGCCAACGAGACGGCGTTGTTCTTGCTCTACGAGAACCTGGAAGCCGAAAAGATGCGCCGCAGCCAGACTCAGGTGCAGGAATAAAGAAAAGGCTTTGTGGATGGTAGATTTCTTCCCAAGCCAAGCAAAGTGGGAAGGATTACAACCTCTGTGAGGATTGATCCGTCCAGCTTTACTGTTGCGATTTCCCATGTTCTTGTACATCAAGCCTAGCACCGGCGCTGGTTAAGGCTCACTGGCGGGTGCCTTGCACGCCCGCTCTCGCCAAGGACACGGATTGATATATTTTGTCTGGAGTATTTCTAATGTTGGTTGGATTTGGCGAAAGGAACCCTGGTTGTAAGGCGGGGCGATTCCAGATCTGACTTGCCGCAAGGCTGATGACCTCTACCAATGCTGGCGGGTCAAACGAAACGACGTAATGACGACTACTCTTCCATTTCTTTCCCCCGACGAAGGCGGCCGGCGTGATCGGCTCTATTCTTCAAGTCTGTTTTCCTTGCTTCTTATTTCAGATATCCAAACACACCACCCACACAGAGAGAGTCTCACATAAACACCACTTTCCCGACTTTCCTTTGCGCAGTTCTCCGTTATCCACAAGACGTCTTCGACATGGACCTATTGGCGCCGGTCGGGTCTTATGGATGAAGAGGCAGCATGCGCCTACGTAATCGACCTCACTCTCATGTATCAAGATTCCCGTTTGTCTGGATGAGAATCGCCCCAATCTCGTCACATCGCGTTCTTGCCTTTATCGCGATCCCCTCCTCGCTATCTCTATTTCCTTTCCCCCACCCATGCGCACTTCCAAAGCTGCCGTCCTCTATGCAGGCAGCTAAGAACCATCATCAACAACAACAACGAAATCGGCGGGCCTCGTGTCGGTCCCATGACGACGGACTGGGTTGCATATTATGTTCACTTTCTTGGAGGCTCGGACACAACTCTCTAGGATTAAGCCTGCGATGAGGTGGGAATTGGGATGTCAAGTAGGCCAAAAAAATCAAACAGCCCCTGGGGCGGCCCCGAATGATCAATTGGAAGTCTTTCTGCGACGTGATGATGTTTATGAAGTGCGACGTTGTTGTGAAATGCAAATGCCATGCCTTCGACGGATGCCATGCCATGCGGCGGCCATGGACGGACCGAGCCTCCACTGGACGACTGGACCCCTCCACTACGCCTGTACTTATGCACCCCACGGTCAAGCTCTAGCAGCAGTGCTAAAAATAATGTACTCGTGGGTATCTCACTCTCATCCACGGGTCCCTTAAATCCTGCCAATCTGTCATCAACTCACGCATGATGATTCCAGGGTCCAGACTCGTTTTCTCTCGTTAACTGCTTGTCTTATGGTTTGATTCGATTCTAACCCGTGTCTTATTTTATTATTCCCTTCTCTTCTTTCCTTCCCACTCTGTCTCCGTCAATCGACCTGTCTTCATCCTTGTCGTTGCCCCTTCCGCTCGTTATTTACTTACCCACCAAATCGTCGGCTGTTTGGGGGTGAGCCGCGCAACTTACCAACCATGGCGCGTACCAAGCAAGTCAAGCCCATCGAACGCCAGCCCTCTTCCGAATACGTAGGTGGGCAGACAGCAGCCCCAAGCAGGCGGCATGTCGATCCCGTCATGGCGCAATCCGACAAGTCCAACGGCGCATTGAGCCCACCCACCAAGGCCGCCGTCGCCGCGTCCGTCGAGAAGGCAGATGCTGGTGTGCTGCAGCTGGTGATTGCCGTCGCAGGCATTTACGGTTCCTTGTAAGAGACATGTTCCTTCCTCCCCAACCCTGTTATGCAGAAATAAAGATAGAGCTTGCTGTGACTGACTATATTCTTTCTTTGCGCCCGTCCAGCTTGACATGGGCCTACCTGCAGGAGAAGCTCACGACGACGCCCCACGGGCCCCCCGGGCGCGACCGAGGTCTTCAAGTACCCCGTCTTCCTCAACACGATCCAGTCCCTGTTCGCCGCGACCACGGGCGCCATCTACCTGTACTTCAGCACGCCGCGGGGCGCGCCCCTGCCGGCCATCTTCCCGTCGCAGCGCATCGTGTGGCCGCTGCTGCTCGTCGCCCTCACCAGCTCCCTCGCCTCGCCCTTCGGCTACGCCAGCCTCGCCCACATCGACTACATCACCTTCCTGCTGGCCAAGTCGTGCAAGCTTCTACCCGTCATGTTCCTGCACATCACCGTCTTCCGCAAGCGCTACCCCCTGTACAAGTACCTGGTGGTCGCGGCCGTGACGGCGGGCGTCGCCGTCTTCACGCTGCACTCGGGCAAGAAGGGCGGCTCCAAGAAGCACGCGACGACCGACGATGCGGAGCGCAACATGCCCTGGGGCTTGTTGCTGCTGTCCATCAACCTGCTGTTCGACGGCCTTACCAACAGCACCCAGGACTACATCTTCAGCGCCTTCCAGCCCTACACGGGCCCCCAGATGATGTGCGCCAACAACCTCATGAGCACCGCCGTCACCGCCGCCTACCTGATCCTCAGCCCCTGGCTCGTCCAGACCGGCATCGGCGAGTGGCTCGGCATGGACGTCGCCGGTAGCGCCGGCGAGCTCGGCGAGGCCCTCCAGTTCATGGCGCGCAACCCGTCCGTCTGGGCCGACGTGCTGGGTTTCGCGGCTTGTGGTGCTGTAGGACAGGTGTTTATCTGTACGTTCTATCTTTATTCCCCGCCCCATCTATTACATATACTCTTAGCATACTCGCCACTAACCTGAAACCAGTCTACACGCTCTCCACCTTCTCATCCGTCCTGCTCGTCACCGTCACCGTCACGCGCAAGATGTTCACCATGATCCTGTCCGTCGTCGCCTTTGGCCACCGCCTGACCCAGATGCAGGTCCTGGGCGTCGGCCTCGTCTTCGGCGGCATTGGTGTCGAGGCCGCCATTGCGCGCCAGGAGAAGATGGCCAAGGAGGAGGCCAAGCGCAAGGCCAAATTGGCCAAGGCGCAATAATGGAAGAGCATTTGCCCCCTTTTCTATCTCTTTCCTCTTTGTCATGAGATTCGACGTGGGGATGATACGTACATTAAGAGAACATAGAGGAACGACGGCATTTGCGCGTGCTTTTCTTCTGATGCGACAATGCGGAGATATTTACTTACCAGGTCAGCTGAAGGAGAGAATAAGACCAGAGGCTAGGAACCGGAGGGCTTTTTGATTTTGAAAGATGGATACCCTTAAGAGAATTCTCGACACAGCAGATAGCCCTGGAAATGTTCGGTCGTGATAACCGGCCAGCACATAGAAATAGAAGGCTCGGTTATCCACAGGTGTTCGGTTGCATTTGAATGGAGGTGCTTGTCCCTTACAAAACTCCAGTCCCGAATACGAATCCTATGAATGGAGGAATATAAGTGTGCCCTTGTAGGCGAAGTCTAGACACTACCACGGAGCTTGAAAATCCTGTTATTATATATGACAGAATCATCGCTTAAGTCTCATAGGGTGGGCTCGTCACATTTTCGCAGGACATGGAATGTTTGGGTATGTGTTTGGATTTTTTTTCGTAGATTTGGGTTGTCCTACGAGACTATATACAATTACTTAATGACTTTATGTGGCTCAAGGGAATATAAGCAATCACTTGAGACGCAACTAAGCCCACAGGGAAGAAGAAGAGAGATGGTAGACCGAACCCCCTTGACAACCTCCTTGTGCACGTGCGTATTCTCATTGTGAGCTATCCCCTTGTCCCTCCCGGCCAGCGTGTGCAGGTTGTGGATGGGGGTGTGTAAATCCATGACGACCCCCCGGGCGGCACACGCGTTTTCCTCGGCGTATTTCGCCTTGAACCCCCTTCCTTTCCTTCCTGCCGTTCCATGCCAGCACTTCCCATCAAAACTCCTGGATTAGACTAGACCGTCGTCGTTCAGAAAACGGACATATGGCAAGGGAATATCCCTGCCTGGGTCACAACCCAACCACGAAGACGCCTCCCCCGACCGGATTTGGCAGCGAACAACAAAATAAAATGAAACGCGTTTCCGGGTATATTCCGGGGATCGCCCATGTAACCGACATTTTGCTACGCTATGCCGTTCCTTTTGCATGACGGAAGAATAATAAGAGAACTCCTGATTCTGCTTGTAAGAACGAACGTATGACTAGGTTTACTGAAGGTGTGAATTTGACAAAGAAGATTTTGGCTTGTTCGGTAAAGTTCTTCCTGAACAATGTTGTTTATAAAAAAAAGTTGTCGTTCGGTGCTAGGTCAAGCAAGCCATGTCCAAGAAAGCCTCATGAACTAGGTGCTGCCTATTCATAAGCCCGAAAGCCAAGGATGTTGTTGAGAACGCCCGTGTATGCCGTACAACAGACGCTTCGCAAAACCGAAAAAAACATCGAATTGGCTAGTTGGATGGAAATGTATGGAGCGGTTACACGTCTCGCGGTAATATCGGGACGTATGAGTCGTAAGTCGTCGATCATTATGTTTGCCACATAGAATACAGATCTTGGGTGTTTGGATGTTGAGCCATTGGCTTGCTCTATAACACCTCGTCGATAGACCGCACGATAGGCGTTTCCCCCTTCGTGGGAGGGCTTCTAGGGTCGGCCACTTGAGTAGGTCGCACAAACGGGTCGAAAGGATCTCGTGGGAACATTGTTGTTCTTGGTGAGAAGAAACCGTCGTTGGGCTCCTTAGGGGTTGGCGGCACCTCCACAAACTTCATCCCTGCTATCTCACCGAGAGAGTCGTGCAATGGATTGCTCGTCATAGTCTCAGCTCTGGGTGACAACAGGGCATCTTCGTCAGGCAGTGCTCGTGTGATGTGCGTATCTTCATACACCGGTGCTTCGGCCTGCCGGTTGAGCGACAAAGGCTCCTGGTTTCCGCCAAAGTGTAGGCTGGAGAACCCGAGGCTTTGAATCCCTTGCCCGAAACGGTGCATCCCAAAGCCCGGAGATGGTGGAGGCTTGTATTCCTCACGAGAAGGGGGAAAGCCAGGTGAAGGCGGAGGCTTGTATTCGTCACGAGGAGGGGGAAGCCAGGTGAAGGCGGAGGTCTAAAACCGTTGTGCGAAGGCGGGAAGCCCGGTGAAGGCGGTGGCTGGAAGAAGGACGAGTTTCGGGGTGGGAAGGAAGAATCGGGTTCCGGCTCTAATAGCATCGGCGGCTGTAGTCCCTTCTCGTGATCCAAGTCCAGGTTAAAACGACCAAACTTTCCCAGGTCCTTCTCATCTTCCTTCTCGGCCCAGGAAAAGCTGGATGGGGCAGAAGATGGGCCAGGCGATAGGGCTTCTAGGTTCGGTGTGGATTTCGGCCGAGCATTGACCGGACTCTTTTCTGGGCTCTTTGTGCGCCCCGACTCCTGGCTTTCATCCGGAAGAGGCGCACTGAGGGGCTCCTTGGGGGTAATGTCGATAGCATCAGCCGAGAGCGTGAGTCTGTGTTTAGTAGGACTCCGCCCGCTCTTAAGCCCGGCTGCAGACCGAGGGAGTCTCTTCTTGGCAATCTCCTTCTGGAAGTCCTGTAAGCAGTACATGAGTCGCATGTTGGGACTGATCCATCGACTTTTGGACTGCGCAGCATAGTATGCATCATTGACGCTCATACCAGGGTTCTGGTAGAGACCGTATGCGATGATGAGACTGGCAGAGCGACTGGCACCCTGTTGGCAGTGGACGAGCACTTTCTTGCCTTCCTTTGTCCGTTTCTCAATCATTTCGCAGAGCGTCATGAGATCAGTTGCGATGTCTGTGTGATGATCCCATGGCATATGGATGTACTCGGGCTCTTTGGAGATATCCAATGCCTTGGGAGTGGTGGGTGTCTCCACCCGATCCTCCATTGGGTATTCGAATGCTGTTGCGAAGCTAGCGGTTGACACAGCAGTATCGGGGATAGGCGACTCGGCCGCCGGCTCTTCCTCCTTCGCTGATTTGGCAGAGAACGATTCCGAGAAAGGGTTGGTCACTTCTCGGGCCACGTTGATTACAACGTCGAATTTAGCGGCCTCGTCCGCAGTTGGCTCCAGGTAGAGATAAACGTTATCCTCATAGATGGCGATTGGTCCATCGGGGTAGCCGGGGGATTTCTGATCCTCATTCCCTTCGCTCTCATCGCGGAATGGTTCCATTTCCATACGGTTGGCAACTTGAGATCTAATGGGAGAGGAAGAGTCTTCCTCCATAATCGGATCGTCAAAGGTGGGTTTGATGATGGAGTGTTTAGTGGACGGACGCAGCAACTCGGACAGACCCGATTCTCCTCGCTCCAGAACTGTAGGAAAAGTCATACCGCCAGCGGGACCAAAGGTAGCAGATTTCATGCCAGAGAGCATATGCGGCGAAGACGTCGAATGCTTAAGTGCACGTCTTTGGAGCATGGGCAACGCAGGAGAGCTCGGTACATCGAGCAGGGTAGGGCGTATGCTGGCCCCAACGTTAAGACCTTGCGAGTCTGTCTTGAGACTAAGCTGGCTTGGCTTGCGCTTCATGGCGGGGATGGCGGGCTTTATGAATGAGGGCGAAGAGGGCTCGGAAACCAGACTCGACGATAGCGATGTCTGGAACGGTGGCTGTATTGACAGACCCTTCATATTGCGCGCTCGTCTGGGAGACGGAGATGTCATTGGTCGTGGTAACTCGGATGCGCCACCGTTGTTGACCGTAAGGGTGTGCATGTTAGATGACAAGTCCGATGACAAGCCAGAAAGCCCGCCAAACGTGGTCGCTGGGAACGAGTTAAGAGGTATTAGGTTGACAGGCGAGTCGGGTGAGGACGACGGTGATGGATCAGAGAGAGAGGAAGTATCCGTGGTGAGCGTGGTAGTCGGCGATGAGTCTGCCGATTCCGAATTGTGTGTAGAAGTGCTCTCATTGTGACGGTGCAAGTGATCTGCGAGCGGTCGCAAATGTTGCTGTTGCTGTTGAAGCTGCGTCGGGATCTGTGGCGCACAAGTCGGCTCCATGTCCATCATCTTCGAGTCCACCATCGTAACCATTCCTCGTCCACTCTCGTCGTATCCTTCGGCTTCGGGGTCCAGAATGGACATGAAAGAGGGAATTTGGTCCTCGTATAGTCTGCGAGCCGCAGCCGACGGCATGTTTGGTCTCTATTAGTGGTCTCAGTCGGTCGCTGGAATTGCACACGCGCGGGTGTACGCTGAGTAGCTTCTTTCAGTTGAACCTTTGTGGTATTTGGCGTTGTCTGCCAAACGAAGCGCACAGGTCGTCGCGACCTGGATTAAATGTGTTGTAAGGGAAAGCTATCCAATGAACGCAGTGGTGGATAAGACGAGGGCGATGGCCTGGTTTTGGACAGCGCTGCTGAATCCTGTGATTGCCGTACTTTGCTTGCCCGTCTTCTTCCTCTGGAGATGCCCCGTTCTCGTTCGGCTTAGGCGTTGATGGATATTACTAGAAGCGGAGGAAGTAGAAGAGAGAAGAGAAGTTGGCGGCAATAAACGTGAAAATTGATGGTTGTAAGTTGGGGGGCGGAGTCGGATGGTGACGGGGGTGACTATGTCGTTTCCACGCAACCACTATCGCATGGCAGCAATTGGCTGTCAGCACCTTGAAGTAGAAACGGCAAGTACCATAATAGATACAATACAAGCAATGGGGGATTCAGGGAGGGGGGTGCGGGCGGTTGTAGACGAGACGAAAAGTCCGAGTCTTGTCGCTTACAAGTAAGTAAAATGCGGGCGGGTTGAAAGGAAGACCGTTTGGGTTCTGACAGGTTTGACAGGAAGAAGAAGAGAGGGTTGTAGGAGGGCGGTAGAGAAACAAAAACAGACGGGCCAGAACAGTGACAGTACGGCAGTACAGGCCTGACACAGGGCAATCTCTGTGCGAAGTGTATCTGCGTTGTGTGTCTGTGTCTGGGTCTGGGTAAGGACTGGAAGGTAAAGGCAAGTAGGGTAAGTGTGGGAAAAGAAGACAACAGCAGCGCGGGAGAGGAACAAGGAAGGGAAAGCGGGCGGGCGGCTTTTCCAGTTTGGTGTCGCGGTACCGATTCAACGATATCCAATCCAATCCAACCAATTGTCCTGCGCTTCAAGAACTCAAGTCACTTTTAGTAGTATTCCAATGAAAGACCGAGGGAACTAGAAGAATGGGATTGAATTTAGGCCCATCACGACCACTTTGTAAGAAGGAGAAGTACAAGGGTCGTCTTAGCGACAATGGCGGGTCTCAGGTACTCCTCGAGTACAGCCACCCACCGTTGGACGACGGCTGTGAGGTGTTGAATCATTTTGGCAAGACAACCCTAGGATTCCTTCCACTGACGGCGATTATTATTAGATTCTCGACAGTCTACCCATTCCTGACGAACATGAATCCCTCATCCCACCTCTCTATCAGCCCCAAAAGCAAGAGAGTCGAGACTCGGGGCAGCAGAAGAGAAGGTTCGGTCTGAATTCAGAGTTCGGTATTATTAGCTGCTACACGTACTCTACTCTGGGTGACCGTTTTGGCCAGACTTGACCCGTGGACGGTACTCTGGTTTCAGGGTATGCACTCCCACAAGACGGGCTTCTTGGCTGGTAGTAGCAGTAGTGGTGGTTTCTTTCATTCAACCACATGACCTTCTGCATACTACCACTCAGCCATGAGAGCGTCGTTGCGTCCCTACACCTTTCTATTTCCTAGACTGACGAGAGCGTAGGCGGCGGCCAGAGTCTTTGTCTTTGAGACATACCCTCAAGGTACAAGGGCTCGTGGCATACCATACCATTAGCAATAATTGTAATTACGCAAGTCTTGCCTCTCCGGGGAAGTGCTCCTCTCCCCTACAGAGCCAGCCAGCCAGCCAGCAGGCACAAGGCCTGGCGAAGAATCAACCAAGGACTCTAGACTGGAGGAGGCCTAATTTTGGCTGTCGCCGTTCATTTGGATACATGAACTGTACTGCTGCAACCCAAGCCAAATTAGCGGGCGGGAAGTACAGACAGATGGCACCCAGCAAGCAAGAACAGACTGCAAACCCTCCACACCCCCTGCCCGCTAGTCCAGGTTGCGTTTTGCGAAACCTGCAAGATTCTATTTTTAAAAAAGACGGCGCTACCGCTGGCGAATCACAGCCCGCCACCCAAATTTGGACTCTGCAGCTGATAATTTCGCAAATGCCAATCATCTTCGCCGCCGCCGTGGATGCGCCGGCTTGGTATTCGTACGGCAGGCGGCGAACTGGATGCATTGGGATGCGAACCTGGCCTTTCAGGCTGGTGGCAATCTTTTCGAATGAGCCTCAACACACGATCCAGAAACGTCCAGCTGTTGGTAACTTAAGTGGCATACCCAATAACTTACGGAATTCCCACCTGGCAAGTTCCGGCACGTATACGCACCACCCCAAGACTCCTCACCATTCCCACGCTATCTAGATTACTGTACGGCTGAGCCCATCGCCGCCGTTGCAGACTGTGCCAGTGCGTCTAGCCCCTCCGCTTCCTAAAGATCAAATAGTCGCTTTTGGGACCTTTTAACGTGCCGTCGGCCTCACACTTGTCAACAGCATCAGCTGGGTGTCGCTATTCGCCCTGTGCGCTGATATAGCCGTGTCCCGCTACATATAGCAATAGCAACCCGGTGGTTGTCCATATTCCGCATTGGCAATTTGCATGTTGATTCCCGCTTCACCCGGCCAATTGGTATTTGTTTGTTTGGCGGACTATATCTATATCCATCATGTTATTACCTTATTCCTCGAAGACTATTCTTGTCAGCTCAAGCCTATTACTTCCTCGTCGCCCAACTCTCGTTCGCGCCGAGCCAGGGACCCCGGGACGGTCGCAAGCGACCACCACATAAACGCGCTTCTCTGATCGCACGACTCGTTGCTGCCTGGGTATACTCTTTGCCTACGGGATGAAACCAAACAGGATCCCTTCTGCAAGTCCAAGGAATCAATCCTTTTGGTCAACCGGGTTAGGCGGGCTTGTACCCTCTTCCGTTTCCTTTCAGCCTCATTGTTCCATTGCCAGTTACCACCGGTGCGGATTGTTTGAAACGGCCACTAGTCAGCTTCCCCAATGAGCCTCGACGGCCTGCGAGGACAAGAACTCCAAGCATGGCACACAGACGCCAACCACCCTCCCAGCAGCTAGGTACACGATCTCACACTCGTCTTCCGCGTCTAATTGTGGCTACTTTTATATACGTATGTAGTCAGATTCTAGCTGCTTCCGAAAGTGATGTTGGCTGTTGCCCCGTGGACGAGGCTCACGTGGAGATCCGCTTGGTCGCTCAAGTGACATCGTCAGGCAGACTGGGTTGTTTTACCTTCATGGCAGTCGTGTCTCAAATTCAGATTGTAGGAGCCGCATTTCAACTAACCCCTGCCTCAAGACTACGTTGATATCCTGTTGAGAAGCGCAACCACGGCCCATCAGCGAAATACAATTCACAGTATCCGCAACTAACCAACTGCACGAAAAGCGCATCTCATCAGCATTTCGTCGGCAACCGTCAATTGTTGCCCAATAGAGCAATTCCAGCGTGCGCATTGTTTCAGTTTCCCGTCAAGTCCTTTCATCAAATCCACGTCAACCTCCTCCTGACAATCACGTCTCCTCTTTTGAAGTTTTGACACACGCGCCCACAGCCATTTGCCATGCGCTGTCAGTTGTGTCAGCCACGCCTCGCAGCCTCTTGTCTGCCATGGGGAAACAACGGCTTTTCTTTTGAGCATGGAGCATCTCTCGAACTTGCGCGGTGCTAAGCCTCGCTGGCTTGCAGGCTTGTTACCACTACCAAATCCACTCGACGATTCTCCGAGGTGGAGATTGGAAGTTTGTACTTCAGCTGTAGGTCGCATCGAAATGGCATGGTCCAGCAATGGTCGTTTGGATGTGGGCCATAGGCTAATTCTGGCGCCGGTGCTTGGCGGATTCTGAAACACGGAGTTGGTTGCTCATCATCCCCTCCCCTGGCCAGAACTGGCTTGCAGCTGCAGCGCGGCACTCTAACCACTCTACCCTGCTAGCCTCTCTAGCCTCTCTGCTCTCTGCTCGGTGCTCAAGTGCTCTCTGCCTCTGGGAATTCAGCACTCAAGTCACAAGTCGACCTCCTCTTTTCCCTCCCATCTACGGCCTTGACCGCAATATGGCTCCAACTTTCATCCATGCTCGGCAAAGGAGATACGTAAGCTAAGCACCCACCTACGCAGAGCAAATATGCGTGTGACGGAATACACGTGCATCACAATAGTTGTGGACGATGCTCCAAAACGACATGCTCATGCGGCCACCGGCCCAGATGATCTGCCCACCATCCGCACATAATATTTGCCCATTCGCATGATATGTGTTGCTGGGGGGCTAGCTTTCGCGTGTTCCGTTGATCAAGGATGGATCTACTTCAATTATGCGACCTGATCACCGATCGCCAGTAGCCGGCCCAATGGCCTTTTTTAATGCCATTCACCGCAAACATGCCCTCCAGCAAATCAAAAGCAGAGGCTGTTCGTCGATCAGCTCAAGTAGCCGTCTATTAACAATGACCAGCAACACGTGTATACTAGGGCCAGACCTAGGTAAGCTTGCGATTTTCTGTGGCCAGGCTAACGTTGATGACTCCCTTAACCGGCACATAACCGTGGCCGTTGTTGGAATCCCAAATATGTCCAAATGTATATTTTTAAATGTCGCGTGGCTCAGGTTGCTGCTGCTCCACATCCGCTGCGTAACTTATCCAGCTTGCTCTATAGCATCCACCCCGTGATCTTGATCTTTAAGTGAAAGGAGGGGGAAGAAAAGTCGTATCACAAAACGGACTATGGAACCTGACCAAGTCTGAGAAAACGGCTTCGTTAGTTCACGTGGAGAGTCGAGAGAGAGCAACGGACGGAGCTCCGTGCACGGCGGGTTGTTCCCATAGCCCGGTTCCACCTCAGACGCCGTCGCTGGCAAGGCCTCCTTGCTGAACTAGCAGTGGTCCGCCGGCTCCGGGGTAGCAGTCATCGTACACGAAGGTCACATCGTGTTCGTGATCATGTCCTGTTTCGGCGTACCCGTTCCATGGCAATAGCAGCCGCCCCGACCTTACTCTATCGTTGCAAAATACCACGATATCTAGATATCAAGATATGTAGTAATCGCTTCGGTCCTTCTTGTGTGGTCCAGTATTAATTCTTGGTCGCGAGCCACCTGCGACATCAACACGGACAGTGATGGCGAGCTCTTTGGACTATTACGACCAAAGTTCTTCTTTCGTGGTGATGCTATTCCATGCTGGATGATATAACTCTATTTTCGAATACACTACGAGTTGCAATGCTCCGCTGCCTTGGCGACATAGATCCTGTTATGTTATATGTCTTCCAAGCACCGTGTTTGCTATTGACTACCGCCGGCTGGTCCGTCCATTAGATATAAGACTGGGAATCCAGTTCACACGAAAGGGGTACTTTAACATCTTCCAATACCGCAAGTTCAAGACAGCGGCGCTTGAGACGAGTTTTTTTTTTTTTTTTTTTTTTTTTTTTTTTTTAAGATATCACATCCCCTTGTTTTCTCACTCTTCACACTCATCAACCGGATCTTTCGATCGCTGAAGCCGGATATATTACTATCGGCGATAACACAATCACATAAATAATGAGCTTTATTCAATGAGGGGTCTTAAAATTTATCGGAATCGGCAAGTGTCGCAGGCTTCTTCTTCATTGCTTAGCTGCGCAGAAAATTTCGGTCTATGTGGATTGCAGTAGCCCCATACTCGCCGCCCGCAATGTTTACCTAAGGATCGAATCAATCCCGTTGCCTATGAAGGCGACGATGCCATCCAAAAAACACTCCGTATCCTGGTCCTTTTTCTTCTTCGAAACATGCAAATGTTGCGCACATGTCTAGCCATATTCAATCCTGATCCAACCAATCACGATTTGCTCGCTCCAGAAGTCCTGCAGACTTTATATTAGAAAGGATCCTTAGCCTCCCAACGGCATGGTGATGGCGTTTGATCTTCGCCCACCAGGCCCAGGCACGAGGCCGTGCTTGAGGCCGTGCAGCTCCAAAGGGAATAGGAAAAGCACTTCCTTACGGCAGTATGAACACTAGATCTGAAGTGACTCCTCCCTGCACCCGGCGCGGCTGATAAATATAAACGTGAAATGTTTGCGTTGATCTAAATAAAGGGGAAACGGCGTAACATGAAATATCCAAGATTGCGGAGCTTCGGGGACTTTGGAACTTGGTTAACATGCAATGCGCTAACACTTTCTGGCTGATGCTTGCACGGAGGACCAATACCGGCACGGTGGTTCTGCTATTATCTCGACATGGTAACAGACTTCGCAGCATGGGGTCTTGTCGAATCTCAAAGAGTGATAGTCAGACAGAGCCGGCCTGCCGGTATATTGTTGGTCGGGGGTGAATCATATGTTCAGCCCTGATACGTCTGTCGGCTGACCTGCTCACGCCTTACATCGTGAAATTTCTTTGATTTGCGAGTACTTAGAAAAAGCTGGCGAGACGGCTGTATTTAGGCGTGCTATCAGGTTCTGCTGCCCTGCTCTCCATACAGTCTCGGTTAAGGATGCGGTTTCATCTCTGATTAGTGGACCGATACCCCAGAACATTTTCACATTAACAACTTGATATTCTGTCACATATAGGATTTTTATATATCTTTGGAGTGTTGGTTGCCAGCCATCTTCTTACATCGTGTTTGTTTGTGAGCCATTGTGCCTAGCTGGAAGAAGTGGATTTGAAACTTGATCGTCCACCCCAAGATCCCCATCAGGAAAGCCAATCGGCCAGCCCCCTCCTGAGTTGATGAGTGAGGACTAGTAATGATGCAATAACTCGTACTGTATGTTGGCGGCTTCCTGGTTGGCCAATGCTGTGCATATGTCAGCGTGCAGCACGATATCCGAGCTCGACCCCACGCAACACAGCACGAGTTGCTCTTCCGACGGGCCAGTAGGAGCTGGGCACCTTGCAGATGCGCCTTGGACGAGGCGTTTGGCTTGGGCCGACTTCTGCACGAGTGTGTCCGGCGCACTACCCGAGAGGTTCGATATCACGCAAGCTGCCGCCAACAGGGGGGGTACAGGACTCTCAATGGAAGAACAATTATTGTCACAACAGTTGAAGATCAATAAACAGAAGGCAGCTAGCTGGTGGACAAGTCACCCACAAGAAAAACTCAGCATCACGTACATGTAATACCACAACGACGTTGCAAAGCCATGCATCGCGTGTGCATAAAGTCTCCATATGGCCACGCCATAACCACCCAGTCCCAGTCCCGGCGGTGGTGGTAAGTGGAGTGGGGGACGGTGACATATTCAGCCAAATGCATCGAGACCAGGCTCTTTTAGCGATCTCTTAGGCTCAATTTCTGCGAGTAGCTGCCCGCCATCATCGAAGTTAAGTGGTCCATCCCCATAGCACCCAGCATGGCAGGTGCTGAGTGGTAGTCGTCGACCGGGGGAGATTAATGGGTTGTCCAGCAAGCCAGTCAGGTCCCGTCAACTCTCACCATGAGTCCATGAGTCGGAAACCCAACCTTGCATACTCACAATCAAACAGAAGCATGGAGAGAGGTACATGAGAGACATAGAGACGCCTCACCCATTGGGCGTACCACCACCCAACCAAACCTGTAGCGAGATGCCCTTGCCTAATTGAAGGTGAAGCTTAAAAGGATTTTAGTCTAAAGAGAAGCCGAGAGGAGGAGGGCAGGAGGGAAAAGGTGACCGCTGTAGAGAATAACCCCTCCCTCACTCGGCCAGTCCACCTGCATCCGTCTCATACATCGTATCTAGATCACAGACGGGGAGGAGAGAAAGAGACCAACTCTTCAAAACCTCATGCTCGATCGAACGACCCGAGCGCAGTGAACGAGAGAATCCGTCACCGTCGCGCTGCCGTCCGTCCCCTTGTCATGACATTATGACACTCTGACTACACCTTGTCAACGAACAGACCCCTTTCATACCTACCTAATCCTGCGACTGCTGGCTGCATACTCGGGATTTTCCTGTCGAATGGGATAATTTAACCAGGCTCGCTTCTGGTCAGTCTGCTCAACCAGGTCAAAACCATCCCCTATCTCACCGGTGTCGACAAGACAAACACAAGATATCCCTTTCTTGTTCGTCCCTCTCGACGTGCGTGAACCGTCTTGACCTTCTTTCTTTACCTTACCAACCCTTCCGACCCGTGCATGGCTAGCGGGTGACAACGAGGCGACAGACAGCGTCAAGGCTTTTTTGTTTTTACTTATTTTCGCCCGTAAAATCTCGTCGCTCCCTCTCCGGGTGCATACCCACACGGACAACGCCTACATATTATATTACCTATCCGCTGAAGCACTTACCACCGAGGCAGGCCTGAGCCCCCCATTCTCCATGGATGTTCTAGCCGCAACCACCAAAACCCCGAAAGCTCGAGCATTGACAGAGAACCGCAAACTCCACTAATTAGCCCGAATAATAATAAGAATCCTAGGAGCAGATATTAGGAATCCACGGCGGTAAATTCGAGCTCATTTGAGAGTCTGGATGAGAGAAAAGCAGAGGCAGAAAGGCATAAGGCCAGAGAGAAAAAGAGGACCGGGGGTGCACTGAGACTGGAGCGCCAACGGAGAACAGTGCACACAGCAGAATCATGGCAGAGACCAGTGAGACATCTGATACCGCTAAAGCTTCAGCTGCAGCGGTCTTGACCAGCAATGCCACCACGCCTGTCACTGTCAACCCGTCGGTAGACAGCGAACAGCCCCCATTTTCATCATTGCCTACCACCACAAACGCTACCACGTCGCCCACATCGCCCACATCGCCAACACCCTCGTCGGACGCGCCAAATCACCGCAACAATTATCATGACCATCGGCAAAGCCACAACCCATCCAAGTTGCCAGCATTTCGTTTCACCGACCTGAAAAAGAAAGCTTGGGACATCCATCACTGTTGCACGGCATCCCGTCACCTGTCACTCCGGGCGATACCGAGACAGAGACTCAGAGTCAATCGACTTCCAACGCGTTTGACAGAGTACGAGACAATCCTTCTGTTACTACTCCTGTCTCACCCGAGCAATTGCCCGCTTCCCCAGACGCGGACCCCGACGATTTGCAGATTTCAACATTCCAGACGATAGCGACCAACTCCACTGTGCAAGGGCAAGGCGCGACAACCACAATTGACGCGCGACACAGCCAGCTGCCGGATCCGGTGCCTTCAACTGAACTTGACTCTGCAAATGCGGACCAATTGAAGACCACCACAACATCGCAGCCGTCGACTACTGACGACATCAAATCACCATTATCTACTACCACTGACTCCACTGATACGATCGTGGCTTCCCGACCGCAGAAACGCCGCGCGCCAACATCTACCAGCGCCCTAGAATCCGTATCTAGTTCGCGCCAGGCGCTGGGTGCGCATCAACGGTTTAATTCGGCAGAGGGCAGCACTCGGAGTCCTGCGGGCGACGTCTCACAGGACTGGGCGCAAGGCCAGAGGGAGCTCATACTCCCCAAGACTGTCCAAAAGACATCGACGTCTGAGGAGAGGAGGACGTCCGTCACTAGACGACCGCCTGTATCCTACAAACCACCAGCATCAGCCGCCAAGGCCACCAAAGCTGCCAAAGCTCCCAACACATCCCCGGGAGGCTCGACGTCCATCCCGCCAATTCGGTCCTTTAGATCATCCGGCTCAAGGCGGAGTTTCGGCATCGACATGAATTTCACATCACCTCGTTACGACGACGCCAGAGGCGGCGATTCCAATCACCGCGACAGAACGCTTAGGGCCTTGGAGGGAAGGCAAGACGACGATACGGTGCGCTGGGCACCACAACGTTCCACGACAGATCGGACAGACGCAGACGACGATAGTGGCGACGTCTTCCTTAAGATGGCACGGGAGGAACCAGAGTCAAATGCAGTTGTAAGTGCATAATTTTACTGTCCTGCTGCGATTATGCATGATGCGAATCCCACACGGAAGGATTGTATATGCTATCTAGTACGTACTACTAACTATTACTTAGTCGCGCGTGGTTAAGTCCCATCGTCGGCCGCTATCAGCTGCTGTCCCTTCCTATATACCTCTGTCTCCCCCTCAGTTCTCTAGGCGAATGTCAGACCAGGAAACTTCAAGGAATCGGGCTTATGGCTTAGATCAAATGATGGAGCGAGCGGCTTCACCAAAGCGGATCTTGACATATCGTCAGGACCAAAGTTCAAGCGATACCAAATTTAGAGTAAGCGGCGCTACGTCGCGGCCGCCTCTAACGCCACGAACAATACCAACCCAAGACCTCCTCTCAGAAGCCGGTTCTGCGTATGGTCGCAGGAGGCAGTCGGTAGCAGAGTCGGCTGCTGGCGCCCCCGCACGTGTGTCTTCCCTCAAACAGCCCGCTTTATCCTCATACAACACTGGCCGCGCATACAACTCATCGCCGCTTGTATCCCAGAAACAAGAAGCTCAGCCTGGGGATATCCAGACCGAATCGTCAACGTCAACCGCAGCACCGTCTACCGTATGGGACGAGCTTGATGAGCTTAAATCCCGCATCCACCGTCTCGAGCTAACAGGCAAGATCCCCCCAACATCCGGGGCCGCCATGTCGCGTGCCTCGGACGATAGGCCACCGACGGCCACCACCAATGCGACCACCATGTCGGCATCACCTAAACGCGGCTCGAACAACGGAGGGCAACAAAATGATGCCTCCAGCAGTGTTTCTACATCACAAAGAGAGGGCCACCCGCTGCTTCAGTCGGCCTTGGGCAAATCGAAGCCATTCCTCGCTCTCGAAGTCTTCGGCGCCCTCGAGGCTGCAGCCACTGATGCGCAGGCCCTATCGACCATGATCGGTGCCGCCGGTCAGCCAGGCCCCTTGTCCAGCGGCACATCGAACACGGGTGCTGGCATGGCGGTCACCAACCGCCAGTTGAGGCGGAAAGCAGACAGCATCTGCCGGAGTCTAACAGAGCTGTGCCTGGCCCTCAGCGAAGGGCAAGCACAGTCCAAGCAGCAAGCACAGCAACCTACGACAACGCCACCCGCGGAGCCGGAAACGCCTGCGAGTCCAACAATTCGATTTACTGGTATGGCGAGCCCAGCAGTTCCCAAATTCACCGGAGTCGCGGCCCAGCGTCGGCCGAATGCGGCCATCAATGAGCGAAGCCCGCATTCCCTAGTCACGAGCCCGAGGGCCATGTCTCGCCTCGAAGAGAGACGCAACAGCATGATGCAAGCGAGCAACATGTCAAGCCCCAGCAGGTATTCTTCGAACCTGCCACCTACACCCGTTGAGGCGAGCGGTCGCAGAACCTCGCTTCTGGTCCCCAGAACCCGTAGAGCTGTAACGGAAGAGCCAGAGGAGCAGGCTGGACGCAAGTCGACATTGCTACGAACGCGCCGCTCGGGAACGGAAGAGCCTGAGGAGGCACCGATGCGTTCCACCTCCCTACTTCGGACACGACGCAATGTGGAGTACGAGGACGAGTCGCCTCGGATGAGAGCGCCGTCTCGTGCCATAACCGAAGTCGCCGTGAGCAGAAGTGGGCGAGAATACAGGTCCAACGTCCCGCTACCATCCATCGAGACCAACTTCAGCTCTAACGTACCCATGTCCACAACCGAAATGAGCCCATCGGTTTCTTCCACGTCATTGCCCAGGAAACGATTGAATCCTTCAACGCTTAATACGCGGCTCACGCAGCCGTCGACCTCGAGCGGACTGACCACTCGACGTTATGTCAACGAGAGGGTAACACCTGAACGTGAGCGTGGTGAGCGTGAGACAAACAGCGTGGTGGACAAGCTGGCGGAAGACCGCGGACAACAAAGACCCTACTCGATGGGGCCCATCTCGCAGATAGGCCGAGCCAGGAGCCTGCATACGAGGAGCCGCACGCGCGATAGTATGATGGCGAACAGTCCCACGACGACACAGAACGGGGGGTTCCGATGAGACGATTGCTACGATATGTTACGCTCATGATCTTTGTAACCTATAGACCTGCCATTTGAATTCTTCTGATGATGGCGTTTGCTCTACGCACGAACATGGCATGGTCAGGTGGTTTTCGGAAAACCAAGTTATCACTTCATAATACCCCCATACCTTCTCCCCGGGAACGTTATTATCCTGTCTTTCCGCACAGGAATTTGCCAAAGCGGATTTTTTTTGGCCTGCACCACCATATGATTTTACTTGTATAACATTTTAGCGAGGGCATAGGCGATATTTCTGATTCATCAGGAGGAAGGGGGTTGGCATGGGAAAAACATTAGCCATGGATTGCCAACAAGTAGTCATGCAAACCAACAAAGGAGTTTCTGAAAGGGGAGGGGGATTCAAAAATAAGTATACGTCCATCTCTGGATACGAGGCCCTCGGCAGGGAAGCTGAGGGGGAGGGCGTCTATGAAGCTGTACCATGTAAATATTGGGTCTAGAAAGACCGACAATAATGTATCAATATTCGGGTTATGATGAAAGATGAGAGATGAAAGATGATTCATCGTGAGTGAAAGCTGGAAACGGTTGTTTGTGGCTCCTTTAGTGAGTGACTTTGTCCCGTAGCGGGCCTCGAGAGTGACTCAGGCCGAACTGGTGGGAGGTGGAAATCAAGCGTCCAGAAGTCAAGCGGCAGTGCCCCACCACTTCAGAGCAAACACACAAGTGAACCGCAAATACCGGGACAAGTTCAGGCTCCCAACGATAAATCTCTCGAGGCCAAGAAAGCTGGCGCTCATCAATCGTGCCAGTATTGTTACTTCGTTGCCTGCTTTGATTCGGTCCAGCAAGAGCATCGTCGACACTGGACGCAACATCCTCATCAGAAGAAGCAGCAGCAATTGGAGGAAAACACGCACCATGGCTGACGGCAACATCGATAACAATACTGCCGAGAGGCTGGAGGACCTCGCCCTTCAAGGGGGTCGCCGAGGCGGCGGCGGCGGCGGCGGTGACGGTGGCAGAGGGGGCAAACGGGGCAAACGAGGCGGCGGCGGTGACGGTGGTGGCCAGGCTCCGGATCGCGATATCTTGCTCAGCAAGGCGCTCTCGGCCCTGTTGAGGCATAAGGCCAGCGAGGCTGGTATCGAGATGAACGGCGAGGGCTATGCTCGGTTGGATCAAGTTGTAAGTTCTCTTTCACTTCGTCGGGCGATTTAAACATGCCGAAACATGCACCTGGCTTGCCCTTTGTCACTTCTAACCCAAGCCAACTATCCAGTTCCAATGGCCACGGATCCGCTCCCTCAAGCCGACCCTGGCCGAGATCCAAAGGTCGAACGGGACAACGCCAAGAAGCGTTTCACCCTGAAGCCCGTCTCGGAGAGCGACGCCGACTCGACGGACCCCAAGGACTGGCTCATCCGCGCCAACCAGGGCCACAGCATCGAGCTGGCGAGCGAGGCCCTGCACGCGCCCATCACGCTCGAGGCCGCCAACGTGCCCGTCGTCGTCGTCCACGGCACCTACTTCGCCTTCTGGCCTTCCATTGTCGAGAGCGGCGGCCTCAAGAAGATGGGTCGCACTCACGTCCACTTCGGCACCGGTCTGCCCGAGGACGGTAACCCTTCTACCGCTACTAGCAGCAAAGGGCCGCAACAGGCCCAGGTTCACGACGCTGGCGACGAGACAGCGGCCGCCCCCGAAAAGGAGGAGCGGCACGGAAAGCCCAAAGTCATCAGCGGCATGCGCGCCGATGCCGAGCTCCTGATGTTCGTGGACGTCGAGGCCAGTCTGCGCAACGGGGACATGAAGTGGTGGCTGAGCTCCAACGGCGTCGTGCTGACCGAGGGGGACGCGGACGGCTGCGTGCCGCTCAAGTACTTCAAGGAGGTGCGCGGGCGGAGACAAGGGGTGGGCCTGCTGTGGAAGGACGGCGAGCAGGTGGCCGATCTCCCCGAGGGCATCACGATCCGGACTCCGCAAGGCAAAGAACGCCAAAGGGGTGGCCGAGGCGGCAGGGGCGGTGGTAGAGGTCGCGGCCGGGGCAGGTGATCTGAGTTTGCACATTTCGTAATGGATGGTGATTTGGTCGCTGAAGCCAAGTCTTGATTATATTTCATTGACGAAACCATATCTTTGGGTCCCAAAGAAGACAACAAACGCAAGTCGCAGATCAACCCAGCTTTTTTCTTGCCAGCAACGCGAATAGCGTCATAGGACAGACATAATAAGCAAAGGGTCGAAAGATGAATATTTATATTTTCATTATACCCCTTGGATCTCTAATACCTCATCCCCCCTTTACATAAATAAGTATTGGCTAGAGTTCAAGCAAGTATAAAAGTATGCATGCGCAACTCGAATCTCGCCGTTCCAGAACATACGACTGCCCACATGATAATAATCAATTTCCGCCAGTCGACGTACTCTGTCATGCCCGCTAGCTTGGAAAAGCAAATAATAAAGCGCTGTTGCTATACCCCCCCGTGAGAGTCATCAGTTTCCCTCTTAAACCCGCCTTCGTCTCATCGTTCGTTGTCCATGAAAAGCTGATGCCCGCTTGTAACATAGTCTTCGTCCCATCACCTTCTTTCAGCATCTCGTCGCAGAATAAAGACCCCAAGCGATTATTCTTTTACGAGGATTCACATACACACGAGAATAACTGCCATTTTCATTAAACTTGGTCATCCCCCGCCACAGACTCGTACCCACCCCGCCTCCTGCCCCCGGAAGCAAGCCCAGCATCCATCAGGGCTGGGCTTTCGTAGACGTCGGTCCAGTTGATCTTGCGTCCGCCGATCATGGCCTCGCCCGTCTCGCGGCGGCCGAACACGGGCGCCGGGTCGCACCAGAAGTCCTTGCAGTTCTGCATGTAGCCCTTGGAATAGGGGTTCTTCTTGTTCTTGCGCTTGTTCTTGCCATGGCCACTGGTCGCGGCGCCCCGACCCGTCGCCGTCTCGATAAAAGTATCGACGCCCAAGATGCGGCTCCACTGTTTCAGGAACCCTTGCTTGTGGCGATGGCCGGGCGCACCGTGGGGGCGGTTGCCCAGCGGATCGTCCGCCGCGCTGGGCGGCGCACCGGCGTCGGGATGGTTGGGATCGAGCGGGGCGCCCGTGGACGTGAAGCCCTGGGTCATGTTCGCCGAGACGCCGTCGCTAATGCCGTACATGTTCTCGTAGGTCGTCATGGCGCGGGCGACTTGCACAAACTGCACAAAGAGGAGCATGCCGACCCACGTCAGCTGCAGAGAAGCCCAGATACCTAGCAAAACAGTATAGGGATCTGCGTTGATGACCTTGCACACACCCTCCGAAAAGAACGTGCACTTGTCCGAGGCAGAGGATTTCAACATCGAGAAATAGCCGTAAAGCAGCCAGTCGAAGGCCAGGATGCCCAGGGTTAGAGTCACAAGGTAGAGGAAGAAGTGCCGATGGTTGTTAACGCCAACACAGTTGTTGACCCAGGGGCAGTGGTGGTCGTGCTTAGCGATACAGCGCTGGCACTTCTTGCAGTGCTTGCTCCGCAGAGGCGTCCTGATCATGCAAGAAACACAGAAGTTAGCCTCGTCAAACTTCCATAAGCTTAAGAGCTCGTCAATCACGGCCTTTTGCTCCGCGATCCCATTCAACTTCGGAACATATCCCGGGTCGAAAACCATGCACGAAGCGTAGAAGTACACAATCAAGCCGAAGAAACCGGCGAAGATGACGTTGAGGAAGAAGTGGTCGGAGAATGTAGCTGGCAGGACAGACCACACCCAACCTAGACCGACCAGGAAGAGTGACGCGGCAAAGATGCCCGTTAGCCATGGCTGCGCGACAGGTTAGTAAAAGTGTTTTTTTTGACTCTGTAATAGGGGTAACACATACGGTCTTGTGAAGATGTCTCATATCTGGCGGGCCATATTCGATGACCTGGTTAGTAACCCATTGGAATCCAAAGCCAAGCGCAATAGCGATTGGCAAAGACAAGATGATGGGCAGGTAGGCCAGCACCAGCATCTCTGTCCAGAGCATGGCGACTGGCAAGACGAAGAGGAAGCGGTTCATGAATGTGCGCTTGTCCTGGAGGAAGTAGGATGCGCCAGGCCACCAGGGTATCGCGGCGTGGCCATCTTCGGTGTAGCCGCACTCCTTGAGGGCACGATGCCAGGCGTTGACGGTGTTGAGGTCCTGCGCCGTTATGGCGGGAGTCTTGCCTGTGTCCGTCTTCGCAAAGCGATCGGCGCCGTACTCGATAATCTTCAGGATGCAGGGCGGCGACCCCTTGACCAGCGCCCAGTGCAGCGCCGTGAACCCCTGCTCGTCTTTGGCGTGGACGCTCGCGCCCCATCGGAGTAGCAAATCCACACACAGGGAAATCCCTTATACGCCGCCCACATGAGCGCCGTGTGGCCATAGCTATCGACGACATCAACAGGGATGCCTTGGTGGAGCAGCAGCGTGATCAATAGTATGTTTCCACCAAAGGTCGAGATATGGAGGGTATTGTAGCCTTGTGAATCGGTGATGAGAGGATCGGCGCCGTGCTGCAGGAGGAGGTTGACGGTGTAGTAGTTGGAGCGCTGGGCGGCCCACTGCAGAGGGGTCGCGACCGACTCGCCGCCTTTTTTGTTGATGTCGGCTCCTTTGTCAAGTAGGAATTTCACCATTCCATACTGGTTGTTAATGGCAGCCCAATGCAATGGCGTGATGCCCTCGTCATCGGTGTAGGTGGCATCGTAGTCGCTCTGCTCGAATAGCTTCTCCATGGCAGGTATATCTCCTACTCTTGCTATTTGCATAATCTGTGGCTCTGACGGGGAAGTGTTCCCCGGCATGCTCCCCATCTCGACATCTTCTGCGTTGACCTTGGGAGCGGCGGCGGTGGCCTTGGATGCCGGCTGTATCGGCATGCCGCCGGTCGAGTTGCCGTTGGATTGCGACATCAGCGCCGTCCAGTCAGTAAATTGGTGCCTCGATGTGTTGTGCGAGGAGGATTGATCGTGGGTTTCCCTTGGATAGGAGAGAGGAAGACGTCGGTAGGAGAGGTAGTTTTAGGGACAGCCGACCATCCGGGCTCGAAACGGAGTCTCTGTCGCGTGGCTGCGCTGCGCTGCGGCAACACGGCAAGACGGGATGACACCACGCCCACTGGAGCAAGCCTGATAGGTGACGCGGAAGAGAGAATTAGAAGCGGAGAGATTGGAGGTTTCCGCGCCGGGGTATTGAAATTCGAATCGAGGCCTCAAAGAAGTTTGCAATTGCTCTCGATGCGCTTGCCAGACACGAGCGAGTTGGTCAGCGTCCGAAAGTTCCCATCCACGAATCCAGGGCGTCTGAGCCACGGCTAGTGCTACCATCGACAATCTGCATAGCGACCCGCCATTGGCTCGAAACACCCCGGCCGACCAGGGTGGTTTAAAGTGGTGTACGTGTAGTTGTCAATTGTCGCTTGTCAGACAGAAGCCTCGAGCTTGCTGCTTGGCAACAACCACCGTCATTGGTGCTAAGGGACTGGGCATCGCATAGCGCACGCAAGGCTCCGGATATAAGGCCACAATCTTTCGAGAAACTTCCCCTACTTTTTGGTACCGGCCACCGACCCTTCCTCACGAAGCATCCGACTTCCAACGTCACGATGCCGACCGCCATGGAGCAATTAATCGAGTACATCGAGTACATCCTGACGCCTTCGTCCCCCGTCTTCATCGTCGGCGCCCTGATCGTCTTCCTTGTGCCCATCATTGTCCACATCTTTGTGAGCCGCGCGACACCGTACACGAACCTCCCCTCCATCGTCCTCGTTGGTCCCCCGGGTGCTGGCAAGACGTCCTTGCAGACCCTGCTCGAGCGCGGAGATGTCGCGCCCTCCACCCACAGCTCGCAGGTCCCCCAGTCGATCGAATTGACCGCCTCGGTCGACCAACACCTGTCGTTTCGCGAGGCCGTCAAGGACGATGCGCCCGGCGAGCACAAGAAGTTCCTGCTCGTCGATACCCCAGGCCACGGAAAGCTGCGCAACTTCGCCATGGACAGCCTCGTGGCCAAGGACGGTCTCCCGCGGAATCGTCTTCATGCTCGACGCCGCCACGCTGGACGAGAACCTCGCCGCCACGGCCAACTACCTCTACGAAGTTCTCCTGGCCCTCCAGAAGCGCGTGAGCTCGTCCAAGACGTCCAAGGCGGTTACTGTTATCAACGTCTTGATCGCCGCCAACAAGTCGGACCTTTTCACGGCTCTGCCCGCCACTTTGGTCAAGAGCAACCTGGAGGCCGAGCTGGGGAGGATACGCAAGAGCCGGAGCAAGGGATTGCTCGCTTCCGGAGTCGGCATAGACGATGTCGACAACGAGGAAAACGATGACTGGCTGGGCGAATACGGGTCGGAGAAGTTCACATTCGGCCAGATGCAAGAGTTCAATCTCGAGGTGGACATTATTGGCGGCAGCGTCAGCGAAGCCAAGGTCGACAAATGGTGGCATTGGGTCTCCGAGCGCCTATAAATCCGAGGCATGGTATGCATCAAGTACCAGGGGTTCCACCGTTGGTCCGCAGTCGACTCGGCTTCGATAAACACACTAATAAATAATGCAATGGGCTGCCGGCCCAGTGTCGGTACCACCAACCATGATCTCTTCGCAAATATTCCCCGGTGATTTATGGATCGAATTGACTATCAACCTGGAGCCGTCGGTGCCGGGATGTAGCACAACGGCCTGCTCGACTTCAGCCATACCTTCACGATGCGTAATTTCTGGCAACCACTCAAAAAGAATAGGAGTCAATGAGCGGTGAAGACGACCTAGGCATATTACTACAACCAGCTTGATCCAGCTACTCAATAATCCTGACATCTGTCTTCGACCACACTACAAGCTATTGTGCAACCGATGACACCAAGTATTTAACCCCTGGCTACGGTGGTCGTACAGCCTCTGCTACCTTTACATTGGAATTGCAGACGTCCTGTGTCCCTTGTTTAGTTGCCGGCTTCCCATGGGTTATTCTAAGAGCGACCAGAGCAGTATACCCCCCTTTCTGGTTTTCAGATGAACAACCATCCACTATCAACTAAAACCCTATGAGGCCTCGACCGGAGATCATGCCACACACTGCCTCCCGAGAGCCTCAAACCGCCTTGGCTTAAACTCGGCCGCAAGCCAGCAAATAAATTTATAAATCACAATGATGCCTGAATCCCTTGAGATCAGGCCGGGGTTGTCGGCTCGGCAGTAGTGTCAGTCTCATGCGAAGTCTATATTACACTATTTAGCCTAAGGGCTGAGCGTTCAACTCCCTCTCAGGTCATTCTTTTATTATTATTAAAGGAATCGACTTTTTTTTTGCATGCAGACGAGCAACAATTTGTAACCTTCGTTTTGCCAGCCACATCGAGCACACTGATGCTTCCGCGGTGTGCAAGGGGCAGACCGACCAATCAAAGAGCTAGCAAAAGTTGCCGGGAAACAACGCTGGGATGGTAGAAAAGCGCATCATGTTTGAGAACAGCGGTTGTCTTGGGTCTGGTCAGACGGCAAGTTTTGCTGATACCATCTTGCCTGATGAGGTAGGCATCTGGTTGCCAGCTCTTATTGGGAGGCGGTTAAGACGTAGAAGCCGGAACTGGCTCGCGTGAGAAGAAGTATCGAGAAATTCTTAATTGCGACTGCTATTTTGTCGTGCTGGGGTTCGGGGCGGTAGAGATCATTCGCTTAGAAACGTAGCAAATATATCGCTGGAGGAATGGGAGTGGGTTTCGACGACTTGCTAAGGTTACGAAGCGCGACCCCTTTCTGGCACCTATTACTTCAGCCTCATACTCTCGAAGTGGGCGGAATTCACGCTCGAGAGCTCGAAGATGGAAATATTAAGCCTCGTTAACTATCAACAACTCTGTTGTTAAATCGTACCTTTAAGTTTGTGTTTTGCTCCTCTGTAATAGAGTGTCGAGGAACGAACACGAAGTAGAGTAATTCCCCCTGGCCGGACAGTCATTTCACAAAAAGAGCCAGAGATAGGGGTTTTGATACAAACAAATACATTACAGTGTATTAGCTGACTCCATAACCATCACTTTCCCCTGATGACGTTGAGTCTATCTCCACTCTTCTCAGTTCAAAAAGTCCTCTCCTCGTCTAGATACGCGAGTTGATCTAATCTACGTAAAAAGCTGGCATGATACCACCACCCTCTCCAAAACGCCTTGGAATCATATGCGTGTATAATCTTCATGTTTCTAGTCCTCATCAATCTTTACTTTTGTGTTTCTTCGTCTCATAAACTTATTTAATTATGCCTTGACCTGCTTCACCATCCAGGTAAGCAGATCGACCTTGGTGACGACAGCCAGGGGCTTGCTGAGAGCATTCTTGTCGGAGCCGTTGGCGGGTTCTGTCACGACGGCGGCGCTGTTCCACTCGAAGAACTTGCTGAGCTCGGTCAGGGGCGTGTTCATGGTAATCTCGACAAACTTCCGGCGCTTGCCGCCCTTGCCCTCGCGGAGGTCCGTCACGACCTCGTCCATGCGGCCAAAGTCGAACATGACCTCTTTGACGGGAGTCTGGCCCGTGGCGCGGCCGCGCGAGAGGTAGCTGAGCAGGTTGCCTAGGGTGACGAGGCCGACCAGCTTACCGCCGGGGCCGTTGAGCACGGGCAGCTGGTCGAAGCCCTTGTCGCGCATCGTCTCGATGGCCTCGGAGCAGAGGCTCGTAGAGAGCACTGAAGTCACGGGCTTGAGGCGGAGCGCGCTGACGGTCGCGCCGGCATAGGGGTCCTTGTCGTCGGTGACGCTCTCCTTGGCGACGGTCTCCTTGGCGGCCTTGTCGGTCTCAGAGAGAAGGTCGTTGGCAGACAGCCAGTCGTCGTCGGCGAACTTGCTGAGGTAACTCCTGATGCTGTCGGGCATGACAACGACAACGACATCGTCCTTGGTAAGCTTCAGGTCCTTGACGGCCTGCAGCATGGCCGACATGGCGCTGCCGGAGCTGCCTCCAACCAGGAGACCTTCCTCGGCAATGAGCCTGCGGGCCAGCTTGAAGCTCTCCACGTCCTCGGTCTTGTACCACTTATCGACGGCCTCGCGCACCAGGACCTCGGGAAGGAAGTCGTAGCCGATACCCTCGACCTTGTAAGGAAGATCGCGGTGCTCCTCGTTCAGGCTCTCGGGGAGGGCCAGGATACTGCCCTGAGGATCGGCGGCCACGATCTTGACGTCGGCCTTGTGCTTCTTCAGGCCCTTAGACAGACCGGTGATGGTGCCGCCCGTGCCGGCGCCGGCCACCAAGCAGGTGACGCGGCCGCCGGTCTGGTGCCAGATCTCCTCGGCGGTGCCGAACTCGTGCGCGAGCGGGTTGTCCTGGTTGGAGTACTGGTCGAGGATGTGGGCGTTGGGGAGCTCCTTGACGAGACGGCGGGCGACGCCGATGTGGCTCTCGGGGGCGTCCCAGGCGGCCTGGGTCGGGGTGCGGATGATGGTGGCGCCCAGGGCGCGCAGGACGCTGACCTTCTCGGCGCTCATCTTCTCGGGCAGGGTGATGATGGTCTTGTAGCCCTTGATGGCGCCGACGAGGGCCAGGCCAATACCCGTGTTGCCGCTGGTGGGCTCGATGAGGGTGTCGCCGGGCTTGATGCGGCCAGAGCGCTCGGCCTCCTCAATCATGCGGAGGGCGATGCGGTCCTTGACGGAGCCGCCGGCATTGAAGAGCTCGACCTTGGCGTAGACTTCGCATTCGATGCCGAGCGACTGGGGGATCTTGTTGAGGCGGACGAGCGGCGTGTTACCGATCAGTTCGGTGGCCGACAGAGCGGTGGCAGGCGGAGGAGGGCGATGGGGCAGCGAGGTTGCGCCGTTGGCGCCGTTAGTGGTGGCCATGGCGAGAAAGGGCAGTCTGTTGATAGTTGTTTTCTGCTTTTTGTTCCGAAGGAGTAGAATAAAGGTGAAGTAGTACCCAGAGCAGGAGATAAAGGCAGGGAGTAGGCGGTATTCTCTGGATGAGGTGAGCACAGCTGAGGAGCAAAGGGAAGAAAGAAAGCGAGAATCAGTCGACTTTTTGTTTTTTCCCGCCCCGCCAAAGCCGAGTTTATGCGAGGAGTTGGACATGCAGGTCTGGAAGGCGAGAAGGGTTCTTTCCTAGTCTTCTAGTATACACATGTCACTTGGTGGGTCATCCCTGTCGCCTCCAGCCCGTATGCTTCCTGGACGACCAACGTTGCGGCAGGGACCGATCAAATCCGATACCCGCGGCGGCTGGCCCAGAGCCGACACTGGATGAGCATCTGTCTTTCTTGTCGGCTGGCAATAGAGCGAGCCATCTTCGCTACGAACTTGAGATACCTCCTACACGTGCATAATTATCGCCCACCCATTTGCCCTTGCTAGAAAACGTGGTTATGCAAACCGGACGCTAAAGACTAACACATACTCCGCTTGTAGACCCTGACAACTCTTGGAAGGGCCGTTGCTCTTAGTAACTGTCAACTGCGAATCCCACTCTGGCTCATCTTCCCAGCAAATCACGCCATACATGTAGGATGCGAGCTTCGAAAGGGCGGTTAACCGGGGCAAAGAGGAGGATTTCTACCAACACTGCCAGGCCCAATAGTCGCAACATGTGATGAACATGCTTCTAGAAATCCGGTGGACTCTGCGTGTAGAAATACGGCCAACATGCAATACGATCCGCTCATCATCGAGCCCAGTATAGTGGACCACCCACCACCTACCCTGGAAGTAAAGTGGCTGGCAGGGTGGCCCGCTAAGCCACAACTTCGCTTTTCGCGCACTGAATTTTCCCAAGTCCACTGTCCAGCCGGTTCCTTCTTTCCTGTTCACAACATAACCAATACGACTTGCGATGCTATCTCTCAACCAACAGCGGCATACCTATGTGAATGCACAAAGCTTCAAACGAAGCTTGTACGTCTCGATACAGAGAACGCATTCCGACGAACAATAGTCACTCGCTAGCAATGGAAAGGGATCGCATGATGTCTTTCCTTGAGTCGCTAAATGCGGTAGACTATTGAGAAGAGGTAGGCACAGAATTCGACCAGGAAGGGTGTTGGCGACTTGTTCCCACTCTTGTATCGCAATCTTCTCCTAGAAGCCATTGCTTTTGGCACAATGTGATATGTATTACCGTCTTTTGCCATGCTCGGTCAGTGCTAGTTTCCCACTTCTGATCTTGAGCTGGATACCTCATCTCGAGTGTATAAGACAAGAGCAAACTCGATCAACGTTCTTTGAGTGCGGAACCTCCTGGCTACCAGCGTCGAGGCATTCGCAATTATTCTGTTGTCACATTTCACACCATTCATACAAGGGTTCAAAAGCATATAGTAATCCAATATCAATTATTTCATATGGTGTAGGGTTCTATCAAAACAGAAGTTTGAGTCCTTTCTACCACACAAGGAGTCTCCTCCGACACGTAGGGGAAACATCAGTTTATCTTGCTGGTACGCTTAAGCATACCACTCACCACCGATCCATCGGTTGAAGAAATCCAGAGATCCCTTGGGCTGGTTGAAGGGCACCATGTGTCCGGCTTCATAGATTCGCATGAACGTGAAGTTGCCACTGGTCTTGACCTGGCCGTAGGCCTTGTCGTCGACAGAGAGATCCTTCATCTTAGCAGAGTTGAAGTCCTTCTTGCCACCCCAGACAAGGGCCTCACTCCAGGCCTTGTTGCCGAGCCAGTTGCAGATGTAGTCGGCGTCACCAGCGTAGATGAGGACAGGGATCTGCTTAAGTAGGTCGGGCACGAGCAGGTGGAATGGCTTGGACCAGTCACCGTTGAAGAGGAAGTTACGGTTAAGCTCGCTGTTGCAGCTCTCGTAGTCAGAAACCTCAGCACCGAGAGCCTTCATGACCTCCGGCTGGTTCAGGTACGAGGCAATCCAGGCCGACTGGCTATAGCACAGGTTCTCGGGGTCCTTGCACTTCTCACGGATATCGTATACGTTGTAGCCGGAGCGTTGGAAGGGGCCGATCAGAGCGTTGTTGCAGTAAATGGCACTCGGAACGCAGTTCCACACGCTCTGGGAGTCGTAGCAGCCTTGGATAAGAGACTGGCATCTAGGGAGAGCATTATCCATGGACTGGCACTCGCTCTCATCAAGAACAGGGCCGTAATGGCTGCCATCGTCGCCACATGCCATGGGACGGTACTCAGCGTATTGCGTCTTGGGGTCGGTCAAGCCGTTGCCGATGGCAATGCTCTTAAGGTTGATGTTACGGTTCTTGTGGGACAGGATCTCGGAAGCGAAGACAGGAATGTAGTGGCCAGCGTACGATTCACCAGTGATGTGGAATGGCTGCTCGGAATATTCGGGGAAGTTGTGGAAGAAAAGGGTCAGCAAGGCGTAAATATCCTTGCTGGCGGCGACAGTGCTGCTGACAGAGCCGCCACTGTACGAGTAGCCAGTGTTGACGGGCTGGTCAATGAAGATGACCGAGGCGTTGCTGTTCCACGAGTAATCGTTGTAGACCAACTTGAGCTTGGAGTCGACGCTGGAGGGGCCAAGCTCCATGAAGAGACCCATCATGGAGGAGCAGCCGGGGCCGCCGTTCAGCCAGAGGACGACGGGGTCGTTCTTGGGATCGTTTCGGGACTCGAAGAACCCTGTTTGCCACACGTATTAGTACATTGCTAGAGCGTCCAGCATCATCAGAAAGAGAAGCTTACAGTAGAACAAGTGCTTGTCGTTGGCCTCATCATCGAGGTATCCACTGTACTGCTTGACCTTGTCAACGCCGAGAGACGAAGGGTCGACCTTCTTGGCGCGCAGGTTGTAGGCCTCAAGGCTGCCATCAATCTTGCGCTGGTTGACGCCGTCTTTCTCGACCCACATGCTCTGGATATCAGCGCCCTTCACGACGTGATCCCATTCGCTGTCGGGCTTGCGCTTGTGCGCCTTGGGCTTCTGCTGGGCGGTGATGAGGGTCTGGGCCTTCTCCATGAAGCCCGGAACCAGCAGGCTCAGCTCGTCCCAGAGACCCTGGGCCTCGGCGGGGATGTCGAGGACATCCTCAACGACCTGGTGGATGGTGTCCTGAAGGCCTCCGAGGACCTGCTGCTCTTGGGCGGCTACCGACGACAGTGCTGCCGACGAGGCGAGCACCGCGGCTAAGGTCTTGGACAGCCCCATGTTGTGCCGCGTGACGTAGTGAGATGAGGATAGCAAACGACGACTTGGATACTGATAAAAGCCGTCGATGGATGGATAGATGTGGTAAGAAGGAGTAGTATGTAAGTCGGAAGTACAGGACGAGATGAATGGAATTGGGGATGCGGGTTTTATCAATGAATGCTTGACTAAGTTGCTTGGGTTGCGCGTTTCGGAGGGAGGGCGCTGGAGCTCCTACCTTCGTTAGCTGCTGCTGCTTAGCTCTAGTGGTCTAGGTTCCTGGAGATAAGCCCAGGAGATGGATCTTGTGACAACAGCCAAGACCCGCACTGCTGGGGGCGGATCACAAATCCGGAGAGGCGCCTAGTTGCTTCCCATCTGCCGATTTGATGAACTTGTGTATTTCCAGAACCAGCATCGCATCCTCAAATGCTGTACAAGAGTCAAAGCTATGGTATAACCACAGCACAAACTGGAAGCTATCCAACTAACCAAGAGGCAAATCGAACGGGCGCCGCCTAGGAGAGGAAGCTCCAGCTACGGAGTATTGGCCAGGGGAACGAACTCGCATAAGGCAGGTAGGTAGGTACATAGGCCAGGTACACACCCCTAACCCCCCAAATCCCTCCATCATTGATCTTCATCCATCCATCAATCATTGAAACTGTGCCACACCACTCTCACCGAGCTTTTTGCCTGCCTGGCTGATGGCCTCGTCACCCGTCCAACGTGGCTAGCGGTTGAGTCCCACCAATAGTCTAGAGGCCTGCCCTCTTACGTTTCACTCTGGGACGGGTTGGACCTGGCTACTTGGACCATGTCATCATCGTTCGTTTCGATAGCAACCCCGACCGCGTGAGCGACCGAAGCAGATAACCAGCAGCGTTGGAACAACAATAGTGATTGATTGCAGCCAGCTCGTTCCTGCGTCGAGTGCTAGAGGGTTAGGAGCCATTCCTGGTATACTCGGGAATCATATAGCGCCTCCTTCAACAGAGCAACATTTTCACAGATACCATGGCATAGGTACCACAGCAACACTGATCTGGGACATGCATGCATTACCCAGAGTGCATACAGTAGGTAGCACCTTGATGGTCAGACCAATTCGGGAGTCCGAGATGTCCGTGACTCAAGCCACTGTGGCTGTGCAGTCTTTACAGACCCGCAATGAGGTATGCTGCCTTGAATAATAATATGTAAAGTTCGAACAACCTGCCCCGAAGTCTAGTGCAATCTCAGATAGACCCCTCCATAACCTGTCTGCTGCCCCGCCATACAAAACCCGGATATCCCAATCATTCTCTTTGCGACCCAAGCCGAAAAAAACGAGAGCAAGCGATACTGAATATTTTGCCAAGTCTCCCAGCCTGTCAGCGCCAGGACAGCAAGCAAGACGAGACAAGACCATCAAAATATCACAGTCACAAACACAACCATGTCGCGCCAAATAAACCAGCCCAGCAACCAGATCAAGCTCACAAACGTGAGCCTGGTGCGCCTCAAAAAGGGCAAGAAGCGTTTCGAGATCGCGTGCTACAAGAACAAGGTCCTCGAGTGGCGACAGGGCATCGAGACGGACCTGGATGAGGTCCTGCAGATACCCAACGTGTTCCTGAACGTGTCCAAGGGGCAGACGGCGCCCAAGGAAGACCTGGCCAAGGCGTTCAAGGACAAGTCGGTCGACGACATCATTCTCGAGATCCTCAACAAGGGCGAGCTGCAGGTGGGCGAGAAGGAAAGGGCGGCGCAGCTCGACCGCGTCCACACCGAAGTCATCAGCATCGTGGCCAGCAAACTCGTTGACCCCCGTACGAAGCGTGTCTACACGACGGGCATGATCGACAAGGCCCTTGACATGCTCAGCTCGCAGGCGCATCAGGGCCAGGGGGCCGGCGGCGACAAGAGCGCCACCGCCAGCGGGACGGGCACCCCGGCGACCGGAGACGATGCCGAGGCGAAGCCGAGGGCCAAGGAGCATGTGTGGACCGGCGTTGTCACGACCAAGAGCGCAAAGAGTCAGGCTCTGGAAGCCATGAAGGCGCTTATTGCGAACCAGCCCATCCCCGTGTCAAGGGCTCGCATGCGACTCAGAATCACGTGCTCTACCAACGTCTTAAAACAGGCCGTCAAGGCGCCCAAGGCAACAGAGGCTGCCGAGGGAGAGCAGAAAGTGGCACCAGGAACAGTCAAGGATAAGATTCTGGGCTACGTTGAACAGGTGGAATCCCAAGACGTCATGGGGTCAGAGTGGGAAGTAGTCGGCTTCGTCGAGCCGGGTGCCTTCAAGGCTCTCTCCGATTTCTTGGGCAACGAGACGAGAGGACAAGGGCGAGTCGAGGTGTTGGACATGGCAGTCACACACGAAGACGACTAGAGCTGATTCTCTCTTGGGTATAAATAGCATAGCTCGGGCGTTGATGACTTCATGGTACACACTATTTGATCGTAACGAATTTTATTTGGCATAGGGCATACATAGATACCACCATCCAGTTTCATCAATGATCAAACATCACAGACGTGCATTGTTATCGTGGCATTGGGAAGACGGTGTCTCTTATTCTTTTGTAGAGTACATCCATCACTGACCGAACCCTTCCGTAAAGCAAAGTCGTATGATTTCGTGACCATACGACACCAATGATGCACGTGTAATTTCAGTCCAGCCTTCACGCCGAACCCAACGCAATGAATGACCAGAGCCCATGAAACCACCCTTTTTGCCATAGCATTCGTAAACATTTAGTTGCCCTTCTTCTTGGACACACCGACAGTCCGGCCGCGGCGACCAGTCGTCTTGGTGTGCTGACCACGGACACGGAGACCCCAGTAGTGACGGAGACCACGGTGAGCGCGGATCTTCTTGAGGCGCTCGAGATCGTCACGGAGCTTGGAGTCGACACCGTTGGCAAGGACCTGAGAGTCCTTACCATCGACGATATCGCGCTGTCTGTTGAGGAACCAGGTGGGGATCTTGTACTGGGTGGGGTTCTGGATGATGGTGACGATACGCTCAAGCTCTTCGGAGGTGAGCTCACCGGCGCTGTAGAAATAATTATATTAGTCCCTGTATTCCATAATCCGCTGATACTGGTTCGACTGGATTATTCGTACCGCTTGTTCAGGTCGACATCGGCCTTCTTGCAGACCAAGTTGGAGTAACGACGACCGACACCCTTGATTCGGGTCAAGGCGTACATGACCTTCTCTTCACCCTTAACGTTGGTGTTAAGGAGACGCAGAATCTATGGGTACTCTTGTTAGCCAATCCAATCCCTTGCTCGCTTTGTTGTCTTCCATGATATCTCTCGATGTGTTCGACCGCGTAAAGTGATTGGGAGTTTTTGGTGTCGTGTGGGAAAAAGTTCATCGGGATTTCGCCAGCGCGCCAGGACGTCGGATGGGCGCGCTGGTGGGAAAGCCCGTTGCGGGCAATTGATAGGAGGATAGACTTACGAACTGGAAGTTCGTCTTCTCTCCTGAGACGAGCGACATGATGGGCAACGGTTGGTGGTGAGTTGCTGCCTTTGGTTCTTGACTGTCGAGAGATTGTCACAAGTCACTGAAAAGAGGTGTGTTGAAATCCGGAATCCGCTTGGGTCTAATTTTCGCAATCAATTCGCAAAGAAAGTGTGGTGCGGTGGCCCGGCTCCCGGAAAAACCCTTTGCGCATTTGTGCGCCCAAAAGGTAGAAGTGGGGCTGTCGGGTGGCTCCACCCAGAATCTAGGGTCGGCTACTAAAAAAGTTCTGTCACCTACAAACTCGCTCGCCTTTACTAACCCAAAACCTCGCCTTGCATTCACAACGATTCGAAGAGGATGGTTGCTTCGGCTGACGGGCCACCGCTGCCCGCTGGAAGTCGTTGAAAATGCTGCACCATCTTTGGTAGGAATCTACAGTATGGGTGAAGCGCCTTGCTATATTGGGCTGCATTTTGTTGTCCTGGTGCATGTCGCTATTCGCATGCCGATATGCCTCGCTGCAATGTCTAGTGTAGTCGGCGTCCGTTTCTGACACCAGCTGAACTGGTTCATTGGGGTCACCCCATCTGGATGTCGCAATGGATAATGGTGTCGGTTGCCTATGATTGGCGGCACCCTCTCCCTTCTCCTTCCTTCCTCTTCAGCAGTACCCTTTTCAAGAAAGTTCTTGGAAACCTCAAACCACTGCAGGCGGCCTATGATGAAAGAAATCAAAACTCTCGATCAGATTATATTCTATGTGAGATTCATACACTGAAAATTCTGAGGCCTGTCAGAATACACAAGGGGTTATCTACGAGCGTTTGCTTCCCCTTATATACAATCAAAATCGTATATAATAAAATTATTAAATCCCAAACAACCAGCTTCTGGTCATGGTGTTTTCGGCCTCCATCCACTTCGTTGTGCTGGTGCTTGTAGATGCAATCTCTTGTTTGGTTAACCTTCTATCTAGTTTCACTTGGTCTTTGGGCAATGTTGTGCAGGTCATGAGGTGGGAGCTGCGTAGTGGTTATACGAATCTGCTCACAAGTGACTGTAGCAATTATCTAGAAGGCCAGTTGACACTGCATTTGATCTGATTCCTCTCGGGCATTGCTTGCGGGCGCTTGGCTATCGTGTGATCATCAGCGCCAAAAGTGGCCTGGCATCGCTCCAATGTGGCGTGGATTCACCCTACAGCTGACGATTATCTCTGCAGTGCCAGTATAATGACAGGATAACTATATAGAGTATTTGCAACTGAAGCGCTAGATGCCTGGTGTAGAGATGTCTGGTGCCGAGACAGACGGATGATCACCAGCGTAGGATACTGTATTTGCCATTTCATGGGGGACAGTATTTGCAATATTTTGTCATTGCTTGTAAATTTCATTACGCCCTATTGCCATAACTCTTGGTTAATGGCTATGTGTATCCTCATTAAACGCCTAAGCAATGATCCTTTTGAAGCCAATATCAATGTCTCATCGTCACTCGAGTGGGTTCTTAGGCACACCGCAGTCGCCCCGTACCCTCCCTCGATAACCCATCCGTCCATCCTCCTACCGGCGCCTGGCAAAGCGCATTTGGGGGAATTCCAGTGGGAGCGCCAACTTGGCGATCTGCGTCTTGGCGCCCTTCGGTCCATCTTTTGGTCCTGCCCTGACGAGTATCTTGCCGCCTATCGTGCGGAAATACTGCGCGAACTCCTTCTCAGTCAGACTGAGATCGTAGCGCAAGTTTTCGGAATCGAATTCGAAGTTGTGGAGGATGGAGACCAGAGCACAGCAGTAGGTCTTCAACAAATCCATGTGGAACTTTCGCACGTCTCCGCCCTCCGAAAACTTCCGCCGGATGCTGTCGATAAGTTGCACCGGAGCCGGGTCCAGGAGTTCCTGTAGCTTCTTGCGGTCGGGCAGCCTGAAAGAGCCTCGGTCTTTCCCCTTTTTCATGTTCTTGGAAATGGTGAGGAGGCAGTTTATGTAGCGTAGTATACGTAAGTCTCGAACCGGGTGCAGACTTCTGGCAATCTCCCAGAAGTTCTCTGTGACGTATTTGTTCGGGGTGGTGAGGGGGCTCTGCTTCTTGGCGGTATCTTGCCAGTCCTTGATAGGGATCGATGACAGAAGATCGGCACCAATAAGCTCTTCGGGCAGGTAGACGTCTTGGATCTCGGTGGCGTCGAAGTGTCCGGGAGGGATTGGTTTGGCCTGGTCGGCGGTGGCCTGAAGTTGGTCTCTCGACGCGACGCTTCGGGCGGCCTCTGATATCGAATCCATAATGGCTAAAGAAGAGGAGTCTAGCTTGGTAGGGCCTTCGACGTTCGACTTGGCAGAACCAATAGCATTCTCTGTAATAGAGGCAATGGCCTTCTTCGCTTTCTTGGTACCGAATTCCATGCCAAGGGTGTTTCGCTGCTCGGTCATAGTCTAGAAGGTGATTAGTACCAGCAGCCAGGGTGGAAGGCTGAGTCGGAGGAAGCATACCTGGTAGGCCTCGGCAGATTTATCCTCTGGTGCCTTCTGCGCCCGGGGAACACCGCGGACCGTCATCTTCTTCGCTTCGATCACATCAAGCTTGTTCGTGGCGGGATCGAAGACGCCGATGTAATGCTTGAGATGTGTAGCAACCCCACCATCTCCATCTTCCTTGGCTGTGTAGTCGACCCGATCGGTGCTTGCATGTAGCATTAATTCGGGCAGGGCAGCCTTCTTGCTCTTCTTCTGGGCCGGTGCGGGTTTGGTGTAGGCCTGGAAGTTAAGTGAGGAAGGCACGCAGAGGCCTGGGGTGGAGGCGATGGCGGGTGCGCATTCGCGGGCACTTCGTACTGAGGCGATTTTGATGGTTTGCGGTTGGGGTGCTGCTTGGCGAGGCTTCTTCTTTTTGCTGGAGCCCGAAGAGCCGTCGTCGATTTTTCGCTTGCTCCCCATATCTGCGGTTGCGTGAAGTCCGATTTGCGTATTTATTTACAGAATCGCCTCGACGTGCCTCGACGTATGTTGACTTCGAAAAATAATTTTTGGGAACAAATTCTGCCGCCAGGCCACCTTCAATTGATTGACAAGCTTAACTCACCGCCAACAGGGGTGCAGCGCGCTGAGTGGGGGCGCTACAGCATGTACAATGTGTGTAAGACCCTTCTCAGCAACGGCTAATCACCACCACGTTACTTGTAAACGGTAAGAACGATAGATCAGAGATGTCGTCAGGGCCAAACATTGCACAGTCAGCTATTCTGTTGGTGCATGCGGTAGACGGGTCCTCGGGGTTGAAATCAGATGGAACGCTTGGGGATCACTACAGCGTGCGCTTGAATATTCACCTGTCAAGCACCTCCGTCTTGAGTTGGCATGGGACAAATAGTATATTTGCTGTTGAAGGGTGGAATAAAGGTTGGAAAATCATTAAAACGGGAATGATTTCACTGAAGTCTTGTAGCTAGAGTTGTGCAGCCATCAGTTCAGTGTCTCAAGTCTTTCTCGGGATAGGTAGGTCATGGAAAGAGCCAAGAGGATGATGACATATGTAATAACCCCAGCCGAGCGAGGGTAGTCTTTACATATCAATGTATATTTCTCATATATATTGTGCTGCTTTATATCTTCTACCAGGAAGATAGCCTGTTACTGTTGCTTATACACTTGTTCGTCAATATAAATACAGGGTCCAATAGCAATGTTCACCGCATCGCAGGCTGTACGCCGACCGCTCAAGTGGGTTTGTTCCCAATACGCCTTGACACACCCCGTTCCCAATTGTCCTGCGTAGTTGAGCCGCCGATAAGAATTGCTAGAAATCAGCTAAAACATATTCCCCAACGCCATGCGATCGCCAAGTCAATATTGTTGTTTTTGGTCATTTCGTTTTGTTTAACGGCTTCTCAGACGCTATATCAGAGAATATGTTTTCCTCATGAGTGGTGCGAGGCCACTCGAGTGACCTTCGGGGCGTTTGGGAGTGCCCGTACGGGACCTCTCTCTTGATCCGACTCTTCCCCGGGCACCTCCCGGGGTGCGTCGTGGGCCAAGGTGCTGCTGAACCGCGGGTGCGTCTCGCGCCGGCTACTTCCGTGCGAGCGCGTGATGGATAAGGAGGCGCCGTCCACGCTGGTATTGCGTGATGCGCAGGGGCTGATGCCGCTTGCGTAGCTGTGGGCGCCGTGGCTCGTCCGGCGCTGCTGCTTCTTGCCGAAATTGAAAGCAAAGCCGTTGAGGATCTTCTGGTGCTCCAGGTTTTGCTGCGTGAAGGGACGATCCAGGTGGGAGTAGTCATTGTTCGACGACCTCTTGTCCTTCCTGGACCGAAATCCCGCTAGGGTTCGTATGAAGCGCGACGGCGACTTGGAGCCTGGCTCTTGGCCGCCCACGCTGCTGTCGGGGGTGACGGTGCCTGTGCCTGCTGTTTCATTCTCGCCGGAACTGGTGGACGGTTTCCGTCCGTGGCTCCACCACCTGCTCTTGGCCATGGTATAGTAGGGCAAGGCGACAATGAGACGAATAGAGACCGAGTAATGGGTATGGTCTGAAACTGGATGACAAATGGGATGAATGAATATGTCTTGTCGTTTATGGAAAAGACGATACCTTCTCTGAGAGTATATGTTCGCGAGCTGATGCACGCCTCAACCGGCGGGTGTAGGCTGAAGACATTGAAATACCGAAGTAAGGAGAATGGGGGAAGTTAAGTTTCCTCCCCAGCAGCAACGTGAAGTGACATATGCCAGATGTGCCCCCCTCGCATGGAAGCCAGCGGTCATGCATATTTCCAGAGAGTATGGGGTTCGGGTCCTACGTAGGTCGCGGGGAAGGTTTACGGGGGTTCGGTCACAGTCATGCACGATGGCGTCACCCTATCAGCGTCTATCAGACCCCGGCTGCAATAGCGGTGCAGTAGCGAATCGTGCAGGACCGATTATTTCCCCGTCCGTGTACCGTCAGCTGTTTACCAAAACAGTCAAGGTTTGCAGGTTCAATGCTAGCGAGGGGCCGGCCAGTTTCTAGAGCCGAGCTGGCTGGCGTGACGAGAATCGCATTGTGGTGGTGCTAGTATTACGTACCGCCTCATCGTCGTTCGGCCGTTTCCACCAATGCACCTGCGTTGTTGCTAAAGGGCTTCCTCTGAAGTTCTGCTGTGAGCGACGCAAACGATCAAACCTACACCAAGTTCGGAGGTTTTCGGATGACAAAAACCAAGATCTATCGTCGGTGGCAGGAGTCGACTACCTTGGCGATCTCCCCATGCGCCGCACCTCCAAGCTCGATGCCGAACAGTGCAAAACATCGCTGTGCTGGGAAGATAGGGGTATCCCTTTGATTGCGGACTTCAGCTCGCAAGATGGCAGTGATGTTTTCGCATTGATCGGGCCTCCGGATGACAAAGTCTATATTGGTTTCTGTCGAGTAAATCATTGATTGATTCTGCAACGACTTTCAGCGAAGAGGTACGGGTATCTGATTTCCCCCGCAATCGAGGTAGTATCCCGTCAGAACAGACTTGGTTCTCGAAAATCCCAACATTACCTCTTTCTTCCAATCGTTAGATTAATCTGAATTATCTTCTTGGCTCTGTCAACGGGCGGTCTAGTGAGGCCGCTATGTGCTGTCTGTTAGTATAGCCCGAGTTAGGTTCACTACCGTGACAGTTGCTCTAGTTGCTCTAGTTGTCGGGAGTGTCACTGGGGAGACACCATTTATTGACTTTAAACAACGCTGGCATGTGATTCGCATCGTCGTTCAGATCTTTATCCTATATGCATCTGATCCGATTCTCGGAGTTCTCGCTTCATTCTACCTCCCGAGGAATCCTCCTAGCCACCATACCATCCACCCACGTAGAAGAAGGGAATGTGGTATTGCAGGGCTGAATACCTTCTACGCCGAGGCTGGTGGTAAAAGCCTCACGTGTTTTAGTACCGTGGCTGTCAGTCTTGCTAGTCTTCGACAGAAACAGCCACGGGATAACCTTCAGCAGTCGGGCCTTGCTCGGGTCAGCCCCCTTTTCTGTGTCTATCGTTGGCTGGCTACATGACTGTGAACGACCACCCACGTGTGTGGGCGTCCAGTAGCTGTCGCGCGATGCGCGCACCACGTCGCTGCTACTGGCCTGCTACTGTAGTGACCCAGAGAATAGGGGAAACCAGCACTGGTTAGTAGATGATGTCAAATCCATCCCATGCTTTCGCCTCGCTCTGTGCTTTGCCAAGGCGGAAACCGAACAGTCGTCATAGCCGCTCCCCAGCACCGGCTGATGTTTTCGAATGGTATGTGGTTTGGTCGGTTATTTTCTTCCCCAGTGCCCAGCTCGAGAGAGCGAAGATCAGGCTCTCAGACCAGGTTCGTCTCGCACGAGTCACACCATGCGAGGTTATTTGTCGTCCCTAGACACGGATCAAACACTCTTCTGGCGCAGTGATTGGCTGAAGCATCGCCGGGCACTCTGGGGTTGCTGGAAAGGCTGCGCAGTGCGTCCACGTTCGTCTTATTACATGACACGAGAAGGAGCTTAAATCATCCGAAGACGTATTGGTGGCTTCGACAACGTTAATCGCGGAGCTGTGTCGTCGGCATGCTGTTATGCCAGCGAGGCAAAGTCCACAAAGACGCTCTTGGCAGCGAGTACTAGTCATCGGCAGCACCAAACCTGTTTGAAAGTATTCCAATTGGCGAAGCAGACCTACTAAATAGGAAGTTGAGCGGCTTCTGGTTGGTCCAGCTACTCAGAACATTGGTTCACTGCTGCTTCACGGTGGCTCGGCATCCGATGGTTCCTTCAAGTGCTACGGAATGGCATCATTCGTCAGCTCGTCAGGGCTTTCGAAGCTCAGCTGTGGTTTCTGTTGGAGAACACTCGTGTATATATGGGTAGGAAAGTCGGCCTCCAAGTAAACATTTCCTCAGCTCATTCATCACATCAACAGCCCAGTTATAAATCCAACTATCTCAAAATTCCTTCCCGCCTCAGTCGACTCTGAGGCCAGCTCTTCCAAGATGTGTTCGATTCAGCATAAAGCCATATCTAACGGTGTATGCCGGCATCCACTGTCATATGCAAGCCTCATCCTTCTAAATATGGCCTCGTTGGTTTGTCCAGCGGCGGTTGGCGGCCGTTTTGTCCATCGGCCGGTGCTTTACCAAGACCCCGGACCTCTCGAAAAGCCACCATGAGGAACCATCATGCCCAACATCCAAACACCTGCGGATCTGGCACATTTCTGCCCGTCGAGCTTCTTCAGTCGGGCTCACCTGAACATGTGCCGTTTCTCGGTCCGCTCCTTCGGGGGCTGAACCGCATCCGGAACGTACCTCGAGTCTCCGATTCGTCATGGGAAAGCACTGGAGCCAAGCGACAGAGAACAGCAGCCCTGAGTCCTGTCGTCTTGCTCACGATGAGATCCTACTATCTCGTCACTTCGCCACGACGCTACATCGGATGCCATTCGTTTCCCACACTCACTTTTGCGTATTGGCCTTTCGTTTTAGTTATCTACATCCCCTTTGGCCACACCCGATGGCCCTCCACACTCGCTGACACGACTCAGCGCTCGCCGCGTGTTTATGGTTCTCTCATTTGCTGTCCCTGAACATGGCCATACAGTACTTTCCTCCCCGCCCTGCGCAGCAAGTCATTCGCTTGTCTAACGGACCTGGCATCTCTCAAATCTTGGGACAGACGTCAACCACTCTCATTCGTCTAAAACCTAAACTCGGAGGTCATCCTCACTACGCCTGTCGGCATCACAGCATTCGTTTCCAGAACACACTCGCTTCAACGAGAACAGTAACGCTCGCTCCAACAACCTACACTCATTACTGCCATTTCTTTAACAATAAGAACCCTCACTTCAAGCAACGACGATCACTTTCGACTATACATTCTTTATCAGTACCGCGCTCGTTTCAATAGCACTCAGTTCAAAAAGGAACACCCGCTTTAACTATACGCTCGCTTCAACTATACGCTCGCTTCAACTATACGTTCGCTATCGGTACCAAGCTCGCTTCAACAACATTCATTTATAAACACACTCGCTCACGCACCGCAGCCGTACAATTGATACATTGATACATTCGCTTTTACAATACACTCACATCAAGGAGATACCTGATTCACCACATTCGCTCATACCACAGTCTTTTATGATACACGCTCATTTTAAAAGCATACTTTGCCATCTCAACATACGCTTCAGCAACACTCTTTTCCACGACACTCGCTCAGTCTACGACAATCTTTTCAACCAGACTCCCGCTTCAAGGATCTTCAACTCTCGCTTCGACCAAACCCAATTCAACGAATATTGGCTTCCGCTACACTCACTTACACAGTATTTGTTTCTGCAACACTTGCTTCAATGACGCATTTCCTTATACAATGCGCTTGCTTATAAACCACACTCATTGCTCTGATGCCCGATATTCCAACATTCATTTCTCCAACACTCATTTCAATGGCACACTTGCTATTTTAGCATTTTCTTGCTGATACACTCACTTCAACAATTCACTACGACAACATTCGCTTTCTACAATATCAGCTTCAGGACCCTTGCTTCTATACCACTTTCATTAAACGACACTCACTTCCACGACACTCGCCCCAACCGCATTCGCTTTTATCCTAACGGATCGGCACTCTTTCAATTCTTACTTTTGTTATGCAACTATTGCTTCAATCCCCGGCCCACCATTGCACATGGGTGGTGGCGTGCCTCACTCACTTCCGGCAGCACACCAGTCCGCTCTCTCTTTTCTCAACCCTTTTCATGGGCGTTTGACCACATTCGTTCTCTACAGGACCACACTCTCTACCCACCAGCCAGATATGATTCGAAATCTATCATTACATACGCCATCCAGATGGATCGGCTTCTCGCTTTGATCTCATTTGACCGAGATCACCACATTCTTCACTGCCTTCAAGAGGTATCCACGCTCTCTTTCTTCCACAGCCGATCTTCCAGATCACATTCGCTTGAAAACCCATCCTCACTTTTGGGTAATACAATCTCTCAAGTCCCCCAGGGGCGGTTCTCTCACTCAACCGTTGCTCCTAATGGGCACATGGTGTTCCATAAACCGTAGGAAACATACTGGTTTCCACGATTCCTTTCGTTTCTTATGCTGCCACCCTTAACGGCAGCATTGCCTCCTTACAGCTCCGAGACTGGCACCTTAGTCTCACCCACTCGTTCTTGCCCTCTTTCCTGGCAATAACCACACTCTTTCATCTTCAGATCAGCATCAACATTCGCTTCTTGGGAATCACCCACACACTCGTTATCCACAATTCGGACCCTGATTTGGTTTGGCAAACAAGACACCATACCACTACACACTCGTTTCCCCGATACGTGTGGAGCCTAGCCTTCTAGATTCCTGCTTCCTTCGACGGGAGAAATCCCTATAAGGAAGACGTACCAATTCCCCCGAAAACAATATTTCGTTCACTTCTTCTATACCACGACACGCATGGAAACATCCTTTTCTCCATTCCACAGAGGCGTTTCATGCCAACCTACTATTTGACGAGACGCTTATTATTGAACTCACTTCATCTCACACTCATTCCGAGCGCATATCTCAGCATTTCCAGGCGTTTTTGATAAGACCACGGCGGGGGTTTTCTCTCTTTCTTCTTCTTCTATCTACTTCTTCTTTTTAATTATACTTTTATGTCCCAGGGGCGTGATATGCATCTAAACGGAGGCCAGAGGCTGGCATGTACAATTTGTATTTCGTTCTTAGGGGTACTGGTTTTCAGTTGAAATACATAAAAAATCTGAATTATGAGCTGAACAATGTGAGCCTGTGACAGTGATAAAACTTCTTGGCTGTTCCCGCGTAAATATGTTACGAGTCGGGTTGACAGCAACATCTCATAGCACCAAGGCCAACTGTTCTATGCGCAGGCTATCCTGGTTACCGGCTACCTAACAGTCGCCGGATTTTAGCATGAACCGGAGACCGAGAACAAATATCAGGTGTACCGCATTTCTTGGTTGCCTACTACGAACCGGGTCGCAGCATCCTCGTTGTTTGTGGTACAGCTCAAGCGATCAGGAAACCAGTGACGGGGCACGACATTCAATAACCACGTCTCAGCAGAATGTAAGCTTGGCCCCGTGTCACACTTGTAACCGCCATTGAACAGCTCGTTCTCATTTGCCCTCGTTCCTTTGTACCTCACCAGATCGTATAGCTCGACATAAAGATGAGACTGCACATTTGCATAAAATCGATGCATTGTGTAACGTAGAATTGATCTTACTCCACGGAGGGGCCCGGGTGGAGAGCTTGACAAAGTTGTGGGATATTCTGTCGCAAACAAACTCTCTCGAACTTGCTGGCATCTCAAGCGGCTCTGCCGAGGTGAAGATCAATATCTACAATGCCCTGTCTTTCAATGGAGCGGAAATGCGGCGGACATAAGCCATTGGGCAAATCAGAGGAAGCTGGGGTGAGCCCATCAGCGTCAATTCGAGGGTATTCACGATGTCGTCGAGATAAGCTTTGGGCCAGGCGGCGCGGGCGCAGTGGGGCGCACAAACGTCTCAAACATCGAAAAAACGGTCGCAATTCACGATATAAGAAAATAGGTCACGAGGGCATCAAAAGAACAAGAGTGTTGTTTCATGTGTCGTCAGAAGCAAGCATTGTCTATTTGACTGCTTAGCAAAAACCCATTCCGAATTCCGGATACGTGATGTTCGTGAATCTCAGCAGATATTTGCTTCTGAGAGTGGTGGTGTTGTGTAAACACGACCCTGGTGTCTGCCCGATGAGGTCTTGACCAGACGTCCTTCCATGCTTGCAAGCTCTACCCATAACTGGCCTCCGATTCCTCCTCTGAATGAACCCTGAATGTTGTTCCCTTCCGAGTGGTACATTGCGTAGAAATGACGTCACTTTTGTTGGCTGATGGATTGGTCGACAAGGCTTTTCGAAAGAATATGTGAAGCAGTGGCTGGATCATGGATGCCGTTCATTTGCTGACGGAGAGACGACTGTGATCGAGGAGAGACGAGGCGTTTACTTGCTGTAGAGGTGGCAAATCTTGTGTTAAAAACCTGCGAGGCATTGAGGGAAGTCATACGATCAAGGGCAACTTACGATCTAGCTCTCATCTTTCTTCTCTTGCGCTTGAGGCGTCTAACGCGCTTCTTTCTCCACTTGGCTCTCATCGTGAACGACTTGACTGCAGAGGGTGGTGGTTAGCGGAGCTGTAGGCGGGACACAGATGACGTCGGGATTTTTGCGTCGTGGGATTGGCGGTTGGAGGGGTGGTGCGAGTCGCAATCACGCAGGAATTGGGTTGAACACAGCTTCCATGGTGAAGGCAGGCGGCCGGAGGCCAATGGGCCAGGGTCGGGAGAGCACTTACTGTAGTTTACGATGAAGGTTGATGGTGAGTGAGGAAACGAAATGCAAGCTTGAAGCGGCGGGCAAGAATTACCTATGTAGGCCCAAGTCCAAAATGCAAGTGCGCCGGGCTTTCGTGGGTGGTGGGGTCCGGCAAAAGTTTTGGCCGGCTCGAGGTAGGGTTGGGAATCTGGAATTCGTGCGGGGCTGCTGTGCAGATGCAGGAAGTAGCAGGAGCTCCTTCCCTGCTTAGCTACCCCGATGACCTCAATCTTAGGTGGGAGGCACGGCCCATTACGTACCTGCCTGCCGCCCGAAACGTCAAACACCACCTGAGCAACCACAGAGTTTCATGCAAAACGGGACATCGTCGGATAAATGGCCTGTTCAGCTCAGCACACGACGTGCTCGTCACCTGCCCTTCGCTTGACTACCTTGTCTCTAGTCAACTCAATGGAAGGTGATGTCGACACTAATCATTCAAGCTGGAGGCACGCAGGCAAGCTCGGTCATCTTGTTCCAGCAGCTCGGCATCTACGGTGCCCAACTCTCAGTCACGCATTGTGCTTGCCCAGGGCCGAATTGTCACCGGCATATAGGTACTATAATGATGCTACTAATAAAACAGCCTCCAGGGAGTCAATTGCATACAATGCCTTACCTTTGCCATGCTTGAGGAGGCCAACTCGGCAGTGTCTGTGTTCCTCTTCTTGCTGTAAACGTACTGACGTCAAGTTGGTGGTCGACTAATTGACCAAGGCTTTGCGAAGCTTGAAGATCATTGAGGACAGGGGCATTATCGACGCCTTTGTCAATAACGCCACGTTTGAAGATATGCGAAACCGGTTAGTGTCCTGGTCGGTATGGCATCCTTTGTGAGCAGCTCTCCTTTGATGCCCGGTCAATGGAACTGCTTCCGGCTTGCGCTTGCATTGAATTCGCCCCAGTACGCATTGAATTCATCGGCGAGGGAGGTGAGTTAATACTAGTATAGTCGCTTTGGAAGTTGAAATCGTAAATGTAACCATCCAAGGTATAAATAAACCCCTGGTGCCGGATACAGGATGTCGACGGTGTCTTCCTCGAATGAGGTGACAGACTCAGCTCGAGCAGAGCAGCCGCAGCCACAGCCAGCACATAAAGTGCAGAGACATGGACACAACTTCGTGCCGGACTTTCCTTGCCTCCGCTGCGAGTCCAAGGGCATGAAGTGCGACCTCACCAAGTTCCAGATCGGCGGGGAGGCGGCCGCCCCCATGTGCGCTCGCTGCGTGCGTACCGGCGCCAAGTACTGCATCAAACAGCGGGTGCCGGCCTCATCGTCGGGCCGCGGCGACCAGAAGCGCATGATCTACATCGACCCCCGCGTCGGCGACGACTACGACCAGGATGAGGTCTTCGCCATGATTGAGGACCTTTGGAGCGGGCCCGCCAAGTACTCCTTCGACGGTACGCCTCTCCGGGAGAGAGACATCAATGGCTGGGCCCTTCCGGCATGGCCCGAGGCTGATAGGTTTGCTCAATATGAAAAACAGGAAAAGCAGGGGGAGGATTCTGAACCCGCAGCAAAGGAAGGCACAGTGAAAACACCGATAATTGTGGAGGAACAGAAGAAACGGCGAGAGGAAAGACTGAAGGAGCTGACTCCAAGAGAGAAAGGAGTCGAAGACTGGGTCAAAAGCACAGCCCAGAGCTGGGGGAAAGTGTTGCCCGCCAGAATCAACAAGAGCATAACACAAATCCCGGGCCTGAAGAGAACCGTCAGGTCTCAAGTTGCTCAGCATGATGATCTTGAGTGGGAAGCGCTCTGTGCCGATATGGAAGCGCAGGGGATTAGGCCGCCATCTCGGGAAGAAAAGCCCGAGTTGGAGACGGCCGAGTCTGCCATCCTGAGAACGGACCTTCGGCACTACACGCCTCGAAGGACGCATCTGACACAAAGGCTGGAAGCGATGCGTTCTGCGACAAAGGAGAAGTAGTTTTATCCCTCGACGTCAATAATATAAAAATATATACGAAGGCCAAAGATGTTGATTACTGAACGAAACTGAAAATAGGGGACGATACTGATCATCTCCACTTACCTCACGGACTTACCTGCATTATCTACCCGGATTTCACTCTAACGCTTCGTATCCAGACATGCTCGTCTACCTACCAGCCAGTTGACCTGCATGATCTACTTACCTTAGCTCCCTTATTTCTCTTGCCTGGTGTTACCAGCAGCATCTAATTCTTCCTGTCCGAGGTTATCATCATCCTCCGACGTCTTCAGAGCAAGTAACCGCTCCTTCCGCTGTTCCTTCCGCTCCAACTCCATACGCCTTCTTACGACGAAGAGAAGCGAGTCGCGGGCCACTATCAACCCCCCAGCCTCAATCTTCGCGATGCGCTCCTCCAGCAGGTGGTGGGCGAAGCACATATCGCAGTGGGGACAGCTCTCCGTGGCTTTGGCATCCCAGGGCTTGAGGCAGATGACGCACTTACCGTCGTCTTCACATCGAGGGCACGCGCGCCCCTCGCTCGTGCGAGGAAGCGTGTGGCCGGATATGTAGCTAAATATGTGGCCGCAGGACCCAAAGTCTACGCAGCCCGCGAGCAGGTCGGCGCCAGCGGCGTGGAAGGCGGAAACCCTTGAGTACGATGCCATGGTTGACAGTAGTAAAGAGTTGAGAGCTACTGATATAAATAACTCGGGAGTTGGAACATATAGATAGAAGCTGATGTGATGTCGAATTCTACATAGACTTTCCAGTAAGAGAGTGCTTCCTATATAGATAAACCCATGCAACAATACCCTTGTTCTCATAATGCTGTTGTTTCTCTTTGTTACCGATGAGAAAACATTGATTTCAATTTTCAATGTTAGCATCAACAAAGGAGGGCCTGCCCTAAAAGTTTGGAAGCAGCAAATATCTACCGTGCATACCTTGAATTCGTTCAAGTAAGCAAGCGTAAGGCACATGTCTATTCATTCTCGGATTCTCGACCATGAATATGTCACACGAGTCGAGGCGATAGAGAATAGCGAACAGCGAATAAAGATGATCACAAGTGAAGGAAAACCATTAAGTATTGGCAAATAAGTCATAAAAGTTCTCAATTTCATTTGAATCGCAAGTTTCTTACATGATCTCATCATATTATGACATAAATTCGTACAAGACATCATCGCCGTTCTTCATGCTGAACCACTCGTCCCTCCATGAAACCTCATGATGTACCATCGTAAAAGTCCAACCAAAGAATCCTCATCATCAGGTCGTGACTATTTCATCGTTATCCCATGAGTCCAATCGATTTGCTACTATCAACCTTTCCTTCATCATGCCAAAATCTTCTTGAAAAGGCCCCGGATGCCCTTTGCAGGCGGGGCCTGCTTTTTCTTCGCATCGGCATCCCGGGTTCTCTGCCGCTCCTCACGGCGCAAATGTCTCTCGGGCCTCTCGGACCTCTCATGTCTCTCAGACCTCTCGTGTCTCTCAGACCTCTCGTGTCTCTCAGACCTCTCATGTCTATCGGGCTTCGAGGTCTCAGGTGGCGGTGGTGGAGGCTGCGCCTCCACCTCTTCGGGCTGTGGCGGCTCTGACTTGCGGCGATGGTGGGACCTCCTGGGCGGCGAGCCGGAGGAGGGCTCCTCGCGGTGCCGGTGCGATCGCGAGCGGGACACACCACCATCCGTCTTGGGAGATGGTGCGCCACTCTCCCGAGCTATGCTCGACCGCTTGAGGTGATGTTCGGTCCGGGGCGAGTCCTTCTCCTTAGAGGAGCGCGATAGTGGCGGGGGCTCTGTGTTGCGTGAGGCCAGGCCGGGCGTCACGATACTCTCTGCCCGGCTCCAGAAAGACTTCCTCTTAGGAGGAGTGGCTGGAGGAACGGCAGCGGGAATCTCGTCCCGGGTGGGAGGTCGGTCGGATCTCGAGGATTGGCTGTGACGTCTCGAGCGGTGGGAGTGATGGCGTTCGCTCGTTGGAGGAGTCGTTTCGGGATCGTGGTTGCTCTTGGCATCACGGTCCCGCTCGCGAGCTTCCCGGGCGCGACGTTCCTCTTTGCGCCTTTCGTGGGCCGCTTGCTCCTCGGCGGTCCGCTGCACAGGTTCTCCTCTATCTCTAGCTCGTCGCTCTGCCTTGCGCCGCTCGTGAGCGGCTTGGTCATCAGCGGCCTGTTGAGCGGCGGCGGCTTCTCTAGCCTTTCGTTCCTCTTTCCGCTTGTCATGCGCGGCCTGCTCTTCAGGGGTACGCTGCCTTCTGCTGCTGTTGCTGGAGTGGTGTTCCCGGGTGTTCTCCATAGACACGCCGCTGTCCTGTCGCTTCCGCGTTGCGCGGGCAGCGACGAGCTCGACGTTGACGGGACAGAGCCGCCACTGTCAGCCCGGCTTCGCCGATGGCGATGCTCTCGAGAGCCACTCTCGGCACTTTTGCCCTCCATGGAGCGGGAAGAAGAATAGTGGCTGCTGCTGCTGTGGCGGTGGTGTCTGTGACGGTCACTGCTGCGAGGGGACTTGCCTTCATCGTCTGTGGAGAGGAGGTCAGTAACAGGCACCGAAACGTTTGAAAAATCAACGGTGTGATTCCCTGCCACCCCGTGTGCCGTGACACTCTCAGACGCTATGGGCTGGTGGTGCAGTGCAGTCGCGATACGGGAACTACCCGGCTCTGTGTCTTGACGCGGATCAAGTTCGCGCGCCGCGGCATATATGACTACTGCGGCAGCCAGCTCCTCCTCCGCCCTCTTGGTTCTCTTGTTGCGTTGTTTTCTCAGGCTTCGCGCACGACCCAGTGCCCTAGCCCTTGGGTCCAATAAATCTGGGAGGACCACGTCAGGGGAACCCGCTCGTGCATCCAATAGAGAAGTGACATCAATCTTGCTCAGGGGTCGATCCGCTGACGAGTCGTCCTCTATTGGATTGCCAGAAGGACCCGAAGTTGGATTGGTAGATCCTGCGTTTGTCTTGGCTGCGTGACTCTGCTCGCAGTTAGTGATATGCTCTGTCAATGTCAAGTCGCTTTGACTGACCAATCGAGGTTGCGATTCATGGGTCAACTCACTGAGGAAATCGCGTTTAGCTCGTTCGAAAACACTCTCTGTGGAGAGCTTATCTCGTCGAAGGCTCTTTTGAAGGCGGTCCCTGGAAGGCCACGAAGGCCTACCGTAGTCTGACGGCCCAGCCAAGCCTTCTTCACCCGAGACACCACGTTCTGCAGACTTGGAGGGGGAATAAGAAGAATCGCCCTCGGTGCTATACACAGAATTGCGTAAAGCCTGTCGTGAGTTCTGGTGCGCAAGGCTGCGAAGAAGATTTCTTGATGACTGTTGGCGAAGTGTGCTCTTGGAGGACTGGTGTCGTAGAGAGTTTCGTGAAGCTTGGTGTCGGACAGATTGCAGAGTGTTCGTCGAAGGTTTGTGAGTAAGCGCAGCACCACTAGCAGCGACCCCCGCTAAGCCAGCTGCACCAGTAATGAGGGCTGAGTTGCTATCCTCATCTGGGATATCGCGGATAGCCTGTTGCTGTTCCATGTCTTGTGGGGCTTCGGCGTCTTCGCTGGCAATAGTATTTTCGGCTTCAATAACAGTCGGTTCTGTAGCTGGGGCAGGCTCTTCGACTGGGGTAGGCTCTTTGACGGCAGCTGGTTCCTCAGGAACGATAGGTACTTCCGTGGCAGTTTCGACGGGAACAGGCGCTTCTACTGGGGCAGACCTCTCCACCGGGACAGCATCTTCAGGTAGAATAACTTGTTCGACCGCAGTAGGCTCTTGGGCAACAACAGGCTCTTCGGTGACATTCGGCTCCTTTGTAGCCACTTCAACTTCTTCGTTCTGGAGCTCTTGGGTTTGCATCTGTGCCCCTTCAACTGCAGGTACTGTGGCAGGTGTCTTGGGAACGTTCTGGGGCTCAACCTCTGGTGCGATAGCTACCTTGGACTCGCGGGCCGGTTGCTCTGCAGCAAGCGGTGCTGTCTCATCTTTCGTAGGCTCTGCCTCAGTCTTGCTGGCAGAAGGCGGCGATCGTTCGGCGGCGGATAGTTCTACATTGCGTTTTGACTTCCGGCGGCTGTTCTGGTTTAATGCGGCAACAGCGGCAGCAACGGATCCAGCACCGACGGTGGCTAAAGAAGCTCGCTGAACGACAGACAAAGCTGCATCCGGCTTGGTTTCCTTGAGATCATCGGTCTGCGGGGTTGAAACGTCGTCGACTGCGGGAACGATTCCTGCTGAGGCCACGCTGGCCAGGGGCTCAGGAGCCACAACGGCCTCCTCCAACTTCTTGTCCTCCTTGGTCCCACTGGTATCCATCACACGATCCTTATCCTCTCGAACTACACTATCTTCCGGGGTGACTTCCTCCTCTAAACCAATCTCAGGGCTGCTCCCACCAATATCAAGAGCCAATGCACCAGGGGTGGCTGAAGGGCTGCTAGGGGGAGGGGACTTACCTTTGAAATCCTTGGCCTTCGATTCAGGAATCGGGCCAACTCTGTCTTTGCTCTCTTCCTCCTCTTGCGCCTTCTCAATTATGGGTTCGGTAGGCTTTGCGGACTCCTCGACAGGAATTGCTTCAGTAGCACCAACGATTACGGCCTCCTTGGCAGTTTCCGGCTCAGCCACTGTGGGTGCCTCCGGCTCCGGCGCCACTTCAGGCTGGGCTGCACGTTCCTCTACCGCGACAGGCTCTTCAACGGCCTCCTTTGGTGTAACAGGTTCTTCAGCGGCGGCGGGAGCATGCTCCTCGGCGGCGGCAGCAGGTTCTTCAACAACAGCGGCAGGCTCCTCAGCGGGAGTAGGGGCAGGATCTTCGGCAGCAGGGACAGCAGCCTCCTCTACGATGGTAGCGGGAGGCTCTTCGACAGCAGTAGGCTCTTCGATAACAGTAGCGACAGGTTCGTCGACTACGGCAGCAGCAGGCTCGTCCACTGCGGCAGGAGCAAGTTCGTCCATTGCGGCAGGGGCAGGTTCCTCGACGGGAGGGGCAGCAGACTTCTCTACTACGTCAGCTTCCTTAGGCGCTGCAGGTTCTTCTACCGCAGCAGGCTCTTCAGCAACAGCCTCCTTTGGCGCAACAGGTTCCTCCTCGGCGGCGGCAGGGGCAGGAGCCTCTTCGACAATAGCAGGGGCAGGCTCCTCGACGATGGTAGCTGCAGGCCCCTCGGCGGCGGCAGGGGCTGGTTCTTCGGAGATAGGGACAGGAGGCTCTTCTTCGACAGCGGTGGGCTCTTCCACAGCAGCCGCAGCAGACTCCTCAGCAGGCTCTTCGACGACAGGGGCAGCAGTTTCTTCAACGGCCGCAGGCTTTTCTACTTCGGCTTCCTTAGATGCTGTAGGTTCCTCTGCTGCTGCAGGCGCTTCTGCGGCAACGGGATCCTCAGTTACGGCAGGCTCTTCAGCTGGGGTGGCAGCCTCCTCTGCGACAACAGCCTCCTTAGGCGCAACGGCTTCTTTGGCTTCCTCAGTGGCGATAGGAGCAGGCTCTTCTGTAGCAGCGGGCTCTTCAGCGGCAGGAAGTTCTTTCTCTGCCGCAGGTTCGGTAGCGACGGGCTCCTCAACGGCGGCGGATTCTTTAGCGGCAGTGGCAGCAGGCTCCTCGGTAACAAGAGCAACAGCATCTTCAGCAACAGGAGGCTCAGCAGGAGCGGCAGCAGGAGCGGCAGCAGGCTCCTCGACGGGAATCGGCTCCTTTTCTGCGGCCGGTTCCTCGTTAGGAGCAGGCTCTTCAGCGGCAGGAGCTAGCTCTTCGCTAACAGCGGCGACAGGTTCCTCGATGACGGTGAGCTTATCGTCGACAGGAGCAGCAGCGTCCTCGGCAACGACGGCGGGCTCGACGGCGGGTTCTTCGGTGGGAACAGGCTCTTCAGCAGCAGGCGCACTGGGCTCCTGGACCACAGAGGTTTGTTCGGGTGCCACAGGTTCCTCAGCTGGGACAGCCTTCTCGGGAGCAGGAATAGTAGCGTTTTCGGTAGTAATAGCCTCTTCTACTACAGCGGGTTCTTCAGTAGCAGCGGCAGTTTCTCCAGCAGGAGAAGCAGCATGCTCTACGGGAGCGGTGCTAGCTTCTTCAAGAACGACAGGTGCCTCTGAAATAACAGGTTCTTCAGCGGTAACGACCGGCTCCTTAGGTATATCGGCCTCTTCCGCCGTGGCAGCCTCAGTGGCCGCGGCCGCATCCTGAATTGGCGTATCACCAGCTGCGGCTACTTCCTTGGTCTCTTCGGGAGCATCAGCAACTACTTCAGGCTTAGCCGCTTCTTTTGTGACTTCCTTGGGAATTTCTTCTTTGGCCTCTTCAACAGGGGCTTGAGGCTCCTCAGAAGCAGCCTCGGCGACAGGGGCTTGGACCTCGACAGGTGTAGCCACTTCCTCTGCCGGCTTGGGTTCGGCACTACTAGTTGAATCTGCAGGGGCGGCCTCAACAACCGTCTCTGTAGCCTCAGGGGCTTCAGGGACCTCGGTCGCCTCGGCGTCTTTCGATTCGGAAGCAGTCTCTGGAGTTGCCTGTGTTTCTTCGCTGGATTTTTCATCGCTGGCCTGAGCGGAGCTATCCTCTACAATGTCCGCGGGTGCTGGTGTATCTTCGATCGCTGAAGGTTGATGCTCCTCAGGTGGAGAGACAGCCTCTTCAGAAGGCTGCACTGGAGCCGAAGAATCGGCACTAGTCTCGGGGCTTTCCGTAGCTTCGACAGATTCGGCTTCGACAGAGGGGGAGTCTTCGACTACAGGCGTCTCCTCAGCAGCAGGTTTCTCAGCGGGAGCCTTCTCGGAAACAACCTCAGCATCCGAAGGGGCAGCAGCCGGAGTTTCTTCAACACTTGGCTCTTTAGAAACTGGAGACTCTTCCGCACTTGGTTCATCAACAGCAGGGGCTTCGGCAGCAGGAGCTTCGGCAGCAGGACTTTCGGCAGCAGGGGCTTCGGCAGCGGCTTCCTTGACTGCAGGCTCCTCGACAGGAGGTTTTTCAACAACGACAACAGCCTTATCAGCGAGCGCCTCGACGACTGTAGCCTCCTTGGCAGCTGGCTCATCAGCAACGGTATCCTCGGCAGTTGGCTTCTCATCGACGGAAGGCTTCTCTTCAGCTACCGGCTCCTCGTTCTTCGATACCTCGACCGAGGCTTCGTCAGCCTTGGATCCATCGGCAGCAGGATCCTCAGCAGCTGGCTCCTCAACAAAAGCAGAAACAGGAGGAGCAGGCTCTTCGACAACAGAAGCGGTAGGCTCCTCGGTAACTGTAACAGGCTCCTCGGTAGCAGAGGCAACCGACTCCTCAACTGCTGGCTTAGCAGTGGGTTCAACAGCGGGCTCAGGAGTTGTCTCGGTGATCGGCTCGGCAACAGGGACAGCAGGCTCCTCAGTAGCTGCCTCAGCGGCAGGCTCAGCCGAAGGCTCAGCCGCAATAACCTTGTCGTCAACAGCGGACGCCTCGTCAACTGATGGCGGCTCAGCGACAACATCCTCATTAACAGTTGGGGCCACATCTTCCTCAGCTGGACTTGAGTTGTCTGCCACTACCTCCTCGGCCTTAGGTACACTCTCAGCTGCTGGCGTCTCCTGCGGGGCTTCGGTAGTCTTCTCGCCAGCCGTAGCCTCTACTGTCGGTTCCTCGACGGCTACCGGGGTAGTCTCTTCGGCAGCCTTCTCTACGACTGGTCCAGGGGCAGGCGTTGTGTCAATCGGTGCCTCCTCTTCGGCGTTATCGTTGTTGACGGGATCAGCTTTGGTGCTGCTCTCCTCGGCAGCTGGCGCGGGATCACTTTCTTCGGCTTCAGGGGCTGGACTTGGGTCGACTGCTGCGGCTGTCTCTTCTTCATCTGGCTTCGCAGCTGCTTCCGGCACTGCCTCTTCCTTAGCCTCGGCTGAGGCTGCGCTAGCCTCAACGGACTCATCAGTAGAAGCAGCGGTATCAGCTGGCACATCAACAGGTTGAGCATTTGAGGGTGCCGGAACATCTTCAGTGGCAACTTCCTTCGGTGGTTCCTTAGCCGGTTTTGATTCTTCGACGGGCTTGGGTTCCTCGACGGGTTTGGACTCCTCGGCCTTCGGCTCTTCTTCAGCAGGTGCGGATTCGGGTGCGGGTGCGGATGCGGCCTCTTCGGGTTCTTTGGCCGGTTCCGCAACTTCACTAGCTTCCGGTGCAGCTGGCTTGGTGGTGGGGTTTTCGGCCTCAGCTTCTACTGGAGCGGACTCGGGTTCTTTCAACGGAGCCTCGGGTTCCGTGACAACAACGTCTGCGACCTCGTCTGAAGCAACGGGGGCAGAGGAAGGAGTTTCTGCATCCACAGTAGAGACTTTGTCACCTTCCTTGGACGCGCCCTTAGCTTCCTCCTTAGGCTCGGCTGTCGGCTCCTCGACAGAGTCCTTGACTATCTCCTCTACAACCACGGCCTCTTTCTCAGGCACACTCTCTGTAGCCGGCTTTTCTGATGACTCGGCTGCTTCGGGAGTGGCACCATCATCTTTCTCTACTGGCTCGGGCGCTGGTGTTTCAGGGGCGGTCTCTTCCTGGGGGGGCAGCTTCCACAGGAGCTGCCTCCGCTGGGGTCACTTCTTGAGGAGCCGCCTCCACAGGGGCTGTTTCCTGAGGCGCTTTTGCGCTTTCCTCTGTGGGGACCACTTCGGCAGCTACTGTTGGCTCTGCCACCTCAGCGGATTCTGCGGCTGCTTCGGCTGGCGTTTCCACTACAGTTTCCGCCGGAGCACTCTCACTCGCGGCCTCAGTCGCTGATGGATCTTGTGTCTGGTCCGCACTGTCTGCAGTATCAGGCTGGGGCTCAGGCGCTGGGGCATCTGCTGGGGCATTAGAGGGTGAGCCTGCTTCGGCTTCGGCTGCTGGCTCGCCCTCATTCGTTTCCGGGGCAGAAGGAGCGGATGACGCTTCTGATGATTGCGCATTCTCCGAGACTGCTGGTGCCGCTTCTAAAGCTGCTTCCGAGGTTGCTTCCGGTGCCGTTTCCGGTGCCGCTTCTGATGCTGTTTCTGGTGATGATTCTGGTGTTGGTTCCAGTGCTGATTCTGGTGCTGATTCCGTCGCTGCTTCCGGTACTACTTCTGATGTTGTTTCAGTAGGAGCTGGCGTGCCGGCACTTTCTGCCTCAGCTGTGGGCTCAGCCTTCGTCTCTGGCTTAACCGCAGCGGGCGTAGGCTCGGCTGGTTGCTCGGCTGGTTGTTCAGAACCAGCTTCCGGCTCCGGCTCCTTCGCCTCCGAGGGTTCCGCTGGAGGAGTCGCTGCCTCTTCTGCTGGCGGTGGGGGAGCTGCCACGTCCGCCGCCGCAACCACTGGCGGGGCATTGGGCATCTCCTCCTTTACTGATTTGCTGGATGATTTCCCCGGTGCGGCGTCCTTAGCCTCTTTCTTCTCCTTGTCTGCCTTTTTCTTGGCCTTTTGCTTTTCTTTCCGCTTCGCCTTTGAGTCCTTCGGTGAATCCTCTTTGGCCTCGGCCTCTACCTCAGCTTTTGGCGAAGTAGGGGTTTCGGGCTCTACCACAGGCGGAGCTACCACGGGCGGAGCTGCCACGGGTGCAGGAGAAGTGGGCCCAGAGGGTGTCTGGTCCTTCTTTGCCTTCTTACTCTTTTTGCTCTTCTTTGAGGGGCTCTGTGGTTGTTCTGGTTCTGGCTCCGCCGCCTGAGGCTCTATGGCCTCACCGGCGGGCTGTGACTCGTTGGCTAGAATCGGGTCAGCATATCATACATGTTCTTGCAGAACTGTGGTTTTGTTCCCATATATATTATATATATATATATAGACACATACATAAGAATGGGGACGTACCATTCTCGGCCTCGTCATCCGAGTTATTTATCTCTAAGAACTGGACTTTAGTGAAGTCGGCCACCTGGACATGTGAGTAAGGGTCGACCCGCGCGGGACAGTAGATAATTCCGTCGGAGCTGTTCATACTTTCTGATCTTCTTCGACCTGCTCCTGTTGCTGGTCATTGACCGTTGGCTCCTCTTCCAAAGACGGGTCTTGAGAAGAAGCGCCTCGGCCCTGCTTCTTATTCTTCTTTGCCATATGCAAGATGACTGATTAGGGCGTGCGGAAGGATGCAGTAGCTTCGCAACTCTATTGGTCCCCTTGGGTGTGGGATGGTCTCACGATATGGGTATCAAGGTTGTGTTCGCGTGGGACGTTGCGAAAAAAAGTATGTATGTTTGCCTGACAATCCAAAACAGAAAGGATACGAGGTAGAATAAACACGTAGCTTCAGCCAATGGATCGCTTGGAGACTCGTGGAAAGTTGTATAAAGAAAAGATTCCGATTGACTGGAAAATTATTGGCAATATGGAGAAAATAAGTATCACAGTACCTCGCCCAGTGAAAAGGCTAGAAGGTAGGGTTCCCATCTGTAGGTATGACACAAGGCATGAGTGAGCAGCGGTTGGGATCTGGAAGCCGGCTTTGGACCTTGGGACGTCTATTCCCCACCCTGTCCGATCTTCTCTACGTAAACAGATCAGCTTACCCTTGCAGCAGTAGTAGTCTGGTCCTTCCCTGATGATGCCCCATGGCTTGGGCCAAGTCAGTTTCCCGCGAAGTGAGAGCGGTTCTTGTGATCAGTATCGTGCGTGCGCGGGAATTATTGGCCGGGATGGGCAGGACTGGCGCCACGTCGCAAACGCAAACGGGGGGCAAGCGCCGGTCGGTAGCTTTTCCAGACGAGAGACAAGCAGCAGCAGCAGCAGCAGCAGCAGCAATGCGGGTGGGAGATGTGTGGGATGGGATAGGATGGCGGCCCAATATTCTCTCTTGCCGGTGAATAGATACCTGTCTGTGTAAGCCCTGCCCTGCAATCAGATCAAAACATTACGGGGCCCCTGCCTGGCCCCACGCGCATCGAAGCGCTGCGAATGGAGGGCTGACGGTGAATTGGTTGGACAAAAGGGTCGTTGAGGATATGGATATGCTGGCTAATCATGCAGTTCGTTGGATAGCGAGCCCCTCTATCCTGCCCCTCCGGCAGCGAAGGCACAACTCTGGACGAGTAGGGACACGAACCACGCAAGACAAAGTTGGGGGGATAATTGGGCCTCAATGTGCCCTCCATCTTTGTTTCAGAGAATGATTATATCATATGCGCATAGAAGCGAGTTTGGGCCAGGACGCCAGGAATAGCAATCCAGACCCCTTGGCCCATGGTTCCTGGATTGGGCGGTTCCGGCTGAGGCCGCAAACCAATGCGCATGAAGGGCCAGCCGAAGGGAAGATAGGAGGAACTACAGTCATGCGCAGACGGCCAGGACAGCTTGACAGTGGATTGATTGGGCCGGGCTGGTCCGGGCTTGGGTACGGCTAGCCGGACTGGGAGATCGGCATGGTCAAGTATGTACCTAACACAAAAAGACGCAAGAGGGAGATGGCAAGACGGGCGAGAGCAAGAGTCGCAGAGAGCTGCGTTGCGGGTGCTGTCGAAGCCGTCGGATTGCTACGTGGTCGTGTTTGTTTCCCCCGCTTGACGACAAGATGCATCCATGCAACCTTGGAATGCCAGCCACCCACATGCCTGGCTGCATGATGGAGTGGGCCGGCAGTGGCGGGAGAGACCGGGGGCCTGGAAGCTCAAATTGGACTGCCTCGCAATCTAGGGCTGCCATTGTTCAGATGGCTAGCTCAATCTGGAGATGGTCGGCTCTCAAGGTAGTACATGGTGCAAAGATTTTCGTATCAGGCCATCATAGGACGGCTTCATTAATGCCAGGTTGGGAGAACAATGGCCGGCCAGGTGCCAGGCCGGGCCTATTAATGTCGTCGAAACTGCCAACACATATACAACTCATATACATATACATACCTAACACAAAGCACACATGCCCAGCCCAGCACTCGGGGTTTTGCTACAGTGTCACTTGGTCAGATCTTGGAGTCTGGCACGTGCCCGGCTGTATCGATACGATCGACCAGATTGCCAGAGGGTTGGTTCGTAGTAACTCCGCTCATAGGGCCGCTGGCCGTCTTGATGCTTCACGTGCCACCTTCTCCATTTGTCGAAGCGACCACATATTGATAATACGGTAGGGTATATTCCCCTCCGGAAGTTGATCCCTGGAGTTGATGAAGTTGTTTACTTTGGCGATGTAACACAAGTACTAGACCGCCTTACAAATACCTCTTGGTCCTCTAGGATATAACTCATTGACGAGTCATTTTACCAAGGTGACCAACAGGCGCGGTTACCGTCTCGAAGTGTCTGTCTTACCTAAGCATATATTTGCCTCGAATCGTCGTCGCTCATGGCAAGACCCAGAAGATTGTCACCTGCTCTTATTATAACGTACTACAACCCACCGGCATACCTTCTGATGACTAGCTCTATTGATTTACAGGCAAGGTCCGTTCTATTAGTACTTTGTTAAGAGAGATTCTGGTCCTTGGAGGTATAAGGGATCTTCGGGGTCCGGCTATCCTGCATGAACGCTAAGACCAATCTTCATTTCCTAAAGAGCACGGTATCACGTACGTTCTATGGCAAAGGCTGCCTGAACATTGAAGATTCTGTATGTTTGTTTTGTTTTATTAAGTGCTTTCTACTGGGATAGCTGCGTTTATTTATCTCAGAATTCCTTGATTTAACAAGGTTTAATCGAGAGCGATATGGACGGGACCCCACTCTCATCGCAGCGGTGTAACACAGTCCTCACTATATGGGTTAATGGATCTGCAAGTGGAAAATCAACATCATCGTGAGTAGATGGGAGGAGAGAGTCTCGGACTATAGCCCCTGACCACCTCACCAGAAGACTACATAGTTTACTAAGCAATACAATTGTCGGTGAGCCCATCGGCCTAATATCTAAACTAGACAATGACCGTCCATAGATCACAAGAAGAAGTCTCACCTGAAACTGGATTGCTCCCAGAAAAGGACGTATGCGCAAACTCCTACGCCCCGGTGGAAACCAAATAAGACCAAAGCAACGAAAAAAATGGCTAAGCGGCAGGCTCGGTTCCTCCAAGACACCAGCCCATGTATAAACCCTGATAGTCGCCAAGAAGCGTGCTTGGGCCAGAAAACCGCCATGATATTCACATGCCATCCTGATGTATCAACGTCTTGCTTCCTCAGCCGACCATTCTATATCTTGATCCACACTAAAGAATGAGGTATTTGCGTAGGAAAGCTCCTACATTGCCATCTCGGCTTGCAACTTCCTGAGCTCCTCCTCTTCGTCGTCCTCGGCGACTGCCGGCTTCTTCTCAGCTGCAGCCAATCTGTTAGTCATGTTCTCCGAACCCGGGTATTTTAGTATCTTACTCTTTGGTGCGTTGGGCATTCTGTGTATCTCGTCTGCAACAGGGACCGTTCCAGACTTGAGCATCTGCTCATCCAGTTGCTCTTGCTGCATGCTCTCGAGCTCTTGCTCCAGCTCCTCGTCGTCGATAGGATCTCCGATCTGGTTCCCGGTGATGGCGTCGACGATTTCTTTGCTGAGATCGTTCTGTACTCTGATCTCCTCCCTGGAATGTACTGTTAGTAATGTGCCCGAATCTTCATTTGAATATTAGAAAAAACGACGCACATGGTCTCGTCCACTTTCTCTGGCGTGAGCTTGCCATGGATCTGCTTCATGGCTTCGCCCGCCTTCTGCATCGCCGCAAGAGTCTCTCTGTTGATGTTGGCCGACTCGATGGCGTTGATTTGCTGCTCTAACGTTCCGATCTGTGCTATCGTTTGGTCGAGGCTGTTCTCGTGTGCCTTTTTCCGCTTCAGGGCAGCCTTGGCCGCTGTTACAAATGTAGTATTAGTAACTGCTTGCCCAAGACAGATAAGCATCTGGACGACCCACCGTTCTTATTTGTGTTGACATTTTTCCGGGCGATGGCATCTTGCTCGTCCATCTGTGTCATCAGGTGCTTCTCGCGCTTCTGCAGCATATCAAGCTGCTGTCGTAGGCCGAGGATGGCATTCTTGGGACTGTCCTTCTTCTTCTGGGCCGCTCCTCCACCAAACCAGCCCCAAACGCCCGACATTGTGATGGATTCGATGCAGCGAATATGAGGGAGATGAAGAAGAGTAGAAGTCGGGCTATCGGCGAAAAGACCAATTCGGTGGCGCGGCTGTCGTGTGCCTCGGTTTTTGGCGCAACTGAGGGTTGAGTAGCACGATGACGATGGCGGGGTAGAAGACAAAGGCGATATCAGGCCTGGATTAATGTGTAAATGAAAGTCGCTTCTGGAGATAGGGTGATTAGGTTACAAGATTCGGGAAGATGGATTTTAGGATTCGTAATGAACGCGCGCAAATTACCCCGTCAATCTTTGCGATCAAGGGTCAAAGAATAGAAGCCTGGCGCTCCAGATTCGCAGTCCGTTTCGGTATGATGCAACAGCAGGTGCCAAGTCAAGGCGCCGGCAGCTGCGTGACCAAAAGAGCCAGCTGACTAAGTGCATCGCTTATCTTCCTTATCCGGCCACCTTATCAGCAGGCGACCCTTCTGCTCTCGTAAGTTGATTCAATGACTGTCTCAACCCAAACCGATCATGCCGGTTCCATAGATAAAGGTCAAGTGGTTAATTTGGGCCTGGGAGCATTCTTCTGAGTTTCTGATACTTTAAAGCTCTAGAGGATCATATCTGCATAGTGCATCTGGTGACGTGTATGGCATCCTGAGGAAGGAGCGCGAGGCTACGTCTTTCCATTACATCCGGCGTTTCCCCGATTGGACCTGGCAAGTCGCTTCACCAGGAACCGATTCATGAGAACGTATCAAGGTAAGCATGCTTTAGTCAAGCTGTTGTTCAGCATGTCTTGCGGGGGATGCTGATCTAGCTCAGAGCCCCTTTAGGCGGCGGTAGGGACATGCTGTGACTTTGAGTGGACCGAGAACTTGGCGCTCCTCCCACGTGTAGGCGCGCACGCACTCTATCAGAGCAACTGTCACCAAGAAAGGTCAGCAAGGGCCCTGCGATTTGTTTGATTGATCGATCGTTTTGACTATGTCGTATGGTCCTGTCCCGTCGCGGAGATGCCTTCTTTCCCGTCTACCGCAATACGAAGTTAGAGACAAGGTTCGGTTCTTGGGCTGGTAAGTAGATGGTTTTCACCAATTGGTTTTAGACGGCGACGTTCGATGATATCAATCTGCGACCTCAACCTACCCAAACAATTTCACTGACCTATCAAAAGCGTCACCTCATATGCGACGGCTTCTGGAATCCTCATTTTAGAGCACTCACACTCCCAAGACAGTCACGTGAAAGTGCACTTGGATGTAAAGCTCCTCTTGCAAAGCCTCAACCGCGAACAGACAGATGTTGGCCAATGGGTCCACGTAATTGGATATATCTCTTTCATCCAGAGGCCGTCCAGCAAAGCTCCCGGTCTGAACCATTCAAGGGTTGATGTCCAAGCTCTTGTGCTATGGAAGGCGGAAGACTTGGATCTTCCGTCGTACGAAGCGTCTTTCCGAGATGCTATCTAGAGGAGCAGGACCTCAAAGACTTCCTGATATAGGTGCGTCCTTCATGAGGCCCCTCTTCCGAATATATCGGTGGCATCACTGCAAGAACTATACACACTCTTCAGCAAAGGGGTGGCTCTTTCATCGTATCGTTCACCAACCCTGTACATAACCCAGCATCCATGGGGTTCTTTCCGCCTATTTGAATACAGAACAGCATTATCCATTCGTTAATTCGGGAAATTAGGCCGGCTCTAAGCGTCGATTATCTCAATAATGCACTGTCACTGGAAACGGTCGCTGGGTGTCAACAGCCGGCTGAGCATTTCCAGGAGGATTCCGAGCCTCTAGCTGCATTAACATGGATATGGTTGCTGGCGAAAACAGCACACTACAGGCCACGGTCTCCAATGTCGATCGCCCTTCAAGATCCCGAACGCCCTGGGGTTATCTCTTTGGCCTGTGACTATTACCGAAAGATGTTGACGGATAGGAGCTGGCTTCTCCACGGGCGCGTTATGGGCACTTCTTTCACACGGATTAGGTCCTTTTTGGGCCGCTTAGCTGTGCATGCAAGGACGATCGGGTCACAATCTTGGCTCAATACGCGATGCCCTAACCCAATATGTCCGTTTTCGGAGCATCGAATCCAATTGATGAGTTACGCAGTGCAAGACAAGGGAATATGCGATATCTATGCCTGGGAGCCCAATGAGGAGTAGGTGTCACCCCAAAATCGCTTAGTCGCCATTCCCTTGCAAAGTCTAGCACTTGTGCAATCCAGCCATTGACCTCAACGCATCTTGTGAGGTATCCACCAGGGTATCAGCGCTGCCAGATGGCAGCTCGTCGCTGGACGGTCATATTCCGTTGCGCAATTGCACCCTCGAGGTATCACCCATCTCGACAAATTCCGGACAGTTCTATTGCTCGACCAGGGCGCCATGCCTCTGCAACCTTTCCCGTGGCTTGGGGCGCCGTCTCTGTTCGCCCTATGATAGGTTGCTGTTTCAGTGTACTATGCACCTATCTGCGAGATCCGTCACCCCTCCGTCTGTCGGTGTAGGGTTTCAGTGTATCGTGAGTCTTGCGATCGCCGCTTCTCCATTTAGACCCTTCGGCGGGACTCTGGGATATCAGGACGGGTTGGTGCAACGGCCGTTTCAGCGGTTTGTCTGGATCTAGCTTGGCTGCAGCCTGCTTCTCCCAGATCTCTCTCGACTTGACGCAGATATCATCAATTTGTTCCTGCACAAGACGTCAATGAGATTGGTGCGCCAGGATATCGAATGGGGAGGCTTACATCGGTCAGACAATTCCCAGCTGTCGTGATGAGAAATCCATCTTCACCCTGAAAATGTGTAAGCAGCGGATCTCGGCTGTCCAGATTGTCTGTTGATCAGCGTACTTCTCGGGTGTATGTCCTGACGGTCGCATCAGGCCCCAGATAATACTGCAGTTCTTGGGTGATCACCTTCTTGTGGATATCATGTCGCGGGATCCAATACTTGTTGATCACGGAACCTGACATGTTCACTCCTGCCAGAATCGCTGACGAACGTACCCAGCAAGAGAATCGGCGGAGAACTGACTAAAGAGATGTCCAACAGCGGCTTGGCTATCTCTTATATATTTTTCTTTTCGGACACACGAGTCAACAGAAGACAGACTTCCGCAACTGGCAGCCTGGGCCGTCCGTATGCAGTCCACGCTTCACGGCAACATACTATTTCGCTACTACTACCTAAGACCACCGGCATGGGTTATCTGCATGCAGTCAGGTTGGATATTAAGGGTGTACCCAGGGTATACTACGACGCCCCTGGTCTGGTAAGCGCATGCGTACTGTACCGCATTATCCATCTGCCTTGTTCGCCTCACTTACGCCGCCCCGTTTTAGCCAAGACGAATAGCAACCCAGACCTTTACTCTAGAAGCAGACACCATTAAGCTTCACAATACTGCCATACCGCCTCTTGGGGCAATCCGACTGCTTGCAACTGGACAAAACAAAACAAAAATGATCTTAATGTCGTTTCCTGATCTATGCAAAGCACTACCTCTTTGTGAGGGTGTCGTGGAACGTTTCCAGATTTACGAGATCTCAGTCACTTTATGACAATTCATATTCACGACAGCAACCGAAGTGATGTAAGTTGCGGCTCGTCCCGTCGTGTAAATGTTTGGCCGAGAGACGAGGAAAAAAAGCAAGCCCAGCAAGTAGTTCGTGGGTAAGGTGAAGATCGTTGATGGCCACTAGGTAATCTGCATTCCCTGAACAGGTATCTATCTACAGTCAGCAGCATCATCGTTTACACATAGGCTGTGAGTGGTTCAAATCCAATGCTATTCAGCTCACACCACGCCACACCACAACAGGACGCAATGGTCGAATAGGAACCCCTGCTCACGAAACCAATGGCTTCCGTTATCACACCCAGCCAGCCAGAGACTTATGGACGCCGCTCGTCGCTATTTGCTTAAATATAAGTACTTACCTATCAAACATCATATTGACACTTGAGTCATCATTAATCCACCAGTCAGTTTCTATGGAGATGTCTGGCAACTTCAGCAATAACAGGTCATGACTGCGTCAGCAGTCTCTCTCTCGCGCGCCTATTCGGTCCTCCTCGACGAAGAAAAAGCGAGGTGCGAATATGCGCCCACCGACACACACACACCTTGAAGTCACATACGAACCGATGAGGCCCGAAGTGTACGGGCGAAAGGTATTATTCTTGGTCTCTGCCGAGGGCCCCGAGTGCAGTCTCGCCCGTCCGCCTCCAACGCCCAGCCACGAACGAACATACTCTACTTGTCCATTCAATGGTCTCATACAGAGCAGGAGATATGCACTGGGCATGCTTCTCCCTTGAATGGGCTCGCCTTGGGATGGGGGACTAAGCGGCTATCGCGCCACCCCACGAGGGAGATGGCTGATCAGCAGCAACTTCTCCCGAGGCATCCATCCCTCTTGGTTTTTATTATTATTTCTTGGCTGATGCCCAATGGGATGGATGGGTATATTCATTGTCCTGCGTGCCCTGTGATTGTTGTCTCGGAAACTGTCATCCATACATCCATCCATACGCTGTCCGGATGAGGGTTGTTTTGAATCATGTGCTACGTGGGCAGGCTCGGATGGGTCGCCCGCCATAATGATGACAATAGCAAACAACACCAACGGAACATGGGCATCCTTATGCAACGTGTAACTCGACTTGGGAGCGAGCGTATCATGTATCCAATCACAATGATTTAGCCAGATTAAAGCAGCCTTGCAGTAAACAATCACATGGAAACCTAAGAACCCGCTCGCTAACTCATCTACATGAAACCTGCAAGAGGCTTCGTGGGAACATTGCTTGCGAGCGCATACATAGCAATGGCGGGAAGTAGCAGCATCATTGGTTTTACTAAACAAACGTGAACGAGCCGGATTATGCGATACTCGTACGACTTCCCTCCTACTTTCGGCAGCAGCCGCTGGTAAACCAAGCCCAAAGCCCACTTGATCCTGTCGATCGTACCAAAGAATGGCTTTCCTGGGCCGAAGTCCGGATATACAAATCCCCTGACCCTTTGGTCCTTGCTATTGCTTTCGACTGTCCACATATGCATCAACGCCTCATTGTGATACACCTGGATATGTCGAGTCTATCACTTCATACGACGTGTGATGACCGAAAAGGCAAGCCCGATTTCTTCCGCCTCTCGTTTTCATATTGCCCCTATCCGGCCCCTGAGAACCCCGTGCTCCCCCAACAAACACCACAACGCCAGTCTTGCAAGTCTACCCACGATACGAAAAGCGAGCTACCTTTCTGATGCGGCTCTACGCATCAAGTGGTATGACGACGAAGCAGAGCCAGCCATCCGGGTAAGCCGCCTCCTGCATCAGCTCCACCAGCGGCGCTGCGAACGGGACATGAGCGCCGTGGAGGATGACGTTGGCCAGCACGGGGTCCCGGCTGCTAGGAAACAGCTTGGGCAAGAGACTTCGGAGAGCTACCCCCAGTGTTTGCGGTGCGCCTATTCGAGATCAGTCAATACATGATTCGAGGTAGGAAGAAGAAAGGGGCAAGCGATGTCCATTGGGGGAGATGGTACTGACGCTCGTTGGCCAGCGGCGAGACAAGTGACTGCACGACCTTGAAAGAGCCTGCGCCATTATTATTGCCCTCGGCCGCCGCTGCGTTACCGCCGGGGGATTGCGGAATGTACAGCCGAATGGGCACATTCCTCAAATCTCGCGTAGTGTCCAGAAGGTTTCTAGAAACTTTTTGAAACGCCCTGAAATCATCTATTGCATGCACAAAGTCGTGCGAGATCAGCAAAAGCGACCAGGATGGATTTTACGAGTTGACATGACTTGGACAACTCACTGTCCTGAATGGCGTTCCAGAGCGCTGTCGTTTTCTCCTTGGAAAGTGACATGATCTTGTTCGCATTGCCATTTCGTACAAAGTCGGCCTGTATACCCCTTTTAGCATTTTCCTTGATTCTTTCCATAGGCAAATAAATCTAGTGGGAATAAGATAAAAGACAAACCTCCTTGACACTGTTGAGGAATGTATCCCCGATATCCCAACTCATACCATCGCCAACAGTCAAGCGCCACGGCAGGGTCGGCTGGTAGAGGTCGATGAGCAGACCCGTGGCGAGGTTGCGCAGCAACACATCCTCGTAGTGGAAGCTCGAGCAGGGCAGGCCGAAGTAGGCAGCAAGGCGCGGCAGCAGCAGCGACAAGTAACTGAAGCGCGGCACGGCGGCGACGAAAGGGCTGTTGGGGGCGGCGACGTGGGTGATGTAGACGGGGATCTGCAGGTCCCAGAGGGCCTGCGGTATCGATGTGGAAGACGACGACGACATGTCCACACAGACAAGGGGGCAGGCGGGCGGGCGGAACCACCAACCTGCCTTGGCTGCTACTTGCTGCGGTCGGTCGGCCTGTCTCGACAACAGCGTCTTATTTTTCGGAGATAAAATCTGGTCCAGCGTCGGGCCGCTAGGGACGCATCTTTTCTTGGCTCTTTGTATATTTCCCTCTTTCCAAATCAAGAACCTGCGGCGACGTTTGTTTCAGTGGTGGGTGTATGATGAGCGTGGATGCGTGCGTGCGCACTTGATCGATTTGATGGCAGGGACTATGCGAATGGATGGCGAATGGATGGCTGATTGATTCATCAACAGCTGTCGAGGTACCGGTACTTGCTTGGGATGGACTGCTTGCCTCAAGTACATATCAAGTAGCAGTTGAAAAGAGGCAACTTCTAGGTACCTGCCCAGAACCTGCCTGCCATCTGAATGCGGGGCAACAAACGACGGAAGCTGAGGCTGGCGGCTGGGCTGGGCTGCCTGCATTTGTGGGTGCGGGGCTGGAGGCGCTTCAAAAGAGGAAACCCGACCACCTTCCCTGACATAACGGGGGGTCCGGCTTCATCTTGTTATAGATCCCGACTCCGGATCAGGGGACTGAGGGCTTAGTAAACATTGACACACACACACACGCACGCACCTCCGCTGACAACGCACACGCTTCCGAGACACAGACAATGGCGGCTTGTCGCTGTAGCCCAGGGATTGACACATGTTTGACTATATACATTCATGTATGGGATGTCTTGCAAACTCACTACAGTAAACCGTTCGCTGACTCATGCTCACGTCTCTCCTGGAGCCTTGGTAGTCCAAGCCACATCATGACCCTGCAGTAGCAGTAGCAGTGGCGGCTGCAGCTCCCTGGTGCCCCTTTGCCCCCCCTATTGCACCGACAGACATCATCGCTTGCTGCTGCACCGAGGCTGCGCATCTGTCTGCCATTGTGCCCCATACCATCATGCCCATACGTCCGGTGGGACACTGCTGCTGTCCATTCCCCCTATTCCAATTTCCAATCCATCAGGCCGTGCCCCCAAGTCCCTTCGCAGCCGGGACTAGCTGTTCACCCACCCCCTTACTGGCTTGCGCCATAAGCTACCCAGAGTCTTCGACGTCCTGTATGGGGCACCTTCGATCCAAGGCCATACCAAATCGCTCGCATCCAACATCCCGAATCAAATGAATGGCGTTAGATCCTCCTCGTGGGGTATTGCCAGAAAATGCACCAATGCCATTGTGTACTCATCCACGCCCTAGAAGGCGGAAGTATGCATGCTGCCCATATCTAACCAGAAAGCCTGCTGTAAATGATAAATGAAAATAAAAGACTTCGCAGACCAACGCCGCTAATGAATAATGGTCTCCTAATGTCAATGGTAAATTGAAACAAAACTCAGTGCTATACCAACAATAAATGGTCTGTCATGCTTTGCTGAAAATATATACCAAGCGTCTTGCGGGCGAACCCTACATCTGTTTTCTTTTGTACAAGGTCCGGAAAGTGCCAATCCAGTCGCCTTGTCCTGGCGAGGGCCGGTGGCTCCTTTACCGTTCCGGGGAGTCGTAACACATAATACCATCGGGATCAGACTAAGCTCATTGAACCGAATGAGGGGGCGGCATCGACTGCGGTCCATTGCCTGGAGAGTAATAGTCGCCATATGGTGGCCCCATTTGTTGTGGCCCGGTGCTTGTCATGCTTGAGAAGCTCGAGTTCGTCCCTGGATCCAATTCCTCCCTAGTAAGCCCGAGTTTCTCGGATATTGCTACCAACATGTTGAGATCGGCTTGAAGTGGACTAGATGGCGATGATGTCAACTTGAAAAACTCGACGGTTCGTGACAATAGTTCGGCGAGTAATTCGCGAGGGATGGACTTGGAGAGAACCTCGTGCTGGTAGCAGGCGGCTAAGCAGAGAAGGTTACCCCATTGCCTAGTGAGATATGTCAGTATTGCCAGCAGAAAACTACAATAGCCTCGGAAACTTACGCGTGAGCTGTGGTGAACACGTTGGTCACCAGAAGGCGATGCTTGGGATCCAGCCCATGGAAGGCCCGAGTGCTCTCAATAAGCGCATTGATGCCACGGGCAGCGTAGGTTAGTGCTCGCGGGAAGGTCTCGACCGTCATATTTGGCGGAAGGGTGTACATCGAGGTGTCAACCACGTCCGACAGAGCGCGCGGGGTCTGGGAGAAGAGACCATCCGTAGATCTGTCCGGGTGAAGGATAGCATCTATAAACGGACGATAAAGAATGGTTTGGGATCCCCAGTATTTCGCTCGTAGTCGTGCTGAGAGAATATCTCCGGCAGGAGGGTCTTTATCCGTGAATGTGAACTCGGCAGGCACCCACTGATGTCTGCTTCTCTCCAAAGATGTCTGCAGGTACTCCATCTTCTCCTCTGTCGTCCTGTCGTTTCTCGAGCTCGGGTTGTAGAAGAGTTCATGTATCAGGTTTAGCTGTTTTCGAAGGTAGAGTTGAGCTGAATAGCTCGACATGATCGCGTTGCTGTACCCTTGGAGAGCAAGGTTGATATTTGGATAAGGCATCTGCTCCTCATAATGCAGAATTCCCGTTTGCGGAACACGGAGTTCAGCAAGAATGTCGCTCTCGAGTTGGAGGCAAGTCCAGAATGCGAAGGCGAGTTGATTATCTCTCATCTTCCCGATCTTCTCACCAAGAATGGCGTACCGACTAAGCCGTGACATGCTCCTGCAGAAAGTTAGTACACAGGTTGCACTTAAATGGGTAAGGTAACTTACGGGCGCAGACAAACCAGGAGTGTTCGACCTGCAAGCGCGATGTAGGCCCAACTCTCCATCACCCGTCCTAGTTGGCCGTGGTACAAGCCGAGGAATATCCAGGTGTACACGTGCTTCAGATTTGCGCCTCCGATATGGCTTCCTACAATATCGGTGGCCAAGGCGAAGTACTCAAGTCCCGGTATGACGTCGAGGTTACGTTTCAGCGTGTGCGCGCCCTTGGGCATCGAAAGACCCCCTTGAAGAGAAGAGCGGCGACTGCCAAGCATTCGCTCGTTCTCTTTCGGGGATGGAAGTCCGGATAGCTGAGGGGGTGAAGCGGAGCGCCCGGCGGCGAGCCCTGGGATCCCTGAACAGGCGAAACTGGAACCCCGTTCCGGACAGATGGGGATTGGGTGTTGGCATTGTCATGCTCGTTGACGACGTCTGGAAGCTTGCCCTTGTGTAGGCAGATCTTGCCCAGGGCGAGCACAGAGAGCACAAGCGCGCTGTGGATACTCCGGAACGGTAAATTCGCCTTTTGAAGTGACACTGGCTGATTTGCTTCGTCTACTGCAGGAGATCGCTTCCGTTTCGTGCCCGCTTCCGGCATGGTGGCGCTCGAAGCGCTGCCAGACCCTACAAACTTCGCAGATGGCGGCGCGCTAGTGCTCTGCTTATCTTTTTCCCTTGGCAGGCTGTATAGAAACCTGGCGACGAGGGCATCGAGCTCTTTCGGTACAATGATCGGATGCATACAGAGAATGTTGTCCTTGAAGCTCTGCACGTACTTCCTGACCTTCGAATGGTCAAAGTCCGGGGTACCGTCAACGTTCAAAGGGCCACCCTTGTATAAGCTGAGGTTGGGGTCGTTCAACGGCGCACACTGTCCCCAATTCTCACCTGGCGGTGGCGTAGGGGCATCCGAACCTTGTCCATCCATGTCGTTCACATCGGTCATAAGGTCGTTATAGTGAGGTTCCTTGAGAACACTTTTGACCTCCATGTCGGTGCCTTCGCCCTTGCCATGAACACGTAGCAACCCTCGCTGTTGCTCTTGTCGGATCGGAAACTCATTCACGTGCTGGATCTTTTCTGTCTCTAGAGTGGATTCCACCAATCTAGCGATTGAGGGCCATCCTAGAAGCAAGCCCGCGAGGGTTGTGTGGTTGGCAGGCATTGACGGCTTCCCTGGATCGACGGGTGGTTCTGGCTCTTGCTCGATTTCGATCTCGTTAGCTTGCTGGAAAACCTGATCGGCGGCTTCCTTGGTCATCGCCGGTTCCCCATTCGTCTCCCTGTCGGATTGCATCTCATCCTCGCCATCCCCCTCGTCTTGAGATATGTCGAGGTCTGCAGGCGACTGCGCCAAGTCATGGCTGTCCTCGACCGACTCCATCTTGACGTTCTCGAGTGAACCTGCATTCGCGACAAACTTGTCGATTTTGTTGTCCAATCGCTTGTAGTTGTTGTGAATCTGGTTCATTTGTTTATCCATACGATCATCAAGCGAACTGATTTGCGCCTTTAGGCTTTGCATGATTTCCAAAATGTCTGCGCTCACTTTGTCGGGCCTATCATCCTGTTAGCAAGCAACAACACGAACAGGACCAAGTAGGAGGACCTTACTGCTTCGCGGGAGGCTCTCGGTAGTTGCACTGAATACCCTTCTCCTTGCAGTTTTTGCACGGCTTCAACTCGTCACACTTAGCTTTGAGCTGTCGGCAACTATCACAAGCCTGCAATAAGAGTTAGTGAGGGAGTGCATAGGCGCTCTAGCTTGGTGCCTACCTGGGAAGCACGTTGCGCCTTTCTCTTAGCTGTCGCAATGGCCACCGGCGGGTATGCCATCTCTGGGCTCGGGGCATGTCCATATCCATGGCCTTGAGGTTCGTAGTGGCCAGGGAGCTGGACGGGCGTTGGAGGGGCAGGCGTGTAGTTCCCGGGCGGCCGGTACATGGCAGGCGACTGAGGGTATTGCGGGCCATTATCAAAACTCGGGGGCCTTCGGTGGTCGTCTTGCTGGTGATTTGGATGAGCCATTGGGTGAGTGGTAGGCGGCAGGCCATCTGGCGCATTGCCGGTCGAGTTCGGTCGGCGCAGCTGAGGGAGTGTCATGTCTTCTTGAGCAGGGTCAGGTTTCACAAGAGGATCTCGGGGGTACTGGTGATATGGCGGCTGGACATGCGCTGGCGAAGGAGGATGTCGATGGTGGTCCTGTATTGGAGGTGGCGCAAATCGATCTTGCTCATGATGCCGGCGCTCGTCAAGCTGGGCTTGCACCGGGTTGGGAGGCAGCTCTCCAGGACGAGAGAACGGATGATGGTGGTGAGGAGGAGGCGGCGGCTGGTATTGTTGCGGTGGAGGCAATTGGGGGTGATGAGGGCCAGCGGAATGCGGTGGTTGTGGATTGGTTGGCTGAGGTTGAGGAAGATGCTGCCAGTGCGACGGTCCGACAGCTGTGAGACGAGGTCGTTTGGCCTCGGGGGGTCCAGATTCCATGTTTAGGTTGATATATGTAGTGACATAGGCCGCTTTGAATTAAAAACCAGTTAAAGGAGAGGAAAGGCCATCAGTGAGACACTGCAGAGCCGGCTGGCATAGGATGTTGCCGGCAAGGTACCTCGCCGGGAAGCCAGGCAAATGCAGAGGGCGTAGGGACCCTATAGTGGTGCGTCCGGCGGTTCTAATTGGTTACGATGACATAGGACGACTTGGGCTTGTCTTTCGTGGGAGGAGTGTTCGAGAAGCTTGTCACCCCTTGATGTGAGGCGCGCTGCGGCGAAAATCGACGTGCCAGGTTCTCGGGTGCAAGCTTTCAAAGCTACAGCAGGAAAAAAACAGACCCAAGGCAAGAGGATCTGCAGTTGGGCAGAGACGACGGACGGGGCTTCGATCCTCAGGAAAGGAACGTGCTTGGGGGTGGGTGGAGAGGAACTGGGCGTTCGGTAGGATGTGAAGCTCAGGGAGATGCCGAGTATCCCTCGAAATGCAACAGGAGATTCGGAAATCAAGCAAAGGGAGAGAGGGTCAAGGTCAATCAATAACACTTTACAACTAGTATGTAGCTGGTAGGTAGCTCGAGGTGTTGTTTTGCCTGGACGACAAGCAGGACAAGAACTATCGGCCAGAAGCACCGGTGGACAGACAAGGGTACCGTACCGATGACCCTGTAGCTCTGCCGAGTTGTCTCGAGAAAGAAATGATTAAAAAAAACTGAAAGAGCTAGCAGTAATGAGCGAGCAGGGATCGGCTGACCAGGGGAGCAGGAGGTGGGCTGGCCAAAGTAGGTACCGAAAGTACCTCTGCCGTCGCGATAGACGACAGCCAGTACATGGATACACGCTTGGCGACTCCTCTCCACACCTCTTGCTGCAGTTGATCAATATACTATACAAGTTTTGTCGTCGTCGTAGGAAGGGTCTGGTTGATAGTAGTGCAGCGGGTGGTGATGGTGGTGGTGTGTATGGCCCTAAGGTCCGGTCACACCGCGCGACTCTGCTTCTTCCTCTTCCTCTCCCTCTTTTTCTTCCGCTTCCTCAGTACGGCCAGGTACAAGAAGAGATGTCAGATCCCAATGAAGAAGGCCGGTAGCTTATGGTAGGAAGGCCAATAGTCTGCGGCCACTCCCGTTCAGGAGCGAGGATACAGGCAAACGCCGCGTGCTAGGACTGGACTTGGATAGTAGTACGGAGTATGTAGTAGATAGACAGGCATGTATGTATAAAATAGTGTATAGTCGGTAGTGTGTAGTAAGAGTTATGAACGGTTCACGACTCGTGAGAGGTAACCCAAATGGCTCAAGTGACGGCGGTGACTTTTGGTGAAACAAATTGTGGATTGCTCTAAGATAATGGAAAGGGAAAAAAGTGAGAGGGAAGAGGGGAGGAGTGAGATGAGCGCCGGTACGGAGTACGGGTGCAGGCTGAGGTATTCTAGTCTGGTCTGTCTTCTCGTCTCCTACTGGCTTGCTCGCTTGGTCGCCGTTTGCTCACTCTACTGCTCTACTGCCCTACCAGAAAGCCAGACACCAGACGCCAAACGCCAGACGCCAGATGCAAGACGGGCTTTTCTGTTTGCCTAGTCGCAGTCGCCTCGAACGAGTGGAAGTTGCTGCTGACATGGGTCGTGCTGGGTAGATGGGATCTACTGCACAGGTACGCTGCTAGCCCAAGCCTAAACAAGCAGAGTCCCCGCATTCGTCCCTGTGCCATCTCTTCTCCTGCCCGCTCTCCAATTCAACTTCCACTGCATCTCGCAAAGGCGACAACGGTGCTTGCAAGGCACTGGTGGCACGGGGCGGGGTGTGGTACCGTTGTTATACTTTCCGAGGGCCCAAGGTTTCGTTCTTCGGGGGAAAAAGAAACGTGAAAACGAACGGCGACATGGCAATCGCCAATGCGACCAAGCCGAGGGAAGACGGCGATGCTGTTGCAGTTGCAGCAGAAGGACTCAACCTCCATCGAGAAGCTACATGTATGTATGTAAGCCGGTGGAGAAGGATGTGTGGTACATATGCAGCCAGATCTACTATATATGTATGTATGTATGTACAGTATAGGTGCATGCCGTATTACTCGGACGCTTTTTTGCACCGACTGGGAGCACCAATGCCAGGTTCCTCTACCTGCGGGTACAATGGATGGAACGAGTTCAACTGCAAATCCGTCAGCAACTAGCTGTCCAAACCAGGTAATTGCAGAAAGTGGGGTAAATGGTAAATGCGGATGCAAAAGGCAGACTCAAGAACAGGAAAAAGAAAAGAACAAAAAATGGCCACACGCACACGCACACGCACACCCCATGAGGCGGCCGGCTGGCCAGCAACCGTTGTTGACCGTTCGTTCCTACAGTACATACTAATACAGCTATGGCTTCGCCCCTCCCCTGCTACCACCACTACATTGCACAACCACTCCCAGCTTGTATCACAATTCTGAAGAAGCCTCCTTCTCCTCGGCCCTCCAGTGATGCGGACGGATGACGCTCAGACGTTGAAACCCTCAGCATGAGGGGGAGCGGCATGTGGCATCAGGGCCTGTATGTATGCATTTGGTATGCGATTCCACGCTCGCTCGTTTGAATGCAATGCATGCAACGAATGCTGCGCCATGCCAGCGCCTGTCAGACCTCTCTGGGTCTTCGGGATCTTCTCCATCCTGTCGGTCCAAGTACATCATCTCATTATCTGTAAGCCCGGCTGACCTGGCTGAGAAACGTACCGCCTGTCTGGTCAGCAGCCTTGCTTTTGGCAATCAACCCATCCATCAATCTGAGAAGGGCGATGTAGGTACCAAGCCACAAAAACAGAACGAGATCGGTAATGGGATAGTGTAGGATCAATGCTGGAGACAGGCAGGCCCCAGGCCCCCAGCACAGAAGCCCAGTACACCAGTTTGCATGCTTCGGTTACACGATCCGTCATATCGTTGGCAATCTCTGTGGCTGGCGACCTAATAAAAGCCAAGTGCTAAGGTTACCTTCTGGCCTTGACAGCCCGTCAGACCAGCCATTGAGTACTGTTGTTCTTGCCGTTGCTTTGATCGGCATACCTCGTGCCACCATGAGACATTTTCGTCCTGGAACCTTGGGGTAGGTTAACGCCTTCATGTATTAAGATGTCTAGCCCATCAGCCCAAAGCTCCCAATTCCAAACTCAATTCGAGTTGTCAAGTGAGATGTAGGGGGGTGGGTTCATAGGCAATTGCCCCTCAATCACACACATATTGTGCTGTGCTGGGTGAAGATCACATCTCGCCAGTATGTAAGCCCAGCCAAGGTATCTTACTGCGATTGCAATGCAATTAATGTGTCGTATTTTCGGCCATCTGGGTACAATTGAGGCGATGCTTACGCGTAGGTAGTCGTTCGCGAGGCTGTCTCCCACCTCCCCAGCTGTCAAATATCAATTATCCCGAAATGCTTCGATGCATCATCGCTGGTGTCATCCAGCTACATGGCGTCCTCGCTAAAGCTGAACCCGAGCTGATGTCCTAGGTCGTTCAACTGGGTCGCAAGGTTCGGTTCTAGAATCTTTCAGAGGCCCGAGATTAACCTAGTGCCATCCTGGCGGTGAACCTCTAGCAGCAGACACACAGGCGACACCGCCGAATTGACTCCGTCAGCTATGCTAAGAATATGTAAGAGGCGAAGTAAGGTGTGGTATGCAATTGATCATCTGGAGACTGTCACATTGGTTGCATCATTATGCTACCAAGCGGTATGGGCGAATGCGAGATGGCAAGATGGCAAGATGGGTATGTAGATGGGTACGGTGGATTGCCTAGCTGGCGATTTGCGAGAGAGAGAGAGAGAGAGAGAGAGAGCGGCTCTGGTGCTCGGCTGCTGCTGGTGCTTGCTGCTGGTGCTGCAAGGCTCAACGGCATGGCCATGGCTTCATGCAAGTTCTAAAAGTGGTAGAGTACCTAGAGTGGGACACATGATCGACTTCTCGACGCGAGGGAAGCTGCAGCAACATGGGTTCCTTCATTGACTTGCATAACGAACGTGAGATGGCTGTCGATGGACAGGGTGCGCGAAAGGCGCCGTGTTCGCTGGACAATTCATATCTTGAACGACACATTGGCGGCCCGAGTTGCTGCAATTGAGGGTGTTCCAGAAGCTCAAGCACCACTATATATTAGGCGCTATTATGTCCGTGAACTCGCCCTTCAGTCCGACAATATCTTTAAGTTTCGCCTTTCTACGGCTTTATTTAGATGTACATTGGGCAACTAGCGCAGATATATTCACCGGTCACTACTCTCGATACGGCAATACACACCAACCAGTATCTCCAATCTCCATGTCCCTTCTGCTTCTGTCGGCCTCTGTCCGAAGAGGAAGCGGTTGGAGCAAATCAATGCACCATGGCGGTGAAACCGTGCCAAAGAGGGGCAATCATGGACCAGGCTGTGAAAACAGGAACGAATTACACGAAAAGGCCAATGACATAACTGGGGGTGCGACAACCTGCTTCACGAATAGCTAGTAGCCTTAGTTGGAATATTGCGCCGATCATCGTCTCAAGCTCCAAGAAAAGGACCCTCATATATGATGTCGAGCAGCTAAGCGGGTCGCCGCGCACACCCACACCACGAACGCGCATGCGGATAGTCGGTCTTTACATACACTGGCACATACATACATATGGATAACTAGATGGCGGTGAGAAGAGTTATATCTTGCACACTACGGTTTTCTGAAGAAGGCCGTTGCGCGCATAAAACCAAGTCGGTCATACCGACACCGTGACCGGTGGTATATCCCCAGCATAATTAACATACGAAGAAGGCCGTCATTGTACCGGATCTAGCAACGGAGCCACGTGGTGGTGAAAGGGCAAACTCTGAGACCCCTGATCGTACACATCCTACACATCCTGGGCGGCCACGCCATGCAGAGAGCCCTTAGCTATCCCATCAACCTATCAAGCCCGACGAGAGTTTGCGAAATTGTTCTCCCCCATATCAAACCGGTTGCGGCACAGCTGTGTCACCACCACTCCGATGCGAGGACAACGCCTCCCTGATGGTTTGTGTGAACGGTTTGTTTTGAGCATCCGTACTACATACCAGTGCTCGGCTCACCTAAGTTTGCTGTGCTTCCACACATCACCGTTGGCCGATCGCAACCGAACAGCAAGGGGTCAAAAATGAAATTCGATGCTGAGCTGGGGTATGTAACCAATAACATGCTACAGCGAATTCCAGCAGGTTGGAACCTTTGAAGAATTGTCCTGCTTCCTGGTGAAGTGCGCCTGTCCACCCCTGTTAAGCCAAAGGCTAGATGTGCCAGGTTACCTGATTCGTACCGGCGAAGGTTTCATCCAGGAACTTCCATCTTGGCCAGAAGCAGAGGGATGCCGGGTTGAAAATCCATCCCAGCAACGAACTTTGATGGTGTCTCGAGACACGGCAGCTGAACATTCGGGAACCCCAACCAGCGCGACTCATTCCCCCTCGCTACAGGAAAGGAACTACATACGCCGTCGTCTGAAGATGGACGCTCGTATCAAACTGATTGATTAGGCCGACTGGGCATCAATCTAGTGCCTTGATCCGGGACCCCTAGACAGTCTGCTAGAAACGCACTAGAAGCTTTTCCTCATCCGATAACGACGTCAAAAGGTCGGCGGGCTAGGCTAGGCCGACGGCTAGGGGTTTCCCTTCCAGCCCGCTGCCCGTTCTGGTGGTGCTAATAAAATGATTTGACATTGCAGCCTGCCCTTGCCAGAGTTTAAAGCGTGGAGCTCTCTGGCCATGTAGGTAAAGGTTACTTCAGCGTATCTCCGCAGAATGCTACATTCTCCTCTCCTTCAGTTGCACTCTTGTGAGGAGTGGAAAGAAGAGGCATCCATCAACGTGATACCCATGAGAGCCAAATTGATCAACCTGAACAAGTGGGCCGTCGAGAGCCCTTCAGAGCCGGCAGTGCCGACGCCGATCATGTTTTTGCAGAACCGTTTGGCTGCAATCCAATCAAATAAACCTCCCGAATCAGCTTCCGGGAGCAAGCAAAGTCTAACCTAGAGCCTTCGTACGAGTGAGCGACGATGGTGACTGACTGACAGGCTGTCAGATGCGCCTTGACTAGTCTGCCCGCGAGGGACTCACTCGGTTTGCCTAAATGGGCTCTGTGCCTGCCCCTCTTCCTCGAGACATCAACACCATTTCAGTTCAGAGACTGACTGACCACTCGACTGCCTTATGTCCGGCCATTAAGAAGTAGTCAGCTGATGATGATGCTGGTGCTGGTCATGTATGTGCGAGTGATGAGGGGTCTCTGTTGACGTCTCTCAGCTTACCAGCAAGACTTGCTTGCGTGCGAGATCCAAATGCCGATTGTACATATCAATTGATGGATCCATATGACCGATTCGAATCCAAAATTCGGCATTGTTTGGTTCATGGCAGCGTCCGTGGGACGAGGCACGTCCAAACACGAAGGACTGCGGTCCCATTTGCCATTGTCGCGCCGCCAGTGGATAGGGCCATGGCGGGCTATACCTACATATTGCCTATTCCCACTGCTGATTGGATACTTGTATGTATGAGTGTATGCAAATACGAAGGTGAGCCAGCCTCGTTTTTTTCTCTCTCTCTCTCTCTCGCTCTCAACGATAGTCCATTACTTTTTATGTTTCAGACTACACAGTACCACCTGGAGTCATCCACCACCCGACTGTAGTCGGAAATTGCACACGAGACACTTGCAACGCCACATGGCTCCCCAAGCTATGTAATGGTGTCATTGTGGACATGCACAAATGGGATATTGGATATTCAGCTCATGAGCTACCACAATTGGATCCTCGCGTCCCAGTGCTCGATTGCCTATCAAGTGAGGCGGGAAATGGGCAATTGCCATACCTGTCAGGGCAACCATTATCGGTCTCGAGCCCTTTGCATCTCCTGCCAGATGGGGGAACTCTGATGCACGGTGACGAGGATATCTCCATGGGGTAAAGAATATTGCCCATCACGATGGCACTCCATCACCACCTGTGCGCTTGGGGTCTTCGTTTACACGCGTACGTGTGTTTATCTACATGCACACGCTCATATATTGAGTATGAAAGATGGCGTCGGTTACGACTATGAAAACGGAGGTTTAAGGCTGTCGGTTTCGCCTCATGTTGCACCCGTGTAATGCTGGCGGGGGATCGGCTCGCGTCAAAGCCGCTTTCACCTGTCGACAGGATTACATGCATGGCTCGCGATGTTCAACATGGCTGGGATTGCAGAAAGAGAACAACCGAGCCTTCTCTCTCAGCCGTCCAAGCTACTTATGGGTCTGAGATAAGAGATCATCAAATCGACATGATATTCTTGCCTGCAGTATCGCAATCTTACTTCACATATATTCATCTGTCGTTCAACATTGAATTGAACCCAGTTAAGAAAGGTTTGTCAGCAATCCGGCACTGCGGTATGCTATGTGATGTGTATCTCAAGCCTCGTCAACCATTACGACGCCTGGCGCCTGGGCGTTGACCAGATACATGCCATGCACATTTCCTCCACATTGTGCACCCAGACCCCGATACCGGAGAGCTAACACTGAAATCGGTATGATTGACGAAAGCCAAGGGGTCTTTGGAGACTGCACCCGTTATATAAAACTCCCAGCCAAACTCTATGTGTACACTTGTGTCTACTATGGATCGCCTGGTGGAACAACCACAACTACATATCCAATTCACATCCTGAAGAGAAAATTCCGATTGTCAATCGTCAACACGACTAGGTTCTGGGTTTCCGTTCCTAAAAGGGAAACATTCCACTCACCAACTGCAGGTGACAGGTTGCTAGAAATGACAAGTCATATTCGAAATGCATATGGGAATCCCAGCAATACGGTATTAAAAGCTGGTCTATACATGCCACTTTGACGAAACGACCTTCCATAGTCTGGACCCCAATTCGTCATCGTCAAGGTAGCAGCATCTGAGGCGAAAAGCAACGAGAGGGAGGACGAACCGGAACAGCGCAACACGCAGAACAAGTAGCCCAATGAGAGACACGGTGACGATGCAACGAAACGTCTACATTAATTGATCATCTGCGATGAACACGGATACAGCATAGTCGTATGTCCGAAAGTCTCGAAAATTGTTCTCTTGCTGCGGCATTGCGGCACAGACGGGCACCGGCAGCCTCACTGCGAGCAGCCATGCTTCCGTCGACTGATGACTGGCTCGCCCGAGAGTCCGGATAGCATGAGGGAGCTCCCAGGGGGTGTGTGGGTGACCACCCATATCACCCTAGAAATGGAAATGGAAACGTCAACCCAAGAACGCCTCGCTCGCGATCGTGGTCGCATCAAGGCATGCTGGAGATCGCAAACAGCAAATTTGTCCATGCCAGGATTCCCGAGCCCTTCTTTTCCCATATTTTTTGTTTCCGACATATCATAAATTATCGTAATGTAGCATGGGAAAATGTGTCACACACTCACGCGCGCGCGCATGTACACACACCCACCACCACCGGGCTGCCCTAACTAAGGCTGCAGAAGGCGACTGGCTGCTAACTAGCAATTGCATGTTAGATGCTTGTGCGTGTCACTTAACAAACAGTTGCTGCAGCGAGACTGTAGCAATGGGTGGTAGGACAAGGGGTGGGAGGTCCGTTGGTGGGGTGCAATAGCCGAGAGCCTCCGGGCAATGATTGGGTGTGAGAAAAAGAAACGTCGAGTAGACTATCCAAATAAGGAAAACACCTCTTGCGCAGATCGGCAATGTACATGTACAATTCGAAAGGCTGTCATACGGCGACCTGCTGGTTTGGCCATAAGGCGGTGCCGTGAAGTTGCTCGCTCGTTGGTAGCATGCAATTGCTAGGCGAATGATATGCGAAAGTACCAATCAACAAGATTCGGTTGGGGGGAGAGCTGGAGGAGGAAGCGTTAGGCACATGGCGCCATCCCTTTGAGACACTGCATTTGCATCAGTCTCGCTAGGCACTGTAGGTAGACAGGCAGCTAGCTTGGTAGCATCCGCTGCCGACACAATAACGTTGTTGTTGTTTTCGTTATCGCTAGAGCAGAGGCGCTCCTACTTTATTCGCCCCCTGCCGCTGCTGTTGGCCGCCGTGTTCGTTGTCTTTTTCGGCCGCGGCAACGAATCAGCGTCCAGCAATCCGACAATCACATCTCGGGAGAACTCCTGGCCAACCGTCGTCTTCTGCCCTTCGGTGAAAACCAGATCACCCCTCTTCCCTAGGGTGTCTCGCGCAGCTTCCTCGAGCAGGATGCCGAATGCGATCAAGGCCGTCTCGTCCATGCTCTGCTCGTCGATGTTGCTGTTGCCGCCACCGTCAGTAGCTGCAGCGGCACCGGGGCCTCGTGCTGCCGCGCCCAGAGCAGCGTAGAAGTGACTGGCATAGCCGTGGATTGCCTTCAGCATGTCACTATCAGGAAGCACATCTCTACCTCCCCGGGGCAGAGCCTCATGTTGGTGATACACATCCTTTTCCGCAAAGCGGATTGGCGCCTTGATTCGTCGGAACAGGACCTCCTCAGGGGCAAGCGTCGGATCACGGAGCCGACCGGAGTGGTCACGCCGATAAGGCGCCGCCGCTGTTGCTTCATCAGAGTCTGACACATCCTCCAGTGGGAGAGTCGTCGTGACTCGGCCTGTTTATTGTTGCAACCGTCAGCACCTCTGATAAGGAATGGTGTAGGTGATAGCGTGGCAGTTTTCGTTCCCACCCAATGGCAACTTACCCGCCACCGCATCGTAGACATTTGCATCTCGCCGGCGACGCTTTTGCTTCTTCTCAGCAACATTCGGGCCTGACGAGGTCTCTGTATCGGAGAGAAGTGTCGATTGCGCCCTAGATCGGGGTCTTTTTGAATTCGACGGGGCCATTGTCACGTTTGATCAATATATGCCAAGAGGAGGTTGTACGTGGCACGCTGATGAGCTGTTGTGTAATATTACAGACACGCCATATCAAATCCGAAGTCTGAAGATATGCTTTCCCATGCTCCTGGAATGTGCAGCCAGAAGAATGTGGGGCTGCTCCTGCCTACACTTTCGAGCTTCGAGCCAATGACAGCCGCGCTTTGTTTAACCTTGGACCTCAAGCTCGGATATTTGGCAAATGACGCCACTCACTGTCGGAGCCTGTCCTGAACTTCGTGCTTGTTTATTCAACATCTTCGGTCACCATTGCTCTCCAGCCTCTTCGAAGATAAGCTGCGCTTCTTGATTGTATGGGATTTTGTTTCCCCATTTTGCGTATCGCACATATAGATGTATGAATCACCTTCTGTTTGAGCGTTCCACTGGGAACATTCGCCCCAATGTGTTCGCCCGGCTGCAGACTACCCAATTCCTGACATCGTTCCAAGCTGCCCCATCAGTCCGGTTTGACGGGGGTGAGCGAGGCACTGTTGTTCAAGATGGCCAGGCTGGTCCGTCCGCCATTGATGGCGAGAAGAGAGCTATATGGGCACACCAGTCTGGGATTAACGCTTTAGCAGTCGAGAGGTTCGACGGCCGATTGATGCTCTCTGGCGGCTCGGATGCCTCGTTGAAGATATGGAATCTAGACTCCTGCGCCAACCCCCTCAACGGGCACACCTACAAACCCATTGCAAGAATAGCTCGTGGGGACAAGGGGCATAAATTTGGGATTACAAATTTATCATTTTATCCATTTGACTCGGCTGCTTTTCTTTCGGCATCGTTCGACCACACTTTGAAACTCTGGTCAACAGAGACGGCAACCATCTCAGGTTCGTTCAACCTCGGGTCGAAGATCTACACCCATGCTATATCTCCCATTGCCGAGCATTTGCTCGTTGCCTGCGGAACCCAGTACCCCACGGTGAGACTGGTGGATTTGCGGTCAGGTTCTAGCGTGCAGTCACTTGTAGGCCACAACGGCGCCGTCCTTGCAACAGCTTGGTCCCCGCGGCACGAACATGCCTTGGCTACAGGGAGTGTTGATGGTACCGTCAGGATTTGGGATGTTCGCAGGTCCGGGACCTCGATAGGGATGCTTGATCAAGAGGATAGCCTGGGAATTTACCGCAACGGGTTGCTTGGCTCGGACGGGAAGATTCGCGCCCGCGTTTCTGCAAAAGCACATTCCGGTCCCGTCAACGGCCTAACGTGGACGGATGACGGAAATTTCATCATCTCGGCTGCGCAAGATCGCCGCATTCGGGTCTGGGATGCCGCCACAGGCGCGAATACTTTGGCCAGCTTCGGCCCAAGTATCAAAAACGGTCAACTAGCTTCGGTGACAATGTTTACCTCGCCGGTTGGCCTGACACATCCGACGAAAGAGGTACTTTTCTGGCCCAATGAGACAGAGATCCTTGTCCTGGATCTTCATGATGGCGGGGTCATCACCAGGCTACGAAATACAGGTCCAGTCATGGCCGGTGTCCGCTCTGGCAGTGGCGCCGAGAGGACCGTCAAGAACAGGGTCACCGCTCTTACCTGGCGTGGGGCAGGCGGAGGTGGTGAATCAAGTGGAGTGGTCATGGGTGGTAACAATATGGCTGGAGCTATATTTAGTGCGCATCTGGACGGGCATATCAGAGCTTGGGTTCCGCAACTCGACGGTCTAGATGACGAGGCCGAAGCCGACGAAACCGCGAAAATAGCCGAAGGCCGATCCAAGAAGCGGAAAGTATTGAACGACGTCTTTCAAAGTTTGATGGGCAAGAAGATCACCTTTACCTAGTGTCTAGCGAACGTGGCATATGCTCAATATAAGCGTATGGTATAGACTTTGGTCGAAGGTATCAAATGATGCCAAACGAAAAGTGGTTGAGGAATATTCGATTTCGACTCTTGATCACATGACAGTCTGCTACTGCTGGTTCCCCTCCAAATAGTAGTTCAAGACGGCAAGACGCCGCGAACAAGCGTTAATGTCTTGACATGTCTCATTTTGGTGGCCATTAGGTTTGTGGTTCGGGAGCTGCAATGGAATAAGCAACATTGCACAGCTGAGACACAGCCTCTTGCACAATTATTCTCCGACGCTAGTCGTTGTGTCAAACTCTCCATCGATGTCTCAATGGCATGCAAGAAGATCAGAAATAATCGTGTCATGCATGCCACGATGCCTGCCCCTTGTCTATCAGCGCCAATAGCGGAGGCAATTACCACAAGTCTGTGGCAGACTTACAGTGTACTCATACATGATTATGATTTATCATACTACCATCCCTCCATCTTCCACTTGCCATCTCACGGGCGCTGTGTGCGAAGCCGAACCTTGCGGTGAGAGGGGATCGCGATCTGCAACTAGCCAGTTCGTTGAAGAACGACACGCCCCCTCCTCCTGACCGGCTGACGGCATACGGCCGAGAAGGGCATACCTATACAACGCAAATATATGGCCGTGTCTCTGCTTCTGGGAGAACGCTAACAGGCAATCCAGCGAAGGATCCCTCCCACAAGCTAGTGTATCCCAAATCCGGGTTTCTATTCCCTGCAGCACATCTTCCAGGGGTATCTGGGGGCGGCAGCTCTGCCGTTTACCAATCAGATACCGTCTCATTGTTTCTACGTGCTCCCCTACGCCTCGTACTGATGAGGAAAATGCTTATGGGATAGTCATTTGGAATGACTCAAGTTACGGGTGCATCGATTACGTTGAATCCACTGCACTTGTAGCGGATCCTTACGCTTGCCATTGTGTCCGACTGTATGGAAAATTGGTACAGCCAGCCCTCCTGAGACATTGCACATCGCAAATGCATTGTTTCTTCACCTGGTCAATTGTGGTATGCGACATCGCTATGGGGAGGAGGAAGCTCTGAGGATATCGTCTGCCTCGAAGGCTCGCTCACGTTACTCACCTCTTTACGTTATTACACCAGAAACCATACCAAATCCCCAATTAATGTCGATCATATCAGTGTACTATCTCGGTTCTAAGCCTGAAACCGAGATGCACACCCGGTGAAGGTAGCAGTGAGAGACTGCGCACTGCTCTTACGCCCCGTTGCCTAGCGTCGCGATACCTCTACGCAAGCGAGAGATGGGTATGATATTCTATAACACAGTAGGGTGCCCCGACGAAGGTCGCAGACGGGCAGTCTTCGGCCACCGCTATATGCCATAACCTTACTACAACTATAGCGACGGTATATTCGTTTTTCAAGAACATGGCCTGCCGGGATACGCCAAGAGCCATTGCATTTCACAAGCATAAACGCAATATTGCGTGTTCAGCTGCACAGCGATTGGTTATTGTTGATCGTCGGGTACTGTAGCTTTTTCTAGAAGAGGGGCACCGAAGAGACGGCATCACATCAATGACTGATAAGTGCTCAGATTTTGACAGGAGCGGGAAATCGTCCCACTGGGAAGTGAGTGCATATGATAGCGGTTATCTCTTGGTGCCAGATCTGGTATCAATCGAGGATCGAAGTCCACGTACACAGATCTACCGTGCATATTGTAGGCTTCTTTTTCCAAAGGAGACAAGGACGGGGGTCAATTGAACGACTTCGCTTATTAACATAGGTGCGTGTATGCAGTGTATCCCATCTCATTGCTTCTTGCAAAGCACGTGCGGACTGGCTGACCGACTGGAAGCTGGCAGGCTGGAGCAGAAGCTAGAGGACCTCGTACTGGAGGTTCTAGACAGCAGACAGATGACAGAATTGCTTATGCCGCCTTGGGGGCTACTGATGAGGTTAAAATGACGATTCAACGGTCACCAAAGAAAAGATATTGCCGCTCGTGCTTTTATGCAAGGAAAAGCAAGAAACGAATATTCCCACCTGGGTAAGACAGAGCTGCTGCAGAAAGCTCCGAATGGCCAAGTAGCCCAATTATAGCCGTCCCTGGCTGGAAAACCCGGGTCAGCTCTCTGCGCTGGGGTTAGCTCGGAAGCACTGCCGTACCCTGGCCGGCCAATGAGAGGCTTTCCAAGCATCCGGGGATGCCAGGCTTCGACCTATGAGACTCTTCAAAAACCCGGCAGACTGGCTGAACCGATAGTTGAAGCCGTGGATGACCGACCTGTCTAGATCTGCAGCTGGATAGTGTGTATGTACTACCGCCCGCTTCTCCGTACCCATCGCCTTAACCACTCGCCCTTCGCCCGTCGCCCTTACGACGACGGCTGCTACGGCTACTGTTTCTTTAGGGCAGGAGATCCTTGCGTCCACAGAGAAGAGCGGCACAAGCAAGTCTGCCTCGAAGATCCTCGGCGTCCAGACCAGGCACCACCGCGCAAACTCCACTCTAGGAGCCCGACCGGTGACCAGGCACACATTCTGCCTCCGCGGCCTCATGTGGTAAACGGCTCCGTCTTGGGTTCCCCCACCTCGTTTGTCCGATCGATCACACTTGACAGCGAAACGATGCGTGCTAACGCACCTGGCCTGCGCGCGCACTTCCTCTCAATGGTGGTGGGTATAGACGTCGTATGCGTCAAAATATCCTCTTTTCTTTTCTTCTTGGATTATCTATGCCACCCTCTGCTCCTCGTTCCATGCATGATTTGAGCGGCCGATCCACTGTAGAACTGCCACCTTGCCGGCGGTGCGCACCTATAGTAGACTGAGTCCTGCCTTCGCATAGATTGGGGATTGGCGTTGCGAGTTTGCGGGCATGTATGCATGTATGCATAATAAATATGTAGTCATCTTTCGTCATGTCTGCGATGTTGTCGCTGGGGGAGTGGAGTCATTACTGGAGAATATGTGAGCCATTGGCGGAATGGGATGTCTCTCTCGAGAAGTGGCTGGGAAAGGGGGGTCCATGTGATTGATTGCAGCTCACTTATTTGCTTATTCGGTCTTTTTCTCTCTTTTCGAATCGACTTCTATGTATCGGCAATCCATGCAAAGACCGAAAAGAAGCAGTGAGACGCCGGGCACCTAGGGCTTACAGGGTGATACTTTGCGAAGTTGCCCATCTGGGCATGAACTAGCTGATCAAGCAACCGATATGGGCTACTTGGTCAGCGGAAGTGGTTGGTCCCGAAACACAGCTGTATCTGGTGAGGCTCTGATATGGGATAGGATGGATCCCCGACGACGGATGGACAGACCAGTGATCCTGCTTCGTTGCTCTACGGGGTAGAGCATGGCTATCTAGGGAGATTTGTCGAACAGCCAGGTGGTAAACGCGTGAGGGATGTCGGTGACACATGGGATGGGGCTGAACATATGGACATGCCCACCTGGAGCCGCAACAGAATCTCTCAAGGTGTGATGACTTGTGATCTCTATTACTCGAATACTGTCCCCTTTTGGGAAGGATGCGGCCGGAGAAGTCTGCTCGTGAGTCGAACCCAGAGGAAGGGGGCATTTGGGTGGACCAGAAGAAATATCTCGCAAAACGAATGTACTATGATTTGCATATCCATGTCGCCTTGTTCCCCTCCACGTGGAGCAATTCCGGCGCAGTCAAGCCCTTTGAGTGGCAAGACCCATGTTGTGAAGTCTATATTCCTACGAAATTCATACTGAGCCCTTGGGGAACCTGTTGGCAGTCAATAGGAATGGCTTGTTCTATTCGTATACAGAACTTGGTCTCTTGTCTGGTCCTAAGAAAACTATATTTTTAGTAGAAGCATCTGGCAAATAGGTGATGCTCAATTGCTAGCTGAGTTCATGCATGATGATATATATAAAGCCGCTATCTACCCCCTGGAGAGGCTAGCTAAGAGCAGATTTGGATGATAGTTATGAGCGGCCAGGCAGCCAGGGGACATGGTGGCGTGTTTGATGTTGAGATTGGCCGCATGCGGCCGCGTCGATTTGCTTTCAGGTTGCGAGGACGAAGGGATTCGGATCCGACCAGTGATCGCCGTAGCATTGGCACTTGGGAATCGCAACGGCCCGATACCCAGAAGCTCGTTAACCTCTCCCGGCTCGCGTTGTTTCGTGCTAACTGGGTGGCGAGCGACTGGAGAGGCGCGGCGGGCGAGGATGGTGAATGGCTGCAGTTCCCGCTTCTTGCCACCATCGTTTCCATATAGCACTCTTGGCACATCTGATAGGAATTTTGAGTTTTACGATCCAATGCCTGTCGTCGTCGTCACATAAGCCTCTAGTAGACGAAGGGGGTGGGTTCGCTGTTATTTCCAGTAGCTTGCATGGCCTCTTATTTTTGACCGACAGCCCAATGTACTGACCTCGCCCGACCTTTTACGTGAGCAGATTGTATAGTAGAGTTGCAGCCGAAACGAGGGTAGACATACATATTTCTTCATGTTCTTTCATCTGTTCCTTGTCATCGTCCCAACCATCAAAAGTCAGGTGATACGCAGGCCACTGCACAGCGACATGTTGTTCAAGTTCCTGCGTCTACCATGATCCCCTAGTAGAGTAAGAGGTAAAGTGCCGGCGTACGTATCCATCATGCTCGCTTGGAATAGCGTGTACATAAGTTTCCTCGCCCGCACTGTTATTATTACAACAGAGCTCTTTGCCAGCGTTTCTGTGAAAATGGCATTCAGTCTCTAGCCAGTCTTGTATGGCAAGCACGTATCCGTAAACTAATCTTACGTCGCTTGAAGTGAGTAACTGCCACCCAGTTTCTTCGGCTCGATATGGTCAAGGCTGACTAGCTGTTGGGCATCCGGGTAGAGGTTTGACATCAGATATCTCACAGACTAGGAGAGTCTGTCACTACCGGGGAAACCAAGGGGATCGATCGCGCATGCCTAAAGACCGGAATGAAGATAGTAACCTGAATTTATTAGTTACATAAGGAAGTTTGGGCAGGTTGAGGAGTCTCCAATGAATTAGCTGGGAGAAGGGCATACATGAAATGCTGAATGAGACGACGGACTGGTACTATTTAGGCTGCAACTTCCAGTTGTCATAGAGGGCAATTCATCACCGAATTCATCCTGACTTCACCCCAAGTCTTCCCAGAACATGTTTAACCTCAAGGGGCAGGTTATGTGAATGTCGTGAATCGATCATATATATGCTTAACAACCCGGGGATAACCTCTCTTGATTATTCCCATATTTGCTAGCTTGAGGTTACATCACCTGAGTTTAATCCCTAGACCTAGTCGCTCCTAGACGATATGATGGCTAACCAGGCCGCCTGCCATTATGTTCACATGTCCCGGAGGAGGATGATGGTCCGGCGAGCCATGAGATACTTGAAAGATTGTTCGTTGTCAAGCATGCAACACTTCACTTGAAACCATTCTACCAGTGATAGAGAAGATGTGACTGTTTTACCTACTCACGAAACCGCCATAGTAGCTTAATTTCATAGTGTCCAGGATACGTTATAATATCACGTACCATTACCAGCGTTTGGGACCCAGCAGGTCACGGTCAATATGCCAGTACTGTATTTGTCCCCCTTTCTAGCTACACATTACATTCTGGTACAATCCGACTAATCTATGGGCCAATACCGACGTCCATTAGATAGAAGTCCGACACAGAAGCCATGATGTTTATCTTCTCGACATCTCTTCGGACGTGCTAGTTAGACTCAAGGCCAGTCATTTCACACTGTGACTCGACCGTGAGAAACGTTCTGTCTTCCCCAGCCTACCTAGATTTATCCTATTCCATTTTGAAGACATGTCTAGTACTTCATGCAACTTATCACAGCATCGTAAGCAAGTGACCTACAAAGGGGAAGGGTGAGGTTCCCAAAGCATGCCGATACTCAATGATCAACTAATAAGAAACAGCGGAAGCCTTCTGTCGCTTCTAGTTAAGCTGATACTGCCCGGTTCCTGCTGTGATACTTACCGTTTGATATAATATTTGAAGTGCCTCGATGTAAGATTGGTGGGTTGCCTTACCGGGCTGGCCTGGCGGCCGGCTGCAGGAAGGCTTCAAGTAGTGTGACCCAAGCAAATAAGGCGGCCATTGGGAGTATGATTATCATTCTCAGCTCCCGTAATCTTGCTGTCCCGCGGCCGGTGCCGAGTTGTTCTCTTGCTCGTTGACGCATGTAATATTCTGTGTGACGTCGACCGGGGAGAGTTGCTTGTATTGCAGCTTCTTACTTCCCCTTCCTGATCTTCTGTCCTATATTGCGCCGCGGAGTCATTTCAGCCCTACCGAAAAAAAACCTACAATGTAATGTAAATCTGGCTTATGAGAGAGAGATAACGACCACCCGGTGGCGTGTAAGCGGTGTCTGCAGTCACCCACATCGGGGTTTATGTGCAACATCTTATGGCTGGCTGGCTACGCGGCACTATACTTTCGAGCCAAGGGTAAGATACTTCTGATATACTGATGTCAAACCAAGCAGTTCAAGATCAAGTCCTCCTCAAAAACCACCGGAAAAATCCACTTTTGTCCCTATCAAATCATCACCGATCGACCGATCCAACATGCTTCTGCCTCGCCTGAACCTGCCCCCAGAACCAGCAGCGTGAGAGCTTACACCATCTTGTCCAGACGCGTAATCCCTCCCTCGACCTCGCCCAGCCAGGCCGCGCGATTGACACAGAAATACTCCGACGTAGGCTTCATATCCGCCTGCCGGCCTTCATCGCCAGCGAAGAGCCCAACTGCCAGAACCAGGCGATCCGGGCTTCCCAGGCGCTGCGTCGTCAGGCGAGACCCGCAGACAGCGCAGAAGGTGCGCAGAATCACGGTGCCCGAGTCGGAAGACTTGTCATCTTCGAAGGTCCTGAGGACCGAAGAAGGGTCGTCGCCTTTCGGGAAGGTGATTTGAACATGCTGCTTGTTTCCATGATAAGTGATTGGTTTGGCTTGTCGTCAGACCCCTCGTGGCAAACCCGCTAGCTAGCTGCCTTCTCAGATAGGGGCTGGCGGTTTTACGTACATCTGCTTGGTAAGCCGCATTGCTGGAGAACACCACGCCGCAAGCCTTCTGGCACGCACGGCAATGGCACAGGTACGTCGACAACGGCGCGCCGGTGACGTTGATCCTGATGGCCCCGCAAAGGCACGAAGCTGCTCTGTGCGGCAGTGGTGTGTTGGACATGGTGTGTGCTTGTGCGAGTGAGATGATGATGATGCGTGGTTAAGATTGGATATTCCGCCGCCACCCAGAGGGTCCTTGGGCATCCCGCTCCCGCCATTCCCCGCATGTCCAATTGTCCCTCAGAAATTGGCTTTGGTTACATGGCAGCATCCGTTATGGGAACAGATGGGCCATGGTCGGCCAATGAAGAGACCACTGCTGAACTCGGGCCTGGTGTGACATGTTTGGTGGTGAGAGCGGGAGTGTGCCGGTGACTTTTCCGTCTTGCGATTTATCCCTTTTCTCAGTTTCTTCCATCGCCGATGTCGCGGCATGTGATTGCTGACATGTCGGGTTTCCAGCGCCTCATGATAGTATCAAGGTTTCGATCTGCATGGGAGCAGATCAATGTCGCCGTGTTGCCTTGGGGGAAAGGCTTGCCTCAACCTTTATAGGAGTGGCCGACCACGATCTTCTGCACGCTCTGTCCAAGACAAACAGCACGGGTAGCACGGCCGGCGTAGTCCGCCGGGACTCAAGTGCCCGGGTGACGCCGTAAGGGATGAACCAGTGTTTGAGACGGTGGCAGCAATTGTCTGTTATCATCATTATCGGTGTCTTCTTGAACTCTACATACGGAACAGAATGCAACCGCTAGCGGCGGCAAGCACCGTGGCAGGCAGGCATCACGGCAGGCATCATGGCAGGCATGGTGCATTAAGCCCGTCCAGCACGAGGACCCAGCCAAGGGTTTTTTAGTGGGTTACAGACCTGCAATAGCGGGGTTTGTCGTCCATTCCATATTGTAACACTTTGAATCGTCCCGCTAGACAACTTGAGACGGACAACGCATTGCTTATATTGAGATACACTATGAAGTGAAGCAGACGACGGTGCATCTTGTCATCTCATCTCAATCCGACTGATCAAATACCTGCCGCCGCCAGTGCCACTACCACTGCCAGTACCAGCGCCCTGGGTTTTCCCCTAAGATAAGAGGGAAATTACCAACGACTTATTCATAGCTGCAACTGGTTAGTGTCAGGAGGCACACAGGCAGCCGCATCAGCAAAATTGACCCGACTACTGACTACTGACTACTACGGCCGGCTACGGCGGCGTCTTCTCTCGCAAACATTTCCGCCGCGCCCTGACAGCAGACCGAAAACCAAACCAGCAAGATGCCATTCACAGACCAGGAGTGGGAGGAGATATCCCAAGAGGTGCCCAGCCAGGCCGACGACTTCATCCAGAAATATGTCGAGGGCCGTGAGCGCCTCATCGCCCAAGAGGCCACCCAGCGCAGCGATGCCTCGTTCCGCCAGAACCTGTCGCCCATCGCCCGCCGCGCCTGCCAGCTCGTCGAGCGCATCCGCGACCGCGAGGCGCGCACCATCTGGACGCCCCAGCTGGAGGACACGCTGGCCCAGAAGTCCGAGAACATCACCGTCCACCCGGGCATGATGTTCTCCCTGTCCAAGGACCGCATGGAGCAGACCAAACTGTGGCAGATCATCCGCCGCATGCCCAAGGGTTCGTTGTTGCACGCCCACATCGACGCCATGGTCGACTTTAAGTTCCTGCTGGACATCCTGATGAAGGAGCCGGGAATGCACATCTCGGCCGACGCCCCGTTGACTTCATCCCATGCGCTGGAGAACGCCACCCTGCTCTTCCGCTACTTCAAGACGGAGCGGACCGAAGACAGCCTCTGGAGTACGGACTACACGTCCGGCACCTTCATCCGCATCACCCAGGCCGCCGACGCCTTTCCCGATGGGGGCCGCGAAGGCTTCCTCAAGTGGCTCTACAGCCGCTGCACGCTCTCGCGGACCGACGCCGTGGCGCAGCACCATGGCGTCGACGAGATCTGGACCAAGTTCTACAAGTGCTTCCGCGTCGTCAACTCGTTCTTGCACCACGAGAACATTTACCGGCAGTTCCTGCAGCGGCTCATGCGCCTGCTCAAGGAGGACGGAATCATGTACGCCGAGCTGCGCTTCGCTTGGGGTTGGACTACTACCGGCAGGGGAGCGAGACACCCGACACCGACTACGTGCACATGATGGACGTGCTGGACCAGGAGGTCGAAAAGTTCCGGAACACGCCCGAAGGCAAGGGGTTCTGGGGATTCCGCATCATCTGGTGCTGCGTCCGCTGGCTCCCCACGCGCGACATCGTCCACAACATGGATCAGTGCATCACGACCAAGATCACACACCCGCACCTCATCGCGGGTTACGACCTGGTCGGACAGGAGGACGGCGGCCGGCCCTTGCGCGACCTCCTCCCGGAACTCTTCTGGTTCCGCAAGCAGTGCGCCGAGGAGGGCGTCAACATCCCCTTCTTCTTCCACGCGGGCGAGTGTTTGGGTTCGGGGAGCGAGACAGACCACAACCTGTACGACGCCGTGCTTCTGGGCACGCGGCGTATCGGCCACGGCTTCAGTCTGTACAAGCACCCGCTCCTCATCGACCTCGTCAAGGAGAAGCGCATCCTCATCGAGAGCTGCCCCATCAGCAACGAAGTCCTCCGCCTCTGCGGCTCCGTCATGAGCCACCCGCTGCCGGCCCTGCTCGCCCGCGGCGTCCCCTGCTGCCTGTGCAACGACGACCCGGCGATGCTGGGCCAGGACACTGCGGGGTGCACCCACGACTTCTGGCAGGCCCTCCAGGGCTGGGAGAACCTGGGGCTCGCGGGCCTGGGCTCGCTCGCCGAGAACAGCATCCGCTGGTCTGCCTTCGAGGACCAGACGGCCGAGGAGTGGACCCGCGACGTCAAGGAGGCTTCGGTCGGCTCTGGCCTCAAGGCGAAGCGACTGCAGGAGTGGGCCGTCGACTGGGAGAAGTTCTGCCTCTGGGTCGTCACCGAGTTCGGTGAGGACGGGGAGGACAACGATAGCAACGGAACCGATGCTGCTACTGCCGCGCCACCATCGTCTGTCGCTGCTCCTGCGCCTGCGGCTACGAAATAAAACCCCAGAAGAATTAAATTGGAAAGCCTTAAAAAAAAAAAAAGGGAAGACTACGCCCAATTCGGGTGGCCTGCAAGTTGGGAGACATGCGTCACTTCGCCAGAGGGCGGAATATGCCTCTGTCCACGGCTTAAGGGCTGGCGGAACAGAAGCGTTATTATTTCTCGGTCTACGGATTTTAGGAGTAGTAACACGTTCCACGGGGCTTTTTCCTTTTTTCCTTCTTTTCAGCCCTACGCTTGGCAGCTTAGATCCATGTCATCTGCGGGATAGGGAAGAGGGGAGAGGGTGGGGGAAGCCAGGGTTGCTTTGTTTTGGTGTCAGTCGGTACAGACACATTATTCAACATCAGAGGGAACTCTTTATTTGGTGGTTACATAGGCGAAAGTGTACATGTACGAAACAGGTAGAGCGGCGCGCCCCTTCTGACTTCAACATAACATAAAAACTCGTCAGTCCGAGGGCGGGGAGCAAAATCATGGAATGCATATAGAGAGAGAAAGAGAAAGAATGTTAAATGCGCAAAGACGGAGACGGAGGAGATGCGGGAAACATAGCAAGAGGAGTAAAGGGTGGAAGGGTGACGTTATCAGTTCCTGACATTTCCATTGCATTTGCATTTACATTATGCTTCATCGATAATAAATTCTTCATTCGGCACCATTACTCGGCGACGAAAAAACATAGAGTAGTGGGCTGTGGGCGATCCCCAGGCCATCGATGTAGGCAACTACTCCCTTGACTTCCAGGCAGAAAGGCTGGGGCAAGGGTTGTGAAACCTGGGGGATAGCCCGGGGAGACGCGCTATAGTGTAAGAATATAGCTCGTCTACCTTTATGCAGTCATTCGTCTTGCAGGAGGCATGCCGCTAGGGCTGTGTTGCGTGCCGTGGTGGAGGAAGGCAAGGAATGTGACGGCAAGGGAGCCAGCTTCAACCTCGGGGCGCGCGCCAGGCCCCCCATGACCCTTTTTGCGTCAACGGCAACAGGGGGATCCAATAATATAGGTAGCACTATGGATATATGTTTGCGTACGACCCAATAGGTACAGTTTTCGGTGTGTAGGCATGGCTTGGCTGACGGTTCAATTGGAGCCCAGCCAGAGAAGAAGAACCGATGGTCGCGATGCAGAGTGGGTCGAGGTCATAGGGCTACATTACATTACCTGCAGTAGTCAATGCAGCAATGCGGGTTGCGGCGTGGGGGGTAGGGGCTTTCAGGGGCCATGGGTGGATGCTGGGCTCGTACGAGGCAAGGCATTACGAGAAAGCATACATTCAGGTCCAGGTAGACATGGCAGCCTACTTCGTCCTGGTGCAAAGCCAATTACTTGCTCAGGTCGTATTTGCGAGAAAGTAAATCTAGCGTTCTAGTCTGTGATACAAGGATGATGAGGTACAGGAGATGGTGCTGAAGTCGCCTGGACGTCAAGAACATTCGACGAAGACGAACTTGACAAAAAGGGGCAGGAAAAAGGGTGTGTGTATGAAAGTAAAAGAAGGCATATGACTAGGCCCGAGGTGAGAATTGGAAAAGCAACGGGTTTCAGACAACACCCGATCCCCAGATTTCCTGGAGCCAAGTTCGAAAGCCAACCGTTTGAAATGGGACCAGCTCGTTCAAATTTGGGTTGCTGAAGTTGAAACGACCATTCGCAGTCTGGACGAGTTGCTGCATATGGTGCCAGCGTATCCAATCTTGGTGATCCTCGTAGTGCTGGAGCCACGAGACGAGTTCATTGTGAGGCCTGGCGATTGTGTTGAACGGAACTTCGTCTGGTTAGTAAAGGTAACATAATAGTAAAATATACCACATAAACGACATACCTCCTCGAACCTCCTCGCATATCTCCACCAGATGCTTCGTCGTCATATGGGCGCCGCGCATCTTGAACTCGCTAGGCCAACTGTTGAGCCCAAGATTGACGGCTGCAGCGACGAACTTGGCTACATCGAAGACTGAGGTCATGGCAATGTGAACCGAACGACCCTGAGCATTGGCTTCAGGGATCTCAGCGGTACCAGTGCGAAGGTTGACAAGGTAGTTGCCTTCGTCTTGCACATTGGAGCTGTAGCCCATTTTGTATGCATCAAGACCCCCGGGGGCCAACCGTTCGTAAAAGATACCGCAGGAGAATACGGTAAATTTCATCGGGTGGGATTGTGATGTTGACCAACGACGAAGATAGTCCAGGGCTGTCGAGGAGCCTCGATCTAAGGGGTCATTGTCGCTGGGCCTGTGGCTCAGGGCGCCTTCGAACTCCGAGGGGACAAAGCAGCGTACTCGAGCTCGTCTAGCAGCATCTATGAGGTTGATTTGGGGTGTGCCACAGATTGTCGAAATCACCAGGTCAACACCCTGAAGGATAAACCTGAGGTCTTCCATGCTGTCATAATCGACAACAGCGACCTGACAGTCGTATTCATCGAATTCGGGACGCTCCTGTGAGGTATTACCCTGTTAGATATGGGAGGATACGCTGTGGCGTGAGGAGCTTACTTGAGTGGAAAGCACTATGAGGGCATGGGCGCTTTCCGAAAGCTCGCGGACAAGGATATTGGCAAAGCCGCCTCCTCCGGCAATAGCGATCCGCATCATCGTTGTTGTTGCTGCTCTTTCCGGCATGTTGAAATATAGTTGAGTGATGTGCAGGCTTTATATAGTCGCAGTATCCCTTGTAGTAAAATCCAACGTTGCCATGGGTTGTCACGGCGATGATAAATGCAGTTCACAAGCCTCTGATTCTAGTCGACTGTATACACCAATGAAGCCAGCGGGTGATCGGTCTCGACGAGTCACTGTTTTTGCTGTCTTTCTGAGTGGCTATCGGGATCGGCCGCACGCGGTAGTGAGGTTCTTGAAGCAGTCCAGCGCCGGTGCCCAGAAAATGATTACACGGCCAGTATGAACAGATGAGCAGATGCCTCAAAGGGACATAGAAGCGAGATTCTTCGGGACAAAATGCTGGTAAGTAAGGCCGCAAGCGTGAATGTGATGTGGATGTAGATGTGACCCCTGGAGCATGTAAGGTACTTGGTATAAGGTTGCGGTAGAAAATTCCACGGATAGGTGATTCTACGCGGGAATATCTCTGGGCTACTTTGAGTCAACGCTGGCACGAGCCCACCATCAGTCGTCCCTTGAAGCCACCCGAGACACCAATTCATACCCGTAAGCAGCAAATGCCTTCACAGGGACTTCTAGTTCCTTCCCAACGACTACAAAATCTAGCCCTGAGTGGCTGTCATGTCTCCCATTTCACACCGTAGTCTGTTGAAAGCGAAGTTCGTGACCAGTTCTGCCTAGCAGCTCTCTCTCGGCCGCTTCAGGTGTCTTGTACAGTGACATCTGTTCGGCGGAGCCCGAATGAGTAATGAGTAATAGGCCGCGAATTAAGCAACATCCCCGTAATCCCGACAGCCACAGTACTCATCAGTATACTCACACCTCCACCCATGTTCGAGTCTCAGGCACAGCCGTCTGTCTCAGATATGGGTGTGGGGGAATGCGTGGCCATGGTCGACACCCCGGCCTGTCCCCCAGCAAGTATGATAAGCTGGTATTAAGTACTCAGCAGCATGGCGTGGCAAGGAGCAGCGCATCGCCGTCATGTTCCAGGACCATGGCAACGGCGCAGGCTAATATCCGACTTGCATGTGAAGACGATGCGTCCCAGGGACATATCGAGAGACTTATCTGGTACAAACATAAGCACGATGGGACGGCCAAAGACAGCCCAGGCGAACCACCACAGAACACTCAGCTCTGGCCAGTTTCGGTGTCCATCTTATGGCGACAAGACTCGCATGACAGGGCGTCAGCACACTCCTGGAGTACAGGTAGGTTCACAGTACCCGTAGTAATCTCTCACCGAAGAGACGCAGGCTGCCCAACGAGGGATAGCACTTTCGTGATTCGGCCAGTAGGAAGCCGGTGGTACATAGCAGACTCGAGGATAAATTAGGCCAGCAAGGGTCGACAGGAAATAAAGTATAACGGCCATGGGAAGACTAGGCTGGAGTTGCAAAGCATTCCCGGATGGCCCATGAGATGGACTTGGCTATGGCCCCTGATTGGCGAGAAAACGGGCGTCCTCGTGCATGTGGAAATAGGCTGCATTGTGAATTCTCAGCCAGTAGCAGGCGCGAGTGACAAAAGGATTATGATTTTCTTTGTCCGGGCAACAGGAGTTGCGTTGAAGACGGGTAGTCGAGGCATGTGGGGGCTAAATCTGCCGGGGTGAACGTGCCTGCCTTCATTTAGGTAGCAAACCGTTGGAGAAAGAGAAAGAGAAAGAGAGAGAGAGAGAGGAAAGAGGAGTGGGAGGTGGCAGCAACGATGTGCTGGGCATATCAAGTGACCCCATCTAGTCCCCACAAAGAAGACAGACTCCAAAGACCAGACCTGGCTCGACTCGGCTCGACGCGACTCGGCTCTTGAATGTAGTATATGCCGTGGGCGAAGTATTTGCTGATAGGACGGAGTGCACTTGCGTACGTGACATACATCCCAAGCTAGACCCGGTACATTCCTCCATATGTGCGTTTGGTTGATCACGTCCAAACAGCCCGCCCGTCGTGGAGAAAATACACATGTATGCAGTTACTGCGGGGTGCTCCCGAGACAGGTGACTGCTATCGTGCATAGCATCAAGCGTTTTCCCATTGCGCCAGAGCTGCATGAATGGCAGCGCTTTTACTCTCTGCACAACGATGTTAGACCTTGTGACCCCAACGATGGCATATAGTGCCGAGACTGAGTCACTTACATCACATACAGGAGAGAACCCAGATCCATGTTAAAACAACGACAGCCATTGTTTGAGTACTTCGATGTTTTTTTCTCATCGCAGCCTGCATGGCTTACGTCAAATTCTCCTAATCAACTTGGGATGAGCACTCGGCCGAGGGACTGGTCAATACCACCCTGACAGTTCAGACATCTGTGATGCCCTATTCCCGGCCAGGTTACACGGAGATGACAGTCTGGGTGTAACTACTGACTCGCTGTTAAGGGCCAATCGCTAGGGCTGACTGTATGCGGCCGACTCAGGTGTGATCGAAGTGTGGTATAGGCGCGTATGAAGTCCGACAAGACCACGCTGCTGTTGGTGGTGATGAGACTTCGGGCAAGGCGAAGATGAAACTATTGAACATGGTCCCAACGGGCCCGCGAATGTGACCATCCATCTTCCGGCAGCGCCCCAAACAACAGCCACTAATGAGCCTCATCGCAATCGTGGCTGAAGGTCCTTAATCTTGGTCACACAGCTCGGCCCTATAAAACCGGTATCTGGAACAGATTCCATGCCAAGGACTTCTGTCAGGGGGCACAGGGGGTGGTTGATGAGCTGAGGGTTGCCATATTGCCTCGCCTGCCCGGGGTAATTAGGCTTGGTCGCCCGGTCCCGGGTCGCCAAATTACTGAATGCGGAAGGTTACAGCTCAAGAGCAAGGGGCAAAAGACGGGTGAGCTCGGACGGTAAATTCAAATTTTATATGGTATTCTCACATTCGACAATCCTTACGACCAAGAACGTCATGCTTTGCACTCACGTAAGACGATTGGCCACCATATTCCGCGCCGGGGGAAGGTGTCAATATCCCCTTAACCGCAGCCAAGAGTACTAGACCAAAAGATGCCTTCTAGAAGCCTTGACGGACAAGCCTGCGGCCGCTAAGCGATGAAGAACAGGACTTCACATGTGGCTTTTTCATGTTCTTAGTGAAGGAGCTTTATTCAACCTCGATCCCGAGGTTCCCAGAGTCAATATGTCGTATATTCTGAGCCGCTTCGGTAGACAGGAACGGGAACTCCCACCCTGGTTTGTCATGATTTCCACTTTTGCTTAACCCATGTTCCCGGCAGTGTTACCAGGTCAAGAATCAGAGCAGCAACCTACGCACCTTCGACTTCAACCAGGCGAGATGAACATCAAAAAGCGAGTCTGGAGGATCACTGTCCATGGGAATTTTACTTGCACCATTTTTTGCACCTGCAGGTCCACATCAAAACGTATGTTGCTCCAACTCTCCAAGTGACGGACTTGCACCACCGCTTGAATATTATATCTGTAGTCGGCCCATGTACGTAGTAAAACACTCCAATCGTTTGGAGCGATTCGGCCTCCAATTGTCTAAAAATGTCTCTCTCCCGGCTCCATTCGGAAGGCGTGATTATAGATAGTGCGGGGTATTAGATAACTAATAGCTTAACAGTGCCGTTACTGTCGCACAGCAGGCATCTGCGATAGTGGGATGGTGGGGTTCATAGGGGGGCTTCTCCTAGGATCTACCAACCTTATCAAGCGGCGAGCTCTTATCAACCCTCGATCTTGGGATTCCTATTACCACATGGCGGGATTGGCTTTGCTGACGCCGAACTACGACATCGGAGCTACACCAGCACTCATGCCTGGGCATCGGAGTTGCTCGTCATTTGCTGGGGACCTGGCCATCGTCGGCTTTCGACCCCCGCGGCTCTGGCGACATGTTTAATAATACAACTAGGCACTCATTGCTTGGTAATGGAAGTTATCTTCACCCAGTTTCCCTCTACACATTGGCTTGCGCAAACCATTGCACTACCACCTTTGGATTGTTAATCCCAACCAGGCAGACATCCCCTTCAAGAGCGCAACCTGTTTTACATTTCCGATATACCTTTTGACTGTTTACTGTTTCCCTCCGCCTGAGCTCCGCGAAACGAAGAGCGCTGTTATTCCAAGCGCTCGCTACCACAATGGCCGAGGCACAGAAAGTACGCGGTATCCGCATCGCTATAGACCGCGGCGGTACCTTCACAGACTGTGTCGGCACTCTGAATGGCGAAGATATCGTGATCAAGCTGCTTTCCGAAGACCCGGCCAACTATGACGACGCGCCGCTGGAGGGTATTCGTCGCATCATGAGTCATTTTACCAAGCGCGACATCCCCCGAGGCGAGCCTCTTGACACTTCCCAAATCGACTCGATTCGCATGGGTACCACAGTCGCTACGAACGCCTTGCTAGAGAGGAAGGGCGAGAAGATCGCTTTAATAGTCACGGAAGGCTTCAAGGACTGCTTAGAAATTGGCAACCAGAGCCGACCCAAGATCTTTGACCTAGCGATCCGGAAGCCTGATGTGCTATATGAGGAGGTAGTCGAGATTGACGAGAGAGTCACACTCGAGGACTACGCGGAAGACCCAGCTAGAAACGTTACAAAAGCCGACGTGCAAGCCAGCAGCGAGGATGCGAATAGTGCGGATCTGGTCATGGGCCTGTCAGGAGAGGCAGTCCGCATCTTGCGCCGGCCGGAGGAACAGGGGATTCGAGACAAGCTTCAGAATATTTTCGACAAAGGTATCAGGAGTATAGCAGTGTGTCTGATGCATGGCTATACGTTTCCCAACCACGAAGCTATGGTCGGCAAGATCGCCAAAGAGATTGGTTTCCAACACATCTCCTTGAGCCATGAGTTGATGCCCATGATCAAGCTTGTTTCAAGGGCCACCAGTGTATGCGCCGACGCATACCTCACACCCGCCATCAGGAAGTACATTGCCGGGTTCCAGAAAGGCTTCGCAGGCGGTCTTGGTACTCAAAGCGTCCTGAATGAGGCAGGAAGCCAAGGTGCCAGATGCGAGTTCATGCAAAGTGATGGTGGCTTAGTTGATGTTGATAAGTTCACCGGTTTGAAGGCTATTTTATCTGGCCCTGCGGGCGGAGTTGTCGGCTACGCCATTACAAGTTACGACGAACAAACAAAGATACCCGTCATTGGTTTTGATATGGGAGGTAAGCTTCGAGCCATGATTTTACTACTGTCCGCGCTAACGTCATGCAAGGTACAAGCACGGATGTTTCTAGATATGGAGATGGCCGATACGAGCACGTTTTTGAGACGACAACTGCCGGTGTGACTATACAGTCGCCGCAATTAGATATCAACACCGTGGCTGCCGGCGGCGGAAGCAGACTGTTCTTCAAGAATGGCCTTTTTGTGGTTGGCCCTGAATCCGCTGGTGCCCACCCAGGCCCGGCTTGTTACCGAAAAGGGGGCCCAGCAGCCGTTACAGATGCCAATCTTTTCCTCGGACGCCTCTTGCCTGATTTCTTCCCCAAGATTTTCGGCAAGAATGAAGACCAGGCCTTAGATCCCGAGGCTAGTAAGCGTGCTATTCAAGAGCTTGCTGATCAGATCAAGAGCGAGACGGGTAAGGACATGAGCCTCGACGAAGTTGCTTATGGGTTCTTGACCATTGCGAACGAAGCTATGACAAGGCCCATCCGGTCAATCACTGAAGCCAAGGGCCATGATTCTTCCAAACACCGATTGGCAACTTTCGGTGGTGCAGGCGGCCAGCATGCCGTTGCTATCGCCGATGCTTTAGGAATTCGGCAGATTCTCGTTCACCGATACTCGTCTGTGCTTTCGGCTTATGGCATGGCTTTAGCTGATGTCGTCGATGAGCGCCAAGAGCCCGAGTCAAAGGTCTGGAAAGAAGAGAAATCTGTGATTGACGAGCTGAAGACAAAGATGGAAAAGCTCAAGGATAAGTCGCGACAAGCTCTGGTTGATCAAGGATTCAACAACAGCGAGGTGGTTTTCGAGGAGTATCTCAACATGAGATACCGAGGCACCGAGTCGGCACTCATGATCGTCAAACCTACTGAAAAGGACTGGGACTTCGGAGAGGCCTTTGTGGAGCACCATCGATACGAGTTTGGCTTCACCCTAGACGACAGAGACATCATTATAGATGATGTGCGCGTTCGCGGTATCGGAAAGAGCTTTAGCTACCAAGAGAAGACTGTCGATCAGCAGCTCAAGGAGGTTAAACGACAAGATGCGAGTGAAAAGCGGCCTTATGGAAAATCGCAAGTCTATTTTGACGGGGGCCGAAGGGAGACTCCAATCTACAAGCTGGAGGACCTGTCAGTGGGCGACGAAATTCAAGGACCGGCTATGCTAGCAGATGGAACACAAACTATCGTCGTGACTCCGAAAGCGAAGGCGCTGATTCTGGAGACTCATGTCATCATTGATCTCGAGAGGGATATCAAAGAAGAGTATGTCTCAAAAAAGTGTTGGTCCGGCTGAGTATAGTATAAGTTCACTAACATCTCTCAGATCGCAAAAGGATACTTCCGAAAGGGAAGTCGATCCAATTTTGCTTAGCATTTTCGGCCACCGCTTCATGGCCATAGCCGAGCAAATGGGCAGGGCTCTGCAAAAGACAAGCGTCAGCACAAACGTGAAGGAACGACTAGATTTCTCTTGTGCAATTTTCGACGCAACTGGAGGTCTCGTTGCCAACGCGCCCCATTTGCCTGTCCACTTGGGCTCCATGTCGACATGTGTGCGAACACAAGCTAAAATCTGGGAGGGCAAGCTGAAAAAGGGGGATGTTATCATCTCCAATCACCCATCGTATGGAGGCACTCACCTGCCTGATATTACTCTATTGATGCCAGCTTTTAACGAGAAAGGAGACAAAATTCTCTTCTACGCAGCATCACGTGCTCACCACGCAGACATTGGAGGTATCACAGCTGGTAGCATGCCCCCACACTCGAGGGAGTTGTACCAGGAGGGCGCGGCAATCAAGAGCGAGAAGATTGTTAGCGAAGGCAAGTTCAATGAAGAGCGCATCATTGAGTTGCTGTATAGCGAGCCTGCCAAGTATCCGGGATGTAGTGGAACCCGTTGTTTGGCAGACAATTTGAACGACCTGCGAGCGCAAGTCTCGGCTAACCAGAAGGGTATCTCGCTCATTGAAGCTCTTATTGATGAGTACGGCGAAGATACCGTCCAATTCTACATGGTCAACATCCAGCAGAATGCGGAGAACTGCGTGCGTGATCTCCTCAAGAAAGTCTACAAGAGATTCGAAGGCCAAGACCTTTCGGCTGAGGATTTCATGGACGATGGTAGCCCGATCCGGCTTCGCGTTACGATCGACCCAGACAAGGGGGAAGCAATCTTCGACTTTGAGGGTACAGGCCCCGAAGTCTACGGCAACATCAATGCGCCCGAAGCCGTCACGTTCAGTGCCATCATCTACTGTCTGCGCTGCCTTATCTCCGAGGACATCCCCCCTTAATCAGGGCTGCCTTAAACCGATCCACGTGCGAATTCCACCGCGCTCGCTGCTTTCGCCCTCGACAGGCGCCGCCGTCGTGGGCGGCAACGTACTGACGTCGCAGCGCGTGACTGACGTCATCTTCCGCGCCTTCCAGGCCTGCGCCGCGTCGCAGGGCGACTGCAACAACCTGACGTTCGGCTTCGGCGGCAACCTCTCGGGCCGGGAAGAGGTCAAGGGCTTCGGCTACTACGAGACCATTGCGGGTGGCTCCGGCGCCGGCCCGCACTGGGAAGGCACGAGCGGCGTGCACACCCACATGACCAACACGCGCATCACCGACTCCGAGGTCTTCGAGCGCCGCTACCCGGTCCTGCTCCGCCAGTTCTCGCTGCGCGCCGGCTCGGGCGGCCGCGGCCAGCACCGCGGCGGCGACGGCGTCGTCCGCGACATCGAGTTCCTGATCCCGGTCCAGGTTTCCATCCTCTCCGAGCGCCGCGTGTACCGGCCCTACGGCCTCGCGGGCGGCGAGGACGCGCAGTGCGGCCTCAACGTCTGGGTTCGCCGCGTGGCCAAGGCGGATCCCGAGAAGGATCTCGCGAGACAGCAAGGTCATGTGCAAGAAGAGGAAGACGACAAACCTGCAGAGTTCGAGGAGCGCTATATCAACCTCGGTGCCAAGAACAGTGCTCCGATGAAGCCGGGCGACCGCATCATCATCAACACGCCCGGCGGCGGTGGTTGGGGAAAATTGGCGAGGCGAAGACGGCCTCATCTAAGGCGGATCATACGGAGGCGTGGAGAAAGGGTAGCCATGCTGCTAGGGAGGAATTGGCGCTGCAAGCGTAACGTATGGAAAGGAAAGAGGTTGGATACATGAAGGAAGGAGGCCACATAATTTGGACAGGTCGACACATCATCTGCAATGAATCTGCACACAAGCAAGCGGTATTTATCTATATTCATTCAATATATTAACGAAGCAGTTTGCAGAAGTGACCAAGATATCGTGTCTCTGCCCCCGTTCCTCCTTCGGCACATATCGTATTTCAGAAAGCTGACTGACAAAATCTTTTAATCGGGCAAGAGTAGGCCACATAATGCAGTTATCGTCTTCGGGGATTGGCAATTATCATGTATTTGTCTCGTAACAATTGAAACAGGATTGTATCTCTGTCTTTCTGTTCATTCATGGCACATTTCTCGTCAAACTCGCGCCATCTCGAGAGCCTAGCATCTCTCTGGGCCCTCAAAATGGGGGCAAATATGCCTCGTGTAGCCATAATGCAAATAAGGATTCCAACTCCTCAACACCTGCGCAGCTAAGGTCAGGGTTTCTCTAACTTCTATTTGGCCTGCTAATGGCTCAGAACCCGACTTCGATACCACCGCTATTAGTGTAGCCGCCTGAGAACTCAGGTTGGCTGGTTCCCATAGCAAGTCTCTGTTGCAATAGCTTCGACGTCGGCTTCAAGCTGCTAGGCTGTGGAACCCGGCATACTTAATCGACATGGGATCTATCAGTAGGGGCTTGTCCAAACCAAGGTCGCCATTCTATGTCGTGGACATAACTCCTCCCATCAAGTCTTCATCATCCACGTGGCTTTCGAAGCCCATAGTGGGATCCAACTCGCTCTTATCGGCAGCACGTTTCTGTTCCTTAATCATATGCTTGATGTACTCTCTGCTGGTCCCAAGACGCTCGTTAGTGGCCTTAAATATAGGATCGAGGGCTTTAAGTTGCACCGCCATCTTGGTCATCTCTTGAGCGAATTCTGCTTCTGATAGGGCTGTGGAAGCTGGGAGGAATGTTAGGAACACAGTGCCGTCGTCATTCTTCTCAATAACACCCTTCAGGCTATTCGAGATGATCATGTTCCGGATCAGCGCCTCGATGTCGTCGTCACTGCTGAGAATACTACCTGTCTGGGCACTCTTGGTCTGCTGCCGGATTTCAGCTATCGAAACCTTTGAGTAGATGTTCTGTAGATTCTTGATCTGCCACTCTTGGTATGCAGAAAGGACCTCTTGAATGAGGCCAACGTTGTTGTCTTCCTGCCAAATCTGGTTTGACTTCTCTACCTCGGTTCGCAGTTCGTCTGCATTCGTCGTATCGAACAGTGAGCCGACGTCTTTGTAAGGCTTGCCGAGGGTCTGATAGTTCTTGGCAGCTGCAGGGCCGGTGTAGAGCGGCAAAGGCACAAGCTTCCCCTTGAATAAGAGACTAACCAGCACCCACTTCTTGTATGCCTCGGCCATGATCTTACTGCAGCCGCCATCACGAGTGGGGTAGCTGACAACGCGCTCAAATGCAGCATGCGCTTTAGTCCAGTCTCGCTTGGAGCAGAACATCATTCCGGCAAGCATATCGTACTCTAGTACAGAAGCCGCCTTGACCGGGTTGGTGAAACCAGTCTCCTTGTGTATGTATACGGAAGGCGAAAGTGTCATGTCGCAGAGCATCGACGGTTTCTTCCAGTTGGCCATGCCCGGGTAAAAGACGATATTCTTCTCTATAACCTTCAAAGCCGGATCGATGTTGTTGGTGCTGTAGGCCAGTCTCGCAAGCTGAAGGTGTGATGATGTGAACATGGCGCCGGCTGGATCGATTTTGAGGATGGCGGTGGAGACGGCCTCGACTGCGACGGAAGGCTGCAATGGCAGGGTCAGTAAATATACGGATCACAACAAGTATCGCAGATGGGGCGAAAGACATACAGGCAATATCGAGCCACCACAAACAAGGGTCAGGATTTCTAGCAAATGCGATCCAGCATATCTGATTTGGCGAGGGTCGAAGCCCAACAGGAATTTGACCAGCTTTTCCAAGATGACCTCGCGCGGACCTGTTACATTGGGGAGGAGCAGGGTGTGAAGGACGGCCATGTAGGACAGCGAGTTGACTTCGGGATCGATGAGCTATACAAACAGAGATTAGACGGCGACAGTTGAGGCGAGGAAGCGTGCTGCCGTGGGTGGCTTACCTCCAGCAGCTGGGCTCCATACTGATCCAAGGGCAGCGGGGGCTCCTTGATCAGCTCAGCCAGCTTCACAAGGTGCGTCTGAATGACTTTGTGGTAGGTGGCATCGTCCCTCAGAGGTTCCTCTGGGGGAAGGCCAGACAGGTGGCAAGGGCCGGGTCCATGTCGGCCTTTGCTAGGAGGGGGCGGCCGGCGAATCGATGGGCGACGAGATAGGCGACGATACAGACGATTCGATGGACGATGCGATGGGGGAGTGTGGAAACGGCAAAGCAGACGGCCCGGGGGTATGTAAATACGACACGGAGAGAGAGGTGCCAAAAAGAGGCAACAAGCTCCTACAAAAAACCTATTTTCGCGAACTGTCTCTGGTGCCTTTGCTAAGAGTTGATGAGATGCAACGGGGTGTCGGTGGTAGCCTGGAGCTTGATGGGTTCTGGATGGGTTGCAGTGGCAGAATGCGGAAACAAAGACGGAAAGCTGTCATGGCTGCGGGGGCGGAGCTTCCCTGCGTGCCTGCATCGCCTGCAAGTACCGAAGTACCAACTACCCCGCCATCAGCATCAGCTAGGGCCCTTTTTTGGTGATCCTTTGATCCTCTCCTACCTACTCTACATAAATAATAAAGGCTATCGACTCCGGCTGCGATACAGACACGCCACACCACCAACCATCATGGCGCACCAATTCGAACCACTGAAGAACGATCTCATTCTGAGAACCGCCTGGGGGTACAGCTCACTCGTGACCAATGTATGATGGAGTGCCCGGCATCGACGCGTCGCTGATACCCCATTCAAACCACAGGTCAAGATGTCGAACGAGCGCCCATTTGGATCATGCGCCAGGGTCAGTTAGATCCCCGTCCTGCTTCCCGTCCGTAGAGCTGATCCTCCTTTGTCTGCACGCTACAGCCGGCCGCTACCTGCCCGAATACCACGAAGCCAAAGCCGGCCGCGACTTCTTCGAGTGCTGCCGCGACCCCGAGGTCGCCTCCACCCCTGACCCTGCAGCCCATTGAGCGCTTCGCCGGCCTGATCGACGCCGCCATCATCTTCTCCGACATCCTCGTCATCCCGCAGGCCATGGGCATGGTGGTCGAGATGGTCGACAAGCTCGGCCCGCACTTCCCGGAGCCCCTGCGCAGCCCGGACGACGGCCAGTACGAAAAGGTCATGCAGAAGAAGGTCGACGTCGCCACCGAGCTCGACTACGTCTACAAGGCCATCACCATGACCCGCAAGAAGCTCCAGGGGCGCGTCCCCCTCATCGGCTTCTGCGGCGCCCCCTGGACCCTGCTCTGCTACATGACCGAGGGCGGCGGCTCCAAGACGCACAAGGAGAGCAAGGCGTGGATCTACAAGTATCCCGAGGCCGCCAAGGCCCTCCTCCAGAAGATTTCCGAGGTCTGCGTCGAGTACCTGGCCCTGCAGGTCCAGGCCGGTGCCCAGCTGATCCAGGTCTTCGACTCTAACTCGGGCGAGCTGTCGCCCTACACTTTCAAGACCTTCAGCGAACCCTACCTGGCCTATATTGCCGAGCACCTGCCCAAGCGCCTCCAGGAGATGGGTTTGGACAAGGTTCCGATGATCGTCTTCCCCAAGGGCGCCAACCACGCCATCGACTCAGTGTGCAATATCGGCTACAACGTCATTGGCCTGGATTGGGTCATCGACCCTGCTGAGGCTGTAAAGATCAGGGGAGACCGAAAGATTGTCTTCCAGGGCAACGCTGACCCTGGTATTCTCTACGGTTCCCACGAAAACATTACGGAGACGGTTGAGCACATGGTCAAGGGCTTTGGAGGCGGAAAGAAGGGTTGGATAGCCAATCTTGGCCACGGTAAGCAAGGTTCTTCATCCCGATACAAAGACACGGAACTTGCTAACGATGAGATTATAGGTGTTACACCATTCGTCAAGCCTGATGATTTGAAATTCTATCTATCAGAGGTGCAGCGCTGTTCTAAGCGGTGACGGTCAGCCGATCCCCCTAGCAGCGAGGTGACTGCTGCGCAAGACTATTGTAGCTGGGAGATCTCACTTCACTGGGACCGTGTCTAAGTCGATGGTGCTCCTGTAATGTTTTTAGACTTATTAGAGAGTGTCTTCTCTGCCAGGCATACTTTGCATAGAATCGGAGGGGAAAGTGTAAATAATACAAAATATAAAAGAAATGAAGCTATTGTTTTGCTTACCAGGAGACGGTCCAGCCAATTGTGCCCCCCTAGGCTCCTGCAGACCCCCTGACTGCCGAGGTTATCTGACGCAACATCTGCGCAGCACAACGTGCTGTCATCGCCGCCGTAGTCTCGCAGACGATGCCTAAGGAGCTTGGCCACAACTGCTTTGGCAAACCCTCTTCCGCGATAGGGCCCCTCGCAGTGCATACTGCTCAGTGAGCCATCGGGACCTAGTATTATTGTGATTGTGCAGCCGGTTAGTGAGAAAGCAAAATGAGGGGAGGTTGGAAGGGATGGAGAACCAAGTCGGGGTAGGAGATGGTAGCTAACTCACCTAGGAAACACCAAGCAATAGGGGTACTGTTCTCCAACATGATGCCCATGCTGGGCAGTAGCTTGACTGTTCTCCTACGGGTTTTGAGAGAGCGGGGGTAAGTAAATCAACGTATCGCACATCATACTTTTGGGTATCTTTCTCCCCCCTCTTGGGAAACCTCAAAACTGGACGAAGAGACACCTTTCACTTACTCCTTGCGCGGCACGTCAGACCGACTCAACACAAACGGTATATCCTCCTGGCCGACTGTCCCCCACCGCATCCCAGCCTCCAACAGCCCCGGCTCCTCCTTGTCATTACGGGCGTCATCATCGTCGGCATGGAGTGATGGCATCTCCCGCACATCCAGGAGCCACTTGTCGTAAAGTCCGACGTGCGGGAACGCGATCTTGAACTCGTCCCTCAGCGCCGTCCGCAGCGTCTCGCTCAGCGACCCGGCCAGGATGCAGGGGCCCAGCGGGGACGCGGACCACCCCAATCCTGTCACGGCGTCGTCGCGGATGCGCCGCGCCGCGCGGAGGATGGATGCGGTGTGGCGGAGAGCTGTCCGTCTATCCTTCTCGTCGCCGTTGTTGTCGCGGTGGATGTTGCCGCTGCCGCCGTCGTCGCTACGACCACCGTGACGTTCCATGGTCGAGTATATCCACATCTGGGTCTCAGGCCCGCGGGAGATGTCCAGGTACGCCGCCGTGAAGGGGTAGTTTACCTGCATCGCCACCGCCGCCGCTTTGGCCTCATCCGGTGCTACCCCGGGGTCAAGAGGAGGAGGGGGAGGAGAGAGCGTCACATCGGATGCATAGAGGATGCGGGCGTGCTCGGTGATGCCGCCGGGGAACTTGGTGAACTGCAACCGACGCAGCAGGGCCAACGAGTGCGGGAGGTGCGCGGACAGCAACCGAGAAAGGGCCTCCGGAGATTGCTGCGTGTAGACTTTTGCTCCCTCATCGCTACGGGATTCCGGCATATCTAAGTCTAAACGAGTATCTACTTACGTATTGTTGATCGCAAGCAGGTATATCAAATTAAAATTTTAAAACAATATGGTTGATGATCTTCGAGAATATTGTCTTCACCTGTCTCTTCTTCCGATATATACTACATGGAGGGCAAGCCGGGGCCGCGGGCCGGTGTAACACGGATATAAATAAATACATGCATGCAGAATGTAATGGTCACATATACGGACGTGTGGATTGGCCTAATAGTCAACCAATCGCCCCGATGTTGTCCGGTATATCAGCTCCTGAACCATGGAGGCCAAACATCCTTTAAGTCAAGTAGAGTGTAACCTACTCGGCCACCTGCCGTGGAAAGAAGGAAGGTCGGTCTGAGCCGTAGCACGGGAATCTTGTTTGATAATGAAAGGTCGTTTTTGGGTCGTTGTTGACAAATGGCATTATCTCATCCAATTCATCCAATTAAAAACCAAATTGCCTTGTCGCGAAGTTTTGACTTTCGACAAAGCTCTTGCCAACAAGCAATTGAAAAAGAAAGACCCCAACTCCATGCCCGGGGAAACATTTCCAATCCCTGGAAATCCAGAAAGCAGCATCCGAACCCGTCCCCTTTTGTCGCCCCTTTAGTCAAAATGTGGTATATGTCGCAATGTAGAAGACAAAGAAAACACCAATCGGGTGACCGATCCCCCGCTACTGACTATACCAGGAAAGATGAAGCAGGCAGGATATACGTATCGCAATATCGCGCCGCACATTATCGCCTGGTATTCTCCCCCTCCTTTCCGACGGCAGCTCAGTACGTATTGTTGCCCCTCCCTGAATCTGACAACTGCAAAGCGCAGTTTTCCTAGTCCCTATTCAAGCCTTCTTGCCGAAAAGCCACTCCTTGCCCTTGGAAGTCAGGCTGTTATCGGGACTCTTTGTGCGCTTAACCGCCTCCTCGCCTCCCTCGGTCTTCTTGGCCTCCTTGGCCTCGGGGACATCAGGACTGCCCAGCTTGACGACGTTGGCGGCGCCGCCTCGGCCGACGCGTGCGATACCCTCGCTGTTCTGTCGCTCAATGACACTGTGAGACGGGAACAGCGATGCCCGTGTTAGCCGCATGTGCGCTCCATTACATACTGACTGCCTGGATGCGCTTCCTTTATGGGCATTGGGGAGGGGTCGGGAGCGCGCACGCAACGTTTCGACTCGCGGCGCATGGTGAGGAGAGGAGGTGTCACCCATACCGCATGCACACGCGCTCGCGCGAAAGCAAAAGAGAGAGGGGGTAGTGAAGGGGAAACACTTACGGCTCGACGTCCTGGAGGGCGCGGGTCTCGGCGGGGTCCTTGTTGGTGCGCATGTTGCCCGAGCCGCCGCGGCCGGTCGTGACGACGGTGTGCTTGAGCGTCGGCGTCTCGAGGTCCTTGGGCTGGATCTTGGGGGAGTTGGAGACGTCGCTGATGTTGCCCGCGCCCCCGCGGCCGGTGGATGTGAATTGGTGCGGTTGCGACATGGTTCTTCCCGGTTTTGTTGCAAGTAATGAGTGTGTGTCGTTCGTTGGCAACCTCGTCGTCTTCTTCTTCTTCTGGCGGGTCTCGAGACGGCCTGTCTACACACAATAAATAACAAACAAGATTGTGAGTTGGTGAAGTAAGTAGACAGGAATGCAGTCTAGACTAAATCTACTACTAGCCGGGGTGGTGTAGATAGAATCTAGGAGGTTGCTTGTATATAAAGCGTGTGTCCAGGTGGATAATGCAATCACGTCACAAGAAGATTTGATAGCTTGTGACCCGACCCTGGTTTGGGTTTTTGGCGCCTGGGCTTGGAATAGCGGGGGGTTGCTAAGGGTCAAGTATGATGTATGGAGGGAGGAGGCATGTCTGTAGATCATGTAAACAAGTTTCTCGAACCCAAGGGGTCCTGGGGTCCTGGATGCCGGATTTATTTAAGTCATTGGAAATGAATAAATACCCGCCATCATCGCCTCCCCTCCGCCACCGTATGCTCTCGGCGTGCTACTATGTCGCCCGATCATTGGCGTTCTGCAGACTTGGGCAAACACGGCCTTGACATCATATGGTCCTTCGTTTTTTTCAGGCAACAGATATACTTGGCGCCGCATTGCTTTCGCCCAGCTCACGTTTTGTGTACCGCTCAGCGCCAGAAGTTCGCAAGTCACAATCGTCGCGACTAGCAACAAACTACTCGTAGCGCCATTGCCTGTCGCCCGTTGCTCGCCCAACTTACATGATGAGGGGGAACCCTCTTCATTTGCGTAAAGACAATTTTGCATTTCCGCCCCTCTCCCCTCTTCTGGCCGCGGAGGAGGAGAGTAAGGAAAGAGACGGACGTTGGACTCTGCCGCGTAGGGCGACGGACCGGTAAGCGGCATCCGAGTTACGAAGACGTAATAGAAACGCCCTGGGCCAGCCAGCCAGTTTTAGGACGACCAAGCCAACCACCACCACCCCCCTCTCCAGGTGCCAGGGAAAAGGAAACATTCGCAATTGGGGCTCATCGATGGTGTCATTAATGTGCTCTCCCAACGACTTCCAACACGGTTCTTCCCGGCTGTCGTTGATCAGAGAGCAACGTCGAGGTGAAGACTGGTGACGCCCGGCAATTATCCGAACAGATCGTGTATGCGTTGGCGGCGGGGATCCTATGTGCCTAGCCAATTGCGTCTCGAAGGATATACATGCGTGCTTGGTCAAAACTGCTCCGAAGCCCGTATGTGTGCAGCTATCGTCTGATTCTTATGATTATGCCAGTCGAACGGTACAATATGGCGGAAGCAGCGCTCTCGCTATCAAGAGCATGCCAGATACCTTAGTTGATTCCAATATATTCATGTCTTCTTGGAGTAAGTATGTACATGCGCGGGGATTAGTCTAGTAACTTTCCGCTACGCTGGGAGCAGCTTGGGGCCAAGCATAAGACAAAATGGAGTTATTTCCACCCCCCGGAGCCAGATAATCAGCTCATAGCCCTCAGTCATCGTCCTCATCGTCAGAGCCCTTGCCTCTCTTAGCCTTACCATCGGCACCCTCTTTACGGATGGGGATCTTGATGCCCTGAGTCGCAAAGCATTTGCTCAAGTTCGTACTCTCACACACTCCAGGGAACTTCTTAGCGCTGTAAACCTGGAACGGATCGCTGAAACACTGAGCGAGAACGGGCGCTTTACCCTGGTTGACGCGCTGTGGATCACTAGTCGAAGCATCACCGACCGTACCGGGGATCCCCACGCTGGTAAATGAGAACCGCAGACTGTGGTTTGTCAGTAACTATACAGAAGGGCGGGATACAAACGCTGAAGCTTACCGGAAGTAGCCCTCCGTCCTCACACTGAGATCTTGCAGAATAAACCAGATCCCGAACTTATCCTCGGGATCTAACAATCTGTTCGCGCTCGTCACCAAGCTACCAATGAGATTTCTCGTGTACATCCCATTAGGCGGTGTAGCAAGAGAGTTTGCCCGTTGGGGTGTCAAGTCCTGAGGGTAACGGCCTGAATAGCCGTTTTGCGACGGTACCGGTTGTACGTTGGACGGGACAGAATACTGACCCACGTGGTTTTGGTACGTGTAGCCATCTGAAAGGTAACTTATTGTAAATATGTTTGTCCAAGTGCCGAGAGGAGCTTACTTACTTGGTGGTTGTCCATAGCCGTGACTGTATTGATCACCTCCATAGTTGGAGGGTGGCTGCGACGGTGCCGCATACCCTTGGCGGACAAGTCCTGGGTAGTTATCATAAGATGGCCCTCCCTCTTGCAGCTCCCTGAATGACTGTTGTGTTGTTGAGGAAATAGAGGGCGAGTTCTGTGAGTGCTTGACCACATTGACCTCCTTCAGGCCATTCCATGACCACAAGTCGACGGAGAGGATGAACATCTGGTGTTCAACGTCGCTGTAATCCCATTAGTACTTCTGCCATGATTCACAAGGCGAAGTTGCCCACGCCGGAGAGGTAAAAGAATCTACTCACTTGCTGCTGACTTCCCTGCCGGTCGTTTTATCAATGACCTGAAGACGAATGCAAGGTGGCGGCGTTATTGGCCGGCGATCCTTATCGCCGAAACCGCACATCCGAGCACGTTGAGGTTGCTGGACACAAACCAGTTTATACTTCCATTTCGAATCCTCCTTTTCCGTTGACAAGGGGCACGCATGATCGGCCAAGGTCGCGATATCCTCGTTGATGCTCTTGGTACCCTCAGACAAGGCGCGCAATGTGATTCTGGGCCCCTCGGGTATTGGGCCGTTGCCGTTTTGGGGGCGATCGAGAACGCTAGGCATCGGCCCTTGTACATAATCGGGGCGGGCAGGAGGGAGATGTGGGTGTGGACGGGGAGGACCGGGGAAGTACTGGGGATAGGCGTGATGGGTACCCGGTAGGCTGGACTGCATCGACTCGTGCGTAGGATGGTGAGAAGGATGTTGAGGATATTGGCCGGGGCCCGGCGGAGGTGCTTGGCCTGCCATGTGGTGCGGAGGTGCGTGATGGCCCCCGTGGTTGGATGTGGGATATGGTTGACTGCTCATATTGCTTGGAAATGTCACAGGGAGCTGTTGGGGGTCGAGATTCGTCCCAGGGGACAGTTGCAGACCGGGTTCGGGGACTCGACCAAGAGCCGATTGGGCGAGCTGTTGCGGAACGGGACCGCCCGTACCGGGGAACTGATTCAAGTAGGGATATGTCCCAGGGGGGTGATACAAATGAGGTGATGTCCTACGGTGGTGATGCGGAGAAGCTGGGCTTCTCCTATGGTGGTGATGCGGAAGATCTCCTGGCCGATGGTGGTGGTGATGCGGAAGATCTGCTGGCCGATGGTGGTGGTGATGCGGACGAGGTGTGGCTGTCCCAGGGTGGTTATGGTGATGAGATTGTGGATGAGGTGACCGACGAGGCCTTTCCTGTGGCAGAGCGCGCCTAGGAGGAGGAGGAGGGCTCGCCGAAGCGGATCGGGGCCTTCGCCGTTGGGGAGCTATTACAACAAATGGCAGCGGCCTCGCTGGCTTCGAGCTGGGTTGAGTTACTGATGGGTAAGGTGGTAAGCGTGATGCCTGGAAAAGCTGTGTACGAGCGAGGCAATGTAAAAGAGAAGACGGATCTTGACGTGAAAAAGAGAGGGTGGGTGGGGAGAGAGAGAGCTTACTTATACTTGGGCGGTTGTGGTGGTTCTGTATCGCAAATGCTTAATGCTTAATGCTTAACGAGGGTGAGAGTTGAGCGATGCGGCGGAAAGTTCGATGGCACGATAAGAGCTCTCGACTTTCGCTATCGGAGAAAGAGCACTTGAGCTTGAGTCTCAGGGTTCCGCAAAGCGTATTATATGGGACCACAGACACCAACCAGGTGCCAGGCAAGAGAAGAAAAGAGGCAGTCAGCAGGCAGGTACGGTACTTGAAGTAAGACAAAAAAGAGGCGCAACTTTATTTTGCTCTGCTGCTCCTTCTTATCCTTCTACTTCGTCTCTGCTTCTGCGCGCAACACAACGCGACGCAAGTAACGCAATGAAAGCAGTGCAGTGCCCAGTGGGTGGAGGAGAGTAGTATTTCGCGGGAGTGGGAGGACTAAGAAAAGGATCGCAGGCACGCGGTACGGGCAAGTTTCATTAAGTATAATAAGTATTACTTGCCAGTACCACACATAAGACGGGCAAGGACATTACATAACAGGCCTGTGGTTACCGTTAGAATGGAGATGCGGTAGACGGGGGACGGGGACGAGGGGCAATAGACGGGCGAGGCAGGGAACAGGGGGCTTTGGCAGCACCAAATCGTTCGGCACTAGCCTCCCAGGCGCCTCCCACTTTAAGAAGGCCGTTGTATTAGTAGGCTCCGTCTTGTTGTGTCGCTGCTATTTTCGAAGCTGGATAATATTACTGAGGTCACATCCGATCATTACAATCGCCCATCGGAATCAACAACGCCTGTGTGTCTATGGAACAGGTTGCGCCAGACCGCTACCTCGACCAGCAGCCACGGCTCGAGAGACAGACGCAGGCGCAGACGCGGACGCGCGAATCCCGGCGTGCTGGAGAGCACCGCAAACGCCATTCGCTCGCTACGCTGGGAACTGTATGTACATGATAACGGCTCTCCGTCCATACTTACCCTCGGCTACACGAATCATGCCCCTGCAGTGGTGTATACCGACGCTTCAGATATAGTCGTACCTACTTACTCGACGGAGGGAATGGGTGGGTATACTTGACCGAGCAGCTGAATCAAGTTTTTCCCAACGTCACGTCGTCCCAAGCCCAGTAGCCATGGCGAAAACCTGTCATTTCCCAGTGGCTATTCAATATCCGATCCGAGAAGGAAAAAAGAGATTGACTTCCCCCCAAAGCTCATCTACAAACGGCGTGCGGGTCTGGCAAATCCTATCACAGGCCGCGACACCGAATCGCGAAGTTTGGTACGGGGCCCAATACCGGTGCCAACTGCAACCCACATCTGCACCACTGCTGCATCCATGGATGCGGTTTCCAGGGCCAGTGGAATCGAATGAAAAGCTCGAGTCGCGCTCCACTGCCCATGCCTACATACATATGCCGGTGTATGCCTAGGGAGGGAAAGAATACCAAGGAGTTGTTGTGTTGTTTCTGCGACGCGACAAGTGACCAGAATAGTTGTGCGTACAGCTGATGATATCTATCCTGATGAGGGCAGAATTGCGGGGGAACTAGCTGGCGGCATCCGAGATTGGCAATTGACCTGACTTGGCAATGCTGCTACGCGCGCGGGATTCCTTCCAAGGCTTCCAAGGCCAGGCTAGCCCCTGGTCCAACGCTGCGCCCAGGATAGCTACCCTTCAAGCTATCCCACATATCCCACAGCTATCGTGACTGCTAGCCCCCCAACCGGAATGCGGGCAGAAATTGATTTGCGTTAGGCGCGTATCACTGCTACATCACTGCTACATCACTGCTACTGTTTATCGCCATCTGCTGCTTCATCCATGATGAGATTCCTAGTTTGGCACCTAATACAAGAGGATGCGTGCCCACCATCACACCTCTGTCCCCACTGTACCGGAAGGCCGGTCAACTGACTTGCACATATAGCATAGCAATCACTTATATAGCAAGCCACTCACTCACTCACTATATGTCTCTTCTGGATAGGTCGGTAAGCCAAGCACGGAGTAAGGGTGTCGGGACCAAAGAAGGACACAATACGCATCCCTGGCCTCGGACTTATTCTACAGCGCAGAGTCTACAAGAATAGCAAACAAGAAGTGGTTTACTCGGAGGATATCCGGGGACACTCGGGCCGTAGGTGTCAGAGGCTAGTCTGAGGGACAAGAAACGCCAGTTGCAACTTTCATTCAGCTCTGCGTGCTGTGGCGGCGCCTCGAAAGACAATCCCGGAAGACAGCTCGGGTATGACTGTCTCCAGCAAGAACAAACGAACGCCACTGCGCGCGCGAAATGGAGAGCGAAAGCGCCCCAGAGCGCCTCCAGTTGCTGCAGTGTAACGGAAAGGGTTGGCCAAACCCACGTTCTCATTTCGCAGATCGAGAATGGCTCTGCTTGATTGCAACATAGATGGGAAGTTGAATGTAACCTAAAACTACCACTATGCATACTGACTTATTCGTGTAACAGCAAACTTTATTCTTCCATCCCAAACCCCCAGAAGTCAGTAAAAGAGAAAATAGAACATTCTATCGGTAAGGGGTAGGTAGTAAGGCTGAAAGGCATCATCTGGTCCCTATCCTTAGCCGCCCATCCCCCTTACCTACGGGATGATATAAATATCTACGCTCGCTCCCTCCATCCACCCCTAGCAAAGCAAACCCCTGATATAGCTCGGTTGTAGATAAACCGCCCGGCTGACTAGAACTCCCCCGACTCGCCAATGACCCTTGTGCAACTTAACACACGGCATTCGCTCAACTGACGGCTGGTCCCATGCCGGCTCTCGCGGCGATCCCTGCGCCGGAACCAGCATGAAAGAGTGCTGATGTGCAATGTATCGGATAGTATCCCTGTCCAAGCATCAATCACTGCTGCAACGACATTTGTCCAGCCCCCAGCCCTGGACCTGTATCATGTATGATAAATTTACGACCCGAGGAGGGGATAATATACTGTAAATGCAGGATGGCAGCCCGATGCTGATTAAAAGGTACTGGATAGGATAGCCACTAATTAGGCCGCACCAGCCACATCGTCGCCGACCACATCCTATACCTTTCGTCGCGACTGGCGGATGGTTTATACAGCATTATTACCAACTTTGTAGAAGCAGTCATATGTTCAATTAAGATACAAAATTTTCACTGGTAGTTGAATCAGCTCATCCGATGTGGTGTAGTGGCTAACATTACACGCTCTCATTGTAGATCCGTGTAGCCCGGGGTTCGATTCCCCGCATCGGAGGTCTTCTTTTGTTTTTGCGAATCTTACTCTTTCGCATGCTTTTCTCTTGTTTTTTGTTACGTATAGTGACATGCGGCGAGTGTATAACCTGAATGGCGCTTGTTCCACACCAAGCAAGACCTGGAAGATCGAAAGTGGGAGATATATGGCAATAAGGAATATTCCATCTTGGAGATCTACTACAGGAAAGCATGGTGCACAATCAAATATTGAAAATTGGTAAAAGTAACATCGGGCTATGATTATGTAATATAACTAACTCTCTCCCTTCTCCTGCGCCTCTGCTGCAAGGCTGCCTGAGAGTCTTTGCTTCATACACACACTTTCACCCACTCGCACAAGTCGCCGTCGAAGAGGGATCTGTTAAACCCAACTGCCCAAAGTGATACCGTAATTGCGAACAGCTTTCGTACTGCATTTTCTATCTCTCCTTGTCATCCCATCCCAGGATCCCGCCCAATCCCTATCCCACAGCCAGGAATTACCTCTTGAAGGAAGAAACCTAGATAGTTCGGTTTAACTGAATTGGCAGGTTGATTGTGCAACAAGAAAGGAGGTTGGCCCTTCAGAGAGAAGCAGAGGAACACAAGAAGACACTGCTTGAAGTTGGCTGTAAGGTTGGCCAACTAGGCGTGTTCCACCAAGTCGGAGAAAAGAATCAAGTCTTCCAAGAAGCCCTAGCCTTCGCTCCTTCAACGTAGGCAGGGGGTATTTGAAATGAAAGCAAAGTGTAGAACCCATGCCCCAAATAAGAACCATTCATTGATCGATCAACCTGTGTTTTTGTTCGCCGAGAGTCATGATTTTGCTTTTTTGATCGTTCTGTCCCCCGCCATGAGTGTGCTTTTGCGTCCGCCGGGATGGATTGATAGTGTTCGTAAATCCCATCAGACGTTGTTCGTACAGTCATATGCCGTTTCGGTCAGGTAAGGCAGAGCCGAAAACGCCTATGTTCTCCCCACGCCTTGCGTAAACACGAAAAAAGAATTATGATAAAATAAAAGAAATGTATGAGCGCCGGTGCTGTTGGCCGTCTTGTTATGATCTTGTACACGGGTGACAGGCCTGAAGAAAAGAAAAAAGAACCTGCCACCCAAAGGCTGTGGTATCGAAAGTAGAATGATGTCAACTCCCATCTCAGGAAACTACAAGTTATCCAGTGGCAATGTGGGTATAGTGCCGGCAGGGCGTGCAAAGAAACATATGTCGAAAGTTGTTCGTGTGTTGTGTGCCATGGTTAGTCGTCTGCTAGTTTGGCAAAGTGTTTAGACCAGAGCCAGCCCACCAGATTATTGGGGTCATCTTGGTTCTTGGCAAGCCATAGCTCGCCTTTCTCGGCAATAACGTCAAAGATCTGCCGTCTGTTAGCTTGGCCTCGAACAGACGAGTGAGTGTGGGATGAGACTTACTTCGCCAGCTTGGTACGTGAGATAAGGATACCCTGCTTCGTGCTTGGTTGTTTCGATGTTAAATTCGAAAAGGGATGCGGCTAGCCATAGTACATTGTAACCATTGATAGGCGCTCGCTCTCGAGAAGAAGCCCGAGACGACGCTCGCGACACCCGCACGGCCTTCTCTGGCCCGTCTGGCAAAGGAAGCGCCGATTGGAATAAGCCCGAGTACCGTTGAGTCTCTGAGACAGATGGGGCTTGCGATGTGTGTGCGGCGCTGGGATATGGTCGCGTATGGAAATTCGATTCCGAACTTTGTCTTGGCGCCACGCTGGATTCGTAGCTTTGTCCAGTGCCTGGTCTTGTTACGCCAGGAGCCGGCGGCCGGGGATGACTGGTGGCCCCGTCTGCTGTGTGTGGAGACCCCGAATTGCCACGGCTGTGGCCGTTGATGCCAGCATAATAGTCCTTATAGTAAAAGGAATGGGGACTCGGAATTGAAGCTTGAGTGGGCGACATCGTGAGCTGGCCACTGTGACGCCGGGCAAAATCAGGTGTGGGTATACTGGGGGCTATATCACTGTTGATTGATAGACCCCGACCACGGGTGGAAGCAGATGAAAGCTCCGAAGGCCTCGACCGCAACTTGGGCACTGAACCGTCTGCGCTACCAGCGTTGGACGTGCGGCCTCGCGATGTCGGGTTAGCAATAGCGAGCTGGCCCATTTGGTCTTCCTGGAATTTGAAATCTCGTTGGAACGCTGTGACGACCTCAGAGAGCTCCGGTACCTGCTGCCCATCGAGCACAACCTTGACCTTTTCTTTCCAAATCGAGTACCAATGTGTCTGAATGTTGACAAAATTGCCGAGACATATATTGCCCACTTTCTCTGTCAACGCAGAAAGTTTCGGTAGCTCCTTCTTCAAGGCTTCATTAAGAGCCTCATACTGCTCGACACATTCAGAAAGTTGCTTGTCCAATTTCTTGCCCGCCTTTTTGAGCTGGATTGATTTCTCGTAGTCGAGACGTCGCTTTCCTCGCTTCTTCATAGCCAGCGAGGGATTGCCATAAGCTTTGATCACGAGCTCAAAAGGCTCAATGACTTGTTTCCGTACTTGCGAGAGCTATTTGACGGTTAGCAACACATTCTAGTAATTCGTCAGTCTGGGTAGGGCGTTTACGTACATGTTGCTCCAAAGCAACTTTCTCGATATCTCTCATGGACACATTGAAGCGAACCCATTTGCTCTCTATCTCAGGATGTGGTGAGGGCTGGAGGCGCATGACGAGCTCCATGGAAGAGAGGTATTGAAGGAACTCGTGGACATATGTAGCTGTTTGACGCGTGTAAAACTCGACGTCTCGAAGTACAACTTGTAGCCGAAGATAGTCATCGCCAAACTTCTCGTGGAGCTTGAGGTAGTCGGGATCTTCTGCTGGTCGGTTTGTCGCCTGAAGTTTGTCGACGCGTTTGCCAAATGCCTTGGCAAATCCAGCACGGACATCAGACTCCTTACGTTTCCGTCCGACAATCTGGCCGACAAGCTCAAAGTTCTTCTTTGTCTTGTTTATCTCCTCTATCGCATCTTCAAGCGACACCTTGGCGGCTTCCAAAGCAGGCCGATCTGGATGGTCAGGTGGCGTTTCATGAAGTAGCTGAATCAGAAGGTTGGGATATTTTGTGATTCTCTGCATCGGCTTTATCAACAGAGAGTCCAGGTTCCAGGCTTTGGTCAGATCTCTTGCGACCTCGTTGCACTCATTCAGCCACACCTTCACGGTGGGATCTTCCTGGATCTGGATCAAACGTTTGGCAGCATGATCGCTGTTCTTGAGGAAGGATTCGTGGGCAGTTTTCATCTTCTCCATGTTGCGCGAGAATATAGGACCAAGTGTTGTCTCTCTGTCTTTGGAGTCGTTCAGGTGGCTGGTTGCCTTGGTGGACCCCGTTCCACTTGCCGTCGTGCCGTCAGAGAGCAACGAAATGTCTTTTGCCCGATGACTCTTCGGGACATATACGCTAGATACGCCCTCTTTGAGTTCAGCGAGGAAAGTTGAATGAAAGGCGATAATTTGATCAGTGTTCCGGAATATGAGCTTGATGGTTTGATCGTCCAGTCTTGGGCATGCTTCTGCAGTACCCTTGTATATTTCCTCGACGATGTTCATATCACGGATGAAAAAGGCTTCAGTATCCACCAACTCTTTGATAGTCTCGAGACGTGTGAACAGCCTCTTCTTCTCCTTGGGTGAAAGCCCAGCAGTGGCCTCGCTCTGTTCAATACTCTCTGCAAGAGTTGTCTGACTGTCTAAGCGAAGTCTCCCCTCGGTGGTCTCGAAAGAACCTTGATCCACCGAGCGAGGAGTGGATACAGGCTGGTCGAAGTTCTCGCTCTGCGGCCGTGACATCGAGAATGAACTTTGGTCATCCCGAGCACCATGCATATAGCTGCTGGGCCGGGTATCGTTATTGAAATAGTCACTTGGAGGTGCCGAGCTGAGGATATCCGGGAACGTGGCCTCCTCGGGTGGCGGAGGAGGAGAGTGATCTGGCAAGACAGGCACTGGACTAGCGACACTGTTCTTGCGAGTGATATAGTCCACAAGGAAACCATCTCCAGTATCAAGTTCAGGGAGCAGCTGTGGCTGGTCGTCATAAATGGGACTGCGATAGCTTTCATGTGGTGAAGTTCCCCGGCTTGAGGGGTATGTCCTCGAGTCTTGGTCGAACTGCACCAAATGCGACTGAGATTCCGTCTCCGAAACAGAATCGCGATTGGGAAACTGGGAATCAAACGAGGGATAGTCACCTCTGCTCTCGACAGAATAGTCCGTCCAAACAGTGTTCTGGCTCGCACGTTTGGTAGATCCCGAGTTTCGAGGTACCGTTAGGCTCGGCCTTGTTTCCAAGGTCCTCCGTGTTTCGACCGAGAATCGAGGCTCAGCAAGAGGTTCCTCCATCGACCAAGTCCGGGCGTGACCTCGAACGGATGTCCCTGATGTAGAGTCACGTAGTTGAGCTGCTGAGTCGGCGACGTTAGGACCAACATAGAATTCTTCAAGTTTAGTGAGCGGGCTCTCCTGATCACCAGAGCCTGCACTCAACGGGGTAACTGCAGTATCATATTCGCCAATAGGGGGCGATTTCTGCGATGGGATTGTTGAACCCGACGGTTCTGTTACTCCTTGCTGGTTGGCTTGGTTAGAATATTCGGAAGCGACCGGAGCAAGAGTAGTTTTTATTGGCCTCGACTGGAACTCGGAATCTCTGCCAATAATAGTGACCCTCGTTTCGTAGGACGGTGCAGCAAAAGGCTGAGGCATGTACTCATCGTCCCTGTACGATCCTGGGATATCTGGGTCTGTACTGAAATCGCTATTGGTTGGCGTTGGCTCGGCTGCCTTGGTAGGCGATGCGGGATCCAACGAGATCTGGAAGGACACAGCGTCGTCGTCTGGCGGTAAATCTTCGAAAGGAGACCTATAGCTCAATGTCTCGGGCGAGAAAGCTCGAGGCGCTGAAATCCCGAGGTTGTCAATAACCGGTGCTTCTGGGGATAGCGGCGTCTGTCGAAGTGGCGGTTCTGTTTGTTGTTCGCCGTCAAACTCGGTCGTGTTTGATACCGCAGATTGGGGTGTCTCGTCCTGAAATTGGGGAGAACCCATAGGAAAGCTGCCAGGAATACCCAAAGTTGGAGAGTCTCTCGTGAGTCCAACCTCCTGCACTGCCTTTTCCCTCCGGCCATCTTCGAAGGTTGTGGTAATAACAAGCGCCGGTTGTTCAGACACGACATTAGTCATGGTCGTAGGGATATTGTCTGCTGGCTTTTCAACCCGTGCCTCTTCCTCTTCTTCCTTTTGGATCTCACTCAATGCCAAGGCCAGAGCTAGTTGATCCTGTTCCTGTTCCCGTTCTCGATCCTGTTGTTCTTTCACGGCCGCAATCGCAGCAGCTACTTCTGCCTCCTCATCCGCCCTTGCTTTTTCCGCATGAGCCGCGCGGTCTACTTCAGCGAGAGCTTCTGCTTCAGCGAGAGCGTCCGCCTCGGCGGCAGCTTCTGCATCCGCCTGTGCTTGGGCTTGTGCACGAGCTTCTGCCTCCGCTTCAGCTTCAGCACGTGCTTTGGCTTCTGCTTCCTTTTTCTTCTTTTCTCTCTCTCAGCTGCCGCCTCTCTCCTGGCTGCTGCTTTCGCTTCAGTTTCCCGTATGCTCTTCGTATACGATAACTTGATCTGTTCCCGGCGAGACGCGAAATCAATAGGCCCTATCGACAGCTTCCTCCTCCGCGTGGTAGGTTCATTGGCCTGCCTGGAACTTGCCCTGGGATCTACTTTGCCGGGCGAACGCCCCCTTTCTGCAGCTCTCAGGCGTGAGCTGGTCGTGGTTGCAGCAGATACTGGCTGTCGGGGCCGAGAACTTCGCAGTGGCGGAGACAGCTTTGGCGGTGGTGCTGAAATATAGGCGTTCAGTCTCGTGCTGCCATTGGATGTGGACGGGGCCGCCGCCCTTTTGCTTGTCGTTTGATTTGTCGGCGTCTTCGACCTCGATTGAGTTGTGGGCGTTTTCGCTCTCCCTTGGGTTGTTGGTGTCTTCGCTCTTGCAGTCGACGCAGCCGCTCCAGTTGCTGCCGTTTTGGCGAGACTGCCTTGCGTCCTTGTTGGCGGCCTCTTGTGGGTGCTAGGAGAGTTGGATCTAGAGAACGGAGGGCTAGTAGTGGTGGAAGAAGCAGGGCTGTCCTGTTTTCGTCTGGACGTCGGTAATTTTGATGTTGCTGAGGTCGGATGCGGCAAGTTGGAAGTCGGAGTTGCCTGTTGCTGAGGCTTGGAGATTTGAGGTGTTCGCGAAGATGAATGGCTTGGCTTTTTTACCTACAAGGTCGCTGTGAGCTCGAGTATGGTTGGGTTTCGTAAGCTTTGTGGGCGATTTATTTCCGGCCTTGGTTCCGTTGGCATTTCTGTACCAATCTGCCGGGGAACTAGACTCCATCCTAGATTGAGATAAACTCCGACGCATGTTGGATTCCGATGTGCGCCTTTTCCGCACACCTTCAATGCCATATCCAGCTGATGCTGCGTCATTCTCACCGGGTGGCAGCTCGCCAAACAACAAGGGCCTGCTTGAGCTGCTGTTGGTTCGGTCGAGTACAGGCACAGGAGGGGTATCGGTGGGGAGTGTAGGCGATGTTGGTGACAAATTGTTCATTGACTTGGACGACATATGATGGGAGGTGTTTGAACCTCGGGGTTTCGCTATCCGGCTGGCGAACGACTGCGAATTGCTCGACATGTGGTCCTCGGCGACATATTTGCTCCTCTGCGTCGTGCGCGCTGCAGAGGTCGATTGCGAGCTCCCGTGAGCTGGTGGACGCGATGTTGTAGAACGCGAGGTTGAGGAGGATGAAGCGCCATTCGTGAGTGATGGACCGCCCACGCCACGATAATTCGATGGTGATGATGGCGATGAGCCTTCACGTCCGGGAATTCGTGGGATGCCGGTCTTTCGAGGGGCGCTGGTACTGCTGCTGTTATTACTTGTATACGCAGTGTTGTTCTGATCAAAGCGCTTTTTCAGGTCCTTGACGCTCGGTTGCTTGCCACCAAACGACGCCGAAGGCTTCGAGCCGGTTTTTGTATTGACGTGCGGCTCGTCCACTGGCGCAGATACGGAGCGTAACGAAGACCTGCCTCCATTTCTGCTGCCCGCCCCAGCTCGTGCGGCAGGCGAGGGGATGGAAGTGGTATTGCCAGTCATGGTACGTTTTGACGTGGGCGATCGCGGTTGCGAAGAAGTCGAGGCAGCACCCGGGTGGTGCCTCTGAGACGGCAGCATCGTCGACGCCATCAGATGGCCGGAGTCTGCATGGAAGTTCTTGTAGAAGTCGTCAGGCTCAGCAGCGCCATGAGGGTTCAGGGGGTCGTTCGTGAGGTTCGCATTGGCAAGCGTGGCTTGGTGATTGTTTGCAGCATAGGATGCAAGGGCGGCATCAATGTCTATATTAGAGCCCTCTCCTGGGGAATCCAAGTCGGAATAGTGGTGATGGTCCAAGCGATGCCGGTGGTCCTGGTCGTAGCCGTAATCGTAGTGGTGGTGGTCGTCGAGATGGTGCTGGGGATAGTGATGGGAGTAGGGATCGTGCCTTCGATTCGGCGATTGAGGTTCGAAGGGACGGTCTGCCGAGTTCAGTGGGTGGGACGGTCCAAAGAATCGGTCCTCCTCGTCACGGTTGCCGGCCTCCATTCTCTAGTGGTGGCATCACCCTGGGCTTTCAAGTTCCAAGGGAAACATAAAGTCTCTTTTTCGCTTTGGTGGCCGACCCAAGATGGCTGCAGGGACTGACTGGCTGGCGTTTGGCGAGTGGCAGGCAGGGTTCGCAAGTTGGATTGGGCACGGAAGGCAGGGGACAGCGTAGATGCCCTCGTAGCTCGTTGGCTCTCGCTGTCTGGTATAAGGCTGATTCGCTGACCTCTGGAATGGTGTTTCAGGAAAGATAAATTCGACTTTTAGGCCTTCACACACCCTCTACTATGCTCGCATCCATACAAGAGCGTCCGAGCTGCGGTGCTGCATGTGTGTCAAGACGCACAAACTGGGGGGACGGCGTCTTTCTCGTTTCGAAGCTAGTTGGTTAGGTTGAGAAGAAGCGGCGAGCTACTGCGACTGGTGGAGGCTTTTTCGTCGGCAGTGGGGGGCGTGGTCGTGGGTGTGAGAGGGAAAACGGAAGCGATGAACAGTCATCAGTCAGTCGCTAATGTGCTTTGCTTTCTCAATCTCCAATCTCGTTTCGTTTGGACACCCACGTTGGATTGGCTCCTCCCTCCTATGCGCGAAGCAGGTAGGTATCCTTGGGTATGGAGAAAGCACTTTCGCGGTATGCACTGCGTATGTGACCAAGAATCGGGAAGGCTTGCGAAAAGGGTGGTGTGAGCAATTGGTAATTGGGCAAGAGATATCCCAGTCAGTCTGCCAGTTCCAGTTCGCAAAGGCAATGATTTGCTGGCACGCAGGAGCGTGTCAAGGGTCAGGTAGGTACAACGTATGAGGGACTAGGGAAAGTGAGTGAGATTTGATTGAGGAAAAAATGGCCGGGGTTCGATCTGAGGTATGTACAATCAATCAATACCGTAGCAGAGACCATGGAAATGTTTCTCAATACATTTTAACGGTTCGCGGACCGTTCACCGGAACCAACCGTTGAGAACTGGCGTGGATTGAAGCTCCTACTCAAAACCCATGCAACCGAGGAAACAAGCAGCTCCTTGTGTGTGAAAGAGAGCTCTGCTTCGGTATAGACGACTTGTGTAATATATTCTGTCCTCCCCTGCTTCTTTCTTTTCATATTAGACATGGTCGTTTATGGAGTCCTAAAGCAAGTTTGACCGCGGGATACATGTAGACACTCGTCCGCTTCTCCTTCCCTCACCCCCGCAAGCACTGGAGACCGGCGGGAGCGCAACATCATAAGCCTTCCTTCAAGCCAGCCATGTATGCATGCCTGCATGCATATGCGCACGCATGCACGAATTGGCGTTTATAGGCAAAATTCGTCAAGAAGTTAGCCAAGTGCTTCTAGTTGCACAGCAGAACCACAAATGCTGGCAATTGCCCGGCAGCGTACATAAGCGTGTGTTGTGTACAGAAGGAGGCCTGCGTCGAAATCCTTAATCAAATAAGGATGTAGGTACTGACTGGCCGCGCAGAAGATGCGTGCCTGGAACGGTTCGTTGCTGGCAGCTGGTTGTGCTGGATGGATGCTAGTGAGGCCGGGCGAACTCTTCCAGAGCACGCCGTCCTGGAGTTGGTGGCTTGGCGAGTCTGGACCATTGTCCTTAAGTAATTACGTGGAGTGGTCAGTAATCCGAAATATCCGAAATAATCCAGCGTCTCAAATTCCCGTCCAAATTGCCATGGAACGTATCACAGGTGGTAGGTATCTTGTTCACGTAGATTCACGACGATTCGAAGCTGGAGCCAGATGCGTCTCAACCACAGGATCGAACCAGCCTGGCGTACCGAAAGTTTTCAACCACGGTACCGCACCTGTCGCAACGTCGACCTTAAAACCCACTAGAAAGCTTCGCCTAGATGCTTCGTTGTTTGTCCATCCGTCCAGAGCAAATGGGCTCTTTGGACGGACTAGCCTACCGGGTCCTCGGTGCGATGATGAGCCAAGCATCCCGATCCTACCTCCTGCTTCCATCGAACATTTCAACCGTTGTAAGAGGACTTGTAATACGTGTTCCTGTGCAATCTTATTTCGCAGCATTTTTTTTTATTCTTGGTTTTACCTTTATTCTTACTTTACTCCTCGTCTACTCTTGTGTGGTGTGGTGTTGTGGTAGAGCTAGAATTCCAAGCCAGGCGGTTAGTTCTCGTCTGCTCGTTCAAGTCTTCTATTGCGCGCGTCCATTTCGCATGCGCCTGCGCACGCCCACCCGTGTGTCTGTTCCGGTGTCTTCAGACGCAATTAGCACCCAATTTTTGTATAGGCAACTTGGACATGTCTCTCCTCCGACTTAGATTTCGAGTATGGGGGAGGGAAACGACAGCCAACCGTCTGCGTCCGTCTACGACAGCCGTTTTCTTAGCGTGCACTGAAGTATGGAGAGTCGGTCTTCTGTGAGTACCGTATGTACTTTACATATCTCGTGGTGAAGAGCGCCCAACCTTAAAAGGCGGGCAGGCCCATGCTGGCAGCCGGATCTGCAAGCTGCCTATCACCAGCGTCCACATGTATCTACATGCACGAAGAGGATAGCGTAAATGGCCCATACAGCCGACCTGATGAGCCTGGTTGGGCGTCTGGGCTTCACCGGGCCCTCTGGATTCCACTGTCGAGCAGGTTCTCGATTTTGTATATCCACAGATAGCAGATAGGCAACTGCAAATGTGAAATATTCTATTCTGTTTGGCACTTGGGTATATCGATAGTGCGGCTGATCAGCACTCGCCAAGCTACCTTATATCGTCTGTGCTATTACTCACCTCTGTACAGCTGTCTAGCTTAGTGGTTACATGGCTGTGTGTATGTACAAACCTCAGAGGAGCGCTAGACATTCCAGAGCCAGGATAGACCAAAACTGTACCGTCTGAGCCAAGATTTTTAGGGCGCGGAGCAAGATACCATTTTTGCCATTGGTCGTTTTACCTGAAGCAGCGACTGTATTCTCTATTTGTTAGCCAGGCTGTCAGGGTCGTATGTGACAATTGTCAATTGTCCAGAATGCTCTTTCGGCATTTCTAGCCACCCACTGACGGTTGTACATAGTGGTTGTCCAATGTCGCCATACCAGACGCATCGGGGGATCAGCTCATTATTCCTTGCTTGAGCAATTTGAGATTGATGCACATTTAATCAATGTAACAAGGTGCGCGAAGCAGAAAAGAAGATAAACAATTTTCAAAGTTTCGGTTTGTTCTGACTCTTCATGCTCAACAAGGCCTAAAGCGTCAGCTTGTCTTTCTCCCAACCTCTTGGTGAGTAGATTGGGGCAAACACAGTTTCATCTGGGTTCAACTCATGTTTGGATAAGCATACACCATGCAGCATGCAGCATGCAGCTGAGTATGCCCTATCTTGAATAGTTGAAGAGGGCGATACAGTTACATACTGTCAAGCTGTTAACGTGCCAGGAGACCGTCCGCATGTATCGCCACGGTCGAAAATCCATTGAGTAGATAATCTTGGGTCCCGGATCAGCAAGCCGCACGATCCCTGATTTCCCAAGATACCTCGACAGGCGCTAGTGACTAGCCCAATAGCAATAGCTGCCCATCAGTGGACCCCCTCCCCCCCCCCCATCTCGCTAGTAGAGGAAACGCGCTTAGGATGGATCTCAACCCGCGTTTCAAACCTTCAATGCGATTCGACGCTATTGATTTCGAGCTGCAATTGCATCTTTTGCAAACAATCAGTGATTCACGGCTCTATCTTAATTCTTGACCGGAAAGAGAGGCCGAGCTGCCACATTCCCGTCGGCAACCATCAATCAGCAACTTCGGGCATTGCGACAGGCGAGACACTTCTGCCCGTGGAGTAATCGGTTGCCATGTAAACAGGGCTGGCTGGCTGAATGTCTTGTCGCACGCCCAAGCCGCTACCAATAGTGATGATTGCGATGCAAGTGCAACAATAGAACAAGCAGCATGCCTACGGCCCAGAAGCGCAAGCAAGGCCGAGTCACCCAGCAGCATGCTGCTCCAGAGCCTCCTGCCAAGAAAAGAAAACAGACACAAGGAAAGGGCTCGGACGAGCCAGCACCGCCGGCGCCCGTCAAGCATGCTGTACTCGATCAATACTATCCACAGCTGCTCACGCTCCGCGACTATGTTCTGTTGAAGCTCCCAACCACATCGCGCATCAGGAGGAAAAAGATTGCGTCGACCGGATCCAGTGCAAATATTTCCAATGACGAGACCACCGACATAGAGCGGGCTGTAGGGCAAGTGCTCGACACCACCATAGTTGGTGTCACCCATCAGACACAATGTATCCCAGATAAACGGCGGGAGCAGTGGGAGACCTTCTCTCAAAAGGGGGGATGAATCATACGTGACCTTATCCGATGGACTTGCAGGGGCACGCTACTCGCAGGCTGAGGTGCGTCTGTCCCATGACAGCTGGGTAGTGTTTTGAGGCCAGTAAGCTGATAAAGTGAACAGATCGTGGATTTTGTCATCTGGATGCTATTTTCCAAAGCCAAGAACACGGGCACATGGCCAAAGCACTTGCTTTGTGATGGCTTCAGGAGAAACCACAACTCTCGATTGCAGGGGCCGTCTACAAATAATGCTGTTAACATACCTGGCATATTCTCTATCTACCCAAACCAGAGGGTCGAGCGGTTAAAACAGAGCCCCTGGCCTGAGGTCCTAAAGCTGTTGGGTGACTCAGGTGACCGCATAATGATGGACTTGCTGCTCGATTCTTCAGTGTTCCTGTCCGTGGGATCGTCTCAGGGGAACTATTACCAGATCAGCGGTCAGCTCTTGTAAACCCCATATCTTTCGGCAAGGCTAAGTATGTAATAGGACAACCACTGTATGATACCGAACTTTTGGGAACAACCCATGGAGACACCAAAAATGCTTCGACTGGCTTCCAGCGCTCGACTACGGAAATCAACTTTGTCCGCAACCGAATGCTATATGCCAGACCTGCCTTGAATGCCCGCGGCCTTGTACATTTTGGGCTGAGACACATTCGTGAGTAGATATTTACCATTTGAATGTGTGATTTCTAACAAAATGCAGACGTTCTGAACCGCTCGCCGTATGTAAACCCTGGTACGGAATCCGCCAGCGATTCGAGCGCACTGGAGAGTAGAAATGAAGCCAACACATTACGCATCATGATTTACATGTTCCCTCGGCAGTTCGGATTGCATAATGCCTTCGACTCCAAGGTCAACTATTCAGAAACTTCTCAGAGGCTGAAAGACTACACTCTTCGTGAGCAGGAGATCCAAGACAGGTTTGGTGATCTCGCTAGTAATGAGGCCCGGCTCAAGAAGCCAAATCCCAAGCGCTTGAGAGGCAAAGTGAAAGAGCTTGTACGGAAACTACAAATCATGCACTCTCGCTGTTCGTATAGCAAACTACTTCAGCACTACTGTCCAGTAGGTATTCAGCCCGCCCCTTATGGAAGGAAGGTACTTACGATTTGGGTTTTAGGTGAATACCGGTCTTGACCATACGGAGGTCAGCCACGTCCATCGTGACAAGACCCCTAAATCTTCAAAAGTGGCCGAGGGCAAATCCGTAAAGAGAAAGCTTCAACCACAGCCCCCTTTATCCACTGCGCAGACACTCATCGAGCTCTCAACTCCTGTGTCACAAGTCTCTGCCTTCTGCCAATCCGTTTTGTCTAAGCTCATCCCTGACGAGTTCTGGGCTACAGAACACAACAAAGGTGTGGTGATGAAGAAGATTGATCAGTTCATCCATCTGAGACGATTCGAGGGCATGTATCTCCATGAAGTAGTGCAAGGCATTAAGGTACAGTAACGCGTAATGAAGCGACGGAAGATACGAAAGAGCTAACGGTCTATAGATCACTGATATCGGTTGGTTGGCACCCCAGCGACTGATGGCTCGCAAGACGTCGCAAACTGATATCCAGAAGAGACTGGAACTATTTCACGAACTTCTGTACTATGTTTTCGATTCTCTCTTGATACCCTTGATACGCAGCAATTTTTACGTCACCGAGTCCAATACGCACAAATACAAGCTGTTCTTCTTTCGTCACGATGTCTGGAAATACGTCGCCGAGCCTGCCATGGCGGCAGTCAAGTCGAAGATGTTTGAGGAGGTGAGCATCGACGCAGCTCTGAAGATCCTAGATTCTCGCAGTCTTGGCTTCAGCCAAGTGCGATTATTGCCCAAGCAGACCAGCATCCGTCCAATCATGAACTTAAGGAGGAGAACGGTCGCGAAGGGCAACAGCAAGGTCCTAGGCCCCAGTATCAACACCATTCTCGGCCCTGTGCATACCGTGTTGCAATTGGAAAAGGTTTGTTTGACCCCGGGAGCGTTGACCTACCGAACAGGAGAACTAATTGACCTGCGTCTCAGTCTATGAACCCTGCGAAACTGGGCGCCACTTTATTCTCTGTGGGCGATATCTATAAAAGAGTAAAGGAGTTTAAGTCGAGTATACCTCGGTCCGCCAAACCCCTATACTTTGCCAAGGTGGATGTCCAGGCAGCTTTCGACACTATTCCCCAGTCGGCGATCGTCGACCTACTAGGCTCTATTCCCCAGCAACGCAGCTATCGCATCTCGAAGCACGCCGAGATCTCCAGTGACAAGCTGGGTGGCACTAAGGATTTTAGCAAGACGGCCAAATCGAAGCCCACTCGGAAGTGGCTGTCAACCGCACTGCGAGATCGCGACAACAGCACGTTCCTCCAGCACTTAGAGTCTCAGCAGCAACAGGCTGCGCAGAAGCGCAACACCGTCTTCATAGACAGTGTCGTCAAGAAGAAATACGAGACGAGCGACCTGCTGCAGCTTGTAACCTCCCATATCCAGCAGAACCTTGTCAAGGTCAGCAAGAAGTACTACCGGCAGAAGAAGGGCATCCCGCAGGGCTCCGTCCTGTCGTCCATCCTGTGCAACTACTTCTACGCCGACCTCGAAATGCACGTCCTCAAGTTCCTCGACGCCGACGACTGCCTGCTGCTCCGCCTGATCGACGATTTTCTCCTCATCACGACGGACCAAAACAAAGCCGCCCGCTTTGTCGAGACGATGCACCGGGGCGTGCCCGAGTACGGCGTCGAGGTCAACCCGGCGAAGACCCTGGTGAACTTTGACCTCGAAGTCAACCAGACCCCGGTCTCGAAACTGGAGGGGAATGGTAGTCACAACAGCGGCGACGGCTTCCCCTACTGCGGCACCCTCATCAACAGTAAGACGTTGGACATCACCAAAGACCGAGATCGGGGAAAGAGCATCGCCGTGAAACACGCTGCACCCGGGCTTCCAGATGCCGAGGCAAGGGAGGATGCGCTTGCCCCCAAAAGCGCAGCAAGCATGACAGCGGGAGCGGCAACGCTGTATACAACTCGCTCACGGTGGAGTTCACGCGCGTCCCTGGCCAGACCTTTGAGCGCAAGCTCCTCAACGCCTTCAAGATTCAGAGCCACCTCATGTTCCTCGACACGTCACATAATGCCGGCGCCACTGTGCTGTCGAACCTGTTCTCGGCTTTTGTCGAGACCGCCGCCAAGGCCTGGGCTTATGCGCGCTGTCTATCTACGTCTACGTCTTCGTCTACAACGACCAGAAATAGCAGCAGCAATGGCATCAAAAACAAGAACAGGAAGGGGTCTTCGGGTACCCGCGCCGCCGAGGCCGCCCCCGCCAGGATCATGATCCGCGCCGTCGCCAAGCTCGTCGAGGTCGCCTTCCTCCTTGCGCAGAGCAAGGCCCGCCGCGCCCGCTACCCGGGCTACGTCTGCGACGTGCGCCGCAACGAGGTCGCCTGGCTCGCGTACCACGCCTTCCTGCAGGTGCTGGGCCGCAAGCAGGCCGGCTACGGCGAGGTGCTGGCGTGGCTGCGCGCCGAAATCGGCAAGCTCGGCGACAAGAAGGATATCCGAACGGGGCGCGTCCGGCATGTGGCTACGTCCTGATTGCACATAAAAAGGTGCCTGGCCTAGACAAAGCGGCAAGACAAGCCTTGTTTGTGAAATGACAATGATAGAAAGTGGGAGTTGGGACACAAGAGAGAGAGAGAGAGAGAGAGAGAAGTGTTGCTAGGGCTAAGGGATAATTGGTTTCTCCCCGTGGTGTCCAATTCTCTTTTGCAGGCTGGCCTTCTAATACTAAAAATTAAGACGAAAAGGGGCCACTCGGTTCTCCATCCAATCACCCAAAGACGTTCATAATATTATCTTCAATGGCTGCGTTTTCAAATGCTACTAGAAGCATTGTCAATGTCAACTCCTGACACTCGTCATAGACACTAATTCGAAGCCATGGATCTGATTAAGTAGATGAGAATAATACAAAAAGGGAGTTAATATCAACGTATCGATTTCTTTAATGTATATATTATACAGATTATTAGGTGTATTGATCCTCTAAAGGGGCCTCTCAATAGATGCACACTTGGCCTTTTATAATACATTGGACTTTCGTTTATATGGATGAATCATAGCCCGCCGTATCCTTTATCCCGCGGAGGACACCAAAATATGGTCGCACGCGGTTATTGATTTATATACACATGCCCTATTCGAAAATGCAGTCATTTCTGCCCGCCTCCGCACTTGGTCGCCACGAAGGCCTGTCGCCGCTATATATTTGTGAATAGCCCCAAGTATGATGGCGGCTAAAGACCTCTCATCCAAATATGCCTGCTCACTAAACGCCAAATCCCAGCGTGTCCACGCACGCACCTATACGGCCATTGTCTATAGCTATTCATTATTATTCTTTTTCAACCCTTTCGCGGATTCCTGGCCATGTATTGCCAGTATAGGCCGAGTGTCATGGAAAAGACTCAGTATGTCAAGCTGCCGCCGCCAACTTTTGTTCAGCCTCCTCGGCCCTCCTATTGGCCTCTGCCACTTCTTGCTGTAGCTGTTTGATGTACACAATCGCCATTTCCACTGTGCTCGCCTTGCTGTTCGGTGTGTTGGCCGCCGATTTGGACTCCTTCTTGTCCATCTTGTCGCTGCCGGGGCTTTCTCCTTCCTCCTCAGCCTTGGCCGCAATAACGCTTTTCGGGAGAAGTGTTGCGATCTCCTGCAGCGCCGAGTTGATACGGTTGCGTCGGCCTTGCTCAGCAATCTTGTGCGACGTCCGTTTCGATGTGAGATTGGTGGAGAGCTCGCTGGGATACGACACGCCGGGTACTGTGTTGCCCTCGAGAATATTCTGGTAATTTGACTTGGATGTCAATAAGCGCGATGCTGTATCTTCAGCTGAAAGCCCCGGGGTGCCGGGCAACAGTGGTTTGATATTGGGTGATATCCTGGGCAGAAGCGCAGGCGAGACTTGTACCGAGCTGACGCTCGATCGCTTCCGGCTGGTCCTAGCGGCCAAGAGCGGTGTTTTGCGCGAGTTTGTAGCCGACAGTTTCGGAGTTAATTGCGGACTCGCTGTGGCTGAAGAAGGTTGCGAGGGACGGGTGAATATGGGCGATGGCAATGGCTGCAGAGTCGAGTTCTTACTGGAATCCAGGTCAGGCGATACCGAGTCTGGTTGTGTGTTGATTTGCGGCAGCTGTGGTTTCGGAAAATTGGCGGATTCAGGCAGTTCGAAATTCTCGATGTGTTCCGATGCTATCTGTCCAGGGTTGCTAGAGTCGGCTGACTTGTTTCTGGGTGATATCCGGAAGAGCGAAGCTGGCGTTGCAGGCGAAGCGCCACCATTCAATGCCGCGGGCATGGCATGGGGAGTAGCGTTGTTGCTGTTCTGAGCTTGAATGTAAGGCGATTGTCGAGCGGATCTTGGCTGGGGGAGTGGCGGAGGTGGCATTTCTGACAAAGCCTCTGGTGACACCGAAGCGTTCTCGGAGTCCTCTGTCGAAGCTATGGACATAGGAGCGGGCTTGACAGTCGTCCGCTCTGTCAGTGTTTCCGCCAACTCGCTCAGAACCTGTGCATTCATGATTGGGGTCGAAGCTGTCTTCTTTCGATGCGGCTTCACTATAGGTGACTGTCTCACGCCGGATTTCCTTGTCTTGCCCACGTTCTTCTGTCGCACCTTCTTTAAGTCAACTGCGCTAGGAGGAGGAGTGTTGGACTCCAGATCCATCTCGACAGGAGAGTTCGTGGCAGTGGAGCTATGATGAGTTGGGTCGAAGTTTGGTATGGACTCCGGGTTTTGAGCGTGTAGAGCGGGCGAGGTGAGTGGGCTGAAGTAGGCCCCAGGCACTGTAAATTGTGTTTCTACCGAGAACTGGGTATCCAGCGGTGTAACAGCTGGAGACACAAGCGGCGTGAACGCCATCTGTGAGAGAGTTAGTGGTGTTCCTCAATCCTTTAAGGGGGCAATTCAGCATACGTCTGTTTGGTCCTTCAGCCTAGGGTAACGATCAAACATGCCATGGGAATGCTGGGGGGTTTGGTCGCCTGGTCGGTGCTGCTGCTGCTGCTGCTGCTGCTGTTGCGACCGCTGTTGTTGCGTGTAGTAGTGATTTGAAGGATGCATCTCAAGACTTTGGGGAGTAGGAGGGATCATGTTCCGCTGCTGCTGGGCAAAGAAGTTGATTTGCTGCTCCTCGAACTGTATGTTTCGCTCCTGGAGTTGCCTATGTTGCTCTTGCATCCGTTGATGCTGCAAGAATTGGATCTGAGCGTCCAGATCGGAGAGCGCATCGCCCGGGGTGGGGTGCTGCGAACCAAGCATCTGCGAGGGAACGGTAGGTACGATGGCTCCGGACGTGGTTGGGATCATCTGGGTCGGCATTGGCATACTGCTGCTGGCGATGATGCCGGCAGTCTCGGTGCCACTCATGGCGGTATCCATATGATCATGATGGCCCTGGTGGGGGTGCATCATGGAGGGAGGATTCGTCGCGGCGCCAAAGTCCTGAAAGTCGAATTGTAGCCCGTCGCCCATATTCGCCATTCCGCTCAACTCCAGGAACTGCTGGAAGTCATCTTCGCCCGATGGGGTCATGGTGTGATCCTGCCCATTCCAGTTGTTCGGGTCCATCATGCCCATGTCCCGGATCGACATCGTTATCGCCCTCGGCACCAAACTTCGCGACAGGCGAGTTGGTATAGATGTCGTTCTGGCCGTCGCAGAGCACGGCGGTCAGTCGTGTTGCTCGTCGGTCACGGCAGAAGCCTAGGACAGGCTTCGTTTCCCACACCCGTGCCAAGTCCAAGTGCCTTTTGCCTTGACCTTTTTCGAAAGTCGGAGAATAGAGTTCGCGATAAACTCTGCCCCCACGCAATCAAGCACCAACAAATGCGAAAAAGAAACGCTCCAGCAACAACGTCGGGTCGGCTCGTAGTAGTTCCGTCGTCGGGAGTTGCTGATCGGTTGCCTTTCTTGGGCCTTCAAGGCAATGAGTAAGCATCCACAGGCCAAAAGGGATGTGTATACTGTAGGCTGGAGAGACTGTGCAAAGGCGAGAGCAATGCACTCGCTCTCGGCGGAGATGCGAGACCCAGGAAAGTAAATGGCAAGTAGTAGTCGTTGGATAGGCAGCGGGGATGGTCTGGCGGCTTGGTAGACAGCCGGGTTTGGATAGGACCAACTGGGAAACGCAACTACTGGTCAGAGAAGCGACTGCTGGGTGAAGGGAGGGGGATAAAAGGCGGTTCGTAGCAACCGGCAGCCATCTTGGAATAGAAAAAAAGAGACAGTCCTACCGGTCGAAGTGGTGGGTGTGGTATGGAATGGGTCCCGCGTCGCATCTTCATGTGCACTACACTGAGCTTACAGGGCGCTAGCTAACTACCCCGACCGATACATTGGGTACAAGTAGAGGGGGCGGGGGGTTGAGGGAAACCGGAGCGGTGACTGGAGGATCTCGAGAAGTGGGTTGGGGAGCAGAGCGAGATGGCCGCGGAACAAGATGCGACAGATGGCAACGGCTAGTTATCAGCATATGGACACACGAATATTATTGTTGGTCTTCGATGGATGCATGCTGCCTCAAGCCCTACGCAAGCCAGGCTAAGTAATGTAGCTGATGTTGCGATGTCCTGGACACACAGAAGGACGAAGTCCCCCACCATAAGTACTCCGTACCTAGCAGGCCAGCATACCCGACGACGACATCAGATTTACCAAATATCAGGCGGACAGTTTTTGACAATGGCTGAAAGGGCCGCACCCACCACCACCACCACAACATCCCATCACCTGCAGGGCCAGGGGGCTTGGGCCGGTTGCTGTTCGATGCGCCGAAGCTAAGAAGTCTCCTCCCACTGGCAACTGGGTCGCTGCAGGGGACAAGGGACTGTGGACTATGTAACACTCAAACCACCGCACGCTTACATCTTCCTCCGACCCTCTTCCTCCTTCTTGACTTTACATACAGCCAGCATACCATACACAGCACTGATCTGTTCATGCATCCAGCATGTGGCATGTGGCATGAGGCTCTTCTCTCTGCATGCTTTAAGTACCCTCCTAACGCAGCTCTAGGGTGGTATATCCATATGTATATGTATACATACCGGTGTCTTCACTCATCACCTTCGCCGGCCACGACATTGAAAGAGAAAGAAGAAGAAAAGACGTCAAGACGGCAAGGCCGTGTGCTCGTATACTAGAAGTAGTTAATAAAAATCCGATCGAGGGTCATCCTAGTTCCCGTCTATCCTCTCGTTCCAGCATGTCCTAGAAACATCATGGACAAAAAGCGCAGTGGGTAGGTAGCTCGACTTCAGGGTCCTCGGTGCAGATGCGGTTTCTCATGGAAACACCCGCTTTTTGACGGTATCTTCCATTCTGCTACGTCCAGAACCAGGGGATCATCGGCCATTAAAGTTTTTCTTTACTTGCTCACTTGGATTAAAAAAAAAATCGGAGGCCAGGGCCAACACTACCCCTGGGAATCGTCTTGCACCTTACACGTAGGTGCGTCTGGCGGCAGCGATGCACCGGCGCGCCGTTGGTCCTCGAAACGATATCGAGAATAAATTCGACAGTGGGGACGTCTCTGTTTGGTCGCCGGCCCCTGCCCGACATGCAATGGGTACGCGATATATGTATGTACAAATGGACGATATATGGAGCCCATCTCCGACCGTTTGGCAGCGGAAAGCTTGGACTCCTGATTTCACAGTCGGCCAAAGCTCTCTCAAATTCTAGGCCGGTCCCCCCCCTTGTCGTCTGCTCCCCGGCTCGATGCTCGCAAGATCTGGTGTGTTGTGTACGTGTGTGAGGTTGTAGCAGCATGAACAACGTGGTGAGAAGGCGAGCCAAGAACGGACTACATACTAATACATACCTCTCTCCTTATCACGTCGCACCGGTCTGGAAAAAAGAGAAGAGAGAAGAGTTTTAAGGTTTGAGCGAGTCGCTATTCAGCTCGGTGCTATAGATAGAAAGGCAGACTAGCCAGCCTTACTAATACATACTTGTCAAGTCGACCTTTAGTTTACATTGCGTCAGCTGCCAGGTTGATAGCCAGGCATGGGATGGCTGGTTCGGGCATAGCAGTGAAACTAAAGTCAAGACACTGAACAACCATCGCTCCTCCTGAGTCGCATCTCACCAAGCACCCAATCAGGATCGACACCCGTATGAGAGGCGTTGCGGGTTCTCAGTTCCCACTTCTGGAACCGAGCGAGATTGCCTGCATCTCAATGGAACCTCAACCTCCCTCCCCCTTTGGTTTCCTGCGTTTTTACTGCCAACCATCTTGTTGCTATGCTGTTTTAATCTATTTACCCACCTGCATAAGAACATGAACAGCAAACACGAAAACCCGCGGGAGCCATTGCCGCATCATGGTTAACAGAAGCAGCAGCGGGCATTCTCGGAGCGGAGAGACGGAGTAGACAGAGCGTACCACGTATGCTTGATTCTTGGGGCACTGGACGCCATTCCCCTCCTGCCTGGGCGTTCTCTCTCCTGATGGACATGAGCCCCGATCCAAACCGATGTCCGTGTTGTGAGATCCGGCGACGTATAGTACCTGGAGGATCGAGAGGGACCGGACTTGAAAGAAGAAAAAATATTGTGAAAAAAAGACCCCCTTCGGTTTCGCGCCTCCCTAAAGCAGTCGACTGCATTGCATCGTGACCCGCAAACAGGCCAGGTTCTGGAAGAGTCGCCAGGCCCTTTCAGCCCCTCGCGTGGGGGTCGACTCTTGCTACCTGCCGCAAACACCATACCTCTTACGAAACTTCCATCAGGGCTAGCTTGGTTTTGACACGGGATGGTCAAAAAGGAATACGCCTGCGGCGTCCGCATGTGAGTTGCCTCGGCCTCGGTATGCAAATGCGTCGTCGTCGTTCCAGATGGATCTTGTTGGAAGATGTGTGGCGCGATGACGAAACTTACCTTGTCGTCGGTATTGGCCTGCTGTCAAGGACGTAGGGCTTCTTCTACTAGTTCCGTTACCAGCGCACGCCTCGTTCTTGGAAAAGTCACCAAGATGCCCGCGTGGAAGGTTTGAGGCTGGACCAGTGGCCTGTTGACCGATGCCCTTTTGGACACCGAAAATAGCTGCATGATGAGCAACATCCATGCAAGTGCGGAGGAGGCTTGCTCAACTCCAATCGCGAAGACAGCCTGGAGTTGCTACTGCACGCCGCAAGCGCCATCGTTTCTTTTTGCCCGCGGCTACTTTGATATTGACAGTCACCTGTCGCCCGAACCCACCCTTCTCCAAAGCAGAATAGATACCAAGCAGATGTTTGGTGTGATCCTTGCTAGAAGGCTTCGTCACATCCTCCCACATGCTGGGCTGCATGGTAGTGATTTCAAATTGAATTGATCTGGCCATGGTGACGTTGAGTCGGTGGCCATCTCCAATGAAACCAATGTCCGCGAGATCTTGCATTAAGGACGATGCTGACATCGCGCTCAACGTCTGTCATGATTCTGACGTGCTTGTTGAGTCCAGCTTCAATCACCATGTGCGCAAAACCGAACCTCCTGCGTCGTACACACAAAATATGCCGACTATTTCAGGGGTTCCATCCAGAGCCTTGGAATCCGGCTCTTGGATTAGCTTCTTAGCAGTCACAGCGAAGACTTGTTGGCCGGAGTTGGCATATGACGTGCCAATTCTGCCCTTAATCGCATCAGGTAAGTTGACATGAAGGCGGCCTGATGGAAACTTCAGGACCTGGGGCCATTCTTAAGCTTGGAAGGAAGCTTGCAGAGATGGGCCTTCTGTCTATGGTTGTGCACAATGCTGGTAGTGGTTGCTCCAGCTCTAGTGGCCCCCATTGTCGTCGGCCATCTTCTGTCCACGTTCGGTTCTGGTAATTCGTTTGATAGGTAAGGCTTGACGTTATCGTTGTGCAGCTTCCGTGCCTTTCCGGGTGCGATTGGGTCTACGACCCGTACTGAGACCTCCGAAGGGGTCCCCACAGTCTTCCACGGGCCGGCTGAGGCATCATCGCAAAGTGTGAAATATAGGTGGTGAATACCTGTATGAACCTTCACATCACGAAGGCAGTTGCAAGCCTTGTGCAACAGGTCTCGGTCGTTCGAGTGAAGCATCTCAGTTTCGTCTTAGTCCTAGTGGTCGATAATATAGTAAAAGGTCATAGCTGAGGCTATATTTTCTGAAGGGTAACACATGGATTAGAGTTATAATTAAGCATGGTATGAAGTCAACCATCTTTTGCCCCTGCAAGTCAGGATCGAGAGCTTTCAGGGGTGATGTAAAGACTAGCAGTCCACCCCAAAGAACACATTCAGTCAATATTAATCTTCCATCAAAGTTCCAAGACAATGTATGTACTATAAGGGATACGCAATAAGAGCCATACGGCCCCCGCCAATGAAATTAAAAACCACGACAGGTATCATCTTTAGGTTGTAGGTAATCCCCCAAACGCCACGCCAAATACAAAAACCATTCGCCCTTCCTATTCCATTGTCTAGGGTGTCACCGGACCAACATACAACAGGATTGGAAACGAAAACATCATACAAGAGCAGAAAGACCCAGAGGACCACTGGGTATTGAAACCGAATGTAAGAACATAACCGCTCACACTAGTACATCGGGAATCCCATCCTTCTCTAATCTTCGAAGAACTAGTACTCTACAAATATTTCAGTTTCCGAGTCGCAAAAACGGACATCGCGGCGCTGATTGCCCCGATGAACATGCAGACTGCAATAGCGTTCGGCCCGTCCGTTGAATGGCGATCGTCGGGGCGAGCATCGTTCGCGAGCTCGGGGCTCTTACCGGGCTCGAGGACGGCGAAGACGATGGTGCTGATAAAGGTCCCAATGAACTGGGGGATCGTTGTGTATATGTTGAGGATGCCAAAGTAGATGCCCGAGAGTTCGCCAGAGCCGCTGGCTTTGTCTAGGTTGTCTCCTTGGCCGTTCTCCAGATGCTGATCCCTCGGGCTGGTGGGACTGTTCAGGCTCGTCATCTCCACGCCACCATTCGAGACGCGCTGATACGAGGCATTCGAATCAGGCGCGCCGCTGAGCTTGTTGACCTCGACCCCAAGAAACGTGGGAGGTGCCCACATGGTGATTGTCCAAGGCAATCCACAAAGGCACATGATGGCCGTCGCAAACCGGAAGCTCGTGGCGAAGGGGGCCATGGAGAGGGCGAATGCCAGCAAGCCATTGCCGAACATCCATGCTGTCAATAGAGTTGGCTTATACTTGTTGAGCTTTTCGAGGTAAGAAGCAATACTTTGTGGGGGCCTGTGGGTGAATTGGTCATCTTCTGGACTCCGGATCACCAACGGCAACACCCAGGAACCGATTGCCGTAATGCAGGAATAGATGACCAAAGCAGTGCTCCCGATCCGTCCTATGTCACCGAGAGCATCGCTACTTTTAGCATCTTCCGGAACATCATAGCGGTAGTAGGTTTCGCCCACCCAGGTGGTACCGTAGAACAGGAAGGGGAACCATCCAATCCATGCCCACAACTGTACCATACAAATTGCTCTTATCCGCGGCGGGAGATGGAGGATCGTAGACCAGATCTGGTGGACTACTTTGAACCGCCCTCCCGGCTGATTCGGGTCGTGCCTCACATCCACCAGGACACGCTCTGTAACGGCCCAGCATGTGACAGCGGACGTACTCAGAATGCTCACAGCAGCAATGACAGTCAGTTTCTTGAACTGCGTATCACCGAGGAAACTGCCTGTGATCTTTTCCAAGTCAACTGCGCCAGCAACGTAGCCGATCATATGGCCAATGGAAGATATCCTACCTCCTAAACGAGGGTCAGTTGAGTTGCTAGCTTAGGGTTGGGGAATACCTACCCCAGGCAGCGCCATCTTGCTGCTTAGATATAGGCAGCGTATCGACGACCAGACTGCGTCCTGCGGACATGACTGTCATTGAGTTAGTACTCGTATTCGCGTAACCTGACCTCATGGTCGAGACGTACCAGCGTTGATGGAGAAATCTACGACGTAGATCGAGAGGACCGCCACGAATATCGTGAGGTTCTTGGAACCCTCTCCTTCGCCGAAAAACGCCGTTATGATTTCCTTGGTAAACCCGAGGACCAGCAGCCCGAGGGCTACAATGACAGAGCCGACAGCAATGAAGGGGCGCCGGCGACCCCCATTTTGACTTGGACTCGTCCGCAATCGCGCCGACAATGGGCTGCACGACGAGCCCAGATAACGGACCCGCGATCCATACCAACGATGTGTGCGACTTGGACAAGCCGAGGGACAACAGGTAGGGATTACCGTAAGTCATTTCAACACCCCAAGTGAACCTGTACACAACAGAAGCGGTCAGTCTAGGTGACCTCGTAACGAGAACCCCTGAGCGTCTGGCCGACTTACACGATGCCCAGAGTGCAGAAGTTCAACAACAGCATGCGCACCATGTCTGAGCTGCCCTTAATCGAGGGCTGCCCCGACCATCTTGACATCTCTGCGGGATTGCTCGGGTTATGCACCCAACCGTCGTTGTTGTCGTCGTCGTCGTTCTGGTCCTCTCGCCAGCCTTCTGTAATAGGAGATGCAGCTCGTAGGTGATCGGTGGGTACCGTGTCGGCGTCGTCGAATGGCTCCCAGGCCTCGCTATCGAAGTCGTTTTCGTCGTGGCCCGGTCGATGGGTAGAAGGTGTTTCGGACAGAGTTCTGGCCTCTGGGCTCGACTTTTCGACTTTCAGGCCATCTGGCAATGTCGTGGCCATAATCGGGGCCCGGAATGCGGCAAGTTGTGGTGAGATGAGCTGGCCGCTGACATTGAATACAGGGATTGGTACGTAATTGCGAGATCCACCGTCACTCCTTGGGGGTGTCTTGGGGGTGTCTTGGGGGCCCGGGGTCTGGGGTGGGACGGAAAGGGAAACCGGTGATACAGAGTTTCGCATCAGTGAGACAATTTGGACAAGGCTCACGCCGAACAGACGGTGATTTAAAATGAGGATATATGATACGGGTTTCTGGTGGAGGGCAGTTTACACGTCGATAGTCTCGTCACATCCGTCGCGTCGATTAGTGGGAGCCTCTCCAAGCAGGGAGCAAGTGCAATACTGGTGAACCTTAAGCTCTGTCTAAGATGTACCTCTTGCCCTTCTTAGAGCGTCGTAGTTGCCTTACCCCAGATCTCAGCTCTCTGCACTCCATGACGATCATGACGTCGGAACTGTCTACTGCAGTTGATGGCACAGTGGTTCACCGGATACATCAACACCTAGGTTAATTGATATCTCTCGCTATACCTCCGGTTAAGAAATCTGCATTGCATACAACACACAACATGAGGCTGTGTGGTCTGTGTTGAGTAACGGGAACTGAGTACACGTAATCACATTTCAGACAAGATGTTGGTTGGTGGTAAGTAAGTTGAAGTCAGCCATCAGCGTCTTGGCTGCCGGTGGCCTGCCGCGTAACCGGATCACGTATTAAAAGGTGCTATGTTGCGTGCGATGCATCATTGCATTCCAATCGATGCGATCTCGCGATTTCCAACTCAAAAGAAAAATGCGCGTGTTCTGGCGCATGGGATGGGATTTCGATTCCCATCGGAGACCTGGCCTATCAACGGTCGCAAGATACCCGCATGCTGGACAAAACGATACGATACGATACAAGCTCATGGAGCAAGTTAACGGCTCGGGTTCTTTTGCGGGATCTACGGTAGGAAGTATGCTTGCTGTGCCTGTGTGCGCCGTGCCTGCCCCGCCGCGCCTCACACACAGCTCGCGAGTTCAGCAATGGTTGGCTCCGATTTAGGAACGTGGGGTCCTAAATCACTTAGACACTCGCACCATCGTCACTAGGACAAAATTTGTGACCCCTCCAAACAGTCATCGCGAAGAACCAATTGCTACCAATCGCTGCCCAATCGCGTCGCAAAGGCTTTCCCAGCATATCATCGACCTCGCTATCATATTAGGACGGGAACTGATTCGTTACAACAATAATATATCTGCAGCTCGCTGTGTGTCCGCGACGACGACCCGATCTCAGGCCCCCACCTCCACTGCCAGCGCAAGTTCGATCACCAGAAGTCGCCATAATAACCGGAGCAAAAAGACCAGCGTTTCAAAGCCTGCATCCCCTCAGCCTGCTGCAGTAGTTTCCTCGGTATCCAGTCGAGAACCACCGCCGTCAAGATGGATTTGGTCAACCAGTTAGTATATCCTCTTGCCGCCCAACAACACAAAATATCCCTTATACCAAAACCAACCTCGATACGGCGCCATGGCTAACGTAATTACCCTCGAAAACAGCTTAGAAGGTCGCCTGCTCTTCGCCGTGCCAAAGAGTGAGTCTATCCGGGATCGTCGGCTATGGCTGTGTTTTGCTAACGGAGACCACCCCAGAGGGACGACTGAATGGCGCCGCGCTCAACCTGCTCGAGGGAGCCGACATCCAGTTCAGGAGAGAAAACCGCCTCGACATTGCTCTCGTCAAGAACCTTCCTATCGCCCTAATCTTCCTTCCCGCTGCCGATATCCCCACGTTCGTCGGAGAGGGCCAGGTCGACCTTGGCATCACCGGCTTCGACCAGGTCCAGGAGCACGATGCAGGTGTACGTGCCATCTACCGGCAAAGGAGGTTCTCTGGTGAAATCACGCCAGAGGAGGAGAGTGCCAAGACCGCGATTTCCGGCTGCGAGACCGTCATGGAGCTCGGCTTTGGAGCCTGCAAGCTCCAGGTACAGGTCCCGGTGAAGGGGCCCTATTCTTCGCCCAAAGACTTGATCGGAAAGAACATCGGTACCAGCTTTGTTAAGCTTTCCGAGAAGTACTTCGCCAACCTGGAGCTCGAGGCTGGTTTCGATCCTCGGGACACCCCGAACGGCAAGCTGCGAACTCAGATCATCGAGCTAAGCGGTAGTGTCGAGGCAGCTTGCGCTCTCGGCGTCGCAGATGGCATTGTCGACCTTGTCGGTGAGTAACACTATAACCGCTCTTACCCGTAGCTGAACTAAGGGGGAAATACTGACCATGTGGGTTTCAGAGTCGGGTGAGACTATGAAGGCTGCTGGCCTGATGCCCATCGATACGGTCGTTGACTCGAGCGCCATCCTGATCAAGTCGAGGTCACCGCGAAGCACAGAAATGGTCGACTTGATCGCCTCCCGTATACGCGGCGTTATCACTGCCCAAAAGTTCGTCCTGTGTCAGTACAACATCGAGAGATCGTCGCTGGCCTCGGCGTCGCAGATTGCGCCCGGAAAGCGTGCCCCCACCATCACCACGTTGGATGAGGAGGGATGGGTGGCCGTTTCCGTCATGGTCGAGAAGAAGAAGATTGCAACCGTTATGGACGAGCTGACCAAGGTTGGTGCGACGGACATCCTGGTCCTCAACATCGCGAACACGCGAAGCGACTAAATCTAAACTCGCATGGACACGCGCTTGAAATCTAGTAGAATATAGAGTAATATACGCAATCCTGTTAAAAAGCGAGAGCATTGCAGATATTTGCAGCACATCACTGCAGCTAACTGACTTGGGAATCGCCATTTCCCCCAGTCATTCTATGCCCGCCTCATACGATGTCAAGCTTTGAGGCTGGGATTTAGCGAGGGATCGACTCGTTAAAAACTGCCTGCTGGAGAAATGTGGCACAGTTTGCCCCTACGCTGTATTTTTCTTAGCCGAGCCACCGAATCCAAATACGTTTTAGGTAAGGTTGACGAATTCGATGTTGGCAAACTGGCAAAAAAGGTTATTATATTTACGGGCATGACGGGTTTTGAGAACCGACCCGGCCCGTTGGGCGGCACTAATCGTTGATTTAGGCTGAGACGACGTCACAACCATCAATGCGACGGGCGTTCCTGGCTTGGGGGATCTTTGCAGCAGGATGGATCAATCGGAAGGGCTCGAGAAATAGGGTCTAGAAATAATTGATTGGGTTACAATTATTCTTCCTCTCGAAGTAATCATCCAATCGATTCCACTCGTGCCCTTTTTTTTTGTGTGCCAAGTGACAGGATCACTCTCTCCTTTCAGTTCTACTACAGACAACTGTTTTAGTTCCCCGTGGACTAGACTCATGAATCGTTGTTGTCTCGGGACAACTACCTACCATGTTATCGTCCGAGGCACCAAAGGAAAAGTCGGCGACTGCGCCGGATCGCCCGGGACCCGGGAAGGATGACGGGCATGAGGCGGTAGAAGAGGGTCAACAACAGTCGAAGCTGTATCGAGTAAGTTACGACCTCTTTCTCTCACCCCGGTTGACTTATCACGAATCAGCGCTGTCTATCCCCATTCATGTAAAATCGCTTCGCAATGGAGACATTGCTACTCATGTTGATTTACATCGTATAACTTTGGTTCAAACGAACGGAACTCTAGATGCTAAGTATTTAACTCGAATAGATAGTCATGACACCTATCAACCTCATCTCCTTCATCCTCGGGCTGTGGCTCGTTGACTTGAAGTACTGGTATCAGCGGGAGCACGGTCGCCCGCATGCTGCTGCCTCTTCGTCTTGGTACGCGCCGGCGTGGTTCTGGAAGCCACGTCGACGGCAACCATACGACTGGGTCGGGGGCGCCGGCCCGACGCCGGTACGCAAGCAGAACAATGATCGCTTTTACTACCACACCAAACAGAAGAAACTGATGCGCATGGAGGCCGACGAGGCCTTGCGGCTGCGCAATGGCGTCATTGTTGGAATGGTGCTGGTTGCCCTGTTTGTGCTCTGGGCGACGTCGTGGGTGACTCGAAGCTTGGTGGCGTGGCTGGTGGCGGCGTAATGTCCCGCCTGTTGGTATGTCCCCATTGCTGAGGAGGCCTCACTCACTTTTGTGCGGGTTGAATACGGCGTTGTCCGAGGGCTTCCTTCTTCTTATTTTGCCTGACAATCGCATATTGCGATAAGGTTGTTTTTGCAAAAGTTGTGGTATCTATGTCTACGTAGTAATCACCGTGGGATGCTTTTTTGAACACAAGGTTATACTTGGACAACCTTAGAAATGTGATAGTATAACCTCGGATGGGTGTGTGTAAGAGTTAAGGTCAATACTATAAAGTTCAGATTGCAGATTGGTATAATCCGGTGGTGTCTTGAACCCCTTGTGTATAGTGTGCTAGGACATATAATGCTTCGGCAGTGATTCCGCTTCCGAGATTGACTTGAGGGAAAGCAGGTACAGTTGCAACGCGGCTTCGATATCCGAGACAATTGTCTGGACGGTAGTAATCCGAGTTGGTGGTGCGGTGAGTCTCATGATTCGAAGCGCACGCGATGCTTGACTCGGAAAGCCTAGGCATGCTCGGCATTCTATTGTAGGGGTAGAGGGTTGCAACCCGAGGCTAGATGCTAGTCGATCGACCTGCGGCGTATGATGGTGGTGCCAGCCCACTGGAAATATGCATGGACGGGACATGGGGGAGAGCATAGGCATTACTCAATGTGTTATCAAATCTAAGGCGCCCACAGGCTTTCTCGGCTTCGCGACCGAACAACTCACAATCTGGACGATGTAGTACGTAGAGTACTCGCACGCACAGCTTGGTGGTGCAAGCGACACCATGCACGGGGGGATTTGACGTCAAGAATATCCGTCGCGGTGGATACTTGGCTGGTCTGCAGGACTTTGGACGATATCTAAAACCCCGTAGCCGCGCAGAGACACAGCTAGCTGTCCCAGCCAGAAAGCCTGGCTGTACATGTTCTTCATGTGCATTGAAGAGGCTGAACTGATGAAGAGACAGTGGCTATACGCATTCGCATAGATTTAGGGATGCATCAACATGTTTGCCTACATGAGACCGACACGACGGAGATAAGAACTGCAGAAAGGCTTGAGCGGGCTGGCTGGAAGCCGGGTCACTAGTGGGTTTTTCGCCGCTGTGGAACAGACACGGGATCACAATCACAGGGACGAAACCGACATCATCATCGATTGCGAAATGAGTGCCGATTCCAGGTTGCCTGCCCGCTAACATACAGGTCTCTCGTCTGTCGAGAGTCGCGTGTTCCATACATACAGACCCTTACCTACTTAATTGCATGTGCTTACAATTGCTTTTTCTCGGATCCAGCCCTTTCAGCTTGTCCTTTCACTCATCTTGCTCTTATTTTATCTATTACCGTGCCCCCGTTGCAAATCACTTTGTTGCCGTGCCTGGGCTTGACTTTCTAGACGAATTAAGGTTGCAACCATCTCGACTTTGGAGATTCTAGCGATTATCACCCCCCTGGCCATGCGTGCATTGGCGGCAGCCCTACAGCAATAGACGATGACTCCCCTCATCGGCGGTGCTGACTTAGCAGACACGTACCGTCAACTTTACCTCGACAGAGCCCATCATGAGATCGCTGCCGGGAACAAAATCCCCTTTTCGTTTACCTTCCATTTTTTGTCCACAGTGGTTATCCCGCCTCTCTACCTGGCTATCCCCCATAAGCAGCGCCCATGGCTTTACCACGCTCGCTGGCTAGTTTTGGCACTGTGCCTCTACTGCAATGCGCGAATGGTCTTGCATACGGCGAGCGGGAATCCGGCTATGAGCTATTGCGCCGGCCTTATCGCAGCCTGGGGGACCATTCATAGCTTCAGCCTGTTCGTTTGGACAAGACCTCAATGGGACGCCAAAAGGGTCGAGAGATACAGGTGGACGCCATCCGCAATAGCTGAGGTGCCGCTGAGCAATGGGATCAGCGCGCTTCAGGCCGAGCCTCATAGCAACGGCCACCTAAAGCAGGACTCGGAGACTAATGGCAACGGTGTGAAGCACATGAATGGCCATGCCAATGGTCACGCCAACGGCCATGCATCGCAAACAGGCGCAGAGGCAAACACACCACAGTCCGTTGCGATATCCTCCAACGGACATGCCCTGAATGGCCATATGTCCAATGGTCTAAGAGAAAGACACCCGGCAGACACAGAGAAGCTGCATCGACAATCTCTTGAGTCTGTGGCCGAATCTCATGGGGGCAATGAGGCAATTAGCCATCAAGAGTTCGTCTATAAGTGGCAGGAATTCCCAGAAGATGCCCCCTTCGCTACCCGTTACAGTTGGGCATTTGATATAGCCGGCCAACTGCGCATGACAGGTAAGCAGGCACAATGCCGCATGACCACTGTCACAAGATTTTCCCCTGACATGACAATACTGCAGGCTGGAATTGGGCAATCCGTGTTATACCGCCTTACTATCCCCCTTCTATGGAAATCGATGGCAAATCCCAGGCACCGCTGGACACCATCCCCAATAGCACCCAGGAGGGTACACACGCTGCTGTACGCGCAGCGAGTTTTTCGTGCAGACCTTCGTCACGCGCCTCTTACCGTGCTATCTCATCGTCGACCTATGTGCTGCGCTGATGACGCAAGACCCGTACTTCATCCTGGGCCCCGAACACGACGAGCCCCTCCCCGCCAACCTTGCCGCGTTGCCGGCGGCCGCTCTTGGCCTCCGGCGCACCGTCATCTGCTTCCCTGCCGTCCTCTTCGCCATCGACCTGGCCTTTAGCGCCGGCGCGCTTGCCTTGGCCTGTCTTGGCCCGCTTGTCATAGGCTTCCGCGCCCACCCCTGGCACCTCCCCACCGCCAACGGCTCCTTCGTCGCCGGCGTGCTGGACAGGGGCCTCGAGGGGTTCTGGGGGCAGTGGTGGCACCAGACATTCCGCTTCGGCTTCTCAGCCCCGACAAACTGGCTTGTGCGCCAAGGCTACCTCAAGAGGGGCTCTCCCGGCCATGCCTTCGTCGGCGCCATCGTCGCCTTTGGCTTATCCGGGTTCATCCACGCCATGGGCAGCTACTCGACCGTTCCTGCGACGCGGTGGTGGGACCCCCCGATCTTCTTCATGCTCGCGGGACTAGGGGCACAGATCCAGCGCACGCTAGCCCGCCATATCTTCCGGGCGCAGATCCAGGCGTACGCGCCCCGCTGGCTGCGCCGCACCGGCAACCTGGCTTTCACGTTTACGTGGATGCATCTGATCAGCTCCTTCCTCCTCGACGACTTTGGTCGCTCCGGCCTTTGGCTCTGGGAGCCTGTGCCCTTCTCCTTTATGCGCATGCTCGGTCTCGGGTCGCCGGGCGCGCAGTGGTGGAGGTGGGGGTCGTGGATGATGCCTTTTGGCATTGGGGGAGCATTGGTGGGACACGGGCATCGCGATGTAATGCTGCGACGGTCGACGTTTTAGTGATGAATGATGACTGGGATAGATGGATTGGGTATACGCGAAATCAGAAAGTAAGAAAGAAGAGAGAAAGGGGCAAAAACGCGGCGTTTAGTACAAGACAGGATCCAGGGTAGACTGGACTTTGGATATCCTAGATTAGGGAGTTTTCTCAGGCATGTACCGTGACAGAATGCTGGTTAGACCTGGAGTATACGGGAAAAGGAAGATTTTGGATAGTTTACAAGCTAATATTTCGAAGCTAAAACAGAAGAATGATATATTCAAAGACCAGGAACAGTGCTTCAGGAAAGACAGTGCATGTGTCTATAATGAAAACAAGGAGAGTCTGCGGGTCAGGCTTCTGTTGTTGCTACTTGGGCTCCAGGGATCTTCTTGGGAAAAAGGGGGCTATGATGTGCAGACAGAGGGCGAATATCTCAAGCACCATAACCCCATTCCCAATGATACAAGTTGACGGGCAATAGAAGCAATTTCTTTCTTTTGAATCAGATCCCAGTAGTATTTGGATCTTGGCATCGACGTCACCCGTCGATACTGTACGGCCCACGAAGAAAAGTATATACACTAAAACTGTAGGTGCCCAGATGACCAAGGAAGGTATTATGAACAGAGTAGAGTGGACCCGGTATTACAATATTACACAGTACCCAAAGTGAGTTGATGTCCAATCGTCCGTGGCATTTAGTCGAATTCCCAACCTCTGAACTCATCCACGAATTTTACAGCTGCCGCCAGGTATCTTTCATTGTCATCTCCCCACGTCTCTGCTGCCTCCTTCATCGCTCTCACGGCTGTGATGGTTTGTCTGTTAGTCTCTTGTGTCATGTGTGTGTGCTGCTACAGCTAAGTGCTGACAGCGGGAATATCTCACCTTTCACAACATGGGCGTCCGTGCTATAGGGCCCATTGAGGGCCTTGTCCACGGCGTAGTTCCACTTCTTCCCTTTCAAGTCCCCGGGACGGACGTATTCGTCAAAGTCGATTTTAGGCCTGTCGAGGATCATGTAGAGGGCCACCGTCAGAAGCCACCATTGGCGCACCACGCTGATGTGGTACTTCTTCGGGATGACGGGAAGGAGGATGCGCACGGCGTGGCTCGTGGTCAAGATGTGGCAGATGAAGAAGTTGTACGAATGAGCCTCGGGCGGCACGGACCCGACCAGGAAGGCCACGGCCGCCTCCTGAGAGTCCTGGAACTGCTTTACGGGATCCTCAAACGTCCAGGCGTTCCAGTACTCTAGGAAAATGTCTTCATGCTTCTCGAACAGGGCGTCGAAATTGTCGAGCCCTGGGGTTTCGAACATGCCGTCTAGTCTCTTGTCGTTCCTCATTTTTTCGAGCAGCTCACGGGGAGACGTAGAGTTGCTGGCCGAGGGCTTGGTATAAGACGGGTCATCAAGATACTTGTGCAAGAAACTATACGAGACGGAAGTCATGACGAGAGCTTCCATGCCTATTTGCCGACTATCCAGCTCGAAGGCATAGCCCAAGTGGATTAAGGGGTGACCGACTGCAACCCAACATCAGCTGATCAGAACTATAAATAAGGCTTCAAGAAGAACTTACGGCCGCTGACAAGACAGTTTACTAGCGGCTCCTCGCCCTCAAACATGAATCGTTGCACTACTTTCTTCCATTCGTAGCCGTCCTTGTTGGCCAGGTTGTCTTCGTAGAAATCCAGGAAGCCCCGTTGATATTTGATGTCGCCCAGGAAGTCACGCCAGTCGCCCTCGGTGACTTCGGCGGGAGACGGCTTCCACGGGTCCAGCTCCTTGATCTCCTCCTCGTAGATGTTGTGCAGCTGCTTCTCGTTGGCGCCTAGTATGTAGGCGGAGCCAAGGATGTGCGGGGTGTGGTTGTGGAAGTTGTTGGGGCCATATATGACGGAGTGGTTTATATGGTTGGCCTTGAGCAGGTGCTTGAGCGTTCTGGTGCTCTTCTCCGGCGACGACTCCAATTCGTGGACCTTGACCGGTGGGAGGTCAATGGACTGGACAGCCCCACCATCGCCAGTGGCGGTGCTACTACCGACGAACCGGTTGACAATCGGCACATAGGAGAGGAGAGAAGCCATTCCGAGTCAAGTGGCGAGGTCACAGCTCTCAAGGCAAGAAGACTGTTCTCATGACACTCGCAACTTATATCCTAGCGGTGGAAGTGCGAACGAACAAAGCGATGACCATTTGCATCCAAGGTCGGGCGGGTCATCAGACGAACATATATGCTGTCGGTTGCTCGGGAATCGTGCTATCTTGACTTCCCTATGATGCAAGTGTGGGATGAGGAGAGAGCTAACTTACATCTTATTTGGAGGGGTCGACGATTGGCAATTGGGTAAGCACCTGGCACCAGCACCTTCTCCCTTAGGCGCGTCGGGCTATTTAGCCACTAAGCTCAAGCCGGAAGCCGCCTAAATCCGACCAAACCTTGCCCTGCTAGCCCTGTATTAACTTTCCATTGTCAACAACAACACCTTTTCTACCAATATGTCTCAACGCGACGATATACTCATCTATGCAGAGCTACTTTCCAACGTCAGGCGGGTATCGGTGGCGTGTGACGGCCCACTATTTGGAGCAAATGCAGCTTCTGCATCGGTCTCGGCCGATAGCTTGAGTCTGACTGTTCGGAATCACGAAATTGAGAATACATTGCAGCTTCCTGACCGCGTGGTAGCAGCAGAAGATGCAGCACAGTTCTTGAGGGTACAGAACAAGCCGTCGCGTTGTTATGAATGGAGCCTTCCTCTTGCGCCCCCGAGCGGACGCGTTACGCGCGAAGCCCCGCGTGGTGCAGCGCCAGAGGCACAGGCAGCAGCAACACCTTGGACGGCCCAAGACCTGGTCGCCGGCTCCTCGATTCGCTGCCGAGGTTGCCAAACCACCCTTGTTGCAGGGGGCAAGATCGAGACGTGGAAGGATTTACCGAGCGAAAACTGGGCTGAGATGATGGAATTTTGGCATTGTCACAAACCTCATGACCATGAGCACCACGACGACCATGGTCTTGCATCTAGAGGATATGGTGCCAACTCGAGACTCTCGGGACAAGAAGGAGTTGGTCTCGTGGACTTGAACTCACTTTTGTTCTCCCAGAGCGACTGTTCTGACATTACCGTAAGTTCCGTTGCCCGTGCCGTGATTTTCTTATGTATTGCTTCGTGGGTGTATAGAAGGTGGCCAAGTCAGCTTCGTACGCATACTCAGTGGCGTGGTCACCGATACTCATACCCTATATTGAATGAAATGGCCCTATTTTCGGCTTGCAGCTGTTGAACCCTAGACTCTTCGGATCTATGGGATCAACTTCTGCTCTATGCCAGGACTCGCCTTCGTATCTCACCGAGACTTTCTTTGGACGTGGAAATCTTGGGATTTACTTGAGGTACATTTACATATCGATTTCTGTACACATATTCTCATGTATTCTAGTGCAGACCGAAGCCTTCAATCAATATGAATATATCTGGTTCAACAAGAATCATCTCGGTTCACACAGAAGCTCATCATCTCCGCATGTGCTAACTATGTTATGGACAGCCTTCAACAATTCCGATTTCGAGTGACAGTCTTGAAGTAGAGAAAGCCGGACTCGGACCCAGTAACGACTCAACCCGCTTAGCAAACCATGGGATCCCTTTGTCTTGTGATAACTGCCACTGCGAGATAGGCGTTTCTCACCAGGACCAGACGTCCGCAACATTGTTCAAATGGACTATATCGATCCGTGGCCCTACTGTCAGCGACAAAAGCAGCTCGACTTCTCTATCCTCTGAGCCCAGCCTCTCACAGTGCGTGAGTGCGATGCTTATGACCACCCTATCACGCTCCGCGTGCTCCAAAGCCATCATCATTCCCTCGATCGTTTCTGGTACTCGCTCGCAGACAGATACAGGGAAGAGCAGCAGCTCCTTCACATCTGGCTCTTCAACCAGGACATCACGTTCACTTCTACCAACCAGCAACCGGAACAGAGGCCCGTGTGCGCCGTCAAAGTCTTCTACCGCTTCGTCAACCAGGCCGAGGCCGACAAGCTGGTCGAGTCAATGACCTCGGACGTGCAAGACATCACGCTGCCCGCGGCGGCCGCCACACAGCTCCGGGAAGAGCTGGAGAAGAGCAACGGCTACCTGCCCAAGCCGATGCGGAACTTTGCCCAGTGGAGGATAGGCTTGCTGGAGAAGTGGAAGGGCGGTCACAATTAGCTCAACATTCAGCAGTTTAGATATACGACTGAACAAATACCAGACAAGAGTCAGCCATGTTCCAGACTAATTACGTCACAGCGAGAGAAATGGCCTGTAAATAATCGATGTTCGATGTTGCTCCGTCATGTCATGCACGCAGTATGGCACAATTAGTTTTTATGGTGGTTCTTGTTTTGACTAATGCACAGGGTGTATATGAACACGGGTGGTGGTAACAAATGGAATCCTTGCTCTGATCATGGTATTATCTAGTCCACCGTTTATTGGGCCTTGGAAGAGACGATTCCTACATTAAGAAAATTAGTGCCTGGAGAGCATGGCTACTTTGATCAGACTTTTAACTTACGCTCGACATCGGCAACGCTCTGCTGAAGAATCTGCTGGAGGACCTTGGGGTTCTCGAGCTCCTTCTTCACCTTGGCGATGACGTTCTCAGCCAGCTCACGCTGCTGGCGCTGCTTGACCTGGCCCTCGTAACGCACCCACGAGTCGAGAACGGTCTTGGCCTCGGCGGCAAGGGCGGTGGTCTGCTCGAGCTCGTAGGCCTTGGCCTCGAGCTGGGCCGTCTCCTTGGAGACCTCGAAGAGGGCCTTGGTGGTGTCGATGACACCACCCATCTGCTGGACGTTGTCGATGCGGTCCTGGACGGCCTGGGTGTGGTCGGCGCGGGCGGCGTTGAGGATGCCCTTGATCTTGGCGTTCTGTGCCTCAGCCCACTCCTTGTACATGGGGCCACCATACTTGATCAGGGCGCCCCAGACGCTCAGCAGGCAGAAGGCCACCACCGATTCCTCGTTGACGACGTAGTACTCGCTGCTGATGGCGTAGATGGACAGACCGGCGGCGGACGACAGAATGGCCGACTTGGACAGCAGGGAGTTGCCGGGGAGCGAGTCCAGGATGGACGCAGCCTTGGTCTTAGGGTCCTCCGGGCTTTTGGACGGGACGTTGGAAGAAGCATATCGGTTGCTGTTGACGGCGGAAGAGGCCAGGACCGGCATTGCTCGCGAGGAGACAACGGGTCGGAGGCGGGCAGCCCCTACATGGGAGGAGAAGAGCAAAGTCAGCTTAGCCGCGCGAGGCCGAGACGAGGCAATTGAGGTTCCTGTGATGAGCCTCGAGGCGAATTGACTTACCGAAGGCGGTTCTTGCCAAGCGGGAGGCCATTGTGAGATGGAGAGGTGATGCGGAGGTGGTACTGGCGAGGCGAGGCGATTGGTGTTGCTTGGAAAGTGAGGTTCTTTTCTCAGGATTGCTTGTGGGTCCGCTTGGGAAGCTCTGCGCTGCGATTCGGATCAGGTCGGCAACCTTTTCTTCCGAGGCGTCTTCCTTGGAACTTGCGAGAGATGCTCAACCTCAACAAGTCACTGCCGGTTCCAGTCAATCAATCACACTTGGAGGAGAAATAAAAAGCGAAAGGCTTGTAGTATAACAGACTGCGATATAACTAGAATCGAGGAGTAGAATTAACGAAAGGCTCAATCCAGTCCGATGTCAATTGGAGGTACAAACAGATGCAACCACTTTCAGAAGGAAGAGGCCAGAGTCCGCCCATTTGCCCGTCGATTGATCATGACAGATCCTGCCAGCTGCCAGCTTAGCCACAGCTACTAATACCTTCGCCTTCAACTTGATTGAGTTTGGGTTTGGCCAGTATCATTAAGCCAATCGATAAATCAGACCCGCTAAAAAGTCCATCCCGCAACTTCGTCAATTTTGATATGACTTTGAGGCGACACTTAGCTACGATTTGAGGCAACACCCGCCGACCACTCGAGGTAACACTCACCGCCCACTTGAGTCAATATCGCCGACCGTTTGAGCCAGATATTGTTGGATACTCCGGGCAACGCCCGTCGACGAACTGAAGATGCCAGACGTAAAGAGGAAACGCTCGAAGGGCGCCGAGAAGCCGAGGAAGAAGGCACGATCCGAAAGCGGCAGTGATGTGGAAGACGACGCGCAGGCCCAGATCCTGAGTCTCGAGACCGGAATCCTAGAAAGTAAGAAGCACTACAACAATATCAACAAGCTTATGGAGCTGGCGCGGAACAAGGAAGATGGCGAATCATCGCTTGTCGCGACCGTGGCCCTGACGAGGGTCTTTTTGCGCCTCCTTGCCCAAGGCGCCATGACGAAGAAGACCGATCAGTCAGAGAAGGAGGCCACCGTTATTCAGTGGCTCAAGGACAGACTGGTAGACTTTGAGGTCGTTCTTACCGACGCTCTAGCCGAGGAGACTACCGCTTCAACTGGGCTCACACTAGCCATGCGTGTGTTGAAGGCCGAGGGACAATACCGAGACAATAAGGAGGAATACAGCTTCCCCGAGCCATTCTTAAAGGACATCGTTCGCGCGATCATCTACGACGGGTCTGAGGATCTTCGACAGGAGTTCTGCGAGAAGTACCTGGGCGAATACGCAGATGTGCGGTACTTCGCGTTCAAGGCCCTCAATGAGGTTTTTGGCGCAGATGAGAACGAGCAAGCCGTACGCGAGTCACTCTTCGATAATGCTTTCGAGGTACTTTCTTTCTTCGAAGAGGTCCCCGACACTATGGAGGACATGGGTGAGTTCTACATCGAGAAGGCACCAAAGAAGCATCCAGTCTCGATACTCTCCCAGCAGCGGCGACTTGGGCAGGTAGCTTGGCTGGCTGCGCTTAGGCTTGGCCCGAACAGAGAACAAAGGAAAAAGGTGCTTCAGATCATGACACGGTCGATTGCTCCTTGGTTCACCCAGCCCGAGTTCTTGGCCGACTTCCTTACGGATTCGTACAACGCGGGTGGAAGCATTTCAATCCTTGCGTTGTCTGGTGTCTTCTACCTGATCCAGCATCGCAACCTTGATTACCCGTCGTTCTATACAAAGCTTTACTCGTTATTGGATAAGGACATCCTCCATTCGAAGCATCGATCTCGGTTCTTGAGGCTGTTGGTCACTTTCCTCTCCTCTACCCATTTGCCTGCAGTCCTGGTCGCCAGCTTCATCAAACGGCTTGCTCGGTTATCGCTTCACGCTCCTCCAGCTGCCATTGTTGCTGTGGTCCCCCTTTTCTATAACTTGTTCATGTTGCACCCATCAACTACTTTCATGATGCATCGTGTGAAAGCTACGATAGAGGACACTGGGTTTGAAGATCCATTCGATGCCAATGAGTCTGACCCAATGGCCACAGGAGCGATCGACTCCTGCATGTTAGTAGAAATGCCCCTTTCTTGAGAAACAAAAAAGAAAAGCTAACACATGCGCAGATGGGAAATGGTCCAACTTCAGGGCCATTACCACCCGAACGTTTCCACGATAGCCAAGATCCTAAGCGAACAATTTACCAAGCAGTCATATAACCATGAGGATTTCCTCGATCACTCATACGGATCTGTACGTCTAGCACCTAATCCCTTTTACGCACTGCGGTCTTACTGATAGTTTTTACCCCTCAGTTTCTCGAAGCAGAATTCTCAAAACAGGTCAGGAAGCCACCTGTAGTAGAGTTCATGATACCCAAGAGAATTTTCCTGCCTCAAGATCCCGCTTCTGGTGTCGAGGACAACCTTCTTACCAAAATCTGGGATTTCGCATAAATAACAGCCCAATGACACCCACCCAGGATGGGCGTTGTGGTCATATATGGAGGACCATATATTATCATGTACTCACCAGAGTCTTCGGCAGATGCTGAAGACTTGACATCCCATGTATGGATTGGAGTATTCATGTGCAGTTGCTATCGTCCGGCGAGCTAGAGCCTCGCAACTAACTAGGGCTTTGCTACTGGCGGACACGCAATGAACGGCTGGTTGGTCGTAAGCACCGGGCTGTGTTGGAAGCAAGAGAATAGCTACTTGGAGCTGTTCAAGCACGTCAGGCATGAACCCATCCGTCATGGTCATGATCCCTCTTGCAACCAGTTGGAGGATGTGTTAGGTGTCTAGAGTGACGTGCAAGCCCCATGACTCACTCATATCATTGAGCATTTGGAGGATGGCTTCCGGGATAGGATGCTTACACAACAGTCAGTTGGTTGTGCCACCAAGCAGCATTCCTGATCGACGAAAAGAATATAGCGCCAACGTGTTACGGAACGCAAGGTACGACACATGAAATCAGATCTATCAATAGCCCACGCCATTTTAATTGAAGCACCAAGATACCAGACTGTGACACGAATTCGGGTTCATGCTGGGCAATTATTCTACTGTTTCAGAATCGATGTTCGATATCGTAATGACTGGACCAGAGCCAAAGCAAAAACTCCTCCCATCATGATGATCCATGGGTGGCTTTTCGGGATCCTTACCTGTTTCGTGGGAGGAAAGTGCTCGATACGGATTCTGGTGACTTCTTGTCCTACACCGCCATATGGGTTTGCGGCCGGCCTGGAATTTTTGGAAGCAATCAAAGCTCCCCAACCCCGGTTATTTCGGCAAGGCTGGGGTGTCTTGACGTCTTCCAAGCACAGTCCTTCCGTAGATAACCCATATAATACTCCTGTTATCAAGTGGCGATGAGTCTAAATCGACGGTTATACAAGAATAGCTTCCGATGCCTAGGGCTATACTTGCGTGATGTCACACTCGCCCGGCACGCTCTGTCGTCGCCCCCGGGTACCTTGCTTCAACTGCCACACTAAGCCTGCGGCCGTCCGGGGCAGCACATGATTCTAGAATAACGCGTAAGCTGTGTGGCCAGATAACCGAACGAAGCTATCGCGTCTTTTTTCCCAAGCGTGGTTTTTCCCTCCCGTGCTTCTACGCAACGTAGCGATGAGTTCAGGGCGAGTCTCTTGTCTGACTTCGCCCATCCTCGCAATTACTTTGGCACAGGAGGCTGAGTGCCCACGCGGTCAGAGTTCGCGTCTTGACTTGCGCCTAGCATCTCCAAATCCGGTCGATGGTGTTTCAGCTTGGGAATATCTGCTTGGCGGTGAATGTATCTCTCGTATGGTTTCTATTGGGCCTCACCGGGGGAAGAGTCGCATGTGAAGCTTCTAGACTTTTTATCATGTGCATACCCCTCCTTCTCTTCTCGGTCAAATCTCTCGTGTCACAAAGTATCGCGAGTCTGGAAGAAGTAGTGAGTACCTGGTACGGGCCCGAGGGGCAATCCGATCGTGACTTGGAGAAGTCTGTAGTAGTAGGAGTATGTAGTAGGAGTAGTAGAAAGCCATCGTGCCCGTCCGTGTCCTTCACCGCAAGCTCGTGAGAGAGGATCTGGGACCTCTCCAGGTCCAATGACAGGCGGCCGGCGGAGCACGGCAGGGCTACCGACTCGCCGGCACGCGTCCGCGTTTTTCCTCCCTCCCACGATGGAACCCCCGCCGGTTTCCCTCGCTCGCTGATTCCTCAATCGGGCATGTCGTGCCCGCTAGGAACGAGTCACGATGACCTGGAGTGGGCGGTCGCGATGTCGCCCGTTGGCCAACGATACCAAGAGCGATCTTGGGTCGTCTTCCCGCTGCAAACGGGGAAAATCTACAGGGTCCAAGTTGCAGAGACGCAATGGCCAACAAATGCAGCAATCCATTAAACCGTCCCTACATCTATCCAATGCTTTCTAAGCAGGAGGGCATAACTTACGTACGCACCTCTCGTCTCTTTGGCTAGGGGAAAACACTGTCTCCTACACTCCCCACACTGGCTTGAATGCATTCGGTGTTTCTCGCTCTCTCGCTCTCTCTTCATCAGGAGTTTCCGAAAGAACGATCATTCACTACTTGTAACGGCTAGGAAATAAGCATAAGGGAACATGACGAAAATAGTAACGATACGCTCATGCCTTGAAGCTCGTCGGCGTGTGTCGTCTGATATGGATATGCCGGGGATAGACGATCGCTCGAGCACAGGCTACCCGGGAGAGAGGAAGGACTATCTCTGCTTAGCAAGTCGCCTAAGCCGTTAGCTGACCATGCAAGGCACACCGTTGGATACACAGTGCATAGAGAGTCTTTGATGAGAAGGGCTGAGGTGAAAGGCTTCGTAATAGCGAGCAGCCTACTGTCAGCTAGTCTAGTCGAAGAGCTCAAGGCTTAGAGAGAGCAGGAAGACGAAAGAGCTCAAGCCACAGGGAGAGTCGAGCCAAGACTAAAGACGACTCCAAATTTCTAGCTTCTCCTCCTCCTTGGCGGAAAAGAAAACACCGCCGCAGCAAGCCGGACGGGCTGGTGCAAAAGTGAGCTGAGGGCAGCTCATCCTAGACCAAGATAGATTGCTTGGCCGAGCGAACGAGCGAATCCCCTCGCTTTGGGTTCCAATAGACGACTCACTGATCACTCACCGCCCCATGTTCAGCGCCCAATCTCTCCTCCAGTGTTGTATGTGCATATCCTACTATGACCATTTCAGATTTCATTCGGGTCAAGCGCGCGACGGAAGAAAAAGAAAAGGAAGGCGGCTTGCTAGGGATGGGGGATGGGGGAGAGAGGAAAAAATGGAATCGTCGATTACGGTTCCTCCCTTCCGTTGTCGTCCTGGGCCAGAATGGGCAGGGCCGGCCAGTCAAGAGGCAAAACGCTCTCCTAACGAACGGGGCGTCGTTTCCCAAAATGTGACGGGCCGGCCTTTTATGCGACCCGTTGTCACACATTTTTGGTAGTTCGTGCCCAATGCTTCGCTGCGCAGCCAGCCGGTCTCACCCATTTGCTCAATCCTTTTCTCGTTTTGGTACTTGCAAACGACCACCCCGTCCCTCAGCAGTTGTCGGTGAGTGGGAGAAGCGCAGAGACTGGCAGAGACGCGCAGACTGGGACGGGCAGAAACCCACCAGCTGCCCAGCTTCCGTCCAACGGGAGACGCTTCTCGAGTTCCCCGTTCAGCGTTCAGTGGGAATATCTTGGGTGCGTCATCGGAGCCGCGCACTGTGCCGGGTCGGGTCTGTTTCGCTCGAGCCTTACCCTCACCTCCTTGTTTTGATTTGAGATTTCCCAAGTGAGAGACACACAGAGACCGTTGTCCGGCCATAGCGCTCACCTATTTCGCCATGCTAACGACCCAGCCCACCGGCATCTGAATACCGTCATTCACGCCATGGCCCGGCCACCATCGTGAAGAGCCTGCCGCCAAGGATCTTCGCCAGGAAATGGCCAATCGTCCGCGCCAGGGCGAACTCCACGCCCACGAGTCTCGATCCAACCGGGACTTTTTCCTCCTTGGGTACGAGATATATGTGAACGAGACGCGTTTCTTTCGTGGCGACCTGGTTGGAGATGGGGATGGTTGTCTATCACATCATCGCCTACCTCGTACCTTGGTTTGGAGCGGAACCTCCCACCATCTCGTCCGAGGGTACCAGATTTTGTTCGCATCATGTCCTGTCAGTCGACCTCGGAAGGAATAGAGGCTGGCGCTCCTCCTGCTACCGCCGCTCCTGCTTCTGCGGTCCATTTGCCCGATGCAGCATCTATCTACAGTATACTTTTCAGGTTTGCAGTCACAGTATGCCTTCCAGGATCAGATGCGCAGCGTCGCGGACATGGCATGAGCAGCGGCCCACCTTGATGGCATTTGATACGCGGTCTTGAATGTCGGCCTTTGTTGATCAACTGCTCCCTAAGCCCAATGGGAACTAGAGACCCGGAATGAAGCGAGAGAGAGCTCCAAAAATCAAGAGAAAAATCATTCTCCGGATGCTCGCAAGGGCGCATAGCAATCTGATGCCTGGTTCAAGTAAGATCACGACTATGGATTCTGGCCGGTCGGTCTCTCCGCTACTGTATGGCTCAAGCTCGAAATGTTTGGTCTGATGTCTAGACTCTATATGGGATGACGACTCTCCACCAGCCTCAGCCCAGCGCGGCATATGCGCATGGAGTCAGTGCGCGTAGTGTTGTGTTCTGAAGCTGCACCGTGGTTTTACAGCATTGAGTTCGAGACGCGGAGGCTGGAGAACGATGGGCGTCTGCTTACTACTCCCTGGACGCGTATCTGCCCCTCTCCTCTGTCGGAAGTGTAAATAGAGTCATCCTGGTCGGGATAGCCTGGGTACCCAGAAATTCTTCTTCTTCTATTCCTTCTTTCGCTTCTTTCTTCCATTGAACAGTCGGTCAAACAAAACTGTAGCTATCCCTGCAGCTTCCGGCTACATAGTGCCACGGCCCTGTCCTCTCCTGTCCTGTATGTGTAAGTGCAGTGTGTAGCTCTGGCGGGGCCTTTATTTTTCCTTCCATCAACCATGTCAAACAAGAGCTACACAACTAGTGGGCATCACGCCCCATAGTCTGTGCTCAGCTTGTTTCCGGATTCGATTCCAGCCTTCCCCATCTAGGGAGAGAGCGCGACAGAAACCGGAAGCTCGTGCTGGGATCAGCTTTCCCAGCATTGGCGGGTTGGCAGCAGTAGCTGCATATCGACCGTTTATGACGGAGACGGTGAGTGAGACGGCAGGTTTTTCTTTTCTTTCTTGGCTGGACGTTCAGCCACATGGGTCTTGGCTCGTCGACTCGGGGAGAAAAAAAAAGAAGAGGAGCTGGAGAAGGTTGCAATGCGATAATTGATAGCTACAGTGTGTACAGTCGGCAGTATGAGTATGCCATGGTCGGAGATCGGGATCTAATAGTTGTGGCAGGGGTCCAGAGATCGCCTGCCAGGCTCCTGGTCTCGCATCATTGATCTGACCTGACTGACGAGGAAAAAAAACAGTGTGTGATGTTCCCGCACACCCATCCCGAGATCCCAGGTAAAGGTCAGGTCAGGTCAAGGAAAGGTATACCTGCCCAATGCCTTTCTGCTTCTGGAGGAGAATGGCAGCCTGCTGCCGCAGGTGTGCGTCGATTCCATACAACTAACCGATATACCATCCCCCGGGGACCATCAGGTGTGACGAGGTGGGATGACGCGCATCATCTCGTAAAAGTTGAATGAGAGCTCACTCGCCCTGACTGACCGATCAAGTCCAATCGGCCCTCCGCACACTCATTGTTGAGAGAGCCCGTTGACCGTCATCAGGCTCTGAAACACCAAGTAGAGTCATTTGGCAGCTACCAGATATCATGTGACATCAGCTGGGCTTTGGGTTGAGTTGATCTGATGTTTGTAATGCGCGCATCGGAATGTTGATTGACTGATGCTACTATGGTCAGTCAGTTCTGCCACAGCAGCCCCCCGGTAGTGGCCCGGATGCGCAGGCCGGCGGGCCTGTGACTATTGTGATTATTCATTCTCTATTTCACCCCAAAACCACACTCTCCGTCGCATTGATGGCCTATCGCCGGCCAAGTCTCGTCACATCGCGACCCAAAGTCGTTATTCTCAAACTTTCCAAATGAACCCCCCTTAAGGCCTAACAAGCGACCACTGGTGCGGAGAGGATTGCTGAGAGGCTTGCGGTTATCTTTCCCTCCCTTCAGCACCAAACATGGCGCTCCAGGGTTGAGAGCCAGTCCATGAGGCTTGTCAGCGGTCATGATGACCCCACGGAGCGACTGGAACAAATGGGAAGCCGGCGACGGCTTCTAGTGGCTGTTAGTCGTCGGTCGTCCAGTCGTCGAGTCGTCCAGTGCGAAAAAAGGGTTGCATGGCCACACACACGGTGGTGATACTATTTAGGTAGCAATTGGCACCACCACCCACCACCACCCCCAAAAGACCATGTATCGCGGTATCTTTTGCGCGGTTGATGCCCAACGTGCCATGGCGCGAGCTCTGGTGCTTCTGGCTCGCTCTCCCGGCAGGGCTGTCGCTCCTTAGGCCCTCCCTGACTGGAAAACGAGCTCTCCACCCCCCATCTTTTCCTTCTAGGTTTTGGCCGTTTTGGGAAAGCCTGTTTGCGTAGACTCCGAACCGTTCGTCTAGCGCCCGTTTCATTTCTCGACTGGCCCAGGTTTCCCCTTCAATGGTATTCTTCTGGCGCATAGCAGCATAAGATAAGCATGACGATGGGCTGGGCCGGGTGCCGGGCGTGTAAGTTCTAGTTGTTTACTGTCGTAAGGGGGCGCGGGCGGTTCACTTGCCCGTTTTACCATTTCCTCGCTATTGCTCGTCGTCTTATGCGTTACGTTACGGACGACGGGAATAGTAGGCAATATGGCGACAATAGGCAAGCTTGAATTTGGGATTTTTAGCTCGCCCTGCCGGTCCAGACAGAAAACCGACGAGGAACAAACACTGTGATGGGGGAGGAGCTCTGGGAGGAGGATCGATCCAAACTATGCTGCTACTCGTCTGTAGATGGGGTCATCTGGGAAAACAAATGGGCATCGCTCCCCCTACGTAGAGGTAGGGGTCTCACCTTTCCTCCAATCTGGGGCCTCAATGAGGTTAGTCATACTTGCGGCGAGGGAGAATGCGACGGCGGGGGACAGTAAGAAAGAGTCCAAGATCCAAGACGGACCAGCACAGTTTCCAGCTCTGGCGGGCAGCCAGCCCGTCCAGTCTGCCCATCACTCGATTGATTGATTGATGGATTGATTGACTTGACTACTGACTGACTGACTGACTGAAATGCATACTCAGGCCCCTCCCACACCATCCCATCTAACCTACCAAGCACCCACGCCAGGCCCTTACCCACCCGCGATACTAGACGAAAAGCTCCTGTTCGTCGGTCCAAGGTATCGCGGGACCTCTCTGCTCCCCACTCGGTAGCAGTAGCAGCCATGACACTGCAAAGTAAATGGGCAGTACGCAGGATTCGGTACGGGTACGGAGTACCTCCTCCAACCCACCCCCGGTAGAGCAGCCCATCCCATTTGCTCCCACTACCCATACCCATACATGAGATGTACCTTAGTGTCGAAGGGTCACCCTGGCTGGTATCCAGAAACCTGACGGCTGCAACTCGCACCTTGCAACCCGGCCTGCCTGGGTCGGTCTTCTCACTCAGGTCATTCTTTAAGTACAAGAACTGCTGCTCCATCCCGTCGAGAGAATCTGCCCCCATCTGAAAAAAGAAGGGTAGCGAACATTATTGTTGCTACTCAATTCAACTCGATATCCTTTGCGTCCATCTCTGACATACTGCTACTACTGCCACTGCTACATTACATTATCCTTATTACCCGTCACCTCACTCACTCACTACTTTTTCTCCCACCACCTCCCGCATCTTATCTCAGTCTGGACGACTTAGGTGTCTGAGATCCTCTTTCTTTCTCACGCCTGTTTTATTTCTCTTCGCCTTGTTAGAGTTCATAAAGGTGAAATACTTGGAGACCAACATCCCCCCTCCTCCATTTCATCCGAACGAAGAGTGTGTGAGTCGATCCCGTCCGTTCCTACAACATACATTGCATGCCTACATACGCCCATACACTGTTGTTTCCCTGTTTAAAACCCTTCCCGGCTTCCCGCCCTCCCCACCAAAAGTTACTTCTACCAACCTCTTATCACTGCATCTTATCCTGTCTCGACGCTCTGAGACCACCATCCCCCCTCATAGTTCGCACACGTTTAGTGAGAGAGTGAGGGCAAGACTTGCATAGTCTTAAAGAACCACCATTCCTTCTGCTTGCCTGCATTCAAAAGCGAGAAAAAGAGCCCACGAACGAACTATTGGGGCGTCAGTTGCTAGAGCCACGGGACGAGTTGTCTTGTTTTCTACCCTTTTACACTATAATCGCGTTTCCTCTATTTGGGTTGTTGCGAAAACGCCCCCAAACCACGACCTAGCTTTAGACCGCAACAGTGCACTAATACGGATAGACAACAGCCTCTTATACTCTTCTTCGCTACACAGCAAAAAGCGTAAATACACGCCGTTCGAGTGTCATCTTCACATCTCGAACCCCCGCCCACATTCACCCTTCTCACATCCACACACCTTGCAATGGTCTCCAATTACCAGGTCCCGGCTTACTTCAAGCCCAACCCGCTCTCAGTCGATACGGCGCATGCGCAAAAGTGCTTCGACGACGACGACCATGCCATCTTTGAGGACTCTATTATGGATCACAGCGCGATAGACTCGGGACTGGAAATGTCCCCTCCTATGGCGGGCAGCCGCAGAGATTCATTTGCTGTCTCATCCTCATTATTCTCCCCCAAGACAGAAGACTGGCAGTCGGTAGACATGCAGTCCGTGCCGTCAAACAACCCTTTTCTCCCTCCCAGCAACCCCTTCATGAACGTGGACCAGTCCCAAGGATACGGCAACCAAAATCAGTGGTCTCTCGGTCAGGCTTCGGGCACATGCACTCCGCTGCAGGCCTTCGACGGCATGCCCACCGACTACGATGGCAGCGCCTCTCTCTTCTCGCAACGTCCCATGTCCATGCAAACGCCCTTCAGCAACCCCGGTGCCCAGGTCCCGCTCTTCCAGACAGTCGGCCCCAACAGCCACTCGATACCAACTTCTCCGCAGAAGGAGTGGATGGGCAAGGATGTCAAGAACCAGCAGGCCATGATCCAGCGCATGCGCCCGGAGAGCCCCATGATCCGGTCGCACAACGACCTTCGCCGAGGTGACGGGATCCGGAAAAAGAACGCCAGATTCGACATCCCCGCTGAGCGCAACCTGAGCAACATCGACTACTTGATCTCCCAATCGACAGATGAGCAGGAAATCAAGGAGTTGAAGCAGCAGAAGCGTCTCTTGAGGAACCGACAGGCAGCTCTTGACTCCAGGCAACGGAAAAAGATGCACACTGAGAGGCTCGAGGACGAGAAGAAGCAGTACACGGTGGTCATCAGCAACTTGGAGGACGAGGTCGCCCAGCTCAACCTGAGACTCGATCAGCTCATGCGTGACCGCGAGTTCACCCAGAACCACATCGAGAACCTTCAGATGGAGAAGGAGGAGCTCATCCAGAACCACACCATCGAGAGTGGTGAGCTGCGCAAGAAGGTCAGCGTCCTCACCGACCACGTCCACAGACTCGAGGTCAACAACGGCAACAACAACAACAACAACGGCGGCTTCTCCAACTCCTTCAACGGCATGGACAGCATGACGATGGATGCTCAGTGGGATAACATGAACTTCATGGGAGACTTCGCCATGGAACAGGATGTCAAGCAAGACGTCCAGATCGTCCAGGCGAAGAAGCCCGAGGTGACCTTGCCCGCCGAGGTCGAGAAGCCTTCCACCCAGAACGGCCTTCTCTTCATGTTGTTCCTTGTTGGCGCCTTCGTCATGTCCAACCGGTCCGCCCCCAGCATCCCGCGAGTGTCGGAAGACATGCGGGAGGCCTCGGCGGCCGTGTTGGAGAACGTGCTTAAGGATGCTGGTGTCTCACACTCCGCTGACGTTGTCACCGCTGCCGTTGCGCCTCAGCCATCGGGTACCAGCTGGGCGACGCCCATGGAGCTCCAGAGTGGCATGGATGGTGTCGCACCGTCCATGCTGAGCGAGCTCAGCGACTCTCTCACGCAGCCTACCCAAGAACAGACCACGGAGCAGATCTTCTCCATGACCTCTGCTCAGTACAACGGTGCCACCTCCCAAGACTTTATGCAAAACACCCCCGTGCGCTCGACGAGCCAGGGCCGGCGCAACCTTGCCGAGTCCCTTGCCGCCATGCGCAACAATGACAAGCAGTCCGCTGCTGATGTCTACACCCGCTCCCTCCTGTGGGACCAGATCCCTAGAGACGTTGTGCGCAACTTCGCCCGGATGGTGGCCGAGGCGAATCCCCACAGCGATCAACACGCCAGTAACGAAGCAACTTCATGACGATTTATGACAAAATGAACGACGACAGAACATCGAAAGCCCTCTTTCGATCTACGCAGCGGATTTTTTTTATTCGATAGTTTCCTTATTCCTTTTTTGGTATCTGGTAATACAGTCCACAACGCTCAGCGCGCAACCCACAACCATTCTCAGACCCAGTGTGTGCTCACGCACAGCAACGAAATCAGCTCTTGTCTAACTTTCTTGTTTGCGGTTGTCCCGTCTCTTTTCATGTTTATGTGTCGAGAATTAGCAAGCGAGTCAGCATTTTGATTTTGATTTGGAATTTCCATTTTCCTTGTGATGTGTCCAATAGCCAGTATATTGGCAACACCATCTCCTACTCTTTGGCTTAGCATGGCGAAAACGGGCGGTTGAGGGAACACATAGGGCGGGGCCAGGAATGTTTCTGGCCACCAGCTTATTACTTCTGTATAACGATCCTGGAGGTCAGGCAGGGCATAGGGACACAGGGGGCTGCACTAGGGAACGGTTTCACTGCAGCCCTCTGGGGAGGGAGGGGGGCGAGGGAAAGGAAATTGGGAATATCGGGATGCGCCGGGTGCGCCGCTCTGCATTCAGGATCGAAAACCAGAAGATCTATGAATAGCATATGCGCACAGGCGGGGGAGAGGCTGGGAGGGGCATTTTCTTTGGATGGAAGAGCGACCGATTTTTTTATGATGAATAATGTCTCACGACAGATGGATGGATCTCACGAAGGACAAGAGAGAGGGGGAGGGGGACAGAGAAGCGACCGGGCTGACGCGATGGAACAGTCTACAAGGCACAGAATCAGACGATTATTTTCTGAAATCCGAAGCCCTCATCGATTGGCTCCTTTGTTATTATTTTTCTTGGTTATCGGCATTCGAGAATGAGCCACAGCAGCAAGCAAGCAAGCAGCAGCAAAAACATCGACAGCAACCGCAATCAGCGCGCATCAGTATGGCGACAATGGAAGGCCCCTCTGTGTCAGTTCGCATATCGAACCCTCCTTTTCTCTCTCTCCCGTATACTACCATCTGGTGGCTAGCACACGATGTGAACCCCAGTCAATGATGACGAACTACGACGCTTCTATTCTCCAGCCATAAATATTTATTACATTTCTCACGTCTCTCATGACTATGCTGTGCACATGACTGTGATGCTTAAACTTAAATATGCCAGTAGAAACGGCCATGCTTCGTGATTTGAAGCAGTATAGCCACAAGATAAAGTCGGGGGACCGCGACTAAACTCGTAATCTGACGCAGCTCTAATCCTTCGGGACGCGATATGTATACACTGTCTCCTAGCCCCCCACGGTGACTCTACAGCAGAAAACTCTATGCCCGGCCTATCAGGTGGTTCTCTGCTTTGGTTTACTCAACTGTCTCTCTTTCTTCTCTGTCTGTAATCCTTCTGTGGGGAATTATATGCACGCTCGAGCTCCAGAATAGAAACAGCCGCCAGCCAGCCGCTTTTTCGTATATACTCGAAACCTGCCCGGTTGAATCTCATGGAAATACCCATGTTGACGTATTACGGGTAACGTAACTTGGAGGGGGACATGTGGCGAGGAAGAAGAAAGAATTAATTCTCCGAGACTGGCAACCATGTCCCAGCAGCAGCAGCAGCAGCACTGGCGGTGGTGATGGGTGAAAAGGCCAAACAACCAAGGAAGTAACAAAGAAGAGAAGCAAGTTGCAAGGTGGCCCCACGCAGCTCTTTACCTACCTACCTGTCTACCTGCCTACCTAGTTCGCCATGTGTGCCGAGACATGCTCGTGGTGGGTGTGCCACACCCTCTTTCTTTTCTTTTCCTCTTTTGCCTTGAGACATACAGGGAGCGAGCTCCTTCTGATGGTGGTGGTGGTGGTGCTGCCGGTGGAACGTCCAGGCGGCGGGCGGTTCTTGTGTAAGTGGTGGATACAAATGGCATAGATCGTGATTGGCGCACAGAAGAAAGAAAGCCGAATAAAAGGAATCATTCCGAAAAGGTCTTGCTTCATAGGTCAACGGTTCGAGATGATCTATGCGACTGATGGGACGGGTGGGGGCGAGACGAAGCCTGGGCGTGCGACTGAAAGGGAAAAAGGGATAGAGATGGGATGGCATCTCATGGCCCTAGAGTATGATGTGGCGTGCGTGACCTGTGACGAGATCTCGTGTGCGAAAGGATTGGGCTGAGCGCAGGCAAGCTATATCGTCGTATTTCTGGTTCTGTCTACTAGCATGTCACTTATTCCGCAACTTGCCTAATATAGTAATAAAGTACATGGCGCCTAGGAATGACTATTGATAGAACCACGCAAGGGAGAGACGACTGCTCTCCGCTTTGCTACCCAGCCACCTGAATTATCGAGCTAACACACGTATTTCGTCCGTATCGCATCAATATCCAGGCAGTCAGCTAAGTCTGGATGCCGCTATCGTCGTTACCTGACCTGCTGATCAATACTCGCCGGCGCAGACGCCCAAAAGAGGACGAGCACACACAAGACACTGGCATGCAACCTCTAGTCGTCTCTATCTAGTTACCTACATTAACCAAGCGAGGTGGGGTGATGGTGAAAGCCCGTGAGCCACAAGCAGCCGCCCCAAGAGGGTGTGTACTGTATGCGCTGTGATATTTGGGGTGTGTGTATGTAATGCCCCCGTTGTTGTGCAGTTGCACACTGCAGCCAAGGAACACTGGTCTGGGGTTGCCCTCACGAGCACACAAGACGGGAGAAAAGGAGTCCATAGGTTTGTTCAGGTGGTGGTGTGGTGACCAACCGGACGGGAATCTTGGTTTTGCTGGCTATCACTATTGGCGATGAACCGATGGGAAAAAGGAGGTTTGGAAAAAGGGGACATGACTGTCGTAAGTCCGGATCCGTGATACCCCATCACGATGCAGCACCCTAAAGGAGGCCTTGGGTATGCCTGGTGGGTTCACGAGGAGACCCCCAGCCACACCACCACCCATTGGCACAGTGATCGACGACTAGATGCTGTCTTGATCTTCACGCCTCTACCACTTGACCGGGAATGCACATGCAGGCAGCTCGGGCTCGGTGAAGTCATATCGCAGGCGCAGACATGCGCAGACACGATATTGCAAAAACGGTGTTTCCTTGGTTTTCCGAAAGCTTACTACTACCGGCCATCATCACGAGTAAGTCATCCTCCATGGCTCCAGGCCACTCACTCGCTAGTACCGGTGCTGCTACCCAACTTACCCCGCCATGCCCATGCCGAGGGCTTCTAATCAGCGTCACTCACACCGAGAATAGCACCTCGTATGTTTTCCCCGTCCTCTGACTGGCTCTGTCGTCAATTGGGCGCTATTACATAACTTGCAGGAACGAACGACCCAAAGTGCGCTCCTCCTTCCGTCTGTTTACCAGCGCTTGCGGCTCCCCGAGGCGCCGCTGCCAATTGCCCCGCGTTTCAGAATGGCCACAAGATCCACCTCTACATACAATACAGTATCAATAACTTCGAACAGTTCGTGTGCGGCGTACTCATCATCATGTATGTGTAGGATGATGTACGACCGACGCAGGGAAGCTGCGCAACCACATCTAGCATCCCTTCTCTGACTCTCCCATTTCTCGTTTTCTGATCCGAGTCGCTCTGCCCTGCCCGCTGCCGTGCGCCGCGATCTCTTTTCTCGTCGTACCAACCTCGAGCTCTTCGCCCGGCCAGGGCTTCTTTCAACGCGGACAGGGACGAAACCAAGCAATGGCATATATACGGTTGCAGTTGTACCTGATGTCACAAAGCCACGATCCATCATCTTGTTGCTTCCGGAGGGGGTCTATCTCCCGAAGACGACATGTGTATGAAACGAGCCATGAAAAGAAGTGCCGACATGATAATTCTTACTCAGCAGTGCATTGCATATTTGGAGATAAAGAAAGGAAGGTCCAAGTAAGACACTGTCAGCACTCTAAAGATTCCCTCATCCTTCATATCTGTCTCTTTCTCTCCCCCCCTCTCTCTTTGACTCGCCCTTTCTTCGTCATCCGTCCACAGCCTGCTGCTGATGCTGTGAGACTTCCGAAACTGCCTATCTATCTTTGTGTGCCTTGGTGATACGCACTTCGCGTTCTTACCACCCTACCCTTTCCTCGAATCGGGTGCCATCCGGGACGGACGGACGATGCCCCCTCCAAGCTCTGACGAAAACACAGCCGACGTTCCCATATTACACGCATGCTCTCCTCATCACACATAGGCGGCGGCGGCCCTATTGATAGACCATTGGATCGATCCCAGTTCGAGCACCTAAACTCGGGTTACTGTACCTAGTAGAATACGATGTACCTGGGTAGTCTAGGAGTGACGAAACGATAATATACAGCTACCAGGGCCAGCTGCGCGAAGAATGCGGACAGCCCTGTGCGCGGGAATCGATGAATCAAGGCGGAGATGATATCAGAAGAAAAGACGGCAACTTGTTCTAGAAGAGACAAAGCCGCCCCTAGCCCGCCCGCCTCGACGGAAGCCCGCCTCAGCGGAACGGGGCTGAAACTGCCTCCCCCTCCTCACTTTTAGCTAGATAGATTGGTTTTCCGTCACGGGATTGTGAACTTGGATGGGTTGACGCGCCTCGCTAACCAGACACTGCTTGGAGCTGACTGACTGACCGACTGACCGACGAGCTTTGGAGGGCATGAGCGGGAAGCATCTTGTGAGTGTGTGTAAGCTTGCATGGGTCAATATATTGACCTCACACCCAACTCTGGAGGGAGTCCTACAAAGCAACGCGCCCATTTGTACCACCTCCGAGTCTAGCAGTGTCTGTGTGTGCCCATGTACCTGTGTGTCTGCGTATCGATGACACCAACTGGGACGAATTAGGGTTGTATGCAAGCCCAGAGAAATCAGAAGGAATGCCATCCGTTCCTTATCCATCCAACCAGCCCTCATTCTGCCCTTCTCTCACTCATTTTCTTACCCTATCCTACCAGAATGTTACGTTTCTCCCCCGCAAATAGGCATGTGTGCATGCAGCACACACACACACACACACACATACTACATACGCTCACTCACCTGCTGCTTATTACTTGACCGTGTAACCACTTCGGCACAGTGGGGTTCTTTTCCGCGTAGGCTTGGTAGGTAACATTCCTCAACCCGTCTGACCAAACAGAGATACTCGATGCTACCAAAGTTCGGGTTGCAAGCAACCCCTTACGCAGCAGCAGCAGCAGCAAGCCCATCACTTTCTACCCAGACAGCCTCGATCACGATGAAATGTCTCGCCGAGTATATATTACGCGCACATATCCGCGCAGTCCCAATCGAATTGCCGGCACCGCAGACTGCTGCTGCTGCCGCTGCTGCAGGAGTGAGTAAGTGAGTGAGTGGTGGTAGTAATATTGAAGGCATTAGCAACGGAAATATATATCCAATGACGTGATTATATTGTTCTCTCACTTCCAGAAACAGCAATAAACCAAAAAAGCCCCCCGTTTCGCATCTCCAAAACCGTAAGATCCTAGCGCCAACCGTTGGAACCGTTTTGAGTATTACTTTTTCTTGCTGTGCTTACCACCATTCCCATTGGCATCGGGAGGATTGTATTTGTCCTTCCATATCCTGCGTGGTACCCAGTTTTAGTAAGTAGACAAGAGAGTAAAGCCGAGGACGATGAAGACACGAGGCAAGCAAATATCATGAAGCAGGGGACGGGAAGTGCAAATAAACACAGCCTCGACGACAAGTCGTATGAGGCATTAAATCAAGGGAGGGAGAATGGGAATAAGAGGGTGGTCAGATGTGTGTGAGATCGCGCGCATGCGTTTGCTTCCAAGGCAGATAGGCATCGGCTATTGTGCCATGACAAGATAACCCGGGGAGAGTGTGTGGGCAGTGTAGTGGAAGAGTGTGCGTTCCGTTTCTCCCCAACGCTTCCGTTCCGGACTGCTTGTGTATATTTGGGCCACCAACCAGGCCTCGCCCTGGGTAGGTGATGGGGGACTTGCCCGCAGGGCCAACCACAGACCATGGAAGAACAGAGGGTGACTGACCCCAGGGATCAGGAACCCCCAAGGAGGCCCAGAAAGGAGTGGGAAAACAAGGCGAACAGGCCAAGAAAAGGCTGCGTCGATCGACAGCCTATCAACGCCCTCTGGCAGGTGTCATCTGCGACGGCCGTTCTGCAGGCCTCGGGCCGCGCCAATAACAATGACGAAACGCTTTGTAAGGGAAAAAACAACAATAAATAGAAACGAAACGAGAGGTTGACAAAATGCCGACTTACCATGTATTCCCTAGCGTCTTGTTGCCGTTTTTCTCGGCTAGCCGGTAGTACTTCGCGGCAGAATACTGTACGGAAAAAGCAAGAGTTGTCAGCCTCATGTGACGATATCAGATCAGTCGTTGGGTTGGATGCAGGCGCATTGCGGGCGTGAGGATCATGGCTTGCGCCGACAGATCTGGAACGCCAGGCAGGCAGGCAGCCAAGGGGCTACCCCATGAGGCTTTCGTTGATGCCCAACGTCGCCGTGATACATGAACCCGCGATCCTTGGAGGCCAGCCTACAGGCTCAGCCTCCCTCGGGCCCCGGGCCAGACGGAGAAAATGTCCTAAGCCACGGAAACCCGTGGGATCGAGGCTCATCCGTCCACTGGAGCGGAACGCCCTACCAATGACGACGAATGATACCTTCGTCCAGGGGGTCGTCACTGAATGGATGGCTCGACAATCCGCGTCGGCGTTGCGTGATGTGATATTGGGTGATGATGGATGATGCTGTTTTCGTGCCCAACGAACGTACCTTGTCCTTCTTGCAGCCAAAGCCCTCGACATAACACCAGGCAACCTCGTTCATGGCGTCTAGAACCCGGACATACATCGTCAGCGGACCCGGGAACTCGTAATCGAAGGATCGATCGATGATCCTTCACTGTGCGTGCCAAGGCAAAACTTACCGGTATCTCCAAGATTCGCGGCAGTCTCGTAATACTAATCGGATTCGACCCAACACACATTAGCGAGCTAAAACCTCGCCCCTTTTCGGTGGGTATTGCGCATCGGCTGCGGGCAAGCCAGCTGCGAGGTTGCAATGATGATTGATGCCCACACTCACCTGTTTCGCTGCGACCGAATCTTTAGGTATACCCCATCCATGGCGGAAACAGTTGGCCAGCTCGAAGATGGCCAGGACGAGCTCGCCCTTGGCAGCGCCTCCTTTCTTCATGCCGGCTTTCAGGGCCAAGTCCTCGACCAGCGCGGCGTTGGAAGCCGCAGCCGAGAGGAAGGTGATGGCGCGTGCAGGGTCGGGCGTGCATCCCCAGCCGTGCCTGAAGTGATGATCAAAAACAGGATGTTAGCTACTTTTGTCGGGTCCGAAGGTGCGGCGCAGCATCATGTCAGGTTGCCACCACCCCTTTAGATAGAAGCTTATGACATTGTAGGCTGCGCAACAACAGCAACAACACCGCCACTGTTGCCCAACGACTCACGTATACTACGACTTGAGACATCGTGACCTCATGGGGGCTGCTCTGTGTGTGCGTCCTCTGAGTGACTACTGACCTTAGTGCGAGCCCGTATAGCACTTGACTCAGGGGGTTGTTTGCCCCATTGGGATCCGCCAGGATGCCGAATTTCACCGTAGACTGCTCCAGTTGCCCGTCCTCGTGTAGCCGAATCGCCTCCTGAATGTCGGCGTCTATTTGCTGGGACGACACCTTGCGTTCCGTAGTGGGCCGAGGCGCGTTCCCGGCCGCGGCCGTGGCAGCCGCGCCGAACCCCGCGTCGCGGCTGTCGCGGCCGTAGTTCAGCGGCGGCAGCTGGAATGGGTTCTCCTTCTCGGCGAGCGGGCTGGGCGTCACCGACCCGGAGCGGCTGCGCGCCTGCTCGGTCTGGTGGGCCAGGATGGTGGCGCGGGCCTCCCACTCGGGCTCGGCGGCGTCGGGCGGCAGGTTGATGGTCGGCAGGTTCTCGGGCACGAACTCGGACGTCGTGGCGCTGGTCCGGCGCGACGACGACGACGTGCCGATGTGCAGCCTTTGCGACAGCCGCCGCCCCATGGTCTCCTTTGGCCGCAGCTGGTTCTCGCTACTACTTCTCTGGTTTTGCTGTTGTTGCTGTTGTTGCGGGAGCGGGGGAGACGGGGAAGCGGCTGTCGTCGCCGCCGCCGCCGCCGTCGCCGCAGCAGCTCCTTCGTTCGCGTTGCCGACCGAGCTCGTGCTGCTGCCGCGCGACCGGCTCTTGAAGACGTCGAGGCTGCGTCGCGGCTTGGCGGCGGGGGCGGCGGTCAGGGCGGACGAGTCCTTGGCCGTCTGGTATTCTTCTTCGGGGGCGGGCGGGAAGATGCGCTCCTCGGTGTGGGTGTCGGATCGGATGAAGGTAAACTCTGGCGCCGCTAGCCTGTTCACTGCGTCGGTACCATCGGCCGAATAACCTTCGGACAGCCGGTCCTTCTTCTTTAGCATGTCACGGAGCCCCATGTTTGCTTTGCGCTCGAGAGTCTGTTCCGGCAGCGGTGGGGGTTTCTGGCGCGCGCGCGTGCGAAACGTGAAAGGGATCGAGAGACAGAGAGTGCGGGTGCGAGACAAAGGCAGAAAGAGGCGGATGTAAGACGGCGGTCGTTCAGAATAGAGGCCTAGTTCAGTCCCTGGTCCTAGTCCTAGCGAGCCAATTGATGCGTTGTCGTGGGCGCGGAAACGGGTGAGACGACGAATATATATTACATATACCGGTCGGTACTGGAGTGAGGCAGGACTATATTGAAGGTAATGTACACGCTATTTGTTGGCAGCAGTTCCCGCAATGCATGGACGGACTTACTTTAACTCAAAAGCAGGAGACGGCGGGTTCCTGGCTTTGGCTTCGCCTTGTCCCGTGAAGTCATTTTCAGCTCCTGCATAAAGATAAAGCGCTGGAAGTTAGTTGGTCGTTTACTTTATCCCATCCCATCCCTCGCCTTCCCGCAAACCCCGCCTGTCATTCCAGGGCCAAGGGCCCCCCAGGCAGGGCAAGAGGGGCACCACTGTGGCTGAGCCGCAGCCCCCGAGCGACACGCTGACACGCTTGCATCGCCCCGCCGGCCACTAATCGACCACTAACGAACAGATGCCGGCGCCTACTGGCATCGACTTTGTCTGCAACTTCAACTGGATGTTGATCAAACTAGCACGTAGCCTACATACAATAAAGACAGCGGGTGTATATTCATAGCAACGGTAGCTTCTCGAGTTCCACATCTGCTTCTTGCCACGCGTCCCTCTTCGTCTTCGTCTTTGTCTTCTTGAGTCGTGCCGGCTTGGGGTTGGTCAACAACCTCCACTGCCTCCAGAACGCCTGGAGCAGGACCTCATTGAACGATTGCAACTCCACCCCGCGTGACGTCGCTGCCCGAGATGTCGACCGAGGTGCTGCCGTCCGGGTTCTTCTTAACTCCGTCGATGCTGCCGGCATTCTGCCCGTCGATCACCGTCAGCCCGCCGCCCGTGAGCTCGAGGGGCTTCCCGTTGACGACGATGGACTCGCTGTTGATCTCGTCGGCCGTCCGCAGGCCACCGGACGCTGTCACGACCTCGCCGACTCCGCCGCTGATGGTCCCGTCGCCGACGAGGACGCCGTGGCCGCTGACGGTGGTGCGCTTGACGGTCGTTTCTTCTTTGCTTATTGGGGATCTGTCTTCCAGCCCGGCTGGTGGCGGCAGGGGGCTGGCGCTGATAGGGGCTATCACGAGGGAGGCCGCGAGGAGCAGGCGTACGCAGAACAGTCCGAAACGACAGTGGTTGTTGCTGCTGTTGGTCGACATGATACTCGTAAGTACTGTCGGATGAATATGTTGACTATATATATTAATGATCGTGTATTGTTCTTTCTTTTTTTGCTGCGCGTGCTTTTGGGCTTGGTAACGTATGATCGGCAGGCCTTGTATTTACACGTCAGTGCTCTCCTTAAATATTTCCAATAACTTGGTTATGGGGCAGGGATGCTATATCATTGTGAAGCTCTTCAGTATGCGATCTGATGTTTCAGCTGATCCCAGATCGCACATGAGGCGTTTGCACTTCCGACGCCAACCCTCCTGAGCTGAGCAACATCAGATCAGACTCTGGGTAGTCCAGATGAGTCTAGAAGCTCGAGAGAACCCGGAAATCTGCCAGTGATCCTCCCTGGCTCGGTGATGCTCATCTTTCGTTCGTAAGCCAGATCAGGTACAGACATGCTTGGCTCCCCTTTTCCCCAGACATGGGCCGGGCGATCCTAAGCCAAGTCACAATGTCTTGCTTCAGAGCTTACTGGTATTATACGAATGGGCTCATTATGACCTTCTCGAAACACCAAGTGCTATGCGTTTTATAGTTACAATCTTTGTATCGCCTTATTGTGAAAGCGAGCTATTGGAGTAAATTCGTGGTCAACTGTCACGCGAGTCAAGGTGGAAGTCTATGCTCTGCTGTCATCCGAAACCGCCTCGCGGCCAGCTATTCTCCGGAGTTGAAGACTCTCTTGTCCCAAGAGGTACGGGTTTGCGTAAGATTGATTGGAATAAATTCGACTTAGATCACCTCGACGCACGAGGCGCTTCTTGTATCCATAAATCACGGCCAAGGATATACGGCCCAGACAGTCACGAGGCACTACACCATTAAGCACACTTGATTCAAGAGACGTTGTATGTATATCCTAGGCTGAGTCATATATAGCTGTTATGGACGTTTGACCCGCTGTCATGGCTTTTCGGACGAAACCTCGCCCTGTTGGGCGAACGTAGTCAACCAACCTTTGCCGACATTCTACCTTGGATCCCTCTTGGGTGGGTGTGAGAAGTAGGCAAGTAGCAAGCTTACTCATCTTCTACCTCTCTTGCTAGGAGGAACCTCGCTGCGTCTAATTTGTTCCATTTGCTTCATTCGACTTGTCTGTTGTGTGGTGCTGCCAAACCCCGGACAACTGGCAACGAGTCTTCAAGCCTGCTGGACCATTCGTAGACGCAATTACAATTAGTCACTACTAAGGTATATAAATAGGAAAAACACTCAAACCTGGAGGAAGTACCAAAGCTGTTGCCCGACACCATAGATCTATCAAACATCCACTCAAACTTACTCCTTTCCTACAACATAAACATATGTTTACTATAATAGTGGCCCACGAATGGTATAGGTTAGTTATTCCATAGGCTGGTTCGCTTAATGCAAGCGGCATGTAATGTTTGCTCGTTTCAGTTGGGTATATGATTGTGCACCCAGACAACCAGTGCGTCGTGTTAATTACTCACGGCATCATATTATGTTGCATTTGAGTCATAGGCACCACGTTGTTATTGCTTGTGGGGAGATACAGATGCTGTTCGTCTACAAGATAAGATTTCGATTTCCCAATAGTAGTTGTTGTTTCGAGAACCATAGCCCTGAGGTTTAATAATTCAACAGCGAGGCTATTGTCCTGTTACCCCTATTTGATATCTCAGTCATATATGTCTATTTTGGAAGCTGCATTATATATGTAGGGCAGGCAACTATTTGTTCTGCCAGAAGTGTCTATCAAAAATTTGGACTCCCTATTGTTGCCCATTGTTCCAAGTCCCGACCCCTTAGGCATAAATGCCAGCCATGGATTGTGGTGGACAGCCAAAGACGTCTGTCTACAACCAGCCAAAAGCTATATAAACGCCCTCTGTTTCGCTCCAAGAGCCAGCTTCTAAGCCCCTTTACCTTCATTCTACACATACCAACGCGAAGGTCGACATCCATCGCGCTTGGAATTGCATTTCAACTCTCCATAATCACCAGCTCAGTCTTTCCTATTCCATCCAAAGCAATGTTTAATTCCAATAATGCTACTGCTGCGGCGAATGGGGGACACTCTGGAGTCATTCCTTATCGCGAATCCATGATCTGGCATTCCATCTACCCCCCTTTCGGCTTGGCTAATGCCAACCACTTTGGTGACGGGGATCACCGTAGCCCTGATTGGAAGAGCATTTCCCAAGGCGCCCGTCCTCTTACTGCTGGGAATCTGCCAGGCCTGGCCACCGATAAAATTTTACGCTTCAGCGACGGTGATGACAACCGACTCCGGCCCTTGGCTGCTGCCAACCAGCTGAATCCGACCCCCTACCTCACGCGAGGAGGCTGGGCCATCACCAATAATGATTCACAGCCCCGTTATGAGGCACCCGCTGGTATATCCCGTCCCGAGGCACACAGCTGGCGACCCGATATTCGGAAAGAACATGCTGTCGCTGACCAGCCGGTCACCAACCCGAAAGCCGCATACCCACCTCGCAGCCCTACCACGCAACACCGCCGTCAGCTTTCCGCCGATACCGTTGCCGTCGACTCGAACTTCCAGTTCGCTGAGACATACTCTGGAAACCGCATGGCCTATTCCAACTACTCGGCTAACATCCCCGATCACCTGAACTGCTCGGTGTTCATGCGTGGTCTGCCGCCCACGTGCAGCCACAGCCTGTTGCTTTCGCTCATCCGAGGGTGCGGAAGCAGAGTCTGGGCCCTCCACATCAACCGCCCAGACACGCGCAACCCGCACAACTGTGCGGCAAAGCTGGTGTTTCATAAGCGTTGCGGTGTCGATTGGTTGTTCGGGCAGATCCGGAACGGCCAATTCGTGGTTGACGGCTACCGGCCCAATGCCGTACTCAACAAGATCAAGTCGGCCCCGATGCCAGAGAACGACCTCCGATGCCGCGTCGTCTGTGTCTCGGGCCCGCCGTCCCTCGTCAATCTCGAGTCGCTGGGCTCGGTCTTCCGCAGAAACTTTTATTATGACATGGACCAAACTTTGAGTGTCATCGACCGCCCAGATTATCGTCTTCTCGAATTCCGTTTCGGGTCGGCGCGCTGTCAAGGAGAAAACGCTATACAGGCTCTACAGTCACATAAGGCTCACGTCCAATCCCTTGCGGCCTAGGAGTCTGTGGAGGACTGGTCTCAGGTACGGTTCGGTTACGGTTACGACCCCTGTGAGTAAGCTTGGAAGGGCGGTCCTTTGGGTATTGGATATGATTTTGACATGACACTGGGGATATTGGGCAACAGGAATTGCGGTGTTGATGCTAGCTATGATAGAATAGGATACACCGTCGGGATGAGGTTCTTAGTACCGATAAGAAGCATACTGATTTGCCTGCCTTTTACGTCTTTGCTTTCCATCTTGTCTCGCGTTCTACAGGCCGGCTTTCAAACAGTTTCTTCTTCTTGTCTTGTGGGTCACACACAAGTGTATCTAGGCGTCTCTGGCTGAATGATTTTACAACTCAGTTTTCTCCAAGAACGACTGGAGACAAGAGACTCCTGAATTACGTACAGGTGTCACATGGATTCATCGCGACCCTTCACATGGTGGTAATCGAGTGGCTGTGGCTGGCAGCGCCTTGATTTTACTTTCTGCATGCATGGCACTGCAACCCTGACCTGCATGCCACCGTATCCACGATCTTGACTGACGTGCCATCCGACACCCGAACCCAGCCGTCAATCAATCAAATGGTGGCAGTATCATCGACCCCGCACCGAAGTCGACGATCTTTGGACGAAATACCCATCTCGAGTAAATACTGATCGATAACCGCGGCAGTAGTCTCCGTATCGTTTGCCACCATCGTATCTTTGATTCGTTGCTTGATTCTAGTGCCAATGATGACAGCGGAAGATGGAGGTGTAGCGTGTTGGATGATTGGAGGCTTTTGCATTTGGAGTTGCATTGTCCAACGCTTCTCCTGCATCGTGCAACATCGTCCCTGTCTGTTCTCTAACCGCATGGAGATAAGATGGCGAGTTTCTGCTGCTTTCGAGTCAATCATGACCGAAGCTTCTTTCGTCTCACTTCACTACGTCTAATAAATAGGCTGTGTCCCGACTTCGGAATTCGGTTGTTTGTGTTCCCCCCATCCCAAGGGTTGCTGTTAGCTCTATCCGATTGAACCCAACATGGCTCTCCTGGACCTCGAGATTGGCAAGATAGGCTGGCTTTTCGTCGCACTTGCAGGGCTCGTCCTGTGCTATGGCATACAAGCCGTGGTGACCTGGCACCGGCTGCGACATATTCCCGGGCCGTCCCTAGCTTCCTTCTCCTACCTGTGGCTGGCCAAGGTGACTCGTAGCACGAGACAGTGGTACATCTACCGCGACCTACCCAAGCAGTATGGCCCCTTGGTACGAGTAGGGCCCAACGAAATCAGCACCGACGACCCGGAAATCATTCGGAAGGTTTCTGGCGTTCGAAGCCCTTACGGTAAAGACTCATGGTATGATGCTTTCTTGCAAAGTTTTGTGTGAAAGAAAAACGGGAGAAAAGGAGAAGAAGGGAGAGAGAAATAAGCTTGGGCATATTATTAACCTTTTTCTTTAGGTATATGGGATCGAGATTCAACCCATTTGAAGACACCATGTTCACCACCTTGGACGTCGCGGCGCATGACAAACAGAAAGCCAAGACGGCATACGCGTACTCGGGCCGTGGCACGACGGCACTGGAGGACGGGGTGGACGAGCAAATGAAGGAGTTGATCGCACTGATAAAGAGAAAGTACCTCAACAAGGAGGTGAAATCTGGCAGTGGCGTCCAACAAGAACCGAATCGCCTGCTCGACTTCTCGAAGATCATCAGCTTTTTCACCATGGACGTCATTACTCGCGCCGGGTTTGGCCAAGAATTCGGTTACCTTAAAGCCGACGAAGACCTACATGACTTTCTGCGCAGCGTGAGAGAGAACTGGTCCGTCATCGCCGTTACGCTTGACGTGCCTTGGATAAGAAACGTGCTGTATTCGACCTGGTTCCTCCGGTGGTTTGGACCTCGAACGACAGATAAGGTCGGTATGGGGAAAGTCATGGCGTAAGTAAAACAAAAACACCCAAAAACTAAGAGCACTCATTTTACGGCAAAGAGCAATAGCTGACAGTGCTTCGTCGTGAAGAGTAGCCGAGAAAGTGGTGGGGGATCGTTTTCGTCCTGACGCGAAGGCCCAGAAGGACATGCTGGTACGCAACCTCCTCGCTTCTCATATAGCTCAACATGCGACTAATGCAAGCTTTCAAACAGGGCGCCTTTATGGCCCATGGTCTGACCCAGAAGGAGTGCGAGACCGAAGGGCTCTTCATGGTAATCGCGGGCAGCGACACGACGGCGTCCGTCGTCAGGAGCACCATGCTGCACCTCATCTCGAGCCCGAGGGTATACAACAAGCTGAAGCGAGAGATCCGCAAAGCGGTGGACGAAGGGCGAGCGTCCAGCCCTGTAACGTTCGAAGAGGCCAAGGAGATTTCTTACCTCCAAGCCGTCATCTACGAGGGTCTTCGCATGCGAGCGCCCGCTCCTGGACTGTATCCCAAGCTGGTACCGGCCGGGGCGACTGGCTCCACGGAAAGTTCATCCCAGCAGGAACGGCTGTTGGCATGAACACGGCTGCCTTGACTCGATCAAAGGCCCTCTTTGGAGATGACGCGGATCTCTTCCGCCCTGAACGCTTCGAGGAGATCGACGGGACAGCTCGCACCGAGTTGGAGCGTCTGACTGAGTTGGTTTTCGGCTATGGCCGAACCATGTGTGCCGGAAAGCCCGTCGCTTTCATGGAGCTCAACAAAGTTTATTTTGAGGTGAGTGCTGGTTTTCCTTTTTCCCCCTAAGATCGTTTCTTCGCCGATTGGCCCAAGGGTGTCCCGCTGATTATGGTGTGCCTTGCCTTGTTCCAGCTACTTCGTGCTTTCGACTTTCAGCTGGCCAACCCAAGCAAACCTTGGGATAGTAAGAGCTACGCCGTGTGGGTCGAGGAGAACATGTGGGTGAGTGTAACTGAGTCGTGCTGTGAATAGCATGGCTCTGCTTGCATATGTGTGTCTGAGTTGACGGTTGCCGTATGGTGAATGTATGTACCTGCATCAGTTCGGAAATGATCGTCTTGGGTGCGTAATCAAACACCGAGTTGGCAAGATTTGGGACTTGGCTCTGTTGTGTAACATTCCCACCGCCTTTGTGTAGCCTTACGGTATACATCGACACCGCAGGATGTGTAGTTGCGATGCGAGTATTGGGGAATCCCAAAGAGGCCACATGCCAGATGAATGTATTCGAGGGCCTCTACCTGCTGAAACAAACAGGGAAAAACATATAGCAACCCCAGGTTTACATATGCATGTAATACCTTATCAATATGGTGGCTGAACATTAGCGTTGGCTCCTAACAACTATGGTTGCACATGCAGACGCGGAGAAAGAACCCCGTCAAAACTGGGCGATAGTGACTGGGATGGGGTATATGGGGGGTATTTGCACAGGTGTGTCGCATCATCCACGACCAGCCGTGCCTCACCACCCGATGCGTATGGATAAGCTGCCCCGTCTACTACGACGACGCGGCATGGGCTGACCCAGACCTGGACACGACAGTAATCACGGCTTCACCGCTGATCGTCTAGCCGCCCGTGATGTATACGGTTCGCCGACCTGAAACGTGTGGCTATTGGTAGTGGCCACCACGGAGTGATATGATAATGACGCACAGCAACCCTAGGACAGCTGAGATTGATGGACGGTGTACGAGATGGTTGTTGGAAGCCGGGGAAGAGCAATCTGCCATGCATATGCAGAGAACCCTTGGCAGTCTTCTGGAAAGTTTCCTGACGTGGCCTTTTTACAAGGGTTCCCCGTCAGCCTGCGCACTTATCCTTGCTGAGCTGTTGATGAGGTGGTTGCGGATGGAACCCGAGAGGTCTTGCCGTTCCGCCAGTAGATCCTGACTCTTGTCACGGCCACTATTCGGCAGTAAATGCTGCATTTAAATATGTTGATCCAATGTAGCTTTCTCGCCGTTGGAAGACCTGCATGTAGTAGCCATACATGTCATGGGTAGATCAACCAGATCGGCACATAGCGTACCGTAAAGATATAGGAGGCGAATAACAATGGGCCGGGCTCCCTGGCACCCTATGCAGGTAACCCACAGGGCCGGATAATCAATAGCATTTGGGCAAGAGAAACATCAACGTTGGAGGTTCTCTGTATTCGACGAGTTTTCAGGAAACGTTTCCACAAACTAGATGTCGGTACTTAATTTAAAGACCGTCCTGGTAAAAAGGGGGCGAACTGCAACGTAAAGCAGGCTCGCTCGATGGACCCATAGATAAACTGCAGTTGGAAGAGTTTCGGATGGACCGAGTATGTAGATGGAACATGGAGACGGACACCGCCGAAAGAGACGGAATATGGGGTAGGTTCTTCCCCTCTGGTGTGTCCGCTAGTCACCGCATTTTCTTGTCTTCTCACTGCTTCGCGGAGCCTCATCAGAAAAGCGAGATTGGTTCTGTGCATAACAGCTTGTAGCCCGCCCCCTACTACCTGGTGAGATAGAATTTTGGGTTTCACTCGAAAACGACGAAACAGCAAGTAAACTGCTGATACTTCCGGGTGGTCGGAATATGACACCGAAGAACTGCGTAAAGACCAAATTCCAAGGCACCGATATGGAAATCGAGCTCGATCCAAGCTCTGATCAAAGCCATGGTGGAGGACAGCCAGTCAGCCTTACCGGCCCTTAAGTTCCTGGATGTCCGATTCAGAGATTAATCCAGCGGGGCAGGACATAGATCTTGACGGAGACTGATAACACCCCTGGCAAACCAGGGGCGTCTTGTGACATGTGCGCATATCCAGGATTTGTGTGGCGGTGAAGGTGAACAATGAAGCAACAATTTGGTCAAGACATCCTTACGATTGACCGTCTGGATGTGAGAACCCCGGGGTCCTGGCCCATAAAGGAAGGGAAAAGGGTGTGGTGGGTGGATGGATGCAAGAGGGAGTTTCGGTAAAGGCGTAGCCCCTCCAACCTGCAGCAATTGAAAGTGGCAGCCACAACCGCATCAAGTCTGAAACCTAAGTAGTACCTGCGTAAAGACGTGCACTTCCTAGCATAACTAGTCAGCCTGCTAGACCGTGCGATGCATCTAACGACCGCAAACGTTATGACCAGTAGTCATATTGTTGGACTGATCATGCCTTGTCGAGGTTGTAATGTAAACCAAGCCGCTTAGGTTGTAGCGTTCCTGGTAGCTGCAAGATAAGTCAGCATATTTGGCAAATTCTTACATACCGCTTCTCTCGTTTGCACTGCCCGATCACCACGTGGGAGGAGTTGTGCGTGTGAGATCATCGCCTCGTTGGCGGGTTGGTGTGGTGGGCAGAGATAAGAGGGGTGGGTGCCTCAACCGAGCGTGCCAATCCAGCTAATTCATCGTTTTTTCCCCTTTTATGTTTTTGCTGCTACCCTGTGGTACACGTTCAGCGTGGATGGCAGCTGCCTTGCGCCGCTTATGCACATCAAACCGATAGATCAGCTCCTTCGCCAAGCATATCAGTGGGAAAGGCCGTCCATCTAACGTACCATGTTTATATCGCTGAGCTGCTGTGCCGCCGTGGAAATGTATTCGAGTCATCTGCCCCAAGCCCCCCAGCTGCGGGTAATTGACCGACATCAACGTTTTCAAGGATTCCGCTCAGTTGACCTACAGGGAGGCCTTCCTATTTGATGATTCAAAAGCCAGGCTGACAGGGGAAAAGCGACGCAGTCTTCAACTCTTACACACCCAAGGTAGCTGCTCAGGGCAGCAAAATACCTGCTGGGCCTTTACGGGATATCACACATTTGCGATATGCTCCTTTCAAAACAAGGCTGGCGTTTCTCGGGTGACCCTAGAGTGTATGGCAAAAGGAAAATGGGTATTTGATCCGATTTCCGAGAAAATATGGGGTGTTTGTTGGGCGATTGATGGAAAGCCACAGGAAGGCTGATCGGCAGGTGCTGTGAAACAAAACTAGGTGCTGTAAGTACAGACGCCAGACGTCAACGTTAACGTATGCAAGCACCAGCATGCTGCATACTGTATTCCCACCGAACTTGGCAAATCCGGTTGCTTGATGCACATCAGGACCAACTCACTGGGTGGGAGCTATTGCGTCGGTGTGCATTGGAGAGGAGCCATCAAGAGAGGAAAAAGAAAGATAGATGGCCTAGTGATAGGGCTGGCTATTGCACTAGAAAGCAGCAGGGGCTGATCCTGGGCTGGTCCCCATTCCGTCCAGATCTAGCTAACCGCTAATCCATGAAACACAGCTCGAAACTCGAAACAAGTCGACCTCAAGCAGACACGAGAACTCCAAAGTAGAAAGAAAGATTTTATGTACATGTATATCGTGTCCAACATGTGATTTCGAGTACGCAGTCTCACTACCGACCGGACTTGTTAAGCGAAACTCCCCAAGGAGGCACCTGTGTAGGGTGTGGGATGGATGACTGGGTGGATGGAAGGCGAATGCCGCACTGCAGACTGCAGGTAATCGCCCATCGCAGGGATTGGGTTCTGGGCCACCGACGCCGCATTCAGGCAATCCGATCGTTGTCAATCCAGCAATCCCTATCTGCAGCAGCCATGGACGGACATATGGGCTTGCTTACATCGGGATGAGTTCCCGTTTAGCACAGCCAACAAACCCGGCACCAGCGCCCCTCGAACAGCTACATGGATTTAAGCAAAAGACGATATGACCTGGCAAAATATGCATGCCTGCTTGTGACCGCTCGATGGCGTCCCTAACCCTTGCATCGTGCCTCGACATATGCAGCATGCTGGGCAAGATATTGCAGACCTGCGAGCAAGCCTTAGTGTATGTACTTACATATTACCCCTGGCCAACATCCAATCATTCACCATCTGTCTACAGCGGCAGACGCACCTGAATCAGGAAGGGCTTTTATGGCACAAGGCCTTCTGCATTGGCTAGCGTCGCCCATTTTGCTCACGTTAAGGTGGTATTGTAACATCATCGTCACGTTAGGCTCCGGACCTGGCTCTGCAGAGAACTTTTGTTGTTGACCAGTTTCTCATCGAAATACAGAAACTCCATGAATGCCGCCGAGAGACCAAAGCATGGGGGGCCGTCGCTAGACCGCCTCCCTCTCCCACACTGCAAGCCACCAGCTCGCGGTCAATCATGTGCCGTTCAGAGGTTTCGCCAATTTCAGAGGGAAAACGCTCGAGTACTGAGCGACGCAGGCCAGATTGGCTAGCATTATTATTTTTAGCCAGGCCTAAGACCCCCAACCTGGGACTAACGTGCCGCGTATGTGTGATCTGAGACCTAATTATCACCAGTATTACTCCATAAAGAGGGTCAATTGCCGGGGGCATTTCTGATTGGCGTCAGTCCTATCACAGCAGTGGATGACGACGAGCTGATTTGGCCCATCCCTGGTAGGTACATCAGGCACCTTACAAGGAGTCTGTTATAGGTGTGTACATACAACCGGGAAACAGATACCTCGAGTACATGCTCTACCTTACACCTTGTATTATCACTGCCCCAGCTTCCTGTCCATAAATCATGGTCAGCAGACCTGGTCGGGAAGCTCCCCGGACGAATCTCTATAGACTTGACAGGTAGTAGAGAAAATACCGCAATCGAGTGAGGCGAGCATAAACCAAAGTCATCGCTTTGGAATACATAGGACCCCTTGTACCCCCAATGGTCGATAGGTCTAGCCTGCCAAGTCTGGTGTAACGTTTAATACAAGGTCAACGTACTGAATGTATTTACTTGCCAAAGGGAAATCAGTCCAGACTCGACCATGATGGATGTTAGGGGCTAACGCCTCGTATTTTCCAAAAAAGCAAAGATGGGGAAAAGGAAAAGAATCCGATGAGCAAGACTAACCTAGCATCTAACGGCCATGAACATAGAAAAGTCCTACGCAACTCATGAAACGTTCGAAGGACTAGTTCGCCAACCATCAACTCACCCACTCCCATAAGTCTATAAGAACCCTCTGCTCGCCACTTCAAGACCCAGCTCACCATCTCAGTCCGTTGCAACCCCCTTCAGAGATCCAGTGCAGCGTGCCGTGCTCGGTTGAAGCAACAACTCAGAACGCATCGAAGTATATCAATACGGCTTTCTGCAACTTGGAACTTATCAGTTCCTCCCCTTGAGCTTCGAGAACACCTCCCTCTGTACCACATTCAGACCCACGCAGCCTCCCACACTGTCTACCTGCCATCACTGTCCAAGCACCCCATCCTTTTCGCCTCCAACACAATCGAGATGTCTGTATACAGCACGTATCCCGGGGTGTTGCCTTCGAGTCGAAGCTCTCGGCCCACTGCCCAAGAGGAGTACCAGTGGACACGATACCGTCCGCCGCAACATAACCAAGAGAACATCCCGTCGGGGCAGACCGGTGAATCTTTCAACGAGTCTGTCGATGGCCTTGCTGAAGAACTCTGCAACATGGACGTGTCTGGTCAACGAGACAATGGTGCGACTTTTGATCGCCCTCTGGAATCCTCCAGTTCAACCCTCGCCGGCCCCTTCCGTCACACCCCTAACCTCTATCGGCGGCATGACCTGGCTATAATTGACCTCATCCAACCCCAGGACCCAACCAACTTCCCTCTCACCAGTGCGGCCTTGCGAGCCTTCGACCTTCAACACGATGGCGGCAGTAGTGAGCCCTACCCCGAAATCCCTCCAACTGGGTCACCAGTTCGTATGTCCCCGCCCACGAACTGAGTGAGAGCATGGAGATACCCCGACGCACATGGAGCCACGCAACGGATACATCCTGGGTCGTGGTCTCGGCCTCGGAAACAACAAGGCTAGACAGTATCGACGAGACCATCTACGGGACCGGTGCCATATTCTATGGTGAGCCCGCCGAGACCGAGTGGGATGAGAACCTTACGGTATATGGTAATGTGTATGAATCATCCTCACCACCAACAACACCAACAAGACAACAGCAGAGAAGAAACACATAGGGAGGACGATGCTTGATCAGAAACCCCAGTCTCTCCTATAATGGGGCCGCTTGGGCATGTACTGTGCGGAATTCATCCTCGTTATCTTCTGGTTTGTGTTACTTTGGTATTTTCAACCATGGCTAGCTTGGCGACCCAAAAGTCATGACAACCTGGAGTGACGTTACAGGGCCGCGATGAAAACAGATGGAGGGGGACGTCTTTTAGTTCGGGATTTGTGTTCGATATACCGTTTAATATGAGAAAAAAAGAAAGGAAAAAAACCGAGTCGATCTCGACGTGGTACCCAGATTCAATGTAGTGAACGATTTGGTCCAAGTAGAACTTGTCTTTGCCTAGCCATATCGCACGGCTTCATGAAATGTTGTCGTAACAATGCTTGATACTAGGCAGGTAGGAATACAAGCTCCCCCACAGTGGGCCACCAAGAAGATCTCTCCACCTGGCAGCGGCCGGAAAAGAAAGCACCTGGGGGAGAAGAAAGAAAAGAAGAAAGGAGCAATCACACACAGCGGGTCCTTTTCTCCAACCTCTGACGACGCCCAATTGCAGGTGGCTTTAAGTAATTCTTCCGTCGCTTCCCCACTCTCGCGATGCGATTCATGGAGTTGCAACAGAAACCATTCCTGCCGCCATTTAGGCTAATAGGCTGACTGGAGCATCATTCTAACTTGAATATTGGAACGGCTCTGGGGCTTGTTCCCCAAACTACCCCACAGCTTGGGGAAAGACAGGGGGCCACTGAGCGTACCCCAGCGACGCCAACTGCTCGGTACAACGATGCCCGCGATAGTCAAGCGGCGGGGCGGTCACCGACACACATCGCCAGCTCGCTATGAGGCCGCTTGAGAGGAGAACATCTTGGGGTCAGGGTCAGGGTCAGGGTCAGGGGCAAGGGTTGTTGGTAGTAGGGGGATTTGATCAATATATGAAGAGCCGATTGTCCAATGGATTGGTCGTCGCAACTTGGTTACGCGCAAGTCTGTCAGTCATTTGCCGTAAAAACTGACTGACCAACCTGAGTTGGCATCAATTCTTCGTTTCCCAGCTTGGATTACGACTGCCACAACACAGGATATAAGGCAAAATGCATTTCTCAAGCTGCTCTACGCTCCTGGCAGCGCTCCTCAACACTGCCGGGACACTTGCCGCCGCCGACGGCCATGGCAGTCACGATGGCGGCAAGAAGCATTGGACGGGTATCTGGGCGACGATGCCACAGCTCACTGAGCCGGCCAATCTGCCGCCAGCACCATATGTGAGCAAAACTCAATCCTTTTCTGGCGGATGAAGGAAACGAGAAGAAAAGAATTCCTCTCCATATTGAGCCCTTACTTACAGCTCCCAGAACGCAAGCGGCATAGTCTTCCAGAACGCCACGCTGCGCCAAACCGTCAAAGTCGGCATGGGCGCCACGACGATCCGCCTCCGCCTCTCCAACGCCTTCGGCGGCTCCGACCTGCCCATCACGGCGGCGACCATCGCGCTGCCCGCGAACCGCAACGGCTCGACGGGAGTGTCGGCCATCGACCCGTCGACCGTCAAACGCCTCACCTTCTCGGGCGGCGGCAGCACGAGCTACACGATTCCCATGGGCGCCCTCGCCGTCACGGACCCCGTCGAGTTCCCCGTCCGCGGCGGGGACGTCGTCACCATCTCGCTGTACCTGGCGCAGGGGCAGCGCACCAACCTCATCACGTCGCACCCGGGCAGCCGGACCACGTCATTTTTCGCGCCTGGTAACGTCGTGAACGAGACAGATATCGCTGCCGCATCGCCGACGAATGGCACTACGGCCGCGACCAAGAGCGCGGACCACTGGTACCTCATCTCCGGCCTCGAAGCCTGGCTGCCGCGCGAGAAGACCAGCGCCTTGGCCATCGTCGGCGACAGCATCACCGACGGCCGGGGCAGCACGACGAACCAAAACGACCGGTGGCCGGACCAGCTGCAAGCGCGCCTGAACGCGCAGAAGAAGTCTGCCGGCATCGCGATCCTCAACCAAGCGGCGGGCGGCAACCGCGTCCTCCAAGACGGCCTGGGCCCCAATGCCCTCTCGCGGATCGACCGCGACGTCCTCGCCCAGTCCGGCGTGCGCTATGTTATGCTCTTCGAGGGCGTGAACGACATCGGCGTCACTGCCGTCGACGCCGCCGCCCAGCAGGACGTGGGCACGCGACTGATTGCCGCGTACGAACAGATCGTCACGCGTCTGCACGCGGCGCGGCTGCCCGTGTTCGGCGCGACCATCACGCCCTTCAGCGGCGGAAAGCCCGGGCTGCAGCCGTACTCGGACCCGGAGCGGGAGCGGACGCGGCAGCGGGTCAACGCGTGGATCCGCGACAGCGGCCGGTTCGACGCCGTCATCGACTTCGACAAGCTCGTGCGCAACGCCACCCGGCCCGACGAGCTGAGTGACGCGTACAACAGTGGCGATTACCTGCACCTGAACCCGGCGGGGTACAAGGCCATGGGCGGCGCCGTCGATCTGGCCCTCTTCGACAAGTTTGCGGATGGAGTAGATCGCATGGTATGAGGGAATGCATCGTATCGGGATTACCTCAGAGTGGGGACGAGGGAGAAATGGCAGAAGCTGGGGAAGAGAGGTAGTACAAGACGGTTCCAAGAGCTAGACATCAACGGACCTGTGAGGGGCGGATTGGGATCAGCCCTATAATATATACACAGAGTAATCAGGGCTGACACGAAAACAACCATTCAGGTGGCAAATCAGATTTGGTTGCCAGGATGGCCCATGAACGTTAGGCATCAAGATGAGGCGAGGGTAAAGATCACCACACTGACATTATCCAAGCCATGGTCAAAAGCACAACAGGGTGAATCCAAAAGATAAAATCAAATCAAATCGTAAACTGTTTCAATGGGAAGATTCCTGAATTACATGAAGCTCGAAGGCTTTCTTCTCAAAATAAACGCCAAGCGCTAATGACTCCGTTTTACCCCTTTTTCTATTGGCTACACCCTATATCTCTAGGCAGCACACAAGGTACGACGGACAGTCTGACCATCTTTATGCCCATAAGCGGCACGTACCGTCAGCACCGGCAGACACCAACCACGGGTGAGTTGGGTGCCAGTCGATATCCATAACACCGAGGTTGTTGACCACCTTGTGGCCCTTAAGCTGTTTCAGAGGAACCAGAGTAGGATCTGTCATCAAATCGTTGTGGACGCGACCGTGGAACAGCTGGATGGTACCGTCATCACTAGCATCCGCAAATAGTGGGAAATTACGCGAGTACTTGACCTGTCTGATAGCGTTGGGGTGGAAACGCATGGTCTTATACGGCCGGGCGGACAGCTCGAGATCATGCCAGAGCAAACGACGATCGTAAGAACCAACAATGAGATGGTCACCCGAAGCTTGGTGAATATCGAATGACGAGATCCAGCGAGCTCCAGGCTGGATGGCCTTGACCAGCTCCTGCTTCTGCAAATCGTAGACTCGAATGGTGCGTTGGAGGGCAACGAAGAGGAGTGGCCTCGAAGGATGGAACTGAGCTGTCTGCGCCAAGCCCGGAAGCTTACGGAAGGGGATTTGTGTGAGGTGCTTAGACAGTGTGTGAATCGCGACAGCGGAACGCTGGCCGCTGGGCGATACTGTACAGAAGAAGTCGCCGCGTCTGTGCCAGTTGATGACCTTTACGTCAGAACGGACTGTGATCTTCAGAAGCACTCCCTGGTCCTCGAGTCGGGCTCCCGGGCGGGCCCAAGTGCCGGGTGGGTCTTTGCGAGCTCCGTTGCTGGTCAGGGTGGCTGTCTTTCCATTGGTTGCATATCCGAAACCTGTGTCGAGTACGGCACGGTTTGCTTGCTGTACCTCTTGGTCCAGCATAGGTGGGATGATGAAGAAGATATCTTGGCCGGCGGCAGCAGTTAGAATAGCACTTCCAGGGCGCCATTTTACCGCGTTGACAGGCTCGTCAGCGCTGAGACGAATGGTGGCTACTTGCTTGCCGCTGCGAAGTTCCCAGAATTTCACAGCACCGTCGTCACCTCCACTGGCCACCCACTCGCCAGTGGGATCGACCGCCACAGAGCGGACTCTGGTACCATGGTTGTACTCGACAGCGCCAACCGTGGGGAAAGGCCTCAACTCCTCAGCACGAGGAAGTTTGGGAAGTAGCGAGTTGGGATCGATATTCAGACGTGTTCTCCTAACACGGGGCGCGAGGTAGAGATCGAGACAACTATAGAAGTAAGTAAGTATTGGTCCTTATTTAGCAAGGGTAGAGATACGAACCGTTCGAAGGTTTCCTTCACGAATGTATCGTAAGCAGGTACTTTGCGCAGAGCATCGTACCCAGCAGGCAGATATTTCTTCTCCCTCTCATCAGGGTCTGTTTCTTCCCACTTCTTCTTCTCCTCCTTGTTAGGAAGGTACTCAGGGGGGGCTATCGATTATCGTTAGTTGCGTAAAAGGCAGTTGGCCGGAAGAGGAGTGCATACTTGTATGACAGGTCAAATCCTGGTGGCGCCACCTTCGGAGCCGGGATATGCATCACATGCGGCGGTTGCGCTTGCTCATTTGCCCATAAATCGTACATCTCTTCCTCCTCCTCATCTTCCTCCTGCGCCCGTTCTTCCGGAGACTTGTACGGCTGTATGCGGCCCTCGCGGATTGCGCGGACAATCTTCATGATTCGTTGTTGTTCATGTTTACTCGGTAAGAATCGGCGCTTCGGTTCAGGGGCCGCAGAGATAGGCATGACCTCCTCTTCATGCGTAAACCATGGTACATACTCGGGGTATGGGTCGTAGCCCTCTTCCGGTATTTCCTGCATCTGGACGCGGCGCAGAAGCTCAAGTTCGTCGCGGCTCAGGTTCAGGGGGCTTGCCAGTGGCAGGGTCGGTGAGACCGGTCCAACCCTTGGGAATTTCGATACTAGGGTGTTTGTTAGAATCGCATCTAGGCCTTTTTATCTTCTCAGAGCGGCTTACCTATCCAGGAGAGCATCAAGTGCTTGGCCAGTAGCTGGCCTCATAATCTTTTTGCCATCGATGTTGTAACCAATATGGGGGTATTGATCTAGTTTGATTAGTGAGTAAACATACACATCTATATTGGTAACGAGAGGCTGAGAGTTGCGCTTGGTGTTGTCGAGACGCAAAAGCTATTCGCCCTCAAGAGGTGGTCTTACCATAGAACTTCAACGGAATATCTCCTATTGTGTTTTCCGGGTTTTGCGCATCGCTATCGTCGGAATCGTACACAGGGTCGATCTCTTCGTAAACGTAGCGCTCGCCGCCATTGGCGTCCTTTTCGACTCGGTACCGGGGCCCGTCGTGTTCGTCGGCCTCCTTCTCATCGGGATCTTCGTCGGATGGGACCTCGTCGCTATCGAGGTCCTCATCATGGCCCTCGACGTCTTCGGCCTCGTCGTCGCTGTTCTCTTCGTCCTCCGAGTCGTCGGAGAGCACACCTTCGAGAACGCCGTCGCCGAACTCATCGTCGGAGAAGGAGGCAGCTTCAGCCTCTGCCGCAGCGACAGAAGCTTTGCGCTTCAATTGCGTCCGGGGAGCCATGTTTGATCCTCGGTTGCGTGTTTGGAACAAAAGTCGTTGCGCAAGTCGACTTTTACTTACTGCACCTGGACGGCTTTCTAATTGGGCCTGGGGGCTTGCCAGTAACTTTTTTCGAGACAGGTGGGGTCCCTAGCATTTTCTGCCGCCCAGCCAACTTTTCTAATTCTGACCGCCTTCCTATTAGTCTAATGTGCCCGTGCAAGTCCTAGAAGCAATTGACCGCCTATGCTGCTCTTTCTCAGCCATCTCATTTTGTGTCAATATATCACATAAGAAGATCCAGATTCCGATCATCAATGGGGTTATAGCTCAGTGGTAGAGCGCTCGCTTTGCATCCAAACGAATGCATATCTGCGAGAGGCCCTGGTTTCGATCACCAGTAGCTCCACAGATTTTATTTTTGCTCTTCAAGTCCTCTTTGTCTAGTATCTTCTTTATGTTATCACCGTATCACTTCCAAATTATGCTTATGGTCATCAATATCTTGTACATCTGTTGAGCACCAGTTCGGTCTATTGGAACACTGGGAACTGTATTGACCTAGCATCTGTTGGCCACGCCGACTAGAACGGCATCGTTGTTCTACGAAAACTAAAACTTGCTTTCGTACTTCAGGTCTTTGAGGTCGCCGTTGTTCATGACCCGCACACGCGAGCCGCGGATCTCAGATCGGGACAAGATGCTCTCGTAGACGACGGAGAACTCGGAAGCGCTGGTGACCCCGTGCTTCTTCGCAGCCTCGTCGACTTCGACGCGCATTCCGAGATAAATCTCGTTGAAGCGCACATTGGTTTCCGCATTCTCGCGGGAGGCGGCCGTGGCCATGGAGAAAAGGGGACCTTGCGTCATAGCTGGCAACGGGAAGATTGCCAAATCACCCTGGGACCCGGTACAAATTGTGTACGTGGCGGGCCTACCCTGTTCAAGCAGGTAGCTGATGGTCTCCCGGTAGGCAACTGCAGAATTGTATGGTCAGTGAGGTGGGACCCCCGTAAAGGAGAAGGAGGCTTTCTTGACTTACAGAAGTTGGCCTCGAAGGCTCTCGACATGTTGTCGCGGAGTTGAGCGGTAGTGATGTCCTTGAGGGCAACCGGAATATAGTCGGCGCCAACTATATAATGATGAGGTTTATCAGTATAACCCATTCTATTCGCCAGTCACTGTGAGATGTAGCAACTCACCACAGGTGAATACGTGTTGGAAGGCTGGCAGCTTCCCCGCCCGAACCTGTTCGACGACCCCTCTCATCCCTGAGTCTGAGACTACATCGGCCTCGACGAAGGTGATTCCCTCGGATGTTCCAACGTTCTTAACGAGTTTCTCACCGGACTTCTGGTTTCGCACAACTGCTAGGACCTGTCGCTTCGAGCGCAAGGCAGCAGTGACAGTAGAAGTGCCAATGTTGCCGGTGGCTCCGATTACTAATACGGTTTCCATGTCTGATGCTGGAGATTGATGTCTGGTGGATTGTTTGGTTTGTTGAGTTGTTGGAGAATGATATCTCTTGGAGTGTAGGGCTTGTTGACTTGTGAGATTGTGATGATTTCCCAGACTTACAGTGTTTACAGTCGGATCAACAAGCCTTTATAAAAACCTTTTTCTATCACAGCAAATACAAATGCCAATACTAGCATCCAGTATTCAGTCCGTGGTGATTTGTAAACCCTCGCGGATCCGCAGAATTCGTGTTTCGCAGTATTACCAGGACCGAAATGTCCGGCATTCATTTGTCATCGCCTACCACAGTATACACGGTATACGATGATCTAAGTCGGGAGGCATGATGATGTAGTCTACCACATTGAAATTCAGCCTACAGTTGGCAGGTTGGGTTCGTGGTATACATGATTGGTAATATTTCTATGTAAAGCATCATTCTGCGGGGGAATCTAGGTTGTGAGCTTGGAGAAATTGAGTGGGCCCCTTCTCCATAATGCTTCAGTCGTTGAAAGTAACTACCGCCTCTCCTAGTCGTGACGATGATTGGAGCATCACCCTCTGAGGCTTAATCAGATAAGTTGGAAAGAACAAGAGGAAGGACTATATATCTAGCCATGTATCTATATCACTATAACTTGAAGAAGAGTTCCTTGTTGCAATTCCCGGGAGGGGATCGGCCTTCTGCAGTGAAACGCCTTTACCTGTGGTGATGCCTTGTGCTTCGCCACAGACCAGTATTCTCTCGAGAGCCTCATGCGAATTTCAAGACGTAAAATTATTGCCCAGAGGAATACTCATGATAAAAACATTTCGTGGAGCACTCGGATTTGCAGATAAAGGCAGCGTATAAGGCCGATACCAACGGAGTGCTTGCATTATCTCCATCAGTAACCGTGTAGGCTTGCGGAACTGTCATCCTTGTCAGATCCCGTGTGGGGCTGCCGGAGAGCATCCAGTATGCACCATCGTCGAAAGGAGTCACCGAGCCTGTTCAGGCAGACCTCATGCCACGGGTTGTGCACAGGTAGGAGTTGAGGAGAAGAAGCGGGCACAGGTGTAGGCTACATTGACTCCTTTTGAAGACGAGAATACCCGAGCTTATCAAAATGCCCACAGATGGAAATAGTTGACTGTATAGCGATCAGTCAAAGCCAAGGGCTCCAACAAAGCGAGACCGGCGATGTTTACTGTCTCGATTGCTGAGGAAGCGGCACGGCTCGAGCACACAAGACGGTTAATAATAAAGCGCCGGGGTTTGGGGTGGGGTATCCGAAGTCGTAGTAGTAGGCGTCCCGCTACGACTAAAACAACTACATTTGGAGATCGGAGGAGAGATTGCGACGCATGTCCGAGATAGCTGTTCTTTTGATCTGATCTGTATGAACACTATATAGGTAGTCCTGTGGAAAGGATCGTATATTGACTGCTTGCTCTCTTATCTCCTCCACTTGCCAGTTCTTTTTGTCGTCATGGCTTCTTTCTCAGTAAGTACCCCCCTCGGCTTATCTGCCACCGAACGAGGTTTGGGGAAAGCGCGCGGTAATGTCCCCATTGAATACATCGCATGCTAACATGTACGGTTGTCTTATAGCGTCTCGTCCGGTTCCTCGCCAGGGACGGCAGGGTTTACTATGGTGACGCCATCCTGCCCCGTGGCATCACAGATATCGCCAAGACCCGGCAGGCCCGCATCGTCACGGGCGATATCTTCGGTAAGCACGAGGTGACCGACCAAGTTGCCGATGTGCGACTCCTATTGGCACCTCTTGCCCTGGAGGATGTCAAGACGGTTCGGTGTCTTGGATTGAACTATGAGAAGCATGCCAACGAGGTAAGGCTGCCTGTCATCCAGCTCGTATTGGGATGACTCGTTTATCACATCGTGCGCCATTTGCTAATACATCGGGACTTTAGTCCAAGATGGCCATCCCGAAGTACCCGGTGTTGTTCTACAAGCCGGTGACGTCTCTGGCCGGGCCGACAGACCCTATCCCCGTTCACCAGATTGCGCAGGAGGAGGCTGGGCTGGACTACGAGTGCGAGCTCGTCGCCGTGATCGGCAAGCGCTGCTCCGACGTGTCCGAGGCCGATGCCCTGAATTACGTGCTAGGCTACGCCATTGGTAACGACGTTTCGCACCGGGACTGGCAGATCAAGCGGGGCGGCGGTCAGTGGTCTCTTGGCAAGGGCTTTGATGGCTGGGCTCCGTACGGACCGGGCATTGTCTCGAGTAGCCTGATCAAGGATCCGCAAACCCTGAAGATTTCTACCCGCGTCAACGGTCAAACTGTCCAGGTAACGATTCCACTTCCCCTTCTTCCCTCAACATGCGCCGTATAACGAAACCAGGCATGGCTGACTAGGTCGTCACAGGAGGAGAACACAGCGGACATGATCTTCAACGTGAAACATACTATTTCTTTCCTCAGCAAGGGTCACACACTCTTGCCTGGGGATTTGATATTCACGGGCACACCATCTGGCGTCGGTATGGGCAGGGAGCCGAAGCTTTGGCTGAAGGATGGGGATGTTGTCGAGGTTGAACTTGAGTCTGTCGGAACTTGCACTAATATGGTCGAGTTCGCCAAGGAGGCCGCTAAACTCTAGGGTAGCCAGCCGCTCGAGCGGTCGTTATGGAAGAACCAGAAGCTCATAAAACCATGTCTTGTTCTAGCGAGTAATTGGACTGGTTAGTTGAAGTAAGGACAAATAAAGACGACCCCGAATATTACGGGCACCATTTAGATGAACCCAACCTCGGCGGCAAAGTCGGCAATGGCAAGGCGTTTATTTTATAAGAGTGTCAGCTCATTATGTCTCGTTCTCGCTAAGAGAGAACAGGACTGCGGTTGTTTTCCGTTGTGGATATCGTCGAGGGAGCAGCTGACAGGTTGGGGGGACACGCTAGGTTTAATATGCTCACGTTTTGCTACGTGGGCGCAGCACCGGTTTGGTGGTTGAGGCATGTCTTGCACCGCCCACCTACAACGAACAACCGGCCACCAATGGCCAACTTGTGTACAATCACTGCCTCTTATCTAGGCACCCTTAGGCATTTGGTCTCGAACTCATATGGGGCCATGTTATGCTTTAAAAGCTACTTCCCCGCCATCAGCTCCGACATGCCTTACCTTCCAATCAGCCCTGAGCGTGGCTAAGGGGACCGATGCCCGGTGACCGTTCTGGGCAAGGCTCATTCAGCGGCCAATTATGGCTGTTCCTGACTGCTGCACTTGGTGACCGGCGTACATCGCAAGTATATGCTGACCCCGTCCAGCCCATCCTGCCTTGAGAGCCAAGATCGGACCGCATGCGGCTGAGCGCAATAAGGCTCTCTGGCTGGCAAGACCGAGGATTGGGTGCAAACCAGCTCAAATGCCAGTATGGATTGCGGCGGTACCTGATACATATTAAATCTCAATTTTCCCCAAGATATATTAAAGCGTCCTGGATTGTCTTACCTTCCAGCACTTGTTTGGTGCCCATTCGCTTAATATGCCCCCTTGTTCCTTGTTTGGAGTATGATTCTCAAGTACGGATGGGATCGACCTTGGAGATAAGTAGGAAACAAGGGCAAGTTCGGATTGAATACCAGCAAATCCAAGCGCGGCATGCAAGGACACATACATCCTGTCGACCTTTATATATGGTACGGGCAGCCCTCACACTCACACATGAGCTACAGGTTGCTTCATCTTGTCGGCGATCTTGCTACAATCGCTTTTTCTCTAGCCCTTTACATGGTGCTTGTTACGTTGGTAGTCCCATCAACGGAGGACGACCAAGATATGCCGGCGATCGCCGTAACCCAGACTTCCCTGGAATCGGAGTCGAGTTGGAAGAGGAAGGGAAAGGGGATAGCCCGAAAGCCAGTCCCGAAAGCTACACCAACATTAACAGACGTCACCGAAGATGACGCGGAGGATGGTCATGATGCTGAATTTGACATCATTACAAATCTTCTGAGGGACGCTCATGATGTTGAAACTGACACCATTATAAATATTCTCGGGGAGTCTATTGATACCGTTAAGGCTCGTTTACTCGAGGAAGCGGTACGCAAAGCCGAAGCCGAAGACGCCTTGAATCTCAGGGAAAACAAGGAAAAGGGGAAAGCTGTCGAGACGAAGCAAACAAAAGACACTGCATCAGAGGTCGCTCCTCAGAAATCGGGCACTGACTACCCACAGACAGATGCAACTCCAGCACCTGAGGCCAACCGTCGTCAACCAGGTCCTACCTCTGTCAACTTTGCCGGGACAAAACTGACAATAGACGAGCATGGGCTACTGCGGCCAGCCCCTATACCCCCAAAATCCATCAGACGCTCTGTCCTGGGGCTTTTGCGTCGGCTTAATAACTTCGATAAAACTGATCCTGGCAGCGCTGCCGCCTCGCACAGTCGGAAGACGACTGCAGGGACAACCGTGGATTTGGATGCACGTTTAAACGCAATACTAGGTGGTAAGGACTACAGTCCACAACCCCCAAGGGGTGAGGCCTCAGTCAGCAGCACTGATTCTGGCTCCTCCACCCACAGTGAGCAAGTGTATGTCATCCCATGATCTTTGAGCAAAGCTCTCGCGCTAACCGCATCTCCAGGGAATGTGTGTCTTGCCTTGATGACTTCGATCTCCACGAGACGGTTAAAGCACCCTGTCACAGCTACTGCCATGACTGCTTTAAGCGCCTCATCGGCTCGGCGTGCGAAAACGAACAGCACTGGCCACCAAAGTGCTGTCTCAACATAATCCCAGAGCTGTTTATCCTAGCACATGCGGACGAGGATCTCAAAAAGCGGTACCGCGACCGAGTCGAAGAATGGAGCATCCCCGTTTCCGAGCGCGTGTACTGCCACCGGCCCGACTGCAGCCTCTTGCTGCGTCCGGCGCAGATCAACCGCGCCCTCAACGTGGGGCGGTGCACCAAGAAGCACTCGACCTGCATCCTGTGCCGGGGCGAGCAGCACAAGAAGTCGGACAACAACGGCGCCTGCCCGCAGGACCGTGATATCCAGCGCACCGCAGAGCTGGCCGAGGAGGCCGGCTGGAAGAAGTGCATCGGCTGTCACGCCTGGGTCGAGCACAGCGATGCCTGTCAGCACATGACGTGTCGGTGCGGCGCGCAGTTCTGCTACGTCTGCGGCGCGCGCTGGCGTACCTGCTACTGCACCATGGAGCAGCTGTCCCAAGTGAAGACGGCAGCCCAGAACCGGCAGACGGCGCGCACGGAGCGTGAGGCCCGGGAGGAGTCCGAGATCGCCGAGGCGATCCGCCAGGTCGCTGAGTTCGAGCGCGAGGAAGCCCGCAAAGCCGAGCTGCTGCGGCTGGAGCTCGAGCGGCAGGCCGCTGAACGCCGGCGCCAGGAGCTCGAGATGCGCATCGCCAGCGAAGAGGCTCGCCGCGCCGACATTGAGCGCAAATTTGCCGCGCTGCGCGACGTCCTCGAGGATTTGCACAATCTACAGCGGGCCGCCGTGGGGGAGGAGCTCGATCGCCGCGCCTACGTGCTGCTGCGCGAAGCCCGCGTGGCCAAGCAAGCCCTCGTCGAGGCCAACGGCGCGGCGCGAAAGAAGCTTTACGCCGACGCCGTGGCGAAGCTAGGCTTGCATGAAGAGGCCTTTGAGAATGAACTCTTCGTGCGCATCCGGGAAGAGCGCCGGATCGAGGAGAAATACCGCACGGAGCTTCGGGAGTTTTACGACAGACGTCTCAAACGTAAAGGATTAAGCGCCAACACAAGTAAAGGCAAAATGAGAGAAATAACGGCTACTGAGGCAACCAATACCCAAAAAATTAGAAAGTATCACGGCGCCAGTAGCGTTGACACCGAATGAGTTGGCGGAGCGTGAGATCGAGGAGAAAATGGCCTCGTTCCTCCGCAAACATGACGCGAAATACGCGGAGTGGCGGATGTGGAAGGGCAAGGCATGGGAGACATATAACTTCCAAGTGACCGAACGGCGGGACATCCGGCTCGAGTTGCTCGACGTCGCCGAGACCCGGATGGACGAGGCGGCGGAGCAGGGGCGCAAAGATTTTCAGAAAGAACGAAGCCGCCAGCTGGCATGGGTCTATGACGTGTTCGGAGAGCGGAAGAAGATGCTGGTCGAGCTGGAGACAGCCGAGAAGAACAACGGCGCTGAGGATCTCGCAGCGTGGCTCGCCGAGCAGGAAGCGATTGACACTGCGAACCTGGAGGATATGATCCGTCCTACTTCCGCCTCGTCTTCTCCTTCTTCCCCTACTTCGCCGGCTCGGACTTCTACCGGTCCTGTCAAGCCTACTCGTTCCCCACCTGCGATACCAACTCTTTCCAATCGCCGCCCAGCACCAAAGACAACAAGGACAGCAGTGGGGACAGCGAGGACAGCGGCGACATCGTGGCCGCTTCCGGCGGGACCGAGTGTAGCGCCAGAGATCGCGCCTCGAAGTAGCCGACGATATAACATTGTGACATGATGGTAGAAAGATGATCAGACAGAGACATGGAGCAGCAATATTAACAATATCAAGTTCATTTGTGAAGACTCGAAATAATGGCCATAATAATGACTTTGGGTCCTTTAGTAGTATGATCGAGTACTCTCACTTCTATAGGCCTCTTGTGTGCCCGGAAACGCCCCTGGAGGAGGAATCTTAGCTGCCTTTTCATCCTCGTCCGAGCTCAGTGGCTCTTCGCCGTAGTCGTCGATCCTGTCAGGGGGAGCCCTCATGGCTTCTAGAGACTGTGCACTCAGCTTCGGCGCCTCATAGAGCTTGATGGTGTGGATCTCTCTGCCAGACGGTAACCCTGACAATAGGGATGCTGGAGACGGTATGGCTTGGGTCATGATCTGAGAAATATTGTTTAGCAAAATTAGGGAAGACGCGTGCAAAGAATGTTAAAACTCTTACCGTATCGTTCATCTTGGACCATTTCTCCTCCAACATTTCGATGACTCGTGTCTCCTCTAGCTTGCCGGCATCAGCTCCCCATCCAGATCCCTTTTCGACCTTCTTATCTTCCCGCTTATCCGACCACTCTTTCTTCATGCGACTGAGGCTCAGGCCTCCCTTCTTGGCCTCCTTCGGCTCGTGACCCAGCTCCTGGAGGCCGCACTGCAACCACCCCAACGCCGTCCCCGTCTGGCCCGACAGCTCCGCATCGATACCGAAGAAGCGACAGGCCCGCGCCCGACTCGCCATGCGCAAGTCGTCGATGTAGCGGATCAGGCCCTCGTCGAGCTTCGACGTCCCCTTGGTGGTGGCCTTGGCCAGCGCCGACGCCTGGGCCGCGTGGTCGGCCGCGGCCAGACACAGTCGCGCAAAGAGGTGGGCCCGGACCTTAGGGATGTCGGGCGCCTTGTACATCCACTCGGTGTCGTTCTTGTTGCGGTTCTGGGCGACGACGGCCGGGTACGGGTCGTCCTTGAGCACGGCGAGCAGCGTGGCCTCGGCCAGGGCCAGGGACGCCAGGGCGCGCGTCGTGCCGGCGGCGATGTCGGCGCAGGGTGGGCTCGTCACGCGGGCCTCGGCCCGGCGCGCCAGGAAGTCGTGCACCGACGCCGCGTCCAGCAGGTGCTTGGCTGCGTTCTGGATGGCCGTGGTCCGTTCCTGGGCGCCCAGGTGCGCGCCCGACGTCACGTAAAGCGGGTGCAGGGCCGCACGCGCCTGCAGCGTGTGGACGTAGCCCAGCGTCGACAGGACGAAGAACAGCTCGTACTCGAGCGACTGGACCTTGACGCGGGCGGACTCGCGCCGGCCGGGCACGGCGCTCTCGGAGATGGTGGGTCTCCACTCGATGCTGGGGGTGGAGGCCATGGTCACCCCGATGATTGGGCCTGCATCATGTTGCTGCTGGCTGCCGCCGAGAAGACCGGCGTCCACGGCCAGCAGGTAGGGGATGTAGTTGTTGAGGCTGTTGACCAGGGACGGGAGGTTAGGGGCTTGCGAGGACGGCGGAAGGCGCTTGTGCTTCTTCAAGGCGTCCCTGACCACCCCGCGATGGGTGCTAGCATTGAGGGGCAGTGAGGGGGTGGGTTTCGCAGTTGAAGCTGGCGGAATAGGAGAATGAGGAAGTGGTTGGGAGTACCAGAGGAAAAGGCATGGTGGGCGTCCCAAATTAGAGGTCAAGGTACATGTGTCTCAGATTTCCATCATATTCTATGGGATCAGAAAAGGAGCAGTAGTGGCAGTAAGCAGCATTGGAATTATGATGGAAACACCCTATCGCTGAAAGACCTCATCGTGATTGTATAGCCCAGCTTGGGCCCCTTGGCGCGTTGCTGCACTTCGCAAGCCAAGCAAGCTCGTGCCGCAATCTGGCCCACGCCAAATGCTACAGCGCTGAATAGGTGTTGGTTTGTACTCTACATGAACTCAACTGAAGAGCCTGCATGTCTCGAAACGAGTTGTCCAGGCGACTAGCTTCTAGGTGATGGATAGCTTTGCTGATTGTTCCGCTACGATTTGTGTGAAGTTGACGCCAGATCCCACCAAGTATTAGTACCACCTTCCCTTACGGAATGACCCGCAGCTTCCAGCTCCAGGCCACGGTGCGCTGGGGAGGATTGAATTGAATTGGGGTCGCGCTTCCGTAGCTCCTCCTCAGGAGACAGAACCCTTGCCTGGTCTGGATAATTAAAAGCACAGCGTTGTCTTTTTCTTTTCTTTTTTGTGTTCAAGACTTGAAGTCTGCCTCACCAGATGACGACACTCTCTTCGACCTTCTCTACACAACCAACGGTGAACCATGGCCGCGCCGGCCCACAAACCCCGTCGCAAGGTTAACAAGAAGACCGCGACTTTCGACGCCATCGCGAAGCCCGAAGCCCTCGTTCGAACACCCTCTTTCCCGCTGGCCGCCTTCCTCTGGCCCGCCCGAGGCTCCGTTTCACAATGGGAGGTCCTGCCTCTGATTCTCATGGCCGTCGGCCTGTTTAGATGGGCCGCAGGTCTTTGGGGTTACTCTGGTAGGCGCATGCACCCGGCTGGTCTTCAGGCGACGGTTCTGCTCGGCAAGTGGTACTAACAGCGGCGCGCAGGCTTCCAGAAACCCCCCCATGTTCGGCGACTACGAAGCCCAGAGGCATTGGATGGAGGTCACGACACAGCTCCCCATCTCGCAATGGTACTTCCACGACCTCCAGTGGTGGGGTCTCGACTACCCGCCCCTGACGGCCTACCACAGCTGGCTGCTGGGCAAGATTGGCGCCGTCATTGATCCGACCTGGTTCGCCCTCTTCGAGTCTCGTGGCTCCGACGACCCGACGTTGAAGATATTTATGAGGGCGACGGTCATTATCTCCGAGTACCTGATCTACATCCCCGCCGCCGTCATCTTTGTCCGACGGTACAGCAGGCTCTTTGGGGTGGCCCCGTGGACAGCTTGGGTGGCCTTGGTCGCGATCCTGATGCAGCCAGCAACCATACTCATTGACCATGTTCACTTCCAGTATAACACCGTCATGCTTGGATTTGTGCTCTCGAGCATGTCCAGCATGCTGGCCGGCCGCCATATGTGGGCTGCGGTATTCTTCGTCGCCGCCCTCGGCTTTAAGCAGATGGCTCTTTACTACGCCCCAGCTGTGTTCTCCTTTTTGCTAGGAAGCTGCATATTCCCCCGAATCAACCTTGGAAGGTTCGTCGTGATCGCTATAGCGACGATAATATCGTTTGCGATACTGATCCTGCCTATTGTTCTCGGTGCCTTGTATGATGCTAATCGCGGTATCGATTCTCAACCAGGCCTGGAAGGCAAACACCCACCGCTACCAATATTCCCGCAGCTTGCGGATTACCTCGACACGAGCGCCATCTACTACCCTGTCGTTGAACAGCTAGTGCAGATGGTCCACAGAGTGTTCCCTTTCGCAAGAGGCCTTTTTGAAGACAAGGTTGCCAATTTCTGGTGTGCGGCCAACGTGGTTATCAAGCTGCGAGATTACCCCACGGTTCTTCTCCAGCGCGCATCACTTGCAGCTACTCTAGCGGCAATTGCGCCGCCTAATCTGATTCTCTTCTTCCGGCCACGCAAGGAGCTTCTGCCATATGCGTTCGCTGCCACCGCCTGGGGCTTCTTCATGTTCAGCTACCAAGTGCACGAGAAGAGTGCTCTGCTACCCCTTCTCCCCATGACGATACTCCTAGCCGGGAAGCAGGGCCTTGGAAAAGAGATCAGGTCGTGGGTTGGCTTCGCCAATCTTCTTGGTGCATGGACTATGTTCCCCTTGCTCCAGCGCGTAGAGCTCCGGGTCCCTTATGCTGTCCTAACTTTCCTATGGGCATATCTACTGGGACTTCCGCCGACATCTACGGGTGCTTATTTTCAAGAAGGTCAGAGCGAGTGGATTCAATGGATCACCGCTCTCGTCCACGGCGCTTTCTATGCTCTCATGCTCATGTGGCACGGCCTTGAGCAGTTCGTTCTACCCCCGCCGAGTAAGCCAGATCTATGGGTTGTCGCGAACGTAGGGATTGGCGCAGCTGGCTTTATGCTGTGCTATTTCTGGTGCCTTGGTAAACTCGTTCAAGAAAGCGGTATACTTACAAGGAAGACCGGGCAAAGCGCAGACCAGAAGCCGAAAACCCAATGAGCAACGCCGCTCTACACGAGATGCCACACTGGGTCTCACCTCTCCTGTGAACCGGAGGAAATACATATTTGAGATCTGGTGAAACTCTTCGCGGAACGGGCGGTCTGCAGCCTTCCTGATTTGAGACATAGACTTGAAATCTGTTGGAAGATGATGAAGGTCTTGAGAAAAGTTCTCAGATATGGGTTTACCGCCAGGCAGAAGATACCGCACAATGTACCACTGTCCTCAATGGACTCCCACCTCTATAGAACAACTAGAAATTATACCCACAATGGCCAACAATAACGGCTTGCAAGCACACGTTGCACCTTTCCTTCCAAATGGACGGACGCGCTGAAGCGTGACACAGTCGATCTCGGCAAGCAGGTCTGGAATCTCACTGGCTCTTGGGTATATGTATTATATAAGCTGTGTGTTGCCAGATTTGGAACCGTAATCCATTCTGGGCAACCCCCAGCCGGCGCTTAAGCGTCTAATCTTAGATGCGCTCCGCGCCGTTCGAGAATCAACAAACCGGATATTTTTGCCGATGCAACCTCATGCCCCTCCTCCGCTTCGCTATTTATACCGCGTCGAGTATTGGCCTGTCATCATGTCCTGCAGAAAATAACCCGATTCTTCCATGCTGGGGTGCGTAAATGCTCCAGCCTACTCACAACTTGGGCGGTTCCTGGGCCAAAAAACCAGCTTACCAAGGCATCGGTAATGCAATGACAGCTGGATCCCCGGCACCGCATCATCAATAAACAATGTTGTTAGTGTGCGTCTCGGTTGGTTCCTGTGAGCCAAGGAGAAGATTGTCAGCTTTGTTGCTCCAGACCTTTACGCGATGGTGGATGCTGCCTTTTCTAGAAATCGTGTCGGCCCTTGTCAGCCTCCTGTGAGATGCAGAGGTATTATTATGATGTTGATGTTTAGCTGCCTCTTTTTTTATCCCGAGGCTCGCCTCGACGAGTCCTAGCATGATATGATCTGGTTGCTCATATTAACACTCTTATTCTTCTTCTCTGCCTCTGGTTTCTCCGGATTTCGCTACTTTCTTTGCTTTTTGACAACATGTGAGCTGGGGCTTCCAGAGTTTGTATATTTCACTCACGATTATGAGACTGTTTCTGGGAGTATTGGCCCTCGCGGTCGGAGTTCATATGAGCTTAGCACACGATGCAGCAACGCCTGACCAACAAAGTCCGCCGGCAACGCAGACCACAGCCACGCCAGCGATCCACACGATCAGCGTGGGGGCAGTACGTCCACATCATACACCGTCTCGTCTTGTCTTGCGCACTGGCTAACATGTGTGCTACTCCAGGCAGGCTTCTCATTCCGGCCAGACTCGGTCACAGCGAATGTGGGAGATATCGTTCGTAAGTTTTACCCCCGCCTCCGCCCCCAGGAAACACAGGTCAAGCGGACGGGCTTCTTACCATCGTACCGTACCTATAGGTTTCAACTTCTACCCCACGAATCACTCGGTCGCCCGGGCCGAGTTCCGGTATCCATGTATCCCGTATGAAACCGTGGAGATCGGGCGACGGGGCTTTTACAGCGACCTCGTGCCGGTTCAGGCTATCCTGAACGAGCCTCCCCATTTCGATGTCAAGATCAACGATACCGAGCCTATCTTCTTTTACTGGTATGTCTATGGCCTAAGTTACACTGACTTGTCTTGTTTTGGGTTCTATGTCTCTGTTTACTCCTTCTTACCATATTCCTTTCTTTATAGTACTGTGCCCGGATCATGTCTTCAGAACTCAATGGTCGGGGTCATCAATCCAGTATGCATATTTCTTTCTTTCAACTATTAGTGTTTGAATACATTTTTTGCGTCGCAAAATGGGTACTATAAAATTAATGAGGCTAATTATTTTTATATTCTTATTAACAGAATGGAACTTTTACGCTCGATATCCAGAAGCAGTATGTCCAGAACTCGACATTCGAGTTTGCTCCGGGACAGCCCTTCCCTACCGAGATGCCCCGGCCCGACCCGAAGGTACCTGGCGGATACATGCCACCCGCAGCAAACAACGCAACGACAGCAGGGGCTCATGTTGGGGGCGGCCATGATTCGTCCATGTCAGGGCCCGTCGTTGCCGGCATCGCCGTAGGCAGTGTAGCCCTACTCGGACTAATCGCTGGGCTTCTGTTTCTGTACTACCGGAAAAGACGACAGGGTCAGGGGGCTCGGGGTCAACAACGGCGGAAGGGTGGCGGCGGCCACATTGCACTGCGATCCGCACCATCGCCGGCCGCATCTTCGTCCCCGTTCCTCTCCACGACGGCCATGCCGCCTCCTCGACCGCCGAGAAGCCCGAAACGACAGAGGCACTCGGAGGGTCTTCTTTTCGCTTGCCAGGGAGAGCGAGAGCAGCAGCCTTCTTCCCGGTCAGGAACGCCTCGGGATGGCGGTCTTTGCATGAGTCCAACGGCGCAGGAACATGACAAAGCCGTGCTGGCGTACTCGAGCCCCGAGGCTCCGTACTACGGAATCATTAGCCCCATGCGCGAAAAACCGGACTACTATCAGCACCACCACCACCATCAAAACCAACAACCTCAACATGGTTCTGCTTACTCGTAAGTCTTTCCCTCCCGCTCCTCTCATTACCTCCGCCGTCCTCTTGTTGCGCGAAGAGGAAGACATCGCCATGGCAATGGTTCCTGATCCGTACCACAGCATCAGCAACAACCAGTACCACCCGAGCGCGCCCATCGTGCTGGCGTCCACCACCACGCCGCAGACACCGGCGGCACCCGCCGAGCTACCGGCCAGTGCGGATCCGGGGAACTCGCCGCTTCCGCGCTACTACAACAATTGGAGCCGGCCGTTCAGCTGGCGCAGGGGCGTCGACTATAATTATCGGCCGGACAAGGTGGGCGGCAACATGATCTGATGAGACAAGACTATTTCGACGACGATAATAAAGACGACCACGTCTCGCAGCGCGTCTTCTCGACGGCCCCCCTCACTCTCGTGAAACGTCATTATATAGCTGTTCTGTACTTATATGGGTATGGGGGACTCCGTCATTCTGGTTTTCTCTCCGGGCGTTCGTGGGTGGTTGCGTGGTTGGATTGCAACTTGTACCAATATTTTATACTTTTGTATTACTAACTACACGGAACTCTGCATGCTTTCCATTACCTAAGGTAGACGGATATATGGGGGCGGCAAGGTAGAAAAAGAAAGGAAAGAAAATGGCACTTCAGGGTTTGGCACATGGAAACCAGGGGTTCGTGATGTTTGAGTTCAGTCAGACTGAAGTAATATATAGGATACTTTGATGGCAACGTAATCGTGTCGGCGAGTGCTTTCGTACTCGGAAGTTTTCGAACCAATTGCGGGTTTTGCAATGGGCGGTGATCTCTCTCGTCTTGGCTCGGAGGGGAAAAGAGAGCCTATGCGGCAATAGCAAACTATTTATGGACTGCGGGGTCCTACCAGGGCGGATGGGCGGAAGGACGGCTGAGCCGCAGGCACAGCAATCCAAATCCACCAGGAGCAAGAAACCGATGATGGGCAGCATGTACAGCAAAATGACATGACGTTGGGTGTATTCTAGCACTGCACCAGACGAACGGGAAGGCGGAAGAAAAGCTCGGAGGACGTCATCGTTTCCTCCTAGTATCTTAGGTAAGTGTATAAAAACACCATTAGGTGTTCTTTGTTCTATTTTGGGAGCGGCACGGCACCTTGCATTCCTGCGGAGGTGGCTTGTAGTGTAGCATCATCGTCCCCTAACCTAGCCTTGTGGCTTGTGGTGGGAAAAAAGAAGAGGATGGATTACTGTTCATTGAATACCTACATACCAGCTGTTACCCACTGAAAACCACTAGACCAAACCAATTGAGGGCCCTGAATGGGCCTGCCTCCCGTGTCTTGGAGTGCCAGGCCAGGGGGTACTTGAGCCCCAGGCGCCGGCGCCAGCAGTTTCAAAGTACAGGCATAGCTAGAGCCTGCCACCCACCACCACCCACCACCCTGGCCCGTTGCTTTTGCTTGCTCAACTGTCAATTGGGAACAGAGCGCAGGAAGTAAAAGGACACGGTTGTGCCTACACCGGGAACCGTGAAGCTTACCATTTCGCCGCCTAGACAGTGTGAAAGACTCGGGCATCGCATCGCCGCGCTCGCCTTCAAAAGCATTTCCTTCTTGTGTCCCACCACATCACCATAACTTACCGTCATTCCCACTCACGTCGCTGGCTGCCGTTACTTTCTCTCGTCTTTGACAGCTCCCACGCCAGCGTCTATTGCTACTGCGCTCCTCCGTGTCCGTCCCGTCCAGCCTCTGCCACACTGCCATTGAATTCTTGGCGGCAAAGAAGAAACCCAGCTTGGCGATCTGATTCTCTACTCCGCCAACCCATCTCGCCCTCGCTTCTCTCTCCCCGACGCCCGCCGAACAAAGCACGTCTATACCAACTACATCCCGCCTTCTCTCCAAAAAAGACCATGGCACAGATCAGAGGCACCGCCGGGTACTCCCTGGGCAACCAGAACCCTTTCGGGGGTGCACAAAGAGAGGGTCCCACGGATCCTAGCCCGCTCGACGCCATTCGCGAACAAACCTCCAAGATCGAGGACATGCTGGACACGTTTAGTGAACCCATCAAGCCGTAAGCTAGCTACCTCCAGAAATTCTCTCTTTCCCACACGCTTGGACTGCGTAGGAGCGAGCTCGAGTTAGACTGCCAGTAGAGCTGACAATTCCCGAACAGGTACCTTCCGGTCATTGGACGTTTCTTGATTGTCGTGACTTTCCTCGAGGACGCTCTCCGAATCCTGACGCAATGGAACGACCAGTTGCTGTACCTTCACGACTACAGGCATTGTATGTGGGCTTGCAAACTCGCGTCTACTGTAATTTGCGCGACGGCCGAATGCTAACATGAGACAGTCCCCTCCGGCCTTAACCACATCTTCCTCATAATCAACGTCGTCACCATGGTCGCGTGTGCTACCATGGTCATCATCCGCAAGCACTCCGACTACGCGGTCGCTGGCCTGATGGGCGTCGTGGTGGTCCAGGCTTTCGGCTACGGCTTGATCTTCGACCTCAACTTCTTCCTCCGCAACCTGTCCGTCATTGGCGGTCTCCTGATGGTGCTCTCCGATTCCTGGGTTAGGAAATCCAAGGCTTTCGCTGGCTTGCCTTCGCTCGACGAGAAGGACCGAAAGATGTACTTCCAGCTCGCCGGTCGCGTCCTCCTGATCTTCCTTTTCATCGGCTTCGTCTGGAGCGGTGAGTGGTCTCTCTGGAGAGTCGTCGTCTCTCTCGTTGGTCTGGTCGCCTGCGTCATGGTTGTTGTTGGTTTCAAGGCCAAGTTCAGCGCCATTATGCTGGTCGTTATCCTTAGCATCTTCAACCTCCTGGTCAACAACTTCTGGACTGTAAGTAGTCTTTTCTCGTTTGCGCGATCCCCTGTTTATGAGCTATTTGCTGATCAATTACGTAACAGCTTCACGAGCACCACCCCCACAAGGATTTCGCCAAGTACGATTTCTTCCAGATCTTGTCCATCGTCGGCGGACTCCTCCTGCTCGTTAACAGCGGCCCTGGTCAGTTCAGCATCGACGAGAAGAAGAAGGTTTACTAGAGCGAACGAGCTATATACCATGACCGATATGGGTGGTTCGGTCCAAGAGAATCACAAAGGTCTTAGCTTTGGGAAGGCGACTGGCTCCTGAGCTGTGGTCGAGGCGGATCTAGCGCGCATCACTTGGCGTCCAAGGGGCTTGAAATGGATAGCTACCTCAAGATTAACAGACGGGTTGAAACGGCGCAGCCTAGCCCTCTGTTCTGACTTCAGTATTGTTTGTAAAAAGTGTTACAGTTAAAGGATGAATGAAGACGTATGACGGCATTTTTTGTTATGCATCATCTACCCAGATCGGGACCCAATATTTTCAAATGTAGGCTGGCGTGAATGTGTTGATTGGCCGGAATCTGGGTGTATATGTCTACTCATCCTGTGAGCGTCGCTCACATGGCAACATGATAGGGGTTGGACAGTTGTGCTTGTGCAGATGCTATAACCAAGAACATCCCACTTTCTTTGGCACCGCATCCCCGAGAACTTTGCTGAACAATGTAGTCGTGAAGGCGTACGTAGCTGCCAGAAGGTAGTCTGTGGTTGCCGATATCAAGCTATGAGAAGTACACGCTATCATCAGGTCTGGACTGCGCAGAAGCTCTACTAACTAACCTACTAGTTGGCCCCTTTTTCGTAGCACCCCCTGCCTCTGATTGGGCGCACCAGTTGACGCCGGCCATACAGGCTATAATTGGTGCCATAACCCACCAGCCCCCGGAAATCTGGCTCCGTCCTGCTGCATACTTGTAGCAGTGCCTCCGGCCATCACCGCATTTATCGCCGCTGCATACTGGATATCTAATACCGCATTGCGTTTGGTGTGTCTTTGCCACAAAACCCATGCCATGCCAATGATAAAACTTCCCGCATCACGAAACCCCTTAGCCATTTCTCTTTTCTCTACCCGCAGCCCCCGCTACACAAACTGGATACTTCTGTCTCACAGTGCCTGACCTAACACGTACAGCAGTGACCCATGGCCGAAGCTGTAGGCACGGCCCTCGCCGTGGTGGGCGTGCTGGGCCAGATCTTCGACGGCTGCGTGAAGGCGTACGGCCACTTCACGACGGCGGCGCAGTTCGCCGAGCAGTCGCGGGGCATGGCGTGCAAGCTGCGCATCGAGGAGATGCGGCTGGTCGTCTGGGGCCGGGCCTGGGGCGTGACCGAGGGGAGGCTCGAGGCGCACCTCATGGATGCGTACGGGGGAGGGACCAGCCCTACAACCGCCACTACCAGAGCAGCAGCAGCAGGGCCGGGCCTCTTGGGCGGAGAAGGCCCGGGCGGGGTCATGATGCGATCCTTGGCCGTCCAGATCCTGAGCGAGCTGCACCGCACCATCACGGAGGGGCAGAAGTTGCGGGAACGGTACGGACTGGAGGACCAGGGGGCGGAGAACGGAGGTAGTGGTGATAACAACAGCGGCAGCAAAAAGGGACGGGAGGTATTGATACGCTGGTCAAGCGGCCAAGCGGCCACGGGAAGCTCGGAGAAGGGACCGGCGGCGGCGATTGGAGCTGGCGCAAGGAGTTCTCGATACGTGCGAGATGGGTGGTAGCCGGTAAGTCTAATGCGAAGCTTCTTGGCCTTGAAGATTGATGATCTAATGCGCGTGCCCGCATCTATAATAAAAAATACCAGATACTGATTTCAGATGGCAAAAGACAAGGACAAATTCACATCTCTACTTCAAGAGCTGAAAGGTGACTAAATAACCCCCCTTTTCTATATAATTGGCCCTCAACACCCCAAAAGTCCGCGGAAGGCTGATACCAAGATCTCGACCCATCCATCAGGTTACAACGACAGCCTGGAGCAGCTATTCCCAGCCTCCCGCATCCCCGCCATTCAGCGCACATGGGTGGCCGAGCTCCTGCAGTCCGCCAAGCGCGACGTTGAGCAACTCAGCCTGCTTGAGAACGCCAGCGACGCCGTGTACCCCAAACTTAACGCCTCGGCGAGTCTAAAGCGTCTGCGCATCAACCTGGACAACGAGCCGCACGGGAAGTCCGCCTTCAAGCCCACATTTGCCTTCAAGGTGGCCCGCTCGACGCTGACCGTGTCGGACCGGGACAGCAAGCGCAGCGAAGGGCTCTACCAGAGCAACGACAATAGCGACAAGTCCGGTAGCAGCGTCCTTATCGAGTGGGTCGACTACGATCGCGAGGACCTCGACGAGAAGTTCGTCCATCTGCGCCGGCTCGACCAGCTGTCGCGCATGATGGCCTCGGCCACGGACCGGCACCCGGACCTGCACACCATCGACTGCCTGGGCTACACCGACGACACGGCCAATAGCCGGTACGGCCTGGTGTATAAAGCACCCGAAACGCCTGCAGCAGCAGTCGCAACGACGACGTGCGGCCGCGCGACCACGCTACACGCTCTTATCTCCAGCAACGACCTCAAGACGCCGGACCTGAACGAGCGGATCCGTCTAGCCCAGACCTTGGCAGTAGCCCTCTGGTCGCTACATAGCCTCGACTGGCTGCACAAGTCGCTCTGCTCCAACAACATCCTCTTCTTTCCGTCCCCGAAGGCCGAGGACACAACTGTTGCCACCGTGCTGATCCCCGACATCTCGTCCCCGTACCTCGTGGGCTTCGACGCCTCGCGGCCCGACATGGACACGGACATGTCGGTGGCCTCGAAGAACCCGTCCATCCTGGACCTGCACCGGCACCCCAAGTCGTTGAGCGGGCTGTCGCGCCGGCCCTACTGCAAGAGCTACGACGTTTACAGTTTGGGGCTGGTCCTGCTCGAGATTGGGCTGTGGAAGTCGCTGCAGACGTACTACAAGCCGCACTACTCGGCCGAGCGGTGGCGGGACCGCGTCGTCTTGCCCGTGCTGGTCCCGGGGCTCGGCAACCGGACGGGGCGCGTGTACCGGGAGGTGGTCGAGCGCTGTCTGTCGGCCGAGGACGACATCAGCGGCGAGGAGGCGGGGCAACTGATGGAGAGCGTTGTGGCGGCGCTGGAGAGCATCCATGTATAATAATGAGTAGTACCTTTGCACAGTTGCTTTTGAGCGCCTAACCAACCATGCATGGCGTTATTAAATCTAGACAATAACATGAGCAGAAACCACTATCATGATCGCTATTCTCATCTTATGGAAACATGTTTAGGCAATGACCAGATTGTCTATAGCCTGCCTGGCCAGTGCGATGATGCGCTGGCAAGTCGGCGTCTCCCCCGGCTGGTGGAGCGTTAGCACGGCGCTGTAGTTGCCGCACTTACCCGCCTCAAGCAAGGGATCCATGGCGGCGTGGCGGGCGCGCGACCGGTTCTCCATCTGGATGACGAGGTCCTTGAGGCCGAGGTGGAACAAGTCCACCGAGACGCTGTCGGGATTCATCGTCTTGTCCACCGAGGCCGGCTCCGTGATGCCGTAGACATCGACCCGCAGCAGCGCCCGGACCGTCAGCCGCCAGATGGTGGGTTCCATCATGCGGTGCTCCAGCAGCTTCGTGGTGCCGCAGCAGTCGTCGGCGGCCAGCTGGCCCCAGAGCCCGCCGTAGCCTTCCATGCGGAAAGGGATCTCGCGGCGCTCCGCCTGCGCGCGCGCCGCCTCCTTGTCCACGAGGCCCAGGATGCGCTCGTACGCATGCGCGATGCTGGGGATCAGCGTGCCGAGCATCATGATATTCTGGAAGTTCTGCATGGCGCGCGGCGAGCTGCGCGATATCGAGTCCGCCATGGCGTGCTCCGACCGAAGCATCTGGTCCGAGGCCCCGCAGCAGACGGGGCAGTTGATGACCTGGTACGCCGTCTTGGCCGCGACGCGCGCCTGCCGGATCCCCTCGGTCACACGGTTGGACAGCTTCTGCATCGAGTCCAGCGCCAGATACAAGTTCGCCGTACAGGCGCACCCGACCGTGTTCGAGCTGTCGTCGCCGTGAGCCGCCATAGGAGGCGAGTGGTGGTCGATGCTGCTTTCGGCAGACGCCGAGGAACCTGAGGACATGTTCGGGACGCTCCCCGGCGGGGTATCCGCCATGTTGGTTAGTGCAGGGTCTAGATTGGACGAAGTCGACAAGGATGTTGTTTGCTCGATGCCTGCATCGCCAAAATCCACCTGACCGTAATTCATGTCCATGTAACCAAATTGACCCAAGTTGGGTGACCCCTTGTTGTTGTTATTGATCATGTTGACGTCTTCATGTGGCGGTAGCAGGGCCATATCGTCCAGGAGGCCCGAGGGCAGCGACGTATCGAACATGGTATCGCCGCCGCTCAGGAAGGTCAGAAAGGCGAGGCCCGGGTCCTCGGTATCGGGCGGGACGCTGAACATGGGGTTCTTGTTAGGGGACCCCTCCGAAGTCGTGGTAGTGGGACCGGCGGAGGTGTCATTACTGCTAGCCTGCTCCGGCTCCTCGCGGGGTCGTTTCCGGGGCCGGCCCATCTGTTTCTGAGGAGAGTAGTGACACGCGATGCCCTCGCGTTTGCATCGAGCGCATCCGTCTGCTTCTTTGGAGCATGCCAGCTTTCGAGAGCCTAGAATGAACAAACAAGAAACCATCGTGTCAGTAGTGATCTTTGGAGACCCACTGAGAGAGAGACAAACAGAAGCGACTTACGGCATTCGTCACAGGCCCGATGCTTCGGAGCCGAGTTCGACTCGTCTGTCCCAGCATTGGCGGACGACATTTTTACCTTTTATATACCAGATTTCCACTCTGTCTTGGGGGAAAGGGGGTATGGAAACGGGTTCGAGCAACAATGGTCATTCTCCGAGTGATTATACGCGTTCAAAGGGAGGATTTGGCTGCCTTACTGGTGGTCCATGGGCTCGAGAGCAACGAGCGGTCTTTACTGCTAGTGGGGAGGATTCGTCGATTCGTAAGCAGAGCTGACTGGATGTGTTAGATACACCCCCCAGAATCCCGCGCCACACACCCCGTAAGCTGAGAATAGCCTAACAAAGAAATGCAAGCATCCATGTATGAACCGTGTAGTAGTTGCTTCCAGTGCTTCGAGAGCCATGGAACTATGATGCCACGATGAGTTTATCACATACGTGTTTTGCTCTCCCCGCACTGAATGACCTGTCATCCTTGCATGCCTGAATGGCCACCAAATTAGGTCGAGAACAGGTGGTGGTTGGTAGGATCTAGAGGAGACATTATACTAATAGGTACACAATACCTAATCCGCATGTCCAAAGTCATTATGCATGCAGCATGGACGGGTACTGGCTGGTTATTCTCAACGCTTCGTCCGGCTCCTGTGCTTCCTCCCCTTTGTCCTTTCAATCAGCCGCTCTTGCCGCCGTTCTTCTGCGCGTTTCTATCTTGCAGGCTGCTCCTCCGTGATCTTGCCATTGCCTAATGTGTCGACAGAGTTCAGGTCTGCAAGAAAGCGCCGGATTCGCAGTCCTGTCCTGTGTCGGACCAATGCATCGAAAGTGTCGTCGGCCGCTGCATGGACAGCTATCTGAAGGCCCCTGAGCACATCTCGATCTTTGATATCGCTGTTATCGTAATCGAAGAAGACATCCAAATCACTCAGGGCTTCCTCGACCGCAGTTCTTTGCGGCTCTGGGGCAATATAGGTTTGAATTTGGTCGCCTTGTGGAGGGTTGTCTGGATTTTTCGAAGATGTAGCCCTTGACGAAACTTCTCCAGTCAACTTGACGGGAAATTGTGGTAGAAGAGGCCGAGTAGCCGTAACTTCCGGGTTCTGACGGCTCTTATCATCTCTGATGGTTGACGGCTGATGATGTTTTGGACGATACTTGCTAATCATACCACCTTTAGCTCGCCGGCTCCTTGGTCTATGAATGGAATTACCAGTATGATTGGGACGTTCGGGGCATGGTTCAAGGCGTTGATTCTCGTTCTTCTTGCCAGAAACAGCATCCAGTGCGCGCTCCAGAGATGATGTGGTGCTGATGGCGTGCTTCCATGTAAGCGGGAGTTCCGGTGCTGGCGAGGTGCACTGAGGATATAGCATTATTTCCTTGCTAGGCTGTAGAGGTAGATTTTTGTGGTCCTCTTTCGTGGCCGTCTGATGATTGTACGACTTGAACTTGTTCTCTCTGGGGAGGACTCTTCCGCTCTTACTTGAGGAAGCAAAGCCAACCCATTTTCTCGTTTAAAACCTGGCGGACGCTTTCCCAGTGCCCTTGGTGGTCCATTATGTACATCAGAGCGGTCTGGATTGGCAAGCGACATCTTTGAGTCTTGTCGATCGATATTTCGGTGTAGCTCTTGAGGAGGGGTTGGAGACACCTTTTTTATGAAGGGCAACTGTGTGCCGCCGTGACTAGGAGGCGGGTGTTCCCGGCTGTTGGCTCGGCTATTATCAGGTATGGTCGTTTCTTTCGTGCTGATCTGGACTTTGCCATCAGAAATGAGTTTGATCTGGTTGAGCAATTCTGGTTTGGGTCTCGGTGATTCCCTTGCTGCGCCTTTTTTCCTGGGCCATGGAAGCGGCCTTCTTTGAATATTGTGTTCCTTCTTCTCTCGCAGTGGGTCTATTGTAGCCGTCGAAATTCCATCTTCTGGTGTGAAGCGGATGTACGTGTCGTCGCTGCGTCCAGATGAAATGGCCCTGCACTCGTCTTGGCCATCGAGTTCGGCTACGAGGGGAAGCGAGTTTCGGCGTCTCTTGTTCTTCTATGAAGTGGGATCTGCAGACTTTAGCTCGGCCTCGGCAGGAAATTGCCCCCTTTGCTCCTCGGAGGTGACTGCGAGGCCTGCTGCCCGGAATTCCTCTCGATACGGAAGCAGAGGCTTGACAGTATGGATCGATGGTCTGGAATCAGACTCAGTGGGCGTGGTGACTGGGAGTTTTCCTGCTGCATCCGCCACTTTTGCATACTTTTCCAACTCCCTCGTGAAGTGTCTGAGAGCCTTGCGCCGGCTCGATGTGCGCGATGGTATCCTGGGTGGATCGGGTATCTCCTTGGCGGTCTGGCCAGATGCTATTAGCAAAGACAGTTGTTTTTGCTGAGCAAGCGCGCGCTGGATGGCAGCCCAAGTCGCCGGGTCTGAGATGCCAAACCGCTTGCTTTGTCGACAACGAAGGCTTCCTTGCTAGGGTGGGTCAGGTTGAGGCATCTTTTGTGATTGAGAAAGAAAATAGGAGACCAAAACATATGTTTAGAGGTGTATTAGAGATTGTGATTGAATTGGAGGGCTGCTGGGTTCCACGCTGTTCGTTTTCTTCGGTGCCTTCCAATCTATATCCTGTTTATTCGATTGTGTGGGATCAAACAGTTGGAAACTGGAAACACCCCCAACACCCTCCAGTGCAGAGGTTGCACCGTTCTTGACCAAGATGGTCGATCAATGGATATCGGTAATGCCAGGAGCAGAATAAACTTCCAGTTGGCGATGCCCTTTTCTCAATAAGAACTCGATGGCCGCAAAGTCTCTCTTATCAATTCTGACGTTTTTGTTCATTTCCGACCTGCACATAGGTCAGCGCCCGACCCCATTCAGGCGAGTACCAAGACTTACCTAGCAAAAGTCTCGAAGTGAGGGCGTGTTGCCTTTTGTAAAGGTTAGCTTGGTGTAATTGGGCCGGCTTTGGACGGGGTGGCATGATTACCTCGGGCTTTGTACGAGCCGCACGGAGACATTGCCGATAAAGTGAGAGGACATCTCTCTGCAATCCCGACAGCCGCATGCTCAACTAGAGAAACACGTATATACCCTTCAGTTACAACTTACTAGTCTTGTTCGTTGCGAGTTATGTTGAGGTAAGTAAAGCTTCGAATACTCCTTGTCGGGACTCTTGGTCAATGTCGTCAGTACAATTACTACCCTGCAGGCCGTGCTTGCTGACGGCCCGTTCGCAGCTGCCAGTTCAACACCTATAATAATTATCAGCGAACGATAGGTATATTAAATTGCTGTCGCTCCCATCCCATTTTGAGCTTCGCTAGTGATGAGCATCTGGCAAAAAAGAACGTAAGGTGCAATGACAAGAGGCAATAAAAAAATTCCATATAAGCCCATCCAAATAGTCGAGAGTGGTCTCGTTGTTCATTCTAAAGCAACTCCTTGCCTCGCAATCGACCCCTTTCCATTGGTCCCATTCATCATCATTTCCTCCAATTTCTTCATTACAGCTCGAACCTGCCCATAAATACCCACAGTCGCCAAACTGCCAATCCGAGATCATGAGAGATCATTAAAGATTTAACGAGAGACAAAACCGGGCCTTCATCAACACCTCCGAACAGGTGTCCGCAACACTGGGCTCAAGGGGTTCCAGAGGAGGGGGTTGAGCTTGGTAAAAAGACTGGTCGTCGCCCTCTTTATCCATACTCAAGGTGCTCAACCAATGATAGTCCTGAAGGGGCTCGCGTGAACCAGGCAGTGACGAGGATGTTGGTGAAATCACCATAGGAGTCTGAGGGTGGGGTGAGTGTGGGGAGGTTTCTGGTGGTAATGACGCCGGAACACCTTGGTAGATTTCCTCCTCCCTCTCCTCGGCCACAGCTGGGAGCTGTTCGCCGCTGTTGTTCCTGCATTTGCTCGCCATCTTCTCCAGTTGCTTGTTGAACAGGGTTCGGTTATATCTGCTACAGCAGGCCGAAGCCGACCGTTGGCCCATGAGTCGGTCCGCGATCTCCTCCCAGTCCAGTTTGGACTGGTCGCGGAGTTCCAGCAGCTGACGGTCCTCTTCGGCAGTCCAGAAGAAGGAGGGGAAACCCTCTGGTTCGTTTTTTTGGTAGCTTTGATAACGGCGGAGGTAGCGGAGGTAGTCCCGCCCTCGCCGCGATACTTGGCCCGCCACGCGACGCGGCAATGTCTGATAATTGTTGGTAGTAGTTGCTACCGTTGTCATTGTAGCGGTCTGAGTCGTCAAAGTCACGCGCACGGAGTAGATCCGGTGGGCTGGGAGGGCTATCCCACAATAGCCCGGCTCTCCTGGACTGATCATGGGTGATCAGCCTCTTAAAGCGACCCCGGATCGTGTCCGCAGACTGGGTTTGCTGGTGGTATCTTGGAGTGTCACGATGGGCTAACATCGTCAACAAGGGCATGACCAGTTTTTAACAAAGACGGAAGAGAACAATCTTTTTTTCGAGGTCGCCATCCTGTCTTCTCCCTCTCCATCTCATCAAGCTGTTTGTGTTTGTTGGATGGCTAACAGACAGGGATCCTGGAGTTGTGGGCGAAAGCCAACAGCGCCATTTACCAAGGAGCCGGAAACCAATTGACATACGGTACGGTTCAATCCGTGAATCATGGATGGCTATTTATAAATGACTTCTCACAGTCTGGACGAGAATAGGAACATACTTGCAAGCGTTGTGCTGACAAATGGTGCACCAGGACCTTGGCTGGGACTTTCGTAATCGGACAAACAGCTGTAGCAGGGTGCGTACGCATTGAGCTTTTTTCGGCCAGAACAACATATGGTCAACTGTCGGGCTAAATTGAGGTGAAGAATCAGAGCCTACCAACTGGGTGTGTCACTACGATGGATTATCTTGCAATTACAGACCATCAAGTCACGTATACTATAGACTGCGCTATCTCCCCAATTGCTAGAAAGAGGTTCGCCATGAAGAAGAAAACAGATGGATAAGAATAGAGGGGACGGTTTACCCCCTTCGAGCCATGCAGGCATAATGTATTGCTTCTATGGCAATGAAAGCTCACCTTAAACCGTTTGCTCGTCAGCCTCAGGCCCGAAGACGACGTCGCTCCCGATTGTGAGTTCGCCCTCGTCCAGGACTCGGCAAGTCGTCAGCCCACGACTACATCACGCTGCCTTTTATAAGGAATCTATAAATTGCAATAATGCCTGGTTCCCTTATGATCAGGCCTGAGCAGACTAGAACTAGTAGCAGGAGATTCTTTATATTGCGAAGTCAACGCTACACTATATATACTCAAAGGGTTCGACTCCCTCTATGGTCATCCTTTTCGACATTTACTTTTCCTTGTTCCCCTATTTGTTATACACAAACAAGCATGAATCTGAATTCCTTCCGTGCTGCAGGAATATATCGTTTCAGATCCCTCCCTACCTTCTTCTCGAGTTCAGGCTCGCCAACTGCACAAAAATCAAACGATCAGTTGGGGATAATATGGAAAGGCACAAACTGATCGACAGGCACTGGACGTACGGTCTGGATTTTATTTCCGGACGGTTCTAGATAGCCATGCTGTTTTTATTTAAGATAGAGCTCAAGATCTTCTGTCTATATTCAACAGATAGCAGTCAGAGTTTAATGAAACCATGTGTATATCATCGCTCTCATTCGGGTATACTGTGTCTAACTCTAGGCTTTCTATTAACACTTCTACACAGGCTTCACCATAAAAATCTGGAGCATTGTTAGTCTGCGCCCAAAATACTGTCAGCTGGAAGAGTAACGATGGTCTTCTTACCTGGGCCAAAGCAGCCGCATCCAATGCCTTTCTCTTGGATGCGATGTTTCGCGAGCGCACGAAATGACGGGTGGAAAGCGACTGAGGCGTTGAAGTTCCTGATGCGACGGGAGTTGCAGTGCCACTTTCCGCAGGTGTGGAAATCACCGCAACGACTGTGGCGGAAGCCTCCTCGCTCGAAGCGGCAGAGGCGTCCCGTTGTTTCCGCTTCTTCTCCTTCTTTTGCTTCTTCTTGGAGTCGCTGGCATCCTCGGACTCGATGCCTGCCTCGTCACCTACCTCGGTCTTCCGCTTCTTGCTCTTCTTGCTCTTGCTCTTCACCTCGTCATCCTCCTCGAGTGCCTCCGCGGCCTTCAGCTTCTTGGCCTTCTTCTTCTCCTTTTTCGCTCTGCGCTCGTCCTCGCTGGTCGAGGTGCTGGCTGTGATCGCTTCGGTAGCCTCTTCCTTGGAGCGCTTCTTCTTCTTCTTTTCCTTTTTTACTTCCGGCTCCTCTGGGCTTTCGGACTCTTCGGCCTTCCGCTTCTTAGATTTCTTCTCCTTCTTTGACTTGGAGGTTCCGTCGTCCTCCTGCGTTGGTACGTCGGCCAGTAGTATTTGGTCCTTGGACTCCTCCTTCACTTCATCCTCCTTGACGGGTTCTTCCTTCTTCAACAAGTCCGTCATCTGGTCGCCCACTAGTAGTCCGCCCTTGACGAAGCGCATCAAGCCAAACTTGCGCTCCACGTATGTACTGGTCTTGATCTCGGCGCGGAGGGTCTGTTCCTTCTTGATGGTGTCGTCGGATTTGCCGTTCAGGCGTCCCAAAAAGGTCCTTGAAGACATCGAGACCCGTGCACTCATCGGCCTGCTTCTGGCGGACTTTGGCGCCAAGTCCCAGGGTGTCGTCCTTGAGGGTGACTCGGATGGGGGCGGCGCTGGCGGCGCTGTGCAGGTCCGAGTGCGACGAGTCCTGGGCTCCCAGGAATTGACCAGGCTCCCAGCCGTGGGATCTCAGGATCTTCTGGCCGAAGGTCGTCTCATCGCGACTCCATTTCGTGTTGTTCGGGTCGAAGGCCAACTTCCGGCGCCTATGGGGGTCAGTGTCAGCTTCGTCTGCTTTCTCCTTTTCTTCGCATTCAATCAGAGCATCGTCTTACGTTTTTACCCCAGCGAGACCCATTGCGATCGATCAGTAGCAGCCGACTGCTTTCGTATCTCGAGTCTTGGAAAGCGGTAAGTACCTGCTGTAGACTTTGGTGGGGCTCGTGTTTGCCGTTGGACTTTGGGAAATTTTTGGGAATCTAATCTGAGCGGGACTGATAAGCGCCTTATCATATAGCGGATTCACGATTGTCCGCCTAGCAGGTCCACTTGTACCTTGTTATCCCTGCATGTTCTACCCCTGCATCCTTGCGAGTGCTCTCCTGATTTCAAGTCTCAGCCAATCACAGATAACTATTATAAGTCTGGATGACCTCAACTTGACGACCTTCCACATTGGCACAGGATAAGTATTGTATCGCTGTATGTTCGATGACATTTGCTCGCTACCAAATACCTGACACAACAGTCCAATATTAAACCAATGAATTCAAATTTTGAAGTAGTTTGAAAAGCCCTCTTGAATCTCCTAGATGGAAGGCACGTCTTGCCATATGGAGGCGGGGCAGTACCATCAGATCCTTTGCGCTTGCCTTGCTTGAAGTTGTTTGAAGTGTTCGTCCTTTCTGGTGGGGATACGAAATACCATCAACTGCAATGTTTTCCTAGTGACACCTACCAAGTGAAGAGCAACCTGTCTTTCAACGAGCAATATCATCTCAACACTAGTACGGACCGCTCATATCTCTCTCGTCTCCAATATATTGAGCAGGCGGCCGTCCTCTGGTTTACTCGAGACAACAACAACAATCGCATCGAAGCCTTCACCATGCCTCCTCGTAAGAAACCTTCAGCAGCGTCCCCTCCCGCTTCCAATGAAGAAGTCAACACGGATGCTACCGCCATGGACCTCAATAATCTGGCGGTCCCGGAGGTGAACGATCTTTCGCTAGCTGTCATGGATAGCCTCGTAAGTTGCCGATAATCATCCTCCTGCTTCTGTTTCTTTGTTTCGTACGAAAAATGGGAAACTGAACGGTAATCATTGGCTGATTTGCTCTGTGGCAGGCAAATATGAGATCTGATTTCTACACTATGGGTTTAAAAATGCGACAGGAGCACGCCAAGAAGCTGGCCGACATACGCAAGAGCTTCGCCAAGCGCGTCAAGGAGGAGCTGCATGTAGAGTGAGTTATACTTACCTCCGTCTACGAGGTTGACTCCAATCTCAATCCCCTTTCTTACGTCAAACCCAACACCCATGGCTAGCCATAAGTTAGACACTTCCAGCGAGCTGACTGTTCGTGTACTCTCTGGCAGGGAGACTCGCGTCCAATCGCTGTTGGAGCGACTTGACCGAGCTATCCAGAAGAAGGCAGCCTGCGAAGAGGCAATGATGCAAGTTGTCGACTCCGTGAAGCAGGAAACAGAAGCCTTCCAGCTCGCCATCAGCTCAGTCTATGCCGAGAGGCTCCAGCAATGCCAGGAAGGAGTCGCAATGGCTGACCAAGCCCAATCAGGAAGCAGTCCGCTTATACGAGGAGAGAAAGAGGCGCGCGCACGAGTGGATAACTTAATGCAGTAGATGCCGAGACAAAAGCGGAGGTAGCTTGGGAGGGATCTTTGGGATGATGTGGACGAATGTCGAGCTAAAACGGATCAAAAGGGATGTTGCCACGGTATCAGATGAGGATATTAGAGGGACCATTCGTAATTTCAATGATTTGTCATGGCTTTAAAAGATCCTTGATGAAGTGTCAAGTAGTAGGTCATATCTAATCCTGAGCTCTAATGGACCGGGTTGCTACATTGCAATGGTATTTCCGACTCTAAAGGGGTTCGTTTATCTCTATATGATTATGTACAGTTCGAGCAAAATTGGGCTCAGTCTTCTCATCATTGCTTTATACAACAGATATACAATACAGCGCTATACATGACGCATAACAATACAGGCGACCACCACACTCACATATTGTGATAATCCCCCTGCTTTGGTGGGTGGAAGGCTGCTTCCCTATTCGTAATCTGGTTATAAAATCCGTAAAATCACACAGCCTGGCTGTACCCCCCGAGCCGCTTTTTCCCATATTTGTACCACTTCCTCGCCTCGTCGGCCCAGAACACGGTGCTGCAGAGCATGACAAGCCGCACCAGATCCCAGAAGCCGAGGGCCTCGGTCTGGAAGACCTCCTGGAGCCAGGGGAAGTAGATGACGAGTAGCTGGCCCGCGATGCTGAGGGCGACGGCCCAGTTGAAAAGCGTGTTGGAAAACAGGCCCACCTCGCCCCGGAGCAGCGACTTGCTTTCGGAGCGGCAGCTGAGCGCGTTGAACATGTCGAACAGCACGAAGCAAGTGAAAGTCATGGTGGTGTCGCGGCGCGTGACTTCGCCATCCGACAGCATCTCGCGCGTGTAGATGATCATGGTGCCGACCATAATGATGGCCGCTTGCGTCATGACGCGCACCAGTAGGTTCCGGGTCAGAACCGGCTCGCTTCGAGAGCGCGGCGGGCGAGACATGACGTCCTTATCGACTTTCTCGACACCCAGCGACTGAGCGGGCGGGCCGTCCATGATAATATCTGTCAACAGGTTAGTATCGGACTGTTGGCTTCACGAAGTTTATGTAAATGGATGGACTTACTGATCCAGAGAATCTGCATGGCATTCAGTGGTGACCTGAATCCCAGGCAAGTGCAGAGGAAGACCAGCGACAGGCCGGCAACCGAGGTACTAAGTTGAAATGTGATAAAGTTCTGGATGTTGCTGAAGATGCCTTTACCCTGCTCAATGGCATGCAGGATGGTGGAGAAATCGTCGTCGGTTAGAATCATGTCTGAGGCTTCCTTGGCAACGTCTGTGCCATGCATACCCATTGAAATACCAATATCTGCCTTCTTGAGCGCAGGCGCGTCGTTGACACCGTCGCCCGTCATCGCAACAATGTCGCCACGCGACTGGAGTGCTTGAATGATCTTGAGCTTATGCTCGGGGTTGGTGCGAGCGAAGATGGTGGTCGTCTGCATGGCCGATGCGAGCTCATGCTCAGACATGGCATCGACCTCGTCTCCTGAAAGTACTGGCTTGATGACCGACTGGCCGGCGGAGGCTTCTCTTTCGCTAGCGATGTGCATTCCCAGTTGTCTTCCAATGGCAAGAGCGGTGGTGCTCGAGTCGCCGGTAATCATAATGACCTTGACACCACCGCGCATCAACCTGCGGATCGACCTGGCAACACCGGGTCTGGGTGGGTCGCTCATTCCCACGAGACCCGCGAACGTGAGACCCTTGAACAACTCCTCGCCGCTGGGTACAGCAGGACTCTCGCTCCTTTCATGGCTAGCAGGCGTGTTGCTTCGTGAATTTGCGCTCTTGCTTGACTTTGACCTGTGTGACTTCGTTGAGATCGGACCACTAGCGAAGGCCAGAACGCGCAGACCCTTTTCGGCCATACGTTCGACTGCCTCGTGCGCCTCACGGCGGCGGGCCGCGTCCAAGACGAACTCTCGCCCGTCAGCTGCCATGTACGAGTCGCAGGCGTCAAGGATCCTGTCGATAGATCCCTTCATGTAAGCGTATTCCTTATCGTGATGCGCATTTTCTGCCCCAATGACAACGCCCATCCACTTCCTTTCAGAGCTGAATGGTGTCTCGGCAGTGCGTGGGCCTGTAGACTCCCTGGCATCGTGCTCCTTGAACCTGTCCAGAAGATCAAGCATCGCAACATCGGTAGGCTGACCAACCCAGCGCGAATGGGTCGGGTCTTTGTGCTGGCTGTCGGCAAAGGCTGTCTTGGGACCCCCATGGTGAGATAGGCGAGCGTTGTTGGCGATATTTCCAATTCGAAGAATCTTGAGCGCGGCTGCATCGGGGCTCTTTTCCGTTAATTCGTCATCCGATTCAACATCAATTGCCTCTTTCTTTCCAAAATACCACATCTTTGCACTCGTCATGTGATTCATCGTCAAAGTGCCCGTCTTATCTGAACAGACAACATTGACTGATCCAAGAGTCTCGACACTGGGCATCTTCCGCACAATCGCATTGTATTTGGCCATTCTGTGGACACCGAGTGCTAGCGTTACGGTCACGATAATCGGTAAGCCTTCTGGAATAGCAGCCACAGCAAGAGAGATAGAAATCGTGAAGATTTCAAGAATCTTCTTTCCTTGCAACCAACCAACCATAGAGATCAGACCGATGATAACGAACGAGATCTTGCTGAGTTGAGAGCCGAGTTCATCCATAGATAGCTGAAGCGGAGATCGCGGGCTTTCGGTGCCGGACACGCTCGCAGCAATAGTGCCAAAATGAGTGTCACCTCCAGTCGCGAAGACGATACCTTGTCCATGTCCGGATTTGACCAGTGTTCCCATATGCGCAATGTTGTGTACACCCTCCTTTGCTGGCTCCGCCTTGGATGCATCGTTGTAAAAAGAAGGCGACAGCGCCGCAGGGCTAGGTAGACGCTGGTTACTGTAATCACCGAACTGTGGCGATTGCATGTTCTTGAGTCGTGACTGAGCCGTAACCTTCACAGGCTCGTTCTCGCCCGTCAGATTCGATTCGTCAATGGTCAGGTCCGAGGCATTGGTGACTCGTATATCGGCAGGGATGCGATCGCCAGTGGTGAATAATACCAAGTCTCCAGGCACCAATGTCGCGGCCATGACTTTCTGCGAAGCTGCTTCGGATACTTCCTCCATGGGAGTCGATGCGCCGAGGTCTCCATCTTCCCGGGGATGTCTTCGCTAGTCGCTGCGGGCCAAACAGACGTCTTCCCATTGGAGCCAGATTTCGCGACGTGGGATCGTACCAAGTGGGCGTGGTTCGGGACGAGATGGTTCAAAGCTTCGATGGACTTCTCAGAGCGGTATTCCTGGACAAACCCAACGGCGACGACAATAGTGACGGCCACAGTGATACTAACGGCATCGTCCGTGTTCCCTACTACCACCGACGCCAGAGCGGATACCAGAAGTAAGATGATGAGCGGTTCTTGGAATTGTTTGATAAATCGTAACCACAGCGGTTCCGGGGGCTCGTGTGGGATTTCGTTCGGTCCGAAGTCACGTAATCTGGATAGAGCCTCGACGGGGGTTAAGCCATGCGTAAGGGAGGTCTGTAGTCGTGATGCGGTCTCGCTCGCTGTCATGGCAGAGTACTGGTCTGCTACTGTCTGCAAACACGATTGGTTAGCGACAGATGCATTCGGAGGAAGCATGGAAATACAGTGTAACCACTTACCCGCGACTGAGCGGAGGTTGTCCTTGCGTGCCCTGGTCTTCTCGTTTGTGACCTTCCGACATGGTCATCCTCGTTGTCGTCATAGCCTCGATCGCCGCCGGTGATACTAGGGACTGAGACAGGCAAAAGCGGGATGCCGCCTTCATCGGTTTTGTTAAATGGCCAGGGAGGCATGTTGGCCAGTGTTGTAGGACCGCAATCTCGTCGCAGCGCGAAACTTCATGGGGCGGAAGACGCAATCGATAAAGGCAATGGCGACGATGCAGCGAGCCAGGCTGGCAGTTGCTAGCTCCACTGACCGAGACAGTTGAAGCCAAGTAAGTCAATGCAGGTGATTCAGAAAGAAGGTGGGAATGTGTTGTTCGTTATTCCCATCATAATGGCAGCATCGACTAATGAAAGTATTAGGTAGTCTCTCAAGACTGGAAAGAAATGGACAGGCTGATTTGGTTGGCTTCTTTTCTGCCGATCGATCAAGTGTTGGTATTACTTTTGTGAAGCGTGGACGTGTCTATGTAAGGTGTTGCCTCTGGTCTGGAGGTTTAACACTGGCGTTGGGCGTGGGGCTAGACCCAACTAGGCTAATAGGGTACATATCGCCCTTTTATGCACACGTGCATAAATAAAACGGAACTCAACGAAACGGATGGAGGTCTACTGATACGAGATATGACCAAGACCCATTGTAGCCAAAAAGAAACTCAACCCAACATGTTACAACAATTGTCTCGCGGATGGAAAACCAAGTTCGGGCCGTCGTGGGCAGCGCTGAAGACATGCGTAGAGCCTCGTCGATACAGGCGCGCAGGTATCGGCAGCCTGTGAGCTTTCTGGCTGTCGACATTTTCCATATGGCGCAGTCTGATACCGAGTTTCTTCGGAACATGATTCGAGGCACCTTGGACTTGGTTGTCAAGGACCACAGAAATTGTCCAAGTCCAATACATGTATATCCAATTACGAAAGTGGAAGAAGGCTTCCGGTTTCTCCAAAGCGGCAAGTTAACCGGTCGAATTGTCTTCGAGGTCAATGATGCAAGTCCGGTCAGCCAGCGGTTGTTACAGCAGAGCGCGTGGAAGTTCGATCCTCACGCTTCATACATCGTCGCCGGAGGGCTGGGCGGCTTAGGGCACGGGATCGTCCATTGGATGGCTAAAAAGGGAGCTAAACATCTCATCTTGCTATCTAGGTCAGGAGCAGAATCTAGAGCGGCTATGAAGACCCTCAAAGGACTTCAGGGGGAAGGCGTCAACGTTGCCGCGCCCCGATGCGATGTCTCCCTGGCTAATTCACTATCAGAGGCTCTCGATGACTGTGCACGGATGGATATGCCTCCTATCAAGGGGTGTATAAGCGCAGTTATGGTATTGCAAGACGCCATTTCGATAACATGACTTACGCACAATGGAACCAAACAGTCCGCACCAAGCTGCAGTCTTCGCTCAACCTCCATCACGCTCTCCCGGCAGCAGAAGATATTGACACGGTCAGACAGTTGTCGGACTATGGCGTTGACTCGTTGATGGCAGTAGAGCTGCGTAGCTGGCTTTCTAGGGATTTCTCTGCTGATATTACCGTGTTTGATATTTTGGGCGGTGCTTCCATCGCCATGATCGGACAGTTGGTGGGTTATTACGTTGAGAGTCCGTTATGCATTGTTTTATGAAAACGGTTTAGGCAAGAGTTGATTTGCAGCGTCCAGCGTCCAGCGTCCTCTTAACGTTCCGCGGGTCTGGTTAAGGCCTAGGGCCCCGGGTTTCTGACGCCACCTAGCAACTAGGTACGCACAGCGCTAGGATTGACCCCCAACCCTGCACATCGAGGCACCTTGGCACCAGGCACCCAGCACCAATGAGGCTGAAAGGGGAACCTTGCAAAGTATCATTCACCGATGCAGACGTGCAGCGTGCTTCGTGCTAGAACATTTGATGGGGATATTGCATTCACGCTGCCAGTCAGAAACACCAGGTGTTGTCCAAGTATGTGGAAACAATGCTGTGCATCGGTAAAGATATACTGCACAGCGGCAGATATATCTCGTGCATGCATGTATGAAATACATTCTAGCAAATCTCCACGGCCACGTAATATCTAGAGACTTACATTGTGTTATATTATACGGAGTACGGAGATTAGTGGATTAAATTCTCTAGGTCCCTTCATCAACATACACTGCCCGCGACTCATATTCATGGGTCAGCTGTTGACATCGGATCATTCGACAATTGTCATGATATATGTGCCAGGCTGCATACTACTAGCCACGATTGTACAATTGATTACGGCATATTGTGTGCAGGAGATAAACGGCATGTGTCTCGCCCACCTATGACGGAATGTTTTATCAGGGTGTAAGTCAACGCGTGGTTGAAATAAGCTCTAGCATGCCTATGGGAAGGTAATGTAAGTGGTCAGTAGTGGCCAGCAGGTACTTCAACGACAACAATTAATGTCTGAGTTCAGACGTCTCCTATCCTGCTACTCGAGCAGGTATCTGGTGTTTTATTACATTACATCGGTCAGCTTAGGCATGGCACCTGGTTCCTGGAGAGTGCTAGATGTTGGAACGTAGAGCTGCATGTCGGGTATGATGCGAACAGAAGCGCATACTGCATACCTCCCGAAACCAATGCATGTCTGTTACTGCAGCAATCAATCGCAGCTTTTACGGAGTACCAGCCACACAATTATTCACAACCGTCATGATTCTTGTTACGAAGCTAGTCTAGATGCAGGGAATCGAGCTACCCTTGATAGAATCATGCTCCGCTGGCGAGCGACTCAAGCCAATCAAGTCCCTCAAAACCGTACAATCTCCCCATAATGTGGCTCGTGCCACTGGAACCGGGATGGAGCGTCTCCCAATGTCCAGCCACTGGGTTTTTTTTCATGAACTCACTCATTCACCGTCTGCCTACGCTCACTTTGGTGCTCTACTTGCTCCTGGCCCAGTCTTCCAGTCTAAGCAGCCACACACTGACAGCGCGCACGCCCAGCTCCCCCGTCCCCCTCCATCTCCCTGCTCTCCGTCCTCTCTCTCCCAATTCTAAAACTCCTGCCCATTTCATCGCTCTACACGTTGTTGCCCGTCGATCGCCTAATTGACTCTCGTCGCGATCGCGCCTACAATTGCATTATATCCTGTGACGGGTTTGTCGCATCCCTTGAAGCCCATCTAAATCGCGCTTTTTTTGCCATCCAGCAAGCTTGCGCCTGACCGGTTCCGAAAGCGAGGAAGCAACCGTTGATCCGCCAGCCCCTACGCGATTTTTCCCACTCCCCCAGTCAACAGCTTGCAACGCGCTCGAGTACTTGTTTACGCTCCACCTTCCAACATTCATCACCGCCACGACCTTCACCCCTCCATTGACCGCTCGACGCGCTGTCGCATCTGTCGTCATTGCTTGTTGCCTTTCATGTTGAATCACATCTAATCTGCCCGACCACCACCTGTTTTGAATAGCCCATCACCGTCTCCGTCGCGGTCGCAATGTTCTATTCCGAGACGTTGCTGCAGAAGACCGGGCCTCTCGCCCGTGTCTGGCTGTCAGCCAACTTGGAACGTCGACTCAACAAGTCCAGTATCCTACAGACCAACCTTCAAAAGAATGTCGAAGACATCATCGACCCAAACCAGGCCCCTATGGCTCTGCGACTCAGCGGCCACTTGCTGCTTGGTGTAGTTCGAATCTACAGTCGCAAGGCGCGTTATCTCCTTGACGATTGTAACGAGGCCCTCCTAAAAATCAAGATGGTGCGTGATAATACCCAAACTCCTGTTGCTGACTGTCCAACTAACTTCAACTTGAGGCTTTTCGCTCTACTGGCAATAATGATATTCCCGAGAACCTCCCTTTACCTAATCGCGAAGCATTGATGCTTCCTGATCGCATCACGCCTGCCGACAACTTGGGAATCCTGCCCCCTCCGAACGCCGACTGGCTGTTGGCGCAAATGGACGTCGAGGCGACACAGAGCAGTTCACAGGGACAGGGGCGAGGTCGCGGGCGTCCGAGCAACCAAAACATCAATCTACAAGAAGAATTCAACAATAGCCAGTTTCTTGAAGCAGACGATATGAATATCGACGATGGCCCTGCCATCATCGATAACGACGACCTCGACTTGGTATTGGACTTTGGCGACGATGATGAGCAGCCCCGCAAAGATATGAGCATCGAAATGGGTCGAGACGCGCCCGCTGCTCGTTCCATCGAAGATGACGTCTTTAGTGAAGCCGATTTTGGCCTCCAGAAAGGCGATGCCTCTACAGCAATGGATCTTGGAGATGGCGGGATCCGAATTGCCGACGACGATGGCGATATTCCGATGGAGGGTGACTTCCAATTTAACATTGGCGACGAGTCGGCAATGCCAGAGGTTGGTGGCGCCGGTCTGCCTGCTCGTGCACGCATTTCCGAATCCCCTCTTTCGGACATAGACGAGAACATTGCAAGAGATGTTGAAGAGTGGACCCGAATCAATAACACCAGCATATACGAGCCTGGACAAGAGACCGAAGTACAGGAACCCCAACAGCAACGAAAGTCGGCGAAAAAGCGCAAGGTTTTCGGCCTGGACACTGCAACCCAGCTCACAAGCGCTCACATCAAGGAGCAACAGCAAGACAGATCCAATATCCTCAAAGCGCCAAGCTTCATCCCGCGTGATCCCTATTTCCTGGCTCTCCTGGAGATGAAGAGCAGCGGAAGCTTCGTTTCAAACATAATGGGCGATGCTCGCAGCAAGCCATGGGCACCGGAACTGAGAGGACTGCTCTCTATTGAAGCCATCCGCCCTGCCAACGATCTCAAGCGAAAGCGCGACAGTGGCATTGCGGACATGGGCGAGGAGGAACAGGGTGCATCGAAGTCTCCTCGCCTGGAGCTGGAAGAAGATGATGGCCTTGCTATGCCCGAGGGAGGGTTCGGCGAGCCTAGTGTTGGCCCAGAAGGTACCATTCTGGAAATTCCGGCCGACGATGGAATGGCCATGCACGATGACGAAGACGCTCGCGACGAAAGTACTATGCGCGCTTTCGACGAAACCACCGCGCCTATCGTCCACCCAGCCGACAGCGGCCCGGTATCTATGGGGACGAAACACGCTGTCCACGTCCTCCGCGAGTTATTTGGAGCGGAGGCTGCCGAGAGCGAAGAGCAGCGGACCAAAACTTCCGTTGTGTTCCAAGAGCTCTTGCCTGAGAACCGGACGACCAAGGCAGATGCGACCAAGATGTTCTTTGAGTGCTTGGTTCTCGCAACTAAGGACGCGATCAAGGTGGAGCAGAAGGAAGGCGTTCTAGGCGGGCCAATCCGGGTGCGCGGCAAGCGTGGACTGTGGGGAGCCTGGGCGGAACGGGAGGCCGGAGGGGAGATCGCAAGCCAAGAAGAGGAGGAGGTGACACATCCAGAGCCAGCGATAGCCGGATCATCAAGAGCAGTGGCGGCGGCAGCATAAGCAGGCGTTTGATGGTTATCATTACGACTATGCGAGGCGTACGGCATTGTAGCGGGTGATTCGACGAGCTTGATGGTTCATGTACACATTACTTATTGGCACTTTATTGCGATATTCCGTATGGTTATATCATCGCACCACGGCTGGATGGCGTTTGCGGAGTTCGGGGAGACGGGGAGATACCAACAAACTGCTGGGGGTCTTCTGGTCATCAAAATCATTCTTGCGATGGGTTCATTGTGTGGATATTCATAAGGAGGCGGGCGACTTCTGGCGAAGCGTCCATGTCAGGATGATTGGTAGAATAGTGTTCTTCTTCTATACAGCAGAACTTCTGATCGAAGCTGTCAGTGTCTTTTTAGGAGATAAATTCCATAGTGGAATGCGAATTCATTGATCATTTGTTTCAGCCAGCTCATAAACCGCATAACAATATTTTGTTGCATTTTACTGTCGTAATGGATAGGGGCAACAACAGTGTACCTACCGTCTTTCTCAACTATGGTTTCTAAAGCTGCGGTGCTGGGTGTTTGCCCCTTGAGCCGTGACTACATACCTACCCGTGATAGGTACAGATTTCTTGGAGGCCCTGCACTAGGGGCATCAATCATAAGCTGATACCATTCTATTACTCAGTCCCACGGCGGCCAGTCTCAACAAACGTCATTCTCACCTCACCCACTCACCCGTATATCGTGCAACGGCTTTCCTTCCACAACGCGTATCCTCGCACCATGGCGCTTCCTACAATCTTATCTCCCCGAACGACACTGATACCCTTCCTTTCCGCCGCAGAGGCCGATAGGCTCCCGTACCCGCCCAACGCCCTTCCAGGTGCTCGCGATGTGAGTACCTTCTATGGCACCATGCGAGTCTATGAATGGGGGCCAGCGGATGGGAATAAAGTCTTGTTCGTTCACGGCGATGCCACTCCTTGCTTGATATTTTCCAAGATTGCCCAAGGACTTGTTGACTCTGGATACCGAGTCATGTTTTTCGGTAAGTAGCATGCGAAATGATTGTACGGTTCACCATCTAACATGGCCACTAGATCTTTGGGGACGAGGATATAGCGACACGCCGCTCAATTGCAGACACGACGTTCGTCTTTTGGCGACTCAGATATTGTTGGCCGTCGGGTCGTCGCCTCTCTCTTGGATGGGAGACGGCAATCTCTTCTCTATCGTCGCCTTCTCCCTAGGCGGGCCCATCTCGCTGGCGTTTACTGGCGCTTTCCCCTTATCAGTCCGATCACTGGTACTTCTCGGCCCGGCAGGCCTCATTCGCACCTTGCCAGATGAATACGAAGACGAAGTCATGCATAATCCCGAACTTGCCCCGTCACAAGAAGCTCTCCGTGAGAAAGTCCGACAGACCCTTGGAGTTGCCGTATCAGGCCCAGCTTTAGATATACAGGCGGACCAGAGACAGGAAACATCACCGTTAGTAGGGCCTGCTGGCGTGGAGAAGACGTTTGACATGGGAGCTGTCCTCCAGTGGCAGTTTGATCACCATCAAGGCCATGTTCATTCATTCCAGAGCACGGTGCGGTATGGGCCGCTGCAAAAGGAGGAGCATACATGGAAAAAAGTATGCGATATCATTTCGGCTCAAACGCAGCCCGACGCCCCTTTAAATGGATCCAAATTGCTCGTCTTCTTTGGCCAGGACGATGATGTTGTGGTTGGAAAAGAGGCGACGGAGGATATCTCGAAGCTGCTACCCCCGACCATTTGCAGGTCGAATACGTACCAGGAGGACACGGATTCCCGTATCCCAACAGTCAAAAGATTACGCAGACCATTCTTTCATTTTGGGGTTCCAGGTCTTCTTGAATGTATATATAGTACTATTATAAAAGGCAAAGCGCAGCGCTAGCACCAAATGAAGGCTGCTTTGTACTGTAGCTTAGTGGAGGGGCGGCTAATAACGGGGAACCCTCAACCCCCAACCCAAACTTGGACATCCAATCCAACTTCACTCTGTCATCTCCGTCAAGGCTTCTTCTTGTGAGCCATGTCAGACACCCAAAAGGCTATGCCACCCGTCTTCACTTTTCGCTCAATAGGACGCTGCTCTTCAATGGGAACAACCATTAACCCTTGATTTGCTAATCTATATACGAAATCATCCTGGAGTCCGAGAGCTGCTTGTTTATGCTAGAGCTGTCGAACCTCTCCCGTCAGTCTTGCGCCTGAGAGGCCAAGCACCCCGATATCCAAGTTACGATATTCCGATCTCGAAATCCTGCGATTCGAGGCACTGCTGGGACAAAATGGTCAAATCTCTCGTGGATTTATGCACGGCAGTGTGTATAAAAAATGTTCGAGGTATGTGCTTGTATTCAACGCTCTTCGCTGTCTTTAAGTCGTCCTCATTCATTGTTCTTGCCTCTGTTGTTTTTACCTGCATTGGTTTTACCTCCATATCTATATGGACATCTTACGATAAGACCTTCTTTCCCTCGCTGCCAGCTGCTACCCTTTGCGAAACCTTCCAGCACTTTGCCGCTTTACCGCCATGATTCAAGAAAAGGAGGATAGTCCTCCTCCCTGCGCTCCTGCTAACGAACCTCAAGATATTCGAGATATCGGATCGGCACACTACGATTTAATTCACCCCATCATTATCCGTATCGACTCGGCGGCACAATTGCGCGCCCTCGAAGAAGCCTCGCCGCACCTCGAAGGACACACCGAAAAGAATGGCTGCGCCTGATCGATAAAAAGTTCCCGGCCCTCCATAAGAAGGAGAACCTCGTCCCCTCAGGCCCGAACTATGGCACAAGGTGTATGCCAAGTACGCCCGCATAGACGCGAAGAACAAGGCCGAGGCCGCCGAGAAGCTCCGCAGCGCCTTCGCCGGCATCAAAGAGAAAAAGAGGGCAACACGAGCAAGATCGTAACGTTCGATCGCCGCAAGCTGCCCCAGCCGCCCAAGGACTCCCGGTTCACGGGTGACAGCAAGAAGGGGTCCACTGGGCGCAGGGGAGGTGGCAACGATACAGGAGAACTGCGCTTTACCGGGGGTACGCGGACCAAAGTAACGACGGCGCAGGGTGTGATGCGCAAGGTCAAGCGTGAGGCGAAGGAGATGCACAACCGCAACAAAATCGCGACCCCGATGAACGCTCTCCGGGTCAACAAAGGTCAGATCAAGCATGCGCCCCAGGGCATGGTTAACGAGGCAAGGATCAAATCACAGCCGTCCATGAAGATACAACCTCCAACGCTAAGCAGACGGAACTTCCCGGGCCGCGATTTTGGAGGCAAGAGTCTGGAAGAAGCCGAAGCACGGCTCCGGAGTATCAAGTCTGGCAAGGGGCCTACGGTTGTGTCCGATTCGGACCTTGACGACGACGACGACGGTGTGTTCGGGGATGGAGGCGGCGGACTGGATGAGGATGACTTGGAAGCCATGTTCGACGACGAACCCAACTGCAAGCCGGAGCCGAGCAGATCCTCCACTTCGCGGCCTCTTCTGCCCGGAAAACGCAGCGGTGCCCCATCGTCATCGACTGTGCGCCGCGTGGAGACACATGTTCGCCAAGCTCCCGCCAATTCTCCGCCTGGTAGTCCCCCGAGGGCTTCGGCCGCAAGCCCACCCCTCAAGTCCACGATGCCTCGGAAGAGGAAGGCCGTGGATGTTTTCATGAGGCCCAAGGCTAAAGCTCGGCCTAGTTAAAACTGTTCATTGCGAGCCTGTCTTATTTCCCGCGGAGACAGGATGCTCGGTGGCAGTAGTTGGTTGTACTGATGGGCGATGCGTTTGTTTTTAGTTTTATTCGTCATTATATTTCCCCCAAATCTTCGGGGAAATGGGTCAGTCGGTTAGGCAGGCGCTCAGGGGCATCATTTTGGGATTTACATTATCTAAACAGAGAGAACAAGAGGGTTCATATGCATAAACCAAGCAGCGAGTGCCGGGGCATTTGGAAGGGGCGAGTCGTCCAGGGTTTGGTATCTGAAGAGATATACCCGATAAATTTGATTGTATAACAGGGAAACAGCATAGCATGCGGTCGTCGTTAGAAATTTAAGTGGTGATCCACGTCTTGACAGTTGCTCGATTACACACTTCATGGCTCTCACATGTCTTGTAACACTCCGACCTTTACTGCTTCGCTCGGGCGCAAATACATTCAACAAGTCTGGTAGGTGTTGTCGTTGCTTGGTACCAGTTGAGTATACTATGGCTCCATCAGAGAATTGGTTTGCCCGTGTGAAGACTTGCTAGTGTTTCTGTTATCAAGACGAAACCAGCCTCTTTCCGCTTTCTTCCCCGTCGCGATACACGAACTCCTACATATGGACCAGCCATGACAGAGCGCGCTAGCCGACATCTGACAGCTGTAAGGAATACCTATGGCTCTCGTCATCGTTGACTTGCAGCAATGCATTTCAACATGTGAGACACGAAAGTCTGCGCGGTTTTCGTCTGTACCCGCATATGTCGGAGTGCAGTCGGGCCCGTATCCTTGTTTTGTTCACTACTCCAGATATAGGAGCAAGTAGATTTCGACAGATCAATGTACCAACAGGAGACTGGCCACTGGCTTTCTTCATAACCTTGAGGATGACAGGCAACAAGATGACATCGTCGTCCATTTTATTCACCAGACCGCGGTACCGGATGTATGGCCCTCTTTCTCATCCCGCGTTTCTGCTGTGGTTCAGCCACTCGCAAGTATCAGGGAAGACTAGCAACCTACACTTATCTCTTTTTATCCTTCTGCTCCTCATTCTATATGAAACCGAGTGGGTGGCGGTTGAGGTGCTATAGTGATGGCTAGCAATTCCCAGTGACGAAAAGCTCGTCCGTCACCAGAGAGTGGAAGACGACGGTTAACAGGTATCTGGGTAAAAAGAAGGGTCGCGTTAGCAGTATTCTCTCCACGCCATGCATCCAGCACGTAACACCCTAAGTTGCATCAGCAGAGGTTGCTGACCTGCTTCCCTCTTCTGCAAGCCAATATGCCAATATATGCTTGCTTTGTGCGTACCCCATCCCACGGACTGTTTGCTTTACCTCTGTCTACTATTGAGACTCAAAAAGCATGGAAGGGTACTCGTTGGTATTATTCCTGTTTTGCAAACTTGAGTTCGTTGTACACACACCGGGCGAGTCTCGGAGAGAAAGCCGTGGACAAATTATTGACTCATGGTGTTTGCAATATATTGTACTCCCTGCCCCTATATCAGAAAAACCCGATGTAACTAGCATATGTGTCCAGCTGAAGGCCGGCAGTGATAATCCCTGGATGGACCATGGCTGACATTCTTCTAGTATATACAGGCGAATCTCATACCACTCGACGATGTAACGATATCCAAATATCTGGTGTGATCGAACACTGTGGCCGGCCCTAAGTAGAGTTGTAAGGATACTGAACATGGCTGTCAACAATGAAAGTATGCATATAATCCACACATTGTCCCTTATCTTGTTTTGACATAATCATACGGCTTACCTTGCCATACGCCTGCGCGTATTGTTTCGCTTGGCTCTCTTCGACGTCGTGATCACTCTGGCAAGTCGCAACAGAGGGATTTTGGGTGTGGCACAGCTTGAATTGAACCTGGCAAATCCGCAGACATTTCTATTCGAAGGGAACCCTGAAAGATGACGCCATGTAACGCCCAAAGAAACATGATTTATTCTGCTATCCTTCGTTCATTGTTCGCAAAATCCTGCTCTCGAAGGGGGCAAGAGGCACTCCCTTTTCCGGCCTCCTGGCAGCCCATCATACTGAGTTCTTGCGCACTACTCTGCATACACCCAACTGAAAGAAGGGGGTGCAATATTGATAGCACCAGAGTCATGGGTAGAGCTTCCCATATCCACAAATGGCCATGATTCTCTGCTTGGATTTGTTCGTCGTGTGGTAAGGCCGGGGGGCGTGCTTTGCTAGTCAACGGGGAGTTTATCGTCCTCCTCGAAGAGCCAGGACCAGATGTAGTGTTGAGCCGCCCTCGAGCAGGTACTCGGCCGCCGTCTTGTCGTCGGTCCTGGAAGCGGAAGAGGTTGGTCAGCTACGGATAGCGCCAAGAGAAAATGGGCAGGAGCGCAAGGCGCGCAAGAAGCGTGGGCGGGACGCACGCAGACCGGGGAATGGGGACCGCGACCTACATTTGCTTGCCTCCGAAAATGAGTCGCTGCTGGACGGGCGGGATGCCCTCCTTCTCTTCCACCTTCTCCTTGATCTGGGAGACCTTGTAGTCGGCTTCAATATCGAGCTCGATCTCCTTGCCCGTCAGGGTACGAACTCTTTTGGGTCGAGCAATGTCAGCACAGTACAGATGCATGCGCTGCGAATAGGCAGGTAGGCAACCGAGGCGATGGCCGTCGGATTCGGTCTTGGAGGGGTAGCTTTCTCTCGTACTTACTTGATAAGCATGGTAGCGGTTGCTGCTGTAAATGACCGACTATGATGAAGCTATGTGGACAGAAGTAGAAGGAGAAGAGACGACTCTGGCGCTCAAAGGAAATGGTTGTGCCGCCCTGGATTTATGAAGAAAAAGAGAGGGTGACCGGAGATGAGTTCGTTCGGTTTGCTTGATGATCGAAACGGCGGAAGGCAGACAGAGAGCACTGGCTGCGGCCTGGTCATGGTGGGGTTGGCTAGAGTTAGAAGGTTAGTGACTGCGGTGTGGGGTCGCTCTGCTATATATGTACATATACGACTACTCCGACAATGGGCACACCCTTTCTACCAGTACCAACCAGGCACTGTTGCCTCTGGTCAGATCGCTTGGATGGCGGCAGCACTTTTTGCGGCAAAATCCTTGTCTGCAACATATCAGAAGAGCCTCGCCCGTCATCTGTCATAATGTGCTTTGGAGCTGACATGGTCATCGAAGACCTACTTTACAATATATTAAATTCCTAGAATACAGGGGAGATGTCTGACGCCCTTTTGCAACCCCAATCCATGCCCAGTACCTTATTTCTTGTTAGACTCGTCGCCGAACACGTTCAGACCAAGGCCTTCCGAGTCGAGCATCAGTCTGTTGCGGCCGCCAGCCTCCTGGAGCGATGTAGCAATAAGGCGAGCGTTCTCGATCTTCTTCAGCTCCAGATAGGACTTGCTCTTCTGGACAGCATCACCAATAAGCTGCGCCGAGCGAGCCTCACCCTGGGCGCGGACAACCATGGCCTGCTTCTCCTGCCGTGCCTTGTCGACGATGAAGGCGGCCCGTTGCGCCTCCTGTTGCGCCACTTGCTTGGCCTCCACAGCCGCTGTGAATTCGGGAGAGAAAGCAAGATGCTGTATTGCCTTGTTAGTATCATAGAAGTTTACTGACTCATGCCGCGAAGGACTTACCGTGAGCGAGACATCATCCAGCAGGATGTTGAATCTTGCCGCTCGTCGCGACAGGTTCTCTCGCACCAGTCTGGCCACCATCTCACGTTGTGTAATCAGCTGGCTGGCGTTGAACTGCGCAACCACACTCTTCAAGACTTCGTTGACGATCGAGGGCAGGACACGCTCGTCGTAGTCTTGACCAAGCGTTCGGTAGATTTGTGGCAAAGCGGCGACCTCTGGCCTAGACAGCACACGGCAGGTGATGTTCACCATCTGCAAATCCTTGGTGCCTGTGAGTGAAGACACATTTCTCGGCTTTGCGCGCACATCGTAGTCGATCGATGTCTCGAACCAGGGGATTCTCAGATGCGTTCCTGCAGTAGTAGACGTTGTGAGCAAGCTGGATCCAGTCGAGAAGTGGACGCCGGAGACGGGACAAACCTTCGCTGTAGATCTCCTTGCTGACACCACTTATCCTCCGGTACTTGATAGCTCTGTGACCACCATCGACGTTGAAAAGAGAGTTCTGCAAGAGCATGGTGCCACCAATACCGAGGGCGGCAATGGCGGCGATGCCTGCGGCATTGCGAGGGTTGGGAGCGCCTCCACCTCCTCCGGACATGCGGGCACGGCGGGCCATGGCCTGCAGCTGATCGAGCGGGCTCCGAGACATGCTGGCAAGCTGGACCGTCAAGTCTGAATATGGCCTGAGGAAGGCTTTGTCGGGCTGCTTCAGTCGAATTGGCCTTGTTGAGGCGATTGGTCTGACCGGGAGGGAGCACTGGAGCTTGAAGTCGAAAAGTGATGATCTCGGCAAGAAGGTCGAGCCCACCATGGCCAATGATCCGTGCGCTTGATTGGAGCTCTTCTCTGCTGGTCCCATTCCGCAAGGGTGGGAGCTTCTGAGGCTTCTAAGCTTGTCGAACCACAGAGCTAACCCAAACAGGCAACATCATGGCGAAAGGGCCTAATCTTTTTCCGGAGCAGGGGCGATGGGCCGGCGTTTGCGTCTGTCTTCTGTGTCGGTTAAGTGGGGCCAGGCATTTTACGTGTAGAGCACCTAAAAGTCCATGTCCATGTCCATGTCCATCTATCCAAACGGTCGTTTCTGCCATTGAACCGCCGCAAGCTGCATGTTTGCGATCCGATCCAGTCTCTTGCCAGCATCATTTGTGACCGACTGCAGATTTGGTCCGGGAAGAGCAGAAAGCATACCAATTTGGGCTTGGGGATTGAGGCATATTGCTCCTGACTTATTCACCTGAAGAACACCTATCATAATACAGTGACGATACTCCCTGTAGCTCGCTGTATTTGACTTTGGACGTGTGATCCCGACCTTAGCCTACGAGTGAGCTGCGCGTGAAGTCGCAGTCCGCATACACAATCGCTTCCTTTTCTTTGTTGCATTAGACCCGCGCGAACGAGCTCCATAGTGTCTGTCAACATGTCCTCCAAGCCGCCGTCGCGAGTTGTCTTTGTGGGAAATATCCCCTATGGTGAGTCCACCGCCAATTTTACTCCCGCGCATCGCCTCGTCACCCGTTCCAAAGCAACCACCCACTAATCGTCTTCGTTCCGACAGGCCTCTCCGAAGAGCAGATCACCGAAATCTTCAACACGGCAGGCAAGGTCCTCAATTTCCGACTCGTATACGACAGAGAAACAGGCCGACCCAAGGGCTTTGGCTTTGCAGAATATCCAGACGCAGGTGGGTTTTCATTGAAGAAGAAGCTCTGGCTCTCCTAGAATACTGACTTTCTCGCGTCTCAGACTCGGCAGCCTCGGCAGTCAGAAATTTGAACGACTACGAAGTCATGAACCGCAAATTGCGCGTCGACTACAGTACAGAGGGTCGCGTGGACCAGGAAGACGACAAGTCTGGGCCGAGCAACGCCGCCAACACCGGGTCGTACGGTCAACACTCGAATGGTGTCGCCAATGCCGCACCCCAGTCTGCACCTGCCGGCTCGCTGCCTCCTCTGCCCCCCGGAAAGGAGCTGCCCCCGGGAGTAAGCTTTCACGATGCCATCTCGCGAACTCTACACACCCTGCCTCCGGCCCAGCTTCTGGACATCCTCACACAGATGAAGTCTCTGGCTACGACCGACCCTGGACGCGCCACCGAGCTCCTCAATCAGGCCCCGCAGCTATCATATGCCATCTTTCAGGCTCTCCTACTCATGGGACTGGTGTCGCCCGAAACGATTCACTCTGTCGTCGATCAGAATGCGCCTCCTCCCGCTCAGGCGCCGCCTGCAGGCTACCCGCCCTCAGTGATGCCTGGCTTCCCCGGAGTGGCTACTTCAACTCCGCCACTTGGCGCTCCGTTTGCGCCCCCTGTGGCGGCACCTCAGCCGAGTTACGCGCCGGCACCCGCGGCATCAGGACTGCCACCGACGCAAGATCCAGAGCAGCTCATGAAGATGGTTTTGGAGCTGCCTCAAGCTACGATCGACCAGCTCCCCGAGGCCGAGCGGCAGACCATCATGGGCTTACGTGCCCAGTTCATGCCCCAGCGATAGAGATCACGGAGATATCCATTCGGCAATATCGGCCGGGCTTACATGAGGGCTTGTACTAGTATATGGCAAGCAAGAGGACTACCGAAAGGAAAACATGGCGTTTTAGGCGTATTCAGTTGGACGTGTGGCAGTCTTGGCAGGGGTCAATAGGGGTCTACTTTGATACCACATGAGCCGAAGATCAAGGCTCGCATTGCAGTTTTGTGGAAATGAAAAGTAAAGAAATATCTATCTGAAGTTTGAATATTGCCAACTGCAAGTCCAAACCTACTGCTTCTATGTAGATGTGGATGTTATCTCTCAATATGGCAATAACTGTAATAACTTCAACATGGATCCAAAGCCGGCGCACCCGCTAACATTGGTCACTCTGCGCACATGAGCTGGCAAGTGATAGCTGGTACAGTTGGCACTTGCGTCGGGTTATTGAAAATAGAGAGGTAATTGCCAGTAGAACAATTGTGGAAACAATGATATGTCCTCGTGAGATTTACGGTAACGCGTTCAATCTTGGCATGATGGGTGACAGCTGTTGAAGGTAGCCTAGTTGAAGGGGGCAGAACCTCGTACAAGCCAGCAGCACCACCTAAGCGGGCCGTACGTGACCGACGACCACTCACAAGTCTCCTATCTGGGGGAAACCAAACGATGACGTATTTCGCACAGTCCCGCCTCAGCCAGTCAGTAGAGACAGTATCGTGCCGAGGATCCAGTGCTGTAGGTACCTACAGCTTGCATTTATCGGATGGAAGTCTAAGTACTGGGAAGGGAGCTGACCTCAGCATCTGCTCAGCGGTCCTGCAGTCTCCGAAAGATGCATTCCGAATAGAGTTCAACCTAATCATGAAAACGCGGTAATAAAAATGAGACTCGTCAGGCCTGACCGAATCACCGCCTTTTTTGGTACGTATTCAAAGACACTCTTCTGGGTTCTCTTCCATCTTCCTCTTCTTCTTCTCTACACTTACATCCAATCCCACAAACAGGCCACTGATCGCCAGCGCATGTCCTGTGTTCCCCAAGCCCATCATTGATGCAGGAAACGGATCTCTACAGCCAGGAACGAACGCTAGACCTAGAATGGGATAGGCCACCGTAATCTCAAGGTATCGTACCTGGACCTGGACCTGAACCTGGACCGATGAGCAGTACAGTACATACATATCCATTTCCCATAAAACCTATCAGCGGCTTACAGGTCCTGGATTAGGAATACTGCTTTCTCGAATCTCGATTCTGGCTGCCGTACGTCCAGCGCATGCTTGCAGCTTAACCTGGCCATTCCCGAAAATTCCTATTTTGCATCCCCGGCACTGCTCCAGAACGACTTCCTTTTTTATTTAGCCCGGTATTCTTTGTCTGGGATTCCCAATCACAATCCGCCACATTGTCAATGTCAATGTCATTGTCAATCTGCGCCTAGGGAAAACAGCCCACCAGCAATTGATAAGATAGATCCGAGGAGAGGGCGGCGCAATGGCTTCTTCCGGCAACCCCTTTGCACCGCTGAACCAGCCAAAACCAACAGTCGCTGGTCCATCGCAGGCAACCCCGGCCGCATCCTCCAATGTGTCGCCAGGCTCGCAAGTGCCCAAGAAAAAGAAGCACAGAGGCGGCCGAAAGCACCGGCGACCGCGGCGCAAGTCCTTTGCAGCACCCGCTGATGAAGAGGGCGGCCCATCATCGCCGCGCAGGAATGGCAACGAGTCCCCGCCTACCCGCCCCAACGACTTCTACATGCGCGGGCGCAACCTAAGCAACACCAGCATCGAAAGCGAAGCCCTGTTAGACCACCGCGAGCACCCCTGGGGCTCGAGGCCTCGGCGACCCTCCACGATCCTAGCTGCCTCGTTCCAACTCTCTCGATCAGGGGAAACCAGCAGACTCCCAGACCCCGTACTGCCTATAATAATACCAACCCAATGGAAGACGTCCATGTCGAGGAGGACCCAGAGGACGTTGCGCGCATGAGCGAGAGCGCGCCACTCCTTCCGGGCACTGACAGGACCGATTCATCATCCAAGGTCTATGGCTCAAACGATGGCATAGGTAGCTGGGGTGCCCGACAGCGCCGGGAGAGCCTGCATCGCGGTTCTAGCAAATCCAGTTGGCGCGGCAATTCGGGCTTGTTGGGCCCCCCAACCCCGGGGACTGAACGCTACAATGTAAACTATCCGCCATCCATGCCTGGGTCCCCGCGGATGGGTGGCATGGACCGCATGGATGTCAACTTTGGAGATGAGCTCATGCTGGATCAGTTGGCGTCAGCATCCAAGGATGATGTGAATAGTCTCGGTGACGAGGATACGGGCGACGTTCTGCAAGGATCTCCCAACTTCCAACGCCGCCATACCATTGCGCTCGAGGCTCAGGAGGATGTCTGCTTCCCGCAGGAGGGTATGTCCGAGATAGCAGACGACGAGCTGAACCAGGCGCGGGATCAGCGAAATAACATGCGCCGCAGACGTCGTCGCGAGAAATGGCCCGATCTATCCATCTTGGAGGAGTGGAGTAGAATGGAGGTGGAAGGCCGCAGTGACGAGCGGCGCATCAAGAAGATCACGGAGCCTCAGCTCATCAACGGTAGACTCCGGCCGATACACAAAGGGTGGTTCCGGGCTGAAGAAGATGCCCCCTACCGTTTCACCTACTTCAACGAAGAGTTCCAAAGCACCATCCACAGCCAGACCATTTCGGAGCTGGTGCAGCCCGATGCCAGCTTCAAGGACCTGTTTGTCCCGGAGCGGCCGATACTGTCCGATTCGTCGGAATCCGACGACGACGACGAGTTGGAGCAGATGCCCACCATAACAAATCCCCATATCTCTTCCTCGCTCAGGAACGGGGGTCCTTGTCGAAGGTGCCATCTATGTCCTTCTCCAATCGTGAAACTCGCCACGAATCTACTGATGCTTCTCGGCCTTTCGAGCACGCACCCTCGTCTATGCCATCACGACATCAGTCCGGTGAGGGCACGCCGATGGGTTTCCCTATGGGCTTCAAATCACCAGCCACCAAGTCGCCCAGCCCCAGGCCTGAGAAACCCATCCGCTATGGCGACCGGCCTGTGTGGTGGCTCGACGTCTTGTCTCCGACGGAGGCTGAAATGAAAGTCATCCAGAAAACGTTCGGCATCCATCCCCTGACTTCCGAGGATATCATGTTGCGGGAGCAGCGTGAGAAGGTTGAGCTCTTCCGCCACTACTACTTTGTCAATTACCGCTCTTTCGATCAGGACGCCGACTCGGCTACCCACTTGGACCCTGTGGACCTGTACCTCGTTGTATTTCGGGAGGGCGTGATATCCTTCCACTTCCAACAGACGCCACATCCCGCCAATGTACGGCGACGTATCCGCCAACTAAAGGACTACATGGTCTTGAGTGCCGATTGGATCTCGTACGCTATTATCGACGACATTACCGACGTCTTTGTGCCGCTCATCCAGAAAATCGAGGAAGAGGTCGACGACATTGATGACGCAATCTTGATGTCACATAGGGGCGGGGGTCCAGATGGTGAGGACAACCGATTGAGGGATGGTCGAAAGGACAAAGATGCCAGTGAGAAGAAGAGCATCGCGGGTGATACGTTGGCTGAGGTGCCGTCGGACGGCGACATGCTCAAGCGTGTCGGTAGCTGCCGCAAGAAGGTCATGGTCTTGTACCGGCTGCTGGGCAACAAGGCCGACGTCATCAAGGGTTTCGCAAAGCGCTGCAACGAGCACTGGGAGGTGGCGCCGCGGAGTGAGATCGGGCTGTACCTGGGCGATATTCAGGACCATATTGTGACTATGACGTCCAACCTGAGCCATTATGAGGTGATCCTGGCGCGGTCGCATGGCAACTACCTGGCGCAGATCAACATCCGCATGAACGAGCGGTCCGAGCAGACGGCCGACACGCTCGGCAAGCTTACCGTATTGGGAACCATCGTGCTTCCCATGAACATCATTACTGGTCTCTGGGGCATGAACGTTTGGGTTCCTGGCCAAGAGTACGAAGGAGACCTCGTCTGGTTCTGGTGTATCACGGCGGGTCTCCTCATGTTCGGGTTGGGCTGCTTCTTCATTGCGAAGAGGGTTTACAAAATCGTCTAAATAAGAGAAAGGAAAAGACCAGCAATCTCTTGTTCCACGACCCTACACTGATCTTGCCGTTTTGTGTTACACACACCTGGTCTTGTAGCGGGGTTGGCTACACGGCGTTGCTGGGCTTGGGGAAAGAGTATACAAACATGCCATTAATATCCCGACGACATGATGGTGGAGGGATGACCTGCTCAAGGTATACACCCAGGCAACGTTCACCAACAGCACCAAGCATGTGCTTTGAATACGATATTGCGTTCCCGCTCTGTGCGAGAAACAAGTGCACAACAGCAACAGACAGCATAACAATTTGCTCGTATACCGTCTAATGTATATACTTGATCTCGGGGCGTGACGTGGGTGTTGGCTGGTTGGTACACATGATTCATAGACAAATTCATCACTAGGCGAACGGCCGGGCAGGGGAAAACACAGCACACACGGATTTAGACATACAGATAATTACGTAGTTATTTAGGCAAATGAATTAAATTGATCATAATAACATTTATAACCTACAGCTTTTCTTGGAGATGGGAAAGTCAAGCAAGCGAGTATATGTATTGTATCACAACACACCACGGGGTGGGAAGACGAGAAACAAACCACCTTGCTTGAGTCATTTATTAATGTAACGGAATCTGCTCGAACGGAACCTATGCCAACCGTCAGGGGTTGTCGGCCCCCGTCGGTTCCGCGGGAACTTCTCTCCCAACAGTGTTGGCGCAGGCATGAGTCAGGATTATTCCTGGTGTTGGTCATGCCATACGCTATCTGCTCCTCGAATGCCGGTTTACCCGTGTAGACCAGAGACGGAAAGAGCAGGTCTCTCTACTTTTTGTGAGTGCCTGTTCGTTGGTTGAGATATCCCCTGACTCCTTCCTTCCTATGCTTTTTACCATAGCAATTCATGCTTACCGCTTAACTGTGAGCGAAACTGGTTGCCGAAACACTCCTATCTCCGGTATCCTGGAGGGATATTTGTCGCTCTTTGTACCTGGCCTTCCACGTAGTCACCTTGAGTCCTTGAGTCCCTTGCCTGAATATGAGAGCATGTCAGAAGTAGGCAGCCATGGCAAGATATCACAGATTAAATCACAATTGCATTATCGATACGAGGACACTAGCAGATAAAGTTAATTTACGTCTTTTATTGCTTCTATATGCAAGGCGGGAGAAGAGGACGGCCGATACCATGACGGGTTGAAGGTCGAATGACCAGCCAGAACCTCCTAAGACGAGAACTCCCCTGATGCAACGCAATGCAGACGCTTTGATGATTCATAGACGCAGATAGGCCAAGCGAAGGCACTACACAGCTCGCCAAGGCACTCTCTCACTTGGCAAGGCCATGGCACGTGAAGTGCGTGTGGCCTGCCAGTGGGAGTGTGTCTCTTGATACGGATGCTGAGTTGGCACACAAGCCAAAAAGACTGTAATAAGCCTAGAATCTGCTAGATCTGCTGGATCTGCTGAGTCCAGCTAAACTATCTTGAGGTCTCATCACCTCCGCGGACCGTAGGATATGCGTGATGGTACAAATATACAAATATAACATGGTGGTGTAAGTATGGGTTGGATAGGTGCTTGTGGGTTCGGATGAGATAGGGGCGAAAGCAATAAATCCGAGCAAGGTGCTTAGAACTCCCACTGGTCGTCCTGGATGGACTTGATAGCCCAGTTAAACTTCTCCCTCAGCGTCTTGGAGAAGAACTTCTCGATGGGGACATCGAACTTCTGGCAGAAGACAACGGTCAAGCGGGGATCAATGTAATTCTGTCAAGTGAAAGTCAGTACAGCAACTTCATCAGAAGGGGGCGGGCAGTCGGCAGGTATTAACTTACGATCTTGGAGGTACCTAGGGCAACCTCCTTGTTACCCTCTCGGTCGGCGGCAGCGATCTCTTGAGTGTGGATACGCTCATCGATCTTCTTGACGGCCGTCTCGTACTTCTCGACCGACGGCGACTTGCCCTCGGGCTCCACCTTCTTCGTCTTGGCCTCCTTTTTCAGCTGCTTCTCCAGCTCATCGGCCTCCTTAAGTCTAGCCTTGAGCTCTTTCTCGGGAAGCGGCTTCTCACCGTCGGCCTTGCGTTTCTCGTTGTCCTTCTCAAACTTCTTCGTCGTCTTGGTTCGTTGCTCCTCCACCAAGAACTTGATGTGGTCCTGGATCCATTGCTCATCGAGATCTTCGTCAAGGGCAAAGTAATCGGCGCCCTTCTTCTTTTTCTGCTTGGGGTCTACAGCCAGCATCATAGCCTTGGTGCGCCATTTCTGGTACTTGAGTCCCTTGATACGGTCGCTCATCTTCTCCATCTGCGCCTCGTGGTTGGCACCAACGGTTCGCTTGTGGTTACACAGGATGGCAACTTCGCGGTTGGCTTTGTTGTAGACGGCAATCTTCTCGGCCATGGTCAGATGCGTGTTTGCCTCCATCTCGCCGAGCAGCTTGCTCATGGTATACGAGGCATTGTAGGTACGGAACACCTTAGCAGTCAAGCCCTTCATATACGTGGACAGATGCTTGTTCAGAGACGAGGTGGTGAGTCGGTCGAAGACGTCGTCGCCCTCGTTCTTGGGCGGCTTCTTGAACATCTTCAGGTTCTTGAAGACTTGGCGCTCGACTTTTACCTCGTCATAGTAACGGATACTGTCCTTGCCCAAGAAGTCGAAAATGACGGTGTCGGGTTCCCGTAATGTGATATGCTCGTACTTGAGAGAGCAACAACCAACCGTCTCGGCCTCGTTTTCCGTGTCCTTCTCATTACCAGCTCTCAGAGCAAGCTTGTCGATCAAGTAGATGGCCGTAGCTCTTTGTCGATCCGCCATAACCTCTGCGCGGAGATCCCGGGTGTAGTCCCTGCGGATTTTGTCGATATGCTTCTTGAGCTCACGCGCCTTTTCAAACTTGTTGAAATCAGCCTGTCCCTTGACATCACTGTTCGCGGCAAGCATGACATATTTGTACGCGCCGTTGATGTTCTCCTGCCACATAGCCAGCCAAGTAGCCGTCTTATCGTGCTGGACAGCTTTCCACTTGTGACCAGGCGGAGGCGAAGGCACCTTGGCCTCTTTGCCGATGTTGATGGTGATTTGCTCAGGCGACACACGCAACTTGAGCCTACCGGTTTTGGGATGCTCGCCACGGCCGCGGAACAGACTCGGGGGTTCGACTCGAAAGTTGCCAACCTTCTGGGTCCTTCCATCCCACTTGCAGAAATTGTACGGCTTCTCGAGTTCTTTCTTGGCCTCGCTTTCAGCCTTCTTCTCCTCCTTGCTCCGGTTCTTTTTCATTTCGCTCTGGGCTTGTAGATATTCAAAGATGGGCTTAAAGTCGAGCTTATCGAAACTCTTGAGGGCAACCTTGTTTCCTTGCTTATCCTTGGCACCACCGGTCTCATCAACCACTTTCTTGAAGTCGGCAAAGAAATTGCTCTGGAATGTAGGGTTCTCCACGTGGTGAGGCTGATGGAGCATACCACCATAGAAAGTTGCGACCTCTTCGGCGTCTGGGTGAAGGACGAGGGGCGTACCGTCGTAGTACAGTTTGATGTTCTTGGGCAAAGGCTCGTACAGCGGAGGAAACATGACTCCGTTGTGTTCAAGGGTCTCCCACTTGGTAGAATCGTCCTCCTTTTTAGGCGCATTCCACCATTCGAACTCCTCTTCCTCGCCTCCCGCGGGCTCCTCGCTTTCCTCTTTCTTGGCCTTCGCGCCCTTCTTAGCAGCAGGGGCAGCGGCCTTGCTCCTTAGCTGGAGCAGCGGCTTTACCCTTCGCAGGTGCAGCAGCTTTGCCCTTGGCAGGTGCAGGTTTCACCTTCTTCCGAATGGGCGCGTCCGAATCGGACTCTTCCTTCTTGACGCCGTTTGTTTTCTTAACGGCACCGTTTGACTGTCGGCTCTTACCCTTGGCACTGGCGAGAGGCGGGTCTGAGTCAGATTCGTCCTTAACAACCTTCTTTTTCGGTGTGGGCTTCTTGGCATCTTTTGCTGCGGATTTCTCGATAGCCTTCTTCTTCTGGGCCAGTTGCACATGCAGAGGCTTGTCGTCGTCATCCGAGTCCACATCCATTAAATCGCTTTTGGTAGCCTTGGGCGGTAATCGCTTAGTCAAGGGCACATCGTCTTCAGAATCGTCTGCGACGGCCGTCTTCTTTTTTGGCGTTTGAGCTGAAGGAGAAAAAAATGTGTCAGTGGCTTCTGTTGTTCGATACAGGCGCATTGATGAACAAAAGGCAGGTGCATACCATAGGTTGGTCATCACTGTCAGATTCGTCCTTGTAGCTGGGTTTTGCGTTGAGCGATGCCCGTGATTTCCGCTTGTGACCGTTGACTGCAGGGCTGTCTACATCCATCGCGTCGCCATCCGTAACGGGGCCGTTACGGATGGACACCGGAGCAGCCAAGGGAGTTCCTGCCGAATCGCCTTTGTCCATAGCCTTGTCCTCCGACTTTGAGATTGTATCAGCCGAGACTAAAATAAAATAGAATTAGTTTGATTCGCGAGGCACCAGGATAAATCGATTCGAGCGAGGGCCGGCCACGGTGGAAGGCGCGTAAATGGGGTCGGTTCGAGGGATGCGAGGTGATGTGGTTGGAGGCGCGGGTTACCGCATCGTGGGCAGTCGCATTACGCGATCTGGAATGGGTCCAGAAAGAATCGGGAAAATACTTACGCTTGCCATTGGGGCGTGCCAAGGGCATGTCGTCGTCAGATAGATCAGAAGACATGATGATGGTGGTTGGGTGGATCTGGCGCGCCGTGTGAAATCGTCGTGGTTCTGAGAACGCCTGGGTGACGGAGTTGCTGTTTCCTCTTGGGAGCTGGCGTATTAGTCCTCCAAAGCCAAGAGGAGACTTGGTCGATGTTGAAAGGGTGGCGTCAAAGGCAGTAACCGTCGGAGCCCAGGCTGGGTATTTTCAACACAGACACTGGAGCCAGCTGGTTTTCCCAAGTGCTCGTTGAGTAAACATCAACCAGGTATTGGAAAGTCGAACGTAGAGTAGTAGACGTGAAATCGGTTGATCAGGTTAGATGGGTATTGTGAATGGTTGATCGATTGTCCATTCAAAACGGGGGTTTCTTGCTGCGGAAGCCAACCGAGTCTATAGGAGAATGGACAGCAAAGTCGAAAGAGAGAGAGAGAAAGGGAAGAGGAAAAGTGCTGCTCACTGCGACTACCGGGGGAGAAAAGAAGAAGAAGAGAAGCCTTACCCAAGTCTGGACTTGCGAGAGACAGTTGGTGCTAGGTTCGCCCCGGTGGTGGAGTTAGCGGGTGGATGGCTGATGCAGATGGAATACTGCAAGAGAAAGGCTACCGGCTCCGCGCTTTTCAGCGTCGCGATTATCCACTTTGTGGCTAACCTAGGTAGTCATTCACTCAATTGTGAACGCTGCTCGCTCGTGAGATAGGGGATAGACACAATTGAAAAGGCTGGTCACAACCATGATATACGGATTGTTTGCTCTGATTACGTCCTGCACCAAAGTTTATTCTTTTGCAAATGTAAATGGTCGAGATAGACACAATCAATTGAGATGGACTGCAGAAGGAAGGCATGTGTATTGATTCTAGAAACGCGAGTCGGCAACTCCAGGCCAATCAATCAAAGGAGGCTCGGCTGCTGGTGCTGGTGCTGGTGCTGGGGAGATGTCAGAGTGTGGCTGTCCATCTGCTACTCCGTACAAAGAATTGTTAGTGTGTCAAGACATGACATAGGGAGCTTGAGAGCGGCACCCACTCCGCTGGTTGGAGGAGCCAGAGAAAGAAAAAAATGCTGTTAGTGTCTGCTGTCTGCCTCGCTATCCTCTGCTCTATCTGCAAAAGTCTGACGAAGAAGGAATGGCTGGGCTGAGGACAAGTGGGTTCTCTAATGGCTACTTTCGGTGCAAGTGAGCGCAGAGTGAGCGAGCGTGAGCATAAGCATGCAGGCAGAACCAGAACACGGGAGGAGGAATGGGTGGTCTCTTTCCGCTTACGTTAAACGCCGAGAGCAACCAACCTGGAAGCAGAACAACGGAGATGGCATGGGAGGCAGGGAAGGCAGGGGAAAAAGGGAGGGAGGCGTGAGGGTAGCAGAAAAATCAAAAAGGGAACACCACCAGCCGTCACATCATCGGCGAACAGGTGGCAAGATCTCAGTGGGGAACCAGAGACCGATCCCATCCCATCGGATAAACATTGGGACGTGGCTGGTGCTGCCTGCTTGCTGTGGCTGCGACCTGGGCTATGGCTCATGGGTACTTACGGAAGCTTGGTCGGAAAGAGTTAGGCCCGTGCCGAAAATTGACGAGAGGGAAAATGGAGCTTTGCTTGGTAGCAGCGAGAGACAATAGCAGACAGGTTGAGCCCGAATTGAACCGACTCCAAGTTAATCAATCCATCTCAACCACCCCCCCATCGTCCCCCCAGACCAATTGATCGCGAGGAGCATCCGTGGTCAACCGTGTCACCGCTGAATACCGATCCCGGGACGCCAATTACCTTCTAATCTCCTCCACAATGCTTTCCAGGGCGGCAAGACCGGCGTTGCGCGCTGGAGCTGCAGCTGCGGCTATTCCTGCTCGGTACGTCGGAGATTTCCTGGGTGCTGTCAATTCGGCGAGGGAGAGTTTTGGAAGAGAACAACGGTTTTCCATGGACCAATTGGGTCCGGCCCGGGGTGCAAGATGGAAGACACTCGGATTATGGAGCTGGGCTTGTGCTTGTGGGTTGAGTTACATATCGAAGGGCATCTGAAAGCTGACACTATTTCGCTCCCGCAGCACTGCCAACAATGCGGCCACCTACGCCACCCTGCGTGAGATCGAGGGTCGTCTCAAGTCCATTCGCAACATCGAGAAGATCACCAAGACCATGAAGATCGTCGCCTCCACCAAGCTGACCCGCGCCCAGCGAGCCATGAACGACGCCAAGAAGTACGGTGCTGCTTCCAACGAGGTCTACGACGCCGCTGAGACCAAGCCCCTCGAGACCGAGGACAAGAAGCCGCTGTACATCATCTGCAGTTCCGACAAGGGTCTTTGCGGTGGTGTGCACTCGGGTCTGTCGCGATGGGTTCGCCGCAGCCTCACCCACGGCCAGGCCGACCTCGTCATCATCGGCGAGAAGGCCCGCTCCCAGCTGGGCCGCACCAACAACCAGGATATCGTCCTGAGCTTCGCCGGTGTTGGCAAGAGCGTCCCCACCTTCGCCGATGCCCAGGCCATCGCCGACCAGATCGTCCAGCTCGAGGGCCAGTACTCTGGCATCAAGATCCTTTACAACAAGTTCATCAACGCCACCAGCTACGAGCCCACCATCATTGAGGCCTTCTCCGAGGATGCCATTGCTGCCTCGCCCAACTTCTCCGCCTTCGAGGTTGACGAGGAGCTGATCCCCAACATGCGCGAGTACGCTCTTGCCAACTCTCTCTTCTGGGCTTTGGCTGAGGGTCACGCTTGCGAGATCTCTGCCCGTCGCAACGCCATGGATGTAAGTGAAATTTTGAATGATATTCCTAAGAGGCTAGATACGATATTGACCAATCTGTACAGAACGCCTCCAAGAACGCTGGTGAAATGATCAACAAGTACCAGATTCTCTTCAACCGCACTCGTCAAGCCGTCATTACCGGAGAGCTGGTCGAGATTATCACTGGTGCCACTGCCTCCGCAGACATGTAAATTGCTGCTTGAAGCGACAAGATAGAGAGACGGGAGGGGAGCGGTTCACACGCATAATTCCCTTTGTAACAAGTACCCTAGGCCCTCCGTGTACTAAAGCCTCAATAAACTATTTCTGAACTTCTGAATCACTTTTACTGGTTGACAAGGGATTTTCCTTGGAGATGTGTGCTGATGTTGAAGGTCAGGACCTGAGGGCTCGCTTGGTTGTCCTGGCGGATATTTCTTCAACGTTCTAGCTGCTAGACATTTGATCCTGTCATGATGAGAATTTGCTCATATGGGTGCACACCTTGCTTGTCCTCACAGGCGTTATGAGTCGCCTTTCAGCCTTGAATTCGTATACAATTACTTCTCTACTAGCCCCCTGATGTCCTTCCATGTTACTGGAATATGCTGCATGCTTTTTAACAATCCGTGAGTTTTCCTAATTCCGATCTATTCATTACCTATCCCCCTTAGCTGCATGGGAAGGAAGACAGCTGGGTGTCACCAAGATGAGAGTACGCAAGGAGAGATTCCCCCTTCTACGGAAGAAGCAACGTACTACGACATTGTCCCGATTGATGTATATTAGTATATACAGTCTATGGAGAAACTTTGTCGGAAAGGAAACAAACAAACGAACCCCTTTTTTGCACTGTCGGCAGCCTCTTTATATCGAATGGTACGAAGGTAGTAGAGCGGTATCAGACACGCTGACTCCGGTCATCCTAAGGGACACCTCATGCACAGCGCCTACAGACTACCACCCGGCCAACCCACAAACCACTCAGGGCCTTTCTTTCCAACATCTCGTCAGAGGGGGCGGCCGAGGCCCACGACATATACCAGCTTCTGGAAATGCAATCTAATTCATTACCTGATTCCAAAGAAGTTAATCCAGGGACTCAAAGAGACCCACTCTCTCCCAAATGTTGCCATGAAACCACTCTCGGCGAAAACGGTCCTACGCCTCCTCGAAGTCGCGAAAATTTTGGTCGTGGGGTTCTTGCGGCGGCGGCAGGGGGCTCTCGCTGATGTCTTCAGGTGGCTGTCCCAGCTGCTGCTGCTGTCGTGATCTCTCTTCGAACTCTTCATCGTCCTCGGTCGTGTCGCCGCTGTGGTGCTCGTCGGCCATAGCTATGTCGCCGTTGGGGTCTGGGAGAGGAGCAGCCGTCTCATCAGCGCGAGCACGAGTGGCGCGGCTGGGAGAAGAAGAAGCAGCAGTGGTGGGATGGGGATGGGGTCCCCGGCCCTCGGATAGTAAAGGCGGTGCTGCCATGCCGCTTCCGGGGGCAGCCGCCGCCCTTGATGGCCGTACACGTGGGGATGGTGGTGAAGCGAATAGCGAGGAATAGGTTGACGATCCTGGTGGCGTCTCAGTCGCAATAACACCAGCTCCAGCCGATCTCTCCATCGGCGCCAGCGTCGGCGACTGAGAACTGTCACCGGCACGGTGGTAGCCATGGCCGTAACGCCCGTTATGTCTGCGAGTGTTCATATAGGTTTGGACGGCTTGCCGCTCACGGTGTTGCACCTGCTCGGCTTGGTAGTTGCCGAGTTCCCCCCCATCACTACCGAATTGGTAGGGGCTCGGATCTGCCGAGACACTGTAGTTGCTATAGGCCTGGAATGAGGCTCCTATCTGCGGTGCCTGTGACAGGGAAAATACGCCATTGCCGCTCCTTGGGGATTCGTTGTCCTCGTTGCCACGTTGCAAAGGTGAAAAGGCCCCGTGAAGTGCAAGTGGTCTTGCCCCTGCTGCGGGAGAAGAAGAGGCAGGATAAAAGTTGCTGGAGCTGCTATAGCTGCTGTTGTAGCTGCTATGGCGGTAATTATAGCTGTTTGTATTAATGACGGGAGGCAAAGATGGTTGAGAAGGGTATAGATTGCTCTGGTATCTGCTGTTGTTATGCGCTCCCTGAGGAGCGGGAGAACTACCGAGCACGAAGCCGTCATCAACTCGGGGGTGGCGGCGGGGATGAAGAGACGGCGCCTGAGAACTGAGGAGGTCCCTTGTGTAATCAGGTTGATTGGTCCTGGGGGTTGGTATACCTTGTTAGCCCCCTATCGATGAATTTCAAAAGCTCACTTGTTATACAGCAAATGGAAAAGCTGAACTATCGAATCGATGGACCTCGGCGACGACCGCGTTGAATGGAGGCGGAACATTGGCGGGGAAGGGAGCATGATCAGAAGAGGGAAAGAAGCTGCCACTTACGCGTTTCCTCTGTTCTCCTGCGTGACGGTGAGCGAAGGCCTGGCGTTGGGGCCTACTGGCACCGGCAGACTTGGGCTCCACACGGGAAGGCGCAGTTCTTGCCCGGGCTGGGGAAACGGTGTTCCGTCTCGGAAGGTCCCACGCGGCTGCTGAGTTTCCCACTCGTACCTCGTAGGGGGGCGGTCTTCGCAGGCCGTCGCGATGGAGGCGTGGGCGCCAGTGGGTCGGACCAAATCCCCGATCATCTGGGATGCCATTGAACGAATCGGGGAGTCGGATTGGCTGTACTGGATCCTGCCCTTCGCGAGCTTGGATCATGGGGAGAGGAGCGGTTGGCAAGTTGGCGGCGGCGTTGTTGCGGCTGGAACTCGAATCCACAGCAGACTCTGCCAGCAAAGGTTGCCCCCTTGCCAGCACACGTTGGCGAGGATGAGAGGCCGGTACTTGCTGTGAATGCATGTGCTGCTGGAACTGCTGGTACGTGATAGGCAGACTCTCTGTTTTCTCTCGATGTGCAGCTCGCCGTTCCGCCGCGTCCGGCTTCCCGACGAAACCCGGGATGTTGTAATCTCCCTCCATATCCTCATCGCGGTCATCGGCCTCCGATGCTGAGCCTCTGTCTGCCATATTGAACCTCACAGGCACAATGACTCGTCCGTAGTGGTGTGAGATTGGAAATAAAATGAAGGCAAATTGGCGATGGGAAAGAAAACGGGTTCCCTCTCTTTGAAATTTCTGTCTGGTGCGTTCGACTTTTGCGGAACTGTGATCAGGCTTTGGAAAACGATCTCCGAGATATTAAGTTTGTCGTCGTATACTCAGAGCCATAGTTCGCACCTGAAAGGTTGGCTTGTTAGGACAGTGTGGTATTCCAGTGTCTACATGGCTGACTTTGACCTACCATTCCATATTACTCCCTATGACACCACTATCTCGTCGAAACTGTCCATGCCTGCAGGTAGTTGGTTACTTGTGTCCCCCCTGTAAAACTTCCAGTGACCAAATATGACCAGCCTGGAATGTTCAATCTCGTAGGGATTTGGTGTCAATACGGTCGACGACCAGCGCCACTCCATTGACCAGAACCGGGAATCAAGCAATGATAGTGTCCATATCCCAGAGAAACCTACCCACAGGGGCTCTAAAGTATATCTTCGTAGATCGAGATAAGGGACGCACACGCACACGCACACATGAAAAGTTGGACGGTGAGCTTTGCCCTACCGTGCCCTGATGCTTTGATGCCCTGGGTAAGGGTAGAGCAAAAAGTGATGTTGCTTATTGCATACTGCTTGACCATAGCTGTAAGAGAACACTGCTGTTTCCCTGCTGGCCAATCAATCTTAACAGCAGGCACACCTATTCACCATACTTAATCGAGTGCAATCTCGTTTGCGGCCATTCACAGTCTGGGCCATCATGACACCCTCGTTCTTCACCAGGAAAACACTCCATGGCTGTGGGGCGTGATATTCGTGAAGCGTGTCAGCCGGTTGACGATGATGGAAGCCCTCCAACCAAGGATTTCGCTCAATAGGGAGCTAGGGTAATTCCCTATCCTCGCGGTATTAAGATAGAGGCTATCTGCTCTTAGTGGTGAAATAGCCACCAAGGCATTACAGGACGGGCAGAAGCAGATGTCGTTCTCTTCATCAAGCAAGAACCAAATGTCCACTCTCCCAGTGATGGCAGGAACTCAGTACTGCCACACACACACACACACGCATACAGGAGCAAAAAGATAAAAGAAGAGAGGAAGAACCAGGGTCAATTTGGACATATACATTGGCTGTTCGAGGTGAGGCGTGCTTATTTTGGTTTAGAGTGAGTTTTCAAGGTTTGACGCAGTTATAGTTTTGGGAAAGGGGGTGTAGTATACTCGAACATGACCGGCCTTGAATCTATACAAATTTCAAACATAAACAAGCGTCTCGGTGTGTATTATACTGCTAGTGCCGAGAAAGAATTTCCGCTAACGCCCATTCCATGAGTGAACGAGGGGTAGTCAAGTTATCATCAGTTCAGAAACCGACCACCAATGCAATGAGGCGGAGAAAAAGGGGGTCCGTCCAAGCCATGGAACTCCGAACCAGCAGCAAACAAGCAAGCCATGTAGATATGCCATGCCATCGGTTTCCCACTTGTGCAACCAGAACCAAAAGCCGTCCTGTCCTCTCCATTTGAGCGCTGTAGGAGCCAACCAATATGTGCAAAAAAAAGAAAAAAAGAAGGAGCACGTTCGTCTCATCGTAAGATCGCTATGTGATGCGGAGCTGAGGCGGGGGAAGCCGTGTGAAATCTGTAGCAGAGAGAGCTGCAGTCGTCGCATCCCGCCGTACGTGGCGGCCCCCAGTTTATTTCGTCATTTCGACATCGCTCACGTCGTCACTCTCGACATACGTGCCAGCCTTCTGGTTTTTTTGCCTTTCTCGACCCGAGAGCCCATCTGAGCCACTGCGGCCAGCCGCCGCATCTGTGTTATCCTCTGTGCTGGCGATTTTGTTGCCGGCCTCTTCCCAAACCCGTCTGACCTCGAGGGCCCTGGCATCCCAGTCCTTGGTCGCGGTCTCCCACTCCTTGAGCTTCTCGGCGTATACTCTCTTCTGCTCTGCAGCCTGCTCTTCAAACGGGCGTTTCTCGTCCGCGGCGGCTTCCTTCCACATCTTGCTTGTCATGACGCGCACTTCGTTCGGGCTCGGCTTGCCCTTGCCTGGCCGCCGGCCCTGATCGCAGCGCTGACGAGCCACCTCGAAGTTGGTCTTGCTGTATAGAAGGTAGGCGTTTCCGGCCACCTTCTGAGGCCGCCAAGGCCGGTCACCGATCTGTTCGTAGATGTGAGCCCAAGCCGCGTCTTCGTGGGCATCGATCTTCGCCTGTTTGGCGGCTCTGAGCGAGACTGGCGCATCCGCTGTCGATTTACGCTTAATAGTACTGGATGTCATGGTGATAACACTTGACTCTTTCGGTATTATTAGGGGTACTGGGATGTCGATAGGACCAAGCATGGCATCCGTGACCTCAGACGCTGCACGGAGACCTGACAAGTAAGCGCCATGTACTGTCGCGGGGTGTGTCCCGATAGTGTGCTCTCCAGCAAAATGGAGATTTCCTATCGAGCGCTGCATTGTTTCGTAGTCATCAGGCCTCATCCCAGGCCCCGCCGATGAGTAAGAACCACGCGCAAACTTATCCGAGCCCCAGCGTGTGACAATAGCATGTGTGGGATGAGGCACCTTGGTGCCGTATACACCGCGCAGGACTTCTGTGGCTTCGGCCACCAAATCGTCGTTCTTACTGTGCTCGGTATCGAATCCAGCATCGCCAGCCATCAAGGCGAGGAGCACAGGTATGCCGCTCATGTTGGATACATTGAACCACTGGAAGAAGCGGCCGCGCTGAGATGTGTACTCGCTTTGTCGTAAACTGTGACGAGAAAGGGGGTCTCGTAGCGCCCCGAAAATATCGCGATTGGAATCCCAGAAAGCTTCTTGGTACACGAGGATGACTTTGTTCAGGATGCCGAACCCTAGTCTCCCAATGACGTCCGATTTCCACGGGGGTAGCGGTGGGTCAAACTCCACGCTTCCGTGCTTCAACACACCGAGCGGGATTGTTGAAACAACATAATCCGCCTCGACAGAGTACCCGTCATCGCATTCGACTCTGGCCGCACCCTTGCCCTCAGGATGGTAGGTGATCTTTTTGACAGCAGATTCTTTGCGTATGTTCAGAGGCGAAGGAGACTGAGCCAAGCCCCAAGGAACGCTTTGATAGCCTCCAACGACCATGGTGTGCTTACCTTCCCACTCGTTACCGGCATCAATGTCCCAGCCGCCTAAACTCAACTGATTATAGTTGATAGCGTTGCTGTATTCTAGGTTCGCAATGTGCCAATTCATTAGTCGGTAGTCTTGTGGTGTAAGATCGATGATATCTCGATATTGTGAAATGGCCTCATCCATCAAGGACCCGAGCGTGGTCGCAGGATCCCTTGCCGCGGCCTCAAGATCCAAGTCTCGGTCCACTGTCACGCCTTCCTTGAGAGCCCAGCCCATTTCCTTGGCCTTGAAAGCAGCCTTATGAGCGGCTGGCGTGCCTGGCTCGACATGTGTTCTGCCTGTCGCTCGATCGGTGGACACAGGTACAAGGTCTACTCGAGGTCCCAAACTCTGCTCAGACACGGGAGGGGCCTGTGGTAAAGCTGCCGTTGCTTCTTCTACTTGGGCAATGGTCTTGCTCCCGTCGGAATTGCTGTCCTTGCCTTCATCCATCAAGGCCCGGTTGCCTTCGATGAATTTGGTAGGCTGATTCTTGAATTTGTAATCACTGACTCGTTCAAGACAATCGTTGTACAGCTTTTCTACGAGCAAATCACGGTGAGAATCAACCGGCTTGCCGTTAGAATCGTACAGTGTCGCGTCAGGTCGCAAAGCGTAGTAAGGCAACGCCATCTGTCCTCTCACCAGGACATTGAGTGGGTTACCACGGTCAAAGCCTGTGATAATCATACCTCCAGCTTCCACGCTGTGACGCTTGCCCTTGAAGTCGAACAGCCGCTGACTCCGGCTTCCGTCAACCGCTCGCGAGTAGACACGGCCACCCAGGCGACTCCTGCCTTCGAGTACAACAACTCTCGGGGGTTCTTCTCCCAAGTCCTGATACTGTCTTGCATATTGCTTCGACAGAGCTTCGAGTTGCCGTGCGCAACCGAGACCAGACAAACCTGCGCCTATCACCACTATCGTCTTGCCTTTCCTTTTTTGAGCGGCCTTTTTTGATCGCCTTTTTGATGACAGGACATCGCAGCAGCCGTAATTTATGTAACCGCGGCGTAGTAACCACTCGTAGCATACATTGGCCACATCAAACCATCTGGCATCTTTAGCACAGCCAATGGCCTCGTCACGTGCAACCCCGATACGGGGGTTGTTGAGCCACAATCGTAAGATACCGTTCCGTATATTCAGGTACGTCGTGACCTGTGCGTGCGTTATGTGGTCCCGTAGGATTAGGTATTCATCTTGATGAAGGGCGTACGGGTTCAGTCTCGAGCGCTCGGCGGCCTCAATGCATTGGTGGGCGTACTCATAGGGCCCGAGGTCATTAGGTATCGAAACCTTGGGTCGTACGTCGAAAAGTTGTCGCGGCTTGGCCTTGACCTTCATGGGTGTAGGCATGGCTATCGCTTCCGTAATCTTCGTTTCCGTAACTGCAGGTATCGCTTCTGCGGTGTTGACCGGGGTGGTAGCCTTGCTTGATGCTGGAGAAGGCGGGACCGACGAGAGCTCGGAATTATCTGACAGCGCTGAGGTTGTTGAGGTGGTAGACTTCCTCAAGCTCTCTTGAAAGCCTAGCAAGCTTGCATCAACGACCCGGTCCTGGTCCTGATGTGACCTATGTGACTGGTCAAGATCGGGGTACACATGGAATACTTGGGATGGAAATGGATGGAACAAGTGTGAAGCGAACCCTGCGAACGAACTCGCCGAAAATATGAATGCACTTTGCGAGAAAACACTTACTCTATGTCGTCGTGTGATGCGGACCCTGACAAGGGACTATTCATATCCGAATCCATGTCGTCTATCCGAACAATAATCTCAGACTCGGTCCTCGGCGTGCCTTTGGATGTGGGCGGGCCGGTGTGAATGGAAAGGTGGGTATCAAGCCCGGGAGGCGTAGTAGCAGCAGACACAGGCTCGGGCAGATGACGATGATGGTGGTGATCGCCCTTGGAAGAGGCCAGAACGGATAGATGTAGGTCCAGTTCGTCCAAGTCCACGACCGGCCGGGGACCAAAGCTTTTCTCCCCCTCCAACAGCGTCGTCCCCTGAGTACCACCCATAGTATGTACTCGGCCGTGCCGCTGATGTGGGCTTGATTGGGACGTTTTATTGTTCGTTTTGTAGGTATATAACGATTTTGGATGGGCTGGGGTTGATAATTGGGATATTCGCAACTTGGCGACTTCTGTGTGCGTATGATATAGATAGTGTGCCCATAAGAGTCTTGCTAGCACCCCTCGCTCGACGCCCCTATGCCACGGAAGTTGCTACCGTACAATCATATCATGAAAAGACTATTTCGATCTGTTCGGTCGTATTAGCCCATGGTGGTCAGGTCATCCTCATCTGAAGACGCTTTATACATTGATGGCCCATCATGTGAGATGCGGGTAAGGACCGATCACAGTAAGAAGACATGGCAAGTGGGCACTGTACCTCTCTAGACTGGACTGCCCGAGTACATGTAGTATGGCTATTGCTCCAGTGGCAATTGGCTTGTCAGTCCTTTCGACGAGGACAATTCGACGGAGGCGAGGATATAGAGCTCCCTGGTTTCTCGAGTGTCAATTGACAATGGTCGACTCGGGCGTGCGTTTAATTATATGCGCCGCTACAATGACATTAGTGAGAGGGAGAGGGAGATATAGAAGCAAGCACTGCATCGAATTTACCTGAACGGCTCAGGTCGTCGGAAGGTGGAGCCACTGTTTCGCCCAGCACGTGACTAAGCCAACCTACTTGCTACTTCTTCGAGCATGATGGCATCGGCGTAGCAAAAGAGTCCAGCATCGAAATACCCGTATTACCATAGAGAACAACCATAAAGATCGCACCAACGATATCCGTTGCAACAATAAGATCGACGCGGATCAACCATGGTATACAACACGATAAGCTAGATGATGCATTGAGTTGCACGTGTCGCTTGCGAGCACTCTTGCAACTACTTCCAGCTGGCTCATGGGGAGCTACTGGGGTTGATGCAATCTCAGTGTAGTTTCTACTCTGACAGTCTTCGATATTGTATTTCTGCATAATGCGACGCTTGGGTATATAGGTAGAATGGTTCGCATGTACGACCACCGCTTCCCGATCTCGATAGCCAACCGCATTCCCAACTAGGCAGTACCCGCCGCAGGAGCCTTCGGCTGCTCTTTCGCAAACGATTCCTTCTCGATCGCCGCATCCATCATCTTGTTCCCGCTGATGATCGACGTTGTGCAGATAACGATGTTTCTTCGGGCTGATGAATGAGAAAAAAAAGCATGTTAGTAGGGAAGCAAGTTGCACGGATAAGAAAGGGGGACACCGACCTTCTTCCTTCTTGGCTATAAACCGGAGCGCAGCAATTTCTGTAAATGTAATACCTCCAACGAAGACAACAAATACCGTCTTCTTCTCGCTGCCCCCAGACAGGAGAGCCCGTGCCTTCACTGCCTTATCCTCGCCCTTCTGTAGGTCATCAAAGGTTTGACCCCTTGCATGCTTGACTGCTTCATCAAAACCCCGCCAGCCCTGTGCGCCCCCACCCGTAGTAGTGCCTGTTGAAGTTACACCATTGCCGCGTGTAATGGACAGTAGGTATTGTTTCTGTAGTATACATTGTACAAGTCGAATCGAGAGTGGCGCGTAACCACTGTAGACATATGCGATATCGTTGGGATCGTGTTCGTTAACTTCGTCGAAAATGAGACGCAGTTGCTTCCGGAGGTATGTGTAATTAGTTTTTGTACCCGTCGCCGTCCCAGACCCCGCCATCGGTATCATGCTTGCCATCGGCGACGCTCGCGAAAGGAACAGTTGCAGCTTTTCCAAGTTATTGAGTGTGAGCAGGTGCTGGTAGCCATAACCCTCTAGAACCAATCTTCGGAACTGGTCGTATTCTTTCGATTTAATCCCGCCCGAGATGCAAGAGTAAATACTGATGAGGCGTAGCATTTCCGCAAGAGGCATGTCTCTGGCAATAAGCTCTTCAATTGCATCGAATTGGGAGCTGGGGTCAGCGCCAGCAGCTAAACTCTGCTGGACTTCGAGCATGCGACTAAACTCATCTGTCTCCGTATACTTCTTGATTTCTTCTGCGAGGCCTGTATGAATCTTGAGACTTTGTTGCTCGGCTTGGTACCCAGGTAGCTTTTTCACAAAGTCTTTGAGCTCAGCCGTCGTTCTGGAAGTATGCCGGCTATCGTAGTCACTCTGAAGACGCCTTGCAACCTTGTGGAGCAGACCACCGACGATGGCGAAGTTGGTGTCGCGTAGACCATCGTATAACTTGTCGGAGGAGTCAAGCTGGATCTTCCGCTTCCTCGATACTGGACTCGCTGCAGGTGGCGTAGTAGATGTACTGGAAGATGGTTGTTGGGCCACAGCTCCCACAATGGTCGAGTCAACGTCCGTCTGGTTGTTCTGGATCTTGAAAACTTCATCAACGAGACCCTCGTAGGTTAGCTGCTTGAGCAAAGGGGTGACCATATCAACTTCACGGTCAATGATGATGACACTCTCCATCGTGTTACTGGGCGTCAGCCCAGCCCTGCTGGTCTCAGATGTATCGTCTCCGGCTAAAATCTCTTGTCGCATACGCGCAAGAAGTGTCGAGACCCGTTTGGCGTTGTCACCCTTGCCGATCACTCTGGGAAAGAGACCATGTTTGGACTGAATCTCCATGAGCGCTTTGGCCATGAGAAAGGCCGGTGTAGTGTCTTTGGAAAGGTAGAGATCCCGAAAAGAGTCCTCGAGCTCCAGGGATAGCACATCTCGTTCGAGAGGGAAGAAGTATAACGGTAGCTCATGAATGTTGACGTCGCCCAAGACACCGCTCTCCTCCAGTAATTTGTCGGCCACCAGTGTTCGGCGGGGCACCCAGAAGATGTGGAATTCGTGGCCTGTTTGACTCTCACGTTGCAATCGCTTCACGTGCTCTACATCGTATATTGTCAGCCAAACAGAGTGGGATCTCGCGCGTCCAGTGTGCTGAGGGCGTTATGGGTTGTGCTCATCCTGAACCCAATTACGGTGAAGCAACAACATATACCCCACACACATGGCAGCAGCTTGGGATCGAAGGGCGACAAGGCACTCACCAGCAATCGCCGCCGCATGGCGGGCGCATTCGCCCCGCGCCATGAAAACCACATTGCGCTGGCTGGTGTCGGCATTGTTGTTTTCGATGAAGAAGAACTTGTCGACGCCGTAATCCTGGAGCGTCGAGACCTTGACCACGGTACCGATGGGGCCGGCGAGACTTCGTTCGATAACGAGGTTCTTCTTACCGCGAACCTATAGGGGAGAGAGCAGAAAGGTCGGTCAATAGGTCGGATGTTCGCGTACGGGGTAGCTATCGTGGGAGCAATTGGAGGCAGCCTTACTTACAGCTTCGAGGAGGTAGAGCAGGTCTTTGCGGGCCTTGTCTTTGATTTGTTCGGTGTCGAACCCCACATGAGGAGCCATTGTGTATGAGCTCTCTTCATGGGGGTGAAGGCTCGAGGGGAGAGGGAATGGAAGCGCGAGCTCGTAAAGTGAGGCAACCAGACGAGTGTGTGAATCCAAGAAGCGCGAGTGAGCATTGGAGCTTCCCGAGCTTCAGCGTCAGCCATGCGCGACCGGCGGTGGATTCTGGGGTTTGGGCGAGCTCTAGGCCCGTGTCGACGTCAGAGGGAGGAACACGCTAAAATTAGTACTGCATCGTTGTATCATGTGCTAGAACCCCACCACCCCTCTGCTTTAGAAAGAGGGAGCGACGCAGGCCTCTTTATACAGGATGCCCCGAGCCATCAGATAAAGCCAGGAAGTTGACAGGTTTGTCCTCAATGATTGCCCAGGCCATTGGGTATAATGGCCACTTGGTTGTGTGTGTCGATTTCAAGAGTCACATTTATAACGTTTTATTTTTGTTGGCTTGACGGCTTGACAATATTAAAAGCAATCATGGCTTCTCGGATTGCCCCCTGTAGATGTGTACATTGACGTCCTGCGCTGATGACAGCGCATCCTAGAACTAATACACATGCGAGTGGCAGCACTCTTGATGTTTTTGCGCTGGCTTCAACTGTAGTAGGCAATAGTACGCCATCTCACCAATGTTCCCCTGTCGTCGCTTTCCATGTTGCAGAGTGGTGATGTTTCCCTACCGAAACAAATCATAAACAGCCTGGCCGTTTTTGGGCGGCAGGCTCCCGGGACCCAAAGGCTACATCCGCCGGGGTCTGCTGTGAATAGCCCGGGGGCAAATATAAATGCAGAACGGATACACAGTCCAGTCTGCCAAGCTCCTGTACCGTGTCGTTAAAACCCTACTCCTCAGTATGGAACTACATCCAATATCTCCTTTCCTAAGCGCGATCGTGCTGAGTCATACCGTCAAGTACGATATCTTGAATTCCTATCGCCTTTGACCCAGTTCCTTCCTAGGTCGACCCGTCATCGCCGACCAAAACCACATAGTCCACTAACGTAGAAAACATGCGCTGCCTATACCTCATTGTCGTGATAGTAAAACTCAATGTCTTTCGGCCGCGCTTTGTTGGTGCTGACGAAATCGGCGTCGCCTTCGGGCCGGTGGTTCTTGGTGTTGCCCGTCAACATGCTTTGGATGCTCATACACACGCTCTCAACATTTTGTACGGGGCTCCAGCCAGAGCTACCAAGGAGATCCAGGCAAATGATGCCGTTCGAGTAGATGTGCGGGTGCATGGGTATCGGCCGGCTCTCCTGCTTCGTAAAGACGACCTCGGGGGGCTCTGTGGCGGAGAATTAGGTTAGTACCTTAAGTTCAGGATGCTTTTGCGGATTATGGGGGAACAAGGGATAATAACAACAAGCATTGCATGCATTACATACCAATTGGATACTGCTTGCCGAAACGAAACTTCAGTCGGTAGGTCTCGCCGGCGTAGATGGGGTTTTGGTCGAGGACCTGTATGTCCAGCAGCCATTCCTGCAAGTCGTCGGCCTTGACCAGCGTTATGCCGGGCGGTAGACTCTTGGAGATCTGCTCGCTCGGGATTGGATCAGTGTTTGCTCAGGCCCAACAATAGAGTGATGTATTGCTGTATGCCCTACCTTTGTGAGCTCCTTGCCCAGCCGTTTCGTACCCAGAGACATGCTTGTGGTTGTCGTCGCTTTCTGCGGCGCAAGTTTTGGTTGGGGGTGGCTCTCTCCTCTCTATGTGCAAGTTTCGATGGTGGGGGTGTGTGATGGTTGGCGGCTATGTGATGTGACGGAGGCGCTCAACTACTCAGAGGAGTCGGGTGCCAAATGACAATGTCAACGCCTAGCTGTACGTCTGGCGAACCACGGAAACGAAAGGCCCAGCTGATTATTCCGATATCTACTGGATATTGGAGGGAGCGGTGGTTCGACTACTGTACGGACGGGTATGGACTCCAGCTTGTAAAAATAAATCGGCTGCTTTTGGGGGAGTGTCATGCGGCACGGGAGGAATGTTGGAATTGCGGCCGGCGCGCAGACAGATGCGATGCAACCCCTACGCCCCCAGTTATGGGTAACCTAGCGCCGTAGTGGCGTCAACTTGGATGGAGAGCCGGGCAATAGATCAACAAGGACCAGTTGCCAGATTTGTTTAATGGAATGGACGGGTTCGGCGCCCTTGACCGCCAATGTCTGGTTAATAACAAAAGGATAGCCCCGGTGTCAAATGTTTGCAAGTGAGGGAAAGTGAACTGAAACGCATTTGGAGTTGAAGCAGTTGAGCTGCCTCAGGAACAAGCCGATTGATTTGGTGCATGCTGTGCAATAGGGATAGATGCATGTCAACGGTGACTAGAGGCCACAACTCCGGATGGGTTTGGAATCTAGCAATCGCTTGAGGTGTCAAACAAACACATATCACCTACATTCAGCCAACATGCTGCACATGGCACTTTGAATCGAAAAGTCATCTGATGTGTGTATGTAAGGAAACCACAGCGGGCAGTCGAAAAGCCCGGCTGTCTACCCATCGACAGCCATCTAGTAAGCTACGCAGGAGTACCATTTACTATATCTCACATGGCTTCGTAACTCGCTGATGGGTGAAATCAGAGAATGCATATAGTCACCCAGAATAAAATACCCAGGAAGGAATAGCCAGATACTGCACACGCCAGCTGGCTATATGAATACATTATCGACTGACAGTGACAGTATATCATGTCAAAACATTAACAGAGCAGTGAGTCCAGACGAACATGCGGCGGCCACTAGCAGAAGCTCGACGCATGTACTGCCGTACCCACTCCTGGCTAGTATGTAAGTTGGGGACCCTGAGTCCCTGGCTTGGTAGGTCTTACTCGGACTGGTTGAAAGCAGTATGCAGGCATCATGTTTGACTTATTTGAAGCTCGAATACGTGGCTTCACATCGAGAGACACATAACGCTACGAGTACCAGTTGCAGGCCCACGAGCACAGCCTGTCAAGCTTGGTTCTGAGCAATATCTGAGTACGCATAAGTATGCATTCCGTTGTTGACGGTGTTTGTGGATAGCGCGCTTACGAAGACGAACCACATAGCCGGATCCTGATGCAACTACTTACTTACTACTAGGCTACCTTGCCACCAAGTGCTGGCTGGTTTGCTGCCGACGTCAAGCTCGGTTGATTGAATCGATCAAATGTTAGGTTATACATCAGGTGCCGGCTTCCCGGCTTAGCCACAATGGCATTCTCCAGGCCAGTACTCCGCGGGCCCGGCCCCTGTCGCTTCGTCCCGTCGTTGGAGATGTTTGTACTTATCAAAAGCCGAAGGGTGGTTGTACTCAAGGCAATTTCCACGACAGACGTGTCGCTGGCAAGCACCCCAACAAGTAGGCAATACGCCTAAGAGGGCTGGATGTTGGGCTGTCTTTGGTCGCTGCGGCTGAGCAGCCACATGGAAGTCTGTATGGGCTGTCCCCATCCCATCCTATCCCATGCATGCAGGCTGGTTTGGAGCAAGGTGCAAGGCTTTCTCTGCCGTAAGCCTAAGCTGGGTAGGTGGGCTGTGTATGGTGGGCAGCAACTGGCATCATCGTATCGCGTTGTTTCATTTGCGCACGCCAGGAACACAGCCTTGCTTGTCCAAATAGGATGGAGTAGGAAAGGCATGACTTGTGTCAGTCATCGTGTGCGGCCTCGCGTCGCATTGAACAGAAGGAAAGCTGCCGCCAACAAGTGCCAGGCTTGACCAGTCGCACCCTTATCCCTGTGGTGGGAGCCAACATAAAACGGCCACAGGTACAAGTAAACAGCTCCTCCGTCGGTCAACAGACGTGCAAAGGTCGATACTTCCCTCATCCGACTGTCGAAGACCACCAGCCCAAAAGCAGTCGATATCTACATAGAATAGCCATCATGGTCATTTGAGACCGTTCCTCATATCAGCACTGTATCGCACTCCAAAGTTTACCCCTGCTTCTGATTGACTTATATCGGGCCCCCCGCGGCTCAGCCCCTCCCCAAAAAGACCCTCCTTCACGCCATTGCTGGACTCCTGGGCTCCTGGGCTCCTGGGCTCTAACGTTGGACGCCAAGCCAGGTTATATTTACGTACAGCTGAAGCCCACCCTGACTGATCTTCGAAGTACGAGAAGAGACCTTCTGGGACTGAGACTGCCAACTGCTGGTTTCCAAGTCAAGTCGCGCCTGGCTTTGGGCTCCGAGCTTTTTACACGGCCCAGAAAGAAGATTATCCAGTTTTCCAGTCGGATCCCTCCAAGTCTGTCTGGTCAATCAAATACGCTGCCAGCCGCTGCGTCTACGTGGAGGACGGCTTGCTTTTCTTACCTCTCCTTCAAAACCGCCAACCAGCATCATTACCCCACCTTGGGCCTCCTAGTTCTATTCTCATCACCCTCTCTCCTCCTTAGCTGAGGTCCCTAGTCGCATCCTCCCACCTACTTATTCCAAGTACACCCTTCGCCAGTCCGCGACGACTGCGACCTGCAAATACCCAATTCCGCAGGAACAATGAGTTGTAAGTCCCATGGTTTTATTTGCACGTAATCGCTTTGGTGTGCTGCGGAGCTAGGCGCTAATCGCTGTGTTTCTTCCCCCCTTGCAGTCTCGGGGATGCTCAGCCGCCTTCAAGGCCAGCCCGATAGTTACGACAAGAAGGCCAAGTACCGCTTTGGCAAGACCCTGGGAGCCGGCACCTATGGCATCGTCCGCGAGGCCGACGGCCCGACGGGCAAGGTGGCCATCAAGATCATCCTGAAGAAGAACGTCAAGGGCAACGAGAAGATGGTCTACGACGAGCTCGACATGCTGCAACGCCTCAAGCACCCCTCCATCGTGCGCTTCGTCGACTGGTTCGAGTCGCGGGACAAGTACTACATTGTCACCGAGCTCGCCACCGGAGGCGAGCTGTTCGACCGCATCTGCGAGCAGGGCAAGTTCACTGAGAAGGACGCCTCACAGACCATCAAGCAGGTGCTCGGCGCCGTCGACTATCTCCACCGTAACAACGTGGTGCACAGAGGTAAATATCGACCTTCTCAAGCTGTATCTGAAAGTGCGATTGCTAACGAAAAAGAAATCCAGATCTTAAGCCCGAGAACCTCCTCTACCTCAGCAAGGCTTCCGACTCCGACTTGGTCCTGGCCGATTTCGGCATTGCGAAGATGCTCGACACCAAGGACGAGGTCCTCACCACAATGGCTGGATCTTTTGGATACGCCGCCCCCGAAGTTATGCTGAAGAAGGGCCACGGAAAGCCCGTCGACATGTGGTCCATGGGTGTCATCACATATACCCTCCTCTGTGGTTACTCTCCATTCCGCTCGGAGAACCTCCAGGATTTGATCGACGAGTGCAGCAACGCCCAGGTAGTGTTCCACGAGCGGTACTGGAAGGACGTCTCCCAGGACGCGAAAGATTTCATCATGCACTTGCTGCAACCGGAAGCCGAAAACCGCTGGACAAGTCAGGTGCGTTCAACCCTCATGGTCAAGTCGACAATCCACATAAAGATGCAGAATAACTAACACCCCATACAGCAAGCACTTGACCACATCTGGCTCAGCGGCAAGAACGCTACGGACCACAACTTGCTGCCCGAGATCAAGGCCTACATGGCAAAGGCGCGCCTCAAGAGAGGTATCGAGATGGTTAAGTTAGCCAACCGTATCGAGGCGCTCAAGATGCAGGAGGACGACCCCGAGAACCCCGACCTGCCCGAGAACCCGTCCCTCGCCGCGTCCGCCGCCGCCGCGAGTGGTAAGGAGAAGCTCAACAAGGCGGTCAAGGGCGCCATCTTCCGCGAAGTGGTCATGGCCAAGGTCCGCGAGATGAAGGAGCAGGAACAGACACTCAAGGTCAAGGAAGAGGTGGAAAAGGAGGCCAGGCGTAAGAGCTTCAACGGCTAGAGAGTAGCCTCCAATCCTAGGGGCGAGGGACGTTGATTCAGGAGATACCCTTTTTGAGGATAGTAGAGAAGAGGCTGCGACGGACTACACTATATAGAGTCGACTGTATCAAGGTTTGCTTGGAAAACTGGGCTTTCATACGTGGAGTCCATCGAGGTACCAAAGGAGGACAAAGGCCATTCCTTTTATTCACAATATCCAATATCGCTATTTTTGTGCTTGCTTGTCTATCAACTTGCTGTGACGACTACCGCGGTCAAGACTTCTCCTAAACACCATGATGCAGTTGTGTTAGCTACTGCTGTGTGAAGGGTTAGCTCAACCCACAGTCTTGGCCGTGGAATGAATTTCACTGCTGGGATTCAAATCATGCAATGGAGGGATCTCGAGTAAGATAAGGATCTTGATCTTCGTATTGCTTCTTTAATCATTAAACCACTAGCAACATCCCAGGTATCATGCAAATGCTCCTTCCACTCTTGGTACACATCTCAAAAAAAGATAAAAATTGAAAAGAAAATGGTAGAAAGATAAAAACGTCTCAAGTCATACATGTACACACTACTTTTCGTACAAGATAGCACACACATATTAGAAAATAAGGAAAAAGAAAATAAGATGGAAAGATGATGGGGAGGGGGGAATTATCACAACTCGTCCTGAATTGCACATGCCCCTGCCCCTTCATCCTTCTCGAAAAACAACAACAGCAACAAACGTGGACTTCTATGGTGGTATTATGCCGAAACGCCTTTCCCCTTTGGAAACATTTTCCTTTCTTCCATCTCCCCGAACTTTGATCGGTCGAGGAGCGAGGGAAGTCATAAGTGATAAAATGGTGGTTTGACCATAGTAGGTCGAGTTTGTACAAATTTGAGGCTACCAATGTCATGATGGCCGGTGGAGAATTGAGTTAGGTATGTTCGCAGAGTCGTTGGGAGCTATCAGGCACCGAGCTCGCCGAGGACTTGCTCGCGCAGCGCCTCGTAACGTCGGCTGTCGAAGCGCTTCCGCTGCCAGCCGCCGGCCCGAAGCCGCTCGATGCGGTCCCGTAGCGCCTCGTCCGAGGCCGTAGAGGTCGACGAGAACGAGGGCGCAGTCGATGCGGGCCGGGCGATGGCGGCGACGGACGCTGGTCGCTGGATCTGATGGCCCATCTGTTGCGCATTGATAGAGGGGGTCATGGTGGCCTCGGACGAATTACTGTCGCTGCTCGTCGGCCTGCTAGGAATGTAGTAAGGGCCAACGTTGGATTGTGACCGACCGTGGTGGATAGCTGCGGCCGGGCTAGTGCTGCCTTTGTTCCAGTCAGGCATCGTGAAGTAGGTGGTTTGTTGGCGCTGCATCAACTGCTGCTGTTGCTGCTGCTCCTCCATCCTCCGCATGTGCGCTTCGAGGTCGAAGAATCCGGGTGACGCTCGAGTCTTGGGAGAGAAGTCGGCGTGTTGCTCGAAGACGGCGGCCGTTGTGGACGTGGGCGTTGGCGGTCCGTCCGAATCCTCAGCGGACGAGGAGGAATTGGAGAAGGGCGAGACGTTGCGCGTCAGGCCGGGAATGGACGGCACGGGCGGCACCTCGGGCACGGAGGGGATCTCGGCAGCTTCCTCGGATGTCACCAGGAGGCCTTCAATGGCATCGCGGTGGTAAGAGATCTGTGAGCGCAGGGCAGAGAGCTGCGAGACGAGGCGGTTCATGGAGCGCGTCTGAAGGAACAGCTCGAGATCGAACGTTCGGCCATCGTCGTCTGCGGGCGGGGCCGGTGTCGATGTCCGCTCTGGGAAGGTCATCTCCTCTCGCGGGGACGGCGCTGGCGATTTCGGTTCCGGCTCCGTCTCAGCAACTAAAGCAAGCGGGGAGATGCCGGCGCCGCAGGTTGTTGTTGCTGCTGCTCAGGCTCGGGCGCGCCGAACAGGTAGTAGCTCTCTTCCCATCCCAGGGTGGGACTGTCCGGGCGAAGGTAGGGTTCCGGTTGTAGCGAGGGTTTGCATACTTCTTCGAGGTCCGGCAGGCCCGAAAACGAGACCTTCTTCTTCTTCTTGGTGCGCTTGCCGGGCGCCTCGTCACCCGAAGACAGAGAGGATCGCGGGGAAAGAGACGAGGCGTTGAGACACGACGGCAGGAAAGGCGACTGAGACGCGGTAGAGCACACGGACCCTGACCGGGACTTTTGAGTGGTCACCTCCTCGGCTTTTTCGAGTAGCAGCGCCGCATCTTCATAATGCTCCCGTGCGTCCCGCAACAGCTTGGTGCGATACGAGGAAGACTGAGACAACGGCCGGGCACACATCTCGAATGACGAAGCGGCGTAAAAGTGCAGGTAGACCAGGTGGAGAGGCTCAATGCTGGACGTGTCTTTGAGATTATCAAGTATGTCACAGCACCTTGCTGAGCAAGTACGGTACTTGCGGTTAAGGTATTTTTGCTTCACTTCGCTGAGCGTCTTCTTCCATTCGTCGGCGGTGTAAGGCAAGACAGTGATTTGCTGGACCGATGTGGATATCGAAGGGCGCCTGTGGCTCCTTAATGTCACGACAGGTAAAGACTGCTGCCGGCGGTGCGCCGGGGGTAATGGACTTGAGTGTTCCTGTACTGAAGCTCGCCTCCTCGACTCGTAACCATCGGAGGGGACTATTCGAGAGCCGCCGCCAGACGGCAGGAGGAGGGGTATAAGTCCACCCATCTTGAGGGAAGCCTGGGGAATAGCCGGTCCGAAAAAGGTCCAAGTCACAACGGACGAACTCTCCAAAAGCGATTTCTGAGTATGGTCCGCTCACGGGACGCCGCCCGAGTAAAAGAGGTTGGGGTCTGTCCTGATGCAGGCTCGATGGCGAGACTACTAGTAGAGCGAACCCAATCTCAGTCTGGTCATATACGCAAAGATGCTGGGGCGTACTAGCTGCTCTGGTTTATAAGGGTATTTTTCTTGTATTAGTCGAGCACGCAGTCCGTCTGAAAATAGACTTGGGATGTTCAGACTGCGTCAGGATCTGAAGGGATGAACAGTATAAGTGAGTTCAGATCAAAGGAGAAGTCTGGCGTGTGGTTGCTGACACTCGAAAGAGGCTGTGTGCGTGTCAGGCACTCAATGCGTTTTGTCCTGGGCCAACAGTCCGTGGGTGCGAAGGAATGGGGATGATGTCGTAGTTGAAGCCGGGGCAACCCAGACGGTTCAGAAACCACGAGGTTTCAGACACGCTGAAGCACAGGCCGGTAAGGCTTAAGCCGACCCCGAAAGATAGCGTGCGGGCGAAGGCGAAAAAGGGTCAAGAATGCAAACTTGTTCAGTTTCCTTGCGTCGTCCGAAGTGTGGTTTCGCATAGACCCGATTCAATCCCTGGGATAACGTGCAGTTGCTGCTTAGGCTGAGATCGAAGATCGGGGTGGTGTGAGTGGTGCAGGCGGTGCGTGTAAGTGAAAAGCGACTGGTCGAAATCCGGTGTAGATGCAGATTCGCGTGGCCAATTGCAGAACTCCGTTTATCCTGGTCAACGACAAGAAACAAACCACTTGTTCCGACACACGCGCACACGATACTACTGTCAGAGCAGTGGAAGCTGATGATGGTTTGATGAGAATAGCTTTCTGGCTCCTAGCTTTCTTGCTTTCTTGAGAATCCGAGCTGAGATTCCTGGGCAGAGATCCAGGGGAAAAGAGAAAGTTCGACTCAGAAGAGGCTGTCGGGTCCTGGCAGCTACATGCGGCAACAGCAGTCTAAACCTTAAAGCGGGAAACGGACGGGCGAAGTCTGGGTGGTGGAAGGGAAGGTGGTGAGCTGATGGCTGGTTGGACGGGATAAAAGTCTGTGAAGAAGCAAGCAAGCAGCCCAGGTACCAAATCACACCCAAAAGCAACTAAAAAGGCACTCCCTGAGAAAAGAAGAGAGGGGAGGAGAAGGACTCATACATGCAAGATGCGGGTTGTAGAATAATAAGAAATAATGGAACACCAGCTCGAAACCAGCTATTCAAGAATACAAGACCAGACGACAGACCAGACAGAAAAGATGGATATGTCTGTCTGTCCAACTACTACGGTAATTTGATGTATCAATTCTGGACGGGCAGTCAGTCTTGAACGGTACCCATACCAGAACCCATACTACTACGCCTGCAACCCCGGTCGCCCTCCCCCCCTTAAGCGAAGCGGACTATGCTTCCCTTAGTACCGGCATCGAGCTTAGACTGTAGACTCGAGTCAAAGGATGCGACCGGGTTGTCCCTGGATGTCAGTGCCAGGTATCGGCCTGCATATGTGCACGCCTGCACGCATACGGAGTGCAGAGAAAAGAACAAGATCCAGGGCGGGATAAAGAGAGGAGGAAAACACGACACCCATGCCCGCTGCCATGCCCAATCGGCCGCTCCCCTGTCGTGCCACGGCCTGTCCACCCAGCCAGCCATGTCGAGTCGATCTTGCCTTGCAGTGGTGTAGCTGGTAGGTTGTTCGATTTCGGCCGCGCCCTGCTCTGGGTGCTGGGTTACGGGTATTCTTAGGCGGTTAGGGCCTGTGCTCGCCAGACAAAAAAAGAGAACCCAGAGAGACGGTGCGACGGCCCACCCACCGTCCTTTCATGCTTCATTACTCCGTTCATCTAACATTCGCTGCTTTACCTACACGTAGCAGTAGTAAGAGCAGTGCTTCAGCCGCGTCTAGTCTCTCTGGAACGGCAAGAATAGAACAATGACCGAATTCGGAGCAGTGCCCATACATGAGATGCAATCTCCAGCCTGGCCACTGACTGGTCTAGCTCGCAATGGTGCTGCTTGACAGGCTACTAAGTCCCAACCGTAATGTACTGTACTGTATGCAATTGTGTGCCTTGTGCTTGGTGCGCCTGTGTCGCTATGACGCCCTCATCCAGTTTCCTCTTGCAGCTTGCAGCCCACCTACTACGTAAGCCGGTACATACAAGCAAATCCCAGAGGCTGGAGATTGAGCAGGTCCTGGCAGAGCGAGCAGAGAGCACCGATTGGGCCTCTTGGATATGCGGGTTCGTGAGGGCAGGGCTCGAACCCCCCCTTTTTTTTCCGCAACCTTACCGAGCTGCCAGGATGATGCTGTAGGGTGTCGTAGGGAAACCCCTGCAGATGATCCTGACCTAATCGAGGGCCGTCTCTTTTACCCCTGCGCAAATGCCCGGCTTAGTCCGCACTGGATGAACACAATACATACAACAGCTGAGCTGTCAGCGATTACAGCACAGAGGCGGAGCAGCAATGCCAATGGTTAATATCAAAATCTCCTTCGCTGTGTTGTCCTGCATTGCTCGGAAACTGAGCTTGCACATATGACTGTTATTTACGTACGTGTACACGAACACCGATCTTTCCGTGGCGATGGAGTCGAGATGTGGTTTCTCTCTTGTGATCTACAAGGCCATGCAGGTGATAGGCCTCGTCCGGGCCCAATGGCATGCGCAAGTTACCTTACCAAGTCCCGCCTGCCCGCCCGAAAGAATGCTTGCAAGGATAGCGAGAGATTTCCTAAACCCGTTGGCACTATCGTGAGAGTTTCCACGATCCAGAGTTGCCTAGTACATATGTATGGCCTCTAGGTGCATTAGACTGCCCTGCTTTTCTCCAAACTCTGATCCTTACAGTACGCACAAGTGCCGGTGAATTTGAGGCTGGCTGGCAGTTGATGCCATTGTTGCCCTACCAATACCACACTTGGCGGATATGCCAACCTGCATACAGATGGACTTACTGTGCAAGAAGTAGGAAGCTGGAGACTCTTCACTCACCGATGCGATGGTTATGTTATGTCCCTCATCAAGTGATGCAACATACTCCATACACGCGTCCCAAACCGACCGCCTCCAGCCACCAGGCGAAGTCGAGGTTACCGTTGCTGCTGTTGTTGTTGTTATCTGTGTAAAGAATTTGCACAGATTGCGCTTCATCTGAGCCGGCCGTGGTGCTTACCATCCTAGCCATCATTGGTCGTTTTAGGAAATAAGACGCTCGTCCTTTCCTTAAAGTTGCACCACCGATGGCGTATGTAAACGGAGTTTTATTATCTAATGCTACCGAATCGTATGCTACCAAATAACAATTGGAGCTGGACATCCAAACTTCAGACGACCAGTACCGATCGATGCGACCCAAGCCAGTAAACCACCGTAATGGACGTCGTTTACTCCTCTCTCTCTTTTCACTTACTACAAATCACATTTTGCATACTGTACGAGCCTCGTAACTACGGATATGCCCCAGTCGAGCCTAGTCTTGTTGCTTGCGACTGGCGATTGCGACGCTATGTCCTTTGCCCACGCAAAAGCCGTTACATCAGATGTCCCTCCAAGGTCCGTTCGCAGTGGGGGTCCTCGCCTTCCTTTCATGAACAAGTCGAACTCTCTGAAGTCGGGTAATGAAGAACCTCATATGTCAGATCCTCATGGAGTCGAACTGACACTGTTGGTGAGGCCCGCCTTTGCCATGTGGTGATGTGTTGCTGCTCTCCGTAACATGCATATACGTAGGTATTCGAAAATCGAAACCTGATTTCAGATCAGGAGGTCTCACCCCAGCCTTGTCCCTAGAGCTACTGCCATCTGTACTTTTGAGAAAAAGGTTCGTCTGAAATGCCATCGCACATGGCCGATACTCCAGGTTACCGAGACTGCCAACTGCCCTTCGGGGTGTGGGAACGCGTCGTTCGCTTTGCTGTGATCATCGCCATTGTCTGTCACTCAAAGAGAGCCTCGCGGAAGCGGCGGCGGTTGCATCAGCCAGCCTGGCAGAAGAAGCCATGACCTAGGCCAAAGAAAGGCCGAGTCGTCATTCGGATTCGTCCCGAGGAGATTATCTGCAGGTTCCCGCATACGTCTACCATACCAACCACAAAGTATAATCTTCTTCATCCCTTCGAGGTTGCAGCTGAAACATACTCAAGGCCTAAAACATTCTAGTTGGAGCTGTGGCCTGGCCGCGGATTCAAGGGTCCATGGCCCGACTAAACATGCTAGATAATACATGTCTTGACGCTTTGACAAACGGATATGTCAGTAGGACAGGCTGACATTATGACAGAACCGTATTCCACGTTGCCAAGTTTTTGACAGGTTTCGAGATTTCCCCTTTTCGTGCAATACTACCGTAATAAGCCAGGGAGGAACTTGGAAGTATCCTTGAATCGGTGCCATCACGATATACGCCATCGCTTGAACCTGTACGATGTCCCCTATATGACCGGCTGCAAAGGAGATCCCCCGCTGTCGCCAATACGTCCCTCTTCTACTCCCTCTATAGATGTCCCCTTTCATTACTCGATGAAACTTGACCTGTGTAGACGCAATTCATTGGACGCCGGGGATCACACCGCAGCAGAGACCGCAAAGTCCAAACTGCATCCTATGCACGCCTGCCGGCGCACAAGGCATGATGTAACGCCGTACATCGCGTGCTACTGCAATCACAGTCGTGCGTCAACTCTAAGACAACAACCACGCACGTTTGAGGAAGAATCCAGACGATTCGGGGACCGGAACCACTGGAAACGCCACTTCCCTGTCATGCTCCCGCTGGAGCCGAATCTCCATGACTCTTGCGCAGCTCTTTTCGACGGCCCGTCGGTGCGTATTCTCAAAACCACATCCCAGTGGCAGGCAGACCTGCTCGTTTGTCGGCGGATTGCAAGTAAGGACTGTGGCTCTTCAGAGCGGTCCACGACACAGTTGGCTCGCCAGACCACAGCGCACTGGAAACCAAAGCACATCGACAACGGCGGGGCCCTGCAATGCATACTGGGTGTGGCATATAGAAGAATTTAGACCAGTTTGAGCGTCCTCAAACAAGATGAAGATGCAATACTACTCTGCTGCGTCGCCAATCACAGACGTTGCTTAGACTAGTAAGTCACGCCTATAACAAAGCAGGGTTAAACTATAGAACATATTGCTTTGGCAGCGGGACGACCTGTTAATTTCTCTAGGCACGGCAAGCAAGCATCAAGCTAGAAACCAGCTATCACAGGATCCAGCCGACCGAGTACCGCTTTGATACGAATTTCGCAAACCTCGTAGGGACTCGGGACTCGGCGAAATGAGGCAGGGAGGCGGGCCCGGCACACGGAACACCACAGATGATCGCGAGTCCACACAAGCCTAGACTCAGGGTATACCTTCCCACCTGATTGACGAAAAGCGTCCAGTCCATCTATCCATATTAGTATACTGTATGCAAAGTGGACAATGGGACAAAACCGGCCGAGTTTGCCAATCTCGACCAGAATCTGGATCTGAGAAAGAGGGAAGAAACCCACATGTCCCACAACCTTCTCCCCAAGAGGGAAATCGCTTCGCAATTTGGTTCGATCTCTCGTCCCGACCCAACCCATGATCCCTCCCTACTCCCTCCCTGTCATAGCCACAGCACGCACAATGCTCCCCCGCACTTGCGACGACCAACGACGAAGACGGCGGGGCGACTCTTTGGCCCTTTTCGCCCTTTGATTCCGCATGTGGTAGGTGGTAGGAATGGGTCAACCACCTGCTCCGTACAAGTAGACCGTACCGAACTTACGGCCGAGATGGAAACGGGGAGGAAAGTGGGTGGTGGGTTCGTGAGAGTGGTTCTTCGTTGTCTGTCAGTAGTTCTATGCATTGATCTACCTCCGTCTACTGCGTAGATGCATACGAAACAGAGAATCGGTCAGCGAAAACCGACAGAGCGGTCAACACTTACGGACTTTCCCCTTCTTTCTTGTGGCATCTCTCTCTCTCTCTCTTTCTCGATCTCCTCGCTCAATCAAATCAATTGCTGGCCTTCCTTCCAGGTGGGCAAGACCATGATAAGCGGCCTCCGCACAACAAAGTCTTGTGACCGTAGTTTTTGTGAGTTATGTGACATGTGACCAGCCTGCTTGCTAAATTGCTTGGCCGCCTTGCCAAATGCCACTTGACCAGGTTGCGGAACCATGGTTGAGGTGAGCACAGTCGCGTACTCTTTTGACGTCCGTGTGTATATGGCTATCGTCGGTCGCTTATGTATACGAGACGAACTCGCCGGTGCCCTGTGCCTTATTGTCACAATATGATAGGTCGCATAAGCGGGCATGTGCATACGCCCTGCCTAACAATATCACGGGTGGATAGTCTACCATTGGTGTTATGAACTTTCCCGTCTCATGTAATGTAGCAGCCCGAGAAGATATTTTGCATGCAGACGGAGTATATGCGGTGATAACCAACTATGCAGCATAGCACATGTGAATTACGCACATAACTTGCACACCGGAGAATAAAATAAACTACGAGGGATGTAGCACCCGTATGCAATCACACCAGGCCCGACGTCGACGGCGGCCGGCACGCTGCATGAAGGATCGAATGGCAGGATTTCGCAGGATTCACAGCTTGGGCGTTTGCGCGGAAATCGTGCGATTAGGAGCTTCCTAGCCCGCGCGTTCGTCCGTCGGAGAATATTAGGGATTGATCGACGTCACTGGCCGGGCCCTCGCATCTCATCGCATTGCATACCCAGCCACCAACTACCACCATGAATTGCCGCTGCCTCGCTTGGACTTGAGCTCGACCGACGATCAGAGAGACTTTGCGCGCGCTGACCTGTCCTTACACGAGTAGACTACTACATCTGCTGGTGGACCAGCGACTATATCGGTTGCAGTAGCCGACCCGAACTTCTCATCGGCGAGGCACTGGAGCGACTATTGAAACAATGGCGGAGTGTTTCACGATCACCGGTGAGGTTGGTTCCTATCGTGGCCGGTTCTACAGATATACCGCTGTTCCACGTAGCAGGACACTTTACAATTGGAGGCAGATCACATCGTACACCGCAAGATGTGTTGGGTATCAGTCGGTATAGAGTGGTTCAGTTTCTTTCTGTTTCTTTTGTGTTTGGCCTGTAATGTTTTGCCGCTCTAAGCGGAAGGAGTGCCATCAACAGGCTCCGCGGGGGCAGGTGTTTCCTCCACAGCAGCAGCAGGTGCGGCCGCCGTTTCGCTGCCCACCGCTGATTTGATCTCCTCTCCTCGAATACCGTGGATAACCCGCAGGCCCTCGGCTCGGGTAGTCATCTCGTCGAGCTTCTGTTTCCGCAGAAGGCGCTGCTTCACCTCCTCAGCAACGTTGGCCAGCTCCACCAGCACACCCTCCTTCTCCGGGTGGCCGTCTCTCAGACCCATCTCCTTGATCTTGACTTGACCTGCCGCCAACTCTTCCTCGCCGAGGACGATGGCGAAGGGAACACCGTTGCCCTCAGCCGCCTTGAACTGGTTTTGCAGCTTGGGCTTCTTTTTATAGAGGAACTCGGCCTGTCATGTGGTTAGCGTTTAAATGTCACAAACGAGTTCGCACAAGTGCTGGGAAAGCATAGACTTACGTTGATGCCCGCCTCCCACAAGGTATTGCATACAGACATGCGCTCCTTAAGAAGACCCTCGAATCCCTTGCCGCCAAATGCCATGACGTAGACATCGACTTCGTTTTTCCTGACCTGAGCAGAGGTCTTGTCGGCCTCCATACGTGCTTTTGTGATAGAGAATATCCGGTCCACGCCGAACGAGATGCCCACGCAGGGAATCTGGCCCTTGCCGGAGAACATGCCTACCAGGTTGTCGTAACGGCCGCCGGCCGCGACACTGCCTACGCCGACCGACGGATCGGACGAGCGGTCCTCGTCGGCGTCCGTGGTGCCCTTCTTGCCCTTCTTCTTGGGGGCGGCGACTACCTCGCCGGCGGCGGGCGTCGATGAGGGCGCCGAGCCCTCCGTGACCACTTCGTAGATAAGGCCGGTGTAGTAGTCGAGACCGCGGGCCAGGCTCAGGTCGAAAGAGACGGCGCTGGCGGCATTGAATGCGTCGAGGTACTCGAACAACAGGTCCAGCTCGTCCATGCCCTTCTTCATGAGGTCGTTGGCGGACAGATCTGGGTCGGCGCGCAGCTCGGCGATCAAGTCCTTGCCGCCCTTCTTGACGACCCACTTGCCGATCTTGTCGGCAGCCTCCTCGGCCAGTCCCTTCTCGTCCACCATCTCCTTGCGCACGTCGGCCCAGGGCAGCTTGTCGAGCTTGTCGACGGCCGAGGAGATTGTGCGGATCTTGTCCTCGGGCACGCCGCAGACCTGGAAGATGCCGTCAAGGATCTTGCGGTGGTTGAGCTTGATGGTGTAGGTGTCGCGCCAGCCGAGGGCATCGAAAACCTCGGACACGATGCGGAGGACCTCGGCGTCGGGTAGCATGGCGTCGTACTCGCCGGCGATGTCGAAGTCGCACTGGTAGAACTCGCGCATGCGGCCCTTGGTCATGGCGGGCTGGTCGCGGCGGTAGACCTTGGCAATGTGGTAGCGCTTGATGGACTGGACGTCCTTGTTCATGGCGAGCCAGCGGGCGAAGGGCACCGTCAGGTCGTAGCGCAGCGACGTGATCTCGCCGCCCTGGTCGGCCAGGTCGTAGATGAGCTTGCTGTCCTCGCCATACTTGCCCGACAGGATCTCGCGCAGCTCGAAGACGGGGGTGTCGATGGTCACACCGCCATGGCGCTTGAAAACCTTGGTGATGGTGTTGAAGATATGGTCGCGGATGACCATATCAGTGCCCTGCCCTGGAGATGTTATATCAGCTTGCTGTGTTGTCGCCAAGACCCGACCCCGCCGGTGGAATATAGGAATTCCCATTCTTACAGTCCTTGGTGCCCTTAGGGGTCTTGAGATCGAATTTCTGCTTGGGAGCCATGGTGGTGGATTCGTCGTAGTCGTGGTGGGCTGTGACACTGTAGGCTCGCGGGGTAATAGCAGCCTTCGCAGCTCGACTGCTGAGAGCGGTGGTCCGGGTCGCAGGCAGCAACTGTGTCCGCTGCAGAGGGAGAGGTACTATGCGATGCGACAACGTAGTGATGGATTGTCGCGGAGGTCTCGGAGGGGGCCTGAGGACGCGACGAAGTAGGGGCGGCATTCACAAAGTGAGGGTATGAGTGTTCGGGCAGGACAACTGATAAGCCCCGCGGTTGACCTTTCCTCCCTCTTTTTTCACAATTCTGACCTATGCCCCTCTGCAAAAATCGAAACCTGTGAGTCAAGCGGGTCGAATTGCAGGGAGTTCCGTCCGAACCAATGCAAGGCTGATAGCTATAGTTGAGGTGCTGCTGTGACTACAAGCAAAGTGTAGCTGTTACTGGGCTCTAGCAGCCAATTTTTCAGCCAGCCTAGCGTTCGACAGGCGGCTATTTGGCTGCCGGAGATCGGCGGGGTTCTACCTACAGCAGAAGTCAGCAGTAGGCGGGACGGAGGGGGTAATTATGCATTTTATACCTCAGCATATTTCAGCATATATAAATCACACATATCCAGCACACTGTTTAAGACGTGCATGTACGATCAGGAGCCGTGATGATTTCGTTACATGGGTTAGCAACGAGTAAGTGAGTAGGGTACAGGCAGCAGGGCATACGAGCTAGACACTTTCTTGGATTGCTTGATTGGTAGACGATATGTTGCCCAGGGCGGATTGCCGTAGGCTTGTCTTTGCGTTTACTATGTGATTTTTGCGGCTGATGATCACTGCTTTCACTTCCATAAGCCTACCCGATACTCCCATCCAGACGGCCCCATCCAATCACCACCACATCTCAGAGTGTCGGGACGAAATGGCATTTGGGAGGACTCAAACCTCGCCTCGCCTCGCCTCACATAGCAAGCTAGTAGCCAGCCAGTAGCACATTTAGGAAGTCGTCGGTACACAGATCAGGTCCCCAATCTCCAGGTTGTTGCACTCCAGACCTTTGTTCTCTTTTAGGATATCATCAACCTCCAGACCCCGGCCCTGTGCAATATCCCAGCACGTGTCGCCCCGTTGGACGCGGTACGTGTGGGCGTCCGCGGAACACTTCAGCACCACATCGCCACCACTACCGCTACCGCCCTCACTGCCGCTCCCAGTGCCCACGGTCTTGTGCAAGAACCAGAAGACGCCGATCAGGAAGAGACCGATGATCATGAAGAAGTTGAGCAAGGGCATCATGTCGGCACGCCATGAGACCTTTTGGTGGCCGCTCCAGCTGTCGTTGGGTTCGCTGCCGCCGGCATCGTAGGGCGGGGGTGGAGCGTCTCCGTCACTGTAGGTCTCGTTAGGGTGGCGACCCGACGAGGACGAAGAAGGCCCCGAGATGCGCGTGAGGCGCCCGTATTGGTTGCCAGGGGCGCTCTCCCAGATGCTGCCGTCGTTGGTGTCGCGGAAGGTGTAGGTCTGGTCGTCGGCGTCGTACCCGATCCGTACCATGCCCTCCGGCAGCCGCTCCTCGTCTGTGTCGTACTGCGACCAGCGACCCATATTGTTCGTGCGTTTTGTGAGGCTAATATGTGATGGTGATTCCACTACCTGTTTGCGAGAGAGATTCAATCTTTCAATAATTCAGGACCAGAAATAAGCCTTTGAAAACCAGCAAATGACTTGATTGTTTTGGATGTTGATTGAGATAAACCAACCCGCTTCATCCGGCCGTTGCTGGAATCCAGCATGGAACGAACGTTCGATGGTACGCGTCAAGGGGTGCCCGCAAGTGCACCGCCACCACTGCTGCATTGCCGAACAAAGTGGTCTGACGTCAAACATGGCCCCTTTTGTTTCAGCCAACCAAAGACTGACTTGACCATGCTGAGGCGTTCCATTCATCCTGAGTTATGCCCATGTCAATGCATCGCAATACCAGCAGATGCAGATTGGATACAACCACAATGCATGGCTAATCAGCCTTCAATGCCGAACGTCTCGTTAGCTTTACGACTCGAGGGAGCCAGATCGAGTGTTAACTTTGATATGAGATCCAAAAGCTTATGTGGTCTATGCCATTTTATCAAAGAAATCGCAATATCCCTTCCGGAGATAGCATAGAGATCTAATTGCATATAAACATGGAATTCGACGTTTATAGCCTCTCGAAGACAAAATTGCGTACTATGTCGCGGCAGCCTGCAAGTCCGTTGGTTTGAATTTCTTTGAGGGCCAAGGAATAATTATCGAGATCACGCCAACTTGAAGAATCTCTTCAGTAGAGAAAGCCCAAGGAAAAGAAAACCAGCCAATGAAGAGGAAATCATGGCTGTTCTCTTGGGTCTCTTAAGCCTGCTCGGGGCGATACCCGCTGTCGGTGTCGGTACCGGTGTCGGGATCGGGCCGTTCGGGCTCTGGGTTATCAGCAGCGTATGCATCTTAACCTTATGCTTCAATTTTTGCATAACCAGTCCGTTTGGCTTGATATCGTGGCAGAGCCTATATGTCGCCAGCATGACAGCCTCGTGGTTTGTGGGCATCACGGCTGTGATACTGGGACGGGTAAGGGCTGGCGACATGATACCTGTTGGGACGGGTGTCTTGAGGGGTGTCGTTGATAGAAGAATATGATGACATTGGCAACCAATCAAAATATTTCGTGGTTAGTTTGGGGGAAAAGGAGGGTGATCCATTTGACGCCATTCCTGACAAAACATATACCGATATATTGACATATGGATGAATTGGTTATTTGCCTCGGTATTTGTCTTGGGGGCTGATGTACTCGACCACTGTACGATAGGAAACTTGGCAATCTCGTGTTGGTACTGCTTAGGGGTGCAGCATTTGCAATTTTACGAGTTGGTAAGCAACAGTTTCAATATACATGATGTGGCAGTACACCAAGTTCAACTGCTCTCAGGCTCCTTTAAATGTTGTAAAGCTTCTCGATGTCATCCTTGTAGTCAGCAAGCACCCCGATCCGATCCAGCGTCCCCTTGCCCAGCCTTTTGAACGGCCGGCCGGAGTCCGCGACAATTACCTTGTCTCGCGGAATCCGGACCTGGCCCACTACCTGTTCGTTGACTTCGTGGATCATATTTTCAATTTCCTCCTCAAGCGTCTTCGCACCCTCTCTCCCCTCTCCGCCTTTGCTGACCAGTTCCAAGATGACGAAGGGGACGGGCCTGCCCTCGCCCCCTACCAAAGCCGTGGCGACGAGCGGGTGCCTCTCGAGCCCGCTCTCAATGTCTACCGCCTTGATCTTCTGCAGCCACTGGAGCTTGACCAAGTCGTCCGCCCGGGCTCGGTGTAGCCACAGGCCCTTCTTGGTCGGGTGGGCTTCGAATAAGTCCTCCGAGCGGTGCACCGTCTTGTTCGGAAATAGCTCGAATATGGGCTGCCACCGGGCGTACTCGGGCTTCCTATCCAGAACCAGTTCGTAAAGCTGCCCGGTATTGCTGTTGCCGCTGTCTTCACCAGCGCCGCGGCCCCGGGGATCCATGCGGTAGCCCATGCGCTCGTCAAAGTGGTAGTACTTCCAGTCGGCCGTCTTGACGCACGGGTGCATCAGCATCGCGCCCATCTCGGTCGAGCCGTAGAGGATGGAAAGCGTAACGCCGCTGCCTTGCTGACACAGCTGGTCGCCGGTTAATGGGTCGATGGCGGCGCCGCCTGACATGACCTGGCCGAGCTTCTGGAAGCGCGCGAGCCCGTCGGGCGCTCGGCAGACGTCTCTGACATGCGTCGGGGTCAGCATGGCGCCCTGGAGAGAGGGTATACTATCCAGCAGCTCCAGGACCGCTTCGCTCGGTAGTGGGACCGCCGCGTTGGCGGGCGGCAAGACGGGGACGGTGTGGTAGTACAGGGGCATCGCGAGGTGTCCCATAATGCCCCCTAACCAGGTCGGCGGGGGCACCCATAGAAACCGCTTGTGCCGCCAAGCGGCGTTTTGGGTGTGTGAATTCTCCACGGTGCCGTCGGGTAGGTCCCGGCAGGCGTTGAAGTGACTGAACATGGAGAGCGTCCATATGAAGTGCTTAGGGGGCCCTGGAAGTTAAAGAGCAGCCGATTAGTATCTGACACGCACACTTGAGGTCTGCCATACTTTCTTTTTACTTACCTGTGGTTCCGGACGAGTGGATGACAAACAACGGGTCGCGCATGGCCTCTTCCCACGCCTTGCTGTAAGGGTACCGAGTAGTCGTGGCGGTGTCGACTCCCAGCCAATGATCCAAGGGCGGCAGCTGTTCGCATTGCAAGCTCGGCCGCTCTGATGAGAGAGTGGCGGCGGTTTGCATGCTTACTGGCGAGCCGCTGATCCAGTGATTGCAACAAGTGTTGTCAAGGATGCTCAGGAGGGCTTCATGCGTCAAACGGCCGACCTGGGGAATAACCACCTATTATGCGTTGTAAGTCAGTTGTATATCAGGGCGGAAAATGTATCACAAGCTAACAACCAACGGTCAGGATAAGTAGCAAGTGCGTAGTAACTTGAAATGGCATACCTTTCGCTGCGTTTTCTGGGCGGCCATGATGAGCAGAGCATATCGGAAGTCGCTTTCGCCGTGGTAGACGAACGCGGCGAAGTCTTTGGAAGGGCCAAGATGCTCATCCAGCCACCAGCTCAGTGCGTCGACGGCACGCGCTACTTGGGCGTAGGTGACATCGCGAGGACCCTTCTCACGCCAGTCCGGCTCGAGCAACTGGCAGTAAATACTGTCCGGGACATCCCTTGTTTTGGCCTCGAGCAAGTCGACGCAGCTGGAAGGCGGGAATGAGCTATCAGAGGTCATCGCGGTAGTTATCAATCACCAGTAGCAGTTCGTAGAGGCAAGATAAGATAGTTCTGGAAGATAGACCGGGGAAGTCGCCAACCCAGATTTGTAATTGCATTTTGGTCTTATATATGAATCACTTTGGCATGAACGCATGTTTTCGGATGCTTTCGGATGCTATTAACTTGGATTGTGACACCTCAGGGTGAGCGATTGGAGTCAAATTTCTTTTGGTATGTGATAAATCAAAAGTACGAGGTAATTGCAGTCTGACGTGAACACTAATGACAATCGAAGCCTCGATTGGTGCTCGCTCTGGACCGACGTTGTATGTGATGATATAGCGAGTACGCCGACGGGCTAATGGTACTTGTCGTACTTACCCTAGTGAGTAGTTGCAGCAACTGCATGCATAGACGCGCCTACTTTAGCATGAAGTATGTTTCTTGTGACTATTGCTGGAGCGTGCCAACGCATGCGTATTATATTAAAGATCTTCATGAAGCACTGGCAAGTGGGAGCGAGATTCATCCTTGGTGGTTGTTGGTGTTTTGGAACCCTGTGTTGGACAAAGTTAAATTCTGTACTCAAGTCCAGTTGTGCTCATACCGCATGAATCACTCTAGAAAATCTCGATATCATTTCATCCAGTTAGGAGATAAAAGCTCCTACATGGATGAGGTTCCGCGGTATATGAAGAGAATGTGACAGCTGCAGCGGGCGACTGACTTGCAGACCGAAAGGGCGTACCGCCGGCATGCCCGGGCGATAGCCGGGAGAGCCTCTCGCCAAAGGACTACATGTCTCGCCGGCCACCCAGGACAGTCTAGTCGTATCTTGGGACAGTGGCACTGAAGTCACTAGCCCCCGAGATCTTGGTGATAAGAACGTCAACATGGACCGTCACCTCTTGCATGGACAAGCTGCTGCCCAGGTTGGCACACATCCCGGCTAGATTCTCGCCAAATGCCACCAAATCCCGACTAGATTCTCGCCAAATACCACCAGATCTGGCATCGCTTCAAATAGAAGACGGCGGTGGATATTTAGTCGATTGAGCTCTCAATATGGTGCTGCGACGGCCAAAAGCCCCGGGAGGTAGGCATCATCACTCACCGGCCAACGAAACTTGCTCAAGGAGAAATCTCATGCCAGCAGGGCACAGGCCAAGTAAATTGAAGCTATAAGGGTGTTCTATCGCAAGGGTTGGAGGTGGCAACGATCGGTGCGGAGAGGACAGGGCCGTGAACAGTGAATCTTGGGGAATTTTAGGCAACCATGGGACATTGGACAGCCCGCAGCCAACCAATCCCCCGAAACCGACGTGGTACGTCGCAGGAGTCCAAGGACACACGCGTATATATATATATACATACATTTATCACATTGCAGTTCCCGACAAATTATAATCTCTTGTTCTCTCAGCTCTGCATCATGGCGGATTCTGCTCCCATGATTGCTCCGGAGGAGCGCCAGGATGCATCCGGCATCATGGAACGGAAAGCCCAGACTCTTGTGAATTACATCAACAAGAGCAAACACCTGATTGTGTTCACGGGCGCCGGCATATCTACATCTACGGGCAAGTCCCGTTAATGTAGCACTGCAGGAAAGACGTCGCTGACCGAAGAGACAGGCATTCCCGACTTCCGTGGACCGGAAGGGGTGTGGACGTTGAGGAAGCAAGGGCGACTACGAACATCCAAGACCGCCACTACCCTGCAGGCCGTTCCTTCGCCAACCCACATGGCCCTCGTAGAGCTACAGAACCGAGGCATATTAAAGTATGTCGTCAGCCAAAACTGCGACGGGCTGCACCGCAAGAGCGGTATTCTGCCTGTGAGGCCCCCACCTCAACCCCGGCTGGCGTCCGACTCGGTGTTGACTTGTTATACCAGGATCGAATCTCGGAACTTCATGGGAACAGCAACCGCGAGTATTGTAGGGACTGTGGTAAGGATTACATAAGGGGTGAGCCGTCGCCAGCACGCTCTTTTCAAACCCACAGCCATGCAGACCGTTAATTGGATCGGACTCAGACTTTCGCGCAGTCTCTACGTACGAAAAGAGCATCCATGATCATCGCACCGGCCGAAAGTGTGCCCTGTGTGACGGTGTTCTGATCGATACCATCATCAACTTTGGCGAGCCGTTACCTGCGGAATCGCTACAGCTTGCCAGGGACCATGCCGAGAAGGCCGATCTCTGCATTGCTCTCGGGTCTTCTTTGACTGTCACACCGGCTAATGAAATTCCCGAGACCGTTGGAAAGCGCAAAGCTGCGAAGCTAGTTATATGCAACCTCCAAGAGACGCCCTTTGACAAGTCGTCGATCCTCAGGGTCTTTGGTAAAACTGATGACTTGATGGAACGCGTCATGGAGAAGCTTGCAATCCCCATTCCTACATTCATGGTCCGTCGTCTTCTCATCATTAGGATCGGCTCTGAGACAGGACGTCCCTCGGTGAAAATTGAGGGCGTCGACGTCGACGGCACGCCCGCCACCTTTTTACAGACCGTCAAACTCGAGAATAACCGGCGTGTGGTGCGCACGGAACCCTTCATCATCAACCTGCGGGACGAGCTCGAGACTGGAACGCAGCTCAACCTCGTTCTGGAGTTCATGGGACACTACGGAGAGCCCAATCTGGAATTGAGCCACGTGTACGACGATGCAGAAGGGGCGCTGGCATTGTATCTGCTCGAGTATAACCCCCTCACCGGACAATGGACTGCTACCAGGCAGGATACGGCGACTCTACCTACAGTCTCTGTCAATGAAGCCTAATCGAAAGGCAAGTGGTGAGAGTCTGAAGTTCATGCATCTATCCAGAAAGAGGGATCGAAGCCTTCATTAACCGTACCTGATCTGATGGTTGTCGCACTCACCGAATGTGCTTATCTGATAGGTCTAATGTGATTCAGATGGCGCCTAAGTTATCATTCTGGGCGAAAACCTGACAAGTACGGCATGCTGTTTTACTATTGATGGGTGTATCGAATGTATTCTGTATCCCCCCTTTCATGATCAATGCTGATTTCATTGGATTCTACCCCAACCAATGGATCATAGATGCACGAGACCAATCGCTATCCTTTTTGACAGCCGCTGTTTGTGTTTTGAAAATTAAAACAACTCTAGATTTGGTGGTTTCGCTTGCGGCTTTCCTTGCGTGGCACCGCCTTCAGTTCCTTTACAGCCATGGCCTCACGCGCTCCCATTGAATCCTATATCGCCGATGCTGGATTATGCGCTGAATTGAATCGATATCGGCAGGCCACTCACTGGCCGAATAGGACGGATGTGGCTCCGTTTTTGGTGGCTTACTTCTTGCCCAAGCCATACCGGCAGCAAAAGCTACCGTTCCAGACCCTGAGTTTTACGCTTACACGTTGTCCTCTTCCTTCCTTCGCCCTGGCGCCTGGCTGCGCTGGCGCTTGGGGACCTGCCGTCCGACGCACGCCGCGAGCTTTTCGCGCTCGGCGACGCCCTTTCGGCGGCCCTGGCCTATATGTCGGACGAGATGCTGCTGGGCGTCGTCCTCTTTGCCAACCCAGAGGCTGTCCACCAGACGGGACGACCGGCAATGAATTGCACACAAAAGGCATTGATCCGGCTGAAGGGGCCTCGCCTTTAAGTCCAGCTAGCTTGTAGCAATATCCCGGCCTACCAAGCAGTGAAACAAGGCAGAGCCATAAAGCAAAACTGAAATGAACATGGGGTATGAGCCACAGCCTGGTACTCAACACGGCCATTTTCTTCGCTCCGCCCCCGACTACTCCATCATGTCCTGCCATGGTACCATACATCACATGCTTCTGCATGCGTCGAGGTCTAGGAACAGAGCGAGTGTATATATGCGCTCACAATTATATATCTTTACATTGCCTATGGGGTAGACCGTCTCTGGATCAGCTCTCGACTAGAAGTATATACCTGCTTATATGGGTAGATTCATGGCTTTGGCAATTTGTTCTCTCAAGGTGACCGCCGGCGGCGGATCTGGCACGGGACACGCCCCTTTACTGGCATTGTGCCAAATCCAAACTGGGTTGCGTCTGATTCTACATGGTCCTTGCTGTCCAACTTGATTTCGAACACAGTGAGGAAGACGGCAGCCGTCAGAATGACCCAGCGCTTGGCAAAGTGGCGCCCAGGACACAGGTGCTTGCCGCCTCCGTACGGTATCCACGAAGCGGCCAGGCCGTCCATGGAGAAGTAGGGGGCACCAGCACCAGCACCGGCCTTGTTGGGTCCGCGTGGGTTGCGAAGTGGTCCGCTCTGAGGATCGGCCGGGTCCACCAGGAAACGGCTGGCCCAGAAGCGATCCAACTCCTGCGCTGCGGTGCCGTTTCCCTCATTCCAAACCTCCTTGTTCATAGCTTCGGTTTGGCTGGACACGAGGAGCGTCTCATTCTTTTCTATCGACCACCCCTGGAAAGAGAAGCTGCCATGTGCTGCTTCTCTCACAATGAGAGCAGCAAAACGTAGCCTTAATGTCTCGGCGTACATGGATTGTAGCAGAGGGTCGGAACACAATTTCGGCACATCCAATGTTGTGGTGGAGTCTTCTGCCTTCCCCAGTGCTGCAGCCGAAACACGACTCAGTGTCTCGGCTTCCAGGTCGGCATCTCGCAGGACCTCTATGAGATACCACATGGCGGCCGGCACCGCGTTCGCGTTAACTCTGCCAATTTCTGTCAGCTGGAAAAGAGTTAACTCAAGCCTCTGTTTCATCTTGTACTCACGACCACATGAGGGCCAGGTTCTCCGCTGCTCGTGCTGTCTCGTCCGTGATGCCGCGTTCCCTGTGAAGGGCCTGCCTGTGACGAACGAGCTTGGACCCGTAGAACGGCTCCCATTCATCACCGTCAGGCTCCGGCCCTTGGAAGTTGTCGCTCGCATGCTTCTGCCAGCGCCTGATGTTCTGTACCATACGCTCCCGCAGCCTGTACGCCTCGGGAATCAGCCAGCGCGGCATGCCCATGAACATCAGGCGCACGTATCCGTCCCACCTCCAGAAGTCTTGGACGATGCCCGGATTGAGAGAAATCATGTAAGGTCCAAAGAACATGCCGATTCCAGACTCGGCGACCTTCTCTTGCACAAAGCTGCACAGGTCGGGTAGGTGTACCCAATCATCCCCTATAGGGGTGCCACCAACCTGTGCTGTGTGAAGATTCTCCAACAAAGCGGCTTGGAATCGGTTCGCCAACACGTCTAGCTGGGGGCCCATAAGCCCCGTCTGTACTCCACGGTGAATGGCTTGTTCAATCGGATCTTGAACACCGTCAACCAAAGGTCTCGGCCTGAACTGCTCAACTAGATGCGGTGGGCAGCCAAATGCATTCTGCATGATGGTGAGGCTCCGCGATGTCGTCGACAGGTCTCGAGTGTTTCTGAACATTGCCTGGACAGACTCGGGACCAGAGATGACGAAGCTCGGGAAGCCCGGGAGACGTATCTTGACGGGGACATCTCTCCCCGCATAACAGCTATGAATATCAATGTTACTAGGATGGAACAAAAAGATATCAGATAATAGACGCTGGGCACTTACGCTGCTCTTGTTAAGAACTCACTGCCGTCTCTCATGAACTCGAGCAAATGACCAAGCAAAGGCACACCAGAGGGGGAGAGTGTCGGTGGCCTTCTGAGTCCCGAGGCACACTCCTGGTGTTTTCTTGGCCATAGAGACCACAATGAAATGAGGACAAGTCCTACCACGGTGGCTGCAATCGTATTCATGGCCATTGCGCTTTATGCTACTATTGTCAGAATAACTGCTTGACCAGACGAGAACAAAGTTTCTAAGCCATTCTTCTATTGCCTGCCTGGAAGTGTCCTACCTGTGTGCCCTGGCCGTTATCAGGGATCGGCGATGGCTGCCATGGAATCCTATCTGCCCTCTTCGTGTAACTATTGAGGGCATGTAGGATCTTGCAGCCAATTGGAAGTAGATATGAGCGAAGTGCATCGGGCGTACAGTGGCGGAGGGTCTGGGGGTAAGACGTATGTAAGCACTAAGAAATGGCCCAGCTTGGGTACTGAACCTCGATGTTTACATATTTATATGACATTGCCACTCAATGCAGAAGATTCGCATAGCGGGAACACCCTCGAGATGAAAGACAAGCCATACGAGTCCTTCTGCTGGCTAGGGCCAAGAATATTCATTCTTGCCACGTTTGATCACTATCCTCACTTGACTGAAGAAAAATGCCAGCACCGTCAGTTGCCCTCAGCCTTTTGGCGTGCAGTTTGGCACACTCATCGTTGCTCTCGGTTTCACCAAAGCGACATCACTTTGGCGTCCTGCGTTACTGCCCATTCTCTTCTTGGTACCTTACCTCCAGCTACCCCATCTTGATGCCATCACATATGCGCCCGCCCGAGGGGTGCTAGGCGGTGCCACCATCTTCACTGTCGTGTTGTACGTAGCAACGGTATTGGTCCACAAGTTCAGCTACATAGCCCAGGGCCCAACCTCGTCGGCTGGGGGCCTTGTGCCAGCCCGGAAAGATGAGCTCTCTGCTGGACAGCAACGCAATGGGAATTCTGGCCGTGTTCTTTCTAGGTTGCGGTTTGGCCTGGAAATCGGGGCCGGGGCCCGGTTCGCCGCAACCAAGTGGCCCGTCAACAACATTCCGCCCTTCTCCCGAGATGATCCCAATTTCATCCCAACAAAGGCCGGGTTTCAACGCAGTTTAGCGCCCAAGGTCGTCCTATCTTGGCTCTTGCTCATGGCTTTGAACTTTGTGCCCCCCAACAACGACAGCCAAACGTCTTTTGCTTCCCGGCGGATTCCCATCCTATCGCGACTCGACGCTGTCGGAAGTGAGGAGATATACACGAGATTCGGAGCCGTAGTGGGATACTGGCTTGTGCAGTACATTTTACATATAGCTGTTCACGGTTCGATGGCCATGGCGGCTGTTGCACTTGGCTTTGAGGTCGCAGCATGGCCACCTATCTTTGGTGCAGCCACGGACTGCTACACCATTCGCCGCTTTTGGGGTATGGCCTATCCTTTCCATTGACCGATTGCGTGAAGAAGCGCTGACATTCTTCTCCAGCCGGTTCTGGCACCAGTCCCTGCGACATGGTTGCAGCAGCATAGCGTATGCTGCAACGTACCACGGCTTGAGCCTCAGGAGGCGGGGCATCGTGGGGAGATATGTCTTCACACTCCTCACCTTCACTGTCTCTGGAATTTTTCACGTACTCCTCGATATTGCTCAGGGAATCCCCTGGAATGAGACAGGTGCCTTGCGATTCTTCACTATGCAGACGCTTGGTATCATGCTCGAAGACTTCATTGTGACCCAGTTCAGACTGGCACGCGGAAGCCGAATCAATACGACTCTGCTGAAGATTCTTGGGTACGCATGGGTCATTTTATGGCTAGTATGGTGTTCTCCTATCTGGGTTTATCCTTTGGTGCGGATGAGTACGGACGATCCGATTGTACCTATCCCTGCGCAACTCCGTGTTGCTATATCTAGGATCGCAATTCACTCCTGGTGATACTATAATGTCGCAGGAGAGGCTCGGGCAAACCTGCTGCATCGCTCCATCCATGTACGTATCTGGGTAGTATTCCGCGAGCCTTGTATGACCACTATCAATATTTTATAGCCTATCACTTTTTATCTTTATCACTTCCATGAGACCAGTTTCAACGACAGGGGCCAAGAAGAGCCCTATATCAGCATGGTCTCACCGAGCTAAACTCGCTTTCTGAGTCGGACCTGGGCTGAGATGGGAGGTAAAGCCATGTCTCCGATTGTCTTGAGAGGCGGCTGCGTCCCAATCGCCTCAGCGTCGTAATGGAGTATAAGGTACGCCAGCATGGTTTTAATCATTAAAACGGCATACCATCTACCAGGACTAAGCAGCAGTCAGCGTGAATATGGAGTCACTGAATAAGGACAAAGTCTCTTGCTACTCAACTTACCATGCACCCCTGCCATAACCAAAACCCAGATACGTAGTGCTTGGTTTTCCCGCATCAAAGTCGTTTGCCGCTTCGCTCCCTTTATTCCCAGACGCCTTGGCTTGCGCCTCGCGAAGTTTCGCGAAGCGGAAGGGGGTCATACACACGCGCGTTGGGATAGAATCTCTCGTCTCTGTGTATGCCAAGCGTGGGAACTCCGAGCCATGCGCCCTGGGCAAGGTGAGCCCCGCCAGGAAGGTCTATTCCTTCGGTGGCGATGACCTCTTTGGAGAGTCCCTTGATCAGCATGGGGTGGACTCGCAGGCTCTCGCGGATGGCGCTGTCCATTATGTGCATCTTGCTGAAGGTCTCAGCGGCGTTCCAATCATCGGGGGCTTTGGAGAAGTGCCTCTGACTCCTCGCGCAGGGTTTGGTAAAGTTTCAATTCGGGTGGGCAGTGAAGAATATCAAGCAGGACATGTGAAGCCTGAACAGCCAGCGAATTCAAGGCAGCGAATCCCTGGAAAGTGAAGGAGATGGCAAGTTAGTTCTATAGAATATCCTCGGGAACAGTCCAAAATTCGATTGAGAGCTTACCAGCAACATCATGCATTCAGCCAGCTGAGCAGGGTCGGCGGGTGTCTTGGTCGGTGAAATTCGATGAGATACTTTTGCACATTGGGAGATGAAGTCGGAGGGGTCCATCTCGCCATCGGAAAGGTTCAGTCGGCGCTCTACGACGGGCACCAGCATTTTCAGCGTTCTCGTGCGATAATAATAAAGCGGTAGGTTGAACGCAGGTACCACGACGGACTTGAGCAGCTTCGGGAGCTGGCCGATGACCATGGTGCCAACGCCCATGGCCAGGATGTACCGATGGTACATCAGCATGAAGTGGTCGTCCTGCGTTAGCTCTGGCCCGAAGAAGACGCGGCAGATGGCCCGCAGGATGACCTTCTGAAGGGCCGGGAAGACTTTGACGGGCTTCCCGTCCTCCCGGGCGTACGCGCCGAGGTCCGCGTCGAGCGCGTGCCGGATCTCGTCGTACATGGGCTCCTGAACCAGGCCCAGGTGCTTGGTCAGCCGGTCGCGCATGATGCGTTCCAGGAAGAACTCGGTCGACTCGAACTCGACCCCCATGTGCAAGTATCCCGAGGCGTGCCGCTCCTCGCGGATCGTCTTGCTCGACATAATGGCGGACGGTTGCTCCAGCAGCCACTTGACGTGCTCGGGGGGACCATCAGCTCCTGCTCCAAGCTGGTCTCGCAGAGGAGAAACCAGGCGCCGGAGCGTGAGTACTGTTCCGGTGGTGTGATTAGAAAGGGAAAAAGAACGAGGCCATTTCTAGGTACATGTAGTTACTTACCTTTTGGTATCCATCAAGCAAGGTCGACACACCGGCCGTCAACTGGCGCATGGACGCTCTGATTAAAGCAAACCATTCTTTGCGCATCCCGCTCACTGGAACTCCTGCTGGGAAGGGCTGCAGCTTCTTGGCGCTGATGAATTGGGAGTTGAGAAAAGATGAAATCATCCAGATGACCAAGCACGCAGAGGCATAGAAGGCCCAGTTTCCTAACATAGTTGGTTCCATGATGATGTTTTGGGACTGAAATCGAAGGTCTTTGTTTTTGTTTCTGTTGGTGGTGGTGGAATGAGTGTCGAGTAGATATAAAGAGCTACGATTTACCAAACACGACCCAGGTTTAATGGCCAACAATTCACGATACCGTTGTTAAAACCAATATGCACCAACCAGATACTCATGCACCATGTGAATAACCGGGTTTCCCCTTAAGGGGGTTCTGACCCGGCCAAGAGGAGGTGCATCTCAGTGATGCCTATCGTGGGGCCAAGCTATGTGCTATCCGTATACCTGTCGGTCAACACTCGAGTATATGAGTAAGCAGTAAGCAGTAAGCTGCATGCTATCGGCTTTTCTCACCGAATAGGATGTCTCCATTCGCCCCTTGGGAGTTTACACAGCCTACAAGCCGCTGCGACTACTGCAGCTGATGTTCTTTGGAAAGCATCTTGTCTGTATTACGTCGAGTGGAGTCAAGTCTCGTTCGTATGTTCTCATCCTTCGAGGGCGCCGTAATCGAGGTCTCGAATATGTAGTAGATATGAGCATCGTCATCATGCAAGCAAGCACGGGAATATGATTGTGGAGGGGGTTGGTGCCTGGGACTGTCGGGAATAGCTTACTCTTGCTGACGACCTAGAATTGGTTCCCGTGATCCTATTGGAGATAACAGAACTACATCGTTTCTTATATTTCAAAACCAAGTTCTCCAAGAGCATCGTATTTCTGCTGACTTGTTGCATATCTGTGTGTCCAAAAGGATCAGGTGTCCCCAACACCAGGACTCCCCCTGGATATCAGTGCAAACACACCATCTCCCCTTGCCTGAAGAACCACAACCACTTCCAGTCTAAACTATCCATCAACATGGATGACATTTCACTCCTCCCATCACTGGCCAAAGATGCCTTAGAACAAGCAGTACAGTATTCGTTTGATCAACAACGCCCAGATGGCCACTGGGTCGCAGAAGTCTCATCCGATGCTACCTTTACCTCTGAATACGTCATGTTCAAGTATGCCATGGGCTTAGACCTGGACGGCGATGCTATCAAACACTGGCTACTCCATGAACAAAAAGAAGATGGCTCTTGGGGACTAGCTCCCGAGCTGCCTGGTAATGTCTCAACCACAACCGAGGCATATCTGGCCCTCAAGATCCTCGGGGTTCTTCCAGAAGAAGACGCAATGGTTAAAGCACAACACTGGATGGTACGGAACGGAGGTGTGGCCAAAGTCCGGTTCTTTACACGTTTCTTTCTCGCCACCTTCGGCCTATTTCCGTGGACCGCAATCCCACAGCTCCCGGCCGAGCTTATTCTCATGCCACCATCATCCGTACTTAATATATACACTCTTTCGTCGTGGGCGCGAAGTACCCTCATACCGATACTCATCGTGGCTCACCATCGGCCTCTTTATCCTCTCCCGAATGGGCTCGATGCTAATAACAACTTTTTGGACGAGCTATGGGTAAACCCGGCAGACAAAAACGTTCCTTACGCTCCGCCCTTATCCACATTAGTCAAGGAGAATGAATGGGTTCAGCTCATTTTCACCGCTGCAGATGGGATTCTAGGTGCCGCCGACGGACTCCGAAACTTGCCTTTGAGAAAGGTAGCCTTGCGGAAATGCATAGACTGGTTACTGGAGCACCAGGAGAAAGAAGGAGAATGGGCAGGATTCTTTCCCCCTATGCACGGCAGCCTGTGGGCTCTGGTCCTAGAAGGCTACCCGCTTGACCACGACGTCATTCAACGTGGCTTCGCTGCACTCGAGCGGCTGGCGGTGCACGATACAGCAGGGAAGCGGCTCACAGCTACCGTGTCTCCAGTGTGGGATACGGCCCTGATGGCAAGTTCTCTATGCGATGCTGGGTTACGGTCAGACGGCCGTATCTGCCAGGCCGCCGCCTGGCTCAAGTGCCGACAGATCCTGGGCTCCAAAGGCGATTGGCGCGTCTACAGCCCCTGTCGGCAAGCCGGTGGTTGGAGCTTCGAGTATCATAACCAATGGTATCCCGATGTTGACGATACCGCCGTCGTCGTCATGGCTCTGGTGAAACAAGACTGTCGGCTGATCAAGTCAGACACGATTGCTCATGCCGTTACATGGATCATGGGGATGCAGAACCATGACGGGGGCTGGGCAGCTTTTGACTGCTACAACGATAGCCTATGGCTGCACAAGATTCCCTTCAGCGACATGGACAGTCTATGCGATCCAAGCTCGGCAGATATCACTGGTCGTATCCTCGAGTGTTTTGGGTTCTTACTATCATTTAAGCAACTACGGGGGCAGCTAGAGAAGACTAGCAGCTTCATCTGCCCGCGGTATCGCCTATCTTGAGAAGGAACAGGACAAGTCGGGTGCGTGGTGGGGGCGCTGGGGCAGCAACTACATCTACGGGACGAGCAATGTCCTCCGAGGCTTGCACTACTTCCATAAAACCGACCCCAGGCCGAGGATCAATAAAGTCGTGTCGGCGGCTGTGTCATGGTTCCAATCGATCCAGAACGCCGATGGGGGCTGGGGCGAGACTCTGGCGTCTTATGACATGCCCGAGCTCGCGGGGCGTGGGCCTAGCACAGCGGCACAAACGGCGTGGGCGCTCCAGTCGCTGCTGCTATACCAACCGGCCTCATCGCCGTCGATTCAGAGGGGCATCTTATGGCTGGTAAGGAACCAGACTATAAAGTCTGGTAATGGGGCGTCGTGGCGGACGGATGTCTATACCGGGACTGGCTTCCCGAAAGTGTTATACCTGGGGTATCCGTTCTACCATCACGCCTTTCCGGTCATGGCTTTAAGCAAATTCCTTGATGCCCATCGAAAAAGAGCACTCATCAGGTTACCCAAACCCATCATGGACACGCTTAGTCGCCAGTGTGTCAGTATGATGGTCACTGGCAGCCGTGGGGATGTGGAGCCATTTCTCCGAGTGGCAGTCTGTCTTCGGGACCTGCATGGCCTTCGCGTCAGGATGGCGACTCACACTTGCCACAAAGGCCTTGTCCAAGACCAAGGTATCGAGTTTTATCCCATTGCGGGAGGGCCCGAGGTAATTGGCAAAGCCCTTCTGGAACGACGCAGCATGATCCGCGCGTACTTGGAAGGCCACTTTACGGCAGTTGTCTCAGCATACAAGACTATGCTGGCGGACTGCTGGCGCTCTACTATGGATCATGCCCAGGAAGTGTTGAGCGAAAAGCTCCAGAGCCGGCCGTTTATGACCGACATCATCGTGACACACCGCCCCATCCTAGTCCATACACATGCCGCAGAATCTCTCCAGGTCCCTCTGACACTCCTCTCCATCCAGCCTGATATCCCAACAGCCGACTTTCCACATCCTATAACCATGACCAAGCCCAAGTATCAGGCCAATCGGTGGTTCAACAGAATCACATATGATATCCTTGATTTTGTGTGAGCTATACCCCTGCCAAAGCCATAAGGTCCTAGCTCTGATCTAACAATGTAATATAGCAATTTGATGGCATTCGGGCTGTTCATAGACAGACTCAGGGTGGGGGCATACACGCTGGGATCCAAGTGCTTTATCGCGTCGGAAATTCCAATGAGGGCGGAAGCGCAACACTTGTGCCTATGGTCCAATGCTATAGTTCCGAAGCCCAACGACTGGCGGGAGCACGCGACGATTACAGGCTACTCGATGGCCCGGGAGCATGACGACAATTACCTCCCGTCGGCGTCACTTTTAGACTTCTTATCTACAGAGGACCCCATTGTAGCTGTGTCTATGGGCTCGATGCACATGGAGAATCCCTCCGAATTCGTACAAATGCTGTCCGCGGCGCTCGCGGACTTGGGCGCGCGAGCCGTGGTCTCCGGGGCCTGGACCCGGAGTCTCCCCGCGGGCCCCCAAGCTCTGGAGGCAAACATTCTGGCGGTCGAGGACCTCCCGCACTCGTGGCTGCTGCGGCAGCGCGCCGTGCGGGGCTTCATCCACCACGGAGGCGCGGGACACACGGCCACAGGAGCTCGCGCAGGCGTGCCCATGCTCGTGCTGCCGTTCTTCATCGACCAGAACTTCTGGGCGGCGCAATGCCGCCGGCTGCGACTGGGGCCCCATCCTGTCCGGTTCTCCGACATCACAGCGCCGAGGTTGCGTGTCGCGGTGGCCGAACTGCTCTCCGGAGAGTGGGACGGCGCTTGTGCTCGAATTGCGTCTCGACTGGCTGAGGAGGCTGGGGGCACTGCAATTGCCGCGGATGCCATCGCACGCCAGGTCCAGGCAAGCGAGGCGGCAAAGCCGTGCAGTCTCGTGGAGGGTTTGACGGCTCAATGGAGGCATAGGGAATCTGGGCTGCTCCTCTCTGGGCTCGCCGCCGCTGCCTTGACGTCCCGTAGACTGACCCAGTGGTCTGACTACGACACGCACCCTGTCATCACCTGGGACCGTAGTGAGGACTTTGATAAAGCATCGGGTGACGGCATCCTGAGCGCGCTGGTACTCATTGCATTCAAGGTCTTGGAGCTCCTGCTGCGGGTCCTGGCTTGGGGTGAGTCCACAGGGGTAACAGCCAATCCTATCCGCGAGGCTAAGATTAGACAAAGCAGTTATGATCTCGACAAATTCCGGAACTATACGCCAGTAGAACATGGAGGCCAGTGTCCAATGAATGAGCAGCAGCTGGTTCAGAACTGGAAGATATTGGTCGGTGTTGATTGTTGATCTTGAACCACTACATACTAGACGTACCTACCTGTATATGTTTCCTTTAGGTACTTTAATTCCGATTACGATAGCCTCCTCTTCGGCAGTATATATCCGCTCACGTCCCGTTACTCTTGGCTCCAACTCTCTGAGAAGGCATGAGGGGTGTGTCTAAACCTGTTTCCTTGTTCGTAATGTTCATTCCTCGGCGGGGATGCGGACCTCCGACCTACACACTTGTCTCTGATGAAGACGGCAAGAAACCAGGCCGCAGATGTGAACAACCGGTGATGTGAGTTATCATGAGTCATGATTGTCAATTACTACATTAAAAACTGGCAACAGTAACTAGGGGAGAAGAGACATGCAAAACGAGTGACATCCTAGATACTGGAACATCCTCTGCCGAGGCGGTTCCAAGAAACACCCTTCAATCGTCAACAAATCCACCACTGAGAGAAAATCCTGCCATTATCATCATCCGAAGCCCGATCTGATAAGCCACCCGAAACTGAGCATAGAAGAAAGAAACATGGTGGTATGCCTTGTGTGCAAGAGTCTCGGCTCTGAGAGTCAGCTTAGTAGCCGTTCTGCTTCTTGGGCTGCTGGTACGATGCTGGCTTGTTCTCGGGCTTGTACTCGGGCTGCTTGTGCTGGTACTCAGGCTGCTTGTGCTGGTACTCTGGCTGCTTGTTCTCAGGCTTGTACTCGGGCTTCTTTTGTTGGTACTCAGGCTGCTTTTGCTGGTATTCAGGCTGCTTCTGCTGGTATTCAGGCTGCTTCTGCTGGTATTCAGGCTGCTTTTGCTGGTGCTCGGGCTTCTTCTCGTGTTCCTTCTGCTTATACTCGGGCTGCTGGTGCTTGTACTCAGGTTGCTTCTGTTGGTATTCAGGCTTCTTCTCGTGCTCCTTCTGCTCGTATCCAGACTTCTTCTCGTGCTCCTTCTGCTTGTACTCAGGCTGCTTTTGCTGCTGCTGCTGGCCCCCCTGTTGCTGCTGATCCGCTGGGATAGAATAACCGCAGGTGGTTTGCATGAACGCGCCAATTTGCAGACTGTTGGAGGGTGACCAAACACAGTTAGCGAAATGTTGGTAGACATGCCAAAGACTGCCTTCGTATGGGAGAACTTACCGCTCCTGCTGTTGGCCGCATTTCTTCTGAATGCAAGGCACAGCTGCACCGTGGAAGCCCTCGTCCCTGAGATAGAAAACAAGATGCAGTTAGTACACGAGGTCGGTTCTCTGGTGAAACGGAGTTTCAGAAAGGCGATGGCAGGTGTCAGTGACTCACTTGCAGAGGCAGCCCCAGTCGTAGTTCTTCTTGAGGTTGCGGAGGTAGTGCTTCTGGTTGCCGCACTGGGACGACTTGATAGCCTTTTGGAAGCAGAGCTCGGCGCACACGGGCGGCTTGCCCTCCTTGAGCTTGTAGGTGCGGTCCTCGAGCTCGCCGGCGGTGACACCGATGGCGGCGGCCAGGGAGGACGATCAAGGCGGCGTTGAAGTGCATCTTGGAATTAGTAAAACGAGTGGTTTGGGGTTTGGTTAAAAGAGAGTGTATTATTGGTTGGGCTGAAGAGCTGTTAGACTGTTGCAGTGTGTAGATGGTTGTGTGTGATAAGGAGAATGGAAAAAGTCGTTAGATGCTGGGATGCGGCAGGATTATTATATGACAATGTTCCCATACCAATCCCCCAAGTTGCGAATGTGGCATAGGTGTAAGGGGCACGGGGTTGCAGCTCGACGACTGCCCCAGGCGACAGTGTGATAGTATCAGTAGAGTTTAATTGGAAAGGGGTATAAGCACCATGGTCCTTGGCAGTCATATTCTAGACACCATATTACGACGCAAGGTTTTCCAAGGGTTGAAGGCACAAATGTTAGTTCCTAACGGCGTCCGACTAAACATAGGAGGGGGTCGTGATCGTGATCTCGTCAGATCAAAGCTTCAGCGCCACTTGCACAGGCTCGCCACTGTAACCCTCCTGAGAAGTGTGCGATCGGGGCCAGACCATTCTTTCAGCCCATCTAGAAAAGCCACCAGATGATTATCCGTTGGACTAGACCGTTATTCTTCGTTTAGTAGCGGCGGCCGGCTACTCCTGCCAAGCGAAGCCGGGCAGCGCCTCAAGTTTATTCGGCCACCGCAGTGGAATACAAAGGGGGCCAAACATAACGTCAGCACGACTCTCGAGCCTTGCAAGCACTATAAGGCATGGGAACTGCAGTTGCCGAGCAACTCAGAGACGTTAGGTAGGGCCCTGGTCCGCGAACCTACAAGTGATGACTGGTCCCTGAGGCAAAGTAAAGCTACACAATAACGATATCATATTTGATCACATTGAGAAAGATGATGAAAGTTGACAATGAAACAGTAGTATGCCCCTTTTGCTAGTCCCTAATGGTGATGAATCCCTGCTTCAGTATCCTTCTACTTGTAGCCAATTAGATGAACTCCTGGCGACTACAGAACAGGTTGTCCAATCAGAGTCCTGTCGATGGGAGGATGGGGCAACTCACGTGATTATCCGCAATTTTCTCCATATCCTTATTCCAACAACCCAAATCATTTCCCTTTGCTCAATCCAATCGTGAACTGAATTCAGGGGTAGGCAAGTGGGGATCGTCCGTGGCATTGGCTCGGAGAATACGACAACAAGCTCCCATCCCAGTCAGTCTAGCGGCAGCCCTTCTGTCGCAGAACCAGCCACGGATAGCACCAGAGACGCCACAAATGGGGCTATGAAGCTCTTGCCGAAAGAGCTCCTGGAGATCCAACTGGGGCAAATTGACCTGCTCTTGGCCATGTATGCTGCAGAGGAAGAGCTGTTTGTCGAGGATGATGTGCGCACCTATGTCGAAGAGCTGAAGGACTGGTGCTCTGGTGATGATGGCGTGCTTTTCGCTGGCAAGACCCGTCCGAGCATCACAATGTTGCTTATGCTACAAGTTCATACGAACGACGAACCTGCCACAGCCAGTTCTTTAAAACTGGACATATCAATACCACTGTCCGTGGAAACTTCTCAAGACGTTACAGGAATGGACGAACCACCGCCTGTCAAGTTCCGACTGCAGCAACCGACCTGGATGAGCAAAGCCGAAGCGGCACAGCTCATGGCCGGCATTCCGCAAGACGAGAGCGGCAACGACATGTTCACGACCATAGAGCAGATCAAAGACGCCGCATCTCAGCACCTGCTGCAACAGGCCCATTCCGCCGCCGCCGAGGAGGAGGAGGAGGCGGCGTATCCGGCCCACACCAACAACACGCTCCTCCGCGTCTGGTTCTACTTCCCCTCCATCAGCACACGCGCCAAGCGCGACGACCTCGTGACCCACGCGCCGCGGTACGGGCTCACGGGATTTCTGCTGGCGGGCAAGCCGGGCATCCTGTGCGTCGAGGGAGGGTCGGCCCGCGCCGTCGACGACTACATGCGTTTCATCAAGACGGAGAGCTGGGGCGACATCCCCGCCCACCACAAGAAGGTCAGCGAGCGGTACCGGGAGACACTCGGTCCGGGCGCCGACGGGAAAAATCGCGGCGCGTGCGTTCCCCGATATGCAGGAGATCACCGACACCCTGGGCGAGCGGCGGGGCGAACGCGCTAATCGCAATGATATGAGGCTACTGGAGGCGTGGCTGACCGAGAGGGGACTGGGAGACGCCATGACTAAGGTTCTGATATGAATCTGGTTAGCCCCCCAGACCACACAGAGCCTAACTGTTCCATCAAGGAGGCAAAGGGACTTTTAAGGGACTCCGCCGCTGTTTCGACATGGTATCTCATCAAAGGTTGGATATTCAGATCTATGTATTAGAGGCATTATACACCATGTAGCCTGTTCTATACTCTGATATTCCTAACTCTAGATCGTGTATCGGAACCAAGGGGCGCCGTCCGCCAATTCACGCTCTAGTATCTTCTGCTCCTCCGTCAACTCATGGCTGCCGACCTGCTGCGCCACAGCGTCCCGCCTAGCGTTCTCACGACGACACCAGATAGTCATGAAGAGGGTCAAGAAGAATGCCATGCTTGTATACGTTAGTTGAGTTGGTCTCCCACGACTTGAAAGATGTAACTAAGACGGATGGTGTACACTTACCCTACAATCCCGATCAAGATGCTGTGCCCTGTGACGTAACGGGGACCGTCGCGCGTCAGGTAGACGTAGCTTGCAATGATGCCACCGCAGTTGCCGCCCATAACCTGCATCGCGATCCCCGTCCCGCGCTTCAGGCTGCCACCGATGTTGGCGCCGTTCCAAGCCAAGCCCAGCGGGATCTGGGGGTAGACGCCGACCGCCGCCAAGACAGTGCCTATGTACTGCACCGTGGCGTTCCCGCTCGCCGCGAGCAGCGCGAAGCCCAGGATGGCGACGAGCTGGAATCCCAGCAGGAAGATGCCTCGCTGGCGGGCGCGGTCGGCGTACCAGCTGGCGCCGATGGTGAAGAAGCAGGCGAAGACGTAGGGCGGGACGCTCATGAGCTGCGCATTGTTGGCCGAGTAGCCCATGCCCTTGATGATGGTGGGAATGAACATCGAAAGCGAGTAGATGGGCGCGAACCCGGCCATGAAGATCAGCATGAAGATGTAGATCTTCCAGTCGCCGATGGCCTGCCAGACGTACTTGACGTCGAAGTGGTTGGAGAGTTGGCCGTGGTCCACGGCGAGGCGGCGCTCGACTTCGTCGCGCTCTTTCTCGGTGAGAAAGCCGGCTCTGCATGGTGTAGTGTAAGCTATCAGAAGCGAGAGATGAAGGAATGCCAGCTGACGGCCAACAACAATGTCATTATCGCATAGCAATAGGGTTGCTTACGTCGAGGGGTAGTCGTGGATGGCCCAGTAGGCCGAGAATGACACCAAGATACTGAGGAGACCTTCCAGGATGAAGATCCAGGACCACGCGGAGAGCCCACCAACACCGCTGCGCATCGCCGTTAGCAATAAATTAGGCGCGGGCGAGATGTATGGACCAGACGCCCTTACCTCATCTCAGCTATGCATCTTGCCAATATGCCACCAAAAGCACCAGCTAGCGTTGCAGCGGAGAAGAACAGGGCCATGCGGAAGCCACACTCATGACTGCAATACCACTGAGTGATCTAGAGTCACAATTGACAAGTCAGTACTGGTCAAGCCATTCCGAAAACAGGGAGTCAGATCGGAGTCAGTGGTAGTAGCTGGCTTACTGCAATTCTCGTTAGCCCGACATGGTGGCTCATTGCAATCTATTGCCATCGTTGTTCCACTCACCATAGTAGTTGACGCCAGGAAACAACCCGCCCTCAAAGACGCCGAGGAACACGCGCGTCGCCATCAGCCCGGAGTAGTTCTTGACGAACCCCTGGGCGATCATGCAGGCCGACCAGGCCACCATGATGAAGGTCAGCCAGACAGACGGCCGTATCCGCTTCATCATCATGTTGGAGGGGATTTCGGCGGCGATGTAGAACGGAAAGAGGATAGCGAGGCAGTCGTTGTACTGCAGACCCTTCAGATTCAGGTCCTGTTCCAGGCTGTCGAGGCGCGCATTGCCAATGTTGGTGCGGTCGAGGAAACAGAGCCTGATGAAGCAGGGTTAAATTGGGATCAGTTTATGGTATACTTCCGGCGTGAGGTAGACAGGGCCCCCTTTAATTGCTCTTGGTGACATGACTATGGACTCACAAGTAGATCAGACTCATGAAGGGGAGAAGGTGCCAATCTAGCTTTCTCAGGAGCCTCTTGGTCGTCTTCTGGTCAAACATGGGCACTTCTGAGACGTGCGTTCTTGTTCCCTCCGACGGTGTCTCGTCGTCCTTGGTGGACAACATGGCGCTCTGGTTTTGGGTCTTTTCGTACATGGTGTTGCCGTCGTTGTTAGGTGACGTGGAGTGGATATGATGCGGAATAGCGAGTGAGCCTACGAGGACGGACCATTGAGTTCGCAGAGGGGGGTCTTGGCGACTTTATAAATATGTCGCCGGCCAGCAGGGTCGAATGTCTTTGTGCAAGCTGAAATGCCCGACTGCCAGCTGATATGCAGAAAGCATGCAGTGAGACATTGAAGCGGGCCTCGATCATACAACGTGGTCGTCAATAGATAAGGAGCTCATCACGAAAACATACACTATCGCCAATTGATGCTCAGAACATGATCTGACGGCCCGCGAATAGTAAAGGTTGATAAGAAAAAGCCTGCATGAAACTTGCGCCTAGTACCGCTCTTGATTTGACGCCACGGATCTGGGCATAAGCTTGTCTACACCGGCCCAATACCCCAGATGCCACTTTCTTACTGATGCAAGTGTAGGGCTAGACTGCTGTGGATTCTCGCGGAAGCAGGACAGGGCTTTCCTGGCCTGTCGGTATCGTAAGTCTCTATGGGCAAGACACGGAAGTGGCCCATTCTGGGCCGTCTTTGCTGTACAAACGAAATAAGCAAATTGTAAGCTCAAGTCGGCCAGCGGGCGAAGCTGAGAACACAAAGTGCGTTTCCTATGTACTGGAACCTTGCCACTCGTCATGATACGCGGCCCTTACCGACTGGACTGGAAAAAGCAATTGGCTGCATCTGCCGGCCTTTTGGCCAATTGTGGCGCTCAGGACTAGCCCCGGAAAGAAGCATCATGTCGTCGATGGCTTCTGTAATTGAGATGTAATAACGACATCGTTCATGGTGAAACACCGACTGGATGGTAGTGGTTTGAAACGAGCACCTTGCTGGCTTCCTAGAAGTCGGCATTCGTCACCGGCTGACGTCTTATCTCTGCCGAGCCAACACAATTATCCGCTCAGGGAAACGTCAACGACAGTAGTTGTATTTGCGCCATGGAATCGGCAAATTTTTTCGAGATAAGATCAAACCAGCAGCATTCGTATCATTCGTCAGTGAGTGAAAGAGAGAGAAGAATCGCGCAGGCTCGTGAAAAGGAAACCTGATAGGTAGGAACACCTTGCAGGACCCCCTGACGCGTCTTCAGCCGCAGCTTCGGGCGCATGTGCACGCATAGGTGATCCTAACTCAGACAAGTTGCCGTCAGTGTATTGAGTAAACGCGTGCCAACACCATTGGAGATACTAGCACCGCAACTTATCTGCCCTTTCATGATAGCCTTCCTTGTGAGATCGGTCTACTCGGCCAATACACAGGGAAGGTGCTTGCCGTCCTTGGTCGGGACGGCAGAGGTGCTACTACAGCTTTGGCAACCAATGTCGTACGGAATATTGACTCTGAACTCGTCTTATTTGGGTATCACTGCATTATTTTAGTTGGTCTGAGTTGATGGCCAACAAATAAGCCAACCAGTTGAAATGGACTTATGGCCTTCTTGTAACTCCCCTTTCCCTCCATGGCCGATCATTCATTTGACGTCGTTCTTCTCGCCATCAGAAACAACACGGCGCGATTCATTAATCACACCAGCCTTGACCACCTTATTATCGATTTCTTCGTCGCCATCATCAGACGCCGTCACAGTCTTCCTATCCTCCACCTCCCAAACCGCAAAGAAAGCCGGCACCAGACTCAGCGTCCAAACCACCACGTTGATGACAGACGTCCAGAACGGCGAGAACCGGCTGCTGCTGATGCCGAACGACGCGCACTGGCCCCAGCTCTCGACGCCCCGCAGCAGGCCCGTCCCGCGGCTCAGCTCCGACGTGCCGTCGCCCAGGGTGCCGACCAGGAAGTACAGGTAGTTCTGGACCACGTTGCCGACCGTCTGCAGCATGACGTACGCGCCGAACCCGCGGCCGAACCCGGGCGACGTCCAGTCCAGGCCCTTGGGCGGGTGGGCTTCGTATTCATGCTGGACGATCATGACCCAGACCCAGAGGAGCGTGAAGATGCCGCACGAAAACACGAAGCCGGCGCGTATGCGCGTCCGTACGGTGAGGCGCGGCGAGTCGAGAAACAGGCCGAACAGAGCGCAGGCGATGGTTCCTGTGACGGCGGAAAGGAACGAGGCCAGAGCGCGGGCGCGCACCGAGAAGTAGAGCGTCAGGAACGTCGACGCGTAGCCCCAGTAGAACCAGCACGAGAAGAAGACGGGCAGCAGCAGGCCGATCTGCCTGGTCGCGGCCGTCCGCCACAGCTGGCGCAGCTGCTCGCGCGCCGTGGTGCGGGCCTCGACGACGATGCGCGACCCGTCGGCGCGGCGCGTCTTTTCGGGCGGCGAGAGGAGGAACGCTAGGGGCAGCGAGAAGGCCTGCAGGATGACAAATACGAGCAGCGTCACCCACGACACCTTGCCGCTGGTCGCCGTGTTGGCGTTGAGACCCAGGTTAATGGCGCCCCCGATAAGCTGGCCGCTGTTCTTGAAGCCGAGCCATAGGGCTAGGTAGCGGCCCCGCTTGGCGTGCTCTGGGTACGACAGCACGATGGCCCCTTCGGCAGCCCAGTAGAGGCCCGCGCTCACGCCGCAGATGGCGGCTCCCAGCATGACGAACCACTCGGTGCCGAAGCGGTTGTTCTGGTAGAGGGCCGCGCTGTAGACGGACCAGCCCAGCGTGCCCGCCACCAGCGTCCACTTGACGCCGATCCAGTTGACGAAGACGGGCGAGAGGATGCAGAAGAGGCCCATAAGCCCAAAGACTAACGAGTTGCCCCCATTGACCAGGTAGGGCAACAAAGCACCGCCGGCGCCGAGCGAGTTGTTGGCGTTCCAGAGTCCCGGTCCGAGGAGGGCGATGACGCCGCAGATGATCATCTGGGCCAAGACGCTTCGGTAGAAAGCCATGGTGAACGGGTAGGGGTGCGTAATGGACTCACTCGGGATCCTTGGCCATGGTCACACCGGCCCAGGGGAGCGCCCAACAAAGCTGATATATAAGTAGTACATGTAAGCAAGCATTGCTATTGATCAGACTTTTCTCGAGTCTCGGATCGTGCCATAGTCCCAGGGCCATGGCAACCATTCACATGGATCCTTTCGTGGATGGCGACCGAGAAGGGATAGCTGCAATGGTGAACCTCCACATCTGCCGTCCATAAGCCCAATTGCGTGATTTCTTGGCGCGATTGCCTTATCTTGTCAGTCATACGCATTTGGAATAATTACCTAGAGTGATTGTCAATGGCGAGTCATGCTGGATTATTAACAATTCTCAACGATTTGCGCACTAGATTAATCGGCGACCCTGTTAGAGCAAATATGGTCGATGCAGTCAGTGTTGGTTGACGCCATAGGGGGTTGTCCCGTCTGCTACAGCCCTACAGACACCCCAGCAATTGGTTGACACGGAACAAGAGTTCGGGCAAGCGCCATGGTGCTGCTAACCTACGCCTGATCAAGGCACGCCCCTCCCCGACCTCGTAGCCTTAGCCAACTCGCTCTGCGCCACATCGTCCGCATACCGCTGATAGATGGGCAGGTAGTACTCCCTCTCGCTCTCGGTCTGCTTCACGCTGTCCCGGCCCTCGATCGCGGCCTGCCACTTGCGGATCCTGTCCCAAGCCGCCCCCGTCGGCCCCGGAGGAGGACTCCGGGACGACCGCGACACCCTTGAAGTGCTCAAAGACCCAGTGCCGCAGCACCCACGGCGCGAGCGCCAGGTCCACCATGCCCGGCTGCTCCCCGGCGAAGAAGTACGGCCCCTCGGGGTCCATGGCGCGGGCGAACTCGACGAGGTGGCCGCGGTACTCGTCGCGGAGCCCCTCGAGCGCCTTCTGGCCGTCTCCGTCGCCAGACTTACCGGCAGACGAAGACTGAAACTGTAGGAGCCGGTGCCAGGCGGGTATGATGCGTGATGTGACGAAGTCCATCCAGATGCGGGCGCGGGCGCGCTGGAAGAGCTGCGCTTCTTCGTTGCTGCTGCCGGCGTCGACGGCAGGGAGCAGCCGGGGCGAGTGGTCCGGGTACGCCTCCTCGAGGTACTGCAGCAGCACCGTGGACTCGTAGAGGGCCTTGCCCGGCGCGATCTCGAGGGTGGGGACGAGGCCGCGCGGGTTGGCCTTCATGAGCTGTTCGCCCTTGTGGTAGGGGTTGACTGCATGCATCATCGTAGTCAGTTTGTGATAATAACGAATGCGAACCAAACGGCAGGCCCAGTGAGAGACGTATATGCGAACCTTCAATATACTGGTAGGGGATCCCCTTCTCCTCCAGAGCGAGCCAGACGCGCTGGACGAAGGGACAGAACCAGCCAGCGAAGAGTTTAAGTGGCTGTTCTGCAGCATGTTTCTGACCAGGATCTAATGTGAGTGCATGGTCGTTCCGGTTGTCTCATGACAGGATTTGGATCTGTCCAACGTACCTCGACAGTCCCTTTAGCCAACCCTGTAGCAACAGGGTGCAAATCGGCATCTGGCATCGGCATGATATGTGCAAAGTACTGATGAGGTCAGGAGGTTTGAGACGGGTTATACGTCAATGAATGAGATATCTCTACTAAGTGGCAAGAAATGTTCATAACCAACGATCAAATATGAGTCGTTGCATGGATGCACGGAAGCTCGAAGACTACCCCAGGTGATGACGTGATCCCTGTGCGGGACAACATGCCAGCCAAGCACAGCATGCATTAGTAATGTTGAAGAAATCTTGTGATTCCAATTGGGATTCGCTATGAATCCAGTTTCGCATTATACATATTTCGTATTTACTTCCACATTTCCAAATTGCAAAACACCCGTGTGGTGCGTGGTATACCAGACTGCGTTGAAGCAGTGAAATCAGACCCATATTGGCTCACCCAGACTCCGGCTGGTCTCGCGCAAATACAAACGCCGAGATATGCAGCTATTCTTGTTGACCCTTTTTCCACCATCAAATCTAGTGTTAAACCAGTTCATGAACCATCCGAGCTTGTTAAAGTTGATTGCTCAGTCGCATCCCTTTGTCTAAAGGTTGAATTTTCCGCACCGCTGACTCCGCTCATAATAAAACACCCATTCAGAAAAATCTAGAAGCCAGCCTCAGCTCTCCAGCCCTCAACCGGGAGGGGGAAGGTGGAGCACCACTGGGCGATCTCCTTCTTGATGTCGTTGATCTTGGCGACCTCGCCGCTGGCAACCTTGGCCTTGAAGTCCTTCAGCTTGTTGGCCTCCTTGGGAAGCTCGCCCTGGATCTCCTTGCAAAGCTTGATGCTCTGGTCAATGTACTGGGCGACACGCTCGAAGTCCTTGGTGCCGAAGCCACGCGAAGTCATGGCGGGGGTACCGATACGGATACCGCAGGGGGTAAGAGCAGAGCGGTCACCGGGAATGCTGTTCTTGTTGCAAGCGATGTTGATCTGCTCCAGGATGGCCTCAACGCGGGCACCGTCCAGGGCCTGGGCCCGGAGGTCGAGCAGGACCATGTGAGAGTCGGTACCGCCGGAAACCAGGTTGTAGCCGAGCTCCTTGAACTTGTTCTCGAGAGTCTTGGCGTTGTCAACGACCTGCTGCTGGTAGGCCTTGAACTCGGGGGACTGGGCCTGCTTCAGGGCAACGGACAGGGCAGTGATGGTGTGGTTGTGGGGTCCACCCTGGTGACCGGGGAAGACGGAGAAGTTGATGGGGTTCTCGAGGTCGTACATAACCTCCTTGCCGGTCTTGGCGTCAACGCTGCGAACGCCCTTGCGGAAGAAGATCATGGCACCACGGGGGCCACGGAGGGACTTGTGGGTGGTGGTAGTGACGACATCGGCGTGGGGGAAGGGGGACTGGATGACGCCGGCAGCGATCAGACCCGAGATATGGGCCATGTCGACAACCAGGTAGGCACCGACCGAGTCGGCAATCTTGCGCATGCGGGCATAGTCGATCTCGCGGCAGTAGGCGGAGGTACCAGCAACCAAGATCTTGGGGCGATACACCTGGGCGTTGGCCTCGAGGGTGTCGTAGTCAATGATGCCAGTGTCGATGTTGACACGGTAGGGCATGGTCTCGAAGTAGGTAGAGACAGCAGAGATCTTCTTGGCGGGGGTCTGGTAACCGTGGCTCAGATGGCCACCGTGGGGAGATCCAGGCCCATCAAGCGACCGTGGACGGGCATCAGAGCCTGGTAGACCTGCAGGTTGGCAGGGCTGCCACTGAGGCACTGGACGTTGACACCCCACTTCTCGGCGTCAAGGCCGAAAGCCTTGAGGGCACGCTGCTGGCAGAGGATCTCAATGGCATCAATGTGCTGGTTTCCACCGTAGTAGCGGGCACCGGGCTGGCCCTCGGAGTACTTGTTGGACATGGGCGAACCGAGAGCATCGAAAACGGCGCGCGAGGTGATGTTCTCGGAGGCAATCAGGACAATGGACTCCTTCTGACGCTGGATCTCATTTTTCTGCAGGAGACTGCATGTCAGTTTCGAGCTCGGACAGAGCAATGGAGTAATCCATGTCAAGACGTACCATGATCTCAGCGACCTCGGGGTCGGTCTCCAGAAGGGACTTCTCGAGCATCTGGTGGTAATCTGTCAGCATTCGGTCCCAGACGAACGCGGGGCAACGAGAGGCTTACATCCTTGTGGGCGCCCGAGAGCGCGTAGGTGGATTCGGCAGCCATCTTGTGTGTGTGTCTTCTCTTGGGGACGTGACTGAAGAAAGCTGTTGTTTCTAACCGGGTGATTGAAGAAAGAAGTGAAGATTTGAAAGGGAAGGAGAGGGATCGGACGGGAAGGGAGGAAAAAACTTATTATGAGTCCCTTTGGTATGTCGGAGGCGGGATGGACTTTTCTTAGCGGGGTGAGGTGACAGACCAGGAACCAATCGCGGGGTTAATGGGGTTCCACGCCAGCGAGTCTAAAGAGTCAAGGAGCGCATGGCAGCAGCAGAAGCAGCAGTCTAGCAGTCTAGAGCCAAGAGCTAGCACGTCAATCAATTGTGGGCGCGCGAGATCGGCCCCAAGACAAAGACAGGCAGAGAGGCTTGATCAATCATCGGCCATCTACTCTGCTGTCTGTCCAGAATCCATCTACCCTTGCCACTTCAAGCCATTGCATTCAATCGATCTCTGTGACCCTGTGACTTGTCAAACATTCTGGCAGCCAGCGGCTTTGGACCCAAGCACCAAGTGCCAAGTAGCGGATGTCGCGGGCCCCATGCAGAACCCGATCACCAATGGATGTCATCATCGTAGCATGCCCAGCCACACTAACAGCCCCGGTTGCCGGCACCCTCCTTTGTTCTCGACTAGCGAGGCATCACCTTTCACGAGACGATCCGGTCAAAATGCCCATGATAGGCTGGGAAGAGCAATACTTGCCGAATCCGCATTACGGCGCGGGATTGGATAACATGCGATATCAATTGTGGACAATTGTGTCTATACAGTAAAATAGGGACTGGACTCTATTTATTCCACCAGCCAGGTATTGCCATGCCACGAAACCATATTCCTCTCATCTCGTCTAGGCGCGATTCCATTTGCTGTACAGGTCCGACGGAAGCATCGCCTCGCCCTCTTCCACTTTCTCGACAACGAGTTCTTTTAGCTCAAGGGAGTGACAGGTGATCACGTACCGCCCTCCGGAGCCTTTTACTAGCTGGACGACCTTCTCCATCAAGGCGGCCAGCTGCTTCACCTTGGTCTTGTTCCTTCCGCTCCAAAATGCTGCTATCGTCACTGCGTTCTCAATATAGTGTTCTTGTATTAGTCCGTCCGAGAGCCGGGCATCAAGGTAATTAGGCGACCTGGAGACCCAATGCCGTGGTCCGAACTCATCCAGTAAGGCCACGCTGCCACTAGAGCGTACTCTTATCTCCAGGATTGAGTCCGTAGGAACCTGGCGGCCTTGATTTCTGATCTCAAGAGTGGAGGTTGAGGTCGAAGTGGAAGTCGACCCCGAAGCTAGGGAATGGCTGTCGCTGCTGCTGTTCACGCTTGCGAAGGGTTCATGCGACTGCAAGCCATTGGTATCTGACTGGATGCCAGGATTGGGAATATACGCGTCAGCCTCGTAGCGGACAACGTAATTGAGACCTCCGAAGCTATATCTAACAATCCGATAGTGACCAGTACTCCTAGCGATCTCGTTAACGGTGTAGGTCTTCTTGAACTCATTGGTATAGTCGATGGAGTGGCCAGGTTGAACGATCTCATGCGTCTCGGGCTCAACTTGGGACAGGATGACGGTGTTGCTAGACTCGCCTGCCACTTCGGCATGGATGGTGAAGGGTTTGTGCAGGAAATTAGCGGAGGGTCCGGAGTAGTCTAGATAGTGCAGCAGCTTGCAAAGGTTGCTGGCGTCCGTCACAATGTCGATCTGCCTTATATCGAATGTGGGATCGGATTCGTACAGGGCGCGGAAGAGAGGCTCCATTGGGCTTTTGGGGTGCCGATAAGCATTATGGTCGATGATGATCAAGCCATGGTCCGGGTGAAGCTGGGGTTGTTGTTCGGGTCCGGGAGGGGTCCATCTGGGCGGAGTCCCTGGCACAGCGATAGTAGGCGTACCCAAGGGGGCCTCAATCCAGCTGTAAGATGATAGATGCTGGACATTGGTAATTGTAGACCGTTGTGCCAGCGGATAACAGTCACGGCGGTGAATCATGAATTTCATTGCGTCAACTGTTATTGGGTGTTGGGATGAATGCTGCGATAGAATCTTGAAGTTGTGGATGATGGGATGATGAAATGGGAGAGGTCAGTAACCTGTGCATATTCGCGACAGCTATTTGATTACCGAATTAGCCAAGGCAGGCTTCACAAGCCCGCAGCTGCCTTGGTGCGAACATAGTAGTTGCGCCAGCGGCATATGGACTGCTCCAGCAAGAGCAGACAAGGGGAAGGGCGGGTATGCGCGCTGCAGTTACTGCAACCGAACAAGAGGCAAGAGCAGCATCGTCAGGTACGACTGGTGGGAGGAAGAGGGACAAGGGAATGTGGAGAGAACAGGCAAATAGCAAGAGAAGGATAGATGAATAGAAGAATAGAAGAAGAAAAAAAAAAAAAAGCTAGGCGAGCCTGCGTCAGGTTCGAACCATACGAAAAACCACTGTTGGAAACACGAGCCCAGGCGTGGTTTTATCTGGCCATTACTTTACGACTGGAAATACGTCAGCTAACTCACTGAGCCAAATGGCCCAGTGGATGGTTGGAAGAGAAATGCTCTAAATCTACTTATGAACCCAACCCCTCTGACTGATCGTTGTTCCTACAGTGGGTAGGTATGTCATTGTTCGCTTATGGCGCGGTGAAGTTTGACATGCAGTAGGGGTGACTGAGATGCTGGTGTTGTCTGGGAGAATCACGGTACCCTTATTGACCAAGCCATTGGCCAAGGAGACATCAATGTAGTATTCAATCCGAAGGCAGAGACCATATCACTAGGAACCGAACCGAGAAGACCCCATGACGGCATCGTGACCAAACCATCCCAAGACATATACAACAAGCATCTTAAGAGTATGGTACATAATTATTAATCTATCTTAATACAAGCAAGCAAGCAAGCAGTTGGCAGTCATATCACTGGTCTGTATTCTTGTAAGTTCTTGGGGGTATATGTACAAAAGCTGATCCAGCCATCATAATCATGGAAGCGACCACCACCAACCAGCAAAGAATAACCAAGACCGCTTTTCCTCTTCTTTGGATCGCTTCCTTGTTCAGTGTTTATCTAGCCAGGCCATCATCGTGTCAAATCCATCCATCGTTTGTCAACCATGCAAACGTCACCCCCGTCTTCATCAATCGATCCGAACGAGCCAGTCAGCCAGTGACGAGGTTCCATGGTGCTTCGTTTGCACCTCAGAAAAACATCATATCCGACTCTCGTTTCGTCAGCTCATGATGTGGCCGTTTCGTGTGCTGTTAAGATCCCCGACACTGTGGGATCTGACAAGAATGGCGACGAGGAGATAGATACCGGAGAAGAAGCGTAATACGAGAAGGGGCCGGCTCCTCCAACCCCGACTCCTTTTCTCCTTGTCCCCCATAACCGGGGAAATAAATTCATCTGGTTCAGTAGATCCGTCCTCCCACTCAAGAAGATGAATCCGCCATCAATATATGCAAGTGTCGTCCAAGACACACCATTAGATGCGTCGTCGTCGTATTGGTCTAGGGTGAAGAAATAGCAGAGCGCGAGAAGGCGCCAAGCGCAGGTAAAAAGGGCAGAACCGACAACTCCAAGAAACACCAGTATTGTGCCAACGTGCCAAGTGCTCTCTCTTTTTTTCGAATTGCTTCAGACGCCCAGATGCAGAAGGGATAACCTGATGTACCGGAGAACAAGCGAGTCAAAAAATCTCGGATTGTGACTTGACCAAACGTGGGTACCCCCGCCCATGGAATTGACCACGGCAGTCGATCCCGGAAGAGGCAAATCGACGAGGGCCTCACTCACAGCCTATCCCAAAAATGAAAATATGGCCACCAGACGGGGTATAGAGTATAGGAGGCCAGATGATGACAGGAAGGAAAGAAAATAGAAAGGTTTTAGAAAAAGGACCCTTATGCGTGATACAGGACGGTTAAAGGAAAGAAATTTGCCGTTCAGGTCAAAGTGAGACGAAGGGGCATGTATGGACCGCTACTCGGAATCCAGATCCATAGGCTCGCTCCCCAGTGTGGCATTCGAGACCACCGAAGAGCTACGGACACCTTTCTAGTGCTCCATGCTCTCGGGGCTCGGTATGCCTGTGTCGTCTTTGTCCGTTTGGCTATTGCCGCCCTGGCTTCCCATGCGGGTCATCTCGGATGGTGCTGCAGGTAGCGACAAAGAACCATCTACTGACGCAGACGGATCGGCCTTCACTGGCGGCTTCTTCGCATCGCCTTTGCTGGGGCTCACGTTGACGCCACCATTGGCTTTTTGGGCAGCGGCGGCGGCGGCAGCAGCAGCTTCCATCTTCTTCTTCTTTTTGTTGATGGCGTTCTGCTCCTTGGGTGGTCGCTTCTGCGGTGAGACAATCTTGCCCGTCGCGCCAAGCCGAGGTCTTGGACGTCGCTGCTTTACCGGAAGATCCTCATCTTCAACCAAAGGTGCATCCCCATTAGCGTGCAGCTTGGCCAAGAAGAAGTTCTTGACAAGCCCGATCTGATCCCTGGATGTTCTCCTTGTTGACGGAGTCTTGGGGTGGAAGATCGTCAAAGAGGACGGTATCGACAGAATCGGTTGTCGGGTTCTGGCTTTGGTACTGATTGTGTACTCTTGACTGGAGGAGATGCAGCGGAACAGATAGCATGCCACCCAACTCTCCGGCAAGACCCAGCTCCTTGAAACCAAAAGAAGTCCTCACCCAGCTCTTCGGCAAAGTCACCGCCAACGAACTGCTCGCTTCCATCATTGAAGGCAGCAGCGCCACCATCGGTCGTCGTTTGGTCGTTCAGAGCAGGTCGTAGAATTTCCGCCAAGTGGTTCTTCATACGTTCGTGGATCGAGGTCAACTTATTACCAAGTCGCTCCACTTCGTCTTTGGCGTAGCTTTCAAGTGATCAACACCATAACCATTTTCATGCAGGGTATGGAGCAGAATTTCTTCATCGGTATACCGCGGTTGCACGCGAGCTCCACGCTGGGCATACTGGGGTGTGGGATCCTTTTCGCTCGGCTTCGCTGTACATCTTGAATGTGCTGCCAAGCTTGGCGAAATAATCGGCAGCGAGGTCTGTGACAGTGTCCAAGGCCGAGGGCTGCATTTCTTCGAACCCGGCATGGTAGAAGATCTTTGCAACAGATCGCTGTAAAGCTGCCCTGCAGAGTTCGGGTGCCATTACTAGGCCATCGCCACACGTGACTTGAGGATCGACATCTTGCTCTTGGAATGGTTCAGGGTTGTACTTAGGGAACTGGTTTTGATAGACCTAATACGTGTTAGTGATAAGCCGGGCACTTAGGGCGAACGTGCCTTACCTGTTGCTGGATCTGCATCTGTTTGACGACGCCTATCTTGGAGCACAGCTTCCGTGTCTCCTGCATTTGACGGAGATTGGCATCGAACCTCTCCGCAAGGGGAGCTCGCGGAGCAGTGAAGTATCCAGAAGGAATGGTTCGAAGGTACTCCTCGTGTTGGTTGATGACCTGGCCTTCGTTGTCGACGTGCCACTGGAGTTGGGGCGCGATGTCGGGGATCATACACTGAGGCTCATACCAATCAGGCACCACAAGCTCAACGTCTTCCTCCATGCCCTCGGCCAAGGTCTCGGATGCTTTGATGTCCTTGGCACCTGCAGCCGCGTCGTCGGCCGTTGGGCTAAACCCCCCACTCGCTTCTGCCTGTTCCCTATGACGCAGAAACCTACGCATCCCCGGTTTGGTGCGTAATAATGCCGGCTCGTCCATGTTCAACTTCCGCCCTTCGAAAAGCTGAAGCCTGCGCTTTGCAATTTTCGCACGACCCGTCTTGGTGATTTGCTTGTAATGCTTGTACTCGTCATCCTCGTAAATCTGCTCCTGTGCTTCATTCAAGGCCTGGTTGAGAGCCATCCCGTTCAAGGAAGGCCCATCGATGTCCATAGCGTCGACATTGCTGCCTATACCCGACTGCCCATTCAGGCCACTTGGAGTGCTCGAGCCGCCAATTGGGGGCGTCGCGAAGCCATTGCTCCCCTCAGCTTCGGACCCCTCCCGTTGTACTTTTCCCAGAAGACCATTGAGCTGGAGGACGGGCTTTTGGTCGCCGTTCGGTGTGTCTTCTTTCTGGTCCGAAGGGGCCTTCCTGGATTTCGTACCCTTGGCTCCACCAGTAATGCGACCTCGGGACGACATGATGGGTTCATCGTCAGAATCGTCGCCAGCGTCGTCATCCCCACCATTTTGCTTTCGTCGCTCTTCAGCCTCGACTTCAGCGCGTGGTCGGATTACAAGGTCCGGGATTAGTGGGATGAGTTTCTCCGCCTCCTTGCGCATGCCGTTCGCCATGCGGCGCAAGGGGTGATTCATATCTTGGTTGTATCTCAAGCAATTGTCCCAAATCAAGTTAAGATCGATGACAAAGTCGGCCTTGGACTTATATGCAAGCGACTTGAGCTTTTTTGTCATACTGCCCAAGTCCATAGGCTTGGTGATAACTATCAGGGATTAATATGGCTTGTGTAAGTGGCCGATGGACACAGGTTTGACTCACGGTTGTAATAGTCCGGCGCATCTCTCTTATTCACCCGTTGCAGGAAGGGTGTGGAATATTCTGTATGCGCCTTCAACTCGGTTAAGACTTTCTCCAGAGCCTCGTATAGCTCTTCCTGGTTAACGTTCTCTTCGCTTGCCCATTTGCTACGATTCTTCCTGACTTCATTCATAAGGGAGCGGAGTTCGGCATCGGACGCGCGCACGAGTTCACGCTTCATATCGATTCGCGCAATGAGATGCTTCAGGGTCAGACTCGATGCGCCGAGGTTGGCACTGCTGAGCGACCCGTAGTTCTCGCCGGTGGGACCACTGGTGGCGCCAGAATTATTGTTCTTGTCCATCTCGGCTTGCAGCTGCTTTTCGGACTCCTCCAGCTGCTGCTGTTCTATCATAGCAGCTCTGTCATCCTGCAGAGTGTAGAATAAGGTATGAAAGCTGCGCTTAGCTGCTTCCTCGGTGGCAGTGCGCGCCTCTTCCAGCAGCTTCCGCGCATCTTCAGAAGTCTTGGCCTGCGCTTGCAATATAGCAGAGCTTTGTGAAGAATCTTCCTTTGTCTTATCGAGATGCCTTCCAGGCGACTGGGGCGCCTGGATGGGTGAGCTTCCGGACTTGGAGGGCGACGGCAAGGCGCCGGCGGCTTGTGAAGTCTTGGATTTCAGCGGGGAAGCATTGGAGGCGGTGTTCGCCTCTTCTTCTTCGTCTTCATCATCATCGTCATCGCCATAGTCGTCTTCGTCGATGGTTCGCTTCGCCCGTTTCGCAGGCCGTTCTTCAACATCGTCATGGTCGGTTGTCGGCGGCAGCAGGGGCGCAGAGAGGGTGACGGGATGACGGAGAGACTCGATACCCGAGTGGTTGTATCCGCCCTCGTCATCGAACAAAAGCGCAATTTTTGATGCGGTGCGGCGATAACTGTCGGCGAAATAAGCGCGTCGGCGCTCTTCCTCCAAATCAAGAGATGCCTCAGGCATCAACTGAACGGCGCCATCGGCGGTGGGAGTCTGTGTGCGCTGTTGGCCATCATCAGATTGATGAAAGCTACGATTACCATTGATGGTAGTGCCGGATGACGGTTGCCAGCTGTGGTGGCCGTTCATGATGGAAATGATGGCCTTTGGCGTATTATAGGGATGGGCTCCGGATGGACGCCATGCGTATGCAAATGGCGCGTTCTGGAGATGGCCACGGGGGGAATCGCGCGCCTAAAAGAGCACCAACAGAGCAAGCGACATCGAAATAGATGGAATCACGGAAATTGAGGCCAATATCGATGAGAATGGTGATGCCTGGATGGTTGGAAGTCGAGGGCGTTTTCGCGTATGTCGAGAGAGGAGGTTAACAATTACTGGGCCGAAAAGGGTAGTCCCTCCAGAATCACGCTTTTTTGGCGGGTGAGTGTTAGAGACGGCCGTTTTTTGGTCTTGATTTCCTTGAGATATGACCGCATCCAGACTGGCTAAGGATACATGCGAACAATCGTCCACAACTGGACAATCACTCCCGCGCAACGGTCGAACAGAGGTGCATTGCCGTCTAATCTGATCGCTGGCCTTCCCCGAAGCCTTCTATCTACTTTTCGCAACATTGTCCCATTCTTTCGGCCTGCAATTGAGCTCCGGTTGTTGGGCCAGCTCTGTACCTCGACGCCCTTACAGCCGCATCCGGCCAATTGAGCCAGCTTGGCCCAGGCTCCTTTCTGTTCTGTGCTTGATTCAATCTTGACCAAACTCAGCGTATCGGCATTTTCTCCGCCTTACCGCAGACCATCCTCGTAATCGAATGTTTCGTCCAAGACGTCCAGTGAGGTTCCCAGGCTGGCCTAGTCATCACGTGTGTCCAGCGCACTGGGGTCGAATTGGTATTTGGCTGGGAGGTTCTTGACTCGCCCACTGCACTTTGCAAGCGTTGGCGATTGGATGCGCCTCGTCTTCAGATTGCTATGAAGTTGCCAGATATTTGATACGGACATGTGAATTGAGTCGCGCGACTCTCAAACATCGCTCTCCCTCTCTCCACACCCGCGTCCCGCATGAACGTGAAGGAACCTTGAAACCCCATGTCCAATGAAGCATAGCGCTCTTTGGGGAGTCGATGAATGAATGAGCCCCCCACTGATCACTGCTTGGGTCGCTGAACGTGGCAGTAAAACCCAGCCACACGGTAGACGGCTCGCTACAGAACAATCTGGACAGTGAATTGGGCCTCTCTGCCGTCAGTGCATCAGTGCGCGAGTGATTGCCCTTGCCAGGTTGCCGTAATCCCGACCACCGACCACCTCCAGCAGCCAGCCAGCCAGCCTAGCCAGCTACCAAGGAAAGGTGGGGCTTTTGGTGCGGCGGAATCGCAGGAAGTGGAAGCTCTTCAGGTTCTCCAGCTTTGGGACTGACCCAACATCGGAAAAAGAATATGTAGATGATTGATTACCTTACATGCTTCGGTTCCTCATACGCAAAAGATAGCAAACACGTTCTCCGACCCTCTTCGCCTTCTCCGAAGCATTACTTCCGATTACCCGGCACTCTCTAGATATATCTAATGATGCATTATACGAGCTCCTCTCGACTCTAGCCTAATCCCAGCTCCAACCAACATATATCCCAATTATTGCATCACAGAAACCAACAACCATGCACATCCGATTACCTTTCGCGGGTCAGTATATCCAAGCTTCCAGGTCGCTTGCTACAGCTACCTAGATAGAGCATCGCCATCGTCATCGCCACAAAATTTGACACCTTTGCGCATCTCCATACTGACTGGTCTTTCTCTTCCACAGGTGTCTTCTTCCTGCTCTGCCTCCTCGCCGGCTACGTCGGCCTCTCGTCGCTGCAGCTCAACACCTACGTTAACGACAAGGTCCTGCACCTCCTCACCTTTTTCCTGCTGACCGTGGTCTTCTACTGGATCGTCGACACGAATCGCCGGCGCACCTCGCACTTTACCCTGGTCGTCTGCACCGCCATCCTCGGCGTTGGCTCCGAGTTCCTCCAGGGCTTCCTGCCCAACGGCCGCATCTTCGACCTCTACGACATCGTCGCCAACGTCGTGGGCAGTCTTGCCGGGCTCGCCCTCTGCAACTGGTACCACAAGCGCATGCTCGAGCGTAAGCGCTCCCGCCGCGCCTACAACGCCGTCCCCGGCGAGGATGTCGAGGACGTCGAGCTTGGCGAGAGCTCGGTGCTGACGGCCGACCACGACGGTCAGGAGGAGGGGGTAATGTCGGCTGCGGCACCGGTGGACGACGGACGGGCAGCAACTAGCAAGACGTTGGAAGAGGAGGTTGATACGTGGGACGAGAATGCCGTGGATAACTGGGACGAGGAGGACGATGGCGACATTGGCACCATCCCCAAGCCCAAGGGGAAAGAAACCCAACACCCCAATGGCGTAGACGGTGCCGATACGAAAAAGCGACTCGACTAAACTGTAAGCGCTCCAAACCTGAACGAATGCAGAACGGGGAGAATAAGGAAAAGAGAGGGGCGCGGGCAGCTGAATATGATGCATTATTACGTACCTTATGATACCTTTCTCTGGCGTATGGGCGATTTGGATCAATTCTTTCCGGTCAATACGGTCTTCACATCGGTCACACTACATGTACGAGCTTAGATGATTTCAACGAGAACAGGATGGTCGTTCCACCGCAGCAGCACCGGTGATTTTACTGCTTTGCTACGAGCAAATCTTTATTTACTGTCGCGAAATTTTGGGTGGAGGGGAGTGCCGGTAGAGAAGCAGTCCACAATCCACCCGGCATCCTTATGTTCCTGGACTTGTCTGCATAAAGCTCACGAAGTTGCCCGACAGGCCGGTGCCTTGCAGTAGTTCGGCCAAGGCCTCCTCCTGGGCCCATTTCGCACAAAACTCGGTTCCGAGCGGAGAGCTGAACAAATAAAAACCAAAAAAAGAAGATATGATCTGTGTCGTACAAGTTGGATCTCATCTGTGATGTGCAATGGAGAATGAGGGGCCACTGGTGCAAGGATATGAGTGCTAACGGGGGTTGGCAGCGGATCGATAGCTGGTCTGAGACATCCTGATGCACAAACACACCTTAACCTGGCAGCTTCTAAGCATCCTTGGATACTGTTATCGCAGAGCCGCCTGCCACCCTGATGCTTAGTAACACGTAGGCTATAAACATCTCCGTCGTCGTGAAGAGCCCCATTTTGTAAAGGATGTAGACATCAGCCTCAAAAAGACCACCCCATTGTTTTCAGCTCTCTTACACCGTCTAGTTAGCTTAGTTGCCCCATCCGGCAAAGGCTCGGCCAGATGAATCATGGGGGAGAAAAACTGGGCTATGGTGACAGCGTCCTCAAGAGAGGGACTTCTGGTTTTGTTCTTGTGCTCAAAATTGCTTGTAGTATAAAACTTTAGACGATATTTTATACCCTTTATACCGGTCATTGCTTTGGTTAGACATTCCGTCTGTCGTGTTATCGATTTAGAACCTCTCTACACGCCGTCGATATGGGGTCAATTGCTAAAGAACTCAAAGACACTACTGTGCAACCCCTCCAACGTGCCGATGAGTTGGAGGATGTATGCTGCTACTCTCGTCTGGCATCGCCAGTACACATGTTTACTCACTTACTAACTTTGATTCACAGCTCATTGATGCGGTCAAATCCCTCATCATACCGTATGTCAGGTCAGCTGACGAGGCAGCTTCAGTGAAAACAACTGGGCAAGTGTCGAAAGACGCCCAGGGTCGATCACAAAACACCTTGGTCGATGTGCAAAAACCAGCAGAGCTCATTGGGAAACTGAAACTGTCGCTTCCCGAAGGCGAAGGCAAAGGAAAGACTGGACTCCTGGCTACGATCCAGGATGTACTCAAGTACAGTGTGAACACCTGGGATCAGGGGTTCCTGGACAAGTTGTACGCGAGTACAAATGCTGCAAGTTGACGTACCAATGAAATAAATGACTGGGATAGTTACTGACGAAAGCTCTAGGTTGGCGTGGTATCAGAGCTTTTACTGTCGGTCCTGAATACGAATGTTGGTAATCCTCATATCATTACCCCTGAAACCCCTGGCGCTACGTATCATTCCCTACATGATACTCATACTTACCATTTAACCAGGTCCACGTCTACCAAGTCTCGCCAGTCCTGACCGTGATTGAAAAAACTACGGCCCGCCAGCTAGCTAATCTCTTCGGTTTCACTGGTCCCCGTGCGGGCGGCGTCAGCTGCCAGGGCGGGAGCGCCTCGAATCTGACCTCGATCGCCATTGCGCGCAATGCGCTGTACCCAGAGTGCAAGCGCAGCGGCAACGCTGCGAAGCGCTTCGTGCTCTTCACGAGCGCGCACGGACACTACAGCGTCGAGAAGGCCGCCGTGACGTGCGGCATGGGCGCCGACGCCGTGGTCCCGGTCCCTGTGGACGCCGCGACGGGCTGCATGGACCCGCTGGCGCTGCGGGCGGCGATCCTGCGCGTGCTCGACGACGAGGACGGGGAAGGGCGGACGCCCCTGTACGTCAACGCGACGGCGGGCACGACGGTGCTGGGGTCCTTTGACGACTTCCGGGCCCTGAGCGCCGTGTGCCGCGAGTTCGGCGTGTGGCTGCATATTGACGGGTCCTGGGGAGGGCCGTGCGTCTTCTCCGCGGCCCAGAGGCACAAGCTCGCGGGCAGCGAGCTGGCCGACTCCATCACCGTCAACCCGCACAAGATGATGAACGTGCCCGTGACGTGCTCATTCCTGCTCACCAACGACCTGTCTGTCTTTCACCGGGCCAACACCCTGCCCGCGGGCTACCTCTTCCACGGCGCGGGCGACGACGGCGAGGTCTACGACCTGGCGGACCTGACGCTACAGTGCGGGCGCCGCGCCGACAGCTTGAAGTTGGCACTGGCGTGGATCTATTACGGCGCCGCCGGGTTCGAGAAGATGATCGACCACGCGTTTGCTATGGCAGCGCGCCTGGCCGGTGCCATCGACGTGGCGGATGACTTTAAGCTCGTGTCCGCGAACCCGCCGCCGTGTCTGCAGGTGTGCTTCTACTACGCGCCGGGCGGCCGGCTGGCCGAGAGCAAGGAGGAGAACACGCGACGGACGCGGGAGATGGTGGGCTTGCTGATTGCAAGAGGATTCATGGTCGACTACGCGCCAGGGCCCCAGGGCAGCTTCTTCAGGGTTGTGGTGAATTGTCAGACTCTGGAAGGTACGGTGGAAGGGTTGGTGAAGGCGTTGGGCGAGGTAGGGAAAGAGGTTGTGAAAGCTTGAACAAGGGCAGTTATGTATCAATAGATTACTAGATATAGAAGGTGTCACTCGTTTCGACGTAAGGCCAGTCAGTGCGTTATCACAATTAAAAAGAAATATAGAGTTTATATATACATAATTGAAAGTATGTAATCCATCTAAGATTAAAAAATTCAACGGTCGAAGAATCCTACTAAGTAGGATGCATCGGGAATTGAGCCCGATGCGGGGGTCGAACCCGCAGCCTTGAGATTAAGAGTCTCACGCTCTACCGATTGAGCTAACCAGGCGGGAGCGTTAATTGCTTGTTGATGGAAGTCACGTTTATTGGTTCTTAGGTACAAGCCTTGCTTTAGTAGATCGCACTTGCCGTCTTTGATTCAATTGTCCACTCACAACCCATCTCTTAACAACTCTCTTCCGCAACCAGTGGGGGTTGTCCTCTTTATGATATTTGATAACTATCTCGTGAGGAATTCTTCTTATCTCAAGGTCTCTTTGTTGCATTTTTCTTGAGGGAGAGGCATCTTGGGCTGAAGTCGATGAGAAGTCTGCCCAGAAGGTTCAAAATCATACCTTCTATTTCCTGACTGCTCCTCTTCTTGATCACTGCCTCTCTCTGTCTCTCAATAACCCATCAGCCTCCGCTTCTCTTTCTCCAATAACATTACTCCCAAGGTTGCAATGTTGTCGCGATCGACTTCATGCGAATGATGAAGCCCGTTCTCTGGTTTATCGTCTTTGATCACGTAAGTTTATGTTACTGAAGTACCTTGGTCCGGCTTACCTGGGGGATGTTGATTGATCAGGTATGGGTGAACGGTGTGGAGATGGCCAATATTACTACCCTGCGTTTCGAAGAACATAATATCTTTCTTGGTCTACGACCTCCGCAGCCACGGCGTCCCCGCGAGTTGAACCGAGGTGGTATCAGATCATAGGCCATGCCAAGCTTAACTTTGAGGTCTCGTTCGAGTCCAGACCTTCCCCATGTGCTACATTGTGGGTCTTCAAGCATCTCGCCGAGTTCCTCGTTATCAACGACATTCTTTAGGGGAAGACGTAGCTCTGATCATAGGCAACAGAGCAGTAGTTTAGTTTGCGGGACCTTTCCCAGTGCAACAGCTTTTGAAAGGGACGTTTTATGTAGTCGGCGTGCTCCAGAGCTGTTATCAGTGATGGTATTACTCCAAGCACAAGGCCAGCGACTTCGGCCATCTAACAGGCTGGCGTTGAATTATCTCGAAAAATCCCGTTATCTTGATAGTCCTCTTGAATAATTTAATAAAACTTTTAAGAACAACAGGAAGATATCCTAAGGATTTGTGAAAAAACAAAAATGGTTATTGATCGAGGTTTGTCTGATTATCGACAGGTTGGGAATAAGAAAATCTTCACCCCGAAATGCAATCTTTCCGACACGGTCTTTCCGATGCTGTCCAAACAAACTTGACTGTCTAGTTGCTAGGAGAGGTTGTAGAGAGACCATAGCGACGCTATATTCTCTAACTACAGTGATATAGATGAGCATACTAGTGCTAGAGACAGCGACGACAGCAGCAGCGACTGCCCAATAGAGAGGGAACTTGCCTTCAACTTGGCAGAGATTACCGACATGCTCTCTGAACTGCATCGGCTTTCTTTCAGAATGCGCAATCCAGGTACCAGAGCCACGGCCGAGTCTGCCCTCAAAGCTAGGCTTCACCGCGAGACAGATCCTTATCCCGGGGAGGATATATTTGAACAATACGCAAGGGAAGATCGCCTGCGTACCCAAGGCTTGGTTGCCCCCTTTCATCTCCAGTGTGGACACAAGCTCGATCATGCAAGTGATTAACAGAGCTAGCGTGGCGAACACCACACGACGTCGTTGCTTTTCCTACTGGAAAGCTCATTCGTCAAAGCTGGCCAGAGTATCGACGAAACCCGAGGCCGCTCTGCCCATTCCTGATCATGAACAGTTCAGTCTCTAAACTGGATATATCACACATAGGTGGCCCAAAGCTGAGCGTGTTTAAAACCACCGAGCTCAACTAAGGATTCGACATGTGGTCCCTTGGGTGTGTCTCTTCAGAAGCGGCGACCTGGGCCATATTAGGAAAATAGGGCGTCACGGAATACAGATCACGAAGAGCGTAAGTTGTTTCGGAAAATCTTGGGGAAAGTATGACGACGGATTGTTTTAGTTCTGACAGTCCAAAGCAGATCTCTTTCACCCTCCGGATGCTTCCACGATGCCACCAACCTATCTCCAATAGTGCTTCATTTGCGGCCTTCAACCAAATCTGCTGGCCTGACGGATGATATTCTAGATCATGTGGAAAAGGATCTGCTTCTAGGGAATTCTGCGGAACGAGGCTTTTAAGGAAAGCTACGGCATAAAATTTTGAAAGGAGATGCAAATGAATGAAATTGCCTCGGTTCGTTCATATAGTAAACATTTACTAATAGAACTGCTCTTTGCTAAATGCCTCGAATATAATATGAATTTATTGGAGTTAACATAGGTTCATACAGATGATAAAACCACGTACCGGTAGTTGACTAGTTCGGAGCCCCTGAATCTGAATGCTGAATGCAGGGGTGGATATCAAACATTTCCAGGGCCCAAGACCGCCAAGTCAGTAAAGGTAAAAGCTGCGGTCAAAATCCGGTTAACAGCATGTACGGTCGTTCACACCAGCTACCAGTCGACGATCTGGTTGGCTCTGAATGATGAGCTTCGTGTTCAAGTGTGCGCTCTCAAGCCCCTAGTGATTATGTCTCCCTGCTAAAACTACCTTGGGACTGACTTGATATGGGAGGATCAGATGAATAGGCCTAAAAGCGAAGGTGAAAGAAAGTAGAAATGCCAACATCAAATAAACTAGTAATATGATCATAATGGAGGCGTGTTTTTGTCGAGTAAATCAAGAGGAACATGGCATCTACCTAAATTCATACATAGTATCTGAACCATGTATTCTCTAGAATGAGACCTCTTAATTGTCGAAACCATTACCCACGACAGATGGTCCAGGCCTTCACCCGGATAGGTACGAGTATCTTACTCATTCCTACACTGACTAAACCTCCAACAACAGTCTCCGGTGGGTTTGAATCTTCTGGCTGATCATATCGGACCAGAGCTACCGTGGGGTGACGGCACTGACGCTCATACTTGGGCGGCAACGGTAGGTGACCTGTTACCCCACACGACGAGCCCAGGACATAACCCAAAAAGACCATGATGGCACACAGCGTGAAGCCGAAATAATCGAATGAGTAGTCTGTGACAGCGCGCATGCATCTTGGTATGGTTGGGTCGTCCTTATAGTCTTGAACCCCTAAATCGTTACATTTCTGATAGGTATCAGGGCCTGTGTTGGCTTCCCCACAACCAAAGTTGAGGACATTGTTAGCAGTTCTGTCATTCGATGGATCCGGGCCGATTGCGGTGCAACTTTTAACGGCCTTCAGCGCAGCGGTCAAAATCTAGGTAACGTCGCAATACTGTCAGTGGAGGTAGCTTTCCTCATCAACCAATCGACGCGACTCGCTATTACGTCAAATGGCATGTGGAAGGGGAAACGTACGATACCACCAGTGAGGTACGATACTGCGGCTATGCCGTCCAGTGCCATTGTGACCTTACTTGGGATGGCGTCGATCCAAAGGCCGGCCATCCCGACTAGACAAGTGACCAAGGCGAAGCCGCCCCCGAAGCTGCTGAATCCTATCTCCGGAGGCACGGGACCCTGATGTTGATCTCTTGCTAGGCTGATAGACAATCCAAATACGACCGCACTGCATATAAGCTGAAGTGAAGAGGTTAGTGCAGTGGTCTTCTGGAATAACTCTAAGATTCGAGACTTGCCATGGCGGTACGCAGACCGAGGGCTGCGATTGTCAACATCCTGGTTTTGATGCTCGTGTGAAAAGGGATAGTGATCGGTTTGACTAATGATCTGGAGGGGACAGCGTGAAGGCAGTGATCCAATGTAGGTTGACTAACATGAAGGGTGATGACCAAAGAACAATTCAGCGGCCGCCGTTGAGAATCTTTAGGGAATATAAGCGTCGTAGTTGGGCGTCACTCCTCATTCCGTTGCTTGTATCATAGCCAACCCAGCGTGTAGATTGTTCATGTCGTACTTAACGGACTTGCACGACGACAAACCACATCTTGGTTGCACTGGCGCGGCCTAGCCTAACCAGAGTTAGCATCTTGAGAGGCCTGCTGCAGCCGAGCAAACCTTGTTGTATGACAGCTTATTTGTACTCGGTGGTGAAGCCGTCCAGTATCTCTTGAATATAGCCTAGAAGCTCTCCTCGTGCCAAGCCATGCCACTACTGGGTAAAGGGTTAGGTGGACTGCATGGTGAGCTCGTCCTCGTGCCCTCTGAGATATTCAAAAACCTCCAACAATAGCCTTGGCAATCATCCAGACCCCTTGTAACCCCTTTTCACTAATATTATACGGTGCTTCACAGAGCACTTTGTGATACCAACGTCTCGCACCGGTTGCCTTCAGCAAACATAGTGCTCTTGTCTCGGTACGTCTCGGTCCCCCACGTTCATGTCGACCAGTGCCCAAAACGCTCGCGAGTTCGAGCCTTTGTGCAAACTTCCTGCTTTTCATCTACATGCATCACTTTCGCTGCATTACCAGCTTTCCGTGTTCCAGCATCTAGCTACATGCCGTCGTTGTCAAGCCCCTTTTATTGGTGCGCCCCAACTCAGCCTTAGCCGCCCTAGCCACTGCAGTCTGCCAGCAGCGAGAGAGCATCCATATTCGCCTTGTACTATCCTGCAGTGACCAGGGCCATGCTGTGGTACTCCGGCATGTTCAAGGTGCACATCAAGCGGGCCAGCACCGGCGACGGGGCGCGACGGTGGGCCATGCTGTTGCTCATTGCGATGTTACAAAGTGGCCTGCGCGTTACCGAGACACCGGACCAGCTGTCCAACGGGCAACGATCATCGGTAATAGGACTCACGTTGCCAGAGAATATGGAATTCCTCCTGCTTCTACTATTTCCTTGAATACAGACGCAGCGATACCGTATTTCTTTCACCATATTTCCTCGGAAAGCAGTCATGACATATGCATACGATGAATTCCAGTTACAGTGGCTTGATGGTAATTGCCTCGAAGTTCTGCGCAGGATGGGTCCTCGCAACCAAGCCGATCGTCGGCTTCGCGACGAGGAGCCGCTATCCCCGATCGAAGACCAGGATCGCTTGCGTGGAAGCTGGCTCACTAGGACGGTGATCTGTGGGCTGGAAACCACCATCCTTTCATACGGAGTGGCCTTTACTACATGCTGACGACAAGTATAATAGCGATGGCGGAAATGGATAGAGCTTCATTCGACATATGCGATACGCAGTTGTCCACCCAAACTTCACGATCGATCGGGACCTGCATACAACGAGGCCAAGGCAGCATCGATTACCGACATAATTCACTCAACAAAAACTAATATCGACGACAACGTTAAGAAGCGACGCTCGTCGATGGGAATCCTGATGTCCAGAAATAGAGATCGCGATTCTTGCTTCGTCCGTCTGAGGACAACATCGTCGTCGCTGACCTTCCCAATCTGGCAGAGACCACCTCCCACGCTACGGTGAAACTAAGGCCAAACCCAGCTAAATTGACAAGTACCTGCAAAGAAAAATGCGGAATCGCGTCACTTGCACATGGCCTCGCTATTGTTTCTTCTCTCCTTTCCCCCCTCCTTATCCCGTACCGTCCTGGTTTAGATCAGGCTATGTGCTAGCCCCTGCCGCTATTCACGGCGCGTAACGCCAATGAATAAGGGGCGGCTGGCTTGGCGGACCCAAGTGCCTGGGTCCAAGCGATCTGGGCTCGGGCCCTGAGACCATTTGGGCGCGCGCTTGGGTGTACATGTCAGAGGATCGATGATCTGTAGAAGAACCGGCAATCGATGCATACCTTTTCTTGTAGATAAGTAAGTGGCATGAAACTTGGACGCCCACCGTTGAGGAGGCCGGGAGTTGATGCAGGGGAGAGAGGCGCGACTGAAACAGAAATCGATGTTTCTTTCAAATAGACCCAGCCAGCATATTGCTGGCGGCAGACGCCAAATTACGTCACTGGGATGTGCAAGATACATCCGCTCATGCATAGATAGAATCAGCCAATTAATATGTATAAACGGCTGAAAAGCAGGGAGCAATACATTGAGTACCAGACACTCTCCAATTTGCTCGCTCAACTCGATGATCTGGGGTCAGTCACCCCCACATGATCCAGAGTACGGGACACTGGATATTGTCTTAGATGCGTGCGCAGGAAGGACACAGCGGAGACAAAGAATGGAATATGGAACGGACGGTGGAAAAAGCAAGCAACCCAATTTGATGGACGTGGCTTGGATGGGCTTTCAACAATCGGATATTTATGCGGCATCGAGTTGCGTACAATTCCGTTGGCGTCTTAGCCTTCAGCCACATACAGCCGGAACGTTAGTCCTATGACTTATCGGCAAATCCTTGACATGTTGAGTAGCTCTGCAAGTTGACAACTCAGGGGAAGTTGATCTTCTATGTCACTAAAGCGCAATATGCCGAGTGCCTCGCGAACGCTACCCTCGTGGGAGTCGTCGACGGCAAGCCAGACCTTGATGTCATACTGCCCGGCGTGGACTGGCCAGATCCGGGACGAAGAAGAGGACAGGACAATAGCCAATGGTGCGGCTTATAAGGCCCGACGCTGGCTTTGCGTTTTGCTGTGCCTGAAGACGATAATAGACAACAAGCATGTTAGGCTAGGTGTGCGCCTTGGCGATGATATACGCCCTCTGGAGGTACTACGCAGGAATACATAGACATGACGTGAGGTTTTCCAAGTTCAATTAACCTTGCGTGTCAGGATTAACGCGGCATAGGCATGCTCATGACTGATGAGCTATGTGGTGATGGGTGATGCAGAGAGCCGACTGACGGGCACATGTTCGTATCTACCAGAGCATTAGTAGGTAGAATGCAAATGGTAAGGCTGCGGAAGCGGCCCCTATCCGCGTTCGACGGCAGTCTATCAACGGTAGCAGGTTTGCTCACGATGTAGCAGTAGGGCAGCAAATGCGTAACGAGGCCGCTGGGTTGGGGCTTCAGAGCCGTCGTGATGGCGATCGTACGCCATCTCTCCTTGGAGCGGCAGACCGGCCGTAGTGCCGCACATGCACACATCATTGGAGTTTCCATGTTACCGGGCTTGCGGGTTGGCTAGTATAGTGGAGGTCCCAAGATAGGCTTCTCTTAGGCCTCTCCCAGGAACGTGGCCAGTGGCTACAACCCCTTGTAGTAGTGACATTCGATTGCCGGGAGATCAGCCATAAGTCTACCGAAGGCGTGGGTGGGCGTGGGTTAGCAACCAAAAACTTGTATAGTGCGGCGGGTCGGTTGAGACGACTGGCAGTGCGGGCAACTCTGCCCGGAGCGCTAAGATTCAAGCGTCTGACGCCGTCGTTTGCTCGGCTTATGCTTAGTCTCGACCCGTGCTTTTGAAATCGAGATCTGCCGCAGAGATGTCGATGTGCTTCGCCAACTTGTCAAGACGCAGTCGTGACGGCGCGGCGCTGGCTCAGCAATGGCACGCCTGAACCGTGATCTAGCAGGAGATATTGAAAGCGCGAATCTGTACTACGCTTTTGTGGACGATCTAGACGAGATGCGAGACAGATCTCTTCGGTGGGCAGAAGGAGAGCGCACTAATTGACTATTTAGCTGGATCGCAGACAAGAGAATCCATGGAGAAACATGATTTTTAAATCAAACTTTCCAGGTGGTTTCATGTAATAGAATGAGGCTGAAAAAGGAAACTGGAAAGATCGTCAAGGACCCCTACCAACATCATATTGAGACGATGATATCGTACCTATTTCCTGATAAATCGATAGTGCCTTGGCATCCCCTCGAAGCCCTTATGTCATGGTTTAGTACGTCTTCGAAAACATCTATTTGTGTATTCGACCACTGCTGAATACAGTTCAATGGCATGCTGGGATGCATAGCATCTGCACCCGTTAGCCTGTAGGAACAGTGACGGGCATTAAATTTCCTAACGAGGAAAACCTTTCGTGCCTTTCTCGTCAATGGAGCCCGGAGCGATCCGCCAGCTTGGAGCGTCTCCGATTTGCCGAGAGTGGCTGGAGCAGGACGCCGTCCGGTTGCAGATGCTTAACTCAATACGCAAAATAGTGAGTTCAAGGCAGAAGCCCGGAGAGCTCGTCGCATTCATGTCAGAATATCCAGAGGCAACTACGTTGCCATGAGACAAGACAGCCCATGCTAGTAGTACAACTAGTACCGCAGCGGGAGCGTGGAAAAGCGCAACTGTTTACCGTTATGGGGACCTGGATGCGGAACCAGGCAACACCACATCGAAAATGCCATCAACATAAACATGGGATTCTTTTGGATGGAACAAAAAGGTCCAGAGGGAGTGGCGATCTGGTCGTTTCGGGCAGGGATTGACGGTGCGTTACAAGGATGGATATTACCTAGTGCCTGAGCAAATTATCGGACATCTCAGCTGCAGAGAATGCCGAGAATGCTGTGGCGAGTGCTTACAAAGCCACGGGAATACTCTGTATGCATCTTGAGGGGTAACGTGGCTGTGTCGACGCTGATTGGCCATTGCCTATAGCGCGTGGGAAATACAGCATGGCTGCATCGGCTGGGTTATTGTTAGAGCAGCTTGTATCTTTTGACCTCATCCTGCTGTCCGGACAGTTCGCTCCGGCAGCCCTTTGTTACCTGATTCTATCACTCCATTCCTGTAACAGGGCTGATGAACTGGAGAGTGGCACCCGCCCACAATGCCATCTACAGGTGGACCGCTTTCTCCAAGAAAACCATTCATTCGACTTGGGTGCGTTGCGGCTCGCCTATGTTTCACGGCCCCATCTGTTGTCGCAAGCCCCCATACCGCGCGCGTCTTGGGGAGCTACGTCAGAATCGAGAATTGAGAGGTTGATCGTTGATATGGAAAATAAGACTAATCTCTTTCCTGCTATTTGGGCCCCATTTGGCAATAGCTTCGTGGCCCAGGTGCCAAGGGGGAGGAGCAGGATCTCACGACTGAGACTTACGATCTAATCATGCCTGCACGTTGGTAGGCGATCCTGGCAGGTCCCTTCGATGTTCATCGAAGGGTTTCTTTTCTTCTGTAACCGAATCCGAGCATTCTTCTACTTATCGCTGGCCGAGAAACAGGGGTAAGCAGAGTCGGCGATAGCTTCAACTTAGCACACACCACACCTGCCCTTGTCCAGCCTATCATCTTCAGCTAGAGAACAATACAGACCCAGCAGCTGAATGTGTTCCCCATATTAAATATCCCATGGAAGCCTGAACGGCCGTCGTGGCCGAGCATGTCGTATGCGTGTTTGGTGCAGGTACATACTCGGACAACGGGCTTTCAAGTTCTCCGCAGCGCATCCATGAACCCACACAACGAAGGATTGGCTGACTTGGGCAGATTGTGAGATTGCCGACGAAACGCTTAGGTGTCAGGGATAACGATTACCCAGGAAGATGGGCCAGCAGCGTCTACGGTACATTTACCAGAAAGCAGGATATGGGTGAGAGTCGTGGGACAGATGGCTGGTCCATGGCTCGACAATATATTAGCAGTAGACAATTGCACTGGCGAACGGGTTTACTGTTGTCGTGCGTGCAACATCTGAGAGCCACGCGTGTGTAACGCGACACAATCGCATAAAGATGAGATGTTCTGTTTCGTCACATCTCAGTTGTTACACAGTGTGTTAGGCTGCAGATCCGATAAATCTGTGCCATCAGATCAGGTGCGGGCAGTGCGGGCGCTCCGCTACTGTGCTCTCCTCTCCTAGCAGGACATACAGCCGACCTCTCGCGAAAGATCTACGTAAACTCTTGACTACCGATTTTGAGTTTTCTCCCAGACAGTCATGCGAACTCCTAGGAGGAGGAGAACCCTTGAATCCAAGCTTCCGGGCCTCTATTGCCCTGCTAACGTGGTTGTTGGTGAGATGCTGGAGAAGATCCAAGAGGTGCGTAGCAGCAGGCCCCATCAACAGATCCCCATCAATAGCCGCTGCTCGGTTACTTGGCCCCTCATTGTGCTTTTGGTGGCAGTGGGCGTACCAAGCGCCGCAGTAGCTGTCTTCCTAGCTGCCTGCTTATACACATAAGTGATAGACGGCTCTGGTCGGCCTAAAAGGATCGGGAAGAAAGAGTGTAATCGATCATTCCCTCCGCCTACAGCTTGCGCACAAATGGCCTCCATTCTGTTGATTCAATTCAGGTTTCGAGCCATTGATCGCGGGCCGTTCAGCGAATATCACTTACGTGTAGGGAGATGGAGACATGTTTTGATGCAAAAGAACCTGCACTGTAGTGTGGGGGTAGAAGGGCAGGTTGCCAGGCACTACCACCCCTCAATCAAGCAACATGCCAAGCAAGTAACTGGTATACTCCGTTCGTTCCGTTTGGAATCACAGCATTTTTACACATCAAATGTTGGAATAGGCCTTATGTCCTGCCTCCTGCCTCCTGCCTACTGCCTGCCTGGTTTGGTGACTGATGCTGCCCCTCGCCCCTCTAAAACCGTCAATCTTTTTCGGGGCCGTGGACCAGGTGGAAACCTCGAGATGAGCAATGAGGTCACAATTGAGCAATATCATCGTTGCTGCTGTCGTCGCCCTCTCGGGGTTGTGTGTCTCGTCGTGCATTGAACAGATCAGGGCAGACGATTGAACACACGCTCTCATCTGATCGTGTGGCCTTCCGAAGAAGGGAAAACTCTCAGGCCATTAGACTTCAATGCCACATTACGGTTGACCCTTTCGAGACGGTATTCGCATGTCCCGATGGTGGGATTGAATAACAGGAACGGGAACTGGCTCCCCCATCGACAGCAGCTACCACTATCGTCTACGGCAGACACATAGTTCACGATATGGTTCCTGGTCAACCACAAGTGAACGATTACTTGCTGTCCACATACTGGTAGTTTAGGTCGATGTCGGGATTGCCGTCACGGCAATGGCTGCGTGACATGGCGTGTTACCTACCTACATGCTTTGCCGACACGTAGCTTTCAGCAGGCCCTGACGCATACCTTATTAGTCGAAGAAAGGTATGAATTCATCCTTACATAACATAGCAGGAATCAAAAGCAGTTCGAGTGCCCCGTCTCTGCACATTAAACTCCAATTAGGCTCTTTCAATGGGAGAGGGGTCAGGCCGGAGCAAAAGGAACGTCTGTGTAGTCGTGCACAACTGCTCCGCATTGCCAGGGCAGTGCCTAGGGTGTGTGTGGTGTGTGGGCAGAAAGAAAGAATATTGGAGAAGAAACATTAGGAAAATTAGGTTCGATCAGTGCCTCTTCGCCCGCTAAGCTGCTAGGCCTGTAGCCTGTAGACCCGCTAAGCCCGAGTGGGCGCTACTTGGAGCTCTATCAGATGTGCCTCTGGTTCTGCGTCTGGCGCCTCTGCCATCTGCGGTGCCTTCTGTCCTTCTGTGTCTTCTGCGACCGGATCCTTGCAACGTCTCAGACCCAGCATGCTCTCTGCCAGGCTCTGCCATTGGTCCCGGACTGGTGACTGGCTTTTCTTTCGATCGATCGCACCCTCGTGGAGCTCCCGCATCAAAGTCTTTGGGATCCCTGCCGTTGCGCTTGATCGGGCTGCTTGGTCGCTGAGTACTTGCAAGCGACATGCTTTCAGGCGAGGAACGCTGCTGCACTGGCCGTACCTCTGCCCTCGCAACTGACTGCACTGCGGCCCTGCCTGGTTGCTTGTGAACGAGACGGGGGGTTTCAGTCCCTCTTTGTATATATAGAATTCGTCCCTTGAGCCAGTCCACCCTTTCACACCTCCTTTGATCCCTTTCTTCTCACAGAATATTCTTCTACTCTCAGATCAATCGCCAATACCAGAACTTTACTAGAAGTCTCTGTCATCAACGCTGGACCAAACATCCTAAGCACCCAATCGACAATCCAAAACAACTCGCATGCATACGGTCTTCTCGCCTCGCCACTCAAATCAAACACGGCCTACCGTTCTGTTAACTTGAGCAATCAACGCGGCCAAACACCCACGTTACCTGTCGACCAAGCTGCCAAGACCGAAGCATAATTCTTCTACTTCCCAGGCAGTCTGGTAACATATCGAAATAGAAATATACTTCTTCTATCTTGTGGTGTGGTGTCTCCAAGTCATACTTTCTGTACCCCGCCCCCTTGAAGCGAGCCAATCGCCGCAAGCACGTCTACACGAGAGCGACATATCGCCTCGACCTCTTCCTTCTCACTGCCATTGATTGTGCCGTGTGAACCAACCTACCAATCTTAATACCAAACTGCGTTCAAGGCATCGCCGTCGCCACCTTTCAACTAAATGCCTAAGCGATCTTTTGACAGCTCAGCTGCTGCGAGCAACATGCCTACTGACAAGCGAGTGCCGCCTGCAAAGGCCCTGAAGGTAAGCCTTTACTCCGCATTGTCACCCGTGAAGCCTAGATTGCTGACTATTTATGATCACAGACTGAGCGATCTCACGAGGAGAACCAAGAGCGAGCTTACATCGCTGCGTCGAGACGTGCTGACCGCAGTCTGGAGGCTCGTGTGCAATCAGCACGCATGGCGTCCGAGATTCATCGCCGTCGAACCGGCCGAGGACTGAAGGTCACCGAAGAGATCGTCGTTAAGGAGGAGATGTACGAAGAGGAAGAGGATGATCTGCCCCGCCAATACAAATACTTGACAGCTCATCTCCAGACGAACTCGCCGGCTATGAACCACCGAGTCAATGCCTATATCACGACACAGGCCGCTATGGCTACCATGGCCCGCTACAACGAAGTGAACAAGTTGTTCAGCGAGTCTTTCCCCAGTGCCAACGCGTACCAGCAGCAGCTCAATCAATCTATGTACATGAGCCCGCTTATGAACAATGGGGCTGCGCAGTTCTCGCCTACGTCTCCTACCCAAACCCCTACTCCGGCAAACCATGGAGATCAGTATGAGAACATGACCCGGCGCCCCTCGACTGCAAGCACCCACACATCAGTGGTTAATGCTGTCTCGTCGCCCCCCGCACTATCGCCTGTTTCTGGAGCCACGGACACTTCCGAGTCTCGAAGCACCCCGTTCCAGACACCCGTTCAAGCTTTCCCGCCGCTCGATCCTCAGATTCAGCAATCTAGCTCGTCCATCTTCACATCGGAGCTTCCCAATGAAGTTAAGATGATGGCCAACATCGACATGAATGACCCAATGGCGTCGCACTTCTTCGGAGGTCAGAACCCATCAACCTTTCAGCTTTTCGGTCAATCTCCCGGTGATGAGCTCAAGCTTGACACTCTGAACGCTGCCCAGCTGAGTGATGTTCAAAGTGGGCCTGGGTCACCTCAACAGTCGCTCAACTACGGCCCCGATTCGGCTCTGTATTCCCCCATGGATCCTTTCAATGGTCTCGATGGCGATTTCGACTTCAGTCGGATGGGCACACCCGGCGCTGGCATGAATGACGGTGTCTGGGAAAGCTTTGTGGACTTTGGATCGGAGCAGTAACGAATGCACGCACCAACTGCAACGAACCGTCTTCGACTCGAAACGTCCATCACGCACACCATCGCGTGATGCTTTTTTCGACCTGGTCTTTCAAAAGTCTTTTTTTTTTTTTTGTTGTTTTTTCTGCTTTTTTAATTATTATGATACCACGCATAGCGACCTATTATGGTTTGATTTCGTTGTATTGATCAGCCCGACATGGGCTGACCAGATGGCAATCGCGTAGCACCTGGGGTGGAATCGCACGGCGTACGGCACATTTGCATTTTATTGTCTTGCTCGCTACGACAACGATACTTTCGAGATCCATTTTCTCGCCCAGCGCGAGTCTTCGTTTGCTCTGAAGGAGTCTCGCATTTTCTTTACCTGTTCTCAGTGCACCTACCATTGGTCACACACCTGGCAGCACGCATATCCGTTGCTTGCTATTTTCCTACTTGTGGCACTTTGCCTAATGCTTCGAATTACTCGATTTGGACGATGCCGACGAAGCGTATCATTACGCTATCACCACACCACTCAAAACACCCACGATGCTCGAATATTACGAGACACGCTTGAATGTTATTAGACATGCATCAGCGATCGGAAGAGGTGGATACTCACGAGATGTTTTTTTGAAGCTCGGAGATCCTCTCATATAAGTCTGGCGATTTTAGTCGCCAGCACCCAAGGGGGGCAACCTCCTTGTACAGTTGCCTGCAGCACCTGAAATATGGCTGCATGGCTTTGGGCAGGACGTGGAAAAGAGGCTGATTAGGTTATCAGATGCCAGCTGCGTTGAGCGGGCGCAAGGCGTGTCACTGTACATGAGTTGGGCAGTTGGGGTTTGACGCTCTCTTGTCATGTGCGACTTGGAATTTGAAATGACTCTTTATCGCATCCCAAATGAGGAGAACTGCCACAGGCATATATGGATGGTTTATGAATTGCTGCTCGTTGCCAAGGCCTTCCGACTGCCAATGGTTTTCAGACTGCAAGGAACTATTGTATACTGCAGATAAAAATCTAGTAAAATACACAAAATGGCAAAATCTCGATGCTCTCATGACGGTGATGCGACATCGGTGCTTCTGTGACCCATTCAGTTTTCTAGATGAAGCTATGTACTGATGTCCAAGACTCTTTTGGCTGATCTCACATGGCGTTCTTAGCAAGACCTTTACCAAGGGCCGACAGCTTCCATGGGGCGATGCCAATTATGTAACAAAGCCCTGGGGCTGTTCTCTGAACTGCCGCGGCAATGGCAGCTAGGTGCAGACTGGCATTTCAACCAGCTTAATCACGAACTCTAGAGCTCGAGCGACTTGCCGCTTGCTCTTTATCTACGAGTGTAGGCTTTGACGATTATTCCATCCGCTTATCCTGTGTTGCTTGCTTCTTCTCGGCCCTCGTTCCTTTTAACTTCTTCATCTTCCTTTCCTCTTCCTTTCGCCCTTTCTTCCCCATTCCATTTTCTTTAGTCCGTCCGAAACCTGGAGATCGCATGATACGACGTCGAACTCGCTCGAAAAGAAGCATACGAGCTGAACCTTTGGAAAGTTTATATGGTAAAAGTCCCAAACTCTGAACTGTGGGGGACGCATGGAAAGTAAGGAAAGCGAGGGGCGCAGGACAAATACATACTCATTGATTGGTTAGTTGGTTTTCACCCTTTCGTCTCATGTGTGGTAATCGAACCTGTAGAAATACATATGTCAAAAGAATTGCACACAGTAAACTAAACAGTAGCCCCATGCGACTGCGAAAGTGTCTAAGCCGCCGAAACGAGAAGACGCATTTAGGGGTCTGGGGGTTAACTATTTTAAGCTCGGTGCCAGCATAATTGAGGGGATAGATTTATGCATGTGTGAACTCTTTTCCTACCTCCTTTCGGCTTCCATCTCCTACTCCAGTCTGAGATCGTCTGATGTACTATTAGGAGAGAACTATCTTAAGTTTGCGCAGATGCAATCATCTTGCCGAGGAGAGTGGGGAGTTTTGCGCTCGCGGCATTGGGGATAACCTCAAGGAGGTGAGCGAGCGAGACCTCATAGCGCCAGGAGTAAAAGGGGTCTGAGTGAAAATAATGTTGCAGATGGTCCTACCCATTAGATAACAACATGTCCAGAAAGAAAAGGGGGAAGGGTGGAGAGGCTGGTCCCTGGCCTTCGTAATTTACTCCCTCGGAGCCTGCTAATCATTTGTGATTCAGGTTTGCACGGAAAGGAAACTTCCTGCTCAGCCTCATAAAACACGCGCCGTCCCATCGCGCTATAAGCAATACATAGAAAGATCTATCTATGTGTGTCTAGAGTATCAAATGATAAAGCGAAGAGCCTCGATCGATCGTAGCTGTGGCCTCGAGATACCGCGATCGTGGTGATTTCATAAGAAAAGGCTAGACCAAGTCGGTCGTGTGTACTTGCCTCTTTTGATCTGCTGGTAGGGCAAAAGGGCGAAGAGCAGACGCAGTTGTGATACAGATCACGCGTCTTCATCAGCCGGCTTTACAGGGGCTCGGGTGGTTGTTCTTCTTCTCTTGGACATCTGGTAGCTTTGGTTACCGGGAGGCGACTTTGCCACAGTGAATTTATCATTAATAACGAAACACTAATGTGTACAACCACTGCTAAATAGGACCACCTATAGCCTTATCCACTCCAGGCAACTCGACGGGTTGTTGTGGGAGATCTTGTCAGAACGGAGTGAGCCGCAAGCTCTAATAGTGGCGTACCCTCTGTCTCAAGGCCGCGTTGCTGATGAGGCTTCTTCTCCCACGTCTCAACTATCGTGGAACTTTTGATTGCCCGTGAGATGGGGAGATGTCGCCGGTGTTGGTATCGCTGCTATGCTGACTAAAGGGCGAGGCGGTAAGGTGACAACCCACGGCACCGGCCCGCATCCCGGTCCAGTGACCACAGGGCTTCTGCGCAGGGGTAGACAATATAAGCATTCCCAGCCAACTGTCTATGTCTAGCCAATCAGGTGAGGGAGAAAGTCCATCCCGCGGTTGGTGTCACCAAAGCCCGTGTATCCATGTCCTTTTCGCTTTCCCGGCGCAGATGGAAGTAGGGCGGCTCATTGCAGGCTAGGCCGTTCCCTTCCTGTACGATGAAGGAGCTCGCACTGGCGTTGTCTTTCGTCTTCTCTTGGGAGGCTATTTTCCTCGACTGTTTGAGAAAGAGTAAAATGGAATTTGTTAGTTTGAAATATCGTCTTGGAAGAATGACGCGTTTTCTTATTACGTGGACCACAGGTCAGGACAAGAAATACTCTTCAACGTAGGGAATATCTTAAACAGCCTGCTCACTTACAGTAAGGGTTGAGCTACTCAACTTAAGCCATCTTGAATGATCTCCAACATCAACTAGTGCGTATGTTTATCCAGAAAGTAGTTGTATCTCTTATAGAACTCCTGTGTGTCCGACAGCGTTGGAACGGCTGAGGCGAAGCAGTGCGGTAGACCAGGGTACGCATGAACCTCAACATCCACGCCCGCCGCCCCGAGTGCTTCGGCGTACGCCAGGGCGTCGTCGCGAAGCACGTCGTTTCCGCCGCATTGTATGACTACGATGTGTTTGGTTGGTTAGTGCTAGGTCCTTGGTCTAGTTTAACGAACGAAAGGGGATAATAGGATAACGATATAGCTTACGTGCGGGAGGAAGGTCCCGGTGCGAGTCCGCTAGCAACGGCCAGTGATCCCTGGCATCCGGTGAGCTTGTGTCTGGAACGTAGGCGTCGAGGAAACATTCGTCTCGGATAAGATCGAAGACGCTGGCTTCGGCATTCTGGATATAGCTCCCGAACTCGTAGCGGTCCTTCGGGAACAGTTTGGGATGGCACGTTTGAGGGAAATGTAAGACTTGGGCCACGATGCCAGCAATCCCCTGGTCTCTGGCCTCAATAGTCAGTGCAGCGGCCTGATCAGTTTCCCGTGTCAGCAACCTCACAGGACAATACACGCTTCCGGGGTTCTTGAACTTACAAGGTTGGCGCCTGCGCTGCTGCCTGCTACAATGATCTTGTCTGGGCTGACCCCAAGTTTCGTGGCGTTTGTTTTGCTCTATAGGGACTTAGTTCTTAGATACTATACTCTGCTGTTTCTGATCGGTTATGCTCATCTTGACAGGTCGCTTACCCAAAGTAGCGCGTCGAGGCTATCGTGCAACGCTTGCGGAGCAGGGTGTTCGGGTGCTCTGTTCTTGTGTAAGCAGAAGTCGCTGCTCAGCTCCCGTGGTAATCAAAACGTACAGCCGATAGTCGACGCTAACAACAACAATATTTGGGTGAGTGGCTGCATAGACGTTCTCTGCACCATCTGTTTCATGGCCTCCCACGCACCAGCCTGCAGTTAACAGCGAGTATTAGTTGGAATTTCTGCTCCAAGGATGAAGACGAGCCAATGGAAACCCACCTCCGCCGTGCATTCGCAGCATCAATGCAGCCTCCTTCTGCACCTTGGGTGACTTGTACACCTTCAGCTCGATCATGTGACCGTCGCGCGCGGGGAACTGCAGGAACTCGGTCACAACGTCTCGGGCTCGGTCCGGCCCGCCTGGTGGCATGGAGGCGTCGACGCCCAGGCCTACCTGGCGGAACTCATGAAAGTCGGGCAAGGCCCAAACTTGGTCGAACATGGCGTCGATGGCGGGCTGGACGAGTGCATACTCCTCATGGGGCTGTGTGAGGTGGCCGTGCTTGGGCAAGGGCTTGAAGTCGGCATCTAGGTCGACGTAGTCCGGTTTGGACTTGAGGATCAGAGGAAGCGGCATTCTGTGCCTTTATAACTTCATGTAACAAACTATTGATGGTCTTCAGTTGTTTAGATGACCGCATGGCGGATTTGGGGGTGCGTTCTGACACTTATTATACATGTTTCGATCGCTTACCAGACCACGCCCTGGAAAGTTGGAGTGCAATCATGCTGCTTTCACTATGAATCATCTCACGCCGCTAACCAGTTTGGGCGACATGCTGCATGAGGGTGGGCAGGCTAACATAACAGTCTGTGGAACCATGGGAGCATTTACGTCAAGTAATGGAGAGATGAGAAACAAGGTATGTTGCTTGTGTCCTGTCCTATTGCTCTAGTCTTGGTAATTCACAATCTCCTCCACCGTCGGCATGTCTTCGTCTCCGAAGACGAACAACTCGAGGTTGTTGTAGAATACCTTAGTAATCACGGCCTCGGCGAGTTTGTCGTATGGAATCATCTCTCTGGGTGCCATGGATCTCATCAGTGCCTCGCTATAAGTCGGTTAGCAAAGTCCTGTTTGTGTATTCGATGGATGTGTGGATGGAGGATAACGTACATTTGTGTGCGCAGCTCAGCGTCGACTGCGCTTAGAATAGTGGCTTTGGCGCCGTCGTCCAACAGCGTGTACGCCGTTGCTTGGAGTCTGGCCCTGGCACTGACTTCGGCCTTGAGGCGTTTCGAATACAGCCTCTGCGGATAAAAGGGCAGGTCGGCGCTCGTTTGGGGGCGATCTTCCTGCCCGCCACTCTCATTTCCTTGGGATGCCATGTTCCTTGAATGCCTACAAAGGCACACAGCTTGTCAGTCACAGGATACACCGTATCATCAGATAAGCTGTGGGAATCTTACCGTATAAAGAATGGTCTTTTCGACAGAGGAGTTCTGGTGGGTTTGAGTCCAGATGAGTGTTGTGTGGAATCAGAGCGGTATGCTGATGAAAGATCAGAGACAATGTGTTTGGTGAGGTAGGAGAAACGAGTTATGGTATGGCTGGATTCACTGGTCATTTTAAAAACAGTAAACAATGCAACAAGAATGGATTAGAAGTGTAGTGATAATCAGGTCACTTCGTACTCACGCCTAAGTCACGTATAAAATTCTTCAATTATTCTTATTATTCTTATTATTTATCTACTGACGTTTATATAAGAGGAGAATAAGATGTAAGGTGCACACTACGAGCTGGCAATTATATATCCTCAACCATCCTCTTGGACGTTCTTGGACGTTTGCTTGCAGGAGACTCACGCGTATCAGTGAGCCATATGTTACTCACACGTTGCTCTCAACTAGAAGCAGCAGTTTTCTCCCGCCCCTTATTTGTGTCACCTGTACTGCGAAGAGGAATTATTTGGTATCGTCGGCGTTGTCGTCGGCTTGGCTGCCGCCCGTGTCGGAAGAAGGCCGCTTAGAACTCCACTTCCCCAGACTAGCATCCCCCATCCCCCGATGTCGCCGCCTCCGCACCCTCGGCGGCGCTTTGGGTCTCGCTGTTTCCGGAACGGTACTGAACAGTGTTGTCGAGCCGGCTGCGCAGCATTGTTGCTGACGTTCAGCAGCTGGCTTCGTCAGCAAATGCCTTGACCAACTTAGGTCTGGCCGACACGCAGAGCGGCGAGGTCCTGGACGCGTTTATGCACGGAATCCGCGTTGTTTTCATCTTCTACGCGCCTATAATTGGCGTCTGTGCACTGGGCGCGCTCTTCGTCAAAGATCATGGCGTTGCTGAGAAGGATGCAAGTACGTCTTTGAGAGTTGAGAAGGGCCGTTAATGGTGGCGAGCCGGTGTGAGAAAGTTCTTTGTGTCAGGCGCCATCACATAATACTTGAGATAGTTGAACCGACACTTCAGGGACGGGGTTATCAATTTTCATTTAATATTTATGCTTTCTATCCTTATCATTTTCTTGGTTTAGTTCAGGGGAAACAGAAGGAAATAAACAAATAAACAAAAACTTGGCGCTCGAAACAAGAAACAAAAACATGACGCTAGAATCTCGAGAACTCACTCACCTCTCGAGAACTTACTCACCACTCGAGAACCTACTCACTTATCGAGAACTTTACTCACCTTTCGAGAACGCTACTCAGCTCTTGAGTTCTTTAATTACCCAATGGGTACGTGTTCACATCGACAGGGTAAAGCTCACCAGCCGTGGCAAACCACATCGCAGCCTGGATGATGCTTTCATAGGCACGATAGTGCTCGGCATTCAAGGGTGCGTAGAGGATTACCAGGTACTCCGGGACGGGACGGCGGTTGCGCTCGACATACCAATGCCAAAGCTTCCAGCTCGGGGTGGCAATGGCCAGCGGGTGACGCTCGCCCCAGCCTGCCTCGATGACAGTGCGCACGTCCTCAGGGTGCAGGACGATGTGCATTGAGCCGTCGAGCCGGTGCGGGTGTGCGATCTCGCCGCCAAACTCCCAGTCACCACCTTTGGCGTCCCGACCGAGGGGAGTGCCATCGGGGACCACTTTGCGTAGCGCCTGAAGGTGGCCCTCGAGGAAGGACGTGGCGATGCGGACGTGTTTCGGGTTCGCATTGGCTTGATCGCGCAACATCTGGCTCAGGCGGAAGAAGGTCGAGGGTGACGCTTTCTGGTCGACCTGTCGCTGCGGAGCTACACCCATGACGGTAGGGCGCAGGCCCTCACGCTGTGGGAGGTTGTAGAGTCGGCCACGGTACGGGTCCATGAAAGGAGGGACGCGAGGCGGCTGGAGGACATCGAGCCGGGCTTGGTGTTTGAGACGCGAAACACGGAGCCAGCCTCTGAAGGTGGTCGGGGTGCCGCCGCGGCCCAGGTCGACGTAGGCGTCGTATGCGCCGGAGATCATCCTGTAGGTGAGGTAAACGACCAAGAGGAAGAGAACAGGGAGCAAAACGGCGTGGAAGAAACGGGACTGGAGAAATACCGCGTCAAAGATCTGGTAGAGCATTGAGAAAAGTACCGAGATGTTGTCCCACGACCCTTCAAACCAAATCTCCGTCATCAACGCCCAGAGTGTGGCGAGAAGACTGCCAATGGTGATGAAGAGTGACTCGAGGTGGGGTGATGCGGGTATCAGTGACCAGATCGACGGGGTAAAAAGAGCCAGGAGAAGGACCGACAAGGATTTCTGGGGACGGGAAGACGTGGATCTCACCAGTGTGACCAAGGACGCAGCCACGACGACGACTTGGAACAAGGTTGTCAGCATCATCATAGTGTCTGCAGCAGGAACGGCATTCGAAATACCATTGGAAACGGTCTCGAAAATGTCACCGGGGATAGCACTTGGAGTGGCATCCGGGATGACGTCCGGGATGACGTTCGAGATGACATCCTGGACGGCACTTGAAGTGACATCCGGGACGACATCCGAGATGACGTTCGAGATGACATCCGGGACGGCACTTGAAATGACATCCGGGACGGCACTTGAAGTGACATCCGGGACGACATCCGAGATGACATCCGGGATGGCCATGGTGTCTGGAGATGGAGCGGCACTCGAGATGCTTTCCGAGACAGCCTCGAAGATACCACTGGTCTCGGCACTTGAAGTGACGTCCGGGACAGGATTTGGGATGCGGGGAGCAACCCTGAAGAGTCTCTTAAACTTGGTGTACATACTGTTTGTCAAGAATGTAGGGGATTTCAGTGATGTCGAGTTTGTTGGTTCAGGGTTGTTCATGTTCGGAAACCGGTGTGGTGAGGAGGGAAAGAGAACTGAGAAGGTCGGACGACTGAGTCCTTATATACTTGAAGATGATCGAGCCGTGAAACAGTCACTGCCCATTCCAAGCATTGTTGTTTCGAAACAATGGCTTAGATAGAGCTATCTAGTCTTTCACACATCTCGCATGTGTCGAATAAGGGCTCTTTGTCGTGTCTTGTAACAAGGACGATTGTTTAGTATCATTGACAAGCATAGTTCCGAGCGGCCGTAGTCGACAAAGGTTTGAGGTCGAGGAGGATGCGGTTAAGATGCCCAGCATCAAACCAGCAATCGACATCGAGGTGTGCCGTCTTATACTTGGCTGTTGTTGACTATCTTTGACTTCTTATTAGTTCAAGCCTTGTGGGGCACAGCATGTCAGATTGACAATTCGATAGGCCTTGAACTTGTAAGTCATGGTCTCTTGAGACCTTCCGGTACATCCCACACCATGATACAGTTACGACCTTATAGAGCGTTGTAGTCTTGATGGGCACCGTGGCCGGACCGGTGGCGGGTGCTAAGCCAGAGAGCTCAAGCGCCAAAAGGAGCGGGCAAGGTAGGCTGTCCATGGCCTCCATGTTTGCCAGAGCCGAGGAAAGGGAAGTCAGGGGTACAAACGAATCACGTAGCTTGCGGCCATCATCTTAGTCGGCTTGTCCCCAACGTGTGCTTACCGGCTTGATGCCGAGCCGAAAGCCGAGCCCCGTTTTTCAGCACCGGGACTAGCTACAAAGGTCTCTTTCAAATGAGTCACGTAAACAATCCTTGTAACCTCCACTTGAGTCATCACAAGCATATTCAAACCTCATCCCTATACCTCTATCACCTACGACTATACCCTATCGCTGCAGGCTCCAACTTCCTTTTCGAAAGCAATTGTCTTGGCGCTAATCCTATAGTGTTCTTGGCCTTTCTATAGCCTATCGTCCCTCCTAACGCGCTGCTATGGAGTCGTCTGGGGCTGCTGTCCTAACTCCCGACGTGACGGGCGCTGCCGCCCAGGGGAGGGGCGCATCACCGGCTGGTGAGAAGCCCGCCATCATTCTCGTGCCGTGGGACCCGGACGCCCCGGACCACGTCGAGCGTATGCGGCTGCAGCGCGTGGCCTGCGGCTGGAAACAGGACAGCGCCGAGACCTGGCGACCGCTGCAGCGGGAAGGGAAGATAGGGTTGCATTGGATAGTGAGTTGGATCTTGCTTGATTTGGTTTTCTCGCTATGTTCCCGGTTTGGCTCCGAGTTCGGTCTTTCTGTGCAGATCTTTGGTAGCAACACAGGGGGACAGTGTTCAAGCTTACGCCGGCTATGATGGCACCCGCACCCTAACTGTCCCTCGCTGATGCATAAGGGCTAACACCAAATCCCTCCATCTAGGTTCTTTCACCTTCTCACCCAGAAACCGCATCCCGCGTTGCGGCTCACAAGTCCCAATTCCCAGACGAGGCCGCGCCGTTGCGCGATACGTGCCGCAGCATCCTCGGCCGGGGACACACGGTGTCCCCAGAAGTAGCAGACGACAGCTGCTTGTTTGTGCCCGTGGGCCACATCTCGCTCGACGGCTGGCACGCCGACCCCTCCCTCCATACATCGGCCGCCGACGGCGTCTACTCGCTCACGACCTTCTACGTGTCCAGGGCGATGCAGGGCGTGGGGATTGGCGGTGCGGCTGTGGCCGAGTGTGAGCGGTGAGTTTGACGTTTCCTTTTTGAAGGTTCTCTTTATGTTTGCTCGACAATGCCTCTTCCGTTTCCCAGTCATGCTATCAAGTGACTTATGTATCTTTCGAAATAAACAGAATGGCAGTGCACGACTTCGGCGCCAAAATGATGACGCTTGACACCATATCCAACGAGGACGTCACGGTCGATAGCCCACGACGCATTGCTTTAAAGCGCCCGATACTCAAGGTGAGCTACAGCCTAAGTCTTAAGTATCCTTACAAATTACCGCGTTCGCCCCTTTTCCCCTTAGATATCACGAAGCTGTTCTATGAATAGAAGCAGTACGCAATGAACCGGACATTTGTCGCGCAAAAGCGCTAGCTTATTGTTACAAAATTTTTAAATCTGCGTTGATACTTACAAGTTGCAGGTCACGAACCAAGATTGGTACGTGAGGCGCGGCTACGAAGTTTACCAAAGGCGGCCCAACGCCTGGTTCGACACGGACGCAGCGGGCAAGGAGTGGTGGTGCACGGCGGTGTGTCTCCGGAAGACCCTCGTCTGATTGGAAGGGTCATTCGGGGAGCTAAACCTTTGCTCTCTCTTTCCTGTCCCTCTATTTGGCTACATAATAGAACCGTTGTCCGTGTGGGGGCTAGTGGCGAAGAAAGGGGGGTATGGGGTCATGTTGACATTCCACGACTTCCATCCCGTGTCGTCCGTTGAACAGCAACACAGCCTGCAGGATTTCTTGGCCATTCTTCTAGATTGGAACCTAAACATATGTCGTTGGATGTTTCTGGCATGTGCTGGCTAAGGGGCGACAGGGCGTGGGTCGTAGAGCAGAGGTGGAGGAAGACGGAGCAAAGCCGTATGGATGGATTCATACAGGCGTCAGCTGCGGCGCTCGCGGTGCCTCCAGTGAAATCCAACGAATACACATGATCCCAGCCTGCTGCGTAATGTAATGTCCCGAACGCTTGGCCACCTATCGGCTCATTCTCCGTGCCAAGTCCCCGAAGGAGGTTAAGAAAAGAAAAAAAGGGGGAGTTAGTTGGCATTGTGGTGCTGAACCAGATCTCTTTAATTCCGCAAGTTTGTGTAGCATTGCGTGTGCTGCACAACCGACAACGCCCTTTTTCGACAACCTTGAAGGTTTCAATATGCTTAATACGGCCTCCATGTTCGTTTTTTGTCTCAGCCTGCCTCGGGGAGAGGGCCCAAGGTCAGCGTCAGCGTCAGCATCGGCGTCAGCCTCAGCGCCGACATATTTCCACGGCCTTGTTCATCCCGCCAGCGGAGCTATTGCACCGGATTTATATGTATGTGTTACCAGAAAGGGTAATTACGTTTCACAGCCTGATTGCCAATGGCATATGCTAGACGTGTTTATGAGGTTGGACTAGGTTATAATATCCTTTTCCTTTATCAATGTGTTTGTCAGAGTTTACGTGTCAGCAAACTTTTGATGGGTTTTGCAAATCGCAATTACATAACTTACCTTTCCCATCACACCGGCTTCCTCAGAGACAACAACTACGAGCTCTGATTCGTAATTAGATCATCCTTTCCCCCTGCACCTTTTCGGATTCTTTGCTTTTGTCTTTTGCTCTCGTACTCAATCTGTAAAATAAAGTGAAACACCGCAGCAGCACGCCCTATAAGGCGACAGGGTAACGTTGCCAGTTGCACATAACAATATGAACTGAACTGAGCACAAGATCGTCCCGTACAGGGCTTAGTTTGCCCTGAGATGGGGTGGGCGTTTGTTTCTCTGACTCTGCTCTGCGTCCGGATCAGCATGTCTGAGAGTCGTTGCTGCTGTAACACAGCAAGTCCAAAGTCATTGGTGGTAGCCTGGCGTGTGCCTAGTAAGCAGTGCAAAACCACATCCCCCTTGTCTCAGGAGTCTGACTACCATGCACCAATAGTGGAGCGCAAAGGTGTCTCACTGCTCATAATAAGCTTTCTTCACGTTCGGATATGCCCGACAGATCAACAGGCCCCCTTGCCTAGCCCAGATTATGTGATAGCCAGATGTCCCGAGGACATACGTAAACCGCTGCCAGATCAGGGGGAGTAGCTCCTAAATCCACAATGCGCCAAACCATGACATTCTTCGTCCGAGGTCATTCGGATGGTGAGCCGCATGTCATGCTGTGTCGCCATTGCCCCTGGCGATTTATGTACCGTTACCCTAACTGTATGTTGTTAGACTGTGGCGCTTGTCATCGGAAGTTTGTCGACCGAGACGAGACAACACACAGCGCCACCACGAGGAATGACGCGAGTAGAGTCAGAGCCAAAAGGACATGACGACACAGTATTGTTTTCAGCCAATTTTCTTCAGCACACGTGAGAGCCTTTGTTGTCTCGCCTTGAATTTGTCCGTGCAAGTACAGCATGTTTCGTCTTCATCACCCCGATGTACATATAGTCACTGAATCAAAGAGAAAAAAGCAACCTTAGCCTCCTGCGAATGGTAACTCCAGATTTGGGACCCCTGTCTCCCCGGATTGCAACAGAAGATATGATTGGGTTGCACCGAAGTGTAGATGGATGTACCCTCTTCACCTGGAAACGAAAAAGAGCCAGTGGGAGAGGCTGGAAATTCTCCGACGCAACAGCCACCTTCTTTTACCTACTACCCTTTTCATGATTTCTCTTATGAACCCCGCAATCTTGATATAGCACAACAAGAAACAGCGCCCAGGGGCAGGCAAAGAATGAAATGGCTTGCTGCCGAGCGACCGATTAGGCAATTCGCTCTTGGAGCCTGGTACCGCATGTGGCGGTCATCTGAAACCATCGGCTTCTGTCGTCACTGTGAGATAAGGCAGCGGGTGACTGAAAGCGAGATTGAAGGCTGGCAACATGTTGGCGTTGACAAACAGCCAAGTGGCTGATCGCAGAATATCCCAATACTTGGATTGGCTTTCCGCATTTCGTTCTATTGAGCTTATGAGATTGGAGTCTGTGATTTGTTCACTCCCTCCTTAGAGAGACGCAGGACAAGCAATGCATCGTCGGTCTCGCTACGATTTGCCGGCGGCGCGCATTTTGTGGTTATTAATCATTCCATATGATTTCCTCCTTGCGCATAGTTGGGCATTTCATTACAGAGGTAACGGCGTCCCGCTGGTCATGCCATGCCCGTCGGATCTGGACAGAAGAGTCGGCAATGGGCCCAGCTCGGATGAAACCCTAGGATGAGTTAAGCATATCATGTTGGGCTATCTTGTATCCACGTAGTCCCGTGCCGTGAAACTTGCAGAAGAGTTATTCGCGGGAAATCGGGTGGCGTTCGTCCCATTCCATTGGGACCGGCAAAGACTGCTTGCTGCACATGGCGCACACTCAATCCATAAAAGGTCGAGAGTTGACAGTCCAAGACTATGCGTGATTCTCATTTTAGGGAACGACGTGACCGTTATAGACTGAGAATTAGCCTCGAAGGTTTCATAGCATGAGTTTGGGGGTCAAGGTGTCATGCGGTATCGCCATCGAACTGAGCCATGGCCTCGTAAATGGCGTGTACATTGAAGTCACTCGATACAACAAGGTCAAATTTGAGTTGCCGACCTTGTGCTAATTGCAGATTTGGTAGGTAGATCTTCGATAGAGTTCGAAGCTAGATACCGTGGGGCTGGCACAGCAGCATGCAGCCAAAAGACACGGACAAGCGTGTGCAGGCGACTAACCAGACTATTGAGCCAGAGAACATTCCTTGGACAAACTCTGACGCTTAGTCTAGTTAGTCCCTGGCCGAAAGCATCAATCCCACCCGATATGCAGAAAGGGCTTTCCAGCCCAAGGCCGTGGCTGACCGCGCATGACTATTGTATGTACCTGGCAGTTGCTCAAGATCGCGATTAACTCTGTAGATCTGGGGTTCTCAAGCGTAAAGTGTGAATAAGCAGGGAAGCAAGCAGCTAGCTTCACGAGGCGGGGAACATGCAAAAGCTTCTAGTCGTATCGTCCCATTCATGTGCACTGTTGGCCCGTGTTGATGGATATGGGAAGCTATCTGGACAACGTGCAAACCTATCAGACGGTAGACATTGGTCGACAGCCTTAACCGTTGGAAAACTTCCTAAAGCGGTGAAGGAATCGCGGGGATGAACCCTGTCGATAAGCGTGATAGAGGGTAGATATCGCAAGGATAGAAACTTGGTCGTAGCTCACGTCATTAGTTTTAGCGAAGTCAGGGTCCCTCAACGATATTCTTAGCACTCTGTGTGCTGGGAGTCACCGGGTAAAGACAAGCCCAATCAAGGCTGGGAAAGCCCAGTGATGCAGCCCTCACCAAGCGGGAGATCAGCAAGAGCGCGAAATATCCCGGTGTCGGCAATCGGATTCACGGCGACATTGCCACCATGCGTGTGTAGCCCGGCCAAGAGCCCGGGTCCGCCAGCAGACGCGGACAAGGCGTGCGCGTACAGACCAAGTGTCGTAACTTGCGAAGAGGACGATCATCGCGGCGTCTCCGGTATTTCTCGTTGATTCGTAACCGCTGCAACAATATTCGTAACTTTCAATCACATGGACAAATGTAGTCGTAACCTCGATGGTCATCTTGCCCAATTGTGGACACCAAGCTCATCCTTCCCATATCGTATCTTCATCTGCCAATCCATTTTGGGACGTAGGAAGCGCCTGGAGAAATGTGATACGGGTCCGAGATGGGCATTCAATGCTGTGTGCTGAAAGCCTAGAACCGGATTTTCATCGGAACTAGAGTAGACAGCGCGGCGGACTAGAGGTTTAGACAAGTGCACGCAAGGCCCGACGGAGAGAGGCTGGACGGCGGTACTGGTCAAGCTGTGCTGGTTGGGTCTTGACGACGCTGACGTTAGTCAACCGGTGTTGGAATCCACAGCGGGAGCTTTAAAGGGTATCTTTGGAGTCAATCGCACAGACGCGGTGAGGGATCAAGGATCACCCCCGACCAAGATCGCATCACGCTGCCCGCCGCCGCGATCCAATGCAACGGAATGCACGCCAGCATTGAGAGACGCAAACTTGAAGATAGTCGAGGTGCTGCCTGCGTATCATACCGAGGCGGTAGATGGTGTTGTGAGAAATCAACCGAAGTACTCAGCTCAAGCGCACGGGCTTGTCGCGGTGAGCAGTGCCTGAGTGAGCTGAGCTGAGCTGAGGATGGATAGCTGGATAGGTATGGACGGACTCCTCAGCAGCGTTCAGATTCGGCGACGCTGCTAACCAATATGGCTAGAGTGTCCGCTCCACCCTCCAACGAAAGCGACAGGAGCTAATCTGAGATATTGCTGACGAAAGACCCCAGCGGTGAGGCTAAGTTTCGGTGGGTTAGCTGCCGTTCATGTTTAGCTAAGTTACTACGCTGTAGGTGTGTTATTAGGCGCATACCTATATGTACACGGCCGTGGACTGGTAGCTGGGAAGGGCATTGGCCCAGCACACGACCTCCGTTGGCGAGCATAATGCAGCCGTGAGCAAACTGGGAAACAGCACGGCGATCTCCAGAGAATGATGTGTTCGCCATGTTGACTTCAAGGTGAAACGCTTTCCCACCGACGCGCAGCCTGCAAAGAGGGAGAGAAGGAAAGAAACCAGAACCGTCTGTCTGCAAGGTGGGTAGGATGAAGATATTGTGGGCGAAAAGGGAATATGACTAAAGTATGCAACGATGTGTATCTCGAAGCGAAGAGGATGGATTCTAGGGATTCCAGGAAGAGTCTTACATGATGCATACTACTCCAGCAGTCTGCCTAGCTGTGACGTGACCCGTGGTGCCGCATCGGTTTTGGCAAGTGCAGTATCGAGGAATGAGGCATGAGGTTCGGCCAAGTGAAAGCGGGTCGGTGGACGTCTAAGACAGCCGAAGACTGTGACCTCGAATAGTGGGGTGTTCCTTCCACTTACAGCCAGAGGTCGCATCTCGACTGAAGCGACACAACACGACACGGCCATGCAAGCCCGACAGTTCCAGCAGCTCTAACAGGTATGCAACCAAACGGATGTCTATGCCCTACCGACAACCGGCAAGCTATTCCATGGCCTGGGTGCATTCCTCAAGGCGCGTTCAATTTCAAATAAACAGGACTTCGAGACATGACAACCGTTGTTTGAACAACATCGGTTCCGGGATGGGGAAAAATCGTGAGAGGAGGGGTATAGAGGGGCAACCGCTAGGTACTGTAAAGTACTGCCTTAGCTCGGCCACTACTCCTGCATGTACCTACCATTGGAAAATCCCCATCTGTCCGCCTAGTCAACCAGGAGGATATCGTCCAGACCAGACTGCCATCTTAATTCACTGTACTATATGGTAGCAGCAGCAGGCAGGCGGGCATATGTAGACCAGTGGATGCACTGCTTAAGTTATGCAATATAAAAAAAGCAGGCAAAGCTAGCTATACCGACTTCATCCATCAACTTCATTGGGTGCGATGCCGCAGATCTGAAATCATCAGCTCGGCCGAGTGCTAAGGGCGACCGTCAGCTCTCCGTCACCTAATGTACAGTCATCTTCGCCAGTAGCCAGTAGCCATTAGCCCCTTCGCAAATGCCCAGTGGCCAGCTATGTAAAAGCCGTGAAACATGATCCTGCAGGTGAGTTATGGGCGTGACAGCACTGCGGAAGCCAATAGGAGCTAGTCCTACATACCGCGGGACGTGGTCTCAGATAGTACCCCGAGATACACATACACATCGCTGCTTGCGACTTCGCCCGGGCCTGTGCCGTGTTTGATTAAGGGAAAAGGGCTTTGATGAAGAACCGATCTTTTCTGATGCCGGGCGTTGGGGATTGTCGCTGATCTTCAACCTTCACCTCTACCCACCCATGCACCATGTGCATAGACCGGCATGGTACAGGTGGGTCTTCGTGGATCTTCGTGAGAAGTCTCCATCCCACTACTATACGACATGAGGAGGCATCGGTGATTCGGCGCCGTGCTGGTTGGGCTCCTCTGCTGTTGACATGTCTGTACAGTATGCGTATCTGCGCTGCGCATGTAGGCATGTCGTGTCGGAGATGGAGGTTTGCGGGTCGACTTGGAGGTATTGTGAAGCTTAAAGTGTGTCGTACCCGCATTATGCCCATGTGTCAAGCACACACTGAACGAAGGGATTTTTTTTTCCCTATTTTTTTCCCTTTGGCACAGGAGGATTGTCTCGCTTGCTCTGTTTTGGGCGAAGTGGGAAAACCTACACGACATCAACCTCTGCTGTCGCACGAATATCTTTTATCTCCTCGTACGGGCGAGCGTCCCTGTGATCTGGAGTATTGCCAGTGTGGAATCTTGGCCTGTCCGTAGCCGTGGTATTGCACGAAAACCCCAGATTATTTCTTCTCTTTACCATGCTTGCGAGCTCGCAAGCTCGCATGATATCTGTCTCTGGCTTTCCTGATTGGGCAAACCGCGTTTCTGCCGAGCCACCCCAACGCAAATCCATCAATCAAGGTCTCCTCCTCGTTACTCGCTAGCCGGGTTGAGAGGTCAGTCTTAGACATACAGATTTTTTGCTGTTTCGAATACTCTACTGCAGATTATGTAGGGCCTGCCCATAACTGCTCCAATTTGCCGTCCAGGTTGGCGAGTCAAAGGGGAGGGGTCCCTTTACGGGGGTGATTGGCTCGCATTCACAGCAATGACGCCATGGCGCAGAGTAAGTCGTACGGTTTGGCCTCGTATGTAACTTCTTCATACGGAGTATGCCAACCTCCATCAAGGGCATAGAGACTGCTACAGACAGACTGGAAGACTGGGAGACAGACAGAGTGCGGAGATGTTGGTCAGTTTCTGGTCGGTGTTTGGCCGATCCTGAAGCCAGCCTTTGGACACTAGCGCACGCCCTAAGGAAGCACTACTAGGGGGTTACACAGCTTGTCCCAGGAGGTACAGAGGTGCATCCCTCGTAGCTGATTCACTGATTGATCAATCACGCTCCCTATTGATAAGATAGCCGTGACTAGCTGCTATGTTTTGCAGTAGTCCTCATCATGTTCTTTCTCTCCCTTTATATCTGCTTGGATATTCACATACTGTGCTGGCCCTCAAATCTATTCTTGCATCCGGTCCAGTTCGACACTGGTAGTGCGAAATGAAGCTCCTTGCAAGAGGTGGGGAGGAGAAATGGACTCAATCCTCAATCCCGAAGATGCTTGCCTAAGCCCCCTCGCAAATTCTGGGGTCTGTCATTATAGGCCCTGGGAAAGCTCCGAGGGCCGAGTCTTAGTATTCTGCTCGTGCACATCTCATTTCCGTGGGTTGGACCAGGTAGGGAAGCTCGGCTGAGCAACCGTAGCATTGCAAGAGAAGAAGATGGTTGTTGCTGTAACGTGCCCTCTACTTTCCTCACCTGGCCTGGCCTTCCACCTCTCTCTCCTTAGCCTTGCATGCCGAGAGTGTCTGCCCCGACTTGAGTGTGTTTTCATTGGCCCGGGTCCATTGGCACACTGTTGGCTACGTACCGAGCAGCGTCGCACTGTGAGAGCAACGTCCAGAGAGAAAAAAGTGTGTATTACCCGGAAGATTGTCGAGATCTATCTCCTCTACTGGCGATGCTACATCATACGCAACGGCAACGTGGGGGTTCTTTTACGTGTTGGCGCAAAAGAGCAAAACAGAGGCCGCCACACGACTCCTGGGTCCATGGGTAGCCGGCAACATGACGCCTGAAGGTATCTCCAGCTCCATACATGGCTTGTTGGGAAATCCTTCATTTCCATTTAGTTCGGATGTAAGTTGGGGTTAATGGCAACAAGAAGGTGAAGTCGGATAATGTGTCTGTTTGTCTTGGAGCGAGGCAAGCCCCCATGGCGGCCATCTCCAAGGGGTTTGGGTTATCGTTTGTGCTGGAATAATCTCAACTCGAGTCAAGCGATGCATACAACTTTGTGATACAGTCCACTCATCGCATTCGATAGGTTGGCAGCGTGAAACACTCGCGATATGTTTGCTGGTTAGCTGGCAGGACTTTCCCATGTTGGCCGTCGGGTACCGGGTGAATCTGCAGCCGATATAGGCAGCAGGTACTTCATGAACCCATGTTTTGGTGCCAGCAATCCAACATTCGAGATATCTGCACAGTCCTACCTACGTGGCGCCAGGAACCCCGTCGTAATGAGTCGTTTTCCTCGAGGTCAACGGTCACGATGGCCTGCTAGTCATGCATCTCTGCCCTACTTTCTTTTCTGCCCCTGGATATGGATTTCTCTCTTTCAACCGACATCCATCCATGCATAGTGCTAGAGAGTTAGTGTTACGCGTCCAGGATAATGCAAGAATAGGTAAGCAGATAAGACATGGGTTTCTATCATCGGTATCTTGTTTTCAGCACTGGGAAAAGAAGAATAGCGCCCCCGCCTTGGGGTGCGATGCGATGTGATGTGATGGCGAGTGTGTCGTCTGCGCGTTGCTACTGCAATACAGCACTGTACATCTGCCAGACCTATCAAAAACGGATGACGGCGGGAAGATTAGCGCAGGGTCCATGTTCCATCCCATTTGCAGCCCCCTTTCAGGCCCCCGTTGTTAATGAGCAGGGAAGGGATGCGCCCGCAAGGTCAGTGCCAGCCCTGTAAAAGAAACGGGCGCCTGTACAGAACGAAAAGAAGCCTGTGCTTGAGCTTGCTAGGTGCTGGCGCTGGATCGAAACCTCCTGCCTCCCACCAGCTCGAGAGCCTAATTTGGTTCCCGTTTTACGTACCGGCGTCCTAGGTTCCTTGCTGTTTGCCCATGACAATGATCAAATCCGTCCCCCCAGATGGGATACCTGCAGTACACACCCAATATTAGAATTCAGACAAAGACATCAATACCCTAACCAGACGTATGGGGTGGCACGGCACAGACAGCACGCCTTTTCAATACGTTCAACAACAGGATTGGGTGGTTACTTTCTTTTAATGACGACGGCGTTTAGGCGCACCGCCATCGAAAAAAACCACTCGTCGGCATCGGCCCTGTTGACCATCTTAGCCGCAGAAAAATTGCCAGCACTCCCCGCACTCTGGGCAGATCAATCAACCCATCGTAACGAACTACTCACTAACTCGAAGGCACCAGCACGGACGCAGACGCACGCACGTAGCCAACAGACGAGACCTTCTCAACCTCTAAATATAGGGTTGACTCTCGCATTATTGAAATAGTAGATGATGATGGTCAATGTGTGTTCACGCTGCTCTGTATTGTGTACGTCGTGGCTGGCGACGGCCATGGCCAACCGCATACGTCTATCGTGGGAAGTCCCGTTTCCTCTGCCTGCATGCTTCCTCGTCGCTTGTTAGGGTTGGTCAATGGGGGCACAACAACCTTGAGGATGCAGCCATGCATGATGCTTCCTAGCAAACTGCAGGACCGGCTTTTCATGCCACTTGCCAGCCAAGGCATCAACGAGAGAGAGAGAGTCGCATCTGTCATCTGCTTTGGGCACCCCTGATACCTATCAGATAAGCACCCTTGAGCTTAACGTCGGTGGCGAAGGCTTATTCGCCCATTGGTGATGTCGGGTCTGCATTGTCGTTTGCTTACGGGCTCGGGCCGAGGCCTCGAGAGACATGTATAAAGCAGTATGGCATGGGGACTGTGACTGTTCCGCATCAGCCTTCATTACTTAATCTCGTTGAGCATTCCTGGTTCGAGGACGCCACAAAGTGACATGATACGAGCCTGCATGGTCGCACGGCAGCCTCCAAAGGGCCTGCAGTCAGCAGAGTACGAGGGACGAGCATTGGGTGCCGGCGCAGTGACATCAGTTCAGCCACGCGGGGAAAATAGAGCGCTACCAACCAACCCTCCTAGGTAGGCATGCATAACATGTAAATGACCCCTCCGGTGCGATTCCGACTTGGTACTGTACGCTGCTGCAGCCACTACAACGGCTCGAATTTAGGCTTGACCCGTATTCACCTGGGCGGCGTTGCCAAATATGCAGCGCTCACCCCCATCCACCCATCCATCCGCCTATCCCACCATCACCAATTTTTTTTTTCCTACTTTCCAGACAAGCGAGAGAAAAGGGCTGGCAGCACAAATGCAATGCAAACAACCCCTCTGCCAGGGTCGGGGCAGCGAGGGTCTTTGTCCGATCAAATCAACGGTTGCAGCCCACCACATATGCTCATCTCCCATGAGCCCAATGTCTTAAAATTAAATGGGCATTGCCGGAGCGGTCTATCCAGATTGTCGTTGTTTGCCGGAGCCGGAGATACGATTCTGATAATGATTAAACCATGATATGATACACTGCGCCTGCAGCGACAAGGACGAGGGTGGACAAAGAAACTGACGGGTGGCGTATGATTCGCGACTGATAGCTCTTACAAAACCTCGTTTTGCTTGCTCTTCATCCCCGAACAGCGAATGGTCGAAAACACACCCGGCGACGGCGAAGCCATTCATTCACCGAGAACTCGGCGACTTGCAGCGAGTCAGAAGTGGCTCACACCAAAACCTGAAGCCATGTTGTCGATCGATGGCCTTTTCGAGTTCTCTCTCCCAACTTTATATGTTGTATTGCTTACTACTTACGACACCGCTTACACAGCGTTTTGGGGAGCGCACCCACCTCCAGGGACAGCCATCAGCAAAGCCATCGCCGGGGTTGGTGGTTGTTTTCCGCAAGTAGCTCTGCAGCCTCATCAAAGAGAATCTGCTGTGGCAGGACGCTGTTAGGCTAACGCAGGCTGCCTTTCCCTTTTCTCTCTTTCTTCAATCTGCACCGCGCATGGCGTACATCATCTGGATCAAACCTATGTCAATGTGGTCCGACAAGATTTAATTGCCTCTTCACGTCCATATGGAATTTGGATGAATAGCATGCACAATCATGTGGACGACCAGGGCGTTGGCCAAGGCGGAATGTAATGGAGAGACAGTTTGTCGCGTCGTCGTACACATTGGCTCTTGGTGTCTTAGAAGGGAAGAGGGAAGAAGAGAGAGTAGTGGGAAAGGGTACCTCGAGGCTCTCGACGACCCGCAGGAGGGGCTTGGGCAAGTATCGCCATGTACCGCAGGGTATCTCGCAGGGTCGCGCTAGTGGAGGCTAAGGGCAGTAAGTGGTTGGAAGCGCTTAATATGGACCGACGATGGCTACAAGGGTAGCGACATGGATTGATAGGTGCCAAGCTCAGACCCCATCCATCCACATCCACCGCCGACGCAGGTATTCCAGCTACCTACTGTACATGCCGCTAGCCCATACCATTACCCATACCGACCATACCTGCTGCCACTGCCATCCTTCTCCGGCAGGTAGCTTGGGTACTGGCTGTACTTACCTCACCTTGCTTCAGGTAGCCCAACTCCCAGCTCGCGCTCTCTCTCTCTCTCTCACTCTCTGTGTGTGCTCGACTCGTGTCTCTTTTGGGCTCGCAGCCACAAGCAAGCAGCACAGCAAAGTGGTCGAACACGATGGGGTGCGCGAACGAGAGACAGAGAGGGACCAACCAGGGTGAGGGAGAGAGGAGACCAGAGGAACGACATCCCGTTCTCCTACATCCGCCCCCGTCGCCCACTCTACCATACATACTGTCCTGCCCTGCCCTCACACAGACAACATGCCAATATGTAACTAACAGCCTGCCAGTACGTCCGTCCATCGCAGACAGACAGGCAGGCCTTTTTTTCCCGCCCCATCAAAATACTTTCGGCCTACGGCACGTTGGAGCCATGATAGTAGTGCCATCCTCCGTCCAGCCCTCGTCCTCCACCTCCACTTCCTCTTGTCTAAAGCATCATCATACCTTGCTTTAGCCTGCCACCTCTCTGCCATATGTACTAGGGCCCAGTCGACCAGTCCCAGTAGGACCTAGGGGACGACTCGGGGTGGAGAAGTCGCTTCCATCATCTCTTAAGCATTTTCTTGTCCTCGCCCAAACGAAGCAACCCTGCTCCCTCGAACACACCCTTGTCGCCAGTAGATGGGGCAGAGATGTGCATCTCCCGTCGATATCTCTACTGTTTCCGCTAGCGGACCCATGGTATCAGACATTCATACATCCATCCATCGCCCGAGAATAAGACCCTCTTCCCATCAGCACTACTACCCTGATCTTGAACCCCTCTGCTCGTCCGAACCATTTCTGTATCCGTTCACATCGCCGCTACAGCGAGTCACTGAGCTGTTGTCTAGAGCACCCTCCTTTTCCTTGCTTCTGTCGTGTCTGGCGGCGGAACCGGGCAGCGCTACGACTTGTTGTTCGATTTGGATCATCGGCCCCCCATAAGTTGATCAGCTCCAGCCATCCCCACCCTTTCCTGCATGACCTCTCGTCTAGTGGACCTATGACCTTGGCTAGGGATATCCGATCTTCACTTCATAACGCCACGCTTCCTCGAGGAGCTCCTCCGGTTCTTTGCTTCACTTCCTTCCTCATTCACCGCGAGGACCTATACTTCTGCTTACGACACGGGTCGAGGGTGACCTGTCGTCGTCTACATACCAAGAGCCATGGACTGTTCGTCGATACCTATGGTGCGGAACGCATCAGGCCTGTCGTGGACAGACAGTCAGAGTTCAACTTCGGAAGACAGCTCTTCCATGCTATACCAATCATCATCCCTCTGGTCGACGACAACGGCCACGGCAGCGCGAATAGACACGGGACAGCTGTCACCAATTAGCACGGAGCTGGACATGCCTTTGGTCGACACGACACCTTGTGGCCTGCCCAACATGGTTCATTCAGCAACGTCGTCTTGTACGAATGATTCCTGGGGCACAGGCTACAGCGAGGGGCCGGAACAAGGCGATGCCGGGGACGACGTGCATTGGGAACAGGATTCTGACGATGTACTGACGGTCCCCAAGATGGAACCTGTCGAGGACGACGAGTTCCACATGGACGAAGTGAAGGAAGCACCACGCACACCACGTCCCTCTTCGAGCACGGGAGCGGCAGTGATCAAAGCCAAGAGGCCCAGAGGCCGGCCAAGAAAGCACCCGTTGACACCACAGGTGTCGGCCAATAAAATCGCCAAAGGCAGGTCGAAAACCGGCTGCATAACCTGCCGGAAGAGGAAGAAGAAGTGTGACGAGGCAAAGCCCAGATGTAAGCATGTAAAAACATCTCGTTGACTGTGTGCCGGCTAACTCCCTAAAGGTATGAACTGCGAGAAGAACGCCGTCGTGTGTGAGGGCTATAACGAGAAGACGATTTGGAAGAGTGGAAGAGAGAAGGCCGAAGAAGGTGCGTCCATCCCCTGCCACTCGGCCAGAGCAATTCCCTCCACGATACTAACACCCGCAATACAGAGCGTCGCAGGAGCCTCCCTCTCATCACTCTGCAGCCAATCTTTAAGGGAGTGGAGACACCCGAAGACATGATCTTTCTCCATCACTATATCAACCACCTCAGTGGCGTCCTGACTGTCGAGAGTCAACACAAGAATGCTTTCAAGGATATGCTGCTCCAGATGGCCGTTGAACACCGCGGTCTGATGCACTCCATCTTGTCCCTGGCCAGCGAGCATATCGACTATGAGACGCCGTACGGGGCCAAGATCCTCGAGTCGAATGGCCGGGTCACCAAGGCCAGTCTCCAGGCGAGGTCCGAGTTCCACCACAACCAGGCCATGCACACATTCTACGAGGATATCGGCCGAGAGCAGAGCAGAAAGGCCGAGGACGGGACAGTGAACCTGTCAGTTCGGTACGGCCAGATGCTGTGCCTGCTGCTCAAGTCCATCGCCAACGGTAGCCACAACGGCGAGCATCGGCTGCATCTTCAGGCCTACAAGAACCTCATCCAAGACTCGCCTCCCGACGACTCGGGCTTCCTCATTTTCATCACCGAGTTCTTTCAATTCTACGTGTTCGCCGACGAGCTGATGCGCTACCCTCAGGTCCAGGTACCCCCGCCTGGCTCTTGAGACGTGGGAGCCGTGGATGACGATTCAACCCGCGCGACTGATTGGCGTTTCCGATGGTCTTTTCAAGTATCTCACTCAGATCACGACGATCCGGAACACGATCCGGACCAACATCCTGGCTAGGATCGACCCCGTGGTCGATTACACGTCGCTCTACCGCGCGGCCGAAATCGACGCGGCCATTCGGGACTGGACTCCACATTGGCCCCCTGGCGACAGTCGCGAACGCGTGGGACTGCTGTACAAGCAGATGATGTGGGTCTACCTGTTCAGGACCATCTACCCCCGTCTTCGTCGTCGCCGCCGCCCGTCGTGGTTGGCCAGTCATTCGGCGCCATCACCTGCTCGGGACACTCGCCGCCTCTGTCTCCCACGTCGCCTGTCCACGCACATGCACGCCACGAAGCATCCAATCCCGCCAAGGTGTCCAACTCGAACCAGGCATCGTCGTCGCACCGAGCCGATTCACCACAGCCAATTCGATACCCGCCTCACCACGACAGTCGTATCACTGTCGCAGTAGACGAGTCACTGGCCATTCTGGAGTCTTTCAAGCCCAGTGATCCCGTCCAGACCCTTCTGTTGATACCTTGCCTTGTCATTGGCTGCGCCAGCTTCGCACCCTCCCAGCGATCAAAGGTCCAGGACGCCGTGCGGGCTGTCCGGGGCTACACGGGACTGCGCAACTGCGACCTGCTCCTGGAGGTGCTGGCAACGGTCTGGCAACTCATGGACCAGGGCGAGTGGACTCAGGTCTGGGATTGGCAAGGTGTCGCCCAAACCATGGGCCTTGACTTTGCCTGCGCTTAAAAGCGTGTCACCCCATTCACACAAACTTATCTCCCAACCCCGCATTTCCCGTACATGCATTTGATTCTCGACACCACTCGCATATACTCGACTTACACCATTGTTTATTTTCTTATACCCCGCTCGTTTCATGTACTTTCCTACTTCAGCGTCTTTTGGCGCGTCAGACTTCTTGCATTACTATACGGTGGCAATATGTGCTTTTGAGCGATTGGCAGGCAATTGTGGGCTCATCATCTGCTTTGGATGGTGAGCTTCAGTGATACCCTTTCAGCATGTGGTAACGCGGCGACGATTGTATGAAACGAAAGCAGTCATCCGCGGGCACGGGGGGCGAACGAGAAGGAGGGCTGTTTCTTACATGGTGATGATATATGGTCCCGGACAGGCGGCGTTTTATTTTGTTATAGGTCGGTTTGGCGGCGGGGATCGGGAAGGGAGACCGGGATGCACGGAACCAGTCGGCTCTTTTGCCTCTTTGCTATTTCTTCGGCGTGCCCACGGGATGGATGGGTCGGTCGGTTCAGGGCAGGAATTTTCGCACATTATGGATTGCATGCATCATCGCGTCTTCGGCTTTTCTCGGCGTTAGATTATAGGCACTGCCGTAGAGTATCTACGGTCGGGCGGGGCGGCCATTTTCCTTTTATCTATTTTTTTTTTCATCATGGTCTTTGCATTTGCATCATCATTATCAATACATCGTTGGCTTACTGCTTGCTCTACCGTTCCTATTGATGTTACTCCGAAGCGAGAATGTCTCCGTTCCGTGCCCTTATGGTCGGATTTCTCTTCCATTTGTGCCATATGAAGTTGCCCTCCTGAGAAATGTATGATTTCAGTCGTTCACAACATTATTCAGATATCATAGCCAAGATGATCGTTGCTATACACAGCCACAGGAATGAAGCTACTGAGGAAGCGTCCTTGTCCATTCAACTGCTATTAACTATGTGAAACATACTTTGCGCTCCTATCCAGAGAATCACGGAAGTGTTCATCCACGCCAACCAATCCCAACAGACTCCTAATCCCAACTCTCCATCGATTGGGGGGGGCCTTACCACCATTTGTAGCGATAATATCCAGTGCTGGTAATCTTTTTATCCCAAGATAATGATTATCCTATGCTGAGACCGTAGTCAGTGCGTCTGCTGTGTCCAGTGCCACTTCGAGCCCAGGGTGTCGCAGGCGATGCCACGCGGCTTGGTAAAAGGTAAAGGGGTCATCGTCACTAGAAACGGAGGAGGCATCACTATCAACCAATTCAAAAGAAGGTCGAGCGCGCGGGGCGCCTACCGCAGCGGCATCATCGTTCTGTCTGTAATGGCTACCGTCGTTCCGGGGGATTGGCGGCAATGCTCTGGTCGGTTTTCTCGGTCTGACGTCGGTGAGATCGTGGTCGCCCCATCTTGCGCCTGGGTCGTGTAGCCAATCGTCCGAGGCACTGCTTAGCACGCAGGGAGCGCCACCTGCGCAATTTCGAGCTTCATGTCTTTGCGGAATCGGAGGGGGAAGGGGAACGCCGGCCTCGCTGTGGGCCAGTACTGATGCTGGCTTGCTGAGGTGGCTGTGCTGAGCACTCACGAAGCTGGTGCTACTCGATGTGGCTTCGTTGTCACTCGGGTCAGCAACAACAACAGCAGAAGCAGCAGGTTGGCCAGAGTCGAGACTATCAGGTACTGCTGTCCAAGTTGTGGCCGCTAGTGTTGCTTCTGCCCCTTCTCCTTTTGTGGATGAGGTGTTTCCTCCTGTCATCATAGAAACATCGTCGACATCGGCGTCGCCGTTGCCATTGTCGTCTTCCACAGCTGTTTTTCCTTCTTCTTCTTCTTTCAGCTGGTCCTGCTGCCGACATTGTGTTGGCTCTGACTCTGCTTGTTTCGGCTCCAACTCCGAGTCCGGCTTTGTTTCTGGCTCCGGATCCGGCTCTGGCTCTGGCCCCAGCTTCGCTGTGTTCTTCGTCCTTCCTGGAGACTTGGGCTGCCGCTGGGAGGTGTATTTAGATGGGCCTGGCTCATTGCCAGGCCGATAAGGGCAAGAAGGTTGGTCAGGGGAAGCAGAAGGAGAGGAAACCCTAGCAATGATGGGAAAGGGCAAGCAGAGGCAGGCCGCCAATGCCATATCGAAGACCGAAGGGGGCTTCGGGGGCGGTGGCTCGCGCCGGCGCGGAGGAGGCTTTGGTCTTGGCTGGTCCGGCTGGTACGCTTCTAGAAAGTTGTCTTGAGCGCGCCTACGGGCCTCTTCGACGGCTTCTTTGCGGTTGGCTTGACGAGTTCGCCGCTGGGATGATCCGGAGGGGTTCTGTGATGATGCGGCTTGGGATGCCTCACCTCCTTCCCTGCCGTGGGTAGACATGCTTCCTTTCTCGTTGTTCGTGCGAGACTTGGCACTGGCTGACTGTTTGTGGGCTGTTATGTGTGCTTTTGTAGTGGTACGTGTACTCGTCCCTTCTTTTCTCCTGTCTTGTTGATGTTTTAGAAGGCTGAGAGGTAGTTCTTTGTAGAAACAGAGAAGCCGGGGTTTCCTGAAACTCCTTTCGAGGCAGCGAGTCGTCTTTGGGAAGCCGTTCGGGAGTCCTGACAATTATGGTAGAAGCAGCGCAATACACCTACCCCCAGGCATCTACATAGACTGGACGACTGCTATCTGATAATAGTACCCAATTCTGAGGCTACATTAGGAGCTATCTGTGTCAGCTTCTGGATAGCCAAGCAAAAGCCGCCCAGTTGCTACTAGACTGAACATAACATCAGCACACATTTCCACCTTGCCAACTAGTCCATCTGCTTGCTCGTCAGGATCCCGCAACTACTCCAAAACAGCGAAAGAGCACCCAGAATCAGCGACATGGGAACCGAAGCATTCTGCAAGTCCTGGGGGAAGGTCTCCATCCAGTACGCGAAGAGGATCAGGGGCCCCAGGACCATAAGACAATGATAAAACGACACATAAGCAAACGAGACATCGTGTACTGTACTAAGCCCCCATATGTCCACGGTCATGTCGTGCTGGAACGAGCTAACGCGCTCGGGGATGCGTTCGAGCTGGTCCATACCCCCTGGCGGCTAAAAACAATTATGAGGTAACATACAGTTGCAGCCTATATCGCAGGAGTTGAACATGACATCGAACATGTGCTGTGAAATGGGCGGGTTCTTGGCCTCTTGCCCTTTTGGTTTATACTTGTATTCGTCATGTGTGGGGAGGTCGCAGTGATCGCGGACCATGCGTGCGATGGTCAGCCGGTGAAACTTCGAGAATAAAAGTCCGTTAGCAAAGTTGTTAGTATAGATTCGGTCTGTAGCTTGAAGGTACCTTGACAACTTCGCAGTAGTGTCTACGATAACAAAGTCTCAACGCTTTGAAAAAATGATAGTCAGTCGTCCATTCGTCAACCGGTATTTCTGCCGGTTCCATCGTTCTCTTTTGCCCTTGGATTCCCAGAAACATCCAGGTGCGTCTGGGATTCGCTTGGTGGGCCGGCGCCGCCTGGCGATACGGGTTTTGCAGTGCATTCGCTGGCGGTGTTGGTATGGGTTGAGCCGAGTTTTGAGGATGAGTAGTTTGTGCTGGAGATGCTGGAGATGAAACAGATGTTGTGACTTGTGAGCCTGTGGAGGGGGGTGCGTGTCCCTGGTCTGATAAGGAAACTGTCTTATTCCAAACAGTACCACGCCAGAATTGAACAGCACTGCCCATCATCATCCGATTGGTATGTTGCCGACTGGCCTGATTGCCCATCAGCAGTGCTTTCGGGCTCGTCGTTGCAGCTTGGATCGTCTTCGATGAGAACTCGTCTCGAAGGTTCGGAAGATACCGATGCGACATCTTTTATCTCACTGCTGTTGCCCGGTGTGATGTCCGGATCATTATTCATATCGTCGCCTCGGCCTTTGTTTGTATCATTGCGTCCGTTATTGGATTGGCGTCCTGCCTTGATGGATTCCTCCCTTTCATCTTTGACCTTCTCGAGTAGCTTCACGATAGACACATGCCTCTTTCCTGTTGCGCAGACCAGCGGCATTACGCCATAATTGTCAAGGTTTCTATCACCAGCGCCTTGTTCAATCAACAGCACAATCGTGTCAAGACGACCATACCGTGAGGCGTGATGTAATGGCGTTTGGCCCTCTTTATATTGGGCCGTGATTGCAGCACCATGCTGTAAAAGTATAGAGACGATTACAACACAGCCGTATTTGGAAGCTTCGTGTAGTGGTGTCCGATCTTCATCGTCCCTGATGTTGACATCGGCACGCAGCTCGGATATAAGCATCTTAGCAGTCGTTATGTCACCGCGTATTGTTGCCATATGCAGGGCCGTTTGCCCAGAAGTGCCGCTGACATCGACACCGGACTCACTTCGCAAGACCCGGGCAAGTATATGAAAGTACCGCAGGTCCATGTAAACGGCCATCAAGCTGTAACTTCTTTCCTCTAAGCGGCAAATTTGAAAAAAAAATCCCCTCGAGCGCTAGGAATTCTTCTCCAGGATCGCCAAATGTGGAATACATGGGAGGAACGAGCTGCAGACTGCGTTATTTAACGAACATGCCGTGTGCCATGAATACGCAACAGTTGAACTTACAAATTTCCCTTAATGTGGTCTTACTTCGTAGAACACTTTCACTTTAAACTCGTGCTTGTCCCAGACTTTGGCAAAACTTGATCGATAATGCCTAAGATCAGACTTGCTGTAGCCCAGTGCATCCAATAGCCCGTCGTCCACTTGAAGGCCCATTGCTTTGCATACCGCCTTTACAAGCGTGGTGTTTCCTTTCTGAGGTGTACCAAAGAACATGACAGTAGCAGTGGATCGGATTATTGGTCTAGTGATATCTGAGGCACTGGCCATGACCAAAGCCTGCAGCCTTTAGTTCTTGTCCGGATTATAAAAATAGAATATGACAGTGTCGTGCCCCCAAGTTAGAACCCGGGCCAACAGACCAGTTCTTGGGAGAGGCTATCCAGTTCGGCCCATGTTTCTTGAGCATGGCCTCCCAGACCGTGCACGAATATAATGCTTGTGGTACGTTAGCGTTGCGCGTGTTGGAGAACCAGATTACATACTCGACCGTTGTATCAGCTTCGCGTTCTGGCTGATACAGTACTGTGAAGCCTGTCGAGTTGTCCTCACTGTCTGCCATTGCCAGCCATGAAATTCCAATGGCGCAAAGCACGCCCTGCTCCAATCAATATGTCGCCTACACAAGGCAATCTCGACTTTACGAGCCGAGATTTGGAGAGTGCGATTCTTGTCTGTCCACCGAGTTGAGGTTGTATCCAAGCATTCTGCCCAAAGTAGAAGCTGCATCGCACGTTTCAGCCAGGTGCGTTAGACGTCCCGCCCACTTTGCTGTTGATGTGCTTTGGGATCAGCTCATGACATCTGACGGCCGAACCCGTCCACCCGTGATCAGCTTAGGGATCTCCTCAATCAGGCAAAGCAGTGAGAGGCAAGGTGCAAGATCACATCGATTGGATACGAGTTGACTGATGAGTGCACGGTGCTCGATGCAGACCATATCATTCCAGGCTGATAGAGCAGAAGAAGATAATTTTGCAGCCAAAGCAGGTCATCCGGCTGAGGTATCCATGTTCAAGAAGGGGCGTTATCTACATCGCAGCAAGTGGCGCCGCATGTTTTGCTGGGTTTCTGAAGAAAAAGAGGCTATGTACAATTCATAAAAGTCACTCCTAATGGTCGGCTTTTCGTTCTTGGGTCCCCAAAGCTTCGGCCAGTGCTTAGGCACGGCCTCCAAAGCGCTGGCTCTAGAAACCGCCGAACTGCTTGTTGCCGCCGAAGGGGTTTCCTCCGAACGTGTTGCCAGCACCCTGCTGGTTACCACCGAACGTGTTGCCAGCACCCTGCTGGTTACCACCGAATGTGTTGCCAGCACCAGCCTGGTTACCACCTCCAAATGTGTTACCGGCGCCAGCTTGGTTTCCGCCAGCAGCGGCGCCGCCAGCGCCAGCCTGGTTGCCTCCGGCGGCAGCCCCGCCACCGGACGCCGACACTTTGCTCTTGATGAAGGTAAGAGCCTGCGAGCCGTACTTGGTGACGTACTGGTTGTGGGTGTTGCTGTCGTTGCCGTTGCAGCAGAAAGGATCAGCGGCATCGCAGTAGGACTGGATGAGCTTGGTGTCATAGGGAGCGCACTGGAAACCAGTGGGGCGGGCGGCGAACTATAATCGTGTTAGTCAAAGGCAAAGTTCTGGAAAGGGGTTCTGTGAAAAGACTTACGCCACCAGCCTTGCAAGTGCCCACGTTGTAGGGAAGGCCGTTCTGGTTGTGGGGGTCGCCCATGAAGATGGCGGCCTTGACGGCGGCGAGGGCAGTGCCGGTCAGGGTGGTGCCGGAGCCGCCGCAGAGGGCGTTGTCCATGATCTGACCTCCCTGGGAGTAGCCGACCATGACGATCTGGGTGTTGGGGCAGCGCTGGTTCAGGCTGTTGACGGCCGAGATGACGGCCGTGGTGCCCTGCTGCGCTGAGGCGTCGTACTGGACGCCGCCGCACGAGGCCTGCCCTCCGCAGGCCGGGTAGTCAATGGCCTGGGTCTGGGTGCCGGGGAATGCGCTCTGGACCTGCTGGACCAGGCCACCGGCGGTGCCGAAGCCCTTGGGCGCCGTGGTCTCGCGGGCGCCGAAGACGAAGATGTTGGGGCAGTTGGCGCTCTGGCGGGTCTCGAGCTGCTCGATGGGCGAGGCACTGGCCAGGCCGGCGGCGAGGATGGGGAGAACAGCGACGGTCTTCATGGTGATGGATAAGATGGATTTGCGGAGGAATTTGTTGTCGTAGTGGTTGGAAAATAAGAAAAGACGATGAGTTAAAACGAGCGACCGGGCGCGGAAAGAGTTCAAAGTATGTGATGAGAAATGAAGGGATCTTGTCGAAGAATGAATGTACTACACAGCAGCGTTTCGTCTTGGCAGTCAGAGCGATCTCCAAGACGGCCGGGAAAGCAGCTCTTATTATACATACTTTCTTCCCCCCTTCTTCCCCTTCCCAGTTGACGCCCGTCTGGGATGTAGGTCGAGGGGGAGTGCCATCTACCAAATTGGGCCTCACTCTACACGGGGTTGTTTCGTGATCCCAGTTAGCTGCCACTGTTGGTGGGACAAACATATTGATATGAGCCGACGGGCAGCGGGCAAGTCTAACCCCCTGCCCCACTTCCCACTCCAGTCGTGGGTCCTCGCCGCCGTTGAGAACGACGAAACCCTGCGTCGATGCTGGCCAAGCGCTGGCAATGTCGTCGGATGAGGGGGGGATGGTGCTGAAGATGGTGCTGGTCCTGTTGTTCATCGATCCTCAGCTAATCTCTTTGCCCGCATGTGGCAGACGAGCACCATTCACCATTGGTAGAAAGCCCGGGTGGCACGAAAGTATGGGGGTCTTCATCTATGTACTGTCGACTGTGACACCCGAGCGCTGGAGCGGGCACTATATTCGAGACCCGGGTCTCTGGCGAGGGTGGATCGCTAGTTCCGAGTGCCGCAATCCCTCTAAACGGCATAGGGCAATGGTGCCGGTAGATCTGCGAGCTGGTTCAATCACATCCTGAATTCTGTGGGTTACGGGTGAGATCAAATCTTGATTCCATGCCATGTTTCTAATATCATCATGGTAAACTCGACTTCTCTTTTCGAGGGCATCCTACCGCAGCAAAGTACATCGTGACTCGCTCCGACCCATCACTTGAGGCCATGCAAGTCAGCTAAGTCAGGGCTCCAACTCCAACCCCATCAAGCTTGACAGGGCCCCTTGGTGTCTCAGGAAGCCCGCCGACCGTTGCAACGGAACCTTGAACGGCGCATGCTGTGTCGTCGTCCAACTTGCCAAGCTGTGGCTCGGCCCATGCCATCGTAAGACCAACGACAAAGGCGTGTGCTGAGCATTGCATTGAGCTGCAGCCGCCCGTTGTTTATATAAACCCCAATTCAGCCTGCATGCTCCTACCCGTCGAGCTTGCCTCCGACCTGGAGCTTATAGTTGTTTGCATGGAGTTGTCACGTCACACAACACGCAATTCAAATATTTCGATGAGCACTCCATGCTTGGGCACGCATTCATATTCACTAGACGCGAGAGCGAGAACATTACTGGTAGTGGTAAAATCCAAGCGTTGCTAAGGACTTCGCATTTCGCATGTTTCGTCACCATCCACCTAGCGCCAGGCTGCATTTAAATATCCAAGCACACGTCTCCGTTGCCTATCAGAGGAAGGGTCGGTAGCTCACTTTGCATATGTGAAGCTTCACCATGTGGCAAAAAGTAACTATTCTTCAACGGTAGCGTATCGTATCATCCCGTTCTGTAGGCAATGTGGCTTCGGGAGAATGTGCCACCTTAGGCGAATAGCGCTCACGATGCCTTGGTTTGTGCCGAGCCATCTTCAAATTGGATGCAGAACGGAACAAACAAAAAGCAAAGAGGGGAGGGATCGCGGCACGACGGAGGTGGCCCCGTCAGCAACTTCATGCAGTAGATAAATATTGCATTAGTAGAGCCTGGGGGGACGGGCTTCATTTCACATATGCAGCAGCGCAGTGTGATAGCAAGTAGCAAGGTACTACTGCGTGGACTAGTAATGGATTGGACAACCAGTCTAAGATCTCAGGAACCTGTGTAGAGAGGCCTTTCAGTAGAGGAGATTGCTCTCCCTCCCCATACCTGACAGAGGTGAGAGGCTTCAAAAATCGCTGGCAGCCCTGCAGAGAGCTGAACCAGACTAATCTTAGCCTCATTCCTCATTGAACTTCTTCCTCCCTCGACACATCCATGCTCGATCCTTGAACGAGGCGTCCCTACAAACGGGGAATACAAAGCGGCGCTACGGCTTGCAAAACTGCAAGCAGCAACAACAATCAACAACCCCAAACAACACCAATCTCGGATGCGCACAGCTGGACGGAAGTGATACGTTATTTTGTTGATTTCTGGTCACATTTCTGGGCAAGTCCCCCAAATGCGATTGTTCATATGCCCAGGAATTGATTGGCAGCAATCTTCTTTGCACTTTTACTAACACCGAACCACGAAAGCAGACCCCGGTACCGTTGGAGGACCAGAAAGCCTGACAACTGAAATCAGCCAGCGACCAACTAGGTAGCCAACTCAAGCTTGGCCCCACATAAACTTTTTGCTTTTTTTATCACTTCCTTTCTCAATTTTTGCAGCAGGCAGGTCCGCCTCGAACTACCCTGTAGCAGTAGCCAATTCTCCACTAGATTGGCGTGTGCCTACCGCCGGCCGCCCAACCGCGTGAGTTGATCGCGTTTTCTCCATCACGACCTCCCCACTACATTTCAATTGGGTGCGCAAAGCCAGAAGCAGCTCTAGCAGGCATTGCTTAGCCAACCCAGTCAGATCCAGACGACCAAAATCGCAGCTGCCGACCTCTCAGGGAAAGAAAAAAAACCCTTACTGACTACTGGTGTGCGCCCGTGGCAGCACCGTGCAATGTTTAATTGAGCAATGGGAGCGCAACAGAGTCAGATGGTGAACGACGACGACGACTTATCAAGTAAAAGAGATCAATCCCCATTTTCATTTGCCGACGACCGTTCCTATCGCGACGAGAATAACGAAACCCTCGAGATCGACTCGTCCCAGCCAGAACAGCCCGTCTTCTCTAGCCAGATACCAGCATCTGCGCGGCGCGACCGTGAGCTCGGCAAGATGAATTCTTCGAAGTCCAAGAAGCGTCGCTCCCGCCGATCTCCCGAGGCCAGCCAAGAAATCCCTCCCCCCTCCTCCCAAGACTTTGAACCGCCATTCGTTAAGCACGGATCGAACGGAATCGAAGAGGAAGAGGACGATGAAGACACGGTCGCTCAGATCAAAGGCGACCCTAGTGTCGAGGACGAGCCCGGTCCGGTCATAGAAGACGAAGAATTCGGCGCCGAGATACTGGAAAAGGCCAAGCGTGAACGACGTCAACGTAAGGAGTTGAAGAAGGCACGCAAGGCAGAGAAAATGCGTCGCTCTCAACTCAAGGCAGATCCTGATGCCATCGACGAGGCCACCGGTTCACAAGACACATCCCAAGTCAATGGTGCGTCTCCAGAAATGCCCAGAGCCAATGGCTTTGTTGCAGTCAACCATCAAGTGCCGGCCACCTCAGGAGCAGTGGAGGCATCCAAACCTTCTAAGAGGCGCAAGCGTCTGCCTGCCGCTAGCCCGGTTGCCGAAGAGCCCACCCAGGACAACGAGAACGGAGTTTCCAGCAACCCAATCCTTCTCACGAGCAGTGCCAATGACTCGACTGTCCCTATATCATCACCCCTGAAACGCAAAGGCCGTAGCTCGTCCGACAAGAAGCAACGCAAGAAGCAAAAGCAGCAGATGGAGAACGTTGAGGAGGAAGACGAAGGTGCGGCAGAGCTGTCAACTCCATTCGCCGATGCTGCTCAGGATATCTACGCACAGCGGCAAAGCGAAGTACAGTCTTCCCCCAGCGCCGCTCGCCTCCAGCGTCGCTCACAATCAAGAGCCAACTCAGCCGAGGCCGAACAGTCTGATGACAATATAGCAGAGCGCATGCAGCCTGATCAGGTTTCTGAGAACGCCGAAGAAGAGGTTGCACCGCAGACCATGGACGTCGATGAGGACAACGACGCGGAGCTGCCTGCCAACAACCATGATGACGAGCCGAATGCAGTGGACGATGCGGTTGACATCGAAACCGAGGACCACCTCGGCTCCGATGACTTGGGCGTGGCAGAGCCAATGGAGATCGACCACGATCCTTCTGAAAACGGCTTGAAAGGGGATGCCGCGCCCACGCCAACCTCAAAGAAGACCGCATCGGGCTCATCCAATGGCTCCGCGTTGCGCAAATATGGTCATCAATCTAGCACCGGACGCAAGCGTCATGCAAAGGCTCCATTCAGCGAAGCTGGGCGTGGCGAGGAAAGCAACCGCCAAGCATTCGAGGAACTGCCCTCCGCCTCTCCTACTGTCAATGCTGCCAAGCGCCGCCGTATACAAGAAGATGATGATGCCGCTTCAGGCCCTTCAAGTGTCACCAAGGCTAAAAGTAACAAAAAACGCGGGGGATCACAGGCACCTAGGAAGGTGCAGGATCCTCGCAAGGGAGAGGAAGTCACTGGAGTCTTCAGTGAATTTGAGCTTCGCAATATCGACAGGGCTCTAAAACAATGGCAGGAAGACCATGATCTTACGGACTTCAAACGCAATGAACTCGTTCACAAGAATCCGCAATCTGCTGAGGCAAGGGAAGCCTACTGTGGTGAGATGTGGGACGCCATACAAGCGGTTGTGCCAGGGCGCAAACGCCAAAAGATTATTAGTCAGTGCCGGCGCAAGTATCACAACTTCTCCGCCCGCGGTGCCTGGACGCCCGAGCAGCACGAAGAGCTTGTTGAGCTTTACAACCAGCATGGGCCCAAGTACCGCATGATCGCCGACACAATTGGCCGGTTTGCTGAAGACGTTCGCGACCGCATCCGTAACTATGTGGTTTGTGGTGATTCGCAGAAAACTGCTACATGGGATGCGCAAGAAGAGCTCAAACTCGCCAATATCATTCAAAGGGCGCTTGACGAAATCCGCACCAGCAAAAGTCTTACAATGCCAGAGCATTCAAGCAAAAAGGCGGAGGATCTCATCGACTGGCAGGGTGTAAGCGAGCAAATGGATCGAACCCGCAGCCGTTTGCAATGCCTGACGAAATGGAAAAGATCAAGGCGGCCATGGACCGCCGAGAGGATGGCGACGTGGACCTCAATGAATCAATGGCGCAACTCATTCAAAACGCCCGGGAGGAGGCGATGAGAATTCCTGCCCATGATCTCTCCAAAATCGCCAAACGAATTAAGGATACAAAAGCCACCATGCATAACCGGATTCCCTGGTCCAGGGTGCATGCCGAGGGCGTCGGAGCGAAGTACTCGCGGCCAGCTCTGATGGTGGCATGGTGTCGCTTGCGTTTGTTGGTGCCCGACTGGGAGGACACCGACCCCAGTGACATTGCAACAGCAGTACGAACAAAGTACCGAGTGGAGAAAGACTTGCAGCTGCCTACCGACATAAACATGGATCAGGAGTACTTGGGGCTGGAGTACATGATTGGCATGCTCCTCAGTAGCAAGAGCAGAGCCCAGAGTCGGCGGAAATCAAGGTCAGCTCACCTCGCCCGGAAGGGTAGCAGTATCCAAAACGGTGATGGCCAAGAGCAGGCCGCAGACGACAACGCTTCGGAGGCGGAGGCTCAGGCTTCAGATGATGACATCGGGGTTGGCCCGTCATCCACTGCCAGGATTCCCAACGATCGCGAGATCGAGGAGTCCGAGTTGGAGGAAGAGGCTCCTCCCGCCGACAGCAGTAAGAAGGCCACCAAAGCCAAGGGCAAGGGCAAGGAGAAGGCTTCCAAAGCAGCCCCCAGTCCGCCCACCAAGACATCCAAGGGCAGAGCTAAGGGCAAGGGCAAAGCCCCGCTCAGCGCGAGCATGGTAGAAGATGAGGAGCAGAGCAGCGACACGGATGCTGAAGATGTTGAAGACATTCCTGCTCGTCGTGTGTGAGTTGGCGACGATATCTCTGCTCGTCTTGAGCAAATGAACAGCGGGGCACCATCGGCGACAGTGCCACCATGAACGACAGCAGGCTCCCGGCGCTAGCTGTAGGAATGGAGGGACGGGTGCTTGCAGCGATTTTATGTTTTTCATTTCACTTCCTTTTATTGCGATTCTCAGTGAGTTCTGGGGCGTTGATAATATCTGTCGAAAAAGGGTGAAGAGAGCGTTAGACCGGGAACATGGGAAATGCACTGTTCATGTTCCTCAGGATGACCGTTTGTGCAAGACGATTGGCATTTCTTTCATCGGTTTATAGCTTATATACAGGATTCATAGGGTTCAGAAGACCGTTGAGTGTACAAGTAGTCTAGGCAATCATTGAATAGGCGGTATTGAAATAAGAGATCCTCATTGTCCGTTGTCATTCTGTCGTCTTGCCTTCATCTACTGTACAATTAAAGTAAGCCCGAAACTGTGCATTCACGACGACACTCATTTTGGCGGATAGTGGTAGCACTACTACTGGTAACAGGCATAGCTGGTAAAAGAGGTGCCCATCATCATTATAGCCAGACGACGGGGCCTTCAGCTGCTATGATAATCTCAGGTACATACGGTGGCACCTAAGGATAAAGACGATGTGTTGGGCAGCGTGTGCTCAACACCTCGGACCCCTATTCCATGATTCAAGCATCAAGGAAAGGAGGTCGGTCCGCGCATATCAACGAGTGAAAGATGACTATGTTAGTACTGGTGTTAAATATATCACAAGTCCACACGATGCTAGCGCTAGACAACGAGACAGACAGCTACTGCTTGCACTAGCTCAAGTGTCAAGACAGACACGATAGCGTCGTGGGGAACTCAGCATTCATAATCAACAGGCTTACAAATGCATTGACCGAGGTGGAAGACGATCCTGCCCCACCAGGTGCCTCGGCTGTCGTGGAGGCGGTCGGGGTCGGGTGTCGCTTCACTCTTTTCCCTTCGAGAGGGAGAACAGAACAGGAGCAGACGCCGAAAACGTTGAACAGGCAAGCCAGCGAGACCTAGAATGGTGGCTGGATGGATGCACAGCCGGATGGAGCTCTCGGGAAATTTCTTAGAGCCAGCAGGCCAGTCGCCAGTTGCCCGCCTCCGCCAGGTAACCCCCCTCCATTACAGATGCATGCTGCTACAGTGGCATTGCATATGCACATCGTGCGTCCGCCTCGGAAGAAACCAAGCGGTGGAATACCTGCCTTTGTACAGACGACCGTCTATCAAGCGGATTAAGGTGCTTATTCTGGCATTCAAGATTCCTGTCAAAGAGCTGAGGGCGGCCGAACGCGCAAGCCGACAAGCGACATATCCGCTAAAGAGAGCTTAGGTCGACAGCGCAGAGAACAGAGAACCCAGCAGAAAAAAAGGCCCCGGGAAGTTTCTACGCAAACTCGTAGACTCGGTCTCCGCCTACTCAATCCGGCGTACACCTCCGTCCCCATTGGCCAATTGACCGCCTGCAAGAGTCAGGGGCTCAGAGACTTTTTCTGTTTCGCATCGGCATCTCTTGGGGATCGGTAGGGAAAGCGGAACAGGGTGCGGGATTATGTAGGTTGCCTGGGCCGGATTGCGCTTCCCTCTTCTGGAATGCCGTCCGTCGTCGACATGGCAATGGAGGGGGAAGTCGTATGCAGAGAGTGGATGACGCCATCTGGTGCTGTGTGTATACATACTACATGCTACATACTACATACTACACGGAAGACGGTGAGACAACGAGGGTGGTGCACGCAATAGGCAACAGACCTGCAGTCACAATGTAGTGGCATGCACTTCCAAAGATAGCACACAGAAGACAGGCTGGCTACCTGAAACCACGAGACCATTGGTGCACTTCGGCATTGATGCGTCCCTCCTTCTAGAAGCTCCTTCCTAGCAAGTGGGTGGATTCCGCCACTGTTTTTGGGATCCTCCGGCCGGCGTTCCCGCCAAAAGCTTCGACCTGCCGCCTCCGTACGTGTATGTGCAGCTAAGTCGCCGGCGCCAGCAACCAGCCAGCGCTCAATGGCTGGCTAGGAATGGCACAAGAGGGAAATGTGGATGTGACGTCGGACTGATGGGGGGGATGTGGATGGACACCAGCCCATATTTTTGGTTCTGCTTCAGGGACCTGCTACTCCCAGGGTCGTAAGTACTATGTATGCGATCATCAGACGACACGTATAGACGTGGCCGAAAAGGCAAAAGAGTTGATTCAAATAGAACCTCGATACCCCTCCTCTCCTCCCGTCCCTTCCTGCCTGTTGTTTTGAACTTTCTTATTCCTCATACCTTGATTCTTCTCTTCCTTCCCAAGCCCAAAACACAACACCATCACGAAACCGACTCAATACCAAATCGATACAAGATGGCTGCTCGCGAAATCCAGACCTTCACCCTCGCCGAGAGGCCTACCGGCAACGTCGAGGTCGGCAAGACCTTCAAGCTCCAGAAGGGCCCTGCCCCTACCGCCGACCAGCTCAAGGACGGCGAGATACTCGTCGAGGCTCTGTACCTGTCCCTGGACCCCGCCATGCGCGGCTGGTTGAACGGTATGTTTCTCCCCCATCCTGACCTCGCCCTCTCGGCATCTCTCTTCCAACCCCCGAGATCCCCCGCATATAGGCACATGTAAACTATGTGTGTTATTGGGTTTGCTGCTGACGTAAGATGGAAACACAGACACCCGATCCTACATTCCCCCGTCCAGGTGGGCGAGAAGATGCGCGGCGCTTCCGTCGCCAAGGTGCTGGCCAGCAAGAACGATAGGGTCAAGGAGGGTGGCCTCGTCACCGGCTTCACCGGCTGGACCGAGGTCGCCATCCTCGACGGCAAGTCCTTCGAGGTCGTTGAGCTGCCCAAGGGTGCAGAGGTCACAGATGCCGTTGGTTGCTTGGGTATGCTTTATATTCCTCCCGGAGGTTACAGACACGACGTACTGATCACTGACACCTTTCTCTTTCCACAGGCATGACCGGTCTCACAGCCTACTTCGGTCTCCTCCGCATCGGAAAGCCCGTCAAGGGCGAAACCGTCGTCGTCTCGGGCGCCGCCGGCGCCACCGGTTCCATCGTGGCCCAGATCGCCAAGCTCAAGGGCTGCCGCGTGGTCGGCATCGCCGGCTCGGACGACAAGTGCGCGTGGTTGAAGTCGGACCTCGGCCTGGACGAGGCGCTCAACTACAAGTCGCCGACGTTCAAGGAGGACTTCAAGACGGCGACGCCCGACTTCGTCAACGTCTTCTTCGACAACGTGGGCGGCGAGATCCTCGACATGGTGCTGCTCCGCGCCGCGTTCCGCGCCCGCTTCGTCATGTGCGGCGCCATCTCGGGCTACAACAACCCCAACAAGGAGGCCGCCGTCGGCATCAAGAACCTGGCCAACGTGACGGCCCAGCGCATCCACATGGAGGGCTTCATCGTCTTCGACTTCGCGGCCGACTACGCCGAGGGCCGCAAGGAGCTCGGCCAGTGGCTCGCCGACGGCTCGCTCAAGCGCAAGGCCACCATCGTCAAGGGCGGCCTCCAGGAGGCCGAGCGCGCCTTCAGCCACCTCTTCGAAGGCAAGAACACCGGCAAGCTGCTGGTCGAGGTCAAGCCTTACGAGGCCAACGTAGGTGCTTCCCGGTTGTAAATGTTTCGGCAGGCGAGCGAGCGAGCAAAGATCTCAAAGCGGTATATATAGAGTGTGTGCTGACTGTTGTGGTGTGGTTGTAGTAAGTGGTTTCCTTTTCCCTGAGAGAGAAAAACAACGATGAATGATGGCGCTTTCCGGGCTTGAAATGAAAGCCAGCGCAGCTTGAAGATGGCTGGCACGAACGACATGGGAGGTTTCTTTGCGGATTTCTCGATCATATTGCATTGTATGGTAGTTCAGGGCTCTTTTGCTTCTTTTTGCATATCACATTACAGGAATGAAATTACGACATCCAGAATCGAGCTTTTGCTTGCACGTGTGACTGTGACTTTTGTATTCAAGACTTCTATCCATTAGTCTCGTAGTAGCCGTCGAAGTTGTGGGAAACATCTCCAGTATGCGGGATAGATATCACATTTGTTACTGCCTGTCAAGCTCTCTTCCGTATAGTGTTACTTTATCCAAGAATTGATGACATAAATGAGGGTGGGCAGAAGAAAGAACAGAACCCCTCGTGAGACTTAATGGACGCCCCACTCAAAAGTTGACCCGCGACGCGCTCAACACCTCGAGCTCTTACAGACGCGTCAAGCTCCAATTCCACCATATTCTTGTGATCATTTCGCCACGGACAGGAACGCGTCTTGGACTGGCAACATTTTGGGTCTTGATGTTATAATGTTTTTTTAATACCACTTTGCTCTGTATCTATACTAGACAATCAGTTATGTGCGCACCATAATTCGCGTAACCTCTGATTTCTAATACCAGTCGTCCTTTTCACAGAATGGACCGCGACGCACCCAACGGTCGGGTAGCCAGCAGGTACGTTTCACTTTCAACCAGACGCAAGCGATTTGAGGGCGATGGCGAGGGGCGCGACTGAGGACCTCGTGGTCAAGAACATACCAGGCTAACATGAAGTCACTTTAGGCCTCAGCTACGCACATATGGCAAGCGCACGACGCCAAGAGACGACAGCGAGCCCCCAGCCAAGAAACAGAAAACCAGCGATGTCGCAAGACCAACGACAACTAGCACGCCGTTCAAGGTCCCTGCAGAAAATCCCGCGCCAGCGTTTGTGAACAGCGTCAAGGCGAAACAGTCCGAATTGCCGGCGCAGCGGTCTATTGAGCCACCGAAGAGAGGCACCATTATGAGTTACTTCAAAGTCACATCTCCGTCTTCTGGGTCCACGACGCCGTGCGAAGTCTCATCCGACATCCTGTGTCCTCCCTCCACACCACCATCCTCGCCGCCTCCGGCCCGAAAGAAGCGGCGGAGGCTGACTACGAAGCCTTCCTACCAAAGAACGCCCGACACCGAGGACGATAGTGAGAGGGACGTATCAGGATCAGCAACAGAAAATGAACCCAGTGAAAGGTCGAGGACTGTGGTTCTCAGCGAAGCCGGCGCCCCGAAACTTAACCAACAAGACAAGAGCAAAGAGTCACGGGCGAATAAAAATACACGGAAGCCCAAGCCCGCCACCGTGCAGACGACGCTGGTCTTGTCCCTAAACGAAACGGGGTTCGTCGAGTGCCAGGAGTGTAATATGCTATACAACTCGCTGCACGAGAAGGATGTCAAACTGCATGCGCGACGGCATGCTGCTGTTTTGCGCAAGGCGAAAATGGGAATGCCGGAGAAGCACTAGAGAATGGAGTAGGATATATGCATTCGGGCATTGGATGGCGTTATGATTGGGAATGAATGGATGATACCATAGAGTCAGCACGCATGAAATCTTGAATTTATTGCATTAGGTCAAAAGCATGCAGCCATTTCTGATTACCGTATAATATATGTTTTTGGCGGTAACTTCACCTATCAAATTTTGTTATGAGGATAGTTGTTCTGGGAGTCACTACGTATACTCTCTTCCGCCCAATGTCTCGTTTGTCTCTTTAAAGATGAACGGGGCCCAGTAGCTGCAGCTAACAGCCTGGGAATACAGACATGGACGTTGGCACTGCCAAGCAGTTAGTGTTTAGTGTTGGCGAGGTTCTTGCCCATCAACCACCTACCACCACTACTGCATGGCTTCTTGGTGTTTTTCTTTTGTTTTATTGTATTTTTTTTTTTTTTTTTTTTTTTTTTTTTTTTTTTTACAGATCCAGTGGCGCAAGGCAAGACATAATTGCATCATATTCGTTTTCCCACCTCGAGACGGCGAGTATTGTTGGTGGTCAATAGGAACTTAGGTTGGTTCAGGGCGCTGGCGGGGCTTAGTTAGTAGCGATAAGCGATAAGATAAGACTGTCGAAAAAAGTTCTGGGACATGGGAATAGCGTCGTCAATCGCTACCAATTAGCTGCGTCTCTCATCCACTTCCTGGTCAATTACACCCAAACCCAGCCAAAATGCCGAAGCCACGCTCAAAGCGCCAAGCCATCCGAGAGGAGCGGAAATCGAAGCGTCAAGAGAGGGACGACGAGAATGCCGAAGCCGAAGAACGCCAGGCTGCCAAGCGCCAAAGAATAGACGAAGCAGGCAACGCCAATGCCGAGTTCCAAGAATCCGGAGAGAATGGCGCCGGGCAAGGATTCGAGCAGGGCGGCCATGAGCAGCCTGAGAAGGAATTCTTTGGCATGCTTACCGACGAAGAGCAGGAATACTTCCGCTCCGTAGACGAAGTGCTCGACGTCGACGAATTCCCATCCCAAGAAGACAGAGACATCTACCTGAACAACGTCTTTATCGAGGCACAGGGCAAGGAACTGAAGCTGGCCTGCAGCCAGTCGTGTTCGCGCCTGCTGGAGCGCTTGATTCTCATGTCCAACACGCGCCAGAAGAAGAAGCTCTTTGAGCAATTCGCGACCCATTTCCTCAACCTCTTGCAGCACAGATTCGCCAGCCACTGCTGCGAGACGCTTTTCCTACAATCCGCGCCCATAGTCACGCGCGAACTCACCGGCGAACGGGACGATGCGCCTATAGAAACCGAAGACCAGCCATTGCCTTTGATGGAGGAGCTGTTCCTTCTCAGCCTAGACGAACTTGAGGGCCACTTCAGCTACCTTTTGACGGATCGATTCGCCTCCCACAGCATACGGGTCCTGCTGATGATCTTATCTGGCCGACCTTTGGAGGAGTCTTCAACAAAGACCCTTATTCATAGCAGACGGAAAGAGAAGATATCGGTGCCGTGGATGTCGAGTAACACGGTTGACGACAAAGACAGCACCAACGCGCAAGCTCGACCTGTCCCATCTGTCTTTACGTTAGCGGCGAAGAAGATTATCAACGATTCTACGGCCGGTATGAATGAGACAGCGTTGCGAGTTCTCGCGACACACCCTACAGGCAACCCGGTCCTTCAATTGTTACTGGAGCTCGATATTGCCCTCAACCCCAAAAGCGACAAAGAAGGTGGCGAGATGACACTCCTCTGGCGACTTCTTCCCGGTGCGCCGAATTCCCTGAAGGAAGAGAAGTCACCAGCCAATGACTTCGTAAACGCCATGCTTTACGATCCGGTCGGATCTCGTCTTTTGGAGACCCTAGTCACCCACTGCCCCGGAAAGGTCTTCAAGGCCATGTGGAAGACTAACCTGGGACCCCGTATCCAAAGTCTTGTTCGCAACGATATTGCTTCGTACCCTGCGATCCGCATGTTGAACCGTGTCGGCAAGGAGGAGCTCGTCGCTGCTATGGAGAAGATCTTCCCAGAAGTACCCAAGCTCGTCTCCTTGTCCCGGTTCAATGTCCTTAAGACGTTATTCGAGCGTTGCCAGGTTCGCGAGGCTAAGGCCGAGACGGAGTCACTCATGAAGGCTCTTATCAGTGCCTTGGGTCGGGACAAGAAGGAACTTGTCCCGAAGCTCTGCATTCCCACGCCCGATGAGAACGATGGCAAGAAGGGCCAACCGTCCATCTCGAAAGCCCAATCGGTGATTGCCTCCCACGGATGCCACCTTACTACGACGCTACTTTCGATTCCTGGTTTACCGGCAACATCAATACAGAAGTCACTGCACAGCTTACCGCATGAAGTGCTTCTGAGCCTTGCTACGTCGTCTGCGCCAACCGCCCACGTCCTTTTGGCCGCCTTCACCAGCCCTTCGCAGGACAAGGTATTTCACAAGGCGCTCGTGGCGGCGCTGCTACCCCATACCCTGGAGCTTGCGCAGTCGCAGCACGGCAGCAAAGTTCTCAGCTCCATCATCTACATGCCCTCGAAGAGCGAGGGCATCATGTTAGCGTTCCATCTCAAGGAGCAGATCATGACAAGACTGAGCCAGCACGAGGCTGAGCTGCGCGAGACGTTTGAGGGCCGCAAGGTCTGGCGGGCGTGGCAGGGCGACATGTACAAGACGCGGCGGGTGGACTGGATCGCGTGGGCCAAGGAGGTCGACGACCAGTCCGGCCCCGCGGCGGAGCCCATCTGGAAGCGCAAGGCGGTGGCGGAGAAGGAGAAGGCGGCTCCCTCCAAATCGGCTCCCCGGCCGAAGAAGCTGGGCAAGGGCGACGATGCGGATAACCCGAATTCGGTCAACATAGAGGACGGGCGTAGGGAGAGAAAGAAGAAGAGAATGGCGGCGGCAGCTAAGGCTGAGGATACTGAGATGAGCTAGGTAATTGTTGAGCGGTAGTTTATGTCACAAAATAGATATCCGAATGATTCAAATTGGAAAAACATTGAAGCAACGATGTACCCAGTTGTATCATTATATTACTAATTGCAGTAGCTATTGATCAACGCTGTCCTTCTCTGAGAAGGATGATGATGAGGGGGGGACTCCTCGTCAGACGCTCAACTTGTCATCGGCGGTGTTGTCCCCCTTTGACTTTGAGTTTCTCTGGCCAGCTCCCTTGACCGTTCCAGCTCCCTTGGTAGCCCTAGCTCCCCTATCTACTTCCCCAGACTTAGTTGAGGCTCGGGTTCTCATCTTCTTCAGGGGTTTTTCAAATGAGGAGTTGCCATTGAAGGTGTGGGTTTCATCTTCCACTCGCCATATAGTTGGGTGACTTCCCCGTTTGCTATTAGATGGCTAAGGGTATATTACCAGTTCTTCTTCAGCTTGTCGTCATAAGGTGTCATGAACCGGCTCGTGGCAGCTGGGGTGCTGCGAGAGGGTGTGTATCGGATGCAGGACGGACCTCAGTTGCCCAGAGCCACGTAAAATGTACCCTCCGTCTCAGCACGCTCCGACAGTCGCCTTAATAAACGGCACGATAGATGATATGTCCCGATACAGAGGCGCCTGTTAATTAGGGCGCGAAGGTGGGCAATGTCCTGATCCTCCTGATCGCTAAGCGCCTTATGTAAGCGAGCTTTCTCCGCTATATAGAGTGCCACCTCTAGACCCAGGATCCCTTCCTCACCTGGCGAGGTTCTCGCAATCTTTGCCCATGACCGTAAGTATCACGTCGCAGACGCGGCTTGTGGGCTTTGATGGTTCCATCGTGGGTCTTGGTGTAATGCTAACTGATGGTTTGACAGATAACCTGGTCGAATCCCAGGTTTTGATCTGTTCCCAAAGGACTTCTCGCGTTATTCTGAGGGCAACAGAACTACTCGGTAAGCTAGAATACGTATGGTAGATTCAGGAGCATTTACAACTTATCATTAATACGTGAGCATTAGGAAGGGTTGAGAAATGTTGTGTGGCTGCTGTATATAACTATGAAAAGGTGAACTTCGTGTTGATACAAGAGCCGAATATTCCATAGCTAACCGTACCCAGGAGTATCTGCAGTTCTTTACATACCCCAACGGCACGAAGGATGATCCGCCCCAACGCAGAGGCGCCTGGCAATCATTGAACGGCGGTGGGCAATCTCTTAACCCTCCTGATCGCCAAGCCCCCGCAGTCGAGCTTTCTCGGCCATGCATAACGCTAGCTCGAGGTCTGGTAGGCCTTCATCCTCCATCAACTCAGTTAACTCTCTGAGTTTGTCGATAGCCACATGGGTGACGGCTCCCTATAGAATTGGGTCACTTCGTCTCGAAGTACCCTCATCCTTGCTTGGCGCGTTTCAAAGGCGCGATATGACTACCTCCTGATGAGCATGAGCAGGCTCATACAATGTAACACAACTACTCGATAAGCAAGAATACTTACAGTAGATTTAGGAGCATTTTACAGCTAATTACTAAGAATTGAGACTCAAAGAAGATTCATGAATAGTGAGTGACTGCTGCGTATAAAACTATCGCCGGTATGGCATTGCACTTATAATGCGATTAAGAGATACTACCATCAGTAAAGTACGATTGGGAGAATAGAATTGAGAAAAGTGATGGATTGAAGAGGAGGAGTATTGGGCGGAAGGCTCAATCCCTTATCCAGTGCCCATGTACGCACTGAAATACCGGTGGAGATCATGGCTCCGGTGAAAGCTGTCTCTTGAAGGTTCCAAGTTCGAACTTCGTCAAGCAGAATCTGAGATCATCTTTCATTTGCTGCTACGTTCCGTCGTCGAGCGAATTGTACCATCCTTGTGCGTCCCCCTTCAGCAATTGTCGGAAATTGCTGAGAAACAGTTTCTATGCCCAATTGTGGCTGTAAGCTGTGTGCCTCACAACCCAAGTGTCGATAGGTACCATGTCTCGGCCAGTTGAGAGCAGTATCCCTTTGTATTCCGGGCCCAGTACGTGTCTGTGGGGTTCTTTATATGCTCTAACGACACGAAGGATGTTCTGCCCCGATACAGAGGCGCCTGACAATCAGGGCGTGATGGTGGGTAATATTCTGACCCTCCTGATCGCCAAGCGCCTCATGTAATCGAGCTTTCTCTGCTATGCAGAGTGCTACCTCTAGGCCCAGGATCCCTTCTTCCTCCATGACACCAACAAGCTCAGAGAGCTTGGCGATGGTAGCCATCGCCTCCTCGTTGGTAGGCCCAACGAGGACGTGGTGTTGGGTAATCTGAGCTCGCAGGGCTTTCATTCTTGCTCTACGCCCCTCGGATGCACCGTGTATCTCGCTGCTAGGCGAGCAGACGGTGCAGCAGCAAGCAAACTGCTAGTTTGCAAGTCGCTGGCCACGCTCGCCAGCGTTGAGATACACGTTCTCTTGGTGGTAACTAATGGTTACCTCCTCGTTTGGTGCAATGTCTCGTAATGCGTGAAGAGTGATCAAGTGCGTTTCGTAATTGAAGTACACGAACGCGTTGGGGATACAACTAGATAGGAAAATATCAGACGCAACTCATAGTTATTTTGCTCAACATTAGCGGTTTACTCACTCGTGATTGATTGCGGCAATGGTGGGTGATAGGGCACATCCAACACCAGCCCCTTCGAGACTGTTTAGTTGCGCGATAAGCCGGAGCCGAGCCGTCGTCACCGACTCCTGGTTGCGAACACGGTCGTTGATCATTAGCGGTACCATGTCGAACCGCCCGGCGTGGAAGCGAGTGAATAAGCTCTGCGAGGCTGGCGGCAGAGATGCGAAATCTTGATCGATAGTATCAATCAAACCCTCGCGAGTTTCATCGAGGAGTATGGGCGACTCCGACAATATCTTGAGTCCCTTGGAGATTCGGTGAGTTGCAAAGACACCGAGCCCTCGTTCGGGCAATGCGCAGCTTCGGATATGCACATTGTAATTGATGGGTTGAGCCAAATCGGAAGGTCTCAGAGGGACGCCGGAGGGTAACATTCTGGCTGGAGTAATGAGGAAAGGCAAGAAAAGGTGGCTTGCGATCGTGCAATCTTTTGTTAATTCTTGCAAGGATTAGAAAGAGGTTGGTTTAGAAGTTGCGGTGAACGAGGAGGTGTTCAACTGAAAATACACGAGAAGACTTTTCAGAAGTAGGGCAACAATCGGAATGACCTAGGAGATAATTTGCTTATAGCATTCAATGCCTGGCCATTGATTGTGAGTGGGCAAAAGCCCGTTTCACTTATAGGTCACCATTCAGGACACTATAGAGATAAGTATTTTGACTCATCTCATACCCTTATTTATGGTTGCCTCTTAGTATTTGAATCAACTTCAGGGGCATTGCTCAGATGATGTTAGCAGCATTAAATATGCAATTCTTTGCTCACGATACAGATATAGAATACGTGCTATAATAACCATCTTATCTAGCTTCCAGCTACAGGATATGGAATACGCTGATTCAAGGTGATCCAGTGTAAATTATTTATAGTGACTTATGAATTTCATAAGTACACGTGTATGTTTGGTGTATGATTCAGAGGACAAATGTAAGCTTCTTGTGTTCTGACTGTGACTTGCTTAATGTTGTAGCTTTGCAACCAGTGTTTTACGTTATTTGAGCAGAGTGATAAGAATCTAGTTTGAATACCAAATACCACCTGCCACGTCATATGTTTGCGCCTCGCACTATAGAAAAGCATTGTGTATAACTGAATAATTTGACCTCAAACTAAGACTACAGTCGCAAGAGGTAACAGAACAAGACATGTGGGCAATGCTGTCGGACGACGAGTAGGCGAAGCAAAACAACAGTATGGAAACAGCATCCATGGAAACCGACATGCGCCGTCTATCTAGTTTGAATCCGATGCTTATCGTTCCCACGTGGAGGTGAGACATAGAATCTGATGTCTCGGCCTTTTTCAGGGGTTACTAGCCAGGGGCCATACTCAAATCGGATGTTTGTTTAGAAGTGAGAGATTTAGATGAACGTGCAGATTCAATCCTAGCCTATTCTGGTCAGGGTTCTGTGAGGTGTTACTAAGATTCCAGACCCCATCTACAGGCGATACTCTGAGGGAGAATTAACCAATTCGGCCCTTTCTAAGAAACATCCACTCCATCGGCGTAGATGGCATGCAGAAAGGTCGCCGACCATCAAGACCCGAGAATCTGGTAAGCCCTTGTGCACCCAATCTGACCACATGGCAATGCATTATCTATAGCCTTTGGTGCGAGGACATGTTGCTGCAGAGATCACAGGAGATTCCCAGCCGTCACCGCCGCAGCACCATGTCGTTGAGTAGAATAGGCATGATCGCTAAAGCTATAAGTAGCATGTGCCATGTTACCCAAGTTGTAGATCTCGATGTGCATCACCCATCAACACTCATTCCACTTTCCTTTCCGACGCTCTCTACAGTCACTCTTTCCCAACTATTAGCCCCTGAAAGCAGCTATTGCGTGCCCACTTTATACATCATGTACACCCTACTCGCACTCCTCGGGCTGCTGCCCCTCTCTGCCATCGCCGTACCGGTAGGCAATGGCGTCATGGACGTCGGAAGCCCCGAGTGGCTGAAGAAGCTCCAGGATGGCATGTTTCTCAAGAAGGACGAGCCGTTCTGCAAGGCCAACGTGGCCGTCGTCAAGGCTCTCCTGAACGAGCCCGGCGGCACGAACTACTGCTCCAATGTTTTGAACATACCAGCTACAACGCAGTGAGTCTTCATTCTGGGCGAGGTGGACTGAGAATAGTTACTGATTCTACGAAAACCATAAGCACAACCACGGCCACTGTCTACGTCACACCGTCAGTTGTGCCTGTGGGAGTCTTGCCTGTCGTGACGGGTCCGGCTGCACCTGTTGTCCCGGCTTTGACCACCAAGGCGGCCGATCCAGTTGCTACCTCATCAGCGGAGGACCCAACGACAAGCTCCGACGCAACTGTCCCAGCGACGAGCTCAAGTACCGCTGCTCCCATTACAAGCTCGGCATCCGAGAAGCTTATCACGAGTACCAAGACGATGATGCAGACCATCAACGTTGATGTGACCGTCACCGTTCCAGTAGTCCAGGTAAGTTAACACCAAACCATCATCCACTCACTTCCCATCTCCTACTTTCAACTGCTGACCACGATCCCCTCTTCCCCCAGACCGAGACCACGACGACCACCGTCACCTCGCAGAACCTCCTCATCTGCCTAAGCACCGCCATCAGCGCCAAGGCCCAAGCTAGTGCTGGAGCCGGAGTTGCCGGAGGAGCAGGTGTCGGCGCGTCAGCAGCGCTGACCGTCGGCCTCCCGTCGATCCCCACGGGCTTCCCCTTCAGCGCTGGCAAGAGAGCCAGCGACCCCCAGTATGGCCTCAAGCCCGTCTGCCTGCCGGACATCTGGAGCGACAAGGAGATTCAGGAGGCCTGCAAGTGCCTCGCGCTCCCGCCGCCTTCGTGCACGACCACTGTTACTGCGATGGACCTTACGCGCGCGACCTCTGCTCCCAAGCTCCCGGTCGCCGGCGCCGCGGGTCTCGGCGGCAGCAACAAAGGCGGGAACGGCGGCGCTTTGGGTGGCCTCGGTGGTGTCACCGGCGTCCTTGGCGGGATCCTCCGCCGCATCACCGGTGAAGACGATGAGCGGTGCTCGACCGTGACCTCGACGGCGATGGCGACCAACTCGATGACGGTGACGAGCGTGTCGACGGCCACCAAGGTCGAGACCGCCTACGCGACGGCGACGAGCATTGTGCCCAACGGTCTCGCCTACAAGAACTTCACGCACCCGTTCGTGGCGACCGACCCGGCCAACGACAAGTTCACCTCGGCTTTCTTCAAGAAGCGCACACCCGTTGCTCAGGGCACTCTCAGCGGCCTCTCGTTCGCCACTCCGGACTGGCCCTCCACCGATGCTTTCTCGGCCTCTGGGAACGGCAGGCTTTCTATCCCGGGCCTCGCGGGCGACGTTGAAAGCACCCTCGACACCGCGTTCATGATCCAGGCCTTCTTCATCGCGACTGTGTCTGGCGAGTACACCTTCGCTTCTCCCGGGGAGAACATTGACAACTGGTAAGTCGCTCTTCCACCCCCTCTGAACACGAGATCTACCCGATACCGGTAACTAACAGCAAAAATCACAGGGGCATGCTCTGGCTAGGCGAGCCCGCCTACTGCGACTGGGACGACGCCAACGCCGCCTTCTTCGCAAGCCGCACGGCGTCGGCCAACCCTGTGAGCGGGACCGCGACGCTGACGCTGACCGAGGGCGATGCCGTGCCGCTGACCTGGCTATGGGGCAACGGCGGCGGCGCCGCGCGCAGCTACCTGAGCATCCGCCTGCCAGACGGCACCATTGTCGACGACGGCGACATGAGCGCGTACTTCATCCGGGCCTGCAACGACGGTGTTTTCATCTGAGGGGGAAACGATCTTCTTCTTTGTCGCTCATTTACGACTTGACTTGCTACTTCTTCTGACGACTTTCATGAACAACCGAAAACAACTTAGGACTATTACTAATAACTACTTGATTTGGCAGCCCCCTTTTCATTTTGGGGGCGGCTGTTAAGAGGAGCGCGACGTGGATAGGGAAAAGAAAACGGTTAACTACACTTTTAATACTATACTTAATCATTTGTAATGATTACAATTTGGTTTCATTTTTGGAGCAAAATGTCCACGCCCATGATTGGATGAGTGGTGACATGATGGACAACAAAGGACACAGATATCAATTTGGTCTTGGTGCACTCGATGGGGAGGTTGAACTTTTCCCTCGTCACTTCTTCGGACGAAGCAAATAGTAAACAAAAGCCAGAGACCGCAGTTAAAGAGCACGCAGAGAGATCCTAAGCGAACGCGATGTTCCCAGCCTTGATCTCCTTCTCCGGGATACCAGCGAACGGGTCTTGCCCGTCGAACGAATGCCTCTTCCGCTCCGCCTTCGAAAACTGGGTGATGTCGAACTGCCTGCCGCCGAACTTAGGATAACCCTTCTTCAAAGCCGTGAAGGTCTTCTTCCAGCCCCAGAGGTCGGCCTTGGCCTGTGCGGCCAACGGCGGGATGCCGCCATCGTCCTCCTTCTCCTTCTCCAGCGCCGACACGAGGTCCCCGGCGCCGAACAGACCCGACGAGGCAAGGTCGATGCCGGCCTTCTTGGCGTACGCGACGGTTTGGGCGCGCCAGTCCAGCTCGTCACCCTGAATGAGCATGTCGGTCAGCCCCTTGGACCACTCGAGGTACCAGGCCATAATCAGCGCGAGGTCCTTCATGCGCGAATCGGCCTTCAGTTCGCCGGCGCGGTCCAGTTCGTTTAGCATGCTGAGGAGCATGGAGCCGATTCCCTTGACCGTTTGACTGATGCGATCGGCATCGTCGGCGCCTTAAAAAAGGGTCAGAAAGGGCATCGACGGTGACGACAATGGATACATACCGAACCAGAGGCTGAGGTCTTCGCCCGCCAGCCAGTGTACGGCAGCAGCGACCACGGCCCACATGTGGTTGATGGTCTCCTCGTCTCGCTGCTTCTTCTTGAACTGGACATCAAAAGCAACAAACATGCGCTCGACGATTTCCTGCAAGCCCCACCCATGAAAGTCAGTGTAGATGTGCATACCGAACGCGTCCGAGTCGCAGAAATCCGCTGCCTCAGACCAACCGATAAACAGAGTCCACGTCTTCCAGAACGCAACCCATTTGTGCTCCGGGTGCTTTTCGGCGGGCTCGCCCAGCAGCTTCTTGTCGCGCTGCGCCAGATAAAGCTTCTCGATCTCCTCCTCGTCGGCTCCGGGTCCGCCGGCCTCGTTCTCGAAGTCGGATCGGGGCCGGGCGACGCAGTACCACCCAAAAGCTCCTTTTCGGGCGCCGCTCCCTGGGGTGCCTGAGATGAATGTAAGAACTGCTGCCAATTGCCCGCCACGAAACTACCTTGACTAATATAGATGGACAATGGAGATTAATTGGGCTGGTCAACTTACCTCGTCTCCGCTGTCCGGCGGTGTTTCAGCGCTCTTGTTGGTCTTTTGCCGCTTGTCGCTACTTGTCGACGCTTGATTAGCGTCCGACTCAGCCCGTGTGTGCTTCTTGGGAGGCATCTTCTCGTCGGTTTTTGAGAGATTTCGGGGGCCCTTCTGATGAATGTGTATAATGGACTATGTGCAGGGTAAAGTCTGTGATATGGTTTGACGGGCTCTCCAACGCTCTTTATCGACTCGAGTTTGTTGACGCCACGACGTCACAAACACTGGACTGATCGCAACGCGTCGAGTTTGAGAATCGATGTCACGCTAAAAAGCAACCCCTAACAGCTGATTCAACGCCTGGAAGCTAGGGCCAACAGGTAATACGCTCTTGTACTTTTGCGCAACGCAGCCCTATAATATTTCGTGAGGGAGTGCGGATGCCAGGAATCCCATGCTACTTTCGCAAAGTGGCACCATTTGCGTCTCCCTACACAATGTGAACTCGTGATGTCTATACTTGAATACACGACAAGGTGAGCGCAGACAAGTCAGATCATCCGCCCAGATCTAGAACTGCCCGGCATGTTAGTGTTGTGTGCTCCGCAACCCCTCCTGACTGGGGAAAAGGTTCGGAGCATAATATCAGATGAAAACATCGTGACATCACATCAACGTGTCGAGCATCGTGCTAACCACCACTGCTGCCCATGACTGGTTTTCCATCGCCCTACTGTACATAGGGGGGAAGATGTGTTGGAGCATGAGCGATTTTTGCACTGTTGGCGTTTGAAGAAAAGCAATCTGATCGACAACTTGATACAAGCAATGAAATGCCGTTACACATGATCGGCAGTTAACGAAACATAATGCTGGGACTGCTTTAGCATATTGTCTCATCACGGGTCGCCGTCAAACACGACCGAGTCCCAGTTCCGCCGCTTAGCAGACCTATCGGTCTCGACGGTATCATGCCGATCCCGCTTCTCGGGACTTAGACCCGAAATTCCAGAGCCGTGCTTGCCTGTGCCATCGTCGTCACCACCATCGGGGCTACAGAAGCCCAGATCTTCTAAGTCGTCGGAGTCATCGTCCGGGTCTAGCAGCATATCTAGATCGCGGTCCACTGCCGCCTGGTCTTGTTCCTGGTCATCGGGATTAGAGTGCACGTGAAGGCTGCTGCTGCCGTCACCATGGTGCCCGCCAGCAGATCCTAAAGGATCCGGGTCATCGAGCAGATCTTGAAATGACTCTGTTTCCTGCTGGTGGTGTGCGTGGTGAGCTTGCAAATGGGTGCCGTAAGAGCCGTCGGAGAGTGAGCTGTGCGCTACGTGCGGGCTGTGATGTGACGGGATGATATGCGGTGGATCAAACGCGTGAAAATGATGGTGTTGGCCATGCTGATGAGGCGCCTGGGAAATTATTTGAGGATCTATTGGTTGGTAGAGAGCATTGGCATCGTCATGCAGCCCAATCAATACCGAGGCAGCCTGCGCGGCACGATGGACTTGGGTCATGTGGTCATGGGTTTGGTCCTGCAGCATCGGGCTGTGGGACTGCAGGACGGAGCTGTCGTGCGCTTCCAACGGGTGCACGGGATTCAGCAGCGAGGCAATGTCACCAGGGTTCGCGTAAGGGATTGCATTGGCGTGGAGTGCTGTCATGGAGTGTTGTTCAATGGCACCAATGCCAACCGCCTCACTTGGCGTCGGGAGTGGTGAGAAGCCGACTGAGTCTGGCGTCATATCGAGATCATCTAGGTTCGCCCCCGGAACTCCTCTCCTCTCTAGGACGGACGCTGACGCCGGGACTTTGCTTGATTCCTTGCATTCGGGACAGAGTCTAATTACATCGGATACCGTTTCTTTGATGCGGCTCCAGTGGTACCGCTCGGCAATGGTGGCCGTGGTCTTGTTGATGCCCGAGTGGCTCCCACCCTCGTGCATGCGCTTGGCGATGTCCATCTGCAGCGCCGGGTCGCTGATGACCTCCTTGCCCTTGAGCATGAGGACGTCGTTGTCGAGCAGTTTATAGTGTGTCGCGGCACTACGCAGCCTACTCTTGTCGGCACGGTTAGATCCGTCTGGGTAGCGGCCATGCTTGAGGTAGAATTTGATCTTGTCGAAGCGGTCTTCACTCACCGGCCCCTCGGCGTCGTCCCCGACGAGGTCGCGCCCGTAGATGATGGCGTCCACCAGCCGGTCCGGGTAGGACTTGAGCCGGCCGCAGCCCTTGACGCGGCCGATGCGCTTGAAGCCCAGCGCATCCCAAATCTTGCAAGACGCCACGTTGGTCTCGTAGACGAGGTTGAAGACGGAGTAGGTGTACCCCAGCTTGGGCGCCCAGTCGATGTAGCTCTCGCCCATCAGTCGACCTGCGCCGCGGTTTCGCGAAGCATCGGTGACCAGGAAGCCAGCGTTGCAGACGTGGCTGCTCCGCCCGGGGTAGTTGGGCTTGATGTAGAAGCTGCCCATACATTCCTTGGACCAATCCTTCCCCTCGGTGACATCTTCAGGGCTGGTGATGTCGCCGAGGAGCATGATGGCGGCGAAGTTCTGGAACCAATAGGAAGAGAACTTGTCGCAGGGCATGGGGTCGATCATTGGGTATGTATCGCCTCCTTCCACCTCTTTGGCTAATTGGTCCGACAGATACTTGAGCAAAGTGGGCGGCACTTGATCCTTGGACACGAAAGGCACGATGGTAGCCACCGTCTGACGGTCCCGCAGTGTCACTTGACGAGGGCGGACATCGGAAGGCAGGGCGGGATTGCTCGGATCGGGATAGGGGAGACTGCCAGAAACTCGGTGTATGGTTGGGCTCTCCGGGTCATCCAACATGGCCGGCATTGTGTATGTCTCTTGGCCGCGCCAGAGCCGCCAAGTCAACGAGACTGGAAGTCTGGGATCAGCAAGAGTTGCATTTTACATCTCCGAGGCTCTCTACAATGGCAATGACAGGAAAGATGCCCATTGGGCTGGATACAAGCTGCTGCCATATCCTCAGCTGCTTAGCTCGACTCGGCTCAGCCCAGATGGGCCTTTCCTGGTTGCCTGGCTTACAAAACAAACAACTCGAAGTCGAAGCAACGCCCAAGGTGCACACTTACTTCGAAGAAAGGCGGTGCGAGCGCGAAACACCTGAAGACACACTCACGTAATGTGGATGCAGCTGCACAGTTGCAAGGTTTCCTGATTGCGTCGCTGCTGTTCTGAGATGTTCGTGGTGATAGATTGTGCGTAGGCGGGGTAGGTAGGCGGGTAGGTAGGCAGGCGGGTAGGGAAGTCGGCAGCTAACCAACCACTGATTGCTGCCTCTGCTGTCTATGCGTCACAACAGCGATAAGATAGCCATCCGTGATCGGAGGACTGCGACATGCCGCCATCGACATCAACATCAACATCCGACACGTTCACCGTCAATATTCCACAACGCAAACGTTTGATATGCAACTCGATCCGCTAGTGCGTGTCTGAGTCTTTGTTTACCCCCGGGGACTCTCCCAATCATTGGGCAGTCAGAGGGCGTCAAGTATGCCCAACTTGACCACTGTAACTCGCTCCCTTGGCCGCGAAAGCGTGGCACGTGGTAAATGGAATCTGAAGACCCATCATGGCCAGCTTCTCCACCTATATGATAGATGATGTAATGCTGTTAGCTGTTGCCCATCGCTCAGTGTGCTACACTCGGAGAGCTCGGAGTACGAAGCTTCGCGCGTAGAACATGGCCGAAACGCGTGCGCTGGACAGCATACTCAGTGCTGATGCTATGCGATGCGGGGCATCGTGGCATCGTCAGTTGACCGGGTGCCCCGCGCGATCGTGAGGCGTGCTGGCCCTGATACCTTCTCGAAACAGGTACTAGACTCCGTTTCTACGGCAGCAATGCAGGTTTCTTTGCTGGGGGATGACGCCTCGGTCCATATAGGCAATCAGCTGCTGCTATATTTATGACTTATGGGCCGAGATTGATAAGAAAGAGTGGTGGAACAGACCGCTAGAATGCCCTTGCGCTTAGCAGGCTTCTGGTATGGCCACCAAGGTCGGGCTGCAAGCTGGAAGACATGTGCGCCATTCGCGGAGCAACACGATGCGACCCTGGCGATCCCAATGCAGTCCAATGATAGCCAGCCAGTCCATTCTCGATCAAGATAGCGGTCTGGCGCGGTGTCCGAGACGAGGCTTGGCGGGTTGCTTGTGGTTTCAAGGCGAACGTACCTGAGGGGTGTGGGGCTGGATGGGATTCTTGGACTTTGGGGTCGCTGTCCGACATGCGCGGCGCTGGAGGCGGTGGGGGAAGTGCAGCCACTCACGATGCCGCATCTCGAGATGCCCCGACGGGTCAGATCCGGGAAAGCCCCCACCTCCCACACGGGATAGGCAGCCTGCCTTTCTCTCCAGCGTTTCCAACTGCACCACTCCGCGCCAACACTGCCTGCCCAAGTGGCATAGCCGCTTGACCGCCAGGACAGCGGTCTGCACATGCACAGGACCTGGCAGAATCGCGATACTCGCCCAGCAATTGGATGTGCCATGCTTCCATGTTCGGAAAGACTGGCATATAAGTTGGCGAGGAGATGACCTTCCAGTTTCTCCTTTCTCTTATTCCTCCACATCACAACACAGTTCACAAGGCAATCCAACGATCGATAAACATCTCCCAGGATCTTCTGGTCCTCATATCAAGCTTGTATATCTCTATATACCTTGCTTGTACTAAGCCACCATTTCACAATGGCCGCCGCAGTTCTCATTCCTCTTTCCACCATCAACCAGAACGGCGGTATCCTTCCTGCTAGTGCTTTGACCCAGCATGTTCCTCGCCATGGCCGCAGCCGAGGCATGAGCATGAAGGGCAAGAGTGCCAAGGGACGAAGCTACAGCATCGTCGAGGACTCGGACGTCACTGTTGCCAAGGCCGTCTCCTTCCTTCTCAAGCGTGCCGTCAAGGCCGACGAGGTCGCCGAGGCCGAGCTGAGCGACGAGGAGAATGACTATTTGATAGCGGACGCCGAGGGCTGGGTCTCGGTCGCTGATCTCGTAAGTGCACTACACCCATGTCTGTTCCACACGAAGTCTCATACTAACGATACTGCCCTAGCTTCAACATCCCAACCTGACAGAGCTCAGAGTTGACCTTGAAGGCGTACAGCAGGCTGCAGCATCCATAAGGGCACGCTTTGCCCTTCGCCAAAAGCCCGACACTGACGCCGGGCGGGCGGACAGCTACCAGGTCCGCCAGAACGGCAAACGGACAAGCCTGCAAGCCCCCGTCCTCGAGGGCACTCCCCTGACTAAAGACTCGGCCAACCTGCCCGAGTACGCTGTCTACGAGACTACCTACCAAGCCTACCCCCTTATCCTAGCCTTCGGCAGCATCAAGCGCGCCGACGGCGCCACCCACTCTCCCTTTTCCGCCAGGGATAGCGAGGCTTCCGCCCCCAGCCGCGCCGACGTGAGCATCTGGGTGCACCTGCCCACCGTTCTGGAGCAGGCCCCTGAGATCACCTGGCAGTTCACCACAACGGGCGCCCTCGTGACGTCGGAGGCGGTCCCCAAGGCGCTCTGGAAGCAGGTCGTCGGCCGCCGCCAGGACGTTGGCCTTCTCCTCGAGGACGGCGAGGTCCGCAAGGAGATTCCCGACTACCTGCGCGGCAAGGGCGGCAAGGGCAAGGCCAAGAAGGGCAAGGGCATGCTCCGACAGGAAGGCCGCGTCGTCGCTAGCAGCGAGTCGGACAGCAACAATGACGAGGAGGAGATGTAAACGGAGAGAAAGAGAGAGGGCGGATTTATGATGATACCTAGATAGAGATGACATTACGACTCATTAGAGCAGACGAACACACATACACAGATAGTTAGTAGATGCCGAAAACAAAAAGCATCTAGGCCACGGGGGCCGAACAATAAAAGATACCCGTTCGCGTTCTAAAAGCAATTCTTATACGGACTGATAGCTGCATTTGTAAAACATACTCAGCCGCTGGTAGAGAGAGGTATCTTCTACTGATGATCTCCTAGGAAAAGGAGGCGAAAGAGAGTGGAGTCGAGATATTCACATTTTTACTTAGCTACATGATACAAGTAAACGATTCATGCTGCGAGTAAGCAATAAGTAAAGACTTCCACTTTCTGAGAGCCAAAAGCCAAAAAGATCCAGTTGTGCGATGCAATTTGCTGTGACAAGAGTGGGATTCGAACCCACGCCAGTTTCCTGACTACGATGTTAGATGAATCGGGACGATCTATCCTGAACGTAGCGCCTTAGACCGCTCGGCCATCTTGCCATTCCAATCGCTGGGCTAATGATGGAATTGTTGCTGCTTATTGAAGTAATTACTATGGGCATCGCCGAACACGCGTTCGTTCAACAAGTGGATACACGATGCATGAGCTTGAGTACTGGCAGTGCTCTTGAAGGCTTATGACCCCTGTTTATTAGGAAGTCTGACGAGTTATCATTATCCGGATTGATGTCCTGGATGGGTTCGCTCTCGGGGTTGATCAGAGAAAAAGGGGCCGCAGTTAACATATAATTGAAGGCCAATATAAGAAGTTTTGCATGATGTTTCAAGATGAGATCTATGGCACCTTCACAGTAGTTGTTGTGGGTTTTCCAGCGACGTTTCTCAGTCACTAGAGGGGTTAACTTGTGAAAGGGCGAAGAGAGAAATAAGAAGTTAAATAACTGCAAGATATGAGAGACTATACACGGTAGCTACCTGATACATAAGAAATAAAACGATGACACGAATACTGCTTTACTCCTTCTCAAACAACGATCTCGCTGGAATGAAACGTGGGCCGTCCACACCCTACAACACCCGCATGGGCATCTCTAGCTTGGGCTGGAGTAAGACATGCCCTCTAGTGATGTCCATGGCCGCCACCATGGCCGCCACCGTAACCGGCGCCATGGCTGCCAACTTGTCCACCGCCATGGCCTCCGCCATAGCCGCCTCCATGACCACTACCGCCCTTGACGCCACCACCATAGCCGCCTCCATGACCACTACCGCCCTTGATGCCACCACCGTAGCCACCACCAGCTCCGTAGCCGCCACCGTGACCAGCTCCATAACCGCCTCCATGGCCGCTCCCACCCTTAATGCCGCCATTGCGGCCGCCGCCATGACCACTTCCGCCGTGACTACCGATAGGGGCACCAATAGGGGCACCGATAGGGGGACTCATAGGACCACCACCGGGAGGGCCTACCGTTTGCAGCAATGACGGATGTCAGTCACCAAATTTACCAAGGCAAAAGCCAGCTGGTGAAAGGGGAAAGGGGGTTGGGCAGGAACCTGGATAGGCGCTTAAGATACTGACCGTGGGCGAGTCCGGCGGCGGGGGTGCAATGTTCTTGACTACAGCGTTGCTGTCGTCTCGGGCAACAACCTCGATAGGGGTGTTGCCCATGTCGTTCTCGAATTGCTCTACTGGTAGGTCGCGATCCAGGAGGAGTGCTTCGTTGTTGTCCTCAACCATGGGCAAGGCAAAGGCGCCAGTGAGGAGCAGAGCAGCGATGAGAAACTTCATGTTGAGTGATTTGGGATGAATGGAGACTTGGAATTTGTAATGGGTTTGTGATAGTGATTGCTTGATAGTGTGCTGGTATGCCGTGATGATGATGAAAGAAGACTGGACATTTTGAGGGACGTCGTGGCTTCTTAAGTACAGATCTTTCTCCCTATTCTTCCTACCTATATCAGCCCAGCCCAGCGGAATTGTAGAACACGCAAGTATCGTCATCCCAACCAAGGCCTCTACGATAGCTACAGACGAAGCTCATCATCTGAATCAACGGACTTCATCACATGGTTGCTGTCAATGGGACTACGGTGACCTCGGAGCCCGGTCTCGACGCCCAAGTGCTTAGGAGGCCTGCGTTGTTGCATGGCTCTCGGTGAACGTCATTGCGCGTCGATGTCGTCTTCACGAAGACTTCCCTCCTGTTGAGTGTTAAGGACATACCGAGTTCGTAATAGGGGGAATCGGCGACTGGGTGGAAAATACACGGTGCTGCGGAGTTTCGGGGTCTAGAACACCCTAGGTTTCCAGACGATTTCTTCCGTATTGATATCAAAGGACTTCACATGTCGGGACCGAGGCATGATCGGCGTCCAGAAGTCATTCTAGCCCTCCTCCCCGCTCCTCCTCGGAAGGGGTAGATAGTACAGATGCGGAAATACCACGCGGCACATACCTAAATACTCAAATAGTCTACTCGGCCATCCGACCATACAAGGTTGAGGCTTCCTGCTGAGTTCAATTAAGCACGGGAACCGAATCCAAAATGGGGAAACGAATAGGGTTGAGGCTACCCAGGGTCTGGGTTGCGCTATGGCCCGGCACCATCAGGCGAACCGCCGACTGGCCGGAGCTTACGGGTATCTACCCGAGCTGTATGGCGCGCTTCAGACGTCACACATCGGCTGGACAGCCTAGAGTCCCATTGACGGATCCTTATATTCTCCGGTCGGTCTAGAACAAGGACATGCAGGGGGCGGGGAAACAAAGCAACAGAAACACATGGTAGAATCTAGCCAAGACTCGTGGCACGAGTACGCGCCACGGCGAACGCCCGGAGGAGACTCAAATCGTGTTCGTAGACGGCTTGAGAAATATTATTTGATTAGCGATGTTGTACCAGGAGGGAAATGGTACAACGAAGTTGGACGAGGCACTCGAGTGGAACATCAGGCTCCTGCACTGGAGTATGCATACACTGGAGCATCTTTGTCAAGGATGACACCCTCCAACCGCCAGAATAAGAAATACCAGGAAAAATATCTGGAGCAGAACAAGGACGAGTGGCATTGGGAAGGATAACCGCATCACGTATGATCTCAAGACGCTTCCAGTCCGAAATCTCATGGAATTGGCGAACCAGAAAAGTCCAGTATAAGCCTCATGAAGCCCTTGATGGTGTACTGAATAGCATTTGTCCACCCTTCAGTCTGGCTGATCAAGGTTTGATGAGTAATGACGGAAACCGTCCGCGACGCGTTGAGCCACCACGAAGTAGTCAAGTTGCGTTGGTCACTGGGGTGACGTTCCCGGGGCTGGTGGTTACAGTGGGGTAGGTAGGCTACTAAGAAACAGTGAATAAGAAAGTGGAGACCCCTAGCTACTGATTTGCCGTCTCGTGGTACTAGCCCGTATAGGAAGGCGGTTCTGAGCGGCAGAAGCAACTCACACCTTTCAGGCTGGGTTCCACTGGCTATGGTTGGAAACCCACTTCTCTCTCACTCACTCTTCCAGCCTCCTCATTAAACTCCATCTTAGGTAATCCTCCTGCTTCTTTCTTTCAATCATGCACCCGTCAATCATTCACCCACCACACACTCTCTCCTTCCAAACGACGTCACCACAACATTCATCTTTCCGCAGAAACGCACATCTCTAGGCATCACCGCGCTTTTTTCAACTTCAGTTTTTGATTTGATCAAGCGCGATTGTTTGGCCGTGTCGCGTCTTGCCGGTTGAGCTGGATCAACTTGCCCGTGAACCGCACCTCCGATCAATTTGGCCAGCCTCCTACTCATCGAACTGCCGCGTCTCCTACTCCGGTTTTCTCTCCGCGTACTCATGTGTGCCGAGAAGAAGCCCGAGGAATAGACATCAAAGGCCTTCGTTGAAAGGACTGGGATCCGAGGAAGGGGACTACCATTCGGTGGTCTTCCTGCAAGCGTAACCGGCATTTGTTCCTTCTTGACCCGCTGGGGCGCGCGGGGATTGTTTGGCTCTGTTTTTGTTTATTTTTCTCATCTCTCCTCGCCAAAGTGACGGCAGTGCGTGCCTGTTCGTCTGGTAGTGGTAAGTTCGTCCTCGCAGTTGTTTACTGATGTAGTAGGAGAACCCCGTCGCCATGTCCGCCGAAGCATCAGCAGCAGCAGCAACGCCTACACCAGCTGCCACAACATCACCAACTCACGTACCGATTGACCACACGAATCATTTCAACACCAGCGGAAAGGCTGTAATCGAATGGGAAGCGCCTGGAGTTGGGTCGCAATGTCTTGTTCACCCCGATCCGCGAAATCGACATCTCACGTTCGAAGTTTGCCTTGAGAAGGATGGCCCGCAATGTTTCTCCTTCTTTCGACTGCGTGTTCCTGTCACGCATATGCACCTGCACGCCATCGTCCTGTACATACATATTCCCCCAAGTCATATATCATCTATTGAATGGACATTTGACGACGACACTGTCAACTCTGATGTGCAATCAAAACTCGGCAATAATCTTACGCGTCTTCGATTTCATCTCAAGAAACCTGCACAAGTCATCGTGCCCGACCAAGTTCCCTTGACGCCCAAAAAGCCCGCAACAGGTGCCATTTTCAAGGCGCTCGAGTCGCTAGCGACAGCTCTTAGCATGACTGTTTACCTCGAACACACCACACTGTCCAAAGCACGCCTTGCTTCTATCTCCGAAGTAATACAGTCGGGTCTCTGCCGTTCAGTCAGCCGATATGGTGATCTGCACAGACTTTACCAGGGCATGGGAGGCAGCATTCTCCCTCTCGTTGCCAACTTAAACAACCCCGACTCCGAAGTCCATGTATCAGCGCAAGCCGAAAGTCCACCATCATACTACGAGATTGGCCCTGGGCCGCCCATGCCGCCGGTGGCTCTTGGCCCCGGAAAAGAGACAGACTCCGAGAAGAGACCGTGTAAACGGCGTCGACAATGTAGCGGATCCAGTACGCAAAGTGACGATGCCTCCTCGTCGACTCACATGCCAGTGGCATTGCCGAATAAGGCCAAAGGGGAGGCGATGGCATCTATGGGAGCATTGGATGATGACGGCTTTCTTCCTCCTTGGGCCCATAGCGTCTTTGCCGAACTGGCTGAGCTGAGAGGAGTCGTCACCATGCAAGAAAAGGTTATTCAAGGCCTGCAGCAGAAGGTTATGACGCTAGAAAGCCAAGCAAAGGCGCAAGACGATGAGCACGCTGTGTTGCAGGGGCGCATGGATCAGACCGACGTCGCCATTGTTGAATTGGACGCCACATCGACACAGCAAGGGGAGTCGCTAGCTGAGCTGGAGGACGGCCTTGCTTCCTTGCAAGAGGATTGGGACTCGCTTTCTGGCCGACGCGTGCCCGAAATGGACCAGATGAGAGAGGAGCTTCGAGTAGAAATCATGGGTCGCCTTAAGAATGCGATGGAAGAACCCTGAAATACCCTGAAATACCCTGAAATCCACCCTGCTTAGAGCATTATTTGCCCTCAACAGTATCCCTCTTTCTCCGCTCTCTGGCCTGCGCTATCGCCCGAGGACTTGCTGTGGAAGCACAAACAAACCGGTGTGCGTGACAGATGGCAGAGCTGAGCAAACAACTCCCAGTGGCCCAGCTACCTGCTTTTGATGGTCGAGACACTGCGGTCGGTGCAAGAACTCGCCGCCCGGCACTTCAAGGTCGTCATTCGAGAGGCACCCATGGGAAACCGACTCCAGTCGATTAAGCACCTGCCGATGATGCACATCAGTACGCCGCTGTTGCGCTGGCCCAAACCAGGTCCAGCCACAAACCGTAGTTGTCTACTGCGACATTAGCAACTAAAAGCTGAAGAGGATGTGCGCTGACGCCAAACCCTCAAGGGATGATTCTCAAACCGCTCACCCCTGAAGACTGGTTAGAACCAAGGCACAATAATTTACCACGGTCGACGCAAAACCATTACTTAACCATTGATGGCCTTAGCCGACGCTGTTCTGGTGACTGACTTTGATCCTTCTCCGGGACGTTCTCCTGTGCCCCTGACGATGCACTCTATCTCCCGATGGACTTGGCAGACCGATTGCTTGTAAGATGCTTCCCTATTATACACAATATTGCAGCCACTACATGTATTGCATACGTACCAGCTATTAGTGAATCTAAATCAATAACCAAATGTATGTCTCATCCTCGTCCGTTGAGATTGCATATGTTTTGGGGAGAAATAGGAGCACGGCGATCACAATATGCTCTGTGCAATGTTCAGTCAGGATGTCCAATAATATACACGCTGTCCATATCCACAAGACATGTATTTTCTCTTTCGGCATGAGAGGAAAGGCCGTGGTAAAGCAGCCTTATCGAAGCTAGGGACAATGGGTTGACGGCCAATCTTTCTATGGTAAGTGAAGCTTGCGTCGCATATTTGTAATGACTTTTTTCGATCCACGCCAGCCGAGGCCTCTTAATATCCTGCCTCTGCTCCCCTCGGCCTCAACGAGATTTTGTAATCGATGACTAATACAAGTTGACAAACTTTCAGAAGCCGATGTTGAATGCCTGTCGACGATCTATCACCGCTCCCTGCTGTGTCGAATCCAGGAGTTTTCGTCCTCAGCAACTATTGGCAACAAAGAGCATGGTCCATTTGGACTTAAGAATGATGAAGGTATCTTCAGCAAAGGGACGGCCACTTTTGCAAGGCGTTATGGGGGAGAGTCCTGCATCACATGAAATCGCGTATGCAGCCCATATCGACAGATATATATTCAAAGCGAGAAGCACGAAAGGAAAAACCACCGGGCTCAAAGTGGCATCTACTGTGGAAAGCCGAGTTGCCTCGGCAGTGTCTACTGCTGTATCGCTATTGTCATCGTCTTGCTCACACCCAATAATAACAATGAGCATCAACTTTGGTGTCTCGCTATAACCCTCAACGCCCTCATGGAAGTGCTGGTGACATTTGTCCGAGCATTGCGGATGGCCTCAGTCAGTGCTGGAATGGGACAAACAAGTTGACTGCATATATCTGTGAGATGTCTTTAGACCACTTTCAACGTTTAGAAAACTCAAGCTGGGGGCATCTACTACATTTGACCAGTGGTCGTAAGGGTATCCCAGACGTGTTGATTCCAAACTTTCGGTCAAGTTCACCCCTGCTAAGTCTTTTCTTCTCGTTCTCCTTGGCAGGCTAGTCACAACCAATCCTCTGCCATGGGCCGCTCATATGCGTCCTCGTACTTGGCGTACGTGAGATGGGAGCGGCTCATGTTGCTCCTCTTCGAGCTCGTCGCTGGCCTCCTTATTTCATCACCGTAAGGGTGGAAATGAGGCGAAAGAACATTGTGTCCATGATGAGTGGAATACTGGCCGCTTTCTTTTTCGGCATCGATCCTTTGCCGGTGCTACGTGGCAACGACTATAATAAACATAACTTGGAAGATGAAGATCAACAACTGATGAATGAGTTCTGTCAGGGCGAGGGCGAGGACGGAGGCCTACTGGTCGCTACGAGGATAACATTTGCACGATGAAAATAACGTCGATTTCCTTTAACAACTTACTTGAAGAACTATATAATTGATAAAGCTTCATCAGTACAGCCAACTTGTCTTTGTGACAGCGATCAGAGGTTGACCAAAGATTCAATATTGCTTGAAAGGCGAGGTATTGGTAGGAAGGTTACTCAACTACTCGCATTGAGTTGGTCAAAATGTATGTCATATCCTCTTCTACTCTAATGTGAGTGCTGACTCCGACTCCGGCGAAGAGCATTGCAAACGCCTGGCCACACCTACTGACTTCGGTAGAATTTCGTTCGGGTTCCGAGCATATCCCTTCCACTGCGTGTATATTTTACTTTCTGTCAGGCGATGGCCAGCCGCTAGTTACAGTATGTATAGAATGCCTTCTACGTTTGCTCTAGTGCCTCTGTCTAATGCAGCCTCGAAGGTAGTATCTCCTGAAAATCTCTAGGCATTGGAAGTATATCTCCACAGTCTCATATATGAGCTGAACCATGATCCTTCCCAATATATTTACCTACCTTAAGTCATACAAAGTGTCCTAGTGCCGATGCTTGAGTCATGCCCGGAAAGCCGCTCCCGTCCGCTATGGGGGAATAACAAAGAATCGGTAGGGCTTCCGAACACCGACCATAGCCATCAATCGAGTCACTCGAAGCTCAATTCTTCATTTGGCATCCCCAGCATAACACATTACATGCTTTTGCCGACACTACTTTGGTTGGGAGATGTGTAGATGCCCGAAACTGGTGATAGCCCGAAACAAGCGATCGCCCGCTCTAATATACATCGGTATTTACAAACACCAAGTCAGGGAAGTAAGAACTTACCACCCAGCCCTGAGACTGAACGATGAACGGCCCGACACGTCAATAAACAAACGACCAGCCGATCAGCTTCACAGGGATCAACTGTAACAACGGCTTGCCGCATATAAGTCCGTCCTGTATCGGCAATAAACTGACATGAATACCAGGTTCTTAGTAACCCCCGCCCTCATACAGGGAGACACATGGCTTCTAAATTAAATTGTTCTTGATAGGAGCATTTGATTGGCTACATATATCGACGTTGCTACGCTGTGAACCACGAGGGCCACATTTGCGTAACGGGCTAAGGTTGCTGTAAGGTAACATCCAACTGAAATTTCAGCGGCCGGTAATGTTACACTGGCCGATCCGTTCCAGGATCCCGGGTCTTCGAGAATCTCCTGGCAGCGATTGCGTTGCCTAATACGAAGCACAGCGTTTCATCGCCGTATATCACTGGCAAAGCATTCCGCTCATGAAATGAAGATTGTATATCTCGGTCGCTGCTATTGACAGCGATGTCGAAGGTCGAATTTCATAGGGAGACGGCATGTTTTGTACGGATGAAAATCATGGCCCCCTGAGCTGAACAGCAACGAACGACAACTGACAAGAATCCTATCCCATGACACCTTTGGGATGCATTAGCCGAAACGCCAGGTGTAGCTGCGGCAAAAGAAAAGTTTGCAACTGAGGTTCGTCATGGACCAGGGCATTTCGCCATCGGAATCCCACAGATCTGGTGGCGACCCCTGTTCCCTGGCGGGACCCCACCGGGGATGACTTCCACTTGCACACAGACTGTGGGGATCTTCGAGGGGATCCAATGATAGAACGACCGGCTCCGCGACGGAGGAAGGGAGGCCCCGTAGGCACTTCCCAAACATGCTACCCTTGAACCTCTGAGCTGACAAGATGGTCGTGGTGGGGTTTCGGCAGTTCGTCCGACATGTAGGACCGGGGCCGATGGGCTGCGCATGTACGAAACTCGATAAATAGACAGCTGCCGGTCTGCTCTATATTGTCCAGCCTTTGGCATCTGAGCCCGTCGTGAAAAGGTTTGCATACGCCATTTGAGATCTGGTCCGGGCTACCAGCGTTTTCTTCCGTATTTTTCTCTTTTAACTCGACGGTTCCGGACAGTCTCCTATTACCCTTACAAGCCCGTGTCCAGCCACATTCTACTAATTCCAAAACTATTCTGTACTGTACTACTTGTTTCTTAAGCTTCAGAGCTCTCTTTCTATACCACTGCACATGGTCAAGACCTGCAGTAGTTGCATTCTATTCGAAAGCAGTCAGGTACACCACACCAAGTTATAGGCACCATGGCTGTCACCGACGACCATGTCCTCGCCGCCCTGTTCGCGGGTTTCTCCGTTGGCTTCGGCTGGTTCACGGCCTGGGAGGCCATCAAGCAGACGCGGCGCATCAAGAACCCGCTCCGGAGCACCTACATCTACATGGTCTGGGGCGAGCTCATCTCCAACATCCCCATCGGCGTCCTCGGCTGGTTACTCCTCGACGGCAAACTTCCGCTGTCTCTCCCCGTGCTCTTCATGGTGCTGTTCTTCTGGGTGTTTGAGACCCAGCTGCAGCCGCAGATCGTCATCAACCGGATCGGCATCATCGCCGAGTCCCAGAAGACCGTCACTTGGGTCAAGTGGGGCACCGTCGTCTTTGTCGGCCTCATCAACATCTCTGTCTTCGTCATTTGGATCCCATCCCGTATGTTTTCTCTCCCTCCGATGCCGTGGCTATGAAATGGGAAAGCTGACTCGGCATATCTCAGACGTTCAACCGCCACCTAGCGATGAGACACTACTTGGATGGTGAGTCATAACAGACAACCCCAACGCACCGTAGTTACTGGAGCTAACTGGTTTCTCAGGATGGTCGAAATCAACAAGGTCTGGGATCGCATCACCAAAGTCCTGATTCTCGTTCTTGATGCGGGTCTGAACGCGTGGTTCGTCAGCGTCGTGAAGAAAAGATTGGTGAAACAGCATCGACTTGTCAAGTACAAGCCCCTAATCACTTTTACCAACCAGATGATGGTTATTGCCATCTTGATGGATGTAAGTAGCTTTCCCTACCCACCGCTCCTAGCTTTTCTTCGATTCCTCTGCCATGTTTTACTTACACAACTTTACGTAGGTCTGCCTTGTGATCCTTCTATCCCTCCCCAACGAGTTGGTCTATATTCAGTTCCATCCCTGTGCGTACTTCGTGAAGCTGCATATCGAGATGTCCATGGCGAGCCTCATCACGCGCCTTGCCCGCGGCCAGCCCGCCAACGATTTTGCCGACAGCGGTTACGGCATGTCATCGGAATCGCAACGGCAGCGGGACACGTACAACAACTACCTGGCGGGCCCGCAACTGTCCGGGGCCAAGGATATCGAGCTGGCAGCCGTGAGCGCTGGCAAGGACGGCAGCAAGGCACAGAGCACACCCACCACCAGCCATTCTGCCGCACCAGCCGCTGCGGCCAACGACAACGATAATGGCGGCGTCAAAAGCTTTGCGCGGCGCCTCTCTCGTACTGCGGCGGACATGATTCTGCCGCCGCGCTATGACGAAAGCAACAAGTCACAACACCAGCAGACGATGAGCCAGGACCGAAGCTACGAGGGCACGGGACACCAACACCACAGCAGCGTGAGCCGGCGTTCCATGCGGAGGCCGTCCTTATCGAGTTCGGTGCACGGGCTGGGCCGCACGCGCTTCGGGTACGGCGATGACGAGGAGGTCTCGCTCACGAACCACGCGGGGCAGGCAGGGGTGACCAGAGTAGACAAAAGGAAGAAGAGAGACGGGCGATAACGCCGCTTCCACTTATACCAAAACGGTGGGATCAGACGCCGATGGGCTCGAGGAGGCCTTCGGTGAGTCGCTGAGCTTGTGTAGGATAAACGTGTATTATGTCAGTGTATCTTTAATAGCGGTTCGGTAATTTCATGATACTTTGGTTATTTCTAATCTGTAATATTCCACAAGAATCGGCCCCTACTTTGTGCTTGGGCTGGCTGCCCCTGGACTTGGTCTCAAGGTACGCTATGTCTTTCCATATTACATGCAACTCTACCGACGGGCTTGCTCTCAAGGAACCTCTAGATTCTGAGGGGTTTGAACTGTTCTGGCATGTCCGTAGCACTTGTTCCGTTGCGTGCCAGTTCGACCCTAGATGCAAATTGGTTAGTAAAAGCACATGGCGTAGTACGAGCGTGAATTTCAAACAGAAAGAATTATTTTAATCGTCTTCATGGGGACATCGGAATTGGAGCAACCGTAGCTTACTGCGAAGTTGTTAGCTGGGGTGTTTACTGGTATTTATGGACAATTGGGAGATGATGCCTTACCATTTCGTTTACAACATCCTCCTCCAAAGCACCGATTTTATACCTGGTGCCATCGGCCAGGATGAGCTCCTCCGCCTTCTGCGTTGCCACGCACGCCTTGGCGCCGGCCGCAGCCGTGTTTTCTGCGCCAGGACAGGTAAGGGAACTTAGGTCTCGCTTCTTAGAGCCAAACTCGTAGCGGGTCCCCGTGAAGGGACCACCGCCGGGCGCGGGGCTGAGGCAGAGGAAGTTGGTGTTGCTGGCGGTGCGACGGACGCCGAAGTTGGAGCAGCCACCGCCCGACCTGCCCTCGGCCGAGATGGTCCAGTCGGTGGGGATGCCGCGATAGCCGATGGTGTTGGCGCCCCCCACCGTGCAGCAGAAGCCCGGGTTCATGTTGCGGCAGACGGTGGCGGGGCCGTCGCAGTTGCCGCCCAGGTGGAAGTAGCCGTCGATTGCTGAGACGGAAGTGGCAGCGAGGCTGAGGAGAAGAATCTGGGGGCTATACATTATGATGGTTTTGGGAACGAGCAGGCTAGGTCGGGGAACAAGTAAAGGGGGTGACGGAGGAACGAGCAAGACAACTAAGCCTAGGGGAAAACTGTTGCCCTTTATGGTTGGATTTCTTGCCAAGCGTAAGGGATCACGGACGCCATATGGGACAGATGCTGCACAGTTCGTATGAAGGCCCCTATAGCGCGTTGCATTGTGGAAACATCATACCGCTAACCGGCGCAGTGCCAACTCAGCCCCCAGGTTTACTTGAGGAATAGTAAGCAAACGCCCTTGTCAGCTATGCCGAGACGGAGACTCATGACGGCCGGATGCTCGGCCTTGTGACGATCAGCATAATACCGGTAGGCAGCAACCGTCTGCAGGCGGTCAATATTACATCGAAATAACACTGCAAGGCTGGCTTCGAAACTGTAGACACATATAAGCCGCAGAAGGATATCCATGGTAATGACTGGGGATGCCAAGACCAAACCAAAACGAAACACGTTGCTGCATAAATTGTCTGCGTCTTTGATTGGCTCAATAGTACTTTGTAGGCTGTGTGAAGCAAGGTGGGATGACTGAGATATCCCCTCACACCCCTGAACACCCCGCCTATGCAACTTCACTCAACGTCGCTTCAGTCATGCTTTAATGGCCCCATCGCTTTTCCAAAGTCGATAGTCACTATCAAAATGCACGTCCTCAGTACCCTCAGAGCTCCAGTCGCGGATGGAGCATCTGAGGCTGTCTCTACAGATGATGCAGCCTCCCTTCCATGGGAGTCACTGGTCCGCCGAAGTATAGCTGCGTGGAAGCCACCTACGAGTCCGAAGTATCCGCATTTCGAGGACGTACTGCGAAGATACACCAGCATGGAACAGTACCTCTGCGAGGCGCCAATGGGCCCCATGTTCTATTTCTTTCAACGCAGAGAGTCGTTCCTGTCCAAGAAGAGAATGCCCAAGTGGAGCCGAGACAACCTGGAGGACTATATCCTCCTTCCTGCTGCGGACGGTTATGTCACCCGGGATGAGTGTTTCTTCGTCAGCCACTTCTGGCATTCTGCGGAGCATCCGGACCCCGATGGAACATATCTGCGCCTTCATCAGGATTGCCTCGGGCAACAGCCTTGGTCGTACATTTGGGTCGACTGGACGTGCCTGCCCCAGCACCCTCGGAGTCCGGAGGAGGAGGCATATTTCACTCGGGCATTGCAGACCATGTCCGCCATAATTCGAGAGGCGGGGTTCTCGTACTTCTACCCTACATTCGAACCACGGCTATGGATCCTGTACGAGATAGCAGAGTATACGCTGACAGCCACCAACCGCCTTGCCGTGACCCCAGACATCAAGGGATTTGCTGAGCACGTCCGCGAGATGCTGCATGTAGGAGTCCGTCCGACTCTGGAGAGGCATGGTTATAGGTGCACGTACGACGGCGATCGAGACTTCCTCATCTCCTGGCTCGAACTCCTTGTTCTTCTGAGAAAACATGTCATGGATATCTCTGATGTCAGACGCATACTGGACCTGCAGACCTGGTCGCCCACTTTGATATCGATTTGGCACCATACATCGGATGGGCTTTTGTCTGTCTACCGGTTCGAGGGCGTTTTTGAATTCGCTGGGGAGCGGCACGAATTCACCCCGTTCCCGAAATGGGTAGGTTGGTACTGTCAAAATGACACTTTGGCTTTGACTGACATAGCACAGGTGAATGGTAAATTTGTCACTCGTGAGGATTCTAAAACGAGGCAAAGTCAACGATGAGCTCGATGTTGAATGAGAGACTTATGAAATGGAGAAGGTCGTCGGCTTTTGAAGTGCTTGTTATAAGCAAAGCGGCTCTGGCGGCACACTTTACAATGCTGACTTCCTGATAAAAGTGCTGACCGCTCAGCCTTTCTTGGCAATCCACTTCTTGGATATTGGCGCGTGAGATTTTGGGGGCGGGTATTTCGACCAGCTTGTGTAGCAGCCGCTGGGTTGGATACAGGACGAGCATCGCATGTAGCCAAGGAAACTAATGTTACGAGATAAAATAAGCTGCAGAGACGCGGCGTATCCCAAGCGTCGCATTTGTCCCATCTCCAATTCTGCACCAGGAGCTAGAACTCTTTATGCTCATTCTTTTCTTCTTTACCATCTCGCAACAACCCAGAACATGGTATACACGCCTAAAAGATGCTGACAACTTTGAACCTGGCAACGACATGCTTCGATCAAAACTGGTTGAATAAGGCGCCGACAGAGACTGGACTAGGCGGCCCTTATTTCGGAAATCCACATGATCCGAGTTGCTGGCCCGGTACTCACAACCCCGACTCGGCCATCTCTCTAACGAGCTGCCCCGTCGGATACACAAGCGCGTGCGCAACCGAGGTGGATGTCGATCGATCCATTACGGGGTTTCAATGCTGTCCAAGGTGAGAAGCCAATGCAAATCCCAACGCAGTGGCCGAGACGCCGTTGAATCGGGTAGCTAACTAACCTACCGGCGCGCACTCGTGCGCACTGGGTGATTTCAGCTCTGCGGTATGTGACGGTGGCCACTTTCGCTGCACTGTGAAGCTCCCGGATGCCGTTGTGCTCACGGCGCAATACATGGATGGCAACGGCCAGACCATGACCACGACGGTCACCAAAGTCCGTGGCATGAACGCCCACGGCATCAAGGCACGATTTCACACGTCCGAACTCCTACCTAGCCAGACACCTTCCTCGGAGACGACACCAGCACCACCCACCCTACCCACCTCCGACACTCCCCCGGTCGCCATCGCCGCTGACGGGCACAAGCTCACCGGCGGCGCCGTCGCGGGGATAGCCACTGGGGCCGCGCTTGGCGGATTCGCACTAGCCGTCGCAGGTTTCCTCCTCTGGAGAAAACGGCATCGTATGGGAAGGAGGGGCGGCGAAAAGTTGATAAGACAAGAGACTCCGGACCAGCATGCAGCGCAGCAAGATTTCGCACAGGCAACGGGGAGTAATTCCGGTATGCCATGGAAGGAGGAAGATAACGCAAACTACGTAAAGCCACCACCTAACAGCCCACCGCCGGCGGAGTTGCCTGCGTTTCGGGAGCGTGGGGAGCTCGATGCTGTTGGATATCGGAGTTGAAATTGTATCGTAATAGAGCTATAAGTGGCCGGGTTTGCCACAGGGGTGGACTTGGTGACGATTAGGATTAAAACAACTGTCTATCTACGTCGGGACCGTGATCATCATCGTGATCATGGCCATTAGGGATGGAGTAATAGAAGAAACCATGCTAATTATTGTTATAGGTAAGATTTCTACAGATAAGAAGCCCCACGGTTTGATAAAAGGGCGTATATACCCCTTTCATATATGTACCGCCGACTATACCGCTATTCAGTACCGCTAAAGGACGATTGACGGGTCTTTTTCAAAATGGCCAATTATGCGGCCTTCACCCCAGCGGCTACAAGGACCAGTTCTGGGGGTGGCGGTGATTTGTATCGCACATCTACTCTTATGTTAGGTGTAAGCTGTTGCGCCTCTACATTGTGGCGTTGAAGCAGGCTATCTATCAGCGTTGCACCCTTTCCTGCAGGTCTTGGCATATAACCCATACCCTCTCTATCTCTGGCACTGATTGCAGTGACTCTTGGCACTCAGCCTGATCAGACTTTACAGTCGTGCATAAAAGGCGTCGAAGGCGTTCATTTACCATATTATGTGCTCTATTCTATTCAAATTGTTCTTTTCGTGTAAGATGGAGACATATCAATAGTGCAGAAGTTAGAAGGCGCATTCTATCTCCTGATACGTCAGAATTACTTTCAACTTGGCCATTAAGGGTATTAATAGGAGAGATAGACTGGCAAGTCGATCACACAAATGACGCACTTGTGGACTCAGCCGTGCGAACACTTGGCGTGGGTCACTTCGGAAACCAATTCGAATTTGGAAGGCTTCGCAAAAGCTGCAATTCGTTCGCTCGCAATATCGGCCTTCTTAAGGGGAACCTCTGGGTCATGGACGCAAACCAGCTGCTCATGGCTCGAGAGATCGGCATTATCGACAAGCTACCTTTTCTCGCCTCTGACGATTTGGACGATCGAAACAAGCAAGACTTATTTCTCAAGCTAATAGCTATAGGTCAAACCAGCTGGTTCACCATAGATATCAATGTACGATGGAGTCGACATCTTTCAGTATCTCTCCTTGAGCTGATGGTCTTTGCATTTGCTACATGCACCGTTTTTACGTACCTTTTGCTTCTAGAGAAACCGAATAACGCAACTTATACTATAACAATCCCGGCAACTCGCCATCCAAGAACGGCGCGTGAGATAACTCGACTGGCTTTGGCTGGTCCAATGGTTCAGGGTTGGCCACGGAAGTCGATCTGGATCCCGAATAATGCGTTGCATTTGGATTTCGACATGGGCAATTCGAAATTAAACGGGGCTCGACAACGCACAATATACGCTGCCGCCGCTTCTCTTCTCATATTTGGCCCCATCCATTGTATTGGGTAGAATTACAAGTTCCCTACAGACGTGGAGAGGGTAATGTGGCACGCAAGTTCTATCACCACAGCAGGCGCTATTCCAACTGCCGCCGTGTTCAGCATGCTCTTTGGTCAGATTCTGCCAGGATTTGAAGCGTTTATCGTTCTGTTGCTTGGTGTACTTTTTATGGCATCACGAATGTTCATTTTAGTCGAAGTCTTCCGATCTTTGGCTTACCTGCCTCGGATGTATTCACAACGACATGGGCGTCTGAGATACTGCATGGGTAATTGTCAAGGAGGACACACCAAGGAAGCGAAAATACGAACTAAAAGGTGTTGCAGGAATAACAGGGACGGAAGATTTAGTCTTCAGTTTCCTTTGTCTGTATATAGCATTTACATCGTCCTCTCCAATATATTCAGATCTTTCTATCGGATAGCACTTACTTGCACCACCTGTTTGAACGCATCTCCCGTGTAACAAATGATATTTATCAACATAAGGCCATTTGAAGTTTACTGTGTTTGGAGATTATTATGATTATTATTCAGTTAGTCTATGTGCGTCGTCGGTCGTCGTCATCGTCATCATTAGGAAAAGTGTAGAAACCCCGCTATGCAATGCCAAACCCACCCAACTCCTTGCCGGCTCCCAAGTAGTAAAGCTACTTCTATGCACTCATGTCTCTCTTCTTCCCCGCTTAGTTCTCATTGGCGTCGGGCACCTGGTTCGCTCGCACGGTGACGGGTTTGCAGGCGGCGTCGAAGGCGGTGGCGCCGTGGTAGGTCAGGACGTTCTGGCGCGGGGGTTGCCCTGGGGGTAGTCGCAGAGGGCCCAAGCCTTGGTGAAGTCCGAGTCGGATGCGCCGACGAGGTAGTTGGTCTCGCCGGCGGCGAAGTCGCCGCCCGTGTACTCGCCGTAGAAGGCAAGCCCGCCAAAGCTGGGCGTCTGCACGCCCTGCTGGAAGGTCAGGGCGGCGGGCGGCGGCGACGCCTCGGCCGACTGCGGGCTCGCGTTGCTCCACTGCATCGTCTGCGACCCCGGGCATCCCGTAGGGCTTGTGCACAGCAGCGGCGAGTAGGCGTACAGCTGGGTGCCGTAGTGGTTGCCGACCAGGGTGTAGTTGGCGCGGGGGCCCGGGCCCGCGTACTCGGGCTCGACGGCCGACAGGCCCAGCGTGGTGAAGTCCAGGAAGGTCGGGACCAGGTACAGCTGCTTGCCGCCATCGACGGGGTCGGCGGTCAGGTAGAATGGCTTGCTCGGGTCGACGCCGTAGACAGTCTTGGGGATGTGAGGGCCCTTGCTCTGGCGCACGCCGATTGGCGAGGCGGAGGCCAGGCCGGCAAGTGCGGGGAGGAGGAGGAGGGTGGAGAAGATCATGGTAGATAAGTTTTGGAGAGGAGACAATTAAGTATTATCAGTAATGTACTGGGTTATTGAATTGAGGCGGTTGTGTTTTGAATGGGCTGTTGAGTGAAGTAAACAAACGATGTGTGAGGGCGATGGTGGGGTTTTATATATAGACTTTTTGTTGAGTGGGCTCGTGAGTTTGCGGCACGGCAGACAGGGCGCAGGTGGCCCAGCCATTCGATGATGATGATGATGATGATGGCGATGGCGGTGGTTTGATTTTGGTGATGCCGACCAGGCCGGGGCGGGTTGGGAAGGGAATGGAAAGTGGCTGGGGGGGGTCTTTCCTCTCGGCTCGATTGGGGATATATTTAGGACAATCCGTATTTTGTCTCGGGCTAGTGATGTAATGAAAGGCCACTAGAGAGACACTGCAGATTAGGCGGCACCCGCCCAGAACCCGCCAACCCAACCGCTTAGAACCCGCCTAGCCCGCTAACCATCCACCATCCAGCGAGGGGTTCACGGTTCACTCTTTTGGCGGGGCTTCCCGCTGATCATTCATCACTGGCAGATACGAGAAAATCAAAATGCCATGGGGTGAAATACGGCATTCGGCAGTAATACGGGTTTCTTTCTGACGTAACCGAGATGCTTACTACTACTTCCTGTCTTTAGCCTTTTTACATTACGAGACAGCCATCGTTCTCTCTATTATCTACCATTCCCAGCGCTGACCCCCCATGCCCCGAAGCCCGACAGCGAATGGGCGAAATGCTGATGTGAGATATCCGCCGAGTGTTTAGGCAGCCCCGGCTCCAGCCCTCCTGCCAACGCACGACTCCGCCTCTCCTCCCCAGCCCGTATTCGTCGCCCATCACACTGGCGGCTTTTGCGCGCGTTCCTGGTTGAAGCGTTGGACAATCGCCGGGGGCCTATACTGATGGTTATCTCCCCACTGCTCCCCGTGAAGATGATTGTAGAACCTCGGTGGCCGTCTCGGGGGATGGCGGTGGGGCACCCGCTCTTTTTTGGTCCAGTCTACGGACAAGGCTGCGAAGCCCCCGGGGAATTGCATTGCTCTTGCTTGTTGCTTATACATCTGCACCTGCATCCTCGCCACCGGAAGGAACGCATTTATCACCATGAAAGAAGTTGCCCTTCTCATTGGATTGGGCACCGGCTGTACCAGACCGGCCGCGGCGCGAGCAGGGCCCGCCCCTGGAAACACAACACCGGTCATGTTCATACCTGGAACCTCGAATTCCTGCAACATACGGAGAAGCATAGCCGAGTATGGAATAGGTGCCGGGGGTAGAGTTGTTATCAGGCGGCTGTCGGGGCGGTGTGCCCTGTTGACCCTCGCCGTCAGTAGGGATATCTTTGGGCCAATAGTCTCAAAAGGTCACTTACCAGCCGAGAGACTCATCTAGCGCTTGGTTTGGGTTGGGACACGGGTTGTTTGCGTCCCAAAGCGGCACATGTGTCATGGCCATGGAACGCAAGATGCAGCCTAGCCCATATACGTCTTCCCAAGCTATGGCATTCTGGTGAAAGGAGCCTGGCCTGATGCCGTTCAATATTGATTCCCCTGCGAAAGCACAATGATCCCAATTGCCGATTTGAATTGTTGGGAAAGCGTTTTTGACCTGTCCAAACCGGCCAGGCCGTCCCGCTCCGCGGTTTTCGTAATGTATATATACGTTGCGAGGGTACTGCGAGTATTCGTTGTCAATGCAAGCTAGGGCGTTGGTATAGGCGGGGAATCATTCAAACGCCAGACTCACCAGCATTCGATGACAGACTGTTCTCCATTGTGGCTGCCCTGGCGCCGGTGCAGGATAGGGACCTGTGCCCGCTGGTGCTGGGGCTCCCCCTCTTCCTTGATTAAAATGCATGAAAGCCAAAGCCTCGCCTATCTGCTCAAGCACGTGCCTAATGTGGCCTGTCAGCCCGTCTTCAACTGAAGGGAATTCCAAGATGCATGCGCGTCTCTTACTTACCATATAAAGGACTCCGGCACTTGGCGTTGAGCCGCGGCGTAACACTGGATCAAATTCCACAGAGACCCCCCGTTGCAATACCTTTCATATGGCTGTCAGCCTCGCTGTCCATCAAGGGAGAAACACGTAGGAGAAAGTCTCATTACTCGAAAAACATAGACCAGCAATCGAGGCCAAGTGCTAATCCCACGTCCTGACTCTGAACTATCTCGGCGTACACGAGTTTAGGGAAATATGGCTCATCGGGGAGGATATAAGCAGGGACTAATATATTCGGATCAACTGCTGGAGCTGGAGCTGGACCTGGTGGATTGTTCAACAGCGGTCGATAGGAACTAATACTGTGAATCCCCCACGTCAGCAGCTGGCTCTTTTCTAAACACCCTTTACCATTCGCAAATACGTAGGTTATTCATAACTCTCTTACCGAAACGGCTCGGGTCTGCGGATAAGGTGGTGGTATAAGAATATCGATATTTTGTTGACGTATATTTTGCCATCTTCGAGCGACTGGACAAGGGTGTCTTTGCAATCCAGGTTAGCCCACGCCCATGTCCTAGGCTACGATACTACTTCGGATTCTCTGTCATGTAATGGTAACAACTCACCGAAGCGCCAGGGATTGTTGCTTCGCACAGTTCTAACGTATAGGAACCCCTTTCGCTTGAATGCGTGGGTGGTAGCATCTGTTGTCGCCGCAGGAACATGGTCATCGGGGCCCCATGGCAGATATAGGCCGCGGAAATTGTATATGTCAGTTGCGCGACCCGTCATCTTCGGTGGGATATGCCCTCGCCGTTAGTGGGAGGGTCTTGGGTAATATGCGAGGCGTAAGTCAGTCGAGATTCCTTTTTTGGACACTCTCGGTCATGCTTTGAGAAATTTGATAGCCTGCGGCTGATATCCAATGGAGAATTGGAGCATACGAAACTACATGCTGAGACCCTGACCTTTGTTGTGCGAACCGTGATGAGGGACGCCGCACTGAAAACGGCGCGAGTGGGAGTTTTCATCACGCTGGTTCTTTGTTAGGTATCCTTCACAACAACAAAGGCCACCACGCTTTTGAACAGTAGATAGAAGAATGCGTTTCTTTTATTGTAAGTCGGCCCGAAAGGGAAATTGTCTATTATCCTAGCTCTTTATTTGAAAACTTGATAACATACCAGATCATCATAGCTGATGATAGGGGCGGACATCCGGGCACGAGTTACAGAGTTGCATCTTCGCCGGCAGTAATTTCGCACTTCGTGAGCTTTTTACACATATGAGAGGTTAGGCATACTCGAGCTGCCAAGGGACATTGTTATAGATCTGCTCCGAAAACGAAAATGTCTCGAGGGACTCACCCGGAAGTTGCTTTCTATTGCAGGCGGGTACCTGCATTTCTAGACCTGCTATTTCCTGTAGTAGGTTGGAGTCCTGCTTATCCCATGGCTCAAGTCAACATCTAATTGTATGCGTGTATATGGGCAAGTTGGTTCAGTGTTAAATAGTCCAAAGACGGTATATTTGGTGGTAACTTTCAACATCTCGGAACAGCTTGTTTTCTGCCAAACCCAATCTTTTACTATAAACCAAAATCGAGTAACATCAGGCCAGAAAATTGCGCAACGAAGATGTCGTTACGAGCCTGACCTGGCTTGGTTAGGCGACCCTCGCACCTGGAAGTTTGGAGTCGAGATCAAAGACGTCTTGTTTAGCATGTCTAGCACATGGGCGAGAACATTGAGTCGCTACGCCAACAGTGTCCCGGTGTGCTAGTTATACACCACGCGGAGGAGTGCGGAGGCGACTATGGTAACATGGACGCACCAAGCCAGCCTGCTTCCATCGCCTCTAGCAAACAGAAATCATCCAGCCTAGCAATACTTTTCCCCCCGCTCTGGCACATCTCCTGATAATCCCGCCACGCCGCAAACATCAGCACAGCAAAGCTCTGCGCCTCGGGCGACTCGGTATGCGGCGTGCGGTCGCCCCAGCCGAGCGGGTTGACGACGGGCGCTAGCAGGCCGCGGGAATCGACGCGCGCGACGATCTCGGGCCGCTTGGCGTCGGCCCACGCGACGTATTTCTTGTTATTATTGTTGCCGCCAAACTCTTCCGGCACCAGCACCGCCAGCCGGTACACGGTCGATGCCAGCAGCGTCGTGCCCGCCAGCTCGCCGAACCAGGTCGTGTCGTTCAGGTAGTTGCGCAGCAGCGGCTCGCGGGGCTCCGCGGCGTCGAGGGCCAGGGCGGCGTCGAGAATGTCGCGCAGGATGGCCTTGGCGGTCCGGATACCGGCTTCGAGATCGGTCTTTTTCTTGTGGTTCGGGGGAACTTGAGCGCCGTCGCCAGCACCCGCGTCAGCCCCGCGGCCGCCCACGCGTTGCCTGTGCTCCAGATTCCCAGGTCCTGCGTCTGAGGACCAATGATGTGGTGCCAAAGCCCACCTGCCGCGAAAGGGTCGTCCTTCTTTTTCGTCTTGGGCACGCCGAGGACGTCGCGGTACAGGGAGCACTGGCGCAGCACCTCGGCTAGCAACGCCGCATCGGCAGTCTGCACGGCCCAGTAGGCGAGGGCGGGCGGAGCCATGTAGAGGAAGTCAGCCCATAGCTCGGCGACTGCCTCGCGGTGGCTGATGGCGCCGTTGGGCCAGCGCGGGACCGCCGTCAGGAGGTGGTCCATCTGCCGCCCAGCAGCGTTGAGGTAGTCGGGCTCCGTTTGACCAATCAGGACGGCAAAGACGCCCAGGGAGGCGGGGTCGCCGGCTGCGCCTGCAGTAGTGATAGAGGCGTCAGCATGGATTATCTTGTTTGTGGGTATTATCCCTCGTCAATCCACGAGTTGGATACGGGACTGGCTAGTGAGAGGCTTCCAGTCCAGAGGGGGTGGTTGAAGGGCTAGTAAGCACTCTACATTCCCTCCTTCCCTAGGGTGGAAACAAAGACACCCACAGATGCAGAGGCAGCACAGGAAGAAGATTCAGGGAGATATAGGAGACATGAGAGCAGGCTCACCATCGCCATCGACGAGCGTGGTTTGGTTTGTCCAGATATGAGGCTTCACATAGGACAGCGCTTTCACGTCGTGGACCTGCAGCACGGGTACCTTGCCAAGGGGGAAAGGGTCGGAGCCAAAGACAGAGTACTGCGGATTGTACCACTCGAGCAGAGCCTCGGAGAAAGCACCGTACTCCCAGCTGTGCGTGGCCAAACGGTAGCCCTGGGCGATAACGTTGTTGATCAGCTCTGCAGACATGGTGAGTAGCTCTTTTGGTTGGCTCAAGCACTGGCTGCTATTGCTAGGTGTAATGGTGCTGATCCGTTACGTTACGGGGGTGACTGTACTTTGGTCTGACACTGACTGCAGTAGAATTGGTAAGACTCCCAGCTAATCGTATTCTCTGTCAGAGGGCCACTGAGTCGTAGCTGCAAGGTCCTCAGGCGAGTGTCGTCGCATCGATTCTATGCATCAGGCTGCAAGATTTCGAGTTCATTATGTAGTAGCTCCCTGATATTTGAGGCTGCTGACCCCTCGCCACCCACATCGTCAGAAGTGCACTTTCCGCCCGCCATCCTTCCACAAGTTTTCGGCTCGCTCACTAAGGATGGGATTTCGAGTAAGGCTCGCGTGCTGGCGATGAGTGTGTATGCGTGCAAAAATAGAGCGCGGGCGGGGTTGGCGAGCAGATAACGAATGCTTCATTCAATACCGTGATTCTAGTCGGGACTGAGAAGCGGATCACGATCGCCGGTTTTCGGATCTTCAGCTGAAGAAATGAAAAAGTGATTCCTGCATGTTGTGTTGCACCGCAGCTTTGGATTTGCAGTTTTCGAGTAGGTTACAACGCATATGCACGTTGCTGACGAATCCCCGTCGGTGTCATGGGTGTTCCCGTGCTGTGATTCGAAGCCATGTGTTCCGCGGCTGCAGGAAAATCAGCCTGTCAGCAGCACTATCGATTTCCTACTTTTCGTAAAGCGGCCAATCTTTACTGCACCGAACGCCAAAGCCACTCTATCAAAGCCGCCTGATGCGGCTACCCTTTCCCACGAACTTGCTTTTCGTATTGATTTGACTCTCTTTTGGCCGGGTTCTTATTTTCCTGTCTGTTTTCGTTTTCATGGCTTGGACGAGATGGAAAGCTGGTCCATGAAGACTCAAGGTGGCGTTATGCGGTGTTTCTTCTTCCCACGTACCCTCCCGTAATATCTATTTATAGGGTACACAAGCTGATTGCTTGCTTTCCCAATCTTCATGTCAGTCATTTGGATCATCCTCTTCTTATCTCGATAACCAGGTAGTGTAATCATGCGTCAATATCACGCCTTGGATAAAGGCTTGAACTTCATTAGTAAAATCACCAAAAATAGCAATAATAACCCCCAAAAACCTTTTAGGACTGGTTACCTGCTATTGTCAGCTTTCCGATGAAGTTTCACGAATTTAATATCTCCCGCCGCCACTGTCTCTATCTCGACGTGTGCGCTCCCCGTGCTGCATGCGCTGCTCGTATCCTCCCGCCTCATGATATACGACACCCTCCTCATGCCATGGCTTGGTTGGGTGGCTCTCAGGTAGCTCTGCTAGTCTCTGCTCACCAAGCAGTTCGTTGACGATGCTGGTGCCAGCAAGTTCCGATGTTGGCGTGATGGGAGATACGGAGTTGTATTGCGGGTCGCCGATTGCTGGAGGTACAGATGAAGCAAAGTCTGCTGTCTCTGGTTTGATGTCGGCATGAGCAGCCGATGCTGTTGCTGCTGCTGCTTGCTTCTTCCCTATCCGCCTTCGTCGCCAATAGTAAAAGACTGTTGCGAAGATGGCGAGAAAGGCAACTCCGCCTACTGCACCCCCGGCAATTGCGCCTATATTGGTCGAGTTCGAAGCACCCTCCGACGATTCGGGTGGTGGTGTTGTGCCGCCGCTAGGGTTCGGCACAGGAAACGGGGCAGATTGGTTGCCCGTGCCGGTGAACAGGTTTGCGACCTGAAACGAGGTCCAACCTCCGCTGGGAAGCAGTTTGTTTGCCCCTCCTTGGGGTCCGCCACCAACTACTGCTGAAATTTGTGGTGTAACTTCATACGCTGGTTTTTGCGAGTCGAATACGCTTCCCCAAGCAGTCGTTGACAGGTCGAGTATGGCTACACCCATCCATTCCCAGTCGCAATTTCCTGTGTAATCAGTGCTGTTGACGCCTCCGACCGTAATCATCTGTCGACCCCCAACGAGATGGCATGCGTGCCCATAGCGTGGTAAGACGCCTTCGTATATCTGCCGTGTAATTAGGCTCAGAATCCATTATATTCTAGGCCACAGAGCGCATACAAGTTGGCAGGAGGCGGCATGTATGCGGGTTGAGTTGTACGCACCTTGATCCATGTAAATGACGGAAGACTGAGAACCCATATATCGTCATAATAGGTGTTCTTATTGGGATCCCAGCCTGGGGAAGGTTAGTATGAGCCCCTTGTCTCAAGTAAGGACTGCCTACCTCCGTATAGAAAGATATTGAAGCTGGAGTTGTCGGGTGCAGAAACCGACAACAAACAGAAATCGACCCGTGGCTGCGGGGCATCCCCCATGATGGTCTGGGACACCCATCCACTCGTCGCATTCAGGGTGCCGATAGTAGCGACGTCAAAAATGTGTACCTGGCTCATACTGACTATTTTCAGGTGAGCATAGATGATGTGAAAGCATGAGTGAAGCTGCATTACCTAGATGCAGAGACTGCTGGCTTCCAGTTGCGCCCCCCCACCGTCACTAACACACCCTTCTGGCCAATTCGAGGTATGTAGACCATCCCGCCTCGAACTCTAGGGGACCCATCGCCGAGGCTACTTGTTGAGATGTTCGTAGCCTTGATTTATTGATATTAGTGTAGTTCGGCAGATATCATTGCATAGGCTGCGTACCGTATGTTTATGGAGGTCCAATGCTATCATTCCTTCCAGATTCGTGGGGGTGTGTTGGCGCTGGCAGTAGCCGCTGAAGATAAGTTCGAGATCATACCGTTGAGATAGAAGGCCATTCCCTGCTCGGTAGCTTCGGCGAAGGCTCCCCAGCTCGGGCGCTGCGGCGCGGCCAACGAAACATCGTATTGAGTCCATGCATGCGTCTGGGCATTGAACCCCCATCTGTGTTCAGCTGTCAGTAGGGGCGGTGACGCTTTCGGGAATGATGCATTACAAGGAATATTGGTTTGTTGTCGGTGCTTGGTAGTCTTGGAATGAAGTGTTGAGGGTGGAAGTTGCACCTCCGTAGAGATATATCTGGGGGTCGTTGTTCGGGCCGTGGAAGAGCGCCCCTGACCCGACTTTTGGGACATAATTGGATGTGCCATCAGCGACGGTCTTATTGATGGCAACTTCACTAATGTTCTTCTTCCAGTCCCACGACTTAGTCATGTCAATTGCGATGACATAATTACCTTTGGAATGTGTCAGTTGATATCTGGCACGACGGCAACGCAAGGGCTCAGGATACTTACTTTGGCCCAAGGTGATGGGACCTGTGTAGTTCAACCGGTCGTCATGAGCAGCGGGCTGGGCTATCGTTAGCCATGGCGCCTCGAAGATGCCTGGATAAATGGGGGTGACCGTGTTCACTCACGTTGTTGAATTGCGACCGATCTGAAAAGGACGCCTGTCCGCCGTCTATGTATAGAACACCATTCTTCACCTGGCTCTGGTGGTACCACCGACTGGTTGGCGGTCCACAGTCAGCTCTGGAAAGTAACGCGATATCGCCTTTGGTGGGAATGAGGCGACGCTTGCTCGGGGCCGGAGTCAGATTGAAATTCAACATACCTGCAAAACTGATTGATAGGATCCAGCCCTGTCGCCGATGCCAGTGGAACGCCGAGTGCACAAGCCGCCGGTGACAGCCACAGTATTCCCAGTTGCAATAGTATCATCTCGTCTTTGCTGAGCTACTTGACGCGTCTGGGTGTTGTTTCTTTCATTATCATCTCGTCGAGAACAAGAATATCAATGGGAAGATGTCAAAGGTATGTAGGTAGGTAAGCAGACAGAGAGAGACACCCCACCCAGGGCAGTATTGGGAAGAAGACCCTTATACAGCGTTACCGTGTCTTCCATGCATACATACATGCAGTGTAGCTGCAGCCCGAGGGCTTCCAGAACCCCCAAGTACCACGTATTATCCAACGCTCTGTGTGTGTGCGACACACCCAAGTGCCGACCCTACTCTTCCATTTCATGCGCCAAGCTTCAGCTCAGTAGGAGTGAGTGACATCAGGCAATTGGAAGCTCTGGAAAGACATGGCAAATTCCGGAGTCTGACAAAAGATGATTCGGCGGTCGCGACGGCGAGGCTGTCTGTTTCTGGGTGTTGCGGATGCAGGAGGGCGTCTTCCAACCAGTGAGATGGCGGATTTGCGAGGTTGGATTGTTCCCAAGTTCCCAGTGACTGAAGGGATCGGCAATGCGTCGTTGGATTTCCGTGTGGCAGTGAGTCAGCCACCATGCTGACCACGAAGCGAAGTCGTTTCTGTATTTGCTTTCGCAATCGTTCCAAGCAAATTGGTTGAACAAATCAACAGCTGGTGGGTAGCGATATAGTACGATGCCCTCGATCCGTCACCGGAGAGTTTCGTGCTTGGAGCAGATAAAGAGGAAAGCTTCAGATCCCAGACACCAGCGGTGCCAACAAATGAAACCCAAAATCAATCCAAGGTTCTTTAAGCATGTTGCTAAGGCGCTGATGGCAAGTACGGTCCAGTGTTCTAGCGCTTACTTACAGTGGTACTCCGGGGTTAATTAGCGCTAAGGAGCACTGACAGGCGGGGCAGACTAGAACAACAGCAACTCAATGACAGATTGGTTGATCCACGAACATGTCATGCACAATTCGAAGCATCAAACTTGCAGGGTGTTGCACTGTAGATGCATGTATGCATTGTACGTATCTAATTGCGCACCTTGGGGCTGCCTAAGTGTTACATTACTGAGCTAGCTGGACACTTCACAAGACCACTGGCCCTATCTTTCCAACTGGGTTACAGATTTGGGTACTGGTGTTGTTGATCCCCCAAATCTGAGCCTCCACCAACTCGATCGACCCATTCGTGCCACCTTACGACGACTTGGCAGCCTCCAGGATGACATCGGCCGCCTTCTCGCTAGCCATGTAGATGGCCGTGACGATGTACATGCCCGGGATGCGGGGGAAGATGGAGGCATCGACGACGCGCAGGCCCTCGACGCCGCGGACGCGGAGCTGGCCGTCCAGAACAGCCATGGGGTCACTGTCGGCACCGATGGGCGCAGTGCAGGACGCGTGGTGGCCCCAGTGCTCGTCGCGGGCAAACTGCTTGAGGTCCTCGTCGGACGAGACCTCAGGCGGCGGCCAGACGCGCTCGAAGGCGCCGTCCAGCGGGATCAGCCCCTCGAAGGCGTCGATGCTGTACTTCATGCCCTCGAGCACCGCCTGTAGGTCCTGCTCGCCGCCCACGCCCTCGCCCAGGCTGTGGAACGTGATCTTGGGTGTGTCGCGCGGGTTGGCTGACGTCAGGTTGACGGTACCCGCGTTGTTGCGCGAGTGCGCCTTGAGCGTCAGCCAGGTCCAGATGCTCAGGTCCTGCGTGGCGTGCACCGAGTAGCCCGGGAAGTAGCCGTTGAAGTAGGCTGGGACGCCGCCCAGGAACAGGTCGTGGTCGTCGTTCTTGTCGGCCTGGGACGAGTGGTGCAGGAAGCCGAAGGCAATGCCGTTGGTCGTGTAGGCGCCCTTGAGGGTGCCGCCAACGCCGTGGGACCACTGGTCGTAGCAGGGGTCGCTGCCGTTGAGGAACTTGCAGCGCTCGAGCAGGCTGAAGGCAGTCGGGGCCTTACCGACGACGCCGACCTCGTAGCGGTCCTGCATGTTGCCGCCGACACCGGGGAGGTTCTTGACAACGGGGATGCCATGGCTCTCGAGCTCCTCCTTGGGGCCGACACCGCTGAGCTTCAGGAGCTGAGGAGTGTTAAAGGCACCGGCAGAGACAATAACCTCGCGGCTGGCGAAGACGGTACCGGGAACGCCACCGTCGGTAGTGCTGGCGCGGGGGTCGGCGCGGTACAGGCTCTGGCCGACGAGGTAATCGACGCCGGTGGCCTTGGGCGCGGTGCCGGTGGTGTCGAAATTGACCTTGGTGACAAGGGTGTTGAGGGCGATGTCGAGCTTGTACTTCTTAGAGCCGTCCCGGTTAGTGGCGCGGGCGACCTCGACGACGAAGGCCCGGGGCGAGCTGCGGGAGTAGTTCTCGTCCATGGCCAGCGGGATCTGGTAGATGACCTCGGCCGTGTCGCGGTCGCGGCTCGGGTTGTTGATGTCCAGGGCCAGGATCTCGAGGAGGCCGGTGACGGTGGTGACGAGCTTGCCCAGGAGGCCCTTGCCCATGGCGGTCGCAGCGGCAACGACCAGCGAGGCGACCTTGAGATCCTCAGCGATCAGGGCGACGGGGGTCAGGCGGGTCTGCAGCCAGCCGCCGAAGCCGTGGCCGGCAATGCTGTTGGGCAGGTAACGGCACGCCTCGAGCTTCTCGAAGTAGCCTTGCATCTTCTCGGCCTTCCAGGAGTCGTCGCCAGTCAGAGCGGCGATGTTGTTCCAATCCTTCTTGGTAGGCTTGACGGTGACGTAGGCGTTGTGTTGCGAGCAGCCTCCGAGGGCACCGGTTCTCGGGTACAGAACGCCCTTCCTCACGCTACCCTCGGGAGGGTTGGTGCCGACATAGTAATCGCCCTGGGGGTGACGTAGGCCATCTTGGTGTCTCGGATGGCCTGAGTCTCGTTGGCATAGTGCTCCACGAAGTAGTCCCAGCGACTAGGGTCTGCAATGATGTATTAGTGTTGTCCTTTCTTCATTCCCAGGGCGAAGAGATTGACTTACTGTACTCGCTGGCATACGGATGCAGGGCAGGGACTTGGATCTGTCTATCAGTTCCGTGGTCCTCACCGGCATCGATCAGCAGGACCGAGTGGCCGGCGAGGGCGAGACGGGCGGCCAGAGGAGCACCACCAGGTCCCGAGCCGACGATGACGTACTCGTAGGTCGAGTTGGGCTTGGGGCCGGAAGTCGGGTAGTTCTCGCCATTGGGAGGGTAGATGTTCTGCTCCGGGTGCATTGGGTAAGACCATTCCCATCTGCCGGGTAGCGAGTCAGCTATGTCACCTTGGTAGGGCTGGATATTGATCAGAGGATAACTTACGCGGAGGCGCACCCTGCCAGGAGGGCAGCGGACACGATGGGTCTCATTATGAACTACGAATACTGATATTGATGCTGAGGGGTGTTAAATAAAAGAATGGATGTGTTGATGCGACGACGAGGTCGCTATCGGTCGAGCTGTATTGAACGAGTGACAGGCGCGACAAGGAGCAGCAATCCAAAACCAAAAAAGGAGTGACGCAGCAATGCAGCTGGATGGTGGATGGTGGTTGAGGACCGGATGCAACTCAGATCGATCAAATAGGGCGCCAAGTGTGCTTAAGAAGGGCGAGTTCGGCACCGTCCAAAGAAGGAGAACGCTGACCCCACAGACAATAGATCCCGAGGCTCAGGCATCGTGAGGGAACTCGATTCCGGCATCCCGGGACGACACCACAAAGAGTGATTCCCCTAACTCATTGCCTCCTGCTGCGCATCCAGCTCCAGCAAGTAAAGGTGCGATAGTCAGGATGACTTCCTGAACGAGTCAACGTTGGCCGAATAATCGCGCGTATCTCATTTTCCAGAAGGCCTGCCCTTGTCCCAGCCAGCGGGGACCAGGTAGGGCTATACGCATAGGATCCCCGGCCAGTCCTCTCACACGTCTGAGCAACCGTCGGACTTCCCTCTCGCACTGGGTGCTGACACTGACAAGGAGCAGGGATCAGGGGGACCAGGAACCATGTCTGTGTGTTCCTTCAATCTCGACAGGGGTCCAACGAATAACACAGTGGGGGGATGTGACGATGTAACCCACCTTGATGCTATCGCTGCACAGACAATTAAAGAATAACCAACGGCACAGGAGGCACAGGAGGCACAACGTTTCCACGGCAAACGGGTTGCCCTCTCGCAACAACAACGACCCGAGAATTTGGGTGTTCTACTCCTCTTAACACGCAATAGTCGTACGAAGTGTTTGATAAGGTGGACACGCCATGCAAGGCACCGTTTTGACAACTGACAATGTCGCATGTGCCAGCCACCGGGCCACTGAGGGCGTGTGAGCCGTACCTCTATCGCATACCGGGCGGCTTGGGGGCTCAGGTAAGGGATAGCCGATCGACAGCGAATCTATGTATGATCTATTAATTGAATTCGGGGGAACTGCACGCCACTTAACTAACACATTTGACGTCACGTATATCCCACCGCCTCAATGCCTCATACAAACCCTGGTTTTCGTCGGGAACATAGAAGATGCCGATAAGGGGTTCATGAGTCGGACTGCCGCGAGAGCGCGGTGCCGCATCTGGCAGGCGCCGCACAAAATGGATCATCAAGGTTTTTCCAGACGTAGATCTAAAGCTCTTCCATTACCCGCCCACTATATGCAAGGCGGTCTGAATACTCTCGTTCACACACATGGTGTCCAGCCCATGGACTATACAATCCACTCCCCAGTATACGAAGTCATGAAATGGTAGGAGATTACCGAATGTTTCTCGTGTGTATATCTGACGAGCGAACTGTCGTATACAGATACAAGCAGACACTAGGGCTCACTGCTCACTCTGGTGACCGGCGGTTTACCCCGATGTCTGATTATGTCTGTGGAGTCCTGGTGGATTGCTGTCCATGCTGTAAAGAGGGAAAGAAATGATGGTTTACATACCCTGCCACTAACACTTCCAGAAACAGGGCGTGCCAGGTCCGGGCCCGTGCCGACCACATTACATAAACAGGGAAGGTCTGTACGTAAGTGGATAGTGATCGACAGTACAGACAATATCACAAAACCCGACCCTCTGGCAGAATTCAGGGTGGCATCGAAAGTGGGTTCTCGACGATGTGATGAAACTGGGCAGCCAACATACAAGCAACGATACACCTTGCAAAGTCTTGAGGGGTCACTCACACTTACTCAGTCTTCAAGATTCGTGCACTGAGGCGACTAGGGTGATGTCTTTGAGCGGATTGAAGAATGGAAGGGAAAGGTTGTGGTGAGTAATATGGTGATCATATAGTCTCCACTCTCAAAGATACTATAAGCTGGGCTATAAATAAAACGAATGTTGGCCGTGAAGCCGTATGGGATGGTAGTAGAGCGTAGCCAGCCCACCCATCCAAGTAATGATGACAAAACCCCCGTTTTGATACGCCGTGCGATTTTATGCAGTCCAATATATACAAACAGAGAATGGCAATTAATAAGGATGATGGTATCATGTGAAGAAGAAAAGTTAGAATAAGGAGTGTTTCCATCATCCTCATCAGTAGCCATCCCGCTTCTGCCTCTCATAGGGGGATTCGAAGCTGTCATTGCCGCTGATAGCCACGCCCACAGGCGTCTTGCTCCGCGAGTTGATCTCGACGAGCGGCACAAAGTCCGACTCGTCGCCATGGCGGGGCACGCCCTGGGCCGCCAGCTTCTCGCCATCGCCGCCGGCGCTGCGACTGCCAAAGGTGCCGCTGCGTGGCGCACCGCTCTTGCCCGAGTGGCCGGTGCTGTAGCCCGACGACCCGTTGGAGTTGCCCTTGGAGGAGCCGAGCGCCTTGGCGCCCATGGCGACGAACAGGGCGCGCAGCGCGGGCAGACACGCGCACACGATGCCGACGTGCATCTCAATCGTCGACCAGTACGCAGCCTCGTTATAGTCCCCTGAAACATGACCAGCCGGGGTTAGTCTTTTTAAAGTTCAATAGCGGCGGGACCTGCCCGGCAGCTCGGGCCAAGACAGGGAAGGCAGAAATAGGGGGAGATGGCTTACAGGTGATGTTTTGGGAGGCGGCGAACACAATCAACGAGCGTAGTCGAATGGCACTGACGATCGTAACACTGGGAAAGGGGCTAATGTCAGCTTCTCCTCGCAAGGAATCCCGCAGAAGGCAAAGAAAGTGGAGGACAGGGTGGAGAAATACTCACAAGATACCGAGACTGAACATGACCATGATCATAATCTTCTTCTTGAGGTTAGTCTGGAGCGCGTACAGTTGCTTAAGCGGCAGGACGAGGATGATCAGGTCCACGACGATATTCAAGATGGCAGACATCCACCCTTGCAGATGAATGTTGTTGCACTTGCCCTGAATGGTGCTGTCGATCTGCTTCCACGAGTAGTTGAGTGGCTGGCACTGCAACATGGTGGCTACCACGAACGAGATGCCATACGCAGCGGTGAGACCAATGACACCATAGACAATGCGGCGGAAGCTCTGGTCGGGAAAAGACGCGCAGGATGAAGATCAGGATCGAAATCTTGTTGACGGCAAGGGCCGCAAAGTAGAAGATCTCGCCGAGGTAGTACAGAAACAACACGTTCTCGATATTTTGCATGGGCAGCGTCCACATGTCCCGGCCGAGGCCGTTGTTAGACAGCAGCACCGAGAAGACGGTCGGTGGCATCGACAACGCCAAGGCCATCAGGATCGTCCAGTCGTCCCAGCCGAGCTTGCGGCCGCCAGCCGGCAGGCCCGACATCATGCGCATGGCACAGACAACCACGGCAATGACACCACCGACGACACCGATGAGTAGGGGCTTTTGTGTCTCGTCGCGCAGAGGCACGCCGGGCATGCACATGGTCATGGATGCGTTCTTAGACACTACGATTCGAATATCGTATCAGTCTTGGTTGTCTGCCATACCCAAAGGGGTGGGGTGGGAACAATGATAATAAGTTGGTGGAGAAGGGGGAACGAAGATCACTTACTCAAGGCCTCGTATTTAGTGCATCCTCCCAGGATGCATACCCCCAGCTCAGCATTGAGAGGCTTGTTGGTGCATAGACACTTCACATCTGTCGTGTGGCAGGGTGACTTTGGAATGACCTCAGCGAGGCAGCCAAGCTATACGTGACCTGTTAGTAAGGCCCACGCCGAATTGCTTGAGAGGTGGTTGACTCACAGCGCATTTTGGAAACATTTGCAGAGCCATCTTCATGGCCGCAGCACCTGCCGCCGCCTCTGCAGATGCCGCCGCCGTGTGGTTTGACGCTTCTGTAGGCGCGGAGGCCGACTGTGCTTGGACGCAACCCGCCAAGAAGGCCGTGGCTGCCAGCGCGAAGGCCTCGAGTCTCATGTTGTCCGGAAAATATGTCGTGCTCTGGTGGCCAGGAAGAAATGGGAAAGAGGGCGCGGAGTGAATGCACAACTATAGAGTACACCAACAGCCTATTCAACCCAGAAAATAGAGAAGCAACCAAGAACAAGAATCAGGACCAGAAAGCGTCCGTCAAGTCGTGGGGGAAGTGCAAGAAGATATCATTAACGAAAGTCTGGAAATGCGGGGGTTTAAAAAGGGAGTGTAAGCCGGCCGGTAGATCGAGAACTCCTGGGCGATAACAGACTATATCCTCTTTGAATTCGGCCGAGTGTTGGATCGGTTCGGACGCGAATACCGACGATCATGGAGAGTTCCGTCAGATGCGAGGAGACTTGAGAGGAGACATTGAGGAGCCTCGAGATGGAAGGCTCGTTGGAACTTAGGGAACTTAGGTAAGGGTTGCTTGCATGATGCTTCAGAGAAATGGCATGACAGGGTCTTGGGGGCGATTATTGTGGCACTTTGTGATTGCCGGGCGTGCTGGTACAAGTTTCAACGCCAAGTGCAAATGAGAATCATGGTACACTCCAACCGGGACGAGTCGTCTGTCATACGACTTTGCCATGCTGGATACGGGTCTCAATGTAACCTCCTTTGGTAATTGGCACCCGCGGGGAGTTCCTAGCGTGGCCAGAGAGTTCAACGGTCGACGAAGGATCACACAAACCTCCTTTCCCCGGGGGTCGGTCCGCAGCATTAGCCCGAGAAGACTTTTCCCAGACCCTGCGGACGTACCGAGGCCCTTGGCCTTCAAGACCCAAAAGAATACGATATCATCGAGGATCTCGTGTGATTCTGATCTGCCAGCGGGGAGATTGATCGCAGGCCAGACGGCAATTGGAATGGAAGCGCAATAGCTGTAGAAGCAAAAGGAGAAGCCGTGAGTCGGGGCGGTGGAAGATAGCCGATGCTGGCCTGATTGGACAGGTCGGGAGGCGGTTTCCGTCGCCAGGGCAGGGGTTGTATACTCGAGCTGCCCATTCCACCTCCATCTCCACTGCGACCCCCATATCCAGCATAGGCCGTCCCACAGCCTGGAGCCGTTGGGCCTAGCATCATCAAACGATCCTAGCCTGTTCTAGTTCCAACCCTAGTGACGAGATCTTGGCGGTCAACAGGGGTATACATTTCGGACTTAGCGCTGTCAGACTTATTGGATTGTGCTGGTGACCGGCAGTTCCATCCAGCATTAACCTGTCTGCCCCCCTGTCACTCCAGGCACCCTTGTTGTTGACTGACATGTCGAGAGGGGAGCCTATATGACGATCTTTCCTGCTTTCCTCCATACCAGCGAAAGAGTTCTGCCACACCCATGTCAGGAACAATCTCATCGTGGAATATGGTCCGCCCCTTTGGGATCTTGGTCGCAACCCGCGAGCGGAGCCGAACACAGCGTGCCAGCCACGAGAGTCACTGTGCCATTCAGTGTCACCGTTTCCGTAGATCAGCGAGGGAAAAGGCCAGACCAGACCAGACTGACAGGCCGACGTCCAATCTAGTCTTTCCAATTGCTCATCCTATCGTGATGCGTTGTTGACAGTCGAAACCAACTCGTCGAGATACCCTCATCGTCGTTCATTACATTCCAACTCCCTGTCGCTCTTTCACCACCGCGCTCTGTCGCGACTCGCTCATTTCTGATTAATCATGAAGCTTTCGTTCTCTGCCTGCGGCCTCAGCGCCGTTTTCTTCTCGGGCTTGGTCCACTCCTTCCCAACGGCCGCTAACTTTGCCAAACTGGCTGGTCGCGATGGCCTCAACTCGCTCTCCCCGAGGAACTCCATAAGAGTTTGTTGGGCCTGAAGGAAAAGCGCCTTCTGTTCGACCCCTTGACCGAGCCTATTGATGGTCCGTTATAACCTCCTTCCCCTTCTGGCCTGTCGGCCGTTGCTGACATGTTTCGTGTGCAGTTAGCGGCAAGCATGCCTTCCAGCCGCCTAACTTCGCAAAGGGCGACCAGCGCGGTCCCTGCCCGGGACTGAATGCCTTGGCCAACCACGGCTATATGTCTCGCGATGGTGTTGTCGGCGTAAGTTGAGTTCTCAATAGTGTCTTATACGTTCGATTGACTGACCAGTGCAATGTAGTTCCTCGAAGTGGTTGAGGCTGGTAACAAAGGTAATGAGCGACGAATCATAGGGACTTGTGGCGTAGACTAACAGGCTTGATGGCAGTCTTCGGTATGGGCATTGAGTTGATCACTGTCCTCTCCGTTATGGGGACTGTCGGTGTCGGCAACCCTCTGTCCCTGACGCCTGGCTTTTCAATTGGTGGCAAAAGCCGCAAGTCTTCCAACATTCTGGGCAACCTTTTGGGACTTCTCGGTACGTTTAACCAACATGACGCTCCCACATTAATTCGCTCTTCGCGTGGTCTAACAATCTCGCCCAGGAACCCCGCGCGGTCTTGATGGCAGTCACAACTGGATTGAGGGCGACGCCTCGGGCACCCGCGATGACCTCTACGTGACGGGCGACGCCTCGACCATGAACATGACCCTGTTCAAGATGATGTACAACTCGGTCGAGGGCGACATCATCACCCTGGACGACATCGCCGCGCGCGCCGCTGAGCGCTTCGACGAGGCCATCGCCATCAACCCCAACTTCTACTACGGGCCCTACACCGGCCTCGTCGCGCGCAACGCCGGGTACATCTTCTCCGGCCGACTGCTCAGCAACCATTCTCAGGAGAACCCCACCGGCGTTAGACTCAGTAAGTCCATGTTCTGTCCCCACCAACCCGTCCGCGATCGCGGTATTGATTCGCAATGTGATATAGCCAAGGATGTCATGCGAAGCTTCTATGGCGTGCACGAGGAGAACGGCGAGCTCGTCTACAAGAGGGGCTGGGAGCAGATCCCCGAGAACTGGTACCGGATCGCGGTGGACTACGGCCTGGTGCAGACGAACCTGGACCTGGTCGACTGGATCATGCAACACCCGGTGTTGGCCAGCGTCGGCGGCAACCTGGGCCGGGTCAACAGCTTCGCGGGCGTCAACGTCGAGGACATCACGGGCGGCGTGCTCAACGCGACGTCGCTGCTCGAGGGCAACAACCTGATGTGCTTCGTACTGCAGGTCGTAAAGACTTTCGCGCCCAACTCGCTCTCGTCGCTCTTCCAGACGCTCGAGCTGCCCCTCAAGCTCGTCAACGACGCCGTCCTCAGCCCGCTGCTCGACCTGTCCTGCCCCGCGTTCAAGGACATGTCCATGGACGGTAAGGACTTCCTCACCGGCCTGATGGACAAGTACCCCGGCGCTGCCAAGAGCGGTTTCGCCTTCTAAATTGGTCTTCGTGATTGGCGTACGGAGTTCTCCCTAGAGGTGACCGTACCGCTGGGCCTCCAACGAAGCCCCCAATACCCCCTTACTTAATCTTGTACATACAACCTTTCGTGGTAGTTCTAATCAAAACGTATCTGCCCCTCAAACCTCGCTGGTTTCGGACCGAGTCATGGCTCTTGCTCCTCTGATCGCAACCCACCAGGTTGCGCCACCGAAATGGATATATGTGGCTGTGCGTTGGCGCCCAACGATGCAGCTACAAAAAGGCCAGATCAACTTAATGGATTGAAAAACGAACCTCTCATGACGTGACTTCAGAGCCGTGATCATCAAGAAGAATAGCATCGTCCGCATAGCACGAAATCGCAATCATGAAGAACCCATTTTGCCTGTCTGCCGTATACAAGACCGTCGACGACGGTGAACTCAAGGCGGACATCCAGGTCCCGTACGCCAAGGAAGGCTACCCCTTCGGCGTTAAATGCCCAGTGTGTGAGTTCAGCAACGAGCGTATATGAGGTGGCGGCGCTATTTGTTCTGCGCTAACCCCCAAGTGCTGTTGCAGTCATCGACATCCCCAGCGAAGCCGGCCTGGGCGTTTCGTACTCCATCGTCAACAGGCAGCACAGCGAAGACCTCGTCCATGCGCGACGCGGCGTCGCTGTCAGCCCGGAGTACCGAGCGTTGGACCCTTCCGCCAACGGCTCGTCATCCTCGCTACTGAGTGCGCCGATCCAAGACTGCCGCGACCTCCTGGCATGGGTCTATGACGGTGGCTTGCAGCGGGCCCTGGACGCGGAGCACCCGGGACTCTACCCGGTGGACTACGACCGCGTGTACGCGTCGGGCATGTCCTACGGTGGGTTGTTGGCATTATCATTGGTGAGTTAATCTATCATATTCATGAGATGGCAATCGACGTCGTCTTCGTCATCAAATGGCGATGTGCGACGTTGGTTTCCCATGGTTTGAATGAATTAGGCTAACTCGCGTAAGGGATGGGACGTCCCCCGGACCGTCGCCGGAATCCTGGACGTGAGCGGCCCCTGCAACTTCAGCGACGATCGGTGGAGGGCGGCCAGCCAGACCGTGGCGTCGGGCCTCTCGTCGCAGCAGAGGCACGCGGATCCGAGCTCGCTGCGCATAGAGCCAGCCACGACGCACAGCTCCATCTTCGACGTCATCTTCGCGCCCGACGACAAGTTGGATGCGCATAACGAGCTCGACCCAGCCAGGAATGTGCACAGCACCTTCCCGCCCGTGTTCATCGTTCACGGGCTCGGCGACGAGCTTGTCCCCATCGAGCTCAGCCGACACCTACTGGGGCAGCTCCAGACGAAGGGCGTCCGGTGCGAGATGGTCGAGGTCGAGGGCGCGGGACACCTCTTTGCGTCTAAGCTTCGGGACTCACCCGAAGCGGCCAAGCAGGTCAGCAGAGGAATGGACTTCTTGACTTCGTCGGAATAGGGTCAAAGACTGGGGGGATTCAATTGAGGTCAAAAGGTGGTACATTGTCGGCTTTGATCCGGTTTAGGTTCTGAGTCGCATGTAACATGAGCAGGGTTACCTCTACAACGTAGTGAATTGCAATTAGTTTAGGGTTACATCAGTACCAGGCAAGATCCGAAAGCTCAGTGTCAAGTTTTCAGCGCTACCGGTTTCTGGTTAGGTTCTTTGACCGTCTGCCTCATTCTGGTCATTGCAACAGTTGGCCTTGTGACTTCCAGGGATCATCTCCTGTCAATCCAAGTGACCCAGCAGGCCGGGCTGGCTAGCAGGTGCCCCTGTGCCATCGAGACGGGTCCATTGGGCCCCAAGTTCGTCCCTTACTTCGGTATTTCTGGCTGGTCGTGAACCAACATCCTGCCTCCCTTTGTCCCACCTACGGCATTTCGTGCGTCGGAATTGACAGGAGTTTATCTCGCCCTCAGACCATCTACTTTAACTCAATCGTTCGCCAAGGACTCAAGAAGCCCCGTAGTATGGCGCGATGCACTCGCACACACGGCTGTCTCTGCAAAAAGAAGGGGCTTTTACGGCAGTTGGCGATTGGTCTAATTACTGGAAAACAGGGAAAAGTGACAAAGAGTCGTCCCCAGAAAGTATCCTGCAATTAAGACCCCCGACCGCTAGCCAAAGCCGTTAAGACTTTCACGACAGGGGCCCCCGGGCGGCCCCGAAGCAGCAGGGATCGTCAAATACAAGCCCTTAATAATAGCGTCGACCACTATCTACCGAAGTCTGGTTGCGCCTTATTTTCAGCTGCACGCATCGTACGTTATTGAGTTGGGCGGGCGTTTGGCGTGAATCCAGGTCCCTGCCGTCGCCTTCCTCTGCTTGGCGGTATGGGGGAGTGTGAGGGAAGCAGGATTCACGCAAGCATACCAAGTGGATACGTGAGAACAAGCTATTCGACCATGATGAAGACTGTGAGCTGTTGAGGAAGGAAAGGGGCTATAGCCTCGAATCCCTTGGCTAGATGAATCGGACATTTCCGCCAGAGTTAGGGGACTCAAGGAGTACCGGATACGAAAATGACTATTGCTGAGTGCATAGTGTCTATATGATGTAAAGCTACAAGAAATCTAAAAATTACCCCTGAATCCACCCATCTATAGTCAATTAGTTCTCAATAAGCACTTCGTCCTCTCTGATGCTCTCCAGCGTCGCATCATCGTAGTTGATCTTGTGCGGCGGCCTGAACCCCGCATCCTCCAGCATGACGTCCACCGCCTTCTCACTGATCATGTAAACGGGCAGCTGCGGGAACGTGCCGGGAACGCGCGGGAACACGGACGCGTCGACGACACGCAGGCCCTCGACGCCGCGCACGCGGAACCGCGAGTCCAGACACGCCAGGGGTCGCCGTCGCCGCCGATGGGACACGAGCTGGCGGCGTGGTGCGAGAAGGAGTTGTGCTTGATGTCGTGCCGGAGCTTTTCCGCCGTGTTGGTCGCGTCGCGGCCGGGCAGGACCTCGTGGAGGGGCCCGACCCCGGGCGAAGGGACCGCATCCAGGAACCCGCGCACGATGCGCACGCCCTCGGCCATGACGTCGAGGTCGTGCCTCCCGTCGTTGTGGGGGTGCGCCGCGTCCGGGTCGGCGTAGAACTCGAAGTTGATGGTGGGCACGTCGAACGGGTTGCCCGAGCGCAGCGTTACGGTGCCCGACTGGTCTTCCTGCCGGAACTTGAGGACGATCCAGGTGTACGCATGGCCGTCGCCGCCCGTTGCGTTCTTGGAGTAACCCGGGAAGAAGCCCGTGAAGTACAGGGGCGTGCTGTACAGAAACAGGTCCTCCTCGTCCGTCTTGGCGAGCCGCGTCCGGTTCAGCACGGCCGTCTCGATGCCGTCGCCTTTGTAAGGGCCCGTGCCGGACGCCTTCCACTGCTGCAGGTAGGTGTCGGTTCCGTTGACCACGCCTTTGGCCAGGAGCGACACGACCTGCGGGCTCCGCGCCGCGACTGAGTACTCGTAGTTGTCCTGCAGGTTGGTCCCGACGCCCGGCAGGTCCACGCGCACGGGGATGTTGAACTTGCGCAGCTCTGCCTTGGGCCCGATGCCGCTCAGCTTCAGGATCTGGGGTGTATTGAAAGCCCCGCCCGCCACAACGACCTCTCGCGATGCACGTATGCGCTTCCTGGCGTTTTCAGCCGGCGGCGCCCCCTTCGGATTCGAGCGCGGGTCCGCCTTGTATAAGCTCTTTCCTTCCACGTACTCGACGCCAACAGCTTTTGGTTTGCGTGCCGGCTTCCGGGCATCATCACCACCAGCCACAACGCCGTGGAAGTCGTCGTCGAAAAGAACCTTGGTCACAAATGCGTGCGTCTTGACGTACAAGGGGTATTTCTTCGAGCCATCCTTGTTCCTGGCGTTCGCCGTAGCTACAACAAAGCTGCGAGCACCGTTACGTCGGCCTCTCTTGCTCATCGTCAGGGGGAGACTAAAGGTGCCGTCGGCGTCCTGGGCGTGTGGAGCGTTCATGTCACTCTTGAAGTCTTTCTGGTGCGAGAATTTGAGCGCCGGCTTCAGAATCTCCTTATTGCTGTCCTGCCAGACCTTGTCCTGGAGCTCCATCTCGAGCCAGCCGTCGAACCCGTGTCCAGGCGTGCCTTTGGGTAGGTAGAGGCAGCGCTCCAGCCTCTCAAAGTACTTCTGCATCGCGTCGGGTGACCAAGAGCGGTCACCCGTGGCGTCGGCGATGTACTCCCAGTCGGAGTTGCGTGGCAAGGTGGCGATGAGGGCGTTGTGGCTCCCGCAGCCCCCGAGGGTGCCGGCGCGGGGGTAGAAGATTCCCTTCTGCGTCGATCCGTGTGGCGGGTCCAGGCCGACGTACACTTTGCCGTCGGGGGTGTCCCACGCCATCTTGGGGTCTTTGGCGGCCTCTTGCGGATCTTGAAAGTGCTTGACGAAGAAGCCCCAGCTCATGGTCTCGTCTTCCGAGGAAGTTGGGCCAAAGGCAGGAACAGTCTGGTTGATGTTGAGACCCTGGTCGTCGCCGGCTTCGAGCAGGAGGACCTTGCGCCCTCTGCGTGCTAGGTTGGCCGCTAGAGGACCGCCACCGGGCCCGGAGCCGACGACTATGTACTCATAGTCTGACTTGTTGAGAGTATCCTCGCTGAGAGGGCTGGCATGCGCACCACCGCCCGCCGTTATGGCAAGGTATGCCAACAGAGGCACGAGAGATTTCATGGTTTCCAGGGAAAATGAACAAATGCCTAGTAGATTTGCAAGGAACAAAGAGGGACTGGCGTATCAGAATCAGTGAGTGTGATTATGGAAGTAGAATAAGAAATAGATATGATGGATGTGCTTCGTTTTTCTTGTTAATTATCGTGTTAAACGGAAGATCTGGTATAAGTTGCGCTGCAAATTACTAGTATATATATATATGTCTAGAGAGGTTTCTTCCCATTTATCATTTGTATCGTCAGCGCGACTGTTAGGCCTCATGATCCCAGACCTATGCAGCATCACCTCAGTTGCATGTTAGCTGAGAGACGCCGTCAGCTAGCTTGCTGGTATTGCGATCCTTCTCGCCGCTGAGGCACGGAAGCCACGTTCTCGCGAGATTCAACCCAATGAAGAATTCATAGCCACATGTAAGGGTCGTCTGTAGAGACTATCATGCTCTGTCATGTGTCGAGTAATGAATCGTACGGGGAAACAGGCAGGCGCCATGGGGTAATAGGGGGTTCTCTGCTTCGCCTTGGTACGAGTAGAGAATCGAGCCACCCTGAACGGAGCTGAGTCAGATAGCCACAAGATCCATCAGTCTGCGTTTGAAGCCGCAAAGAATGAAAATGGGAAGCTTCTCTTCACAATCCTTTACATCCTTCGGTGTTTCCATGGCGTGGCCATCACAGGGCGTATTGGATATGTGTGATCAGCCACGGAAATAGTCACAAAGGCTGAGAGTAAGTTGTGAAGATGAAAGAGGCTCGTGGCTGAGTGCTTTGTCTGATATTACAATAAGCTGAAGAGGACGGATAGGTGCCTGACATCTCTCGCTTAAGCTGCACCGTTAGGGCTGCATCTTGAGGAGTATACGAAATCCCCTAGCAGAGAAACGCCGATTAGGCGGCTGGAATGCTACTGTGGCTGAGAGGATGCAGCCCTTACTCCGGTGAACAAGCCTTTCTGTGCAATTACGCCGACACGTGTGGAGTGGATTCGTCGTTTTTGGGATTCGGGTTCTAGCCATCTCACCTACATCGGCCATTAGCAACTAAAAATAAGTTTTAGCTACCCTGCGACCATTTCCGTAGAGGCTGTGATATTGAAACCCCCCGCTCTATTACTCGTCTCATAGGATGATGTTCTAGGTGGCAGGCAGTCGACTCATACGTCTAACGAATAAGCAGTCTCCTGAGTTGCTCCTTAGTTGCTGCGTAAGCAGCTAACTTCAGAACCACCTGACTTTGCTTTCAGGCCATCTAGACGTAAAGCCTAGAATACGAGTAATGAAGCACTCTCAAGCTGAGGTATGTATTATTGAGCACATAATAGGAAAATGGCACCAAACTACCCAAAGTCCCACTCTTGAGTTGGGGTGTGTTCTGGGTTGCAATTCATGCTATAGATAATTTGTCAGCAAGATCAGAAATCGGTGCTGACTTGCCAATTTCTTGTATTCTGCCCAGTAGAAGTTCCAGGGGGTAGCACAGGGGCTGAGGGGCGTGCATGCAACCGACCAATAAACAATAGACGTCATACGCTGCTACCACAGACCCAGAAGGGAAAGACCATGGAAGCTATATTAGTCAGTATGTGTGCTACTGCCAGGGACGGGAAACCGCTTATGGGATTTCCCAACTAGGTAATTGAACCTTGATAGAAAGATCTGTCGAGATGTAAGAGGGAGCGATACACTGCCCAGGCCAATCTGGCTTTTCACAGGAATGGGCAACCTTGTAGCCGTACGAGCTGAGGGCACCTTGTGAATCATGAATTTGGTACGGCTAGGCTTACTACACCCGTAGCATTGGTCGTGACAGAGAAAGAAAGGAAGGCGTATACAAAGGGCATGACCCTGGGACAAGTGAATCCATCGTCAAGCCGTCATCCAACACATCCACGAAGCCAGCTAAAGAAACGCCTCCATACACCCACCACCCTATTGCTAGTCTCAAGAAATCTATTTTCGACGCATCCACACACAAGATGACTTCCCTCTACAATCTCAGTATCCCGGTGCTGACCGAGGTCCTGCAGACCACCAGGCAGGTTCTGGAAAAAGGCGAGGCCTTCGCGCGCGCCCGCGGTCTCGACCCCGAAACCCTGCTGTCGGAGCGCGTGTACCCGGACATGTTCGACCTGCGCCTGCAAATTACCGTCATCTTGGTCGTCGCGCGCACCACCATTAACGAGCTCGCGGGGGCGGACAGGAGCTGGCCGCCAAGATCACTGAGAGGGGTCAATCCCTCGAAAAGATGTACACGCTCCTAGACGAGACGCTCGCGCAACTAACAACCGTGCGGAGCGCCGATGTCGACGGCAAGGAGCGTGTCGACGTCTCATGCTGGTTTTTCAACCAGTGCCTGCGCTGCTCGGCCCTCGACTTCGTGCAGAAATACGCGCTGCCGACTGTCTACTTCCACCACCTCAGCGTCACGTACGCCATCCTCCGCAGCAAGGGCGCGCCGCTGGGCAAGAAAGATTATGTGGCCGTCTTCATGAAGGATTTCGCGCTCCCAGGAGCAGAATGAAGGACGAGTAGTTAGCGGGGTGGCCGAGTGGTGTGTAGTTCACGTGAACTGGCAGGCTGACGTGGGATGTATGTAGCCGCAAGTAGAGATAGTACACACGGACACCATACATGAATAGTACGATCGATAACTCTGCCCCTTTTCAGGCCCGTGGAACCTGCTGTCATCACACAGGCTACCTGCTGCACACTGGCTCGCCAATTCACGTCATGTGTTGACGGTAGACGTAGCACATGCCGGATGGGCCACGCCATTGATACCTTCAATATCGGGTAATGCGCATGTGCTACCAAGACAGACCTCGCATAGCTTTGACGGACAAAATGGCTTACCTCCCCTCCCCCCCCCCCTCCGGGCCAGTGTCGTGGTAGCCCAGTCAGCCAACATTTGAGTTTATCATAGGCTCGCGCCTGTACTCATTCATTCATCCTTCGAGTTGGCCATTCACTTTTTCATTACATCGTCTCATCCAGGATGGTTTGCAGCACGTCATCGATGTTGGCCCCAGCCCTCTCCATACGCGACAGCAGCGACGCCACCTTGGACAAGCGGGCCTGGCTTCCCCAGGCCTGGATGGGACTGCGCACGCGTACGAGAAGGTCCTGGAAGCCTTTTACTTGCATGCTGAGCAGTCCTTTCATCATGTGGATCTGCTCCATGTGGGAATACGAATCCTGAAAAGCGGGCTTGAAGAGGGCCGTGTTGCAAGTGGCCATGCCGGCTATCTCGCCCGTGGACCCGCAGAAGAGCTGAGCCGGATAGTCGGCGTGCCCCTCGGATTCTCCCTGTTCCTGTACGGTGGCGTGTTCATTGTCGGCGAGATGCTGGTGAAGTCTCTTAAGTCTCTTATGAATACACTCGAACATCTCGGTCAGGCGGTCGCAGATGATGACGAGGACGCTATGGACAGTGGGCAACGGCTGGCAAGAGGAGCATCGGAGAGAGTTGTTGCACTGTGCCATCAGCATTTTCTGGAGCTGGAGAACCTGGTCGAGCGACAAGGTGGTTATGCGGAAGTGGTCGTCGTCTAGCTGCTGGATCGCACGCAGTTGGTCATTGAGACAGGCACATTGTTCCGGATTGGGTGGTGCCTTGTCCTTGTCCATGCTGCCATTGTGAGAGAAGGTAGCGGCGGTGGTGCCGGCGGCGGAAGAGATGGCGCTACCCGGCGGGCTCGGCGGCTGCTGGATTCCCATGAGGCCCAAGTTGGCCAGTGTGGGGAAGCCGGGGGCAAATATGGAGTCTTGCCCTTGTCCTTGGCCATGGCTATTTTGTGTTGGTCCAGCAGATTGCGTGGACAGCGCATGTTGCTGCTCGGGCTGCAGGCCGAAGTGGGAGAAGAAGTCGATATTGGAGTACATTTTGTGCTGGAGGTCATCGAAGCCGCCATCTTGATCAGGGTCATGGTCCATCAAGGCCTCCCGTCTAAGCGGGACTGCATGTGAGGTGGACGTCGTGGGGAATGGGTGGCCATGATTGGGCTGCGTGGACATCAAGTCGATCTCATCGGTCGGCGTTATGGCCAGGCTCTGATTGGAATCTCCACTCGCACGGGCGCTGGCGCTCATGCTGGCGCTGTCGGTAAAGGATTGTGGGGTTTGGCGGCGGCGCATCTGGGGGGCGCGGGGTCATGGGGAAGAGGCAGGCCTGGGATCTCGCGATGCATCTGTCACAATCGCGAAAACGGCCGGTGCATTGAATCTGGCGTAGTGCGCAGGCTAGTGGTCAGCCTAGGGACTACTATGTGGAATCTTCGCATCCGAACATATGGTTCTTACCTTTTTTGGAATGACAAGCTATACATGGGGGTCGTGAGGCAGGCCGGGGTCGACGAAGTGGATGAGTCGCTGGGGAATCTGATCTGTCCGAAGGCGAAGCTGAAGGCTGAGTCGTCGCAACTGGAGCGGCAGCGGGAGCGGGGACTGGGGCATTCGCAGAAGTAGAACCCCGGGCATTCCTTGCGGCGACCTGCTCCATGGCAGCGCCCGCGCTCTTCTTCCGGCCATTCGAACTCTTGAAGGTGATGAACATAGCAACTTGTAACTTGTGTAATCGCGACCCGTGTGTGCGACTGTGGCTAGGGGCGTTTCTTGGTGGGTTATAGAGGGAATAATAAGGCTGCTTTCCCTTTTCAAATGATTGCTGGCCTTTTGCTTGCCATGGAGTGGCAATCGAGGAAGGGCTGATGGTTGCGTCGCATGCATTTGAATGATCCTTCGACGGAATATCGTCAAGCACGGCAATACGGCCAGTGGGACGGGACGAGGATGTGGACGAGGATGTAGAGGCAGAAACAGAGGCACGAAGCGCTAGAGGCTAGGAAGTAGGGAAGTGGATATAGTGCAGTGCAGTAGTTTGGGTGGTGCAGGCCCGGCAGGATGCGGCTGCAGCGCCCGTGGTCAACCAATGCAAAACACGCAGTTGGCGGGCGGGTAAAGTCCGAAAGTCAAAAGCCCTAGGGGCTTAGGGGCTTAGGGGCTTTTGGTCTGTGCAGACGGTATAACTGCCTACGGCCGGCCTCTGGTGGTGCATATCAGCTCAGTTGTGTCCTCGAACAACGTCTTGGCTGACTTTGGCTAAACAACCTGCCAACTACTTCATGCCGGATGAGCTGGAAACGCAGTCACGACACCGGCATACGTCTAGCCTCGACGTTGGGACGAAGGGACGAAAGGACGGAGAGGGTAAGCTGAATAAGCCGATCGGATAAGCTAGGGTCGAAATAAGAAGACGAGGTTTTTATGCATGCGTCGCTTCTTCAGCGTATTGTATGTAACATTACTTGGCTACATAATATCATGCACGTAAGCTTACTTGCCCCCCTGCTTACCCTGCACTGCACACTCTGCCTATAGTGACACACAACCGTCTCCGCCTTATTCACGTCTGCCTGTCATTGATCTGGGTGTTGAGGTTATAGGTTGTGTACGTATGGGCTGCCAAACTTCGCCCCTCTTCCTGCTCCCTCCGCCTGCCACCATTTTGGGCAGGTCGGAAGCCGTATTCAAACCTCCAAACGAGAGATCACCAGGGCTACGCGGACTGCATGAATCCTCCGACATAGTTGGACTTTCATATACAGACCAAAATAACTACACAAGTACCTTGAGCGACAATTACAAGCCCGGGAAACACCGCACAGTTCCCAGCGGCTTCTCCTACACCACACACATCTTGTAAGTCTCGTAAAAGAGACACCCTCGCACACGTCAGCCTCTCGTCACACACCGTACTTCGGGTCTCATGCAGGGCTCAGATCCATCTGGACCTTTACACACAGCAAAGTAGTTGGCAGCCACATCAGTTGGCCATCAGCCATGTTTTTCTCGAGTGTCCGGCCTAGTAATCCTGTGCAAGGCGGTCTTGAAAATGGCCATGTCTTATTGGATCTTCCAGATTCTCCCTGCACCTTCAGTGTGTTCCACGGCGCCCGATAATACACCATGTGAGAATTCTTTTCTCTCTCTTTAACGTAGCTGCGGCTGAGGAAGCTGAGACAAGCATTTTCCCGTCAGCGTGAGCATTTTAATGCTTATAAGCCACGACAAGAAACATTTAGCGAGTTCTTGGGTCGTAGGGTGTGTTGCCCCTGACCTAAAACGAGGGTCTTTTAGCTGTCCGATGAGAAAGTTCGACCCCCGCCCGCCGACACTCTCCAAAGACCGGTGCCGTACCTAGGCTTGCTGACTCCATCTCGTCCATGTACTTAGTAGGTAAAACTGGAACGCACGTGGGACGGGACGGCTCAGCTCATCCTATCTTGTCTCACCTAAAGTAAACACGTGGTATGCAACCTGATGCAAGCGTAGGATCAGTCATGGATTCCAACGACTTCATGGATAGCTCCTCGCGGCTGGCCATGGTAGTCATGAGATCTCAGGCGCTCTCGTTCAGCTCGTTCAGCTTGTAGCCTCACCAGCTAGTCTTCCTCTTGTACTGAACGTACCCTTTACAACCAATCATCGGCCACAAAAGTACTCAGCCATCCCAGGAATCTGGAGCAGAAGGACCGTAGTATCGAAAATAATTCATGCTAACATTGCAACCATGTCTGTTCAGTGACCGAGCCATTTGAAGCCCCCTGAGAAAAGGGGGGCCAAGTTCTGGACTGAACACCAACATCACTCGAGTAAGGGGGTCGACTACGCCTCATCTCACCTACCACTACTGGAGGAACCGAATAGGTGAAGCCACCACCAACCGCAACATTTTCTTACTGCACTCAAGGTGAATCCCACTGCTGAATATGTCTATTAGTCGCCGCAATACAGTTTCTCCTATCTCAGCCCCTGGCCATCGAAGGATCATCTATTATTATCTTGGCTGAATGAACAGTGACTCGGGATCAAGAACAGGGGCTAGAGGTATTACCAAGCCCATGGTAGATTTGCGTACGCTTGAGAAAGATGGGCATCCTTTAGGATTCTTTCCGGGTATTGCCTCGTCCAAGCCACTGGTCAGTATTAACTAAGCTGGCGACAAGAAAGTGTAAATAGTCTCTCGAGGGGGCTTTTGTGTTGATGAAAGGGCCTTGTGACCACCAGGGACTCGATGTATATATCGTGAAGCAGGCCCAGAGATCTTCAATACTGAATTATAACTATACAAAACTCTCATTCATAGATCTTCTCGGTGATTACTCCTTCCTCCCCTTTTGGCTTTCTTTTTTCATTGCCCATTTTCGAATTTGTCCCCACGATGCATTCTGGCTACCTCCTTTTTGCACTGGCAGCGGCCGTGCAGTCCATTCCAGTTGGCGCACCACCACCACCACCGCCTCCTCATGGGCCTCCCAAGCCTCCTGGCCCGCCTGGCCCAAGTGATGAGAGTGTTCTAGGGTCCTTTGGAGTACCCGGCAGAAATCGAACGTTTGACTATGTTGTAGTCGGAGGCGGTATCGGCGGCTTGACCCTTGCCACGAGACTAGTCGAGCAAAAAGCCGGCACCGTAGCCGTGGTAGAAGCCGGGACTTTCTATGAACTTTCCAACGGCAACCTTAGCCAGCTTCCGGCCAATGACTACCTTTGGGGCGGCAAGGGTAAGGATGACTGGCAACCCGGTATCGACTGGGGTTACATCTCAGAACCGCAAAAGGCAAGTTTCACTAAACTAACCTCAATCTAGAATGAGATACTAACAACTATTTTTGTAAATAATTAGGGTGCTGACAACGCTCCTATGCATTATGCGCGCGGTAAATGCTTCGGCGGAAGCTCGGCCAGACATTACATGGCCTATCAAAGACCAACCAAGGGCTCCCTCAAAATGTGGGCGGACACGGTCGGCGATAAAAGCTACGAGTTTGAAAACTTCCTGCCTTACTACGAAAGGGCCATCAAGTTCTCGCCTCCCCGGTCCGATCTCCGATCCGCCAACGCCACGCCGGACTACGATGAGAGACTGGCCCGGAAGAACAACGCCCCCGCCACCGGAGTCTCGGTAACTTTCCCCAATTACGCCCAGGCCTTTGGCACTTGGGCCGTCCTGGGCCTCAAGGCCATCGGCCTCGACGTCACCAAGGGCAGCTTTCTCGACGGAAAGCTTAGCGGCCAATCGTACACTATGACCACCATCCAGCCCAACGGCGTGCGCGAGTCGGCCGAGACGGCCTTCCTGAGGCCCACGCTGCAGAACCCCGACTACACCGTCTACAACGAGGCGATGGCGAAACGTATCCTCTTCGACGGGAAGAAGCGGGCCACGGGCGTCGTGGTCGACACCGGGGGCCGCGAGTATATCCTGGCCGCCCAGAAGGAGGTCATCGTGTCGGGTGGCTTCATCGGCTCCCCGCAGCTCTTGCAGGCCTCAGGGGTGGGTCCCGCCGGGCTGCTCCGGCGCCATGGCGTCCCGGTCGTCGCCGATCGCCCGGGCGTGGGCCAGAACTTGCAGGACCACGTGTTCTCGGCCATTACCTACCAAGTCAACGCGCCGACTATCTCGTCGCTGCAGGACCCCGTCTTCGCTGCCCGCCAGGCCGCCTTGTTCCACGAGAACGGGTCGGGCATGTACTCGAACCCCATTACCGAGGTCCTCGCGTGGGAGAAGGTGCCCGAGCCCCTCCGGTCGAGCCTATCCACCAAAACGCGCGCCGAGCTCGCCAAATACCCTGCCGATTGGCCCGAGATAGAGTACATCAGCTCGGCCGCGTACGTAGGCGTGCAGGAAGACACGCGGCCTTCAGGCAAGCCCTTCGACGGGATCAACTACGCGTCGCTGGCCGTGGTGCTCAGCACGCCGCGGTCGCGCGGGTCCGTCAATATCGCCTCGGCCGACACGCGTGACCACCCGTCCCTGGACCCCAACTTCCTCGTCGACGCCGTCGACGTCGAGCTGATGCTCGCCGGGTTCAAGCGCGCGCGCCAATTCTGGCAGTCGAACGCCCTCGCCAAGTTCCGCATCGGCGAAGAGGCATACCCCGGCTTGGCGGCTAAGTCGGATGACGAAATACGCGCCAGCATTCGCAAGAGCTACAACACCATTTTCCACGGCTCCAGCACTTGTCGCATGGGCAGGGCCGACGACCCCAATACCGTCGTCGATAGTGAGGCCCGAGTTGTTGGAGTTCAGGGTCTGCGTGTCGTTGATGCGTCTTCCTTTCCATTCTTGCCGCCGGGTCACCCCCAGTCTACCATCTGTAAGCTCCCAGTCAGCCATCTTGGAGAAATAATACTGACTATTGCATGCAGACGCTTTGGCTGAAAAGATTGCCTGTAGCATCTCTCACAAATGCTAGATGTGATAGCATTTTGCTTTTCTTCTTCCTTTTCCTTTGCTAAGCACCTATAAACTATGAACCTTCATTCTTTTTGAATGTGTATTAGACTGTATACGGACAACTGTTGTTCTGTATCTAATTTCTTCTTTTTGGATTCATGTATCTAGTCAAAGAATTTTCCTCTCTCTGAGTAACAACTATTTTCTAATCTTAGCAAATCATTTTGTTCATATTATAGCTTTAGGTTGCTACGATTAGGGTTTTGCATCCGTCACAATTATTTACCGGGTCTTTCTCATTTTATATATACAGGCCCTTAGTATATAAGCGCATACCAGTTCACTCCTTCTGAACATGCGCTCACTGTATAGAAACACACGAACCTTAATATGCCTCTATCTCGGGCTGAACTAAGCTAATTACAGCCTGCTGCCACATCAGATTCGTTGCTCGCATATAGGAAAAGGAGATTAGTTGTAAGCGTGTGACCCGCGCTGAGGGACTGATTTCTGCAACATGTAACCTGCATCATTGAGATGGGCTTTTGCTGAATGTTGCATACTTTATTGCTATCTCAACTCCCCTTTCTTCCATGATAAATCCCACTTTACTGAGCCTTGGGGCGGACGTACATTTCCACATTGCTTGGAGTTACAAACCAATGCCCCTTCGTATCCCACTCCTTATCCTTGGCCAGATCGATATCGAAAGCCCGGTACAGCTCAAAAATGACCTTCCACATCTCGAGTATGGAGATGTTCTTACCGATGCAACTCCGTGGACCTGCACCGAACTGACGTGGACATCTTTCGTTAGCAATGCTCACCCGGCTAGTGCTATTTGGTGGTGTGAAAGCTGGGCCATCTTACCGCAAACATATTCCTCTTCATCTCTTTGAGTTTCTCCTCATCGCCCTCGACCCAACGCTCCGGTCGGAAGGCATGCACGTCGTGCCCGAAGACGTCCTTGTTGTAATGCAGCGCCCACGCGTTCACACCCACAATAGTGTTTTCGGGGAGGTGGATTCCGTGTAGCATCAGGCCGCCCGCAGGCACGCGGCGCTCCAGTATAAATCCCGTGGGCGGGTGGATACGCATCGCCTCGTTAATGACGGCGGATCTTTTTGTGGCCGCAAGTCAGCAGATGTTGTGGCGGTGGTTTGCATTCAACTTACAGATAGGGCAGTTTGGTGGCTTCGGCGTAGGTAATGGGAGTCGAAGCCCGGCCGTCGCGAACCGCGCTCTCAATCTCTTCCTGCAGTTTGGCGCGGGCGTGGGGGTACTTGCTGAGGTGGTACATGACGGAGGCCATCGAAGCGGCGGTGGTATCAGATCCAGCGATTCTAACCCGAGGCGTCAGCTGATGAGGCCTGAGTTGATTTTGTGACAGCATATATAACACTTACACATTGGTGGTGGTAATGGCGATAATCTCATCCATAGTTAGAGCCTCCGGATCTGCTCTGTGAGTAGCAAGCAGTTGGTTCAACAGATCCTTTCTATCTACTGGCTTGTCGAGTCTCTCCTTAACCCGTGCTAGCGAGAACTGCAAGACGTGGTTCGTCTTTTCGATGGCAGGGAACAGCTTTGGCAGTAGTGGGTTGCCAAGCAAGAACTTGTGCACGCGGGGGACTTGTCCAATCTATAGAACGAAGGCGAAGAAAAAGGTTAGGCTACTATCTGGATTGGGGCACAGTGCTCAGACTTACGAAGGAAACGTAACTCAGGATTCCGCCAATAGCTCCAATGATGCCGTCGACATCATACCCTTTTTCCATGAAGCCCAAGTCCTTGGAGAAGTTGATCTCGCCCAGGACGTCAAAGGCAAAGTACTGCATCCAGTCGACTGGGTTGATGGGCTTCTCGCCGTTGTTGGTTACCTCACGCAGACGCCGGAGCAGCACGTCTATGCACTTGTCGGCAAACGGCTCGAGGCCCACGACGACGTCCATGGAGAAGGCCTTCATGGCACCGCTCTTGAGACGCATATGGTACGCATTGCTCTCGGTGGTAAAGAGGGTTGGCAAGAACTTGGCGTTGTAGATGGCTTCAGCCAGGGGGTAGAAAGCCGTCTAGAGGCGCCGTCAGATCATGTTCCACTCCCCCACTCTCTCTCTCATCCAGGAAAGAAGGGAAACCGCAACGAACCTTTGGGAATACGTTCTTGACGCCATAGATAGCGCGCACGCTCTCCGGGTCGTTGGCCGAGACGTGGTTGGGCCCAATGCGGACGATGGGGCCGTAGTCCTCATGGACCCGGATATTCTCGCGGTGCATGTTGGCATTCCAGACGGCACGCAACTTCCAAAAGTTGGAGAAGCTGGCCACAAAGGGCCCTGGAACGTGGCGGAGACCCTTGCTGTACCGCGTCAGGACGAGCTGGGCTGTGATGATGGTAAGGATGGTGATCCATGGGTGGAGGCCGACCCATTGCCGCGCCTGCGGTACAAGGGTTTCCAACAACTTGGGGCTGGAAGCGATGGTAGAATTCATCTTGTCTCTCAACAAGTGGGATACTTAGGTGTGGTGCTAAACGACGTAGTGGTGGCGATGACGAGCTCCCAATGCCACCTTGAGGCGAATTCTCTGGGCCGTCGATACGATATAACTCTTCATCTTGCCATGTCCAAGTCGTAGGATGGGCTTCACCACATCCTGCCCAATGACCAATCACGCCATGGTGGTGTCTGTTTCGAAGCAAAATGCACTTTCGCGACCTTTGCGATTGTCCTATCTAGCCCGTGCTAGACAGACTACTAGTTGTCAAATGTGGCGGGATGGCTCACGCATGCTGACTTGCAGATGTCGGGCTGGCTGGCTTCAAGGGTCTCCCGCTAAAGTGGCGCGACGCTCCCGTCTAACCCCGGACGACGAGAATGTCCGCAAGGGGTGGTTTTAGTCAGTCTCACAGAGACAACCCACTAGCCCAATCCGGTATTTCCTATTCAGGCAATGCCTTTTCTGGCCCAGCCAGCCAGCCAGCGTCTCCAGCTTTGTCAGCTTAACCCCGAACACGGCACGTACCGTTAGTGGCAGGTAAGCAAGTTTAGGCCAGCTACAGCTTGGTGAGATGATTATTGTGCGGGCAGTGCCGTCTGACCGCATGCGATTTGAATGATGACAAGACGGCAGCACCCGCAATCCTGGACAAGCAAAGCACCATGCCGATGTACCATGTTTGTTTCGGGCGAGGCTTGCAGCATGTAGGGTCTTTCGTGCTAGTGTCAGCCAGCGCGGGTGGCCGTCCTACTGGCCGTCCTACTGGCCGTCTACGTCTGGGAGGGATGGAGGCATGAAGGATGAAGGGATGGGCGACGGCGATGCAGTCCAGAGGGCGACCAGTTGTTTACAAAAGGGATGAAAACGCGCGACTGGGGCCATTTGTAATAGCTGGCAGCCCGATCATAGTAACCAAGAACCGACCATGGCAAGCCAAGAACGAACCTGCCTCGTGCCTTACCTCGAGCTCGAAAATGCCCCGCCCGAGGTGGCCGCCGCCATTGCCCACCTCCCCTACCGGCGCAACATCTTCCATCTTCTGGGCCACTCTCATGGTTCCTTCCCGCCCTTGATGGGCGTCTACGGCTCATTTTTCGACGGCAAGAAGCGCACGCTTCCTCTGCTCGAATGGCAACTCGTCGTGCTGCGCATCTCAGCCACTCTGGATGCCGAGTACGAGTGGGAAGTCAACGCGCCCGTGGCGCGGCTGAATGGCATGCCCGAGGCCAAGCTGGACGCGCTGAAGCGCACAGTGGGAGCAGACGCCGAAGACATAGCAGGGGAGCCCCTCTTCAGCGAGCGCGACCGAGTCATCCTCCATCTGGTCGACCAACAACTGGCCACGTACAACAACGACGTCCAGACCGTCAATAACGCCAAGCAGCTGCTGACTACGGAAGAGCTCGTCGAGGTCTACGTGGTGCTTGGTGTCTATGTCCTGATTGCGCGCATTACTAAAGCTCTGCGCATCGACATGGAGGGCGAGATTCCGGGGCTGGAAGATGCTTTGAAGAACGTGGTGACTAAATGAGAAACCGTACAAAGGACTGCTCACCTAATCAAGGCCTTGGCAACATTCGAATGTGGCAGTAGGTGGGGGTTGATTCTTAATAATACACAATCCAACGTGTGGACGGAACAGGCAAGAACTCGAGGTACTTCTGCAAAGGCGGGAGGCGTCTCTAAAACACAAGTAGCCCGTCCTGTACCCTGCATCACCATGCCCATTGGCCGTCATGTCAATGTCAGTTTCGATAGTCAATGAGTCTCGCACACAGTCCACGCAAACCGAAACAATGATATGCGTTTGTGCTTGCTCAGATTTCGTCTTTCCACTTCTCTGCCCGCCGCGCCTTCCTTTGTAAGCCGAAAGTCAATTCTTCTGCGAGCCGGACACGATTTCTCATCTTCTACCGCCTCCAACCAAAGGGCTACGGGACATTCTTCCTGCCCTTCAAAAGCCCTGCATTGCTTCTCACGGCGGCTTCATTAAGTCACATCATCAACATCTCAATATCCCAAACGTCAACAGTAGGGAAGAGAAACCATCGCCCGACATGACAGCCACCAGTTCCATCGAGAAACCTTTCAACCCGGAGATGGCCAATGCCAGTGGCTCCTCCAAGCGGGAGGCCGACGCCGATGCCACCGCCGTCCAGGAGCCCGCCGCCGAGCCTGCCTCGCCGCGCAGCATCCATGGCATCCTCTGGGTTCTCGTCGTTATGTCGACCCTGTCGAGCATCTTTCTCTATGCCATGGACAATACCGTCGTTGCAGACGTCACACCAGTAAGCACGAACGCCTTGCCTCATCTAATTGGAAATGGGGTGGAGACCGCTGGTTGGCTGACTTGTGTGCTAGACCGTCGCCAATGAGTTTGGAAATGTCGTGAACTTGCCTTGGCTCTCTGTCGGCTTTCTGGTCGGTGGTGTAGCTGTGGTTCTTCCATTCGGCAAGCTCTACAGTCTGTTCGACGCAAAGTGGCTGTACATCGTCTCCGCCGTCATCTTCAACGTTGGCTCGGCCCTGTGTGGTGCTGCTCCCAACATTGAGGCCCTCATTGTCGGCCGTGTCCTGGCCGGCCTCGGTGGCAACGGCATGTACCTTGGAGTTATGACGCTGCTTTCGGTCATGACCTCGGACCGTGAACGACCCGGCTATCTCAGTTTCGTGTACGTAAGGCAACATTTCGTCCATAAATCTTGGTACTGATGCAATAGTGTAGTGGCCTGGTTTGGGGTATCGGCATCATTCTAGGACCCGTCGTCGGCGGTGCCTTTACCCAATCCAAGGCGACCTGGAGATGGGCATTTTACATCAACCTCTGCGTAGCCGCACTTTTCGCCCCCGTCTACCTCTTCGGCATTCCGTCATGGAAGCCCCGCAAAGGCAGCCGCAATCTGGACTTGATCCGCGAGTTCGACATTGTCGGCAGTATTATCATCATAGGCGCCATCGTTTCCCTGATCATGGCCATCCAGTTCGGAGGAACACTTTTACGCCTGGAACAGCGGTACCACCATTGCTCTCTTCGTCGTGGCCGGTGTCTTGTTTATCGCTTTTGGCATCCAGCAGGCCTACGCCATCTTCACCACCCTGGACCGACGCGTTTTCCCGAGTCACTTCTTGCGAAACCACAACGCAGTGCTTCTGTACATGGTGGCCTCGGCTGTCAACACGGCCGGCTTCATCCCTATCTACTACATCCCGTTGTACTTCCAGTTCACCCAAGGAGATGATCCCATTAAAGCCGGTGTCAGACTTCTGCCTCTCATCTGTGTCCTTAGTGTCTTCATCCTGCTCAACGGCCATCTTAGTAAGCATTGCCCCTTGACAACCCCTTGGATCACTTTGCTGACCTTGCCAACTACAGTGGGAAGATTCAGTTACTTCCAGCCGTGGTATATTTTCGGTAGCGTGCTTACTCTGATTGGCGGTGTTCTGCTTTGTATGTATCCCACACTCACTCTGCCCCATCTGCTCATCCAAACATGCAGCACTTGCACTGACTTTGGATAGCTCGCACGACCGCAACCACTTCGACAGCCAGCATATACGGCTTTGAGGTCCTTGTCGGTGTCGGTACTGGTTCTTTCATCCAGGCTGGCTATGCCGTCATCCAAGCCATGGTGCCTCCTGAGGAGATGGCCTATGGCATCAGCTTCATGATGCTTGGTGAGTCGAGTTTCAAACCTTCAATGAGGTTGTTCAGATCTTCATGTGCTAACGTCGCCCCTCTCATGGAAGCCCAGCTCGGTGGTATCGGCATTGGTCTTTCTATCGCAGGTGCTGTCTTCGTCAACACCTCTTTGAACGGTCTATCCCAACTGCTGCCCCAATTGTCCCGCGTCGATCTCCAGCTGCTCATCGCTGGTACAAGCAACAAGTTCTTCGAGACGCTCACCCCTGAGCAACGTTCCGACACCATTGACATCATTGTTAGTGGGCTGAGCCGCACGTTCATCTTAGTTTACGTCGCGGGTGCTTTCAGTCTCGTGGCCTCTCTCCTATTTACGGTACGTGAGCCATGTCCAGTGTCCTGGTCGACATCTACTAATTATGTTTCACAGAAGCGGAAAATGTTCGCCGGTGCCACGGCTATAGTGGGGTGATCCTGAACTAGACCCTCACGAGCATTCTGTCATACAGGGCAAATTGTGCAATACTACGAAGCCTAATATAGCGGCTGGCTCTGGTTAGATGTTGTTCTTTGTAGCCACTTGATTTCATGCAACAAATACCTATTGCTTTTCATATTGCATATTGGCTGGAACGGTTGGATCAAGCATTTTGAGGCGTGGAAAAGACATTGGGTCGATCACTTCAGGCAAAGGACATAGTATTGTTGGATTGGCGCATTTAATTCACTTGGCTGTAAACAAAAACAATAGAAGATTTATTTAATATTACCTAAAGAACTTTTTACTTATTCTTATTATTATATATTAAGTAGACTATTAGATAACCTTCCCTGCATGCCTATCTTTCATCTCACGTATATCAACTTCCGTATAGTGCTCTGACTACTAAATTTTTGAAAACCCCTTTTCTCAACTCTCGGGAGGGACAAAGTGTTGGAAGGTGATTATCCATTTCAATAGAGGTTATTTAGACTCGGAACATGTGAAGTAATTAGTGGGCAATATTACCAGCGGGGGACATGTCATAATTGAAAATCTAAGTTAAACTGGTTAAATAATTTAGGCAAGTACCCGGAGCTAAGACGTTATATAGCAAGTAATGGTACTGCTGTCTATCATTCAAAGACCCAAACGATCTTTCCCGTACCAATATTATCCTTCTTGGCCTTCTCTACCGCGTTAATCAACCGATCCTCTATGCCAGTCTCGATGTTTCTTTCCCAAGAAACGACAGTTAGATGGGGTATGATTAGGCTTCCTTGGGCCAAAAGACCCGCGACGTGGCCTATCAGCTCATCGGCTTTGGCTTCTCCCATACTGTTGAGTATTTCGGAGCCGCGGAAGGGCTTGATAGCAAGCTGTTTGGTAAACAAGTGTTGCGTCGTGACGTTGATGCTGGCCTGGGGCCCGGCCAGAAGACCCACGAGCGAGAAAGTGCCCTTGGGCGCCAGGCAGTCCAGCAGCAGCTGGCCAACGCGTCCATACACGCAGTCCAGCGCCAACACGGGGGGTGCTTTGAGAGCAACGGCGCTGATGCACTTTTTCCGGAGGCTAGTTCCGTTTCTGACAGCACAGCAGCCGCCCCGAGTCCCAGAAGCCGGTTTCGCGTTTTGTCAAGTTCGGCGACGTCACGGTCCCGCACCACGAGCACGACGTCGATTCCCCGGCGTCGCGCGAGCTGGACCAGGAAGTGCGCCACGCTGCTCGTGCCGGCGCTCATGATGACGCAGTCACCCCTTTCGAGCGGGCGGACCGCCTCGAGGAGCAGCCAGGCGATGAGGGCGCCCGACCGCAGCAGGGCGCCGCCGAGGGGCGGAATGCCGGATGGCAGCTTCACGAGGGCCGAGGAGGGGGACCACAGCTTCGCGGCGCCAAGTTCCTAGGCCTAAGCCGCGGGGTATAACAAGGTCACCCGGCTTGAGGTTGGAGGAGGGGGAGGAGCATTGCACGACGACGCCGCACCCGTCGAATCCTGGGATGGGCTGCCCATCTTGGGTGTATTTGGGCTTGATGGGGTACCGGCCTGCCAATAGCATCATGTCGACGCGGTTGATTGGCGAGGCAAGGAATCGCACGTGCACTTGATCGTCCCGATCATCACCATCACTCCCGCCGGCGGTGGCTTTGGTGTGGCTCACATCGAGCGTGGCTGGATCATGGGCAACCAACCGCAATCCAGCGGCTGAGATGGCCGGGTCTTGCACGAGGGTGTGTGACATGTTACCCATAGCAACTTCTTCTGGCTTTTGCCGGGATTGTGAGATGAAACTTGTCTATGTGTATGTGGCTGAGATGCGATCCTGGATTCGCGCCGGGATTCTGCTTAGATTTGTCTGTTCCCAAGACGTTGGGTGACAAATCTTCTAGTCACAACCAGACATGTAGAGTTCCATGAGATAGACCGAAGAGCGACGTACGACTCAATTCTCGCCCCATGAGGATATAATGCTCACATCAGCTATAGACAGGTTATTAGGATGATTGCAGAAAGGGCAAACGGATATTACGTAATACGTCACAAATGACTTGGCGATGGAATGATTGACATTGGGCAAGTAGAAACCATGCGGTAATCCTGGCCGGAAGTATTGAGCTAAGTGTGCAAGACATGCTGCATGTGCTTACATACGACCAGATGGCAACGGCGTAGCATTCCCCATGCGGAGGTCCGAAACAGGAAGGACGGCATCTTTCAGCCCTCGGCAGCTGACGCATCATGACACCCCTCCCCTAATCCTTGCCTCGCCTGGGCGTGGCCTAGGAATCCTTCCACTTGATCTGCGAAACACCGTCAAAGACGGGAAGGACCACGACCTCGACACGTGGATCCTGGATGAGACGGGTGTTGAACCCATCCAGCGCCTGGCCGCAAGAGAGCCAGTACTGGCGGATGTGGTCGTTGACCCACGGCGCGCAATCAGCACCAATGGTGAGGCCACGGGCGAAGACTGTTGGCCATGCAGTAATTAGCGAAGAACGCCCGCATGGCAATCAGCTGGCTTACCGTTGTCACACAGAATGATGCCATTGGGGGAGAGCAACTTCTGATCCAGGATGATCTTGACATAGTTCTCGTACCCGTCCTTGTTGGCATCCACGAAGATGAGGTCGAATGCCCCCGTCAAGGTCTTCAAACTAGATGGATGGAACAGATTCCGCGTTAGTCTCAATTCCCGGCGGAAGAATTCGATGCGGGGGGACGAAAGGGCGGGAAGGATCGGCATCGGGAGCGGGAACGGGCAAGCCTGCCCAGAAAGCTTGGCAGACCACGCACGTTTCGTCAGCAGGGCCCTCGATCAACGTCACACGATCATCGACCCCGTACTCCTGGAAGGCCTTACGGCTCGCAGCAATCATCTTGGGGCTGAGCTCGAGCGTGACGATTTCGGCCTGCGTTTCTTTGGTACCCTCGTACCAGGCCAGGGCGCTGTAGCCGCTGAAACAGCCAATCTCCAGGACTGGTTGGGGTTGCACCGAGGTGTCAGCAAAGAAAAAGGAACCAGAGAAGGGTGTGTATTTGTGCTTCTTACCTCGTTTCGGCTTACGATCCTTGGCGGTGAATATCATCCACGCCCCCTGCAGGCGGGATGACATCTTGTCAGCATCCGAGAACTTCCCTCGCGTGTACTCCCAGTGTTTCTGGAGGGTGTCGGTAATCGGAGTGGACCGAGTCTCACAGTACTCGCTTACGCGGTCTGCTACATCTTCAGTGAAGGGAAGAACGCTGCCCAACATGCTGGCTGTGATGGAGAGGTATGGGTAAATATAGATTGGTATTGGTTTGGTTGAGAAAACGAGTTGTGGCGTTTGCTGTTCTGTTGTCTCTGGCTGGCTGGGATGGGGTGGGATGGTTTGGATGTATTTGTAGCCCTGCATAACGATGCCCAGATATAAGGATGTTCTCGAAGATGGTCCTACCCTTGCATTACACCCCGCCGGCGTTTCTGCCCGACACATCTGGAGCAAGCAGAGGAATGCGGGGGACACGGGAAGTCGCTTGCCAATCCCGCAGCTGTGGTGTATTCCCACATGCATGTCATCTCGTAGGGGGTGTTTGTGCATCTTGTCTAGACCCTTTCGCCACACCGCCGGAGCTCCCAGCAAGTTCGCGTATCGCAGGCCAAACTGGGCGGTGATACGGCGAGACGCTAGTTTGAAACCCAAGACAAGTTGCACCACGGTGTACACACCTATTGCCTATACATGTATTACTATGCCGGTCTAGATCCAGCCGTGCCCTCTGTGTTACCCTATTGGGGAATCTTTACATATCGGGGAAACGATTAGAGAAACAGCTTATTATAATGGCACCATCAGGGCCAGACCACGTCTGTCCAAAGCAGAATTAGTTCCCGCTTTAGGGCTTAATCACGCATTCTTTACTTTTCGGGATACTGCATACCTATTTTGGGCGACGTTTGAGGCGCAAAATAACCTTTTCTGTTGTCCTACCACTGAGTCAGCCTCCCGTACCTTTTGTGTTCCCTTGCTCGCATTAACTGCTATAGGATGTACTGGATATTCAAATATGAAACCGGCGCTCAGACCACAGTATAGTGCTGTCCTTCATATCTTATTAATCACGTATGATTATGCATAGCTAGTTATACGAGCAAATGCGCTGTAGTTTCGATTACGTGTCGACTATTCGGCGTTAAGGACCTTCTATCCTTCTAGACCCCGTAGAAGCTGTCAGGACTGAAGAACTGAGCCAGGGTTTGGCAAGCTGTCGCTCGCCCCATCAGCTGAGTTCATGTCCCTATTCGCCCCGTTTTCTGAAGGATTGTACGACATGTCAAACACAAGCGCCGTAGTCAGCTGGTGAGAGCCCAAAGATCCGGGCCCATGCAAGGGGCTTTCATAGCCATAACCAACAAGCTCGAGAGGGCAAATCAGCCAAGTCAGACCGAACAGGTAGGACTTTGACGGTAAACACAAGGATGGTGCCCGTAAGGGAGGATGTTGGAGGTTGACCTTGGCCGCGCCTTCGGAGACATGGTGATAGAGCCGTTGGGAAAATGACATGGGAGGATGAGGTGACCACAGTAATGCTGAGTGCGGCTGATTCTGCAAGTGTGTACTCTGTAGGAATGTCGGAACCCTTAGTTTCTACTTATTCACGGCAGCATTTGTTGTTGTCGATTCGTTATCTCAAAACTATATAAAGGCTCTTGGGTAGCTGGATAGATTGTAGATTTGTGAGATAGTGATCAAGCGGCAGAGCCCAACAGTTTAGAAGCCTACATTCAACATGGGAGAAATCGAATTTTTGCCAAGTGCCCCTATCACCGCCTTCGAGTTAGAGACGGGCTGCCTTCCGGTGCAGCAGTCCATGCTCAAGGTCGAAGAAGACCATGTTTCTAAGCATACCTCCTTTCCCCTGGATTTGCCCCCTGGATTTGTCCGGGACTACGAGGGACTTCGCTTTGCATGGTTGACTCTTGCCCGTCAACACGACGCCCTGCGAACCATCATTGTCTCGGGCAAAGATGCCACCGGAAAGCGTACATACCGACAGAGGGTTCTCAGGGACCCAAGGACCATCGAATTGGGCCTATTTGATGAGAGTGATGGTCCCCAGGGACTCCAGGAACCGGCCAGACTGGTTTTCAACTGGTCTGACGGCGCCCCTACCGTTAACCTGCTAATCCTGAGTCTGGTTGCGGATAGGACATCACTTCGTTACCTAGTGGCCGATTTTCTCTCGATTCTGAACGGCGGCGTCCCGAAGTTCCGTCTTCCGTACCCCGACTATGTTTCTCGCATGGTTGCACGGGACCCTGCACCAGCCAAGCGCTTTTGGGCCGACACTCTGGATAGCCTGCCCCCCACCGCTCTCTACTCCATCTTGAGGGAACGCAACCATGCCTATACCAGGACATCATGCAGCCGTTCCGCCGCTGTTCGTGGCACATCCCTCGAGCACGTGGCTAAGATGCACGGCACCTCAGTCCAGTCGTGGATCTATACCGCATTCGGAATCATGTTGAACCGTCACAACCAAGCCAGTAGCGATACCGCCCTGTTCACTGTTGAGGGCCGGGACCGGACCGTCGTCGGCCACGATTCCGTCATCGGTCTTGCCGACCTGGAATACCCACTCAAGTTGCAACTCCCCGCCGAGCTCTCCACGGGGCAGGCCGTCGTGCTTGCTGAGCGTATGGACATCACATCTTCGTCATATGCTTACATTGGTTATGATACCATAAGGCTCAACCATGGCGCTTCTGAATCTGACTTCAAAGTCACCATCTCGAACCATGAGCCTTTCTCCCTCGAGCCGGAAGGACGCCATTTCCTTGCGGCTATCCACCTGCAGCTTGGCACCGAGGTGACCGTGTCTGCATTACATGACACTTGCATCACTGAAGGGCAGATGCAAGTCCTTCTAAATCACTTCATGGCCGCACTGTCCAACATGATCGAGCACCCCAGCGTGCCATTGGGCGAAATAGACATTATCTCCTCTGAGGAGCGCGCGTTCTTTATGGAGGTTGGCAAGCCCCTGACCAAGCCTGTCGCCGACCAAGTGCACCGACTTTTCGAGCAGCAGGTCGAGCTGACACCACATGCGCCGGCAGCCCAGTTCGAGACGGACCCCCTGTTACGTATGCCCAGCTGAACCGCATGGCGAACATGGTGGCGAGAAAGCTCCCCGCCGCGCGAGGGTCTTTCGTGCCCGTGTGTGTGCAGCGTTCTCTCAACCTTGTCATCTCACTCGTCGCCATTCTGAAGACGGGGGCAGCTTACGTCACCTTGGACCCCGAAACGCCTCACGAGAGAAACAACTTCATCGTGGACGACGTCGATGCCGACTTCGTCATCGTCGATAAGACGACAGCCGGCCGGTTCCCCAACGAGCTTGCCATTGATGACCTCATCAAGACCTCACCTAATGCCAAAGACGGCAATCTTGGGCGTGTCTGCGACCCTTCCGATCCCGTCTACGTCATCTATACCTCAGGGACGAGCGGTAATCCCAAAGGTGTCCTGCATGTACGTCCCCATTTACTATTTCAATGGTTCTTCGCTACATATATACCTGTTCCTATCTGCTAATATTTGCATCCTATCTAGACGCATGCATCCGCAACGTCGGGTCTTGACGCGTTCCCCACGTTGCCGGACCTGAGACAGTTGCTTTTCCACAACCCGGTCTTCTCGGCCGCACAGCGCTCCGTATGGTCGACTCTCAAACAGGGCGGATGTCTCTGTCTGGCGAGCAAGGAGAGCCTGACGGTCCATATTGGCCGCACAATCAACCAGATGCAGATCAACGTCATCGACGTCACACCCTCGACCGCTCTCCTGATCGAGCCCGGCACCGTTCCGTGTCTCCGTCGCATGACGGTGGCCGGCGAGCTGATCAACCCGGCCCTGATCCCCATGTGGGTGGACAAGCTGGAGCTGCTGAACGCGTACGGCCTCAGCGAGAACACGCAGGTCAACTGGCGGCGCGAGATGGTTCAGGGCCAGAACCCGCAGAACATCGGGCGCCCGAGCGACACCACGACAGCCTTTGTCCTCGAGCCCGGTACTACCCGGCTGAGCCCCCTTCTGGTGCCCGGTGAGCTCTGTCTAGGCGGCGACCAGTTGGCGATCCGCTACATCAACCGGCCTGAGAAAACGGCCGAGGCCTTTATCGAGAACCCGTTTGGACCAGGCCGTCTCTACAGGACGGGTGACATGGTCATCGCTCACGAAGATGGGTCTATCGAGATGGTGGGTCGGATCGACTTTCAAGTCAAGATCAACGGTCAGCGCGTTGAGCCCGGTGACTCCAACTCCATCATCCAGACTCACCACGGAGTCTACACGTCCAGCGTGGTGTCGGCCGAGATCGGGGGTCGCAAGGTCCTCGTGGCCGTTGTCATCCCCAAGCCGGAAATACAGTGGGCGCAGCTTCGTTCGGAACTCAAGACACTGCTCAAACTGCACGTGCCCGGCTATATGATTCCCGCCTACTGGATGCCCGAAAAGGAGCTCCCTCTCAACATCAACGGCAAGGTCGACGTCCCCAAGCTTTCCAAGTATGTCCAGGGGCTGGGCCGAGATCATTTGTTGGAGCTTTCGGCAGAGATCAGGCCCGAGAGCGACAATGGTGACGTTGCCGGTACGCTTTCCCCCGCGGCGTTACATCTTCGCAACATTTGGGCCGAGGTGCTCAACCTGCCGGTGTCGCGTCTTTCCGCCGCGGATTTCTTCCAGGAGCTAGGAGGCTCTTCTTTGGATGCCATCCGCTGCGCTTCCAAAGCTCATGATATGCATCTGGATGTCTCCGTGGCGGATATCCTGCGACTACCCCTAGGAGAGGTGATGAGGCAAGGCAAACACGAAGAAGTGACGGCTAACGTCCGCCCCTTTTCACTTCTTCCGGAGAACTCCAAACTCGACCGCAAGGGACTGGTGGACGCCCACCCGACCACGCCGCTCCAAGAAGCCTTCCTCGCCGATTCGCTGCTCGGCAACTCGATCTACGTATACCGCCGATATTACCGCATGCGGGGAGACCCGCAAGAGTTCCGTCGCGCCCTCGAGGATCTTGCGAAATGGCATCCGACCCTGAGAGCTACTTTCCTCCCAAACAAGACGTCCTTCTTGCAAGCTACTCGGGAAACGGCCGCAGTGTCATGGACAGATCTCCCCATCATGGCCCGTGACTTCTCGGCCAAGCCCAAGCCATCTTTCGAGCCTGGCGAGAACTTTGTGCAGTTTGCCGCCCTCCAAGACAACGTGCTGGTCGTCACTATGCACCATGCCCTGTTCGATTACTGGTCCAATGAGTTCCTGTTAGAAGACCTCGTGGCTACCATGCGAGGGCAGCAACCAACAGAGAGACCGAGCTTCAGCAACTTCGTGCACAGTTTCAAGCAACAGGACCAGTCCGAAATGCAGATGTTCTGGAAGTCCAAGCTTCAGGAAGCCACACCATGTCTGATGGGCCACCAGATCGCCAACAACGGCATGGTAGAGGTCGAGATCACGGATAATCTCCAGGCTCTCACGTCGACACACAAGATCTCACCGGGCTCTCTTATCTATGCCGCTTGGGCAATCGTTCTCTCCATGCACACGGCGCAGAGCGACGTGGTGTTTGGAGCAACTTTGTCAGGTCGCGATGCAGCAGTGGCTGGCATCCTGGACATGGCCGGCCCAACCATCAACACCATTCCATTCCGAGTGCAGATTGATCACGACCAGTCTCTCTTGAGCCTCGCACGATCGATCCAAGATGATATCTGGGACTATTCCACCCCGGCCCAGCTGGGTCTGCGCAACATCTTGCACGCGTCCGGTGCTAACGCTGACCTTTACGATACCTTGGTGAATGTCCTGGTCAAAGATGACACGAGAACCAGCCGTGACTTGGATGAGGATCTATTGATACCCCATCCGCTGAGCGAGCCGAACTACCTGGACTACACCATGCTGGAGGCCGAATCACACCCCACAACTACGCGTCTCAGACTCCTGTCCAAGTTGCCAGATGTTAAGGCATCAATGATTCTTGGCAACGTTGTCGAGGTCATCAAGGCTTTCGTAAACAAATCGGACGAGCCGGCAGGCAATATCAACCTGACTTCGGAGCAAGAAGCTGCCTTTGTCGACTCCCTCTCACAGGCGCGGCCAACCGAGGCGGGGCTGCTCGCCCACACCTTGCTGGAGCGCATGGCAGCGCGCCATCCTACCAAGACCGCCCTGCGAGACCTGTCCGGCCAGTCGTGGTCTTACCACGACTTGAACGTTGCGGCCATGAACCTGGCCATCGAGCTCCGGTCGCGAGGCGTTCAGAGCGGTCAGATCGTCCCCCTTTGCATGCAGAAGTCCATCAACACGTTGGTTGCTGTCTTTGGGGTTCTCAAAGCCGGAGCCGCGTACACGCCGCTCGATCCCAAGAACCCGCGGGACCGCAATGAGTTCATCATCGGCGACGTGGGCGCCAAGGTGGTCATTACCGACAGCGTCCACGTCGACGCGCTGGCCGCCTTCACTGGCGACATCGTCAACATGGACCATTTGGGTTCTCTGAGACCCCCAGCAAAAGAAGGCCAGTTTCCGGCCACTCGGGTCACGCCCGACAGCTTAGCGTATGTCATTTACACCAGCGGCTCGACGGGCTTGCCGAAGGGAGTGCAAGTGTCACATGGCGCGGTGGGAGCCTCCACTGAGGGCATGATCGAGGCTTGCCACGTGGATCAGGAGTGGGAGGCTCTTTGGTTCCTCAACTACGTCTTCGACGCGTCGTACTTTGACGTCTTCACCGTGCTCGGATCCGGCGGTACCATCTGCATCGCTCCCCAGGAGTCCCTGATCGAAGACCTGGCCGGGTGTGTGAACAAGTTCCAGGTCAAGCAGCTCATGATCACACCCAGTATATCCAAGCTCATCTCCCCCGAGGAGGTGCCGAGCTTGAAGACGTTGCTGATCTGCGGTGAGCCCATCACCCCGGAGCTTACAAGCACTTGGGCGACGAAAATGGATGTGTACAATGGCTACGGTAAAGATTAATTCCCGTTCTACTTATTTTACCCAAGATAGACGGGAGCTTACTGACAATCATCTGATCACAGGTCCCACCGAGGCAACTATTCTCATGACAGTGAGCAAGGTCGTGCCCCAGGGCAATCTCAAGAGCATCGGCTACCCCTTGAAGGCGGTGAAGGCCACCATCGTGCACCCGGAGGGTTTGCACCCTGTGCCCTATGGTACGATAGGCGAGCTCTGTGTCAGTGGTGGGCAAGTCGCCATGGGCTACCTCAACCGCCCCGACATCACGGCTGCGGCGTTCCTCCGGACGGAAGACGGTTCCGTTCTCTACCGAACAGGAGACTACGCGCGCTGGCTCCCCAGTGGCGAGATCGAATGCCTCGGGCGCAAGGACAGCCAGATTAAGCTCAACGGGTACCGAATTGAGCTGGGCGAGATCGAGAACGTCATCCTAGGTCATGCCGGCGACCTCGTGAACACTTGTGTAGTGAGCCTCATTACGGTCCAGCGGAAGCCTGCCATTGTGGCCTTTTATGTACCCACCGAAGTGGGCAAAATGTTAGAGGAAAAAGAAGGCGGGCTGGAGAACGGTCAGCATCTCGCTTCCGAGGCTATCGTCGCCCCTGAGCTCATTCTGGGCCGTCTCACCTCGCTGGCGCACTACATGGTACCCAAAGTCCTCTTGCCCTTCTGGAGTTTCCCGCTGTTGCCCTCGGGCAAGATCAACAGAAAGGCGCTCAAGGCCTTAGCCGAGGGGCTGAGTGCCGCCGACCTGGCCAAGTACTCGGGTGCGCCCGCCGTCCAGTTGTCGGGCGTGGACATGTCGGGGGAGATGACGGAGCTGGAGAAGACGCTACGCAATGCGTGGGCCGAGCTCTTCGACATCGACGCCGACATCATCGGCGTCGCCGATCTCTTCTACAACCACGGTGGCGACTCTATTGCGGCGATCAATCTCGTCAGCATGCTGCGACGGAACAACTGGTCGCTCTCGGTCAACGACTGCCTCTCCTACCCGTCGCTGCGCGAACAGGCCGCCCGGATGAAGTCAGCCAAACAGACGAACGGAGCGAAGGCGCAGATCAAGTTCGAGGTGAGCGAGTCGGTGCATAAGCAACTCCGGCTGGCGGGTCTCCAGGCCGCAGACATCGAAGAGATCTATCCCTGCGCGCCGGGTCAGGTCGAATTCCTCACGCAGGGGCACACCGAGGACCAATTCTGGCAGCTCATGACGGTGCGTCGAGTGCCACACGACTTCGACCTGGCCTTGTGGACCGATCTCACGCGGAAACTGACGGCAGCCAACCAGATCCTCCGGGCCATGTACATGAGACAGGACCCGGCCGACCCCTGAGCTGGGTACAGATTATCGTGAAGGAGCCGGTGCTGGACCTGGCCGTGGTCGACTGCGCCACGGAAGACGACCGGGACCGCCTCATCCGCCAGCACTGGGACCAGCGCTTTGCCGTCGGCAAGCCCTTCGTGCGGTACCTTGTTTTGAAACACGCCGATGGCGCTATCGACATCTGCACCAAGCTCGACCACGCCATGTATGATGGAACCCTGCTGCGCATCTTTGACGACCAGTTCGCCGCGCTGCGCGATGGCACGCCCATGCCCAAGTCGATCGCCTTCAAGGACTTTGTGCAGTACTGCGCCGAGCCGTCGGAGCGGAAGCGCATGCTGGGCTTCTGGAAGGAGCACCTGGCCGACAGCCACCATGAAGACACGGCGGTGTCCACGTATCCCGAGCACATCAGTCAGCCCAAAGTCGGCGGTGTGCTCGTGGACAAGATCGAGCTGCCGGTCGATGCGTACGCGCAGAAGACAGGCGTCACGGCCTCGATCGTGTTCCAGGCCGCCTACACGCTCCTCCTCAGCAGGCTGAGCGGCGGCTCTACGGACGTGACCTACGACTACCTGCTCACGGGCCGCAACGTCGACATGGACGACCCGCAGCTCATCAACGGCACGTGCGCCAACTTCCTGCCGTTCCGTGCCCGGTTCGACGGGCGGAAGACGCCGCTGCCCCAGCTGCTCAAGAACACGCAGAACGGGTTCTGGGAGATGACGGAGAACGGGCTGGTAAGTCTGGGTGACATCTACCGGGCTCTGGGCGTCGACCGGGCGCAGAGGGCGGCCAAGACGCTGTTCCTGTTCCAGCCCTTCGAGCCGGCGCAGGGCGCGCAGAGTAGCATGCGCTGGATCGTTATGGCCATGAGCAAAGTGACCATGTTCGTCAACTATGCTATCATGTTCGAAGTCTTCAAAGACGGCCGGGGCGGTAACAAGCTCAAGCTGCAGTACGACCCGCGCCTGTTCGGCCCCGAGCGCGCCAAGGAGGTCATGGCCATGTACGTGGACATCGTGAGGGACTTGGTCGAGCGCGAGCCCGCGACAACGGGCGACTTGCTGTCGTGACGAGGACAAGGACTATTACAAGAAACGACGTGGTGCATCCTTTCATAAATTGGCATATTTTCTCGTCGGACCCAAAGAGGGGTGTAGCAGCATATAGACTAGCGCTATATATCGATCAAAGACTAAAGAGGCCATCTTGGTGTCCCAATTCTGTCTGTATACTTCGGTTCACGCTGCACGCATATTCACGACGAGCAATGGCTGGAATGTCGCTTTTCAACCACACCCTGATTGAGTTATCTTTACTTATGAAGTGAAAATAGATATGTTTTATGTAATTAATTAGGGCTCTAAATTTGAATAAACTTCTTTATCCAGCAGAAGGGTGAAGTCAATCGTTACAAATGGACGATTAAAGGGGATCGGTCTAACCAGCCACCAGCCACCAGCCCCTAGCCCTTGGCCCCAAGAGCCCTAAGAGCCCTAAGAGCCCCTAGACATCCCCTCCTTCTAGGCGTCCCCCAGCCCCTGGAGCCCTGGATCGATCAGAGGGAAACAGAGAAACAGGCTGTTGAAATGGGATTGTTGTGGCGGGTCTGGCGAATGCGACAGCCAAATTAGCTACTGAATTACTCCGTCGAAAAAAATCAATCAAACAACTATTTTGCACCATTTTCGTTGTTCCATTTCCTTCCACTGTTAAAAGCCTGTTCAACCAGCCAGCTAAATATTGACCCTATTCTCAAGAGAAAGAAATAAACACGCCCAAAGAGCCTGATACACACCCAGGTACCAGACAGTCGTTACTTTGCCAATCGTCAAGATGCCAAAGGTCGAAGTTCTTGGGGCCAAACCCTGCCAGGCCAGCCAGGCTTAGTCATCGATCGGCGTCTATACGCAGCAGCAACTGAGGCTATCATCAACAGAGTTAAACCTAAGAACATCTTTTGGGTCGAGTACTTGGCGCGGTGTTAGCAGCATTACCAATGCAATTGTCCCTGCGCAGCTGCCGACAATAGGAATTACCAAGCGTTCTAGTCTTTCTTCCTAAAAGAGACAAAAGAGAAACCTCAGCTCGACTGCAAGGGGGCGGCCCGGCTGGGAGTGGATTGCCTGTTTTGGTAGTAGGGTGAGCGCAGTAAATTGTCTAGAAGAAGAAGAACACCAAGTTCCACCCTTGTTCTCTTGCATGTCAGCTCAGCTCAGGATCCTCCCGTCTTAGTCTCCCGTCGGCTGGCACACAAGGCACATCCCACTGACCGCTTCATACTGTGGCTTAAACAAACACCGCCTTGCTTACATACATCAAGTCAGCAATGGGGGCCAAGCGATGGGGAGCTCCCTCGTTATCCCCGACGGTCCCTCCCCAATGGTGGCTTGGTTAGCTAAGGCAAGAGAAATTCGGATTTAGTTACACCAGCGACAATCTAGCACAGAGCGTTCTGGCGACTTAACTCCGATCAACTACAGCTTGTCAAGCAAAGAAACAAAGGGAGCTGGGGTCGATTGTTACACATGGCTTCAGCTTTCATGATGGCCACCAGGCTGAGAAGTGACGATCCTTCAAGACAGGGAGAGAGAGAGGTGAAGAGAGGCATGCCTACATATTGAGCTTCATCACCAGCTGTCGGAAGTCAATATCCTTCTCTCATCACCATCCTTCGTTCTCATCAGACAACTCCAACAACCCATCAAAGCATCTTCCAAGGCTATTAGATGACCGATTCTCCCACTTCATTCACAGGTCGCCTTGATTCATTCCGCCGCAAACTCAGGCTAGTAAAGCGCTCCAGTCAAAGCAGCGACAACAGCAGCACAATGTCTTCCTCTTCCCTCCCCAAGACTTACAAGCATGCCGTCTTCAAGACGCAGGGCCAGCCCCTGACCATTGAGGAGGTCGAGCTGAAGCTCCCGGGCCCCGGCGAAGTCCTGGTCAAGGTTGAGGCTTGCGGTGTCTGCTACTCGGACATGTACGCGCAGCACAACGGTATGGGAGGTGGCTTGTAAGTACACCCACCAGATCAACTTAACTTTGATAGAGGTGTCGGAAACACTAACAGGCGAACGAAAGCCCTATGGTTCCTGGCCACGAAATCATTGGCAAGGTCGCCGCTGCTGAAGATGGCGTTACATGGAAGGCCGGTGAGCGCATCGGTGCGGGCTGGCACGGCGGCCATGACGGTGAGTTACACACTCCTACCCGAACTAATTACCAAACTGTTCTGATTCTCATACCTCCGCCACCACATTCAGGTACTTGCAACGCCTGCAAGAAGGGTTGGCTCCAGATGTGCGAGAGCCCTGTCATCAACGGCGAGAACAAGCAGGGCGGCTACTCCGAGTACGTGCTGATCCGGGCCGAGGCGGCGGTGCGGGTGCCGGCGCACGTGGACGCAGCCAAGTATGCGCCCATCATGTGCGCGGGCATGACGGCCTTCAACGCGCTGCGCAACATGGGCATCGCGGCGGGCGAGACGGTGGCGATTCAGGGCCTGGGCGGTCTGGGACACATGGCGATCCAGTACGCCAACCGGTTCGGATACCGGGTCGTGGCCATCTCGCGCGACGGGTCCAAGGAGGCCTTCGCGCGCAAGCTCGGTGCCCACGAGTACGTCGACGCCAGCAAGGGCGACGTCGGCGCGCAGCTGCAAAAGCTCGGCGGCGCCCGCCTCGTCGTCGCGACGGCGCCCACGGCCGACGGCATGGGCTCGCTCATGGCCGGCCTCGGCCTCCTGGGCAAGCTCCTGGTTCTGTCAGTGCCGGGCGACATCACCATCAACACCGGCGCCATGCTGGGCAAGGGCCTCTCGGTCCAGTCGTGGCCCGGCGGCCACTGCCGCGACTCCGAGGAGACCATCGCCTTCACCGAGCTGCACGGTGTCGAATGTATCGTCGATACCTACCCTCTGGACAAGGCGCAAGAAGCTTACGGTTCGTTATTCTCCCGTAGCTTTTCTCTAATGGGCGATGTGACTAACACCGATACAGATGCTATGCTGGCCGGCAAGATCCGCGGTCGTGCTGTAATCACCCCTTAAGCATGTCGTACGATGCAGCCAAGCGCTATCATGGTACCCTTTGCCTTCGGAGTGTGGTGGAAGTAGTTAGTGGGTGTGTGAGGTGGAACAGAAAAGGACATGTTTCTTTGGCTGGAACTGATATGTACATCTGTCGTTTCCTCTCTGCATTTCGATCTATAGTAGGCTAGTCATGAATACCTTTTAACATTTCTTGTCAATATCTCCAAGCAAACAACAACTTGTGTTTAGTCTTGCATGCCATTATGGGAACCCACTGTCCCTTTCGGGATCTCTTTCGGGGTGCTGATATTAGATCGATTACGCCTGTCGCCTCGAGCCAGTGAATACCACGGAATACCGACATTGGCCGTTGACCAGGCCTTCAAGATGAGGAAAAGGGGCCCCAATGACAATTGTGTGGTACTAGGATAAACGGACACAACTTTAAGAGGTTGTTCAACCTTGAAAGAGAAACGCATTCCTAACCCGAGAACGATACGGAACCAGCATACACGTTCAAATAATCAATATAGCATGCATTTATAGTTTGTCAACATTTGCAACATGTTGTAACTGGTAGAAGACCTTGGTTGTTGATAATGTAGTAGATTTGACGCTATAAAATGAAAGATAACAGCTAACTGGCTTATGAAAGAATGGATCCAAGACTATAATGAACGAGCACACCCAGAACCAACCCAGGCCATGACACAGCCACGGACGAAAGGTAATAGCTTGTCGAGGCAGAGCTGAGAGGGGCGCTGCCGCCGCCACCGTTGGCACTATCGTTAATACTGCTGCTGTTGTTTTTGGCCGCATCCGACGACCCCTGGCCGGGCTGTTGCTGTCGTGTTGCGCTTGCCGTAGCATTGACATCGTTAACCCTGTGGGTGCCCTTCAGCAAGGTCGAGCTAGCCAAGGACAAAGCGCCGTGAACCTCTTCCAGGAACGAACCGACTACCGGGCTTCCACTACCACCACCGGCGCTGAACAGATGGCTCATGTCCCACATCATCACGCCACCGAAGGATTTGAAATTGGACGCGCAGAAGTCCACGATGGGCCGCAGCAACTCCGCCTCCACGAACCCGATCGACGCAGCGGACTTGCTAGCAGGTACACCCAACAAGATCTTCACGTCCGGGTTCTTGCTGCCGCGGCTGCCGTCGAGGGTCTTGCCGCTGGCCCAGGCGTCCCACGCGGCGAAATTGAAAGCGGCCTGCTGGCGACGGGCGGAGCCGCCGCCCTGGCGTCCTCCTTGGGCGACGAAGTTCTGCACGCCGCAGTAGTTGTTGTAGAACTGGACCATGATGAAGTCGAACGCGACCTCGCCGGCGAGCATCTCGCCGTCCGCCACATCCGGGAAGGGGCACTGGGGCGCCGCGGACAGGTAGTACGGCGTCTTGGATTTCTTCGAGGATGCGTCCATGAGCTCGCGCAGATGCTGGGCGAAGGGCACCATGTTCTGCGTCTTGGACTCAAAGTCGAAGTCAAAGCCGTCGACGACGGCGCTGCCGAACGGCCGGTTGGCCGTCTTCGTGTTGGGTCCGAAAAGGTCCCACACCGTTTGAGCGGCGGCCTTGGCAGCACTCGCGGACGGAAAGCCGCCCTCCTGGTAGGTCTCCCCGCCTATTGACAGCATGACTGTCTTGCCGTGCTTGGATTGACATGTCTTGATGTCCTCCCTGTTGATCAGATCAGCACTTGTTCCTTTCACTTCCCGAGGTCCTTGGAGAAGGGGTGTGTAGATCGGGGGTGGATATTTACGTACTCTAGTTGCGGGCAGTTCATCAACTGCGATCCGGGAAAAGTCGTGCAGTTGTTACCGGCGTTTGCGAGATTTATCGTTGGGTCCGTCAAGGAGGTAAGAAACGCTATGGGGATAATCTAACATGCATAAGGTCAGTTTCACAGCGACAAGGCAGGATCGGCTTGGTGTCAACGCCATCTACTTACATCGAGTTTTGAACTTCCGCAGTATGAGCTCAGCCTCTGCTGAGAGCCGCTCGCGAAGTTTTGGCCCCAATAAACAGCAACGTTGTTTCGTGAATCTTTCTGGAAGCCTGCCGAGGCGAAAGATGTAAAAAGAGAGGCAGCTGCCACCAGCTTCACACAGAAGGACTGCATAGTGAATGAATGAATGGATGGTAATAAGAACAGACAAACGAATGTTTTCCTATGATCTCGAAAAGGCCAAACACCAAATGACAGTCTCACATGGCCATGTTCTTTTATATCTACTTACTTCACATCCAACTGTACTTGCATGTGTCAGTCGACTCACGCTTATTTGGGTAGTCTCAAGGACGATTTCTCCATTACTCGATGAAGGTGGTGCCGACTTTGGCTGTGGCTGACTCGACGGCCAAGAATATGTCAACCGCCACTGAGACAGAAGCAAGCTCGAGCTTGGTGTTCCGAACGTATCATAAAGGCCGAAGGTGACTATGGGTGACTAAACATCAGACTGCATGTCAACTCTAATGGGATGTCTTCATCCCTCCCGAAGCGGTAACGAATTCCAGCAAGTCGGACGGAGTCCCCGGCGGACACCACAACAGCCATGGCGCACATATCAGACTGCAAAGTCGTTGTTGCCGCCGTTATGGGTCTTCTTGTATGCACCCAATGTATCCATATTTTGCGAAAACGTCGGGCTCTGGCGGTGGAGAATTCGGAGTCAGGGGCCGACCTTTCTTCCATCCGCAAGCCGGAGACAGCGACCAAGCCCTATTCCAAAGAATGCAGACCTTTGATTCGCGGGAGATAGAACACGTTGGCGCGCTGGTTACACAGTTCCGTCTGATCTGAGGTCGGGCAGGGATCTTCTTTTCGCAGATCATATAAGTAGAAATCTCGGTTACGCTAGCCACATCAACATGACGTGAACCTTGGGGTGACCTATTCCGGGGCTTGTGACTCGAACACCGGACGACTCATGCGTCAAAAGCGTCCGGTTCCATGTTCCCGCCAGGCACAAGGGGTGTAATATGCGGCATGGAAAAGAATTGTGAACCTGAGCTATGTGCTAAGGGTGGTCGAGGCCCAACACACATCTGTGTAGAACGAAGACCGTATCACCGCGTTCCCCGCGAACTATGTCAAAATGATGAATGAAAGACCATTTTGACGTCAAAATACACTAACCAAGTGGCATGCGATGAAGCATCAGGCCCAACAAGGTGGAAGCTTTCGGAATTCTCCGTGACAGCCCTCGGACTCCCAGGCCATCCAGGGGTAATAGATTTACCACTACCAACGCTCGTCTGTTTTTATTCACGTGGCCAACGAGCTAATGTATCAACCGTCCTTGATTCTCAAATTCCTCAAACTTGCCCTTTGTAGTCGTTGAAACCCACCATGACTCAACCCGCCTTCACACTTTTTATTTCCGCACAGCTGACAGCCACTGCCAATGAGCTCGGGTTCAATAGTATTCAGACACAACCAGTCCCATGTTACATCCATAAAACACTTGCGAGTCAACTTTGAAATCGAGAGGGCGTTTGCTTTGAGTACCTGGCAGATACATGTTGATGTTTATTCTATGCTCTTGCGTATTACGAACACGAAATGAGAAGGAATAAAAGGCTATACGGCCAGCTAAAGCATTTGGAAACTGCCAAGTTTACAGAAAAGGTCCTTGGTAAACACTCTGTACTATTCCGTGGGACCAACCTGTGCTCCGAATAGGGGCAGCTCGTACTCTTCAGGGGTACTATATAGGATGAAATATGAGAAGTTCATTGCAAGCTCTTACGATGTTTCGCCTAAGGGGAAACTGTATTAATTAAGCACAAAGTACTGTATTTAGTATATCCTTCCATGTTTTGAACACAGCTATCCCGATGCGTTATTCGTAAATGTAACAGTACTTGCCACCCACCGAGCTGACCGCATCCTTAAACACCACATCCGAGCCCGTTGTATCCATGAGCAAGATATCTTCCAACGTCGCGTCATCACTCGGGGGTTTGTTGTACATGGTTCGTGTGCCCGATATCTGCATGGCGCGCTCGGCCGGCTTCTGGTTCTGCCAAATCCACCAGAGCCTGTCGACCTGACCATGGTGTATCCAGAAAAGGGGCTCGTTTGGCGAGTTGTAGAACTTGGTTTCACATGAATATTAGTTCTTTGTGGTTCCGAGGCGGGAGAAGGGAACAACGGGCAAAAAGGAGAAGGCGGAGGGGGAGCATGAATAGTTCAGCTTACATCTCCGCTTGGGTCACCAGAGACGGCGAAATGCCCGTACTGATGCAGGCCATAGAAGCCCTCCGTATCCGTACCAGTGTTCTCGATACCAGCCTGAATACCCGCAATGCCAGCTTGGCCAGCAGCGTCGGTGAGCAGGGCCACGGCGCGCTCGTCTCCCGCCCATTTCTGGCCTAGGGCATTGGATATATCGTGACGGATACATCTCGGCTGGTACGAGAACTTCTCCCCGGCAGTAACGAACTCGGACGTCGGCACTGTCGCTGAGATGTTCATCATGACGCCAGCGTAGGGCCCGGTCTCGACGCAACCACCTGTGGGGTATTTTTGTTATTCTCCGAGGATAAACTCATCAGTATAGAAATATCACAAACTCACCACCAACGCCCGGTTCAATGCAAAGCAGGCGACTTGGTAGCCCTACAGCGCAACCGTGCTTGGCGTAGACCCCGTTACCACCCTGGGAAGTCGGGCTCCCATCAAGGCTAGTATTTGCATTAGTGCCGCGGGAACATACAAGAAGGCCTGGGATTTATGAACTTACTATGGCGAATTGATCAGGTCTTGAGCACTCTTGCCGTGGTTCCAGTATGGCAGGTATCCTAATACCAAAGTTGTCAGAATTTGTGACAACCATTTCCTCATATAATCAACGTCGAAGATACACACCTTTGTACTCGCACTCGTTGCGTAGGGCCTGTTCGAAGTTCCAGATGAAGGCCCGGTGCCAGTGCAGGAAATACCCCGAGTTGTGGATGTAGGGGTGTTGTTGATGTGTGTCGCAACAAAGTCGTCGTAGCGTGAGCGGGCACCGGGAACCTGCACAGGGTCGACGGTGGAAGGCTGGGCCATCAGGCACTTGATGGCCCGGGTATACTCGAGCTTCTCCTCGTCAGAGAGGGTCGAGTACTCGCGCCGAACGGCGAGGCCGTCGGGTCCGCAGGTCTGCGCCACGCCCTGCTTGTCCAGCTCCTGTTTCAGAGTGCCATCCGCGAGGGCGTTCCTCAGATTCGCCAGGCTCTGCTGGGCGAGCAGGTCAGAGCCATGAGTTGGCGCCGGAGTCCATGACGAGACGACCGAGGCCTTGGCGAGAAGGAGGCAGAATGTGACGAGAAGGCCTTGCTGCTGCATCTTGGCGACACACTTGACCTGGGACACCACAGACAAGGGGAGAGTAGCAGACAGGAGAAGGAATGAGATCGATAGGCTGAGGATGCTCTGGGCAGAACGACGATCATTGTATTGGACCGGACGTGGGAAGTCTATTATACCGGTTTCCTTTTCTCAAGGGGTGAAAGGTTGTACTGCATGTGCCAGTCCCATATGCTGCAACGCTCCTTCCACGGCATGGCCCCTTCCATTCTAGATTCAGCATCCAGCGCATTGGTCCACTATATTGTACGCCCTCGTTATTCGTTCGCGGGTGAGTTACCGGTTCGGGTTTCTGCGGTTCGTGCAATTTGCAGCCAAGAGGCGCCAAGAGGCCTCATTTTGGCTTATCTCCCTCCTTGCATCGGATCTAATGAGGACCTCGAACGCCATGCGTCCATCGGCAAAAATTATCCCGCTGTGTAGGCTTCAAGTCCCTACCGGCGTGCGGTTAATACGGCTACACTCAAAATATGTGCGTGTGCGGCGCGCAACTCGGAATGCTACGATCCCAGTCCCTAGCGAGATAGGAGACGCACGACAGTGGAGTGACCGGTGTCAGTCTCGAAAGCGCCCGAGCCTATAGCAATTTACCGTTCCGTCGGGTAGCATGAGAAAAGGCCACACTCGGCAGACAAATGCACTTCCCACCACCTTCCCATATAGCATAAGCACACATTGCCGATGCCATACGGACCGAGTTTGGGTCTCCGAGCTGGACTTCGTGAATGACGATGGTCATGGTTGCTCCCAACCGAAGGATGATACCTGAGCCTGGAATCTTCGAGCTCTGGAGCCCGAGGCGCTGAGTACATGTGTAGCTGGTCCAGCTTGAGTATGGAGGAACACTCCGACTTCTGCTCCGACATTTCCTTCGTCCTCCCGCTTTAGCTGTCAATTTTGACACAATGGTCGACAGCGCCGAGAGCCGGGGTGCCTGTCCTGTGTCTCTAACCCTCGTACGATTTCCGAGGGGACGGACTGTAGAATTCCAGTTCGAACCAATCAGAGCCCCGGAAGACCCTTCTCGGTATCGTCCGGATGCACCTGCCTTGCTTCCTGATATTATTCGCCAGTGGCAGATATAGGAGGCTATTGACTTGCGACAAATGTGTTGGAAGGATCTTGCCTCAGACATTTCATGCCAAATAAAAACCTGTAGCCTGTTGCTAATCCTTCGAAGTAGGTGGCACAACGGCTCAGCGCCCCGATAGCTGGGTTCTTTAGTCCGCGATGCTACCTCACAGGGAGCTGCGTCGAGGATGTCGCTCCGTCCTGCTTGTCTCGAGGAAAGACAACTAAAACCCAGCAAAATGACAGGTCTGGCATTCATCTCAGCATGGCCGTTCGAGAGTGAACCCTCGTCATAGCTTACCCTATTGGAAAGGACGATGCTACCGCGAGGAATGCTCGGGTACGATCCTCGTATGAGGGAACTCTACCGAGCGAGATCAAGTCGGATCGCTTGCTGGACACGTTAGGTCCAACACCATTTTCAGCAGAAGCGCTAGCCCTGCGGCGAAGTGTGCAAGAGAAATTAATGGCAACGGCGTCAGGTACGCCGCATAAGTCGTCCAGGGCCTATTAGTGTTATAATCATCGCGTCTTGTCTTCAATGCGCTCGGGGCCAACTCAAATTATCATTCCCCCTTGCTCCGCCTCCTCCCAGGAACCAAGGCGATGGCGGCGTTCCCTTCCAACTTGGCCGCGAAACGAGAGATCAGCGATCATGTCGACTCCAGGGCCCCTATGCTACTGGGTGTCGCCATTGGCTTAGCTGGTCTTTCGACCCTTATTGTTGCGCTAAGATGCTGGATTCGTCATTTCTGGCTTCATGCATTCAGTATAGATGATGTGGTCATGATCGGGGCGCTGGTAAGCTTCTCTAAGGGAATCGCACTTATTTCAATCTGGCGTTAGTTGCTAATATGTCTGGTGTCCTACCGATGATAGGGGATGGCAATATCGACCATGGCATGCTTCATCCGCATGGTCGAACACGGCGCCGGCCGTTGGATGAGAGATATCCCAGACGAGTGGAAGGAAGGACTGAGTTATTGGTCGTACATCATTGGTCCGTTGTTGACCTCGGGTATATGTCTAGTCAAGATCTCCCTGGCCTTCTTTCTCCGACGCTTCGTGCAGAAGGTGTCGCAGAAGCGTTTCTTGCTAGGCATGATAGTGTTCATGAGCGTCTTCCTGGTGTATTCCATTTGCACGTACACGTTCGCTTGCATACCGCTGGAGGCAGTATGGAAGCAGAAGCTGACTGATGCCAATTGCGCACTGCGGAACAAATTGCTGGATATTGGCACTGCCAACAGCGGTAGGTTCTGTCGCCGCTCTCTTTTCGGGTGAAAGTCGTCTTCCGAGGCTAACGACGTGCACAGTAGTCAACATCCTTACTGACTTGGCCATGGTCGCCTTGCCAGTCCTGGTGGTGGTCGATTTGCAAGTCAATCGGAAGACGAAGATCTCCTTGGTACTCATCCTCAGTCTCGGGTTGTTGTAAGTAAACCCAAATCTAACTCCACTCGATTTTCTAAACTGATAGGCCGTGACAGTGCTTGCGCAGCTTCTGTTGTGCGAGCAGTATACGCATATCGCATGAGGGACCCCGACTATACGCGAAGATATGACTTCCTGATCTGGTTCAAGTACGTCGCTGCCCTAGCAAGCTATCTTGCCCTTCCAAAAAAAACCTCCAACATTGTCTCATCCGTTACTGACTTTCTGTGACCGTTGAATTGCAGCGTCGAACTCCACGCCGGGATTTTAGCCGCATCCTTGCCGACTCTGCGCCCCCTCTTCTCTAGGGTCCTAAAGAGCACCACCAAGTACGGACGCAACACTAAGCAGCGAGGATACGGTACGTACGGTACCGGCACTGCTGGCGGTGGCCAGGGTAACCAGGTGGAGCTTACAGATATGCGACACCCCTATTGCAAGGCTGGGGACGGTTCGTCCCAAGCTATGAAACATGGTGCGACTAGCAACACAAGCTATGCCACTCAGATAACGACCACGAGGGGAGGGTTTGGCGATGACAGCAGCGAGGAGTTCATACTGACACCTCCGGCGGGGATAACGAAGAGAGTCGATATTGTTGTCAACTAGGGCGGCCCGCCCTCTCATCAGGGGCCATTTTATATACCTAAAATATCCACACCTGTCAAATTCAGGAGGTTTCAATAGAAGGCTGCACTTCGTAGATTGAATCACTAGGAAATCGTCGAAGTAGGTCGCGGCATAGACTGCCTCTTATTGAAACCGCAACGATGAATGTGTATCCATGATTGATGTGGGCTTGTATTTTGTATGTATATGAGCTAGTCTCATCGACCCAGATGACCAACGACACTGCCGACCATAACGGCGACTTCGCGATCCCATCCGGACTTCTCCGTATCAGTCCTTGTGCCCTTTCCTTTGTTCGGCGCGACTGTACTTGGAGGCTGGCTTCCGCGAATGACGCATTCCCGGATGGCCTCTCCAACGGCGTTTTTGTTGGACTTTAGCGTTCGGGCAGAGACACCACCGCGATTCATAATCTCCATGACCCTTGTCGACAGGCTGCCGGCCATGCTCCGCCAGAAGTAAGATGCTAGAGAGCCCGTCTCCAGGTAGGCCAGCAGAGGCTGGAGTAGGTTCGACTTCTCGGACATTTGCTTTGGATTGGGTACCATAGGGTGCACGGGTGCCTTGGTTCCCTCCAGGATGATCTCCAAGGCCACAATGTTCTGGCATCGCGCCGACACCTCAGCCAGCGTGCGGTCCAGAGAGGGCAAAGTGGCCAATGACCTTGCCACCGAAGCTATCGAGCTCTGCAGGGCGTTTCGTAAATAGACCTCCAATGCCTGAAGAAGCAGCTGCGGCGTCCAGCGATCGGGTTTTAGACCCGAGGTGGGGGAGATCAGGTACAGCGTGATCATGGCCGAGGTGGTTCGGGCCCTGGTCTCCTCGCTCTGCGCGAAAGTGGCGGTGCCGGTGGCCGAACCGATTGCGAACTCGCGCACGATCTGCTCTGACAGGCTCCTCACCGAGCGCTCGACTGGCGCAATAACGCTCTCCTGCAGGCTCTTGATCGCGTTGACCCGTTCCAGACCGTGGCCTTCCTCGCCGGGCGCTTTCCTCTCCAAGGTTTCGCGCAATGAAATTAGGGTATGCGCGCATCGGACCAACGCCCTGTGGTCTTCTTTCTTGCCAGCCGTGCCAGCCCCGGCAGCCGAGATCTCGGAATTCTGCACCTCAAGCTGGCGCCCCAATTGTAGACATCGGCCGACGGCCCTCCCCAGCTTCAGCGTCTCCCACAGCCGCGCGGCGACCTGCCGGACCTCGTCCGCCTCGGCATGTTTCTGGATGACCTCTTTCTCCAGCTGCTTGTAGCTCTCGTTGAGGCTCTTGACCTGGTTGTCGATCTCGGAGATGATGCGCGAGCTCGCCTCGGTCTGGTCGCGGGTGTGCGTCAGGAGCGGGATCGAGGAGCGCGTGGTCAGCAGGTCGATGTGCGAGTCGATCTCCTGGGCGTCGAAGAGCACCTTGGAGAGCGGCGTCGAGAGGTCGAGCGACGCATCGTTCGGGTTGTTGGTTGCGAGGACCAGCGTGTTGGCGAAGGAGGCGGGGCTGAAGCCGGGATCTAGGAAGGTCTCGTAGTCGATGTACGACGGCCCGTCATCCTCGGGATTCGCCATGGTGTCCCAAAGAGTGGCAAGCAGCTGTAAAAGCCGCCTTGCTTCGGGGTTGATGCACTGAGGTCTGAAGTTTGTGCGCAACGGAGAAGGAGTGGTATGTGTCAGTACAGAGAGTACTTGGACGTTATGCCACCATGCATCAGCCACGTACTGTCCAGAAAGCAGAGTACCACGGTGACCTTCAGAGCACCCCACAATTTCAATAGTCGTCCCAGCAAACTAATTTCTACTGCCTTTAATAACAACATAAACCGACAGTATAATGCCTGTATAACATCGTGGAGTGCTTGACATTCAGGTACTTATTTTTCCAACTGTCACGCCTGCTTTGATAACAACATCGTCTCCCCTCATCTCAAGTTTCATATCGACCGCAACCCCCCACACGCGCTCCAAGGATTTAAATGTCGATTCTGCGCTTTCGTGGCCGACGAGGCGGTTAACCTCCTCAAGCGGTTTCCAATCGTCCTTCTCCAAATCTCCGGGTCTTCAGTAAACTTGCTTTCGAATTTGGACTTGGAACGGTTCACAAGTTCTTCTTCTGCGCGTTTCCTAATGGACACTCTCCAAGACTCCGTGTACTCGTAAAACTCCGTGTCTTCAAAGCAACATGTGCTGAAGTGCCCCGATTGTTTGTTCCATCGAAGAAGTACAACACACACGGTGGAATCGTACATAACATGGTATCTGTAGCTGAAGCATAGCACCACCAATTTGCTTTGCTCGCTTGGGAGGAAGCGGATGCATCTATCGGGAGAACTCCATAGCTCCCGCGGCCACAATATGTCAAGAGCCACGTCTGAGTCATTTATATAGTCGACCAGCACGAACCCGTACACGCGTGGAGTCCGGTGGCGCCTTGGAAGCCGTATGTTCTGGCGTATGTATAGGTCCGTTGGTGCAAATGAGAGTGCGTCATCTTTTGTTCTTTCCGACTGGTGAGAAACTTCACTCCTAATATCATGATTTTGACTGGTTAAAGCTATGTCTGACATTGAGGCTGCCAAATTGGTTATTGAGGCTGCCCCAACCGCAGAGCTCTCAAACGCCTTCTGCCAACTTTCGTACAAAGCATTGTCGAATCTCCTTTGCTTTGATTGGGCCATTTGACGCCGCCTCGAGGCCCGTTCCGCAATTATCTGTTGCATCCTCTCGTCTTCGTTTGGGTTACCCTCACTCCTGTGTGTGCTTGGTGGCGGCTCGCGATGGCTTGGCTGATTGAATATTCGATGCGCATCCACGCGTACGAATTGGCTTCCGTCGAGCTTCTTGAGTAGTATACCAATGTGCTTGCCTTCAGGTCCCGGGTAGCGACAGTCGAGGAATGCAAGATAGACGTCGAATTCATTCATATCAGCTCGATACGGGATTAGATCCAGTCGAAGTGAGATCCCTTTGTTGGTGCTTGAGTAAGGACGGACCGCCAACGATTCGTCGACGAATGCAATGTCATACGAATCGACGAACTCTTTTGGGCTAGGAGCTAGTAGTCCTGTGTAAGAGGAATATGATTCCTCTTGCTTTCTCCAGGCGAAAAGGGATTGGTCGTCAGACTTTTTCATGATTTCTTCCTGAAGTCGCAGGAAGGCTTTCAGGCCACCTTCTCCGTATAGCATTGGCATGTTGACATCGAAAATCCCAAGCAAACAATAAGCCATATCCTCAGGCCTAGTTGTCACTCTTCCTGCTGCCCAGCTCATCCTTTGCGCTACACTCGCCGAACTGGGGTCGCATGTACGCATGATTTCCAGGCTTATTCCTGTTCTCGTGGATAGGAAATGCATGTCGTTTTCCTTGGTGAATAACAGGTTCCAGTCCTTAGAGTAAAAGTTGACGTCTGCTGGTGCGATGAACTCCTGCAATGTCCAACCCCGATGCAGCCAGCGGCATTTCGGAAAATCGTCAATTTGGTAAGCGTCCACATCATCAAGGTAAACATAACATCGGCGAGCTCTCCTGTACCATGGATACATTGAGTTGATCGCTTCCGTCAACTCTGACGAGCTGTCCTTTCTTATACAGCAAGTATCGATCCATATGTACTCAAAGGCATGCCGAGCGGCCATGGATGCGAAGCCTTGAATCTTATGGAAACCTGCCTTATTGCGAACGTCTGGAGTGGGCTTGGCCATCTCTTCGAAAGACACTTCCTCCTTGCCCCATGTATGGGACAAGATAGCATAGTCTGGTACATCGCTATCGTTGAATTCTTGCAATTCTAAAGTGGCAATGTAAATCAAGCGCATGGTCAGGCGTATCCACGGAAGTGAGATAATAAGTGACTCAGTGGGATAGGGTATTGACGTCGGTAAAATCGAGTGCAGGGCTAAAGTCGCAAGATGGTGTAAAGAAATGTAGCCAAGCACAACACGCAGGCCAATCAACTGGGCCATTGCAGTTATGATTTTACCCGTCGCGACTCCGATTGTCTATTGCTTCCTTCAATCGCGTCAGACGGCTGTCGATCCACGATTTCTGCCATGCCTCGACCTTTCCACCCATTATCGTGCAGTTGGCTGGCTCAAGCAATATCATCCCGCGAGCCACTGTGGCTCCTTTCTTTAAAAGTATCTTCTCCCCGATATTCATTGTACCAATACCGATTTTCTCAATGCGCTGCAGCTCAAGACCATAGATCTTCTGCCCCTTGCAGTCCTGTAAGACCAGGCGATGTGTCGAGTTCTTGGGTGTCGTACTTGCACCATTTGCGCCTCTGGCCGCTCCAGGCGCACTTGAGAGAGCCTGCGTCGCCGCGGTGCTGTAGCCGACCTCGTCGTCCTCTTCGCCGCCTGTGGGCAGGCGGATCATTTCGCGGCCACGAGTCTGCTCTCCGCGCGCAATGGCCTCGAGCTCTTCGACCTGCTCCCACTTGCTCTTGGAGAGATTCTCGATGTCCAACACTTGCACTAGAACGTCCCTGCCAAGTTTGGTTTCCGCGACCTCCATGTTGGAGAGGTTTGGCGGGAGCGCGGGTGCGTTCGCGTCGAGCACAGAGCCATTCGTGATGTCTAGGATCATCAGGCGTGCCTTGGCTGTCGCGATGAGCGCCTGCAAGGGCGGCATGGGACTGCGGTTGGGCAGCACGCCTTGCACCCACTCGATGGTTGGCGTGGGCAAACCTTGGCGCTGGAGGCCGGAGCGAATTTGGACGGCTAGATCCATCGTAGTTCAGACTAGGTAGGAAAAAGCATGTGCTACTTTCATTCCGTGCAGAAGTGTGTGTCGTAGGTTTTCACATGACGAAGGTACATGTGCATTCACGTACCGAAGAACTAGTGATGTTGAAGTCAAGTTATTTGCAGGCCTGGTTGGCAGGTTACTTCCCTCCCAAAATCTGTAGCGCCCCACGAGCAAGTCAATTGATATCGCTCCTTCCGGTGCTCCACAAACCACCCGGCTCCGACTCTGACGCCGATACACCGAGAGGCTCGCCCGGGAAGTCTACAGCTCATGCATGGATATTTCTAGGAGATATAGGGTTGCTTTTATTGAGACATTGGGTTACGCAGTGATTGCTTTCCGCCTACTAGGGTCACCTGGTGTTGTCCGTCCCAGTACGACTGGTCCGGATTCACCCATCTTTCAGCACCTTGTTTGGCAAGCCCCGTACATTTAAACTTCGGTCAAGCAGTCAGCATCCGCAGAATGTGTTCGGGTTGATCTATAAGACGGGCAAGTGCCATTTCGAGAGGTTGGGAATAGGGTCAGCTCTCTAATCGGACTCCGATACAACACCCCCAAAATCGTTCAAATCGCCAGAGGCATATCATCATGGCAGCTCCTCCTGAAGTCACTATCCACAACCTCAGTGGAACATGGATTATGGTAAATCTACACGCCGGTTTTTTACTACATACCCTTGTCTAACCCAGCTATAGAACAAGAGCCTATCGGATGACATGAACGCGCTGATGGAGCTGCAAGGCGTGCCGTGGCTGGTGCGCAAGGCCGCGTCCATGATGAACGTGACGGCACGGTTGACGCAGACGACAGACGCGTCAACGGGGACCGGTTCCATCACCATCGACACGGTGGCGACGGGCGGCTTCAAGGGCGAGACCAAGACGTACAAGCTTGACGGGTCGGAGCTGCGCAGCGAGAGCAAGTTCGGCGTCACCCACGTGCGTGCCCGCTGGCTCAACCTGTCGGAACGCGACCAGCCGCAGAGCATGAGCGGCGAGGGCCCTATCGACCCCTACCTGGCCGAGGACTGGATCGAGGAGCCCTGCGAGCGCCTCGAGGGAAAGCCCGGGTACGTCCAGGTCTACGTCGTCCAGGAGGGCGGTGAGGGCACTGCTGAGCAGGTCTTTGGATTCTGCATGATCGACGGGCAGAGATACCACGTTCAAAAGACAGTAGCCACCAAAGACAACAAGACAGTGAAGGTGCGGGCTGTGTACGAATGGAAAGGCGAGTAATGGCCCAATGTTTGGATCGGGTGTCGGCTCATAATAACATACTGGACGGGACTTTGCGCATGTTGGTGAAATAGGTATCTAGCACTGAAGTTATTAGGTGCATGCGAATACATGCCTGTTTTTGTCTATCGCGCTGTTGATGTTGAATTAGTAGTTGGTAGCGGCATTGACTCGAAAGCCACAGTGGCTTAAATGCACATGTGTGTAAAGAGGTCCCCTGATGCTAAGATTAGGTGGGTGCTGCTCCATCAGCTCGGTACTTCCTATTAGCTATGTACACCTGAGCTTCAACCGCCTGTGTGTCCCTTGCCTCACCATCCTAACTTCCCATACAGAGCGCCTACATAAACCAATGCCGCAGATCAACTGAATATCACGATTAGCCGTCCGTCCTTCCAACATTAGCTCTGTGTGAAACCTCACTCCCGCCGAAGATGTCTACAATAGCCTCCCCAAGAGAGCCCGCGCGGCGCATGAACTCGTTCCAAAACATCACGACGCCGGACTCGTCGACGCGGCCATCGCTCGACGCCCCACGCTCCGCCACAACGTCGCCGAACCCCAACAACGGCTCGTTTACATCTTCTCCCGTCAGCGGCGCCCGCAGCAGCAGCACCGGTCCTGCCCCCAAACGCAACCGCGCTGCGCTGCGCGAGTACTACAATCTCCAGGAGCGGAAGGCGTCCCAGGGTGCCGCCGCCACCCAGCGTGGAGGTGACGGATCCCCTCGGCGGCCAGCACGAAGCGTCGGAGGTGCCCCCTTCGGAAATGGACGGCGAGAGCTTTGAGGCCGAGGCTTACGTCAAGAAGGCGCTGGTGGAGAGCGGCATGGAGGATCTCTTGAAACTGTACACCAAGACGCTGGGTGAGATCCGCGCGCTGGACGCGGAGAAGAAGGCTCTCGTCTACGACAACTATAGCAAGCTTATCTCGGCAACGGAGACGATACGAAAGGTAGGTCGTACTCCCGACTCACAAAGGTATCGATTTGTTTGGATGTAGCACTAAACGAAGACGTGGGCAGATGAGAACCAATATGGACCCGTTAAACCCAATGGCTTCCACACTTGACCCAGCTATTGCGCAGATCTATTCACAGGCCTATTCGATACGAGAGTCACTGCGTGGTCAGGTCCCGCCTCCCAACCCGACAAAGAACGCCGCCGAAGAGGCGAGGCAAAAGAAAATACGCACCAAACAATTAGCTCTAGAGGTGCTCGAAACGCCAGATAAGATACGTGCCCTCGTTAACGATGGCCGCTTAGAAGATGCACGGCAAGCTTGGAAAATACCACGTAAGCTTTTGGAATCGTGGAAAGAAAAAGGTTTGGGGGGCAGTGACGTAGAGGCTTGTATTGAGGACGGGGACGCCGCGGTTCGAGGAGAGCCCAGCAGCTTTAATTGGAGGCGAACAGGCGCCGACGATGTTTGAGCTATATCGTCCTCCGCCATCACTGCTTACGAATCCAGGCTTGATATGTCTATGGTCTCAAAGGGGTCCCGGTCCGCCTGGCTCACCAACACCTTTCCCTCGGCACGGGAGCTCTGGGACAGCATCTGCTCCAGTTCGGGCTTCAATACCTGCGTCAAGTATTGGCGTTCCGAATTGCTATGGAACACAGTGACAACTGTCTGGCCCATCTGTGTATAGCGCAGGGCCGAGTGGTGGTCCATCTCACCCGTGACAATTAATTCGGCATCCGTATCCTTAAGTACGCTGGAGCCTGAACCAGCACAGACGGAGACCGTTGAGATGTTCACATCCTTGATGTCTTTTCGGGGGTGGGGCAACGCGACCGACATGTGCTGCTGGTCACCCAGGCCACGTGACAGGTTCTTGAGAATTCTCGTCAGGGGCATCGGGCCCTGCAACTTCATGGTGCGGCCATACCCCAATCCCTGAAGGCTCTCAGAGAGGGGTCGAGAAATGGGCTGAACGACTTTACGCTCAGCTGCCTTCGTCTCGCTGTCGAGTATGATATCGCATAGCCAATCATTCAGTCCACCTCGTGCTGCATCAACAGCAGTATGAGGGCAATAGACAGCTATGCGCGAGGCAATCAACCGGAGCAGGTGCTTTTGCATGGGATCCTGGTTGGATAAAGACTTGAGAGGGCGGAAGATGACAGGGTCTACCTCATGTTAGTCATCAGGAGTTGCGCGTTGGTATTGCATTGTAACTTACGGTAGCTGACGATAATGTTGACCTGCTTCTCAAGAGCTTCATCCACCACAGCTGCAGTGAGGTCATTGGTCAACAAGACAGCACCTCCGCCCTGCTTAGGCTCGGTTCCTTCAGGAAGCAAGGCCTGGTCCAGAAGCACTGCACGTAATTAGTCTACGGCCGGTTTTCTAAGGGGTAGCCAAGCAAGAAACCATCTCAACTTACATCCAGTGTTATCCCATGCCGAATCGGCCAACTCAGGCGGGTACCTGGGATGAATTAGAATATACTATCGAATTTGGTAGCAGAAATTGCTTACAGTGTTTTCATGGCCTTCACTACGGCATCGGTGAAAGCTGGAGACGCCATATTGTTGAATGTTCTGTGTCGTGGTTGAGCACGAAATGAAGTTCTGCAAGCACCGGGGACAGGTACGGCTAATTTGCACGTCCCAATACGTGGAACAATCTGGGAGTAGATGTGACGAGTCAAAACAGATCTCATTGAGACTGGAGAACTTATTACAGCTTGACGGGAATCTCAAACTGCTTTGGGGGTAAGGTGATGGAAAAGCTGTCAGTTGCAGAGCCAGTGACGCCGTACGGGGCATATTGATCGGGGGTCGACCATCCACTTACTGAAGATTGGATAGCTGGAGCTTGAGCCACAGTTGCATTACGCACAACCATTAGCCCGTAGCTTCAGCCACCCGACCGCTAAAATAGAGGAATAGAGGAATAGAGGCAGTCTCCACCCCCACTCTCCCACTGGACTCCCACTGGACTCCCACTGGAGGGGCAATTCCGTCATCACCGAGGTCGCATCAATTAATCCCCCAAAAAGTTCTGGTCGCGCGCGAATCTACGTCTCTCGTCATCGCCTACCTGTATCACGCAGCGCAAAACAGACATGGCCGAATCGACAATAACAGAGGCTTCACTCAAGAGCGCGCTCACCGAGCGCCTGGGGGCGGTCCATGTCGAGGTCACAGATATGTCAGGTGAATATATTATTGTTTTACTTCCCGTCGGCCCTACGCTACGTACCTATCTACTCTATATACCTACATGTATACTAACGCAAGCACGAAAGGTGGCTGTGGCCAATCTTTCACCTCGCTCATCGTCTCGCCCCAGTTCGCCGGCCTCAACTCGCTCAAGCGCCACCGCACCGTCAACGCCGCCCTCAAGACCGAGATCGCTGCCATCCACGCCTGGAGCGCCAAGTGCCAGACGCTCGAGGAGTGGGAGAAGGACAAGGCCAAGAACGGCGACGGCTCCGCCAAGCCGCCGATGAACGGCACGGTGGGTGGGAAGGTCGAAGGCGTCGAGGCTTGAACGCCGTGCCGGTCTTATTCACTACGAAGACAACAAAAGAAAGAAAAAGACAACATTATTTTGTATAAACAGTTGAATCGCCAACGCAAGTTCGACCGAGGCCTGGAGCTCTCACGTTCTGATGTATTCCGCGCAGTAGAAGATACGGATAATAGGGGAATAAGAGAGGCCATGTGAATTAAACGCGTATATTATATATGGAGGAAATACTTAACTGACATGTGCAACTGTCTAGGTTGCTCGTGTCTTAAAGTATCTTGGGCTTCGAAGGCACATAAAGAATGGCACATTAACGCCGGGCTACTGCTACCACAATCTTTGCAAAACACTTCTATTTCCATACAGGGCTGGTCTGGACCTTTCTGCTCGAACTATGTTTTGATAATTCTTAATTGTCAGCACTGATGCCCCTCCAGGAGCGTCTCGTTGTAGTACTGATGTCGGTCAGCATCTTGCCTGTTCAGCCGTGAGGCTTGTTGGTGCAGCCACACAGTAAGCTTGGTCAGTCAACCAGGCCAACTGTTAACAACGAAGGGCGACATGCAACTCGAATGACTACTAGTCATGTACTACAATACGCTCTCCAGTGTATGTACCAGCAAGTCAACATTGTATATTTTGGATATAGAGGTTCTTCCAGAAAGGCCACTTCCAATCCTCCTACTGTGGGCACCGGAAGCGACCTGCTCCTACCATTTGATGCCTCCCTCGTTAATGTCCCTATCCTGGTCTCATTAACCGTTGCCGTTCGAAATATTCTTGCCCTGCAAATCATCGCTACTAATCTTTTGGGCTCTCTTGTCCCACTAGAATAGTCCGAGTAGGTCCTCGCTAGCGTTGGCATTCTTCTTAGCAGCCTCACCCTCAGGATGGCCTAGTTGCTGCGCAGCCGGTGGTGGCTCGCTGCTGCTTCCACCGCCACCTCCGAGATCTAAGCCCGCAAAACCGTTCATGAGATCATTGGATGCACCGCCGCCCATACTACCACCCGTTGCGGACGGCTGTTGAGGTGGAGGGGCATCGAACAGACCCATCATATCCGCCATTCCTCCGCCAGGCGCCGCGCCGCCTGCAGGGCTCATAACGCGAGTTGGAGTACCCGTAGCACTGGCCTGTTCCAAGGACGCAGGAGCGCCGCCATCGAAGTCAATATCGAGGAGGTTTTCGATATTGTTTTGACTTCCGTTGGTTGCTGCGGCTGCTGCAGCCGCCGAGGCAGCGATGGGGTTCTCTGCCAAGTTTTCGCGCTGTTCCTGGATGGCAGCGCGTTGGATGGCTTCGGCTCCATAGCGACCCTTGCCAACGAATGACTCGGGGAGGTTTGTGGTATACCGACGCAAGTGTCGACAGTTCGGCCAGAAGCTGCTCTAGTAACGCTGTTGGTAGACTAGTCATTGTCGTAGTGATAGCCGGCTTTTGCGAGAGTACGATATTCTAAAACGTGTTAGTGACTTGGCACGATGATTTCCGATACGCGCAACTTACCTTGGCAACATCTAAATCGCCTGACAGGAGACGCCAGTAGACATAAGCTCTGTCCCGGATATCCGGGTTGTCGTTCTCTGTGGTCGCCTGCTGGAGAACCTTTTGTACCAGCCCTTGGGTGTTGCTAGGCTTCTTCAAGAACAGCTTCACTACCGCCGTTAGGATCTGAAGTTGAGTCTGCGTGAACTCCTCCATAAACCCATCGACGAAGCTTGCCAAGATGTCATCAGCATTGCTGATTTTCTCAGCGTACTCGCCAACGATCCAGATGAGCGACCCTCTGGCATCGGGTTCATCCAGCTCATCAATATGCTGGCAAAGAGTGGGAATAACACCTTCATAACCAGGGTATTTGCGCAGGATATCCTTGATAACAACAATGACTTCTTGCACAACGTAGTTGACCTTGGTGGCAATAAGATCCAGAAGAGCATTGACGCACTTCTCGCTTGCACCCTCAATCTTGATAGCCACCTGGCCAATGGCTTTGACAGCCCTCCGAACAAAATCCATATCAACTTCTAGCGCATACTCCTTCAGTTCGGCCAGCAGCTGTTCGAAGTTTTTGTCGTTGGCGATTCTAACCATGATCTCCAGCTTCTGAAGTTTGACGTATGGTGGGTCGTTGTATTTGCAGAAGAACACCCTCAGCTCCTTGCTTAGGATGTCCGGCTTGGCTTGCAGCAGCAGATCGATGTTCCTCAAGGCCACGTATTGGACCTCGGGGGCAGAAGCAACCAGAGTCACCAAGGGGGGCGCCATCTTCTTGAGATATTGCCTCACAAGATCAGGGTTAATCATTCTCATGTGAATAAAGACGACCTTGACTGCAGCCAGCACAACACTGGGATTGACGTGCTGGAACTGCGGAGCAACTCTTTCGCAGATGTGCTCCGATTCCTTAACATCTTGCGGAGGGTAGGCAGCGAGTGTCGTGAGAATGGTCACTCTTCCCCATTCGGTACACTCGTTCAGAGCCATGAGCAGCTTCTTCAGTGTAGCGGGCGTGATGATCAGCGCGGAAGTCTCGGGGGCGGTCTCGGTAATCTCGGAGAGGGCTGTCACTGAGTTGGCGACCACCATGGGATTAGGATCCCCAATCAACTCCTGCAGTATTTCGATGAAGCCGTTCTCTATGCACATTGTCGGGTTGAGGTCGAACAGCTTGGCAACACATATTGCTGCCGTTTTCCGCACATAGGGCGACTCGTCGCGTAATGTCTTCCGCAGCGGTTCTTCCATGTAGTCCACCATCTTATCCACACGGATGCAGCCCATGGTCCTAATCGCCAAAGCTCGGATAAGCGGATTCGGATCTTCCGAATCTTGAACGAACGTATTGACGGCCAAAATACATAAATCGGGATGCGATTTCGCGTAATTCCTGGGGTTGACATTAGTGCTGTCCCGATAGGGGGACCCAGAGTCCAGGCCAACTCACATCAGATACAGGTACACCAGCTTCTTCTGGTCCAAATCGCCGGTCGCAATGTTCTTCAGGACATCGGGGAACAGCGCAGACACATCCTTCCCCAGTGTCATGGCCATGATTGTCTTCTGGATCGACTCTTTTCTCTCGTAGGCATACTGCGAAACCAAACCAGCCCGCAGTTCAAAGGTTTCGCCCTTCTTGGGCACGGCGAAAGCGCCGCGAATGCGATTCACAGCCATGGCGCAATTGTGGTTGGAAACGTCGGGTGTAGATGATGTTGTTGTTCTTGTTGTTTTGGAGGGGCTCGGCTTGATTTGGATATGCGGCGGTGACTATGACGACCAGCCCAGTCCGGTCGATTAGATGTGGGGGGATAGGAGCCCGTTCAGGGGCGGTCGTTAATACATTCGTCTTCCTTGTTGCTGGTGGTTGTACGTGTCTTTTGGCGTCTGGAAGAGCAACGCTTGAAGCTGTGCGTCGATGGGCAATGGGGGTGCCTGCGTGCTGCCAAGAGGAATGCGTAGGCAATGTAGGTGTTAGGTACTCGATTGGACACACTCGTCAGTAGTAGGTAGCTGGCATAATAGGCTAGGCTGGCCCGATCTCCGTCTGCTTCTCCTGAATCAATCAATCAATCAAATTGATAGGCACCGGGCACCACCAGCCAGCCAGCTTCATCCAAGTAACCTCTGAAGGGTCTCCCGGCCTAACTCCAAAAGGAAAGTGCAGCCACAGCTCTGTCTGAGGCTGGAAGGCTAGGACACGACAAAGTGGGCCCATCGCCTCTAAAGCTTACATGAAGACAAGCAATTGATTGACAAGCATCAATTAATGTGTTACCTGCAATGTGATCAACTTATCACCAGAAACACCATCTTCAACACGGCTGCAGTTTTATCTGAGGAGCATTGGAAATCCCTACCGTCCAAGGTCGGCATCTTCCCAAGCAAATAATGGTACGATCAAGCCTTACACGGAGCAGTCTTACAGTGATTGATTGACAGTGTCTGGTTAGGCCAACTTCCCCAATCTCAGACGCCTCTTCATAGATGCCAGGTCCGACGACGAAGAACGAGCCGTTTCCCGCAAAGCCGTGAGTTGCCCTGCCATAGTGTAGGACCTTGAATATGTACATTGGCTTATACCCGATTAGTTCTACAATGCTGTACTCTTCATGGGCTCCGTAGCCGTCTTTAGTCTCATAGCTCAGAAAATGAATGCCAGCCGCTAGCTCAAACTCAACATGATAACTCTTACAAAATTAGATATGCCTGCCCAACAGGCAACCGACTTAGTATACACCCAAAACTCGCTGCTGGCGGTTGACAACACTGGGAGCAGCATATTCGACAGCACAAATAGTGACTGCTTCCTAGTCTGACTCACTTTCTGATCCGAGGAAAGCCAAGTCGGCCATTCTCTTCGACACACGGGGCTTTGCCTTTTCCCCCTCGTCCTCCTCGTCCTCTTCTTCGTCATCCTCATCGTCTTTCGATGCCAACTTTGTTGTTGTGGCCTTGGCCTTGCTTCTGGAGGCGCGGCCACCTCGGCCAGTAGATCCCCACATGTCGTTCATTTCTTGTACTGCTTCAAGGTCGGCCATCAGTTCCCTTCGCTCCTTGATCTCTTTAGCTTTAGATTCTGAGAATCTTCCGCTCATGCCAATATCGTTCAGCATCTGCTTCAGATGCCGGATCTTTCCTCGGGTGTCGTCACCGTACTCCTTAAGCTCAAATCCCCAGATTTTACGCACGCCACATTTCACCAGATGGCCCTGTAACTTCTTGATCTCTGCCTCATCTCCTGTTACCTCCTTCGTAGCTTTCGTGGTGGCAGACTTGGATTTGGGCTTAGGGGGCCGCTTTCACCCTTGGATTTGCGCTTCCTCTTGGGCAACGGCTCATCTATGACAGACGACAGTTCGGAGCTGTCATCGTCGACGACAGCCTGATCCTTTACTTCCGTTTGGGTATCGCCATCTTTATCGTCGGTTCCCGTCTTTGTTTCGCTCTCTGGTCCAGGGCTTGTCTCTGCCTCGAACGTTTCAGCTTTCGCCGGCGTGGCTGATTTGTGTTCGCTTTTTTGGAAGTACTACCAGCTTCGCTAACCTCATCCGCGTCATCATCGTCAGAAACTGCAGTCTTCTTCGATTTGCGACGCGATACAGGCTGCTTTAGCTTGTCTTCCTCCTCCGATTTCAAGTAACTTAGCTCAGACTCCGAGTCGGACTTGACTTCAGGTTCGGGCTCCGGCTCCGACTCGGACTCGGTTTCTACCTTCTTTGCCCTCTTGGGAGGTTGTTTCTTCAGCGGCGCAGCTTTCTTGCCCTTCTTGGCCGGTTTCTCCTCCTCTGATTCGTCCAATTCGCTCAGTTCCGACTCGGAATCTGATTTCGTTTGGCTCTTTTTCACTGGTTTCGGAGGCGCTTCTTTCTTGGCTCGTTTAGCTGGTGGGCTGACATCTTCGCTGGATCGCTTTGTGCCGTTCTTCTTGCCATTCTTGGCTGCTGGAGCAGGTTGTGGTTTTGTTGTTTCCTTGTCACTTTCCTGGTACTGTTCCTAAGAAGACGCATTGTGTTAGTCAGGCGGGCCGACCTAATTGGAAATAGAATTGCGTACCACTGCCTCGTGAATAGCATCTTTGCTCAGTGTCTTCCAATCACCTTGCTTGAAGAAATCGGAGTCGAGATCCAGCTTTTCGGCGACGCGTTGTCGGATATAATTGACCGTCAATTCGTCGCGTTGATCGCTAGCAAGCACGGCGCGGACCTCAGCTTTGAGCTCGTCTTGGAGCTTCTTCTCGGATGGCGCCATTGGTGTATAGGAACTTCTTAAAACGGCAGTGGATCTGGAATGGCAATAGTCGCGAAAAGATGAGTATGGACTCAAAATATTACTGCGCAATAAAAGACGCGCTATGGTCCTTGTTGCCGTCGCTTCGAGGGTCACGTTCAACAACGTTGCGTTCAGCCCAGTAGACTTTAATTCTTACGTCCTGAAGTCAAGTCGCGTGGGGAAACGGAGCTTCAGTTGGAAGTGGAGTCGCTTTCTCTCCACATAAAAGAACAGAACCTGTCCGCAAGAGGAAAGAGGCAAATGACGCACAGACCATCGAGCCCACCTCGTAACCTGGATATTTATCAACGACAGTCACATTACAACAGCTTGGCTTTCGTTTCCCCTCGGCCAGCGAGACTTTAGTTCCCTTGAAGCTGATGAAGGCATCCCCGAGGATGTCGACAGCAACGACTGACTATGAGAAGCGTGAATAGAGGTGCTTTGTGTATTTTGCGTCGTCTTTAGAACAATTAACATAGAAAAGCAATATCGAGGAGTTGATCGCTCTGGACTAGCCGGACCTGGAATCCGAGTCAGGTGCGGGCGGCACTACACGGTCTGGAAATATACGGGCGTAGTCTTAATGTGAACAGCCATCTAGTCAGGGACCCTCAAGTTGCGTACAAGAGTCAATTAACTATTGCACCGAGTGAAACGGATGGCTGCAGTTTATTTTGGGGCGCGAAAAGGGTGGTATACGGACACAGCTGTCAATCAGGGTCTTGGGGAGGCTAGTGCCCTGCGCTTTCAGGTGTGTTCGTGCTGATATACCCCATTCTAGAACCCCCTTAGACACAACGGCTCTACTATATTAGGCAGCCGAAAAAAAATCAATCCAGCTTGTTTCTGGCCTAATGGATTGCATAGCCAATAGAATGGCATCCAGCAGTCCGGACCCGACAATCGGACATGGCCTGTATTGATTACATGCCGTAATACTGGGCGGCCATGGCTGAGCTGAAGAATGCGCCAATGAGCGCTAAACCCAGGGCCAAAGTAGGAAAGATCAATAGCGGGTAAATTGGGCACCCCAATTAGGAAAGCGCGCAAGCAGCTGTCCGTACTATATGTACGACGCACAAATAAATCAACACGTCGCCAGTTGCTGGCGATGAGAACCATGGCCAACATCGCTAAAAAGGCCAGGGAGCCCAGGGATGGCCTGGACCGATCTGCAGTTTCCACTGTTCTGTCCACTGAACCTGACACTTCGCGGGTGTGCGCAAGCATGCGTTTACTCGCCAGTGAAACGCCTGTTGTCTGACCTAATAAGGGCGCGAACGATATCCGTCTTTCTGTCTTTCCAGATCTCGAGTCCTTACTTCTTCCTTAATGATATGAAAGACAGACTCCTGTCTTCTACCCTCGTTTGCTGTCTCGTTCATTTTTCTTCGTATATGTCAAGATGATAGCCAGCTCCAAAACCGCTTCCGCATCAGCCGCCGTCTCGTTCCGGCCATAGCCATACTCGCCTTCTTCTTCGTCCTCTACCGATGCAATGTGCATCATGTCGAAGAGTCAGAATGGCTGGCGGGCTATATGAACTTGGAAGCGCCGCTACAGTCGCCAGATACAGCGAAATCCAGCTTCAATTGGGCCAAGGTCAAGCACCAACACCCGCCGCATGGTGAGGCTGAACCATTGCCTAGCACCAAGGGGTTCAAGGCTCTCCCCAGTGTACAGCATTCCTTCAGGCCAGAAACCACCAAAGCCAAGGTGGTTCGGGAAGCCAGGAGGCGTGAGGTCAGAGAGCTCTTCCAGAGAGACTGGCAAGCGTACCGAAAATACGCCTGGAAAAAGGACGCGTTGAAGCCGATGACCGGCTCTTACCAAGACCAATTCTCTGGCTGGGCGGCCACGCTGGTTGACTCCCTCGATAGCCTATGGATCCTAGGGCTTCGCGAGGAGTTCAACGAGGCCGTTGCTGCTGTCGCCGAAATCGACTTTGGAAAGTCCAGCTCGCCCCGTGTCAACACCTTCGAGACCAACATTCGTTATCTGGGTGGGCTCCTCGCTGCTTACGACCTGAGCAAACGCGAAATATTGCTCGTCAAAGCGAAAGAGCTCGGCGATTTGCTCTACGGCGCCTTCAACACAATCAACCACATGCCGGTCGATTTTATTGATTTTGCCCGTGCCAAGACCGGAGACGAGCTGTTCGTCGAGAGCTCCGTCGTTTCAGCCTCCCCTGGAACCCTGTCACTCGAGATGACGCGTCTGTCGCAGATCACCGGCGATTCAAAGTACTACAACGCTATGTCCAAGGTAATGGATGTCTTTTACCGCCAACAAAATGAGACCCAACTGCCTGGGTTATGGCCCATGATGGTGTCCATGAGCGCGCAGGACGTGTCCACTGGAGGTCAATTCACTCTGGCGGGATGCGCCGACTCTCTGTATGAGTACCTGCCTAAGATGCACGGTCTTATTCAAGGCGCAGAGCCCAAGTACAAGACTATGTCAGAAAAGTTCATGGATGCCGCCGACAAGTACATGTTCTTCCGACCGATGGTACCCGGAGAGGAAGATATCCTTGTATCCGGTGCCGTGAATGTCGATGCAGACGGCCATTGGGTTCTGGACCCTGAGACGGAGCATCTCGCCTGCTACCTGGGTGGCACCATGGCGCTCGGAGGACGCCTGCTGAACAGGCCCAATGATATCGAGATCGGGGCCAAGCTGACGAACGGGTGTATTTACGCATACAAGTCGATGCCTGCGGGCGTTGGACCCGAGCGACACAACATGATAGCCTGCAAATCTCGGAAAGATTGCCCTTGGGATGAAAAGGTGTGGGTCGAGGAGAGGAAGAAACGCCCGGAATGGAAAGAGCATCTGCCCAAGGGGTTCACCACGGCCAAGGATCCTAGATATATCTTGCGGCCTGAAGCCATCGAAAGCGTCTTTCTGCTCTATCGAATTACCGGTCGCGCAGAGTATCAGGAAGCCGCTTGGAACATGTTTCAGGGTGTGAGGAATGCCACGGGCGCAACACTTGCAAGTGCGTCCGTTCGCGACGTTACGAAGCCCGTCGACCCCTTGGAGAACGAAGACTACATGGAGGTATGTCACACATCCCAGCCCTTTGAGTAAATGGTACTGATTCAATCCACAGAGCTTCTGGCTGGCCGAGACATTGAAATACTTCTATCTCGCATTCTCGCCCCCTGATCTGATCAGTCTGGATGATTACGTTTTCAACACTGAAGCACACCCATTCCTCAGGCCCAAATGAGGGGAGAATTTAAATCACTGACATAGAAAATGCTTATTGACATACATCTTTATTCATTAACTATCAATGGTTGTGGTGTAAGGTATCTATTAGGTGTCGGTTCAAGCGCCGAAAGCCTTGTCGAAGTCGGTCAGAGTGAACCTGTAGTGCACCTTGTTGTTCTTGACTCTCTCAATCGCCTCAGCGCACCCCTTCTCGGAGATAGGGATTGTCTCGACCATGGGGTCGAGCTTCTTCTCGGCAGCCAACTTCAGCATAGCCAAACACTCAGGGCGGGAGCCAATGTGGCTGGCGCCGATGCTGGAGCCATTGGCCATGAACTGCTGTGGCTTAAGGTTGGGGATCGCCTCATCTGGGAGGCCGACCTGGTGGAATTGGCAGTTCACCTTCAAGATGGACAGGTAGCTGTCAAGGTCGAATGTGTGCGTCATGTCCGCAGTGTTCAGGACGAAGTCGAACTTGAACGCCAGAGGCTTGGCCCAGTCCTTGTCGCCGCTGTTGACGAAGTGCTTGGCACCCAGCTTCAATGCGTCATCCTTCTTGTTGGGCGAGTGGGAGATAACGGTGACCTCAGCACCAAGCGCATTAGCCCACATAACACCGAAGTGTCCTAAACCACCAAGGCCGACAATGGCGATTTGCTTTCCAGGGCCGACCCCGTATCGGACGAGAGGCGAGTAGGTCGTCAAACCAGCGCACAGCATGGGAGCGGCGAGATGAGATGGGATAGCATCGGGAATGGGGAAGACGAAGTACTCGTGGGCGCGGATGTGTGACGAGAAACCTCCTTGGGAGACAGTCTCATTTGGGTCAACATCCTTGGGGTACGGGGCGCCATAGGTATCTAATGGAGAATATGAGCCGATACATTTCCAAGATTGACGAGTGCAGATGGGATCACTTACCAACCATGTGGGGGCAGTAGTTCTCGTTGTCGCTCTTGCATTGCGGGCACTTGAGACAAGACCAAACCTGAGCGCCAACACCGACGCGGTCGCCCTCTTTTACATCCTTGACGCTTTTGCCCACCTTGATTGCCTTGCCGACGACCTCGTGGCCTACGCAGATCGGAGTGTGAGCCTCGCCCCAACCGCCGGTGACAGTGTGAACATCGGAGCCGCAGACACCGCAGCACTCGATCTTGATGTCGATGTCATTATCACCGAAGGCCTTGGGCTTGAACTGTGCGCATCATTGTCGGTAAGTCTCTCTCATTGGTGGTCTCCCCCGCATCCGTGGGATCGCGCGGCGCTGGTGGAGGGGAAACGTACAGTCTGCTTCTTGAACTCTTTGTATTTGCCGATCTCGTTGATCATGAATCCTTCGAACTCCTCAGGGTACGGCATCTTGAAAGAGGGGTGCTTTGGGTAGTATCCGGTGAGATTGCGTTTTCTGTGTGAAGGAAGAAGAGATTGGTATATTGGTAGTATTGTATGAGATTACAGTTGCAATTGGAATAGCCTCAGTCAGAGTTGCACGTCAGTTCTGCGACAGGAGCAACCACATGACTATATACGCATCTGGGAGTGAGGTTTTATGACGACATGGCTCATTCACCAACTGCTGCTGCTGCATGTGTGTCGCGGACTTTGCTCCGCATGTACAGCAGTCAAGAAGCGTTAGCTAGTGCACTTGGTGACGTCTGTATGCCCAAACGCCCTAGGGGGCGGCGGCTATGGGTTGAAATGTGAGAAGAAGCCATTCGATGGCATTTTCGAGATGACGATTAGACGTTGTGGCAGCTCGGTTGTTGCTCCGCGATGCCACTAACCACATAAGTTTCACAGGGGCGCTCCAACTAATGCCACCCTGGCACGTTATTGGCCTCCTTCATGACTTTCTGTGTCCCCTTTTCCCCATCCAAACTTAGGCCTCTCTCTCCCGCATGACCCGCACGGCTATCTACGATCTCAATCTTGTGTGGCATCGGCCAGCCAGGAACAGAATGTCCGCACCATGAATGAGCCGCAGATTTCGGAATCATCGGTGTTGGAGCGCAGCACTTGTCGTCCCACCTTTCGCCGCCACGTCCTTTGGCGGTCGGTCCTTTTCAGGTGAATGGATGGGAGACTGGACTTACTAGATATCTCTTGGCTGTACCAATATGCAGTGCTATCGATTTTTCAATCCTCATTCACACATTCTCTCCTATATATCTCAATCCCAAGGTAGAACATCAGTCAGCGACAACGGCTGTGCTGACGTCATTGATAGATACTTGGTCTCGACTCTTACACCCTTCAAAGATCTCTAGGCTTACTCTCCACGCATCAACAACATGCAAGCGACATAACCGGGTTTTCCGCAGCGAATCGAGTATGCAGCAGCACTTGAAGACTTCAACAGCACATATTCGTGTCTTGGAGACGCTCGCCCAGAAATCCGGCTCCGATAATGGATTTTGATTGATAAAATACATGTATCTTTTACTACAAGCTCTTCTTAATCAAAGCAACAATCTCATCCTCGTTCATATCCTTGATGCCCAGAAGGTCATTGTCGTTCTTCGCAAAGTGCGCCCCGTAGCCCTCGCCGTACACGGCCGCCGTGATGAACTTCATGGCCCACTTGTCCGGGGTTGCATTCGCCTTGAGGTCCGCCCAGGCGCTGTTGAGCTCCTCGTCTACAGAAGGTTGGTGCTCCTTGAAGTCGTCGCCCGTGGCCCGCTTCGCGTAGCGCGCCAGGTCGCGCGCCGACAGGGCCGCGTTCTGCACGTAGACAGCGCGGTTCTGCGTCTCGTCTGGGTGCTTGAGGACGCCCACGACGGCCTTGCCGACGCTCGGCAGGGTGGTGGTGCTGAAGATGCGGTCGCCGCCGTCCCAGAGGTTAATCTCGCGCGCCTTGAGGTCGAGCAGCCAGCTGGCCTGGACGCCCCAGTCGAGAAAGGGGCCGCACAGGACGAGGGTGTACGTCATGTCACCGCTTCCGGCGTTGGACGCCTCGCGCTTGAGGGCGTCCTGCACGGCGACCTTGTGCCCGTAGACGGGTAGTTTGGACGTCTTCGGGTGCACCGTGTCGGACCCGAAGTCCGAGGGGATGAAGCGCTTCACGCCAGCCTTGCTCGCGGCCTCGACGAGGAGCAGCTGCTTCTCGAGGGCCATCGAGGCCAGCGTGGAGACGACGGCGTCCTGGCCCTTCAGGGCAGCGATGAGGGAGTCGAGGGAGTCATAGTCCACCGGGGCCACCTCAACCGAGTTCGGGAACTTGTGGTTGCTGCTTTGGCGCGTCAGGACTTTGACTTGGAAGCCGGCGGCCAGGAGCTGGTCCAGGATGGCGGGGCCTAAGTTGCCGGTGGCCTGTACCGGGAGGGTTAGCTGGCGTGCATTGTTACTCCATTGTAGAAAGTCAACTTACACCGGCCAAGGCGACTTTGGTGATGCTGCTCATTTTGTTGAAAATTTGGATGGAAAGACACGAAGATATTTGCGTGCAGACACTGACTTGTGAGAGGGAAAGGGTGATGATGTGTGAGTCAATGAATGTTTTGATGCGTTCAGCATACACTACTTATACCCATGGATGGTCGACAATTGGAAGGCGCTCTTAATAATCGGCAATACCTCGTTTCTTTAAACAGGAGTGGCCTTTCGGGCTCTGGTGTTATTGTGAAGCCAATTAGTAAAAAGGAGGTTCGTATTCTCCGTGGTGGACAATGGGCCATGTGGGAGAGTTGGGCCAAAGGGGTTGATTCAGCCTTCACTGCCGCCACCCTCTGTAAGCCATCCCACATGAACCGAGAGGTTCCTCAGACTTTCCAAAGTCCCATCCTACCGGCATCCCGCTCTATCCCACCGGCAGCCAAGTCTTATCCCGCCGGCCTCCATCCCATCGGCAGCAGGCCCTGAAATGCAGCGCATTACTAAGTCAATGCTGAATGAAGTCTCTGGACGCTTCATTAACCTGCTGATTTTCTTGATTGGCAAGCGTAGAATCAAGGAATCACGTAGTAGAATTCCCTGTATTGCATGCTTTAGCAAAAATGCCTGGATGGGCTTTCAGGGGAGCCGAGGGCGGAGGACGACGGGGTGTTGGTCTGAGTCAAGTATACTTTGTCACCAGAAACACTCCTCGTTCTGCCCATTTCATCGCTCAAGGTGTAAGATCCTCTCGACATCTTACAGGTTTCTCCGAATTCGTATCGCAAGCGCGTCAGCCATGTCGTGTCATCGCCGCCCCTAGCAAATCAGCAAAGTTGCCCGAAGGCATGGCACAAATCTTCCTGTCCGAGATTCGCCATGTAAATTGCAGCGCAATAGCCAGAGTCGAGTCGCGAGAAATTCGCAATGCGCCATTGGATGCAAGCCAAGCGTGGCTACTCAGCCCGCTCACTGTGACTGGGCTTATGATGAGCGCTGTGGTTGTGTCTTCATATGCGCACCTAGGCAAGCCCGCGGAGATGGAGGACGTGGCAGGAAACTTATAAAGCTCGGCCCGGGCACAGCCTCGGAAGCCTCTTCCATCGTCACCCACACAAAGGCTACCATAGATGGACCTCTATTCCACGATACGTTACATTTGTTTGCGACCGATTATGCGCAATATCTGTGGAGTTGGAAGTCGGCTATCGCTACGAAGGATGGCGTCTCATGCAGGACAGCCATTTGTCGCGTTCGAGTACGTACACACAGAAATCCATCGTCGCGGCTACTAGAACTCGAAAGCTCGTGTTATACGCTTGGATTTGTCATATCGTATTGGGTATCATCTAGAAAAGAATAAGGCTACTAAAACGGCTTGTGGGATAAGTAGCATGTATATACAGCTCATCAAAACCATCATGAAGACCGGCTACTAAGGTGATCTCTCGGGCTGACCGGGCTCGTGGGGCTCGGGGGAAGCCGAATCCGGGGCTGCGCGGCATCTCCCCAAACGTCCCGTCACTCCGCTCGCTGAGCCGGAACTGCGATGACTTGTTCCTCGTGTGGCCCTTGGCTGCCGGTGCACTTATGTTCGCTGCGCCGGCGGCCGTGTATGATGTGGAGGGCGGAGACGGTGACGGTTTCCTGCTGAGGCTGCGTGTCATTCCTGATGACCGTTTGTTTTTTGAGTTGTTGTTGTTGTTGTTGTTGTTGTTGGTATGTCTGTTGTTCCCTCCGTACGATTGAGGTGGCACCGTGAGACCGTTCGGCCACCTTTCCTTACTAAAGGCCTCCCAGTCCGCCGACGTGCGCCCGACGAAGATGGATGAGGTCCATCGAGAATCGCGACGGGAAGGGCGGGACTCGGATCGACTTTGCGTGTCCTGTCGCGAAAGTGTACGGGTCGATTTTCTGCCTCCTGCCATCACGTCGGATATGCGAGACACCCAGCTCCACCTCGCCGTGTTTCTCGCCGACGCTGCGTCTAGCTCGGCCGGATTGCCTCTAGTCCCCAGGGGAGGCGTGCCGTCGACTTCCACGATCGTCTGCAACACAGGCCCACCGTCTCCAGCCTCCGCGTCGTCGCGCTGCTTCTCGTAGACGCGACGCTCTGATTTCCGTCTCAGTAGAAACCCCCAAGAGCCGGCTTTCTCTCCGCAGCGCGCCCAAACACCGACGCCGATGGGCGTCAGGTGTTGATCGCTTTCGGGGTGATGGTGCCGGCGGCGCTCCCGGGAGTAGCGATACAAAACGAACACGGCAATAACGACGGCGGCGAGCGCGGTGAAGGTGGCTGCCAACACGATGGCGGCCTTGCTTCCTTGCTGTTGGGTTCCATTCGGGCTCGGATTGCTGAAGGGCGAGCCGCCCCCGATGCACCCACCGCCGGGGCCGCTGGAGCACGGCGATTGCGACGTCGCGGACGTGTCGTACCCAGATGTGGATCTGGGTTGGGTGGTGGGTGCTGGTGAGTTGGTGGCCTGCGACGACACTATTGGTGGAGAGGATCGTGTCTCTGAAGGGGCCGGGACCAATGTTGTGAACCTCATGGATGTGCCAGTCGGACTAGCCGTCGGTACACTTGTGGGCGTTGGCAAAGTACGATCGCCGACGAGTAAGAGTCCTGGGGTCAAGGGGTGCGTTTGTAATATACTCAGATCCGAGTCTCGCCAGCGGATCTGGATGGCTGGCGCAACTGTGACCTGAGTGCCGGCCTCTGTGGCGGTAGCAAAGCCCCAGACGCCGCCTCGGAAGTCCGTCGTATCGGTTGTGCATGTGTGGTCCCTGGAATGGTAAGCAGGATGGCAACAACAAGGTCGGGGTAAACTCATTGCTCACGTAGGCACACAGTAGGCTACCGTCTCGCCCGAAGTCACAGGAGCGAAGCCCTCTTGGGTCCTCGTCTTGGTGACGCCGCAGTTTGGTCCGACGAAGAAGCCACTCGGACATATGGCGGGCGAGTAGAAGCGTATGCCCTGAGCCGCGATGTTGTCCTTCCACGACGGAGGGTCACAGGAGGATGGGCCTCCGGTCGGGAATGGCGGGAATTGTGAGGGGGCCCGGGTGGTCGTCAGCAGCCATGATTGTGAGCACGATGGGGTAAAGACGGTGGTCAGAGCCGCGGCGATCGGAACGGTCAGTGAATTGGACATGTTGGCTCTACAGATAGACACGAGTAATGGTGATTGTGAGTATCCATGAAGGCTGACTGGTGTTCTCCTTGCTTGCTTCCGTGCTCTTCCTCAACCACGATCAATCAGCCCCAAGATCAGTTGGGTACAGTCAGACCGCCCCTAAGCAGGTTGGTGCAAGGGATACGAGGAAGGAGGGGTGAAGAGAGAGAGAGCGACGAGAAGGCCTCTCACTCACAAGCAACTTTGCGCAAGGTGGTACCGATATATTTTAAGCTTCTTTTCACCAGAGAGGTGGACATGGTTTGAGATCCTCGCGGGAAGCTGCCGATCGGGTGCCCAAACTCCGGGGAGAGGAACGGCGACCAAAAGTACGCTGACAAGACGATGAAGATGTAACCTCTTATTGAGACCAGTTTCCTCTTTTTCTCTCTGCCTCTCTCCCCATTCCCCACCTCCCCGTTTCTTCCATCGGGCTCCTCCTTCTTAAAATTGTCGAGGCTCCGGCGACCTGTTCCAGAGCGCTGCACAGTGAGAAGGCACCACCACCGATTCGTTGGTGTTGTTGGCTGTTGGTTGTTTGCGGTAGAAAGACCCCTGTCGTCGATCATACTAGGACGGATGTGAAACCGCTCCTCTGGCGGATCCTTGGCTGACCACCCACCTAGCCACTGCCCACCCCCTCTTCAGCTCCTCGGCGCCGATGGTGTGGGCCGGCACGTCTTTCATGGTTCTTGGAGCCTCGCAGCTGGTTTGCCGGCTGAAATGGGTAAAGAGGAGGCAGGGTTCTGGCAGGGAAGCAGGGAAGCAGGGAAGCAGGGCAGCAGCGGCAACCTGAGACGTGCTACCCGGCCAAGAGGATGTGATGGTGTCGTTGCTGAGGCGTGCGGCTCTGCGAAGCTAGAAGCTGCATGCATGCAATGCATGGACTAGGCAGATACCACCCGGCCGGAGCTAGGCCCTCTTTGCGGCACCCATTCCAGGCTTGTCAAACGTTTGCTTATCTGCCCGTCCAGTACCCGTCCACTCAGAGCCAGCACGTTTGCCGTGCCATGCATTGATGTCATTTGGGGCTGTGTAGCTTCCTGACATCCATCATGAGGAGGAACTTGTCGGGATTGGTGGAAGGAGAGATGGATTATCGCTGTTGTCCGTGGCCCGCCCGGCCGGTCAGGGGATTGCTTCTCATGCGGCTAAAGGTTTCTTGTGTTTCTCGGCCAAGTAGATTGACCTTCAAGTATGAGCAGGCCCATCAATCATTTGACAACTCGGTTTGTTTTCTGACCTGCCAGGTGATGAAGGTATTGCGTCGCCGCGATCCCATCGTGACCCCGTCCGGCGGGGACCTTCTTCTCCACGATCGAGCGACCGCTACTTCGTCACACTCCATATCTCGGACTTCATCTGATGTTTCTGTTACAGCTCAAGGACAGGAGGTGTTTCCGGGCTGCGCTAGGACGGCGGCAGCTACCAGTTGGCGCTACCCATGATCTCGGTAGTACATACTATTGCTATGAGGCTTTTTCTTTTCATTCCGGGTTGATTTCTTGGCCCTCTGTTCGCCAACGTGCGTGCATCGGGCGGCTTTGAGATCCTCCCAAGAAAGATGAGGTGAAAACGTTGCGCCCGAACGGACGGGTTGCCAAGTTCGCTCTAGCAAACACATCACCCGCCGTGTAGCAACTACCGACTATTCCTATTCACCCGCTGATCTAATAAGATTTCCGATCAAACGGGACCATGACACCGGACGAGAAAAGTTCCGATGCCTTGAGTGGCATTCATTGTAGAGATCAAAAGGCCGACAAACTTATGTATGTATTTACGTCCTGCCCTTTGCTGTTTTGCTTCTTTGCTTGGTGGAGTCAGTCAACCACGATTCCACCATTAGCGCTTCGTAATATGATCAACTGATCGGACACCGGCAACCTTGAGGGTAGCATCCGTCGCGAGAAGAATGGTAAGTAAAGCAACCCGGTAAAATCTCCGATGACCTATCACGGCCACGACCTTGGTCTAGGCACTCTAAGGATCATTCGAGAAGATGCAGCTCTGTGCATACTTGAAACCAAAAGCCATCGTGGAGTTCAGCACTTGTCTTGACCTCTTGACTAGTGCCCGTTTGACCAGCCACTTGCAGGCGGGCTAGTGAATAGCTGCACTCTGGAGGAAATATATCTGGCCTCGAGACGTTAGGCAGGTCCATCAAAATCAGCCCTTGCATACCTTTCTTTCTTCTTGCGGCATAAACACACCTTACTAAAGTCAATGACGCTGTCAACGTCGGGCAGTTTAGAACCAACTAGAGGTTTCGTTCTTAACATGCAAGCGTGTCTGGCTTGTGGTGTCAGTCACTGCCACCTGTAACACCAATTCTGTGTTGGCGTTTTCTCTGCTTCGTTTCGATGCTAGCGAGAGTGCGGTCCACACTTGCAGATATATGTTCCGTTCCTCCTATACTGCCTTATAGTACATTGGACAGTATACTACTAGTATACCCGATGGAGCGCCGACTCGACTTCGAATCCGAAAACCCGAGTTACTCTGAGTTCCCCTGCACTATACAATGTCTCCCTGTCGACCTGGTTTGTTGGTAACAAGCCCTTTTGTGCCGCGAAATGCGCCAATGCCCAGTTTTGATACGACTGTGATATGGTCATCACGAAGTATATTACTCAACGTATAAGGTTGTGATATGACAACCTCTCACCCCTTACGGGTCCTGGCATAGAGAATTTACAAAAAAATCAAATATAACATCCTCTCGGTAATGGAATCGGCAAATCAAACCTCCCAGCAGCTCCATGGCCTCGGCAGTTCTCGCAGCTTCATGATCCCAACACCGATGATTCCTCAGATAAAACACAAGATAAAAGTAACGTCGACAACAATGTCGCTGTTTATTCATATTCGGCTAGGAACTAGACAGTCTTGCATAAGCACGCATTGAAGTCACGTCCAGGGAAACTTAATAACACCACATTTGGAAGATTTGTCAGATATCTTATAAGGTTTTGTTTCCATTGGGTTGACAGCTTGACATCGAACTAAGAAAAAGAAAGAACACTAATGCAAAAGCAGGACACTCTCGACGAAGGATTGGATATTTCCAAGGTGCCCCAGCCATGATCTTTAGCTCAACGTCTCCAAGTAACAGTAATATGCGGTCCGTTAGACCTCTCAGCAACGGATAAACCCGTTCGGCGGAAGACAGCACAGCCCACGAGACTGAAACATGAAACCCTATTTGGGCCCCTACGTCAAGGCATACACGGGAGTTGTTATGTTTCGTTTGTACTGACACATACTAAGCCATGATATTTTTCTTGGCTGTGTTAGCTTGCAATATATTCACCCCTTACGTTCATGTGTAACACATCAAGGCACACCGAACTAGAGCTATGCCACACCCACGTGGTTTCCCAAGTCAAAACTAGAAACAATATAGCTGAAAACGAGTTAATAGTGACGGGTTGTATACTCTGGTAGGCCCGAAGAGCCGAGTGAGACCTAATGATCGCGTGTCTGCACCATAGCGCTTGTTATTAGTCATTGCCAAATCCCTGGACAGGTGAGAGAATCGATCTGTAGCCTAGAGGGAGAGAATGTGCTAGAGGATATTCTTCTTTATATAATTTACGTCGGTCTCCGCATTCAGCGAAAACAGTGCAGGAACCGAGTGCTTCAGACACACGGCATCTCTGGCACCACCGTCGCAAATAAGGACCGCAGTACTCCCAAACCCTGATCACTCGACAGTAAGATCCTTGAGATACTCAATGAACTCCAGAAGGGACAGACAGAACCCTTTCTTTTATTGACCAAGTATGGCGCTTCATATCAACCCCGTCATTGGACATTTCACTTACAGACATACATACCCAAAACCCCAGTCACCTTCGGCCATTTGTACGTTTCGATGCCTAGACTGCCGGGTGATATTCGGTACGGTAGTATCTGAACCTGAGGGAGACCTGCCTGCGTCTTTTGCTTCTGCCGGGCCGACTTGGCATCAACTCGATACCCGAAATGATGAAGGATGTCGCTCGCAACACCCTACAACGAACAGACTCTCCAATAGACTAGATACCATACAGATTGTCGCCCATTACTTCGCGCGTCATGTCTCGTGAATCCGCTTTCATACTGGCCAATAAGTGCCCTTGTGATTGTGATAGCTCGTTCCCCTTGCTGGTCACCGAAAGAAGAAACCGATCTCGCCCTTGCGGAGTGCAGTTTGTGGCGTGGGCTCTGCGCAATAACCTCAGATAGGCACATTATCCAGTAGCCGCTATCGCATATGGCGTCTAGCAAGTGATTACGATGGTGAAACCCGACACAGTCCGCGGAGGACCTGCGGCCGAATGATGCGACGCTGGTACCGGACGGCTATTACTCCCTATGGAGGAGCGATGCTAAACGCTGAGTAGGGACGAATACAAGATGACGATGTTGCATATGCTCAGCGATCAAGAAATCCCAGTAGAGGCCAGGAGGACCTGCGTTGGCGTTGCATGTATCGCGTATATGAGCGGTGCTTGGGTGATACTATGTGGCGCACCGCAGAGGCGTGACACGGCTTCTGGAGTATCCTGGCATAGCCCCGACTCTCCTACGCAAGAGCGCGCGCAGCTAAAGGGGCCCGTACTTGACCTTTGTCGTTGGGAGAAGGATCAAGCGCGACAGGAGTTTTGCGCACTTGTCGCAGAAGTGCCCATTTTGGACGTCTGGCGTGGCCGCTGAATGCAAAAGAACCCCTTTTCCCCAAGGGTTATAAGGATATCCCCATACTAAACAGTCCATAGGCCGCATCCCCGAGGTGAATTGCGTTTGGTATGGGGTAATGGAGATAATAGAGAGGTACAATAGGTCGATAGTCTGGCGAATGGGGGCGGTCTAACCCCCGGAATCTCAGGGGAAGTGCTCACCGACTAGAGGAATAAATGAATGGTGGACCGACGACGAGACCGACCGATAGTGGGCGGACGTTGGTAAGGCCCAGGCTTAATAATAGTGAGCCTAGCCGGCCCCTATCAGCAATGTGTTGGTTGACTAATCTAAACACCAACAGAGTGTACAGGATTTAATTCGTAATCAAGCCAATACCATGGGAGCGCAACATCTAGAAAAGCAAGATCTACAGGCGAAGCGAAGCTGGCTCCGATAACAGATTTGCTTGAGCGCAGGAAGCGGGAGGTAAGCCCACCCTAGTCGGGCGTCAATCGTCGAACAATCCAGAAGCCGTATGCAAGTAAGTCAGTAGGCCATTCAATCCGAAGACAACTTACGATCGGAGCGCGACACCAACAGCAGCAAATATCGAAATGTCGAGTGCAACGTCGCCAGTTATCAGCATGCAGGGCTAGTCGGAGATCGCCAACAGCGATTCGGCGTGGCACGACGTGGGGTTGGGATTGGCCCATGTCGCAAGCTGGAAAAGCCAAAAGCACTGGGCGGTTTCTGCCCCTCTTCTGTTCGTTCATGGCTTCCCTCGCTCTGCCCCTCCATCGCCCATGCCATCCGCGGACGCTGCTTCGCTTCTGCAATGCAATTGATTCCGCGATGCAGGTCGCATGTAGGGTCGGGGAAGGCCGGCATCTTCCACAATCCCATGCCGCCAATTGCCCAGACGCAAGCAGGTGCCGTAAATGTCTCTCGCTCTCACTCTCTCCGAATGTTCAGAGAACAGAATGTGACCTACAGTGTATGCATAGGCAGCAGGCGGAGCTCGGGCCGACTGGGGGAGAAGGGCAGAAAAGATGTATGTATCGTCGCAGGGAAACAGGATATCTCAGCCAGCAGCTTCAATGTCGTCACAGGCCAGTCTTCCGAGGATGCCATTCCCGTAATGTCCGACTGAGGAGCGGGCTTTCTCCCGGTCGCGAGACCAAGGAACCAGGCTGGCAGTACCCGTACGCAGCCTAGTACCCAGCTTCCAGCAGGCATCGTGGCTGCGCGGTTCGTCGGTTTCTGCGTTGGTGCCAGCTCTCGACTTTGTAGCTGAGTCTAGATCGTTCATCCCATGGAGAAAATTCATGGGGAGTATCCATTTTTACATTGGGATTCAGGCCCGTTGCGTCAATAGCTTCGGTGCGCTGCGCTTGGCAACGGAACCTGACTAGGTACTGTCGCTCTAGATTGACGAGTTGGACTTGAGGGCGAGCGAGCATGAGTAGGAAAAAGGAGAGGTGGTAGCAGGTAGGTGTAGGTGTCGGCAAGTATACGATCTGCATCGAGGCTGATCGGGCTTGTAGCTAGAGAGACGAGGAAAGCCGAGCGAACGAACGATGGGAATTCTGCGACGGGCACATGGCATGAATGAGTACTTTGGGCCAGGGAACATGGGAAAAAGGGGAGCAAGTCGACAGTGCAGTGGCCGAACCTTAATATTCAAGCAGAGCAACGACTGACTGCGAACTGACGATTGTTTATTATGGTGGTGTTGGCCTCGTTGCACCCCAACTTTTGAAATCCCTCTCTTTCTTTCCCATCGCCCATCTCTCATTTTTTTGTCGACGTCCGACTCTGGACAGACACTATACATCTCGCTTGTACCCAAGGCCACTCGTTTCACAATTGCGACCTTCTGAGTGGCTGATTGTCGTTTCCCACTTGTTCTGTCTGACAGCGGGCTTTTACGTCAGTCTAATCAAGGTACGTGCGGGCAGTCTTCTGGCCAGTCTTCCTTTTCTCTCGTTGAGCGAAGCCTTTTTGTGCCCCGCCAAATTTCGTCATCGCCTCCTCGGCTTCTCTCTCTCTCACACAAACACACACACACAAACAATTGCGTAGGCGTGGGACAAGACTGTGGGACAGAGAACTGGAACGCACCGCGGCCCATTAAATCAGTACCAGTAGTCCTTTAGTGCAAGTCGCACCCATCGACGACTGGGATGATGTCCATGCCCGCGATGCCGTCCTTGTCGCACCTCAGTACGGGACGTGGCTCAGGAACAGAGAGCAAGAGGCACACAAGGTCAGGAACGGGATGATAAGATTTTGGGAATGCATGTACCCATCCCGGTCCGCCCCTCCCCAGTCGCTCCAGCGCCAGCCCAGTTCCGTTCAGCCCAGAGAGCCAGCCACAGAGAGACGGGCGTTGGGAAGAGGAGATCTACCGATCTTGCGATTCCGTGATGATCCCCTTTTATCCCACCTACTAGTTTAGGAGCAAAACCTCCCGTACCCAGTCTGCCAGTCTCTCTCCAGTGTCAGAGGCCGGCGGCACAGAAGAGGGAAGAAGCCTTGGAAGCGCGTCCAGTGATTGCCTGCCCCACCATGAACCCGGTCAGCAATGGATGGAACCAACTTCGAATCCTCGTGCTTTTCCACCGGCTTTGTTGTACACCTATAGTAGAGGCAGTACCGCCTGCAATACCGAGTACTCGACCGACTGCTTAACCATCTGCTCGACTACCTGCTCATTCTCCCGCACCCTGAACTTTGGCCCGGGTTTCTCTTGTCACCTCATCCCTTTCGTTCGTGGAAACCTACATCCGTTGGGCCACACAACACTTTATCGTATTAAACCGACAAGGGTGTCCGCGCCCAGGGCAACTCACCATTGCCAGCTTCCTTTACCGCCTCAGGATCAGGATCGCAACGTCAACTTATACACCCCTTTCACTTTCACTTTGGGACTTCACTCTTGTAGCCTTGAACGTCGCCAGCGGCTTAAAGCCACTCTGCTAGCCAGCTTTTCTCTAAGCGCTGATCGCTCTTTTGCTTTTTGACTTTGCCCGCAATCTACACCATTATTTCGCAACCCCCACCATTGCTGTTGTGATCGTCCAGCCCCAGCGAATAACTAAACCATTCATCATGTCGGAACAGAACCCGATGCCCCTTAAGAAGGGCAGATTGGACGAGGTTCTTCAGACGGAGGAGATAAACTCTCCTCGCCCGGAACTACTTCAACGAGCCGAATCAGAACTCCCCGCCCACGAGCGAGCTTCCAACACGAACGTTCCTGTTACCCCTGGCATTCATTTGACTACCTATCACGACGACGACGATAAAGACAGAGCTACCAGTCCGAACTACTTTACGACCGACCCAGCGAACCCCCAAACACAAGGGAGCAACGTCGTGAACGAGAAGCCGGGCAACTCAGAGGGCGGCGAAGCTGCCAAGGGCGCAATGTCTGACCAAGATGTTTTACGGCGCATGAGCCTAGCGTCCAAGGGACGGCGCGAGTCCATCACAGATATCAAGCAGGCAGTGCCCGAGCTGGCACTTACCGGAAACATCATTTCCGCTGCCTTCAATCTGCCCTATGCGCTCAAATATCGTCAGTCGGGAGACTGGGAGCTCGGCTCGCGACGCGGCCAATCTGCACTTTACGATGCCTTCTCATACCTCTCGTCCGACGAGTCACCTTGGAACCACACGGTCGTGGCATGGACAGGCGAGATCGAGACACCATACAACCCCTTCTCGCCCCCTGGAACTCCTCCGGAGGTTACCGCCAACGTCCCTGGCCGTAATGTTCTCTCGGCCCCGATTCCCGTTGATACGTCAACGCCGCCTACACCAGCGGTGCAGGATGGCACCTTCATACCTAAGGCGCACCAGCTAGACCTCGAGCAGCAGCTCGCACACGACAAGCGTATCAAGACCATTCCCGTATGGCTCGCCGATGATGACGAAATGTCCGAAGAGGGCATCACCCTGACGGACCAGAACCGATGGAGACGATATGCGGATCACGAGCTCTACACTTTATTTCATTATAAGCAGCACGAACCAACTGATGGCAGATCTGAGCGCATTCAGTGGGCCGATTACTACAGAATGAACCTAAAGTTCGCCAACAAGATTATCGAGGCTTACAAGCCTGGCGATCTTGTAGTTATCCACGACTTCTACCTCATGCTGCTTCCCAGCATGTTGCGCCAACGAGCTCCGAACATGTACATCTCCTTCTACCTGCACTGCCCCTTCCCCAGCAGCGAGTTCTTGCGCTGTCTGCCACGGCGGAAGGAGGTGCTAGAGGGCGTCCTCGGCGCCAATCTGGTCGGGTTCCAATCATATAGCTACTCGCGCCACTTTTCCAGCTGCTGTACACGCGTGCTTGAATTCCCATCCGACTCGATAGGTGTGGAAGCCTACGGCAATCGCGTCGAAGTGGGCGTGTTTCCTATCGGCATCGATTTCGCCAAGGTGCAGCAGCTCGCTTGGAGCCCCTCGGTCGCCAAGGCGTACGATGATCTCAAGCGGCTGTACCACGGCAAGAAGATCATTGTGGGCCGTGATCGCTTGGATAGCGTCCGCGGTGTCGCTCAGAAGCTCATGGCATTTGAGCGATTCCTCGAACTATACCCCGAGTGGGCCGAGAAGGTGGTCCTCATCCAAGTCACCTCACCCACCAACATCGAGGAGGATACCGAGAACAAAATTGCCAGTCGAGTCAACGAGCTAGTGATGAGGATCAATGGCTCTTTTGGAGGCCTCACGTTCTCTCCCGTTCAGCACTACCCGCAGTACTTGAGCCAGGATGAGTACTTTGCTCTGCTAAGAGCAGCTGACATCGGTTTGATCACTTCTGTCCGGGACGGAATGAACACTACCAGTCTGGAGTATGTCGTATGCCAACGCGATAGTCATGGTCCTTTGATCCTGTCCGAGTTCAGTGGTACCGCTGGTTTCCTGCGGGACGCAATCCACATCAACCCTTGGGACCTTAATGGCGTGGCAAAGGAACTCAACAACGCGCTCACCATGGACGCAAAGGAGCGGGAATCTATGCAAAAGCCCCTTTACAACCACGTGGCCCATCAAAATGTCCAGAGCTGGATCACCAAGTTCATGCGGAAACTGGTGAGCAATTTGGCAAGCAATAGCAATGCCAGTGCTACACCGTTGCTTGATCGCACCGAGTTGTTGGCACGATACCGCTCTGCGAAGAAACGTCTTTTCATGTTCGACTACGACGGGACACTCACACCAATCGTTAGGGAGCCTAGTGCGGCTGTTCCTTCGGATCGTGTGATTCAGACCCTTAGGACACTGGCAGCTGACCACCGGAACGACGTCTGGATTATATCCGGTCGTGACCAAGAGTTCCTGCAGCAACATCTTGGGCACATCTCGGAGCTAGGTTTCAGTGCCGAGCACGGGAGCTTTATGAGACATCCCGGCGAGACCACTTGGGAAAACCTGGCTGAGAAGTTCGACATGAGCTGGCAGGATGAGGTCGTTGCCATCTTCCAGAAATACACCGATCGCGTGCATGGTAAGCAGGCCTCCCACTTTGTTTCTAGGCTTGGCATTATTTGGTACAGTTGCTAACAGAAGCCTTAGGTTCCTTCATCGAACGCAAGCGGTGCGCGTTAACTTGGCACTATCGACAAGCAGATCCCGAGCAAGGCACGCACGCTGCTCTCGAGTGCCAGAAGGAGCTGGAGGGCTCCGTCGTCAAGAAGTGGGATGTCGATGTCATGACGGGCAAGGCCAACCTCGAGGTCCGACCAACCTTCATCAACAAAGGCGAGATCGCCAAGCGACTCGTGAACGATTACAACAAGGACATCTCCCACGTGAATGGCAAACCGGCGGCGGAGGATCCGTCCGAGCTCGGGTTCGTTCTTTGCATGGGCGATGACTTCACAGATGAAGATATGTTCAGGGCCCTGAGCGGCCTTACTGGCATCTCCCTGGAGCCGCAGAACGTCTTCACCGTCACCGTCGGAGCGAGCACCAAGGTCACGCTGGCGCGCTGGCACGTACTCGAACCTTCGGACGTGGTCGAAGCGACCGGCCTCTTGGCCAGCGCTGGCAGCAGTGAAAGGCACGACGACAGCTCGCTCCTCAGCTCAGTCAACCTCGCTGCCGTCGCGGGATTGGAGGGTAAACTTCCCGAAAACTGAGTTGTTATTATTTCCGTGTAGAAAGGGTAGATCTTATGGTCATCGGGGCAGCGGGTTTTATTGCAAATCAGAGAAACTAATTTCAATATGGCGAGGCGCTGGGTTTTGTCAGGAACTTAGAGAGACGGTGGGAGCGAATTAAGGGTCAGAAAACACAACTTAACGATAGCATCCTGGACAGACACCAGGCGGAATTCCATCTCACATATGGTGTAATGTTTGGATAATAGCGGCTTATATCAGGAATAGCTCCAATTACAGGATAGATATTAGAATCATACATGGAAGAGAAAACAAGATATTTCCTGGCATGATTCCCCAGCTACTGCATGCAAGATCTCACAATGTCATCGCTGCCATCCCCCGTCCAGCTCCACCACAGCCCGCTGATCGAGTGCTCCTGAGAGCTCACTGGGCCGCTTGCTATCGATCGTGTCCGTCCGACCCCGTCCCAGAGGAACTGCTGGCAGTTCAGCCCCCCCCACCCCGGTTGTTCTGCCGGAGCCGGAGCCGGAGTCAAAGCGTCGAACTCGCCTATTTCGCCCCGGCTGCGTTTCCGCCGCCGCCGCACCACCAGCCATGCCGCGCCCATGATCAGCGTCACGACGCCCAGGCTGGCTCCTACGCTCGCGCCAATGGGCGTGCCGTTGCTGCTCTCCGCCGATGATGGCGATGATAATGATGATGGTGGGTTTCTCTCGGATTGCTGTGGTTGGAGGTTCGTGTTGTTTGGCAGTTGTGGAAGTGTGGGCGTTGTTGATGTACTAGTACCAGGACCAGTAGCCACCGCCGTGGTCGTCGTCTTCGGCGTCTCCTCAACAACAATGTTCCACCCCACCACCGCGATGGCGCCGACGAACGACGCCGTTGTGAGCGTCGTCGTTTCCGTTTGCCAGACCGAGGGACTACCATATATCGTCGCGGCGTACGTCAGCACGGCGCCGCTCGCCACGGCCGATTGGCAGTCGCCTGTTATGGAGCCCTGGTAGCCGTTTTCTAGGTGGTAGCCACTTTCCAGTCCAGTGTGAGAAGAGTAGGACGGACCGCCTCGTTGAGAGACCATGAAGGGAGGGGAAGACTTACAATGGACAACACATGGCTACGGTGCTCTTGGCGTCCTTTTGGGACGAGGCCAGCGTCGCCCACCCGTCGGGACATGTCAAGGGCCCTAAGCTGGTCGCCGTGTGGACACCGTCGTCGTTGTTGATGCCGAGCCGCGCCTGCTCCCACCACGTCGTCACGGGGCCCGGGGCGCACCGGCCCCCGCCCGCCCGCATGTCGATGTCGAGGCCGTAGCCCGGGTCGTAGGCCACCAGGCTCGGGCCGTTCTGCCGGAACAGCGTCGAGCAGCTCGGCGCGGCCGTGAAGGTGGTCGTGAGGGGAACGAATATGGTCACCGTGCCGGCGGCGTCGGTGGCAGGTGGGAACTGCGTCTTCATCATGGTAATGGTGCTGTTGAGTAATCGTAGCGATAGAGAAACATAGTCTAGGGGGGAATGAAATGCTGACTGGCTCGGTCATCTAAGACCCAGAGTGTGAGTGAGACAAAGCTAAACACGAAGACTCAGAATGCTAGGAATACAGTTCTTATTGGGTTTATTGCAAGATCTCTTGGGGCAAGCAGACAGCCAAGAGTAACATTCAGAGAAACCTGGTCCGTATCTCGAGAAGTAGCCTACAGAAGTGGACATGCAGCTGCCAAAGCCAGCAGAACACTGTTATGAGGAGTTAATCATGTGCCTTTGTACCAGGCTTTCACTTCCCTTGCCCGACAGGGGTGGCCCCCTTGATAAAACGATTGTTACCAGATTCATGCCTTCGACGGAACAGAGAGGCATCCGGAGACACCAGGTAAAAGAGATCCATACAAATTGGGATCACGCACCATCAGACCAGCCCCCCTTGCTTAGACTGATCAGCAGATATGAGGTGGCGATACCAGTTCGTTGGCTACGCAACCTGCCAGCAACTATCACATAGCCGCCCTGCGATCCTGAGTTAAACACTATCAGGATTACGAAGCTAATTGCAGAGGATAGGTTACCCCTAAGTCGATATTTCCTCTTCCTGACAGAGGGAAGATGGACTGAACTATAGCAGTCGTGATTGCCGTCAACCCTAACACCGACAAGAGACTGCAATAACGTGCCTGGTTCGTCGTGTGATTCGGGTTCCGGTAATGGCTGGCTATGCATTATTTGTTGGTTGGGTATTCATATGAAGATTCCAGGTCGTTGGAATGATGTAGCCAATCAGGGACGTTGCCGATCCGAAACATCGTACTCTCCATGCAAGGGCCGCCGGTTCCTTGCCAACAACCCTCGCCGTCAACCAATCAGGGGTTGCATAGCCGCCACTTCTAATATGACAAGTCCCACCGCATGCCGTTTGCTCGGTACGTCACAGGAATAGGCGTTGCATTGCACCGCCGTGGGGGCTTGAGCCCCCCCGTATGTTGCAATAGTGCTTGGCAAGCAAATGCCCCTGGATGGGTTGGGAAAATGTCAACTCGCGATTTTCCCTTTTCTCCTCTTCCTTCGTTGAACCGGCTTTCACGACAGACACAACAAGGCGTTGGAGATGGCACAAAGCAAAGAAGCCCGTCTCCGGAAGTCATCCCGTTCGCCGGGGACCCGAATTGAACCCAATAGTCGAGACAAGGAGACATCAGCTTTGAAGACTGACAGGATTCGGCCATCTGCTCCTGTAACACCTTGGCGTTTTCTCCGCCAGAAATTCGCCCTTCTAGCCTTATTTGCAAGCTTGCTGTTCTATACATTCCACTGGACCAAAGACAACGCACTTGGTTTCTCCCACTACAAGCCTGCTGCACTTGTCGACTGGGACTACCGAAGAGACGCAGTCAAACAAGCGTTTGTTACAAGTTGGGAGGGATATAACAGAGATGCTTGGGGTAAGATTCAAAATACCCTTTCTCTCCCTTTCACTCATGTTCAGGACCATCTCATTGTCTTCAGGTTGATAAGTCAATCCGTGCTAATCGCCCTTCAATATCAGGTAAGGATATATACAAACCACAGTCTCATACCGGAGGCTACATGTCGCCCAAGGGGCTGGGTTGGATCATCATCGACAGCCTCGACACCATGATGCTGATGAACCTGACCGAGCCCCTGGCCGAGGCGCGCAAGTGGCTCCACCGCGACCTGACCTGGGATCAGGACCAGGACGTCAACACCTTCGAGATGACCATCCGCATGATGGGCGGGCTCCTGTCAGCCCACTATCTCTCCACGCGGCTCCCAGACGTCTCCTCCAAACGGGACACGGTCTATCTCGCCAAGGCAACCGACCTGGCCGACCGGCTGCTCGCTGGCTTCGAGTCGTCGTCGGGCATTCCCTACGCCAGCGTCAACCTCGGCACGAAGGTCGGAATCCCTTCCCATGCCGACGGGGGTGCGTCGTCAACGGCCGAGGCGGCCACTGTCCAGCTGGAGATGAAGTACCTGTCGCACCTGACGGGAAATAACATCTACTGGCGCAGGGCGGAGAAGGTTCTCGAGGTACTCGATGCCCAAAAGATGGAGGGTGGCTTGCTTCCCATCTTTGTGCACGCAGAGTATGGGGTCTTCACCACGCGAGAAATACGGCTTGGTAGCCGCGGGGACTCATACTACGGTGAGTATTTGACTTTACAAAACATGGTAGTACATCTTGGATTGCCACTATATTGCCCTTCCCCTTTTTTTTCTTCATTACCTTCTTGAACCGCCGGCGGGGAATGCTAACTAGAAGATCCATACAAAGAATACCTTCCCAAACAATATCTACAAACAGGAGAAGATATCTACCTCGATATGTGGGACGAAGCTCTTGAAGGTATCAAATCCCATCTCATTACTGAGACAAGACACTCCAAACTCAAGTTCGTTGCGGAGCTGCCTTCTGGTGTAGGCGGCACATTGTCTCCAAAGATGGACCACCTAGTGTGCTTCCTGCCGGGAACCATCGCGCTCGGTGCCACGCAGGGTCGTACCCTGGCCGAGGCCCGGAAGAGTCTCAGGTGGACCGAGCATCACGAAGAGGACATGAAACTGGCGGCTGAGTTGATGAAGACATGCTGGGGAATGTACGCGGTCACTGGGACGGGTCTCGCTCCCGAGATTGCCTGGTTCGAGGCTGCTGGCAATGACCTAGAGCCTAACCCGGGGTCCAGGAGATCGCGTCAGTCGAGCAACTGTGAGCCGTTCTTTACATCTTAATCCTATCCTCTGACTACCTTGCGAGTCCGCTCATGGTGCACATATACTTACACACAAGATAAATTAGCATTGCGAAACTGGAAGAAAGATTTTATTATCAAACCCCTTGATGCCCACAACCTCCAACGCCCCGAGACGGTAGAGAGCTTGTTTATGATGTACCGCATCACTGGTGACAGCATATACCGTGAATGGGGCTGGAATATTTTCCAGGCATTCCAAGAGCACACAAAGACGCCGTTTGGTGACGGCTACACCAGCTTGGACGACGTCCGCACAGTGCCTCCGAAGACCCGGGACAACATGGAAAGTTTCTGGTTGGTAAGTAATGTGCAATATAACGATTTCCCATTCCTCTAAGCGCCACGCCCCTCCAAACTTAGTATGGCTTGTACAGTGGCTGATATACGATGCTTGTTGTTCTAGGCCGAGACACTGAAATATCTCTATCTCTTATTTTCCCCCGAGGATTACATGCCGCTTACTGAAGTGGTTTTCAATACCGAGGCCCATCCGCTTCCACGGTTCACGCCGAAGGGAAATATGAGGACGGGTTGGAAACGAGTACCACGGTGATTAACCAGAGACCAGCAGTCAGGGGGGTGTCTGAAGGTAAAAGAGTGTAGGAGATTGCATAGTTGATAAGCCCCGATAGGTATAGTGAGTGACTGTATGCCTGGATTTAACAGAGTGCTTCCTTAATCTGAGTCGAGTAACAATTTCGTGGCTGCTGGACTCCGCAGTCTCACTCTCCATATGGAGATGGGCAGGCACTTCAAGCGATCTCAAGCAAGGATAAAGTTTTGGCTACTCTATACCGACTCATGTTGCTGGCTTTGTAGTGTTGTTACTTGTGTGTTTAGAATAGATATAGTGCACCGAGCTGAGTGGCATATTGTGCGGTCGAAGAGTGAGTACATCTTCGTTTTACTATGACAGAGTCAGACTCTTGAACCTCGTGCATATAAATAGCAAAGTGGCGAGGAACTTTGCCTTGTACCTATGGTGGCTGCAGTTCCATGTATGCAGTCAGATAAATCACATGACAATAAGCAACAAAAATATGCAAGCTATCAAATAAGGAAATTATTTACAGATACAGCGCACTTTTCCAGTTGCAATCCAGTCGCCCCCTTTCCCCTTGTGGTCTACAGAATAAGCTTCTGATGGGCTATAGATGTGGTGAGCAGCTATTATCTATAGACAATATCTCTGGTGAGTGCTTCATAGCTATATATATCTAGCTAGCTGGGACTCTTCCTGTACTCTATAAATATACAATATATAATTCCTTAGTATGCCTTGCTCTTATATCCAAGTAAGATAACCGATATTTCTGTATGATGCACGGTGCTGTGCATCGTACGCTCTCCATTATATAGATAGGGGCTTGGAAATGGGACCCGAACAACCTATCCCACTGGCGGATTCGATAATACCATAGTCATACTGGACCTCTCATGGACTGTCATTAGTTGCAGCTTCCCCATTTAGCCTGAATGGTAAGATATCTTTGAATTTCACTTGAACTTTTTTGCTTTTTTTCACATCCAAATCCCACACCCTCGTCGATCCAACGATGTGCGATCCACGTCCTTTGACAATCGCACTCGTCTGCGAAGACACAAAATTGGATCGAAACAAGACCCACGCGGTTACACGATCTCTATTGAGGAGCAGACGAAGAAGAAGGGGAACGCCAAATGCATTGCATATGTAACATGTTGATGAGCACCACATCCTAAATCACCTCAAAAACCATGCAGAAAGCCACATACATAGATGGATTGCATGATAACTTCCGATAGGCACTGACTAATGGTTCAACTAGATGCTGTGATGTGGACATGGCTGTCTGTGTCGCCTGCTGCTGTAGCCAGACGGGCTTTTGCAGCTAATGGGCAGTTAATGAGGCGAAATTGATGAGCAGACAGGGGCCAATGAGTGGTGCCGTGACTTGCTCATTTGCACTATACATTGTAGATTGCGCGGCCTGGTAGTTTATAATCTTTATTGTTTGTTCGTTATATATATCCTACTTTGAGCGCGAGAATAGGTTGAAGTACTTAGGTGCCGGGCAATGCCGACAGCTGGGTATCGATCTCGTCCTTCTACCCAATATCAGGTCCATTTCTCCGTTCCTCCCTATCCCATAATCCCGATTACCCAAGTCGTAATACAGATAGAGGTTCCCAAGTCAGACGCCCAGTGCCATTTGCCATCTATGTGCGCAATTAAGCCTGTAATGGTAACGTCGATAAGTCCCGCCAGTCTATGGTATGGTATCCCTTTGCGCCGATCGTTAAAAGTCCAATTAGGAATAGGTTTCTTATCCCTTCCGTGATGCTCCCAGAATACCGTAATGCAGTGTAAAAAGAAATCGTGTACGGTAAAGGCAGCCCTTTTTACAGGGCCAGTGCTGCGACGGCAGCCGCCGCGCCCATGACACCAAAACTCAATTCGGATCGCATGGCGGCGCTCTTGTCCGACTGAGTCGGTGCTGCGGCGGCAACGGCTGAGGTCACGGCCGCTGAGGCTTTGGCGACCTCAGACGGAGAAGGGTTGTCGGAGACGCTCTGGCAAATTTTGGGGGCCAAATCTTATAGTTCTGGTAGTAGGGAAGAGTCAGTAAGGCGTCATTTGAAGATGCAATGTGCCACACGACGTGCGACACAATGTAAGATAAAAACGTACTGTTCAAGTCGTCACTGGAACAGCTGCTACCCAGAGTGAGACAAACGGCGATGCCCTTAAGAAAGTCCTGGCGCTTAGGCCCACAGATGCAGCTAAAGTCGCCTGGGGAGCAGCCGACGTCGTTGGACTGGTCCCGGTAGCATTTTAAGGCACACTTCGGAAGCTGGGCTACTGTGGACGACAGGTCGGTCGAGTTGGAGCTTGACGACTGGGCAGCGGCAGCGGCAGCGAATAGCGACAGGGCGAAATGTGTAATCTGCATGACGTCGGTTGTGGTTTGGAGAAAGGTCTCGGATTGAACGGAGCAAGCAGCCGGCTACTTATTGCTGTTGGGTTGTTGGATTGTTGGGTGATGCAAGAGAACTGTATTGTAGGTTGATACAAAACAGCATTCAAATGTGGGATCAAGCCAGGTTTAAAGAAAGAAAAGATGCGCGGCAGGAAGGGAGGCTGCCTGGATGTTGGATGAACTCCGCCGCATCCATCCTTGGCGGCTGGGCTCGTCCTGCACACGCATGGAAATGGAATTGTATGTCTGTATGTAGATCGATCTGCCCCGTCCCCGTCCCGGTTTCCAGCCCTGCCAATTGCGTGTTTCCCTTCCCCGGCTTTTCCCACACTGACACGCGTAACACTGGGCTGTGCTCTGGGAGGATCTTGTGTTAGGCGTGAGTGATGATGTGTGCAACTCCGCTTTTGTCCTCTTTGCTCGTGTTGTGTGCAGTATTGGCAGTGTTGCTAACAACTGACTGACGTACCCGCTGCGCCCGTTCCACGTCCCACGTCCCACGTTGGTCCCCTACCAGAACAACGTTAGGCGGTTGGGCGGGACGTTCGTATCTGAAACCGGAACGACACACTCACAAGAAACCACAAGCATCTGTGCCACTTTAAGCTTAAAAGGATTGGACCAGCGATCCCTTCTTCTTGTTGTACCCGTTTGCTGATTCTGCTGGAATCACAGAACTGTGTATGTACGATGCGATGGCCCCAAAAAGATTCCTGATCAGTTCATTGACCAAGATGTGCTGGCTGCCAAGATGCTAGTTCTCGTACTCAAGTGGCTGTGTTCTTAAGTCCGGGCTGGAAACCGGTTGTGCCGTAGCGAGCTTGACGCTCAACAAGGAACCAAGCAGGAACCATCTCCAAAGCAAGCCGACAGCAAAGCTGCCATCTAACCTTTTCCTGGAGTCAAACCTGATCGTCGGGATCATCCTCGTCCCATCTTCAACTTCAAAATCGGACCGAGTGGCGGTTCATTTCAGCCCAGCTTGGCTTTCCTGGGCCAACTCAATTCAAAATGGATTTCTACATACAAATAAGTATAATTACCCCGCCACCCGGATGGGTTTCAACATCTTGACGCTTCCGCCTCCCTCCATCGCCAGAATCCATCCACCCCAGAACGATAATAATCTTGGCTGAAATTAATGGAGACGCTTCCTTGGCTTTCAAAGCGGCCGCAACTTGACAGCTCCGGGTGCCGATTTTAATGACAAGAGCCGCCCTCACTACAAGTGGCAAATGACGAGTATCTATGCAAGTTTACCAATGATGACTGGTCAACCAAGTCAGGGAAAAGATGAAAGCGTATAGTTCAATCTAGTATTGTTGCTTTTTTGGTCGCCCTAGGTAGGCTATCTTCTTAGTCACAACTCCTGCTTCTCAGATGTTCAGTCTAAAGACACAGAACTGGGCCAATCCGGCCCCTTTTCCAACACTCTATGTAGTGTACATATCGTCCAAATAACGATCGCTATGCCTGCCCAAAGACGAAACCCTAATCGGCTGGAAGTCCAGCCGGAAATGAAAATGAAAAAAGAAGAGGGAGGGAAAAACATGATGTAACATGCCAAACGCCTCGCTAGAGACGGTTATCAAAAGCCATTCGCGAACAGGTATTCTATTCCTCGTCCTGCTCATCTTACTCATCCTGCTCGTCTTGCACGTCTTCACCCGTCTGAGCCGGCTGGGTCTGCTGAGCCTGCAAAACTATTAGTTGGCAACGTCCCCGTGAGGATTCGCTTGCAGGATTGGGTTACATACCACGTATGGGCGGCTCGCGCTTCCGCTCTGAGAGTGAGTCGCAGACCTGGTCTTGGTGCTCAATGTGGTCTTGGTGGTCTTGGGCCACGTGGGAGGCAGGCCGCCGTGGCCAGGGTAGTGCTGGCCGCCCGTGCCAGTGGGACGGGGGTAAGGTTGGAAAGACATGACGCCGGTGCCATGGTTCTTGCCCCTGCCCTTGCCCTTGCCTTTGCCCTTGCCGTACGGCGGGTACGAGCCCCAGTGGTGCTCTCCGCCCCAAGCCTTGGGCTCGCCGTTGTCAGACTCGGCGAAGCTGCCGTGTTGGCCGGGGAGCATGCCTCCGGCGGGCTTGGTGTGGTGTGGGCGGTGCGAACCTGTACCGAGGCTGTCAGTCTCTTGTCTCGTGGCGACGAAGTCGATTAAGCTCAGGATACTGCCTAAGTGATGATGCAGAGGCTTCAAAGCTCTTGCGATAGGGGCGGGACAGTAGAAAAGGGGGCTAAGAAGGATCAAAGAGAGGAAAACTCACCTGTCCCAGCGGGGTGGTGGGTGTAATGGGGAAGTCCTCCCGTTCCTGTGGCCCCATGGTGCCCATGGTGCTTTCCAGGGTGGGACTTGGAGTGGTGGCGGAACTCTGCTACTCCTTCTTGCTGGGCTGTTTATCATTAGCAGGCGCTTTCATAGCTGGGGTCCAGTCAAGTGCTCGAACTTACAGTCGGCGTCCTGGAGGTTGTAAGGCAGGCTAGCCTGGGCGCAGGCCGCCAAGAAGGGAACGAGGATGCCAGTGAACTTCATTTTGGAAAGTGGGAAATATGCTTGGTACGAAGGAAGTAAAAAGGACGAAGGAGACAATGAATGAATGGAGGTATGTACAGAATCTGAAAGATGGATCGGAACGAGGAATGTTTCTCAGCTGATGATCTTGTTGGTCTGCTGGAAAAAAGAGGATAGATTCGGGCTTGAGGTTGGCCATATATGTACTCGCTGTAGTCCATCATCCCGCAGCCGCGCGTCTTGGATGTTGGCGTCACTGTGGCTTCCCACCATCACGGGCTGCTAGTTTGGCGAAGAGACGTCACACTTGGACTTGTGTCTTACTAGACGATCAGGAAGCCATCTGTTTGAGGTTCATTGCCCAAAAACGGCCCCCATGTGTGGAATCCTGACGTTGATCGTTCTCCGATTGAGTGTTTCTCGGCTATGGTGTCACTACCACAAGTCATTCCAGTCAGCCAAAGTGCACTTGGGGTCCAGGGTAGTTCTAGATCGAGCCCGGTTTTGTTTCTAATCTTGGCGATCTATAGCGGTTCAACCTGGCCGTGATATGACATGCTTCATGTTCCTCTCAGGGGTTCGCATCCCCATTTCGCTGTGGTGGTGGACTGCGGGAGAGCGGGGGGGCCGTTCCTTGGTGCGGGAACTGTTCACAGGCAGTTCGAGGCCCAAGACGGGTAATCAGGTGACTGGGATGCTCTTCTAATAATAAGCTGACCGGCAGCAGTAAAAAGTCAAAAGAAACAAACACTGGGGACAAGCTGTCTGGATGAAACAGGCGACCGAAGCACCTCTCCGCGACGGCCTGTATAACTCGCATGTTCGTCCCCGGGCATATCGGCGACTTGCGTAATGGGGTGCGGCTTGATTACTGTGCCCCGTCAGCTGTGCCTCGCTCCACGTTGCAATGCTGCCATTCGGCTCAGGGGCCGCGTACCAGGATGATGCACTTTTTCAACATAGCAGGGGCCAGGGGCAGGGGCCAAGGCATTATCCGGCCAACCCTACAGACAGGTGCACGCCACATCGCGAAGCTGCAATGCGGACATCGCAGAGAACCTGCAGCTCACATCTGGCTGAAACGTTCAGACCCCGTAAGGCGCATCTCGGAGATCGCTACTTAGCTGGGTCAACACGTAGTAAGAGCTGACGCCAGCCGTGTCGCCTCAGCTTACTGGGCTGAATAACGGACGGACAAGCAAGCCTACATTGGCTCGTACTTTCCAAAGTCGCACATATTCAATAGTTCGAGTCGCAACCGAAAAGGATTGGCTATGTCATCATCCATGGGCAATTGGCAGCGCGCCAGTGGGACAGGAAGGCGCAAGAAATGCTGTTTGAAGCTCGGAGAGGCTCGGAGATAGTGGGATGTGCCATCATTGGCCTAATGCCACGATCGCCGCCATGGGATGGATCCCTGCTTCTAAGAATAGATGCGCATGAGGTGGACTCGACCCGCGATGCCTAACGTCATACAGCTTAGCTTCTTTCAACACGTTACCTCCCGTCACAAATGTCGAATGCACTCTTCTCCTGTCCTTCCTCAATACTCAACGACATATACCGATGGACACTATGCTTAGCCGCAACATTACTCGATTCTTGCTTGGCTGTCGCAGCCCAAACTTAGCGATATTAAATCGAAACAGACCGTACGACCCCAAGAGAGGAGATTGAAGTAAATGTTCTCCGGGTTTTCATTGACCCCTAGGCCTTCCTGGAGGATTCCCATAAAGGATTACTGAGAATCCTCCAACTTCCTTAATCATGCAGGTGCGGAAGCTTGAATTTCTACACCTCTGCCAGGTACAACTTCTTTCCCCCCTGTTTTTGCTTGTCTATATCTCTGCCAATCAAGTTTCCCCAACCATCCACCTGCTCAAGACGGACCTCTTGGATCCCCCGCCTATTCTCAGGAGGAATAATTATAGGCCAAGCGATCAACACATCGCAAACTCCTACTTTGGGATAATAGGTTTAACACCATCACTCCATCTTACTATACTCAGCCATGTGACGTCAGTGTCTCAGTATAGGGCATCTATTAGTCCACGACAAAAACCTGCCAATGGCTTCACTATACTGGCTTGACTCTAGCACATAGCTGTTGTATAAGAAGTGAGCGCCAAATTTCCACGAGTGAGTATTAAGTTGTGAGAGTGGAACTTGTTGAGCGTATCGACTGACCATGCCCCTAAACCCCACGTAGCCTCCTCCAGCGTTGAAGAGAGAGCAGAGAGCCGTCATCATCTGATGATCGTGGCTCTATGCTTGTGAAGCGAAATACGTAATCATAATGATTAGACGCGCCGCTGATAGTTTAAAGATAGCATGTCAAATCACCCTCATAAAGATCTCGAACTCTACGCCGTAACAAATGAGAAATGTCAAAGCTGGCAGGAATATAAGATGCTATTCTCCTCTACGTCATTCTGATATGATGTGATCTTGCTGACTTGACCTGACCTAAAAGCTGAATGTCAGATGACGGAGCCGCTCCACAACGAGGGAATCCGCAGCATCGTGATCTGCATATAAGTCAGATTGATCTGCAGCTCACTCAACTCCTGGTCCAAGAAAAGGGATATTGCCCCAAAATTTTCCAAAGAGGACATACCAAAGACAGGTTGTCTCTTTCGTTGCTTCCTTGTTTACTCCGCTGCACCAAAACCACCTCATATCAAGCGACCAACTTGCCCACGAAATGTCACACGGTTGGCGATCAATCGCTTGCGGATAGGGTGCATTCTGCAGAACAATGCTTTCTCCGAGAATTTGCGTAATCGAACGATTCAGATAAAAGAGCAGATGTCAGTTTGCGAGGACCTTGAATGGGACAAGCTCGAATAAACTCTTCAAACTATGAGAGCGCCGAGTATACAAACTATCTTCTTGGTAAGCATCAAGCCAGGCCAGGCGCAGGACGATTGCATTTGGGGGAGATGGGCATAATTCCTTCGCAATTCGAAGTTGCGCAACATCTATTACAAGTGAAGGAAGTTATAACTCGACTCGCTCACTCACCCATCTCGACCCTCCTCCCCTATTGACCATTACATATCACATCATCAGGAACAGAGGAAGACAGCCTCTTCTTGGTAGCACGCAGCAGGTTAACACAAGTGCTAGTTATGAGTCTTTTTGCTTGATCTACTCCCGTGCGCCTTCGAGTTACTTTCTTCGATTGCGTTGCCTATCCAGCTGATCTCCATCAGTCAAGGGATGTTCTGAATTGCATTGCCGCTCAGATGGATACGTACGCGGTACCTCGGCCACCCTCGCTAGCAGAATATTCGCCATTGTATATCGCCGACTTGGCCTTGAGATGATTATTGCGGCAAAGCAAGCTCACTGAACTAACTTTCCGCGAGATTGGAAACCGATACCCACAGACCCAAGCGCTGGGTCATGGATCGGTCCGCTTCTGCCAAGGACAAGCAAGACTTTGGCTCGGGCAAACTCGAGTGAGATCGGCGTTTGCAATAACCTGGACGAACCTCGTGGGGGTTTTCAGAGACAGAGGAGACAGAGACATTTCCCTGAAGGCTAAAACTCGGTCCCCACGGGGAGATAACCGTGCATTTTATGCGCCTATCCAATCCCGCAGCAACCGCTTCTGTATCTGTATGGGTCAAAGATGCCCTACGTCGGTGTTGATCTGCACAGAACTGAGGGTCGAATTGGCTACGCAAATACGCACGTTGTCTGTCTTGAACAACTGCGCGCGCAGTGGAGACGCGAGTATGCACGATCGAGCCTCATCGGCATATACAACCAACTAGTCACTATTTAGCTCAGATCTCGGCCGTCAAGGTGCAGCTAGCAGGCTAGGTAACAAAGGTCACAAAGAGCTCGGCTTCCTGGTTGAGCTTCCCTGGATTGACGGGCGGGAGGCTGGATGATGTAGGCTAATGCGTCATTGTGTCACAATCCCCGAAGCAAATGCTCCGGGCAACGTCGGTGTCGGTGTCGGTGTTGGTGTCGGTGGGGACAATCGCATCGCAACGACGCATTCTCGGGGGTCCAACAAGTGGTCTATAACTTCTCAGCGCCCTACAACATTATATATATTGATGCAGAGTCAGGATAGGCCACGTCCAGAAGAGAGATATTGGTCTTTTCAAGGGCTACCCACGGCGATGGATTGTTGTTCGCAGTTGACAGCAATACCCATCCCACTGAAGACGGCTTTTGTTGGGCGGTGTCTAGTGGAACTCAATTGCGGGATAGGGAGCTCTACCCCGCAAGAAGCTCCCAATTCGGCCCTGGGGCTTTCTTTCACCAGCGTGACATCATCAAGCATCATCGCTGATGAAAGCAGCTGATCCCTCTGTATATGAACAATTGGCTGTCTCGGTCTGGTGACATTCCCTTCTGCTGTTGCTACTCCATTACCACCTCTCCAAACCATCGTGAAATCAATCAACTCAACTCCAAACCTAATTCCACTACTGCCAACAACCCCAAACCATCCCAAGTTACTACACGTTAAACCGACCAATCCATCACCATGTCGTTCCTCACCCAAGTCGCTACCCGCCGCATGGTCATGGCCTCGCGGTCCGCCATGACTCAGGCTCCCCGTTCCTTCAGCGTGGCCGCCCGCCTGCAAAAGACCCCGGTCGAGGCCACCAAGGACACCATCAAGCAGGTCGACCGAAAGGTGTCGGACAAGATCGTTGATGGCATCGAGACTGCTGGTACGTGCCGGCCCACCATCAACTGGAGACGTACCCCCGGATCTCGTCAGTTGCTAACCCTTTTGTTTTCTTCTTCGCACAGAGCAAGCCGCCCAGAAAGTCAAGAACACAGACATGGCCGGTAAGGTCAAGGGTGCCGCCGACCAGGCTGCCGGCAAGGCCGAGGAGGTGAAGGGTCAGGTCGCTGGCAAGTCCGCAGAGGTGAAGGGCAAGGCCGCCGGCAAGTCGGAAGAGCTGAAGGGCGAGGCCAAGGGCACTGCGCAAAAAGCTGCTGGTACGTTGTGATTCTCTTCATCCTGCTACGCCAACTCGAACTACCCAATACTAACTCGTCCTGTTTTATAGGCAAGGCCAAGGGCGCTGCCGACCAATTGTAAAATAACAGCAACAATAACGAAACAATACGAATCCGGAGGAGGCTAATGACACTTTATGAGCATGCGTACCAACCCTTTCTAACCCTGGGCTGGTTGTAAGATTAGATACCTTTTCTCCTGCATTGGTCCACGGAGTTTATTAATGAGAATCAAAGCGTCTATTCTGACGTCTGCAACATGCCTCGATTGATCTTCTGCTGTGCTTCTGTCATGATCTATTTGACCTCAAGGAAATAATAGCCGAAAACTAGTCAAACACATGCAGAGCTGCTAATAGGCGAAGCGGCGCAACTATGGTTCAATGGCGATTTGCACACCAACGCTAGATACTGCCCAACTTGGTGCAATGGGAGAGGTGGTGGGAAGGAGCGATGGCGCTGTTCATCGTACACGGGTAAGACCTAAGGAAGTCGTGTCGGTTTCTGCAGCCATCCGCAGACGGATGGCACAGCAGTTCGAGCACGTGGTAACCCAAAGCAGCTAGAAGCATCTCGAGGGCTCGGTATTGTGCATCTGTCATCATTCACCCTTTGGTCGCTCCCACGCTTCGTGTGACAGAAACGAGAACCTCGCTTCCGTCTACAGAGAACCACGACACCCCCTACCCATCATGATGGCGATGGTTACTTCCCGCGAAAGTCTATCCGAGACACACACACATATACACATATATCGCATCGATGCCATCACCCGCACATACATGCTTCTGTTGTTACCAAGCCATCCGAAAGAGAGGTCTTATGAGCATACAACCGGCGTGCTTCTGCCAGCGTATGGCTAGTCACCACTTCGTATTCCTGTGCTAACCCGTCCGCACTTCCCAGGGCTCTCAGACCACGAGCGGCGAGGACTGGATATGGAAAACGCAACTCCTGGAAGAGAGTCAAGATGGGGTGACTGTCCCTTCCTATGCTACCACCTATCCAGAGGTAACAGTGGATCAAGGACTATGGAAGATATCTCTAAAACCCTTGGCTTATCATGTGCCATATGCTATCGACTACTTAGTAACCTAATCAGCGTGTCGCTCGTCATTCTAGGCCGGAATGGCCTCAAGCTAGGGTGATGGCAAGTATTGGTACAAGAGCAAAACCTACGGATCATTATCCTGAAGTCTTCTTTTACGGGATTGCGCTATCTGCGGCATTGTTGCCGCATAGTCACTGGGCTCAGGATCATCGGGGGCGTGGCTGTTGTCGTTACGTATCCATGCTATATGATTGCAGGAAATCTCTGACACTTCTTGGCGGAGCTCACCCTCTAAAGATCACATGTAGAGAAACAAAGACATGCAAGAATCTCCTCGCAAATGAAGTGCGTAACAAGACCGCGTCACCAAACTGACGAATGTGCGCCACTCGACAACGCTTCAGACATGATTGCGCGATGCAGCGGGTTGCCAAGCCGACGATGGTATCGAGGGGGGTTAACGGTTGTTAGTACGGAGTCAGGGGGCGGGTGTGGCTTGCAGAGACAATGGGCTCTCCAACACCACCCCGCCACCGAACATCCAAATTCGCCTAGTTGCTTCTTCCTCTTTATATGTCCGCCGGGCGCTGAATCCCATCACCGCCACTGCCGAGCGAAACGTGAGGATCGTGACCCCGAGCCCCCGAATCCCCTCCCCGGCGTCGACCCAGGGATCTTGGCATCGAGGAGGAGGTTATTGGAGGACAGAGTGATCAGGCAAATGAGGACAAAAGTGCGAATGCACACGCGCCCCGTGGTCTCGGATCCGGCTAGACAAAAAGAATCGAAACGAGCGATGCACCGGCCAGGAGCGCCGGCGAACGCCTCCTTGGGCGCTAAGGCCGCGGTTAGATCATCATCCGGCACTCTATGTCTCGGCACGATGCCCTGTCTTTCCTAGTTCTGAGACTTGTTTGCGCCTTTCCCGTTATTAGACAGTTGATTTCGGACTTAGTTCTACTTGACATGGACGTATCGCGAGCCTCGTCAGTCAGGTGTCAGTCAGCCCTAGCTCCAGGCACCACCGGTTCTCGTGTCAAAAGTGTCAGCAGGGACGCGATGGATGCCGCTAGCTATCAAGCGCGATTGTTAACACGGGGTTGTGCCATTTCATAATTTCCCTGCGCTTCTTCTTCTTGGGTCAAATGATTAGACTCTCGGTGTCTCCAGACTAATGGAAATAAACTCGCCGAGTAATCCAGAAATAGGACGGCAATCACGCATCTACGTGAGAACTCTCGCCTGTTTGCCAAGCCAGGGAGAAACAGTTGTTCGGTGATCACTCTCTCACTCGCCCACGCTCACTCGCCCTCACCACAATTTAAGCTTAAGGTTGATCACGTTTCTGATTTTTCAAACCAAAGTTCTGTGGGAACGTTGAAGTCGCGTCGTATGCACGTAGAAAGAAAGAAGCGGGAAAATGATTTGGGGACGACGAGAAAGCATGGCCGGGTGGATCTTGCCAATTCGGATTCTGGCAGGAACCGGCTTGGCCTTTTTCTTCTTCGGTTTCGTCTCCGACTGCCCCGGCGTAGTTTGTGTCACTGGTGATCTAGGCTTAACATGCTGAAGACTCAAGGCTGTCGTACAATATTTGCATGCATGTACATACATACATAAGCAGTAGTGCTTACGTTGGAACCTTAACAACTCTCGCCAGGTCGGGCCAGAAGGGCCGAGGCCTAACTCATCCTGGTATAATCAGTCTTCGTGTTCCTGAATTGACGTACCCATCAACCAAGAAAACGTACATAACACGAACTCAGCTACGCGAAGTTCCAGAGAGTTTGGAGCAAGGTGGTAGATCATGAGAAGTTCTAACGCTCGCGACTCGGCAATTGTATTTCTGCACTACTGCAGATCGATCAGAGATGAGGGATGAACCAAAACATCAGGCGAAATAGACAGTTATCTGGCACAGACTTCCCACCGACCGACGAGTAATTAGCATGGCCAGCCGCAAACAGGGACAAGCCCGGCCACGTTTCAGAACAAGTCAGTCCAACCCTGAATCAGCCAGCAGCATCAGCCCTCGCCTGCTCACCAAAGAAACTCATGAATCCAAACATAGGACGTCGTGTTGCTTAGCAAGCATGCCCCCTCAACAAGATCTCACATGAACTTTCGAAAAGCAATGATTTGTTTAGAATGCGATTAATGATGTATTTATTCCAGAAAAAGGAGAAAATTGATGTCGAATGTGACTTTGTGCCTTATAGCGCCAAGCGAAACCTTGCCGGTAATGACATTGGTTTCTGTACCGTGACTTGACTTTTTCCCCAATGGGTATCGTCAGCGGTAATGCAATAAACCCTCTTCCATTGTTCTGTATAGCCAGAATCTTATGCGCGGGCCATTACTGGTGAGGTCAATCGACCAGTATATCTCCCATGTACTCCTTAACCATGCAGTGCAAGTGCCCGAAACCCAGTGGGCATGATATATCCTGGACCGTGAACGCCATGTCCTCTGCTGGGAACATCAAAATATGTACAAATGAGCGAGATGCTGTTTCTCGCGGGCTGACCGCGGACCGTAGTGTTTATATTCGGCTCGACGCAATCGTGACTGAAGCGTGGGCTGCAGGTGCGGCCTGGAGTTCCCTGGAAACAGAAACGCGAGGCTAAGTCACGTAGAGGCTCAACCGGTGCGGACCCCAACTAGTGGTTGGTAGGCCATTGCCGCGTTCTTCGGGACCGCAGAGGAAACACGCCGTCGCTCTAATTCGCGAACTTCGCATGCCTTCCTCTCTTCCTCGTTTGAGGCGCTGTCGTAGTCGTGAGGTGACGACGGAGCGCATAGAGCTACGCCACAATTCTATTGCGGCAGGAGCAACGCCCCTTGGTTCGTCTTCTCGCCATCGTCCTCCCTCACGTAGCTAACCATCTGTTCCGTGATTCTTGCACACCATGGGTCTACATATGAGGTCCACAGGTTTGCGACAAAGTAGTTCAGAGGAACCCAGAGAGGCAACCAGATCAGCAACTTGTGAGCACCAGGAAACTTGAGTTGGCCAGGTACCCAGTCACCATTCTCGTTCTGAACATCGGCTGGCAAGCGCGTGCCGTAGACCATCCAGCAGAGAACCCAGCGCAGAAGAGGACCGTGAAGCAGGTAGACTGCAAATGACTGCTTGCCCAGCCAAAGGAGATATTTTCCAGACAGCACATCCTTGATGAAAGGGCTGAAGTGAATGCCGAGGGTGATAAGTTCAAGGCCAATGCCGGATCCGTAGCGGGGGTAATCGGCCTTCTCGGGGACGATGGCAACCAGAACGTTGTGCATGTACCTCGACCAGGTCGCCCACTCGGGGTGGCCCTCGGGGTATGAAGCAACATAGAGGCCTGAGATGAGGCAGACGCTGGCGATCAAGCCCGAGAGGCGGGTGCGGTTGGTGATAAAGTCGTTGGCAGCGGGGGTGTTCTGGATGTCGCAGAGGAAGACGCCCCAGAAGAATTGCATCCCAAATGCGGCTGCGATTGGTTAGTTATCATTCAGACCTGGCGAGGGTGGCGTAACTTACAATCAGAAGCCATCCAAAAGTAGGAGAAAATCGACAAGCTAGCCATCATCCGGTATCGCGGTTGCATGTAGGCAGTCGCCGTCATGAAGACATATACCCACAAGCTACCCTTGAGAAGCGGTAGTAATGTCCATTGGTTTCCGTCGTATGAGTTGTGGCCGTGGGTCCAGGTGGTGATGCAGTTGTATACGAGGCTCTTGAGCGCTTCGCCGAGGTAAGGAACTTGATCCGGCGCCGTAAGTCCAGACCACCAACTGTCGCTTCGCTTGGCAACCAAGAAGAGACCGAACTGTGCCATGACCCAAATAATGCATGTGGCAATACACGTGGGAATTATCAAACGCGGGAAGCGGCGCAGAGCGGATTTCGACATGGAGCTGAACGCCAACGCCTGGTTGTCTTGTCGGCAGCATTTGATAGGCTTTAGGGCGCAGACATATCCGGTGACAAAAGCGAAGATCGAAACTCCTATGCGCCCCTGAACTAGAATTCGTAAGAATGGCAGCTGCAATGCGCGAGGCTTGGCGCCATCGGCAGACGCTGGTAAGAAGAGGTCGCCATCAAAGGCGCGAGCGATGTGGGTCAACACCACCAATGTTGAAGCGAGACCACGCAAGCCCTAGAGTATGACGGCGCATCGTTAGCCTCGGAAACCCGATTACGTAGAGTAGGGAAAACTTGTGAAAGGTAGAAGTGAAGGTATGGGATTGTTGAATGGGCAGTCCGCTCGCCACCTCTACTTAGAGACTATGGCGGCAGCCTCATCATCTTGACCAGTCTGACAGCACTGGCTCCCGACTTTCTGACCTGCGACGGCCTAAGCGAGGATTTAGGTTTGGCTCTTCCCGAAGCTCTGGATCAGCGCCCAGAAATCCGACGGCGGCGGATCGAAGGCGAGCAGAGTATGGGCGACAGTTCCTCCAAGATCGTGGCCGCGCCGGACCACAGCATCCTAACAATTGCACCCACTGGGTTTGAGTTGTTGGCCGGACCGCTGGGTAACCTTCAATGTGCCTTTGCCCGGCCAAAGTGTAACAATGGGAACAGTTGAGGGGAGCCGTTTGGGTTTGGGAGCTGCCAACTTACATCCACCCATTTGACGTTGCCTTCCTTGCCAATAGCCATCGTTGCTGTCTGACGTGTGAAATCCGAGTTGTCGTCGTTAGCGAATCATTCGGGCAGCCGAATCAAGCGAGTAGAGATTCGGATTGCGTCGGGTCTAATGTCGAGGTCGAGATAGCCTGCCGCCTGCAGTCTAATATTGTGCGGTACTGTGTACCAGGGCGGCTAGGAAGTACCGTAATGTGCAGGAGTTGTCCACCAATTTGCCCAGAGAAACCGCAAAGACGGGTAATGGTCGACAGTGGATGAAAACGTGTCGATCAACGAGATATGTAGAGACGGACAGGGTGTCGTGCGCCAGCAGGAGGTAGTATTTATATGAAGTGTGAACAAGAAAATAGATTCAAGGAGATGGTAGTCGAGTAGGAAGGGCAGTGCCTCTTTGAGTTGCCAGCAGCGTGCAAATAATAACAACTGTGGCCGAGGTATGCAACAAGTTAAGAAGATGGGGGAACGGGACAAGGGAACGGCGAAAGTGCTAAACTAATAAAAGAATGGTAGATACATGCGTACTTGAAAACCGGAGGTCATGTAATAGGGGAAACTTGATCGCTGCCCACCCCGGAGCGCGCAAGATAGCATTTCAGACGTAGCCATGGGCCATGGGGGGCGTGAATGAGCGACGAGACAAGGTCAAGTAGCCGGGCTTGGCGGGTAGGGATGATGTGGAAAAGGGCATGGGTACTCCATAATCCACAGCCATGATTGCGTCGTCACCCAGGCCAGACGACACAGGCAGGCGGCTGGCGGTAGGAGAAGAGGACCGACTACTTTGGATGATTAAGTTGCTGACTGGGCTGTGTCTGTGTGTATTTCCTGCCGGTGGGGTGCCGCAGTACTTTCACTTCGCATGCTACGACAAACCATGTACCACTCTGACTTCCCTCAAGTCGAATCTGCATCATCCCATCCGATGTACTTTTTTTATTTATTTTTTAACCTTTACCTGCTATGTGCCCAATCGTGTGGCTCTGCTTGGACGACTCCTGTTTGCTCGGACGCTGCTTTTCAAACCACTGTGTTGCGACCCGATCTTGCCGCTACTGATTTCAATGTTGTTTTATAATTATGTATCTACACGGAACAATGTCAACACCGCCAAGAACAAATAACCTCTGGTTACGTAGTATACTTGAAATGAAGATATAGTGATGGGCGACCACTCCCAATTTCACATACCAAGCCGAGCCAAACCAAGGCAACACGCGCACACACTCTCTCGCAAAGGCGATGGGGGTTTCGGTCCAGGTGGGCTCCCTTTTTTGGTCGATTGATCTTGCTTCTATGTACAGAAATGAAGAAATTGAGATCCAATGCCTTTTTTACCTAGACCAAGACCAGACAAGCAGACTACGAACGCACATTAAACGGGCTCGGCGCTAGGAGCCCCCCGTTTCTGGGCGGGCCACCCCATGCGAGTTTCCAACTCCAAGGCGGGCTACGTGTGCCGCGAGAGAGTGTGTGTGTTTGCCTTCCAACTCGGGTCTTGGGTAAGGATGTTGCGGCAGGGATCATCTCGGAGCGGCCCAGAATGCAAAATAAGGTGTCATGCGGTATTCACCGGCATTCTTTGGCTTTCAGCACGTCGCCATTTCTATGTAACCAAGCAGTTGTCTTTCTGAGCTGGCCTGGACAGAAGATGCAAAGGCCTCCCCGCCTCACAACCCAAAAAGCCCGACAGCCCGAGGCAGGCTCGGAGGTTCGAGTTCTCCTAGCGAGGAGCCTCACGATCGATTGCTGGCACTACTACGGCCACTACCTCGTAGCCATATCCACATGGGCAGTCGCAGGCTTGGCATGCAACGGTTCGCACTTGGCCTTGGCTTGATTTCACCTTGTCAGTTCTCTTTCACGGTTGAGACCACCGTCGCCCATGACCTGCAGGCTGCAGCACAAACAAAACGCCTCGTCATATGGGCGCCGGTATCAGCAGGAACATCCTGGAGGCTGGAGCCGTGCAGTGGGGGTTGCGGTTATTTGATGCAGTTGCAGGTTATGACGAATTATGTCCTCTTAAAGTATGTGTCCATAACTCATAACGGGGTGGCATTCTTCTGGAATTCTTGCTTTCGGCAGGCTCGCCCGCCCCATAAGTTATACCTAGCAGCCGAATCTTGCCCGTAGCGGACAGGATCGGCGCCTACACATGGTGCAGAAGTGCGAAAGAGGAGCCTTGAAAAGTCGTGGAGTTGATTTTAACGACGTCAATCTCTCTTGGCATGGCATCTACCACCAATAGATTGGTTCCCGCGAGCGGTAATACAGTGGAGGAGGAGGTTGATGACAGCCACACACCCCTTGACCCTTATCAATCTCGCGCGCCTCTTCGATTTTTCTTCTATTAGTATGCCGCTGTCCAAGATTATGCAACGCGTGGACGGAGCCCGCCCGCTTTGCAGAGGGGATAAACAAGACCAGAAACAATTGGCGAGCACGATGCCCAGCCGCTTTTTCGTTTGTATCACCACCAGCACTCGTTGTTGGTGCGTGGACGCTTGGCAACTGCGAGAACTGCAGTGCCAAGATGGGTAGAACGGCATCTCTGGCATTTCTTGCGGTACGAAGTCTCGGATCCGTCGATCACAAACAATTCCGTGCCCCTCCCTCCTTAAGCTAGCCTCCTTACCTAATGTTCCTTCCGATGCGATGCGATGCGATGCGCCGCACTCGCCAAGAGCCTCAAGTAGCTGCAGCTGTAAGGTGAGCTTCTCAACTGCCCGAACGAAGCTACCCGCATCTCGACGACTCGTGTTGTTTCACTGCTCGCCTGCTGATGCTGCTGGCGATGTTGGCGGGCAATCCTTGACTCGTCTGGGTTTCTTGATATCTTGATCTGGCTGCTGGCTGGTTGTCAGTCGCTACCATGCTGGAGAGGGCTTTGCTTATTCCTCCCACCGAATCATCTTATCGTTTGGCCGCTCATCAGATTTCAGAGCCATCAAACATGCTTGGCAGCGACTTGGCGGTTTTGCTTCTCCCACACCATGATTACCTCCTTCTTTTCACTTCTGACGCCTGATCAACTTGGATCATTACCCCGGAGCCCCGTACCGGCTCTTGCTCTTGTTTCCCCAGGCGCATTCGACCAGCAAGTACCTGTATGCTCGTCTGCTATAGGTCGGCACGGCCAGATGCCCCGTCTGCCCAGTAGTCCGACCGTCCCATGTTCTTTAAATCGCAACACTGTAGCAATTAACCCTATTGGCAAGCGATCGGAATATTCCCAACTCCACTTGCTGGGATCAAAAGTCTATCCTGCGCACACAGACATCGTCCTCTCGCACGAATCAGCGGCAGTCATCGCTCCTGATTAATGCTTTATCGCCTCAAGCCATATCGGATGGGCCCAGAACCATGGAGCTCCGGTGGCTTTCCGTCGTGTTCAAGACTCTTCATGGGCTCTAAGCCACGAAGCCCTGAGTTTCATCTCCGTTGACGCCTTTGCAACCCCGATTTTCCCTCCCTTCTCTGAGGCTGACGCGTCATCCCCTGAGATCTCCCATTGCCCGTCTCCAATTCCGCCCCCTGATTGCCTATCTAACTGATCAGGCGTGAGAAGCCGGGCCAATCAGCGGGTAGCCTTCCAACTACTGACATGATATGGTACCTAACCTAAGCTAACCTACCACCTGCGGAGTACTGAACCCCGTTAAGCAATATGTAGTCAGTCAGTTGCTACCGCATTCAGCATCATCACAGCACCAACTTTCGAGCGCCAAGCAGAATGTGCCGAACAAGCGATTCTCGATTTGAACACCCTAGGCTCAATCAGCAATAAGGAAGGGACATACTGCGACCGACAATGTGACGATGCAATCACCACTACGAAAGGACAGGCGTCATTCGCTGTTTGTCATTTGCATTAGCTGTCTGTACTCTCGACATTTGACAGACACTAACAATAAGAAATCATGTAGTCGTATGCATCTGACACTAGCCAGCCCAGTACTTTGGCTCTTTCTAATCTGGGAAGATGGCCGTTCGTTGCTTCTCGGTCTAAATGCTCACCAGAGGCAGTGCAACATAACGACATACTAGCCCATTTCGTCAGCGGCGATAGTAGGGAGATTGCAGCGTGCGCGTTTGATGCCAAACGCGACCCGAACTAAAACCCTGGCCTATACGGAAGCGGAAAGAGCAGACTGTCACCATCACTGGCGGTTCTGATTCTAGATCAGGCAAGACAGACGCGCGGCCCAGACGTCCACCGCGCGCACGTATTACCCCAGCGCCTACTACAGCGCAGTAGGGGAGTCCATGCCAAAGGTAAGAAGATAGGATATCTCCGGCGGATTCAGTCAGTTCACATGAGTACATATACGATCCAAACGCTTCCTTCTGGCGCCCGGAGTACAGGCGGTGGCAGGGAGGTGCCTGTTCCCCCTCGATACAATCCACATGGAGACCCCAGAATGCTCGACGACGTAGGTGGTAAGCTGCCCAGCCCGGTTGCTCTTTAGCTGCATCCGACTCTGATCCGGTTTTCCGAGGCGGCTACGACAGACAGTATGGGGCTGGGAAGCTGGGGGCTCTTTGCAAAGGGGCAGAAGGCGATGTCACCCCCTACCTCCAGGTGCCAGGTTGCCTCGCGATAGTTATCTGCAGGATTTTCAAGCCACCATGGTCCAACTACGGAGTACTGCCTGTCGATAATATCCTTGTGTCGCACACAGCACCGGTGTGTATGTTTCGTTCCAACAGTTCTGGAAGGGGCGGAGACCACTGGCCGAATTTGCTCTGCCCTTTCTTTGTTTGGCGTTTACCCACACACGTGTATATGCCAACCCAACCCCCATGGGGCGATGGAAAGAATATATTACGAGATCCAATAACCTCGCTGGTCGAGCGAGATGCTGGCCAGCCCGTTGGATTGCCTGTAAGTCTGTAAGGCCAAGTATGCTAGAAGTTGGGGGTAGAGCCACACACATTGTATTTCGTTGCTTAACGAACTGCATCGGACCATCAATGGCATTTGACAGTGACTGATACGTCACTACCTCCCTCCCTTTGGTACATCCGTCCGACAAATCACCCTGAACGCTTCGTGGCAGATGAAAAGTAGGCACTGCACATACATAATACACGATTGAGACAGTCAAGCATTGGCAGTGCCGGCATTTCGGAATGGTGGAAATAACCTTACTTGGCGTTTGCAATGACGATTGATAGCCAACCGTCGTTGTCCAAATTCCCGGACATATGTCAGGAGGCAAGAGGAGCTACGGCGCATGTCTTCTGCCGGCTATGTCGGCACACATTTGGAGCACAGACAGCTAGGCGCCTGAGTCCTGTAAACATATATGGAAAAGTCTCTCCTTGGCAATAAACGCATTATCCATTCCCCCTTTCCCCTTCCCGACGCGATGGAACGAAATGGGCAAACAAGCGCCCAGACGACCGGTACTTAGTAAAGCGGCTACTGCTGGGGCAGGGCGGCAAGACTAGACATTCAGATCGCACCACATCAGCCAGCCCTCCTTGGCCATGCCCGAGCCCGTTGCGTACGGCTTGACCTTGCGCCCGTCCTCGTCCTCCACCTCGATCTCCCAAACGTTCACCTCCAAGTAGCTGTGGCTCTTGCAGCCGGCCGGCGCGTTCATCCAGTTGCGGTACACGGACGGGACCCCGATACCGGCGTTCATTGCCCGGAAGCCCCGCGCTTTCAGGTCCAGCATGACGAAGTGGTTCAACGCCGACACTGCGGATGACGTAGATTAGCATAGAGCATGCATTCCCCTCTGGTGATAGAGATCGACATATGAAGGGGTTGAGCGTGGTGGACCGTATCCATTCCTCATGTCTTCTCCACCACCGTCTCCCCACCACAGTCGAACGAAATGACAGCAGAAAGGGGAGGAGGGGTTTCTTGCGGTAAGAGTCCAAGAAGAGGGGCTGAAGGGGGAGCGGTGGACGTGTTCCATTCAATAAGTCAAGAATTACTTACTCAACCCTCGGTTTTGGTACTCAGGCTTCGTGATGCACCCCATGCGGGCGCAAACCTCGCCGGGCCCCTGGGGCTCCACGAGCCCTTCGGGCGGGGGTCGTTGTCGCGCCAGAACTGGTTGACGCCCTTCGCGAGCGGGAGGAAGGCTTGGAGGGCCTCGAAGACGTCGGGCGGCGGCTTGGCCGCCAGGTCGCACGACAGCGCCACGCAGACGAGCGGAAAGTCCATGCCTTCGGCCATGCGGCGAGCACCGCCGCCCGTCTCGAAGTCCGGCTCGGCGTCCGGGTCGAGCTCGCTCCAGTACAGGGCGCCGCTGCTAATTTCTCTCCCATCTTCTCCCCCTTGGCCAGTAGTGGGGTCAGAGTCAGGGGGAGACTTGGACTCGGCGCGGGCGAACTCGTACTCGGAGTCGAAGATGCCGTACGACAGCCCACTGTCGACGGCGTGCTTGTAGTAGCCGCCCAGGGCGTCAAAGGCCCGCAGGGCGCTCCGCGTCTTGGGCGTCGCCGTCAGCGGCTGCCAGAGGGACGGGCCGAGGAAAAACCCCTGAATGGCAAGGGCTTTGGCCCAGTCGTTTACGCCGGCATCGATGGGCCGGATGGTGTACCGGGGCGGCAGCTGGATGCCGTGGGTGTCCTTGACCGGAGGTAGGAGAGTAACCACCATCTTGTAGAAGGTGTATTTTGCGCGCTGGGTAATCCGTGTAAGCAGATGGAGCGACTTGTTGCGTTGTAAGCGCCTCGGCTGGGCCCCTCAGGAAGCGCCGGCAACGCACTTTAAGTATGCGCAGTTCGCGAGCCGAACTGAGCAAGCGGGGTGACTGTCGGCGGTTGGTGGCCTGGTATGATACGGACATGTTCCCTAATCGGTATGATGCTCGTACCCGACAGTCTGGTAAGCCCCGATTACAGCGAAAGAAGATGCACGATTAGGCGCCAGCCCACCTCGCCATCCGCCCTGTCTGCGTGATTTTCCATCGCAATTGCCGCGTGTAACGTCGAAATTGGAGGCCGGTGGCCTGTGTAGACGCCGGCAATGCAGTTGGGATGGTCGCGATGGTTGCGATGGGGATCTCACAGGCGACCCGATATGGCCGTCGGTAATCATTGTCAACCGCCTCCCCAGTCCATGATCTAGCTTGCAGAGCGATTTCAACTATATTTGGATCTAAACTTAACAAGTGATAATAACCGTCCCTCCGTTCCCCGCGTTTTCTGTCAACCCACAGCTCCATCGATTGGGTACTTCGGACCGTCTACCCCGATTTCATATCCAAATTGCCTCAGTGCCCTCAAATCGCTTTCACCGCACGAGTCGGAATGGATGGAAGAGGGTGTCCGAACAAGTCAGTTAGCCGGGCCAGGTTGCACCACAGCCCAGCCAACATGCGCCTATTTATACGTTGAATGCCGCCTTCTCTTTCTGCCAGAACTCCGTTCATGGGTGGTCCTCACGTTGCAGTTGGTTGAAAGTTGAAAGATTTGACACTGACCATGCTTGCATCTACGTGTCTCGCCGGTGCCCTTGCGGCAACTGCTGCCTCCGCCGCTTGCACGTCTGGCGGCGTCATCAAGTGCCCCGTGGTGCTGTCGGGCCAAGTGCCGGCGTCGATGAAATTGGCCGACTTCGACACAGCGGCCACCAACAAGATATTCAACGCAGGCAACGTCAAGGCGAGCAACGTCCCCTGGTCGCAGATTTTGAAATTCCCCAACGTGACGACCAATTTGCGCTTCGACAACGCGAGCATGAAGTCGGTCGAGGTCACCATCGCCGACAGCTCCATCTTCAAGACCCAGCACGGCTTCCGCCGCGCTGGCTTGCAGATGCTGGGCGACACCAACACGGGCGGGCCGGGCGCCGTCGGCGTGCGCACCGTCCACTGGAGCGTCCAGCAAGACCCTGCCCGCAAGCTCAATCTGACTCATGAGTACCAGGTATGTAGATCAGGTATGCCTAGAAGGAGAAGAAGAACTCTCACACCCCCTTTTTAGAACCTGTGGCACGAGACGGCGGATTACAGCGCCAACCAGTTCGACTTCAAGATGGGCACTCTACTCGACCGTTCCAGCGACAGAAACGCCATGAAGATCACTAACCGAAAGGGCGAGGTGGTCTGGTCGACGCCCATTGAGGCCGCTGCTTGGCAGAACTTCGCCGTAACCGTAGACTATCAGAAGAAGTATGGCCGGAGCTGCTTACGCCGCCTTGTTACCAATAGCGTATTGACTAACCTTCTTATCTAGCACACTGCAAGTCTTCTACTCCAAGGGTCTCGCCCCGTTGAAGCAAGTCACTGCGGCATTGCCCAACGACAATTCAGGAGAGGGACAGTACCAGATCGGCATGTTGAAGAAGCCCACCGGGACAGACGATGTTGTGAACTCGGGCTACCAGGAGTCTGGTATCGACGAAGGCCAGATATACGGCGGCATTTTCATCGAGGACAGCGCCGGGGGATGCATTTCGCTGTGAAGGCAGCGCTGTTGGCGAATCATGTTACTAGACGGGGAGATGTCATAGATTGCATGCGCTACAGATGCAAGACGAATGGTAAGTCAGCTTCAGTAGGTAAACCTACGATTTGTTCGATTTGTATTCCTGAATATGTACAGAACGACCCTACGCTTGTATATACACGACCCAAAGAAGCCAATACCACTTACCCTTTTTATGCACATACCAATTCGTGGTTTCTACACATTAAAATTCTTTAACCCAGAAAAGCAAAGGAAGAAAACGTCTACTACTCATCCCAACCCCTTACCTCACCTGGGAAATGTCGATGTCACCCGTTCGTCTAAGTCTTCGGGAGGCACCGCTGCCGCCTTTGCCGGCACGGGAGGCGGAGGAGGCGATTGGCTCGGCAAAGTGCGCCGGTCATCTGCGATTCTGCTACCACTGTACGGCGCATACGGCCGTCTCTGTTGCGACACGTCTAGCTTCTCTGGCTTACCGGTCACGAAGCTGAAGTCGCTCACTACGGACGCGGCGGGGTTTGGCAGTGATGACCGAGTGTCTTTCACAGGTAGACGCTGTGGCTGTGTCATCTGCTGCATCCATTTCGGCTCGAAGAAACTCCGTCTAGGCAACTCAGCATTCGTGCTGTTGGCGGCGACATTGCTGTTCCTACGCGGCAGGTAGAGCGAGTCCAGTCTCGAGAGACCGCCGGTGTCATTGCGGTGTTGATCATCGGCCGGGATTTCATCGTTGTTGTTTTTGAACCCGAAGTTGAGCCCAGATAAACCCTGATCGTGAGCCTTCTCCTGCGCTCCTGTTGTTGGAACTACTGGCTGCGTTTCGCTGCCGCTGCCGCCGGCTGGGCGTCGTAGAAAGTGCTCCGAGGAACCCCTCGGCGGCTGGCGTGGCAGAAGAGTTCTTGGCGCTCCTGGTCCCGGCGCGATGTGACAGGGGCGGCGTCGCTCAGCTGCGCGATGGTATCGCTTGCCTTTGCGGATTTGTAAGCGTACGGGCTGTGCTGATGTCTCTGCTGCCTCCGCGAGCTTTCAGTGCTGGCGCTGGCCGAGGTCATTCGGCCGGTGAAGCTGGAGTCCGCGGGTCGCAAGACGTAGGGAGAAGGAGAAGGGGAGGTAGTGGCCTCAGCCGCCGTTGGTGCCGTTAGAGCGGGCTTTTTTATCTGCCGCTGCTGTAGACTGTTGCGGTGAGTACGACGGCGGTGATTATGTCTCTCCTCTTCTTCCTTCTGTGGGTAGTGTTCATGCCTCCGAGAGTCTCGATGCCCCGTCGAAGCTCGGTGCTGCCTCGAGTCCCGATGCTCCCTCGAGTCTTGGGTCTCCCTTCTCTCTCGGTGATGCTTATAGTATGGATAATAGTCCCTCTCAGGGTCTGGAGGGATAAGTCTTGCCCGAGCCTTCTGATCCTCTTTGAAGTCATGCATGACCACCGAGATGCGGTTCTTAAATTCGGCGCCCGCCTCCATGATCCGGGCCGGAGACAAGCTTCGCGAGCTCGCTCGGGATCCCCGCCAGGACGCATCGGTGGTCTTCACATCTCGTGAATACTGCCGGCTATGACGAGAACGATGATCATGATCGTTGCTGTTATCATATACTTCGCCATCCATAAAGTTGGATTTGTTTAGTATACCCAGGGGTTCCAGTTCGCTTTTCGACAGCGTCTCGGTGCGATAGACACCTACGACATTGAATGACGAGGCGGGCTCCTGCGAGGGAGAGTTGACGGTCGTCGTGGCCCGTGACGACCGCCAAGTCTTCCTTGAATTGGTGCTTGGTACGTCGTACACGGGACTCTCGGGCACCGCGGACTTCGGGGTAGGAATAGAATACATCTCAAAATCGACACTATCGACTCGGAGAATCTCCTTCTGCTTCTGCTTCTGACGGCGCCGGTGCTCGCGCTCGCGTTCGCGTTCTCGCTCCTGTTCTCGTTCTTTCTCTTGTTCCTGTTCCATCTTACGCTGATAGTCTGCGGCGGCAGTGAGATCCCGATACAGATCATGTGCCCGCGAGCTACCCACGCCGCTGTTGGAGAGCTGGCTTGTCCTCTTACTGGTACTGTAATAGGGATTTGTGTCATATCGCGGGTTGTGGGCGTAAGTGGCATTGCTGTAGCCACTATAGGTACTCTTAACATCCTCGGCATCGTATTTGTTATTCGTGGCGCCCGAGACGGACTTGGGTCCGTTCAAAACACTGCGGTTCTTGCGCCCCCGCGGCCTTGATGTGGGCGTGTTAGGCTCCTGCTCCAAAAAACTGGGAAGGTTCTTCATGGTCGCCGTCGACGACCGTCTGCCGTTCCTGCTGTCGTGGTGACGGCTGCTATGCGAGGACGAGGATCGCTTGTTGTCACCGGCGACCATCGGCACGCCCTTCAGAGCATCTACAGCCCATTCAGCGACTTCATCGAAAGGGTTCGGCGCTCTTGGCGGGTATGCCCGGCTCTGGCGTCGCGAATCGTCGCGGCGGCTGCTGCCACCCAGATAGTGTCCGGTCTCGCTCTTGGCCTTGGGAGAAGACGAATATGGGGTGTTTCCATGGGTGGGGCGCAGGACGCCGCCGGTAAGCTGACGGCCTCTCCTGTCGTGGTAGCCACGACCGTTGACCACGGCAGAGGAGTCGCCGTCACCACACAAAGCCTGCTCTGTGCGCCGACGCTCTGAAAACCGGTCTTGCTCTGGGGGCGGCGACGGCAGTGAGGGAGAGTAACGAGCAGAAGAGATAGATCCAGAGATGGACCCCGAGAGCAGGGATGCGCGATCCCGGGTGTAGGAGCCATCGCTCCCCACACTGTCGCGGCGGGCCCGGGGTTTTCGGCTGCTAGTGCTGCTGCAGTCTTTTGCATAAGGAGTAGTAGGGCCAGTGCTAACGGTGGCAGTGCTGAGGCGACCGCGGCTGCCGACGAAGTCGCCATGGCTGGACGAGGAGACAGTGCTTCGTCGGCGCTCGCGCCTCCTGGCAGTGAGCTCCTCGGCGTCTGGGCGAGTGGCCACGACGGCGACGATGCTGTCGTTGCTGGCCTTGCCACGCAGCTCCCTTTCGAGCGCCGTCAGGGGGTGGTAGTGCGCTCAGTCGGGCTCTCTTGGAGCCTCGACGACGACGACGACGACATCTGGTCGACCCGGGCATAGGGGCCGAGCGCGGCCACGCGGGCCAGCGATTGCCCATTCCTGGTACTATTCAAGGATACCATAGCCGCCAAGAATGGTTTACTTATTTCCTAGAGAGGAAGATGCCTGTTACTTGGGCTTACTAGTTACTTGGTCTTATTTATAGTGCTGGACCAGCAGTAACTATCTTTGTGGAGAGAAGCAAGGGTATAAAAGTAGTTGGGTTGGAGATTGGAATTTTTAAGAGAGAGAGTGTTGGTCGCTCAGATGGACGAAGGAGCAACCTGGAATGCAAAGAAAGGCTGGTTTCGTAGACGCAAGACTGGGGTAAATTTGGTTTGCTTAATATACATTCTTCCTCAAGGGGTCACAGAGGCCTTTCTTATATCATGACAGGGGGGTGAGGGACTGGACAAAGACATCAATGAGCTCGTTATTATACCAAGTCTATGATTGGCCTCGTCCGAGGCCACACAATACCCATTGTGCTGCGTTGGCTTTGTCTAACCGGACTGTCGAGCTTCGTCTTTGTCACTACGAGCGAACAACGACTCGACGGCGTCAATCCTCAATGGTCTCTTACCTCGATAACCTCGGAATTTGGCATTGGCACCTGAAAAGCTGAGCGCATGCCGTAGTACATCATCTCACATGTGCCGAGGACACTAATCTTCGCAGTCTATATGTGTTGCTCTCGTTGGTATTCGTGTCTATGATACATGCATGTAAAAGCTATCGCTCCCATCATTGCCAAATGTCGGCAATGGACTTCAAGCCCCACGACGATTGATGGGAGCGTCTGATCATAATAAGATAACTTCCTTTTCACCTTTCGCCTGTTGCTATGCAATGCGATGAATGCTATGCCGTGTGGCCATGAGAACGTCATGAGGACTATTGCCTTTGCCACATTGTTCTCTCCTTGTAAATGCAAATCTTTTCCCATCTCGTCAAGCTGCGTGACTTGGTAAATGGAAGGGTATCAAGAGCAAACATGACCCTACGGATCTCCAAATCGCGACTACGTATCCTTCCGCAAGTGCCAAAACATTAGGCCAAATAACGATACGAAGCAAGTCCAGTGGCAGCAGCCTCGAATCGTTCGAGGTACTCTCTGTCAATCAGGTCGGCGACGCGGTTCTTGATCAAAGAAATCTCGGGCTTGAACTTGTGGTGGATTTGCTTCGTCACCTCAACAACGAGGGTCTGGTGATCGGTCTCCTTGCGTTGCCTGCGGAGTGGGAGATATAGTCAGCGGGTGCGGACAATCAGGGTTGATGAGAGAGAGGGTTACTTACTTCATGATACGAACCACGGCTGCATCGATGACGTACTTGCGAATTTCCAACATCTTCTGGTCGGTTTCCTTTCGCTCCTCGTCATTTTCCACTTGGTTCGCGACGTTGACCGTGGCGAGCTTGACCTTGAAGGTCGGCGAGTGGAAAGCGTTGTTGAAGGTGAATTTGTCGCCAGGTCCAGCTTTGGATGACGGGTTGGGTTCCTTTACAAGGACGCGCTTGTTCTTCACGGCAGAGATACCTGTCAAGATGTTGATCAGGTCGGGTCGAGGGATGTTCGTTCGCTCCTGAATCTGCTCGAACGTCAAAGCCTCGCCGTCAGGCAGGTTGTTGAACAAGAGCAGCACAGCCATTCCATAGGTGGGCACTGTCAGTTCATATCTGCGATCTTTAGATAAGGGACCCGAGTCCTTGCCGGGGACCTTGGGGAAGAGGCTACGAATCTCTGCGGTGCCTGCGCTGGAGATCCAGGTAAGCTTGCGGCCCGTACGGTTCTGACTGTAGAAACTGAAGAAGCTCTCCTGCAAAGCTCTGATCTCAACGGGGAAGTTGATGCTGGGACCAGCCTGTTCTGCACCGGCAAACTTGCCCACGACATCTCTTGGCCAGTTATTGCCTCCCAGGACATTGATACCGAGGCCAATCTGGTCCTTGCTAGTCGCACCCAGACCACGTACGTGCTTAGCGTACGCCTCGGTCATGTCCTTGGACAAGTTGATGTCTCTGAACATCCCTTCGAACTTGTGTGTGAAAGAGTTACCCAGCTCGCGCTTCATGCGAGAAATCATATCCGTCTCCACCTCGAGATCACTAGACTTCTGGTGTAAAAGACGACGAGCGAGGTGCTTCTGGTAGTACGTCTCAAAAGCAGACTTGTCGTCGACGTAACGCAGAACGGTAATGGCCTGGTCAAGGATTGCCTCGACCTCGGCCTCCGACTTATCCCTCACGCCCGCCTTCAAGTTGTGGTCGATGTAGAGGGACAGGTATTCGGCACAGCGCTGGAATCGGTTAACAAACTCCGCAAAGCTCTTGGTCAGGGCCGTCTGGATCATGAGATCGTCGGCAAAGCAGTCTGAAAGAAGACGATCGAAACGGGCTTTGAGAGCCAAGATGTCGGCAACCCACTTCACTGCGGCAGCAGTGAGCTGGGCCGATGTGTTGTTGCGCTTGTTCTTGGGCTTGTCGCCGTCGTTGGGGCAGATCCGCCGTCTGCGATGACAGCGAAGTCCGTCTCTGCAAGGACCTTCTCGATTTCAGTCCCCAGTTCAATGACGCGTGAGGACAAGGCATTCTTCAGCGCCGTCTTCTTGGGGTCAATGCGCGAAACCAGCTGGTAGAGAAGCTTGAGATCCTCAACGCGATCGTTGTCTATCATGGCGCGAACACCGCTGCCATCCAGATTCATGAAGTCTTCGAGGTGCTTGCTGATGAGCTCTTGCTCGATAACCGTAAGTACCTTGGGCAAACTCATAAGTGAGATAGTCGTAGCGCAACGATCCGACTCTTCATCCAGACGGCGCTGCGTGTGTCGCAACCAAGTTGCAGCGTCGCCTTCTTGAAGCAGTCGATCGCATTCACCTTTGTAGAAGACGTGGCTCGACTCAATGAAGACGGGTTCGAAGACGGCGAAGTACAACTTCTCGTCCTCGTTCTCTTCGTCGGTTTTGTGCAAAGACTCGAGCATGCTGGTGCAGCTTCGCAACAAAGCCTTGTCGATGACGTCTCCCTCTCGCTCCATGTTGATTTGGTCAAGGATAGTAGCGTTGAAGATATCAAACACAATGCATTCGGTTCCATCAATAGAAGCGCGGAGAATATGGTCGCGAAACAGGCCAATAGTAGCGGCGAAGATGGTGGGGCGATTCTGGCCCTGTGTGAAACCTCGGTCTAGATACATGAGGATGTCGGCTGTCATGTTCATGGAGGTATTGTGTTCCTCCCAAGCCTCGCGGATTCCCTTGAGAAATCTTTCACCCATGGATCGGCGCTCAACAACGCTGGATCCGGGCACATCGCTGAGAGTCATGGCCACCAGGTTGCGGGAGATGAGCTCAAAAATCCGAGGGCAGACCTTTTCGGTGAACCATCTCTCCTCAAACTGCTTGACGTTCTCATAGAGACGGTCACCAGCCTTCTTGAGTACGATCTTGTACGCGTAGCGGTACAACTGCTCAAACGAGAGACCGCTTGCATTCTTCTCGTGAATGTCTCGCAAGGCGGACTCAAGGTGCTGCCAGTTGAACTGGAACTCATCGGCATTGGGAGTGACGATGGGCTGTGGGTTGAAGAAGTAATTAGCTATGGGCACTGCCGGAGCCGGTCTGAACGGGAGTGCCAATGACATGATGGCAGCGGTGGATGGGAATATGTGTGAGTGGGTATGGATGGCGATAGAGTATGAGTATGATGATGCAGTATGGGTGTGGTGAGAGAGTATGGTGCCAGACTGTGAGTCTGGAGCCAGAGTATGGGTCTGGAGGGTGGTGTTCCAGACTGGATGAAAGGATGTGTGATGATGGTTGAAAGAAAAAGAAAGATCGTGGGATCTAGTGCAGGAAGGTGCTTGGTATTTATATGTTTCGAGAGAAGCTGTCCTGGCCCTCGTGACAATGGGATAGTTGACGATAATGGAACAGGTAACTCAATAAGAGGAAGAATAGGCAACGCAACAATGCAAACGGGCAACGCAGTCACCGTGCTGTCACGATGGAGAACTGGTTTTGACTGGGGACTGTGTGAATGGGCAGGGAAAGTAACGTGGGGTAACTGGTTGGCGATGGGAATGTGAGGCACAACTGTAGGAAGGAGGCGACGGCAAGGTGGGACCCGCAAATATTAAGGGCGACGGCAAGGTGAAAAACGAGTGAGGGAAGGAGGCGACGGTGAGGTGGGACCCGCATAATACAATGCTAGGACAAGGAAGGGGGCGACGGCAAGGCTTGTGAGGCACGAGTATGCAACAACAGGATAGAGCGAGTATACGATAGGGGCACCACCGAGTATACGATAGGGGTACCGAGTATAAAATAGGGGGCCTGGTATCAAGGAGTGAACAGAAGGTATACTTACTCTTCGAGGTGGTCGGATCCTGTTTCCACCGCGCAGGGCGGAGCCTCCCCGGCCTGTGATCATTGTTGCGGATTCCGTTCGTTAACGCAGTCTATAACAACAGACCCAGGCGCATAGTACAGCTGCGGGCGTAGCAGATTATGGGGGTGAAGAGTAAGAATGCAGTAGGAGAAGCCTCCCCGGCATTGTTGAGCGATGGACAATGACGGAGTTAAGAACGGCTGCCCAAGAAGCGTGTTGGTGACAGTCGGGTGGAGGCAGGACAACCAACTGGACCGGCCTGGAGCCTCGACAATGGCGACAATTGAGTTTGGGTTTGCGTTCGCAGGCGGCAACTGGTCGTCAAGAAATGGACTGTCCGACTGCCTGTAGCTGCTGCTCTTGGAAGTCGGGGCTGATCACACAGCTGTTTGTTGTTGTTACGGATTTATGAGTTATGATTCATGGCAAGAGAAAAGAAAGGCTGCCACTCAGGCCGTCTTCAGAAGCTCGAACTGGGCTGGCGTGCCTCAGTGGTGCTGCTGTGATTGGCACATTCCAGATCCCGCGCCCGCAACCAGGAACGTTGATTAATCATTCATTCATTGGATTGGATTGGGGAAAGATGGCCCCTCCAATTGCCATACTAATAGGTCTTCACCCCACCATCCGGATTAGCGATCTGCCGAGTGCCGATCCGCTCCCAAACCTCCCAAACCTCCCAAACCCCCCAAAGCCCCCCCAATCGCCAGACGTCATTCGGCCATCTGCCATCCTTGCATGTGCCCAAGCTCCAAAAACGCCAAGAGCGTTGAATCGAGGCTCTCCTCAACTGTAAAATCTTTATCGGGGCCATTCTTGAATGCTTATCACTCGTCCATTGCCTTCCAGCAACCCTGACGCACACTTCATTCACAAGCCTGGCCCGGCCTCTTTGAGTTTTGGTACATGCATAATCGCCTGCGCTGGTAGACAACAAATCCTTTCATGTGGCTGCCATGGCCTCCAAACTCCGTCTCAATGCTCTGCAGGCATTAGTCCGCTCTGTCAGGGCCTCTGCAATCTCGCCTATGCCTTTGCGACCACATCTGCGCCCCTATCCGAGCCTACCACGAACTCTGCAACCCACCCAGTTCTCCCGGAGATATGCGCATACCATCCCTAAGCCATCTAGACCAGCGGCCCCCGCAGCCTCTTCAGAATCGGAAGCCATCAAGCAGCGAAAGCTGCAGGAGCCCCATTATGAGTTGACCTTCACCTGCGTGCCATGTGGCGAGAGGTCAACCCATACCGTCTCCAAGCAGGGATACCACAAGGGCTCCGTCCTGATCACCTGCCCGTCCTGCCGCAACCGCCACGTCATAAGCGACCACCTGAACATCTTCGGCAATCGCCAGATCACGGTTGAGGATCTCATGCGGGAGCGTGGTCAACTGGTCAAGCGCGGCACCCTGGGCGAAGATGGCGATATCGAGTTCTGGGAGGATGGAACTGTGACAGAGAGAAACAAGGAGGCGGAAAGCGAGTTCGAAACAGCCTCGACGCCAGGAGATGGTGTTCCCGCGTCTCAGCAATCTAGCGGATCGCCAGTCGCCAACTCACCAACACGTCCTCAGATAGGCGACGCCACGTCCTCGGCTTCCGGCACCACGCCATCGAACCGACGTGAATATTCTACGTTTGGGAAGCACTACAGTCGTAACGGTATGTACCCAAAAAGCAGCCGTAACCAGAACGCGGCACTGAAATATGCGTCCAGAAACGATCGTGAATCATCGATTTCGGGGCCTAAAGCCCCAGGCACCGAACTAGGACAGTCTGGTCGTAATCCTGGCCGTGGTATATCACAGAGAGGTTCGGATGTCCCAAGCTCCAAGGACATGGCGCATACGCTCCCGAGAGGCTCTGGGTACTTGTCTAGAACACCCCTGACTTCACTGCGGCAAAACCTGAAGGCTATGGATGAGGAAGCGCCCAAGCCCCCGAGTAGCTTTGGGGGCTCGACTACAACATATGCAGCTTTACTACGGCGAAGCCTGAAGGCTCTAGTTGAGCAGGCCCCCCTTTTCCGCCCAATAAGCCCTACACCCCTAGTCGAAGCACTGAACCACCATTGTCCAATGCAGACAATTCTTGGCAGCAAGAATCCGTCCCACCAAAGAAGCTTGCGCAAAAATCACTTGCTGGCTCAGGGACGCCGAGATTGGCTAGCAAAAAGAAAACAACTGCCGAACAATTGCCGTCTAACAGTGATGAGTTTTGGAGGAAAGATTCTGCTGTGGGCACGATATATGTGCAGGACTTACAAGTTGGCGTAACGGTGCCAAAGGTGGCTAGGAAAAAGGAATCAAAGCCGAAATTCCAAATACGTAAATTCAAGTCACGGACGGTAATAGCAGAAGCAGAACGAAAACTATATGGGCAACCCGAAGCAAGGGTAGTGAGGCAACAAGAGATAGGGGTGCTAGAGGCTGCGGCAAGGAAAGAAAAGGAAAGGAAATTGCGGAGAGCAGAGAAAGGCCCAGGGCGATTCACGTTACGCAAATACAGCGCGATGAGTGAAATTCCAGGCTATATCGTCCGGCGCTTTGAGGAACAGTCAAACGACAGCGACCAGGGCCACGACATGGAGGACGGCAACGTTCAATCCAAGCCGGACGACGAGGCTTGCTCCATGTCGCATGGCGAAGTCCTCCCAAACCACAAAGAAGAGACTAAGGCCCTCCCAGAACACAAGGAGGAGACTAAGGAAGTCTCTTCACCGCTGCGTGTCCAGCTCAAAGCCGTTTCCAGTCCGCCTCCAGTGAAGCCACGCAGACGAGAGACCACCAGCTTCGTATATGCATGGCCCTCGAGTGGAGAAGAGCCTTTGCGTGTAGCTATTATTCGGCCTCGAAAGAAGTAGACAAAGTGTTTGCTTTCGGGATTGCTTAAAGTGGAAGATGAACCAAAAGCGCAGCTACTATTGTGGCTCGGCGTAGCCCCGAGAACGGAACTATCTTGTGGTATACCAACCAGGATTTACGATCACGATGAAGTTATTGTACGCTATGTAACATTACGTATAGATAGAGCTCACACTCTCAGAGCGTAGGCAGAGAGGCAGGATATACCCCAATCAAGCAAGAGTCATCAAAACCGTCTTCTTGCGCTGTCATCAGAAGTCCAGCATGATGCTTGTTATTTGCCGCCAAAATCAACACGGCAGGGCACGTGTTAAGATAAGAATAGAAGACGTGTTTTGAACACAATAATGAAATGTATATTTTATGGTAAGCTGTAGATGCCGCTCTCAGGGTATTTATTATATTTAGTTTTCCGCAATGGAAAATGCCCTCTTTCTCCAAACGCAAGTCTCCCCAACTAATACTTGGCGCCTTGTCTGCGGGCCCTCAGGTCGCCCTTCTTTTCCTTCCGCCGCTTGACCTTCTTCTCTAGCCGGCCCTGCTTCCACTTCCCGTATCGCTCGGGCGCCGCCACCGCCTCGATCTTGCGCTTGCGGGCCCGTCCCTCTCTGCGCCTCCTGGCCGCCTCCCGGACCGCGTACAGCTCCGTAGTGTAGGCCTCGGTGCCCATCTTCTTCTGCAGTATGTCCATGCTCTCCTCGGCCTTGACGCGCAAGGCGTCGTATTTTGGCTGGAAGGTCTCCTCCACCGACGATGGCACCGTGATGTTGGGGTCGGTAAGATGGTGTAAGGGAGTGAGGAGCATGTTCAGCGACGGCTGGACGGTAGCGGGCTTGAGGGTGCTGACAAACAGGTGCAGCAAATCCATAGCAGCCACCTTGGGCACCAGAGCGGCTGTACGAGGTGGTGCCTCGGCGATGAGAATATCGGACAGGAAGTTGAACAGGGTGTGCAGAGTAACCTTCACTTGGGACTTCTCAGGTTCATCAACTCCACCCCATTCCTCCTCCTCTTCTTCTTCCAAGTCGGAAGCATCAGGTTCTTCCTTGTTGGCGTCTGAAGTCTGGTCGGACACTGCAGGCTTCGGGTCAAGGAACTTGGCCAATCTGACCAGAGTAAGGACAACCTCGGAAGCCAGGACTTCGTCGATGGGGGTTGACTGATGCTTCATGGATATCGCATCATCTTCGACAATTGAGCCGTTTACCTTCTTAGCCATGCGCTTCTTCCATCTTGAGATTGTGCCAGGGTCCAAAAGCCCAACAGCCAGTACAGTGAGAGCTTCGACGGTGCTCTTGTCGAGCTGCAATCCGTAAGACCCAACCAAAGCGTCCTTCTTCAGATCTGAACTATCTTGCTTGTAGAAATCATCCAGATACATGTTCAGAAGCTTGATACTCGAAAGTTTCAGGGTTGGGTGTTCAGATGTCAGTGGTTTGGCAATCGCATGCCAAAGTTCCTCATGGGAGAGGACTTGGCTGGGGAACCTCTGGATCAGAACAGGGACGTTCTGTACGATAGTATTAACAAGCTCCCAGTCTGAGCCACCGGAGAAGTCGTCCAACACCTCGATCATACTCTTGATCACCAACTTTAGATCGCTCTCGTCTCGTGGCGAGGGCTCCTTTGGCGTCGAAGTAAAGACAGAAACTCTGTATAGCTAAACCAAACACCGAGAGCTTCTTCTGGTCACCCTCTTGTTCAAGCCATCCTCGAGGAAGTGCGAGGAATTTGGATGTTCGCTCTTTGTCGGCTTTGCGGAAAATTTCCTTGATCAGCTCGCCTGCTGCGAGGCGGCATTTCTCACTGTCGTCGTTGGCAAGCCTCAGAACAAGGGGGATGAAAGTGTTCGTCGCAACCTCCTGCACAAAGTCATCGGCAGACTTCATGAGGAGTAGATGGATGATTTCCATGACCGAAAGACGTCCGCCCTCGCGCTCATACTCCAAGTTGGCAACAATAAACTTGAGTTGCTTAGCCCATCGATTCTTCTTCTGCGGGTAGTCGCGCAAGAACTGGAAGAATGCACCTCGGGCTAGATCGCGGGTATCCTTGTCGTCGTTGGTGATCATGACTACGCCGACATAGTCCATGGTATCGTAGACTGATGCGGACTCGATTTTGCGGTCCAAGACAGAACGAAGGAAGTTGAAGGTGACATGTCGATATAGCGGTTCAGTCAAGTCGTCCTTGAGCTTGCCAAGAAGCATGTCAATTCCAACGTCATTGATTTTGGCGTCCCTCCGATCCCTCAATATAACAGAAATGAGTTTCAACGCAGTTTGGGCGAGATCAGACGTTGTAGATGTCGACATGCCCATACTCTTCACGGCATCCTTGGTGGCGATCTTGTAGAGTTTTGACATCTCATCGGTTTTGAAGGGGACCTTAACAAGGACCTGAAGAAGCTTGTATGCCGCGATTTTCACCTCTTCTTCGCCTTCAACCACCGCATCGCCGATGATTGGTATAAAACCAGAAATGTTACCAGCGTTTCGAAGAGAGTCATGCTTCCTGAAGACGGATCGCAAAACATCCAGTGCAAATCGAACAAGTTTATAAGTGTGCTTGCTCGTCCCACCGCGCTCGCCACTCTTCTTGGCGCCTTTTTGTACCAGGTATCGTCGAAGCTTGTAATCCAGTTTGACCTCGGCTTTGGGTTTTCGGCTATCGTAAACGCCTTGGACAACCTCATAACAGAAGACAAGTGTCTCTCGACTTTCTGCCGCTGAATTGCTAAGCAATCCATTGGCGATGCGAGTTAATAGTTCATCGATCTTACGAACCATCTTCAGGTCGAGCTTCTCGAGAAGGAGAGCTTGCAAAGGTCGGATGAGTTCAACCAGGTGGTCGACGGAGGCTGTCCGTGCAATGAGCTCCATCGAATCCTGACTCTTGCTACTTTTGACCTCCTTTGTTTTGCTCGTATACTCCTCTGCATCCTTCTCCTGTCCGGTAATACCGAAAATGTCATCCATGATGATAGTGACAATCTTGTCTAAACAATAATCCAGATCACCTGGTTGGAATTGTGGGATCACATGGACAAGAATGGTGTGCATCGTGTATGAGAGAACATGGAGTTGGTAGCCTTTGGTCAAGGCACCTCGCAGCTCATCCAAAATGAAACCAAAGCAGGGAGCTCCCAGAAGCAAGGCCATTTTAGCCAGCGTATCTCGCGCCATTTCACGAGCATCCCACGCTTTGCTTCGCAGGATCTGGGAGATGTCTGACAAGACGCCAGGTAGCTTCTGGTCAAGCATCTCTGTCGGAAGCAGCTTGAGCAACTTCACAATGATAATACCAACAGGTACTCGCGAGCTGACCATTGTTTCATCCTTTTCGCGGATGAAATCCAAAAGAGACGGAAGGATGTTCGACGCTATGTCCTCGTTGAACTTTTCCGGCGCAGGCATCGTCAAGGCTAGCCTGTGCTTCTTGACCTGTTGGCCTTCCGTTGAACCACCATCTACATCCATCGAGTCAGAATTGCGCTCGGAGGCTGCAGTAGCAAGACTGTCGACGATCTTTCCCAAAAGTCGAACGAGCTGCTTCTGTGAGTCTGGCTTGGATTCGATATATCCGCTGTAGCGCTTCAGAATGGCGCGGAATTGCGGCCATTCCAACGAGATTGCCAAGTCGGCGATTGTGGTGGTCGCTTGTGCGCCAACTCCATGATCATCAGTTCCATCCTCCCGATCGAGGATGAAGTGTTCAAGTAGCGGGACAAAGAAATGCGCAAGATTGCGGCTACTCAGTTCAGAGTGGAAATTGACCTTTGATAACAATTGCAGAGCTCGCATTTGTCGGGAAGTCGCTGGGCTGAGGATGTGACTGAAGAAACTAGGGTCTGAGTCCTGCTCGTCGGGAGGAGGATCTAAGCCGACAAGATCGCAGACAGGTGCCCAGGAAGGTAGATGTGATACGAAGTAGCCAAGGACGCGGATAACCTCGCGTCTCACTGTCTCCGAGGACTCTCGAGCCCCCGAATAGATGGCCGGTAGGACAATATCGCTGAGCATACTGTCGTAAATGGCCCTTTCGGTGCCAGTGGACACCTTAACAGCATCCACAAACCGGCAGAGGGCGTCAGCAGAGTTCATTGACAATATACCATACTCTTCATCATGCTTGATATAGAAGAGCAGGTTGTGAAGCAGAGGCTGCCATTGTCGGGGATCGAAGGCAGGCTGCCGTGGTTTGGAAAGGTTGTTGAATGCAGCCAGCCTAGTGTTGTAATCTGGTTCGTCGATTCTTCCATCCTTGAAGGCATTAAGATCGAAGCATAGCGCAGCTACTTCAACTATCGTAGCATCTTCTTGGGCGAAAACGGCCAGAACCTTGGAAAGTGATAGTCGGTTAGGTCTGTCCTTGAAGAACCCGAACAAAGATGAGATCGTAGTGTAGATGCGCTGTCGAAGCTCTGTATTCGTCCGAAGACCCTCGAGTTGAAGGAAGGTTTGAAGGATGGTGAGAATGCTTCCTTTGACCTTCGGGTTTACTCGGCGGGAAGGCTGGTTGAGGAGGAATACCGAAATCTCGATGAGTCCAGGGGCATGTTCTGAATGCTGGACAATTGGAGAGAGTTCGACAATGGTATCAATGCAGGCCACCAACAAGTCCTTCCCAATTTGGATCTCAGCATCGATGTCAAGGTCCTTGCCCGTAGCTTGGTTTGTTCTCAGAACACCCCCAATCTTGCCTAAGATGAGCTCCAGGTTGGTGTCGATCAAGTCCTCCTTGATAACCTCATTGAACTCGGACTCTGCTGCAGAAGCCTGCGAGAGCTTGACTAGATTCCGTACTATGCTCAACGTGAACACTCGCACTTCATCTTTCGCCTTCTTGTTTGCCAAGCAATCCATGAGTTTGGGGATGATTCGTTGGTCAACGCCCAGGAACAGTGCATTCCTTGGCATCATTGACAGGGTCGACAGGAACTGGAAAGTGCCGGAGATACCCTGGGTGTTCTCAATTGCGAAATTGTCGAGTCGTGGACTAACAACTTCCTTGATGAGGATATCTTTGTAGGGGTCCCAATTGAAAGCAGGCGCATTGCGTAAGAGTGAGATGACACACTTCAATGAAATAGTGCGTACATCGCGAAGGAGAGAGGTGTCATTATCTGATTCTTCATCCTCAGCATCCTCGGCAGTTTCTTCTTCGTCGTCCTCCGTCTCGTCCTCTTTCTGGATATCTGGTTGATCTTCTCCGGCTTTCTCGGCGGCTTGTCCCAGTTTTCGACAAGAGGTTACGAGGCAATAAAGGACAGCGTTCAGAAGTGTATCCGTATACTTCTCGACACTGACCCCAAGCTCGTTGATAATGATAGTTACCATGTTCAGGAAACCAACTTGCTTGCGCGCAGTCACCAGCTTGTGCGAACTTGCGGGATCCTGACTGAGAATATCTTCGCGTAGGCCAGTGCTATCGAGAACGACCTTTCCACGAAGGTCACCAAGAGCAATCTGAAGAAAGTCGCCGATATCATCGACAGAAAGATTTCTCAGCACTGCGAGTCGTGTCGCCTGCAAACCACCTCGGCCGCTTGCGACACCTTTCTTGGAAATAGTCCTACCGTACAAGAGCCTAAGCAAAACAGGCATTACCTCAACACGGTGCTCAGGCTGCACCTTGTTGTCACCTTGGAACAGGACTGTAAGTTCGTTCTTGAATCTTGCTTCGTCCAGAAGGTATTCTAAGTTTTCCTGGTAAGGCTTGACACCTTCTTGTTTCCATGCGAGTATAGCTTTGAGCGAAGACTTTTGGATATCAATGTCGCCGTTCGCAAGCAGATGGAGAAGCGACTCGTAGACCTTCTGCTGCTGAAAGAGGACCCTAGGGTTGATGAATTGCGAGAAGACGGCAAGAAGAGCTTTTCGGTCAACCAAGGACCAGGACTTCCAAGTACCTTGATCTGCGTCCGCATCCAGTGTATCTCGATCCTCTTCATTCGAACTCCATGACAGGAAAATCGGCACAATGATCTTGGACCGCTTTTCAATCAAAGATGGCACAGCTGACATGACTTTGAGGGCTTGCGAACGAGAATTCTTCGGCACAATTGGCACAAGTTGCTGGTTCTCCTCCACCATGTGCACAAATTGTTGGTTTTCCTCAAAGGTCTCGAGTAACATGTCTGCTGGGTTTGTTATCACTCGGTCTTGAGTCTTGGCGTTTCGTAACAGTCGCTCAAGGTTAAGACACTCAAAGTCAGTCAGCCCCTTTTTGAAAGGGCGGGCAGCTTCGCCCTTACCAGCATCGCCAGCGAGTTCGTCTTGCAGGGCTGATCTCCCCTTCACCCATCTGAATGCGCGATCGCAGATCGCTTCCTCCCCAGCGGTTGTTTGGCTGACGTGCTTCAATGCTTCAAGAACCGACTCCCAAACCGGGGATACCTTCACTGTCATCATACCGAACAGGAACGACGGTATAGCTTGACGGAGCCAAGATCCCTGATCCAGCTTAGAGTAGATGGTGCCCAATTTGCGAAGATGTGCCGAGATTGTGCGAATGTTTTCTAGGTCTAGTGGCATCTGTTGAACCTGCAGCATATTCGCAAGAGCATCCAATTGATCCGGGGCAATATCGAGTTTCACCAGTAACCTCAAAGAAGCGGTTCGCAGAGGGGCCGAGTCCAAAGAAAGGTTGCTGACAAGACTACTCAGCAAGGGGTCATCTTTTTTCTCGGGGCTAGCACTCCCACTGCTTTGAGAATCCTGTCCATCGGTATCTTGAACTTGGTCTTCATACGTGTGCATAGCCTCTAGAAACCCAGCGAGAGTACAGTATCGGGGCGCGGCAGCTCGGAGGAGGGGACGCAATGACTTTTCCAATGGCGCAGCGGCCGCTTTGCTCATGCGCAGATAGGCGTGGAAGCCCTGGCTAACGATGAAACGAGCTTCGTCGGTTGGAGGGGTTTGTGATGGCCGCAGCGCAAGCTTCAGTTTTCTCAGCAGCACTTCACGGATTGGCCCGATGGTTGATGGATGTATGGTACAGCATTCGAGCAACTGTAGCAGCGCCGAATACTTCGGGAGGCATTTGTTTCGCCATGTCTTAGGATCCTTGTCGTAGGCACTCGATGCCCCTTCTTCAGGGAATGTAGAAATCTCCAGTCGCTCGAATTTTCTCACGATGTGCGATTGCCACGACTGCGGCAGGGTAAAGGTTTCTGGCTCCCTAGTTGAAGGTAGGGCTCTCTGGTTCACCATACGGGGAATCAGAACACAGAGCATGTCCTCGTTGGAGTCTTCCGACCAGTGGGACACAACAAATCTGTCGAATGCGGTCAGTCTATATCCACCAGATTTGATGAAAACTACTCACTTCTGAAACTCTTTCAAGAAAAGACTTCGGAATCGCGGCGCGTCAAGGTCTGACAAGTAAGAACAGAACGGAATGAACCATTTCATAAGGGGTTCTCTTGTCAGTATTTTCACAATATGAGCCATGTGAGGGATGATGGCATCCATGGAGGATCCATTCCAGATCATAGCTGTGTTCACCAAGATGTGACGCCAGATCGCAATGGGATCGGTCTGGTCCAGTAACAAAGGCTCACTACAGACGCCTTGGAGTGACTTCTGCAGACAGTCTAGCAGTGCGCTCCAGTTGTTGATCCTGTTTCCTCTCCGAACCCCAGCCACGGTTCCTAGAACTCTGACATAAAGGATGTTCTGTAGCGGGCTTTTGTTTTCGGCCTCATCTCTGGTTTTCTGCTCGTAAATAGCATCTGCGATCAAGCTGAAGCTTTCGGCCGTGGTATGGTGAATGATGCTGACAGTAATTCCACAGACAAGACCTGCCCAAGTAGGCATCAAATCATCTGTGGATATCATGTCCTCTGCGGGTACGGAGGCAAGGAGCGCCTGGAACGTGGTTGGCCCTGTCGTATGAACATTGTTTCCTTGGCCTTTGATAGCCTCGGCAAACATGGTCATCAGACCGTGGTAAAATAGGCCGTATTGCCGATCTCCCCGAATAGAGGCCAGGTCCTTTCGCGCGTGTTCTATGATGATTGGGAGAGACTTCTCGCGATACGACGGGGAGGCAGCCTTCTTAATCAAGAAGCTCATAGCCTCGGCGGCAAACCGGGCGATGTGAGGAGGATTTCGTGCCTTTCCCAGCAACGGTGCTATGACATCGAACGTCGGGCGGAGGTCCGCTACTAACAGCCTTGACAAGTATTTGAACAAGAAAGCCAGGGAGGCAAAGGTCCATTCGATTACATCTGCATCCTGGCGGCTACCAGCAATATTGGCTATGAGGACGAGGGCTCTGGCGTAGTGCTTCTCGAAGCGGGTGCCCAGGTCGTGGGCGAAGGCGGTCAGCAAGTCGAGTAGTGACTCGAGGGACTCCTTCTCTTGAACTGATATGTATTTTTCTAACAAGTCCATAATCTTGTCCTCGTAATGCAAGATCTGGGGCAAACTCTCGCAAAACAGGCGGACTTCCCTCCTGAAGGAGGTGAAACCCTTGGAAATATCCAGGTCGGCCCATTTCTCGAGGCCATTCCGGAAATAGGAAGTGGTAACGTCTAGGTCTTCGGCGTCGAGATCGTGGCGGCGAACTTTGCGAAGGGGGTCGAGGGAGTGAAGTTTCGCGATTTTAGTAGTGAAGGACTCCCACCGATGGTTTTTCTGGTGAGCAGTGCCATACTTGCCCTTTCGGGACTTGATTATACGTCCCGACAGCGTTGGGGCCATCGCTGCGATTCGGGAACACACCGGGAGAGTCGGTCGGTGGTAGTTGAGATGTGATCTCGTCTTGTTGTTGAAAGGGCGAGTCGAGATTCCCCACCAAGCAATTGTCGCGAGCACCTGCAGAGAGACAGTCTCTACTCAAAGAAGTTGGAACTTTTTTTTGACGGGCCCCGTTATCGATAAGCTTATCTGACATTTAATGCATTTAATGCCGGATGCTGGACTTCAACAGCAGCTGCAACCCCACATCACATCACATCCTGGCGCTAACTGGGTGGGTTCGGAAGCTGCAGGCATTGGCGGCAGCTCTTCCAAACTTCAGTTCAGTCAGTTGATTGGGTGAATTGAAATCAATAACACCACCACCAGCGAGCCTTCTCACAGCCTTCATCGTCACTGAGCTAGCTGGCACTGGGTCTCGAGCACCACTGTCTCTTCCCCAACTTTACTTCCCTTTTTCCGGGAAAGTAGTCCCCAACGTCGTCACCATGGCTTCCAAAGTGTAAGCCTTCGCTTCCAATTGCCCACGGACAACAGCCTTCTAGCGAGATGCTAACTAGCAAACAGCATCGTACTTGGCAGCCTTAACGGCAAGCTCGAGGCGGCCTTCCAGAAGCTTGCGACACTTCACTCCAAGAACAGTTTCGCTTTCGCCATCATCACCGGAAACCTCTTCGGCGCCGAGCAGGATGACGGCTTAATCACGCGACTCCTCGATGGCCAGGTCGCCGTTCCTCTTACCACCTACTTCACAGTTGGCACGCATGCGCTACCTCCTCGGATCGCCGAGCGCATTGAGAAGAACGAGGAGGTAAGTAATTTGCTAACCCACATGCCATGCCGATAGCAACAACGGAAAGCTGACATACTTGCGACGCTAAGATATGCGAAAATCTTCACTTCCTCGGCAAGCGCAGCATCATCACAACCTCTGACGGCATCCGCATCGTTACGCTGGGTGGCATTCTTGACAGAGAGATTATGGGTGGCACGTCTAAGGAGCAGCACCTCCCGTTCCACACTGTCGGCGACGCTACCGCCCTGCGAGGCGCGAACAAGACCGACATCCTGTTAACCTCGACATGGTCCTCGAACGTCTGGGCCAACTCCAAGATCCCGTTAGACCCGGCCAACAGGGATGCGGTTGCCAGCTCTTCTGAAGTTGCCGAGCTGTGCACTGCTCTCAAACCACGATACCACCTCACGTTCTCTCCTGCCGATTTCTTCTACGAACGCGAGCCCTTTTTCTATCCTACACCCGATGGGCCAAGCGACGCCAAACAGGTTACCCGCTTCATATCAATGGCACCCTACGGCAATGCGGCGAAGCAGAAGGCCCTGTATGCTTTCAGCTTGCAGGCGGGCGAAATGCCTGACACTCTTCCTCCGGGGACCACTTTGTCCCCCTTCAACCCTTCGCGGGGCGCCAAACGACCGCCGGCAAGTGGCGATGGCTATACTGGCCGATTTGCCCAGGACCACCATGACGGCCCAGCCCGTCGCCGAAGACGCCATCGCTCGCCTCCCCCGGGCCCCAGCCGATGCTTTTTCTGCCTTAGTAACGAGAATTTGGCAACGCACATGGTCTGCTCTATTGGAGAAGAAGCATACGTCACCACGGCCAAGGGACCCCTACCACCCTCGGACCATTTCTCCGACCAAGGCTTGTCATTCCCGGGTAACCAAATCATCATTCCCCTTGCCCATGAGCCTACTATGCGAGCCATTCACGCCAACAACCCCGAAGCCTTCGCTGAGATGACGCGATTTCGCGAAGCCCTTCAGGCCATGATTGCAACAAAGTCCAACTACAATCTGGGCGTCGTTACGTGGGAGATCAGTCGAGCCAACAATATCCATCATCATTGGCAACTCATGCCTGTTCCGGCCAAGCTAATCCGCGAGGGTCTGATCGAGGTCGGCTTCCAAGCCCAGGCCGAGGACTCCAAACATCCTGCTTTTGAGGAGAAGGACATAGGATCGGGCGTTGATGAGAGTGGCGACTTCCTCCGGCTGTGGCTATGGTCCGATGATAGAGACACGGGCATTGTGGGCAAGCAGCTGGTCATGCCCATTGACGACACCTTTCGCTTTGACCTCCAGCTCCCGCGTAGGGTCCTTGCCAAATTCCTGAATCTCGAGCAGAGAATCCGCTGGCAAGACGTGGGGCAGTCAGAAGCGGAGGAGACCGAGGATGCAACCCAGTTCAAGGCCGCATTTGAGAAGTGGGATTTCACCTCTTAAACAGGCGCTTCTTTTTCTTCTTTATGGCGGGAACAGTTTAACGATGATACCCTGCATTAATTGCATGACGACGGCGTTAACAGATGCGTTGATTTCTATTTCGTCTCCTTATGGTTATCAGGGGATGAATCCTATCTTTAATAGGGGCCCTTGGTTGATAGAGGCATTCCCGGGTTTGGAGATGCAGAAAGTGCCAACCACTTTTACCAAGCACATTACCGTGCTATGCTCCTAATGAGTTGCGAATCTTATCTGGGAGCAGCGGCATCAATATCATTGTATAATATGTACTTACCTACAACTAACCACTACATAGACCCACGAACGACTTATTCGCATAGAGTAAAATTAGTGAATATTTCGTGACCATGAATGATATCTGATAACAAATCATAACCCCTGAAGTACAGAAGAAAATTACTGAGCAGCACGCAAGGTTAGCCCAGTTCCTTCTTCGGCGCCGTCAACTCAGACGGCGAGGAGTTTGGCTGTTGTACCACGGTGGCGGCCACGACACTCGTCTCCACACCTCTGGACGAAGTCACCGCGGTGGTGGTGGTGATCCAGTCCGTTTCGAGGCTCTCTGCCTCCTCCCAGAACAGCTTCCGAAGCCTCCGCTGGTGCCACCAGGCCATCGCGCACACGACACCCAGAACGACGACCGCTGCGGTCCCCGTAACTGTCCACCTGTCGCCTCTCAGCGTCAGAATTACTCTTTTAGGGCATAGACGGTGTATTTCAGGGGGCGTCGTAGTCAATTCTACAATGAAGTTGACTAGCGGACCCTCCCGGGACACTGAGAAAGGAAGAGATGAATTACAAAAGTCGCTTACCATTCCTGGGCCGCGAGGATGCTGTCCTCGGTGTTGGTGCTCAGCACGACGATGGCGTCAGGGTCGGTAGGCCACAGCCATTGCGACGCTGCGATCTGTCCCACAGTCAAAGCCTTGGTCGGTGGATTATGTTACCGAACCCCAAATCGAGGGACAGATGTCACGAAAAGGAGAGGGACGAAGTTGAAGAAAAAGAAGGTAAAGGGGCCGCACTCACCCGACAAGCACAAGCCCGGTACACCCCCAACAGTTGCATCAGCGTCCCGCCCACGGCGGCAAACACGCCCACGAACCCGACGAGGGCCTGGCTCCACCAGTTGAGCGCCTTCTCGCGCGACGGGGTCTCGCTCCAGCGGGCACCGTACCGCACTTTGAGCCGCGCCTCCCAGGCCCACAGACCCACGGCGCAAGCCTGCGACGCCGCGTACATCAGGTACGTGATGGTCCGGCACGAGAGCACCTTGCGAGGCGTGTTGTACGACGTTAGGAACGCCAGGGTCGAGGGCACCAGGAGCAGGAACGCGGTGCCCCAGAACATGTTCCAGAGGTCGCCGAGGCGGAGGCGGAGGCCGTCGCGGAGCTCGTCAGGCGTGATGAATGCCAGAGTTGGTGGCGTTGACAGCCCATTGGCCACGGCGCCTTCGTCTCTTGTGTTGGTGTTGTTTGTTGTTGGCGACGTCACAGCGGTGCCAGAGGCTGTGGTAGACGCGTACTCCCTGGTATACTCCTTGATAGCTTCGTGGACCCAGCGCCTCTTGTTCAGTCCACGGTTCCAGAGTGTTACCGTCTGGAATCGTCCTTCGTACGTGTGCTCAATAAGCTCGTAGCCACGAAAATGGTGAAGTATACGTTTCACCACTGAATGATTCTGGAACCTGACCTTAATGTCGCCCCAAAACCCAGGTGCCGGCCTGGTCGGGCTAGTCGGGCCAGCACGGGAATCGCCACCATCATAGACAATGCCTTGCAGAACGCTGGAGCTGTTGGAAGCCAGCATGGCACAAGAGATCGTTGCGAGATAAGGTATGGTCATCCACCCTTCAGCGGAATCAGCGTTATAAGTGCATAATTAGGGGGCATGTGTCAAGCTGGGCAACTTACACATGCCAAAAGCCAAGGCATGGGCGCTGTCGTTATCGCCGAGACTGTTTTGGATATCTATGACCGTATAGATGAAACCTCCCACAAAGAATAGAACCGGTGCGCCAATGGTACTTCCGAAACTAGAATGCAACGTCAGAACCAACTTACCCCTTTTGTTCATCTAAGCTAGCCTCTGTAGAGATCTCCAACTTACCTTGCTTGCGAGTTCAGCAAAGCCTTCAGCTTCGTAGGTAACGATACGACCCCGACCTGTTGGCTACCCCTCTCTTTCAACTCTTCATACTCATCTATCATAACCATGATTCTATCCCAAGTATCGTCCACAAGTTGCTGCTGTCCTTGTGGCGATCCTACCGCCTCAGCCTCCACATCCCCCATCACTGCGCCACTGGTGTCGTTAAACCCAATCCCACTCGCGGCCGAGGCATAGCTCCCTTGTCTCCTCACCACGAACCCCGTCGTCGATATCCGGACATTGCCCACCACGACCGCGAGCAGCAGCTGCGCGCGCACTTTGGCGGGCACGACCGGCCTACCGGCCCCCGTCTTGCTGCGGTAACTGGGAGGCCGCAGGAACTCCAGAACCTTGCGGTCGAGCACGAACTCGCACATGGCGCTCATGAGCATGGGTCCCGCAAACGCGAAGCATATGGACAGCCAGATGGTGGTATCGAGTGTCATGAGCAACATGGCGCCGAGGAAACGGAGCCAGTAGGTGGCGAGGCCCAGGAGCTCATGCGGGCGGGCGCGGAACACGAAGTCCGGAACGGCCAACTTGCGGGCGCGCGGGATGTTGAGGCAGAACGCGAGACTGGGCAGGATGAACTGGACGAGGGGCCCGATCCATTGCGACAGTTTATTGAAGTGCGAGATCTCCCACCCAGGACACTGCGCCGTGCACCAGGTGTAGGGGACCTGGACGACGGGCGCCCCCGCGGCGTCGCCGTTCCATTCGGCGCCGCAGGGGAACTGATAGTTGTCAGTGGCGGCCTGTAGCAAGGCCGGGGTTGTGTCGGGCAGGAAAAAGGAGCTGTTTGTGAAGGTCAAGTTGTTGTTTTTCACTGTTAGAGATTCGTTCACAGCCCGCAGGCAGCAGTGAGTAAAGTTCTGGCCACCAAGTTGCAGGGCACGGGAGCTCGGAAAGTAAAACGGCAAGTTGGCCAGTTGTGGGATGAGATCCCCAACACTGAGAGAGGCCATTTCCTTGCAGTGCTCTGGGCGATGAGCGATCTCAGGCTTCTATCCAATGGAGACATCATCAAACCACTATCGGGAAGCTACTAGTAGGTCGAGTGACCGCCCTTTTATCTACTTCAATGCATCTATTGCAAGTGTTACTCTGAGTGTTGCGGGTCGTGTGTGCCCCCAAAAGAAAGCACCAATGTCTGCATGTCTTGCTTATCTGAATGTCCCTATAGGATGAAACTGGCCATCTCTGCTACTGATCGGCGATTCTCGATTTGTCGTACAAGTCTATCCGCATGTCACTTGACGACGCCACATCTGCATGTCCCAGATTCTCACTGATCCCGCCAAAGCCGCATGTACGATCATGTTCGTGTCAGAACTCGTGTGACAGCCCCATCGAACTGTTATCTTGGGAAGGAGGACTGGCGTGCAATGGAGGGCATACGGCCACCCTGAAGCAACTAAGCAACCACTTTGGACAGCAAACAGCCCTGGTGCTGTGTATCTAAAGTACCGGCGTACCTATCGTTGCCATCAACCAAAAACGAGAGCAGAATGGGTCCGTCCCTGGAAGCCCCATACTTACCCGGGGCCCCACCGATGCGGAAAGCAATCCGGACTCCGCTCCGCCCCATATTCGTACGTAGGAAATCAAGGCCCCTTTTTTACTGGGGAACATGACGACCAACTTCTCCAAGGAATTTAAGGTTGCCTGCGCAACAGTAAATGGTTCGTTCGCATTTCCAAAGAAGGAAATGAATTTTATATTGCCGTAAGCGTCGGCTACCTTGCCCTCATTTGGAGTCATAGGAGCAACGAGGCGTTCAGCAAGGACAGAAAAGGGGAATCACTATAGCAACATCAATCAATCATAGCTTACCAAATAGGAAACATCCCTGCCAGCGAATTTCACCACGAGAGAGTGCATGGTTTCCAATCAAGATATTGTTGAATGTTGTTTGTGAATTTTTTTGTTCAATTTCTGAAGCCTGCACGATTCCTAAGGGAAAAACTCCCAGTTGGCCCAGATAAAGAGCCACCCTTTCGGAAAGAACTCCTGACTCTGGACCCTAGAAAAGTGCGCAATGCATGAGCAGCAGATCCATCCACCCAGACCAAGTATGAGTTTGCAGTAGGAACTATTGTACAACAGCAGCGGTAGAGTAATCAACCTAATGACTCCTGCGCCAGTATCGAAAGTGTGTAGGGAACTCCTCTATAAGCCTCTTCCATTCCCTGAAACAAAAGCGGGAAGGGAAGCTCGGGAATTTCACCCACCCCAATCTCCATCTGCACTCTACCAGTCGTTTTAAGTATTATGGGTCCGTAATGTGCCATGCAGAGATGTCTCCCAAACTGTCTGTCTCTATCGTTGCAATGTCGTGCATGACATTGCGCCGAGTAGCACACAGGATCCGATGAGGACGTAAGGTCGGTTTTTGTTGAGTTAGGCAGATTGCCATATACAAGGAAAAATCATATTTTGGTGTTCGGAAAAGTCGGGTCCGAGTGTTTGTTCGTACATAGAATTTTCATCGAGGCCAGTATGGCGGTGGCGTCGGGATCGTGAATAGTCGTCATGCTGCCACACTCCGCAAAAGGGAGGTGGCAGTTCGGATCTCTCGCAGTGAGAGTAGTTGTAATTGTGTGTGTGGTATCCTTTGCAGACAAGTTGATCCCTCAAAGGAGAATCGAAAAGACGAAAAAGAAAAGGTGCCAGTCGTCGGCATGCTCATAAACACAATATAAGGAAATAGTGACCAAAGACGCCAATGAGCTGAAATCAGATGCCGGATCCAACAAGCTCACAGCGATGCCGGTGACCGGGATGCTATGCCAATGCGTCCGTCTAATGCCGAACTGAAAGGGTATAATGAAGAGAAGAAAAAAGAAACCTTGCAGAACGTGCAAGGGCAATAATAGTGCATGCCTTCATAGATGCAAATTGGCATGCGGCAGATTTTGTGTAAATGTGCGAGTAATAGGATGAACGACCAAACTCCTGACTCAAGACGCCAACAGCTAGGCTGTTATTAGAGGGGCCCAAAGTAGAATCGATTATTATCATCGTCAGTAGGAGGCCATGCGGCGGGTGGTGGTTCGGTCAGAACCCAGAATCGGTGAGGCGCCAAGCATGCTACTTGGTGAGTCATGGCACCTGCCCGGGGCTGTGGGCGATTCGTCCACCATGGAGTCACGGGCGCCAAAGGCAAACGTCTTGGCACGGCCGAGGCCTTTGCGCTTCTGCTGGAGCTTGCCCATTTCTCGCTCACATGTCATCACATGCTCCGAATCATTCATCTCGACGTATGATTGCGGATAGCAGCGAGAAGGGTGTTCTATAAAGAACTCGCTGTAGCCACCGTCCAAAAGGTAAACCTCAGGATAGGTCAGGTGAGGGTAATGCTCGGCGTTGGCGGTTCGGTCTTCGGAACGGATGTGGCGTGCCATCAGAGGGGCTCGGTGTGCCGAGTACTCGCAGTGGAAAATCAGCAGGACTTTGCCCTCCATGGGTTGTTCGAACAGGTGGCGCGCCAGTAGCTCCTTGTCGTTGTAATTTATAGCGCCATCAATGTGGCCGCCCTCATACTCGTACTCGAAGCGGCAGTCAATAACCATCCGCTGTGTGTACTCGTGGCTGTACTTGCCATCCATGACATCGAGGAATGTTTCCCGGGAAATGCGAGGTATGCTATCACTGTCACCTTCGGGGAAGAAGTGAGGGAGAGCGGGGTCTTGCACATCCTCGATGTCCATGACCGACTGCAGTGAGCTCGCGGGCACTGGGTCCTCATGTTTTGGCTTGACGACATCGGCAGGGTTCTCGAACATGCTCAGTGAGCGACGGTATTGGCGAGGTCGTCGGTTAAAAGGGTTCGACGGTCGGCGGCTGTGGCTGCTAATGGGGGACCCATTGCGAGTACCTGTGAGGCTAGCGAACTGGGGCTTGGGACGGAAGGAGCATGGCTCATTAGCGGTAGGGCTGTTGGCTGTTTGGGGCCGACGTAATTGAGGAGGCGAGTCCTGGAAACACTCCCCCAAAGATAGCGACGAAGGTACCCGGCTAGGCGATCCGAATTTGAAAGTATTCATTTGACTGTCGGGATGTAACCGGCCAGTCACACCAGTTGTGGAGTGGCCCTTGGTTCTTGTCAGTGAAGGACGGCGGAGAGCGAGCCGCTTTCTGCTGTCCGTGATTAAAGGTTTCGGGGGATCCAGGTAAGTCATGGATGTCGGGCGAGACAGAGCGATGGGAGACTCCATCATCATTGAATCGTCGTCGTCGTCGTCAGGTAGCTCCCCAGGCGTAGGAGAAGTAACCTCTATAGACGTATTAGAGTATAGTCCCTTGTGGGGGAGTGGTGATATATCCATCTCCATCATGTCACCCACACTCATGGGGACAGGAGACGAAGCCGGCAGAGGCGGCGTGGTGATGTATTCCCTGCCCTCCATGCCGCCCATCACGTTGGACGTGAACAGCGCACGACGAGGCGTCGGGAACCGCGGGCTCGCCTCGGCATCTATCCTGAAGTTCTGGGATAGATCGGCAGCCAAGCTGGCAGTGGGGGAGGAGCCACGAGCAGACCCAATGCTGAAGTAGTCGGGCTTCGACCGTTGGAGGTGGTCCCTTATATTAAGGGTCCCAGACCCGAAGGGGTTCGAATTACTATAGTGAGAGTGATGAGAGCGGAACATGTCATGAGACTGGCCCCATGTGGGAGGAGGTGCAGGGTGCATAGCAGCCAGCGGTGAAGAGGCGTCCATATTTGCGGTAGTCGGGCGAGAGCCTTGGAGCTATTACTAGTGAATGTCGGAAGACTATACTCCTCGAAATTGCCTATTCAGGAAAACAGCTGGCCAGTCAAAAGAGTGGAAGATGTCGCCACAATTAATGAATGCTTTCACTCGTGGAAGTCTGTATACGAAAAACGGATCGGAGGATGTAGTTGTCGTGGAGCTGAGATTGCTGCTTGGTGGCATGAATCTGCGTAGCAAATATCGATCTATATTTCTTCCTGTTGCTTGTGACTGTAATTCGTGTTCCAAGGCGCAGAAACTGAGCTAACAGATCCGCAGTGAGGTGGGCGAGTTGGAACGACTTCGAAGATCGGTTGGAGAGGCGGGAGGGGTAGGAATTTCGAAGTGCAACAAGCTGTCACAATGGCATTGGCCGGCGGAAAAGGTGGTGTAGGTGGTGATATGGAGGAATTGTATTTAGTCGGGAGGGCGAACAGGGACTTGAAGACTGAATCGGGAGGTTCAGTTCAGTTCGTCGTTGTTCAAGATCTCTGCAGATGCTGGTTGGTGGGATTGCTGATCGTGGATACAAACAGCTGCCAGGCAACGGGAGGGGGGCCGTGTCGAATCAGAAGCTTTCGGTACTGTGCCGGTATAGGTAAGACTTCCCACCGGTCTTTTTGTTGAAGACCGAAACAGCAGCGGTAGGGTTGTAAGTGAGAGGTAGATGTAGAAAGAACCAGTCAGAGGACTAGATAAATGCGAATCACCGCCTTTCCCAACACCAGAAGCACGAATAGAGATTGTGTGTTAATGGGCAACACTGGCAAGTCCAGATCTTAGCGGGATTGGATCACGCGTAGCACGTTCGTTCACACAACCACGGAAGTCGATATGGCGAACTGCGGGACCAATACACACGTCCAATCAGGAACGAGACAGGGAAAGCACCACCACAACGGAGGATAGGCTCTCTCTTTTTTTCTTCGCTGTATTTGTCGAGGGTGTCGAACACGTCTATGCCAAAGAATCGTGTCTAGTGCTTTGTCGGATGGAAAGGCGGCACGGCAATGGGGCTGAAGCTTGTCGACTTCAAGGCCGGATGAGTGAGAGAAGGGAAACTTACAAAATCAACCGTGGGCAACCGTGCCTTTTGTTGGACGGCCTGGGACAGTGGGTGGAGAGCAGAGACAGTTGCTATCCAGCACAGGAAAAACGCCTGGGACAGCGTTGTCAGGGGCAATTTGGTGTGCACTGTAGTGCTACAACCGCACTTATTTACTGAGCAGAGGGAAGCAAACGCTAGTTGCGTTTTCAACCGCTGTCACCTACAGGGGCCGGGGGCCTATCGCTGGTGGGTGTCCTGGTGGGTGGGCAGGTGGGAGGGAGGAGGGAGTGCGCCCATGCATGCCATGCCCTTGCCCATGCTGCTTGCTGTCGCTGCTAATAGCAACTTCTTCTATTGTAAGTGCGCGCCCCATTTGATCCATCGGGCTAACAAAACCCGCTAAGCGCTGGTCTTGCAACCCTGTGGAACCAAGGCGTTTCCTCGCTAACCCAGCTGGTCGAATGCTACTCTATGCCAATTGCCCACTGTCTGGGGCTCGTCCTACGTACATGCCATGGCCGAAGTAGGAAACAGAGCAGGAGCTGGTTACATCATCGTGGTTGTTACAACCACTGCCAAAAACCTGAATTGTCCCATTCCAGCGTTACCGCTAACCAGCTGCAAGCTCTCAATGCAGTAGTGCATGGCCATTGGCATCTCCATCGCAGTCCGTTCTGAATCCGAGGTCACAGTAAGTCCCGGGAATCAAGGCCACACATCACTCGGCTGACGCTGACGAATAGCGGCGCCATTTCGTCCTGTCAGTCTGCCCTTGAAACCCTGCTCGTCAAGCAGGCAGGTTTCATGGTACCAGTTCGTTTCCTAATCCGTTACCTGCCCGCCCAAACCGGCCATGGAGTGCACTGGCACCGCCGTGCGAAGATATTGCGTGATCTAGCAACAAGAAATCTGGGTACTCGTACCGTAGATCTGGGCAGCCGGTCTACAGCCGGACATCTCGTCTGATGGCCGATTCCAGGAAGCATATTGCCCTTCAACGTTTCCAGTAGCCGGCCTGGCGGGAATCAAGAAGAAAAGAAATATTTAGGTAAACTGGCGAGACAAGTTTCCCCATCTTTGAAACATTTCTTTCTTTCTTTCATCGCCGGCGGCTTTTAGCGAGTCGTGTAGGCCTGGTATTTGAGACGGCATAAGCACATCATCACCATTCCCAAAGCCTGCAAGCATTATATGCACGTTGCGTTGCGATAGCGGGTTTACAAAGGCGTTGCTGGGTGAGCTCGCACTAGAGATACCCTCAGCTCCAGGGCAGGGTCAGGCAGGCCTGCATGTACTTTACGAGCAAAAAGGAGATTCGCCGACCCAAGTGAAGCTTGACGACGGCTTATGTTCTATCCCATCCCTTATCAGTAGACCCGGACTGCCAAAATTGGCTCTTGGAACTATTTGTGTCAAACGAGAATTCCTCCACGGTTCATTTCGGTAGGAGGGCAATAGGCTTTTACACAGGCTCTTGCCCTTGCAGATGCATACAATACGTACAGACAGATACTCAGATACTAGTGGTTGCAAAGGCGACACAGCTTTAGAAGCAGGACGATGATCGCCAAGCGCCCGCTTTGTGGGTGGTTTCCGCATTCGGAAATACCCCAGTAGGATCGTGCAGCTCGTTCGTCTGAGGGCCTGGTCACCTGGGCTTTGCATCGGCTTACATACATGTACAATCAATGTGTTCGTTCTGGTCTAACCTCTGCTCTGATCTGGGGTTCTTCTTTTGGCGGCTGAGTCGAATGGGCTGAGGAGTCCAAGCCCAAAACGATTCGAACAGTCTGTTTCGAGATATATTAATTTGCCAGATGCTAGCAAGAGACAAAATGTCGGTCTGAGCAGCGAATCGCACGGCGTGATTCAGACTTGCACCAAAAGACAGACGGCGGCGACAGGAGGCTAAGCCCTGGTCCAACAGGATGGAACACGGCGCGCATTCCAGGCGTTCGCTCAGCGCCAAATGGCACGCTTTCAGCTGTCAATGGCTCCTAAAGTTTCTGGAGGGCAGTGTTCTCGAACACAACGAACGAGTCCCCAATTGCCATGGGAATGATAGGCGCCTTCCCCGATGCCCGCACATCATCTCGCTAAACTAGGAATGCCCTGATGTCCAGCAGCTCTCATCATACCATGAGACATGCAATCCCCATGTACACGTGAGATTTGTTAACGGGCGACGATAACCTCAACCCGGAATTCATCAGGGGTCCAAACCAACGGGTTCCAGGACCCTTCAATATTGCAAATTACACAGTCCCGTTGTCGCAGGCCTGGAACGGGCTTGGACTTATAGCTTAGGCGGGTCGGGAAGCGAGAAGGCCTCCATTTTGCATTTGCCGCGCACCGTACCTACAGTTCGATGATTTCAAACTGCCGGACGGCTGGGTTACATATATCCCCGACCCGATGTATATACTTTCCAGCTGGTATGACACAGTGCTGTGGACTAGGTGTCGAATGATTGACCAGCCCTGTGGGTAAGAATCAATCCTACCAAAGAAGAGCTTTTCTGCATGCCTGAAACTCGCTTCCTCGACGAAAGCAGCGAAAGCGTGCAGAGCATTGACACAGCGGAAGAAACAGTGTTTCTGTTTAACAGCAACGGTACCAGACTTCTGGAGATTGGGCGGGTTCGGGCTGGCCTGGCTGGCCTGGTTGGCCGAATCAGTGTCTGCGGTTCCTCGCTGGTTGCTGTGTGAATAAGCATCACCCCGGGCAGCTATGGGGCAAGCGTGCAGGGAGAGCCCCCGCTGGGCCATGCCGTGCAGTGCGAGTAATGCAGGACGGGTGGGAGGATAGTTAGTGGTGGTTTTGGCTGCAGCAGCGTGAGAAAGTAGCCTGGTAAGTTCAGCTCGTAAGACAGAAGACTCGTAAGGATGAGGGTGACAAGTGACCGAAGTGACCCGAAGGCGGAAGCAATGGGAAGAGCATGCAGTAGGCATGCAGTAGTCACAGTAGCCCTGGAACTACCCCTTTGGATCCTAGTCCACATGCACCTAACTTGGTTGCAGTCACAGACTCCTGCAGTGCTTACGTTCTTGGCCGGTTTGACAATGCTCATGATAGACATGGGCATCGTTGTTTACTAAGTCCGCTCCCGACCCAATCACCGCACAGCCCGAAGAGCAGAATAACGCGGAGTGGGCTGCCAACACATCGCAGATGATTCAGTCTCTGTTGTGTTATGCTGCCGTATTGCTCTGTTATGTTGAGTATGTTTTGTTATGGTATTTGTGTTATGTTCAAGGCTTACATAGCTATACCTGGTATACTATACGGGAGCACAGTCTTGTGGAAGAGAAGGGAATGCCGAAGTGTTGGATGTGCTAGCGGATGTGAGCAGGCAAACCCGAGATCTCTCACTGCCCTGAGCGGAAATCAAATATTATCAAATATTCGGCGTGTCTTTGTGTGATTGGAAGAAACAAGCGCAAGCTCCATCGGTCAAATTCGGTGGCAGCTCGAGCCGCATCGGAGAAATTCACCTTGGGTCACCCTATCCCGGAAACGTAGGCATAAAATGGGCGCTTATGAGGTAGGGAATAATAAATAATGTTTTACCCAGAGATGAAGATGAACGATGGGCCGACCGTTATGGACAGGCCGAGGAGGCCTGGGTCTGGAGATTTGGCCTTTTCACAACACCTAAGACCGCGATTATGGTAACTGGCCGAAGTAGGGGGTAAAAACACTATGGAAAATACCAAGGATCAAGCCAGTAGGCGTGCAATCGACAAGCAACAAATGTGTTCGGGAATTGTTCTAAAATGGATATGAATAGCGCTCGCGTGGCTCTGTCGATGGTTCGAGGAGGCCAGGGCGAAAGCTTCGATCACCCGTCCTATGTCCCGATCTCATGAATCGGTGGCCGACGTCATTCCCCAGAGTTCAGGCCAAGTTTTCCGGTCCGGTCTACTGATCTTCGGCGCGACCCTCGTGTTGGCGCACAAAACAATCGTCATTTTCACTTTCGGAATCCTGAAGTAATCTTTGTCCCATTCTAGCATCGCTATGAAGGCCGTTCTTGCGAGTTGCGAGAAATCAGGGAATGGTGTTGCATGAGGATCGCGCTTCACCGCAACTAAGAAGAGGGTATCGAGATCCAGCAGCGCCCGGTATTTTGTTTCGTTTGTTGATTGTTTACATGTCGGCATACCTGAACGACGATAGCATCCAGATGCACACCAGATGACATGCAGGACAAGTTCTGTCTCGAGCCGCTCACTATCTATCTATCTGTCCTATGCACCACCACACAATCTGCTGACCGCCTTCTGCGGTTCGACCACAACGGCTTAGGCCCATGAGTTGCAAGCTCCGATCCTTACGCAGACTGCATGAAAAGCAAGCCGGCGAAGGTTTGGGGGATACAAGCCGACGTCCAATGGGAGAGGGGAATGGGTCTCTTACCCCTCGCTTCGCGGGTCTCAGCAGCTTCAGCTCCCCAAGGTAGACTGAGATGGTCAGCTTTATCTCCTCATCCGGCAAGCGACCTCGATCCCCACGGCTCTGCCACGGGCTCCGGCAGCCCGCCACTAGTTTGTCTATTGGGCTTGGTGTAGGCAAGCTGCAGCTGTGTGCTTCACGGCATAAAAGGGCCTGGTCTCATCGAGATGCACGACGGTTCTGCGAAACGGATCCCTCTTCCCTATCGTGTCTTGGTGGTGGTGTGGTTCTGCATTGGTGTTTGATGTTCAGTAAGGAACAGTGGGGCGCCTATGGGGAAGGGTTCTGGGTTGAGATCCATCCTCTCGTGACCCCCTCAGTCCAAGCAGGCTTTATGTTCCCAAATGAGGGGTAAAGGCGTCAAGTAAACAATCTTTTACGCGTCTACTACGTCGTAAGTAAACATATCGCCATCCCGCCAAAGAGGGCCTCGAGTCAGCTCTGTTCGCGAAGTCACGAGACGAGACTACGCCACAAGCGGACAAGCTTTCCTGCAGTCAGCTGCAGAGCTGAGCAGGGTCTACGATCCTTTCATCGACTCTGGCTGGGTGGCTGCGCTGGCGGTTATGAACACGGCTGTGTGGGCTGTGACGATTGGCCGGTCACCAGGTCACCGTCGTTACGCTGCAACTGAACCTCGGCTGGGTTCGCACGTCCATCCAGCCTGGCCGATAGCTTCTCGGAATGTGGCGAGTGCTAGAGTCCCTGGTTCCTGACTCCGGCTGTCTGGAAAAGCAAGACGTCGTGTCCTGGTTGAGAGACAATCGGTACGGTGCGAAGTCATATCGGAACCAAGTGGACGATGATGTGTTTTAGCATTGACTGACAACGTCGCAATAGTCTCACCGATCGTCCATGTCTGGCCCTTGCTTGACTCGAGGCTGACCAAACAACCAAAAAAGGGTCCCAGGTGCAACAGTCAAAGCGCTTTGCCCACTGCGTTTGTAGGAGTTGCTGCTTCCGGCAGCCCGGCATCACATTTTTTTACAAGTCTTTTTCCGCCCCTTACTTTACTTGCTGGACCCTGGCGGCAGCTATCTTGAGCTCTAACACGGCTATGCTTGCTTCTTTGCTCCTGGGCTCCTGGGCCTCTGGGCTTCTGGGCTTCTGGATTTTTTCCATCGACTGGAGCTCTGTTTCGGCCGTTTCTTAGGGGGCAAGAGGAGCCCGGGACAGCTCGGGAGCGATTCGTGACAAATTTAACACCTTAGCAGCATCCCTTAGTATCCAAGAGCCCCATCCATCTCCTCATGGGAAAAATGAAAATTTCATTGCTTCCCAGGCAACTGATGGCCCCAGATAGACATATACCTCCACACGGAAACCACCGTGGTCATTTCGCATGTAATGATGAGGTCAATAGTGCCGGTGCCAAATTCAGGGTCATCCCACGAGCTGGGTTTCGGAGTTCCATACAGTATATGTCGCCTGTGACTCCATTTTCGTAACCCTCGCCATTACGCCAGCAACTAATTACATATTAGGGGTCGACAGCAACGTGAACCCAGCAACGAGCAACAGCGCTAGAGCTCGTGGGCTAGGCGATGATGGCGGGGTCGTTGTGGGGATCGGGGAGCTGCCACCGGGTGGTAAGGGTCGGCAAAATTAAAAAAAAGTTGAGCGCCATCTTATCTGAAGCATGGGCGATAGTGATAGTCAATACCCATGGCAATTAATGCAAATGCAGCATATCGTCGCATCAAATCTGCCCATTGGACCCTGAGCATACGTCAAGATGGGAAGCAAACGCAAGAGAGGTGCTAAGAACAACTCGAACGACGTCCTGCCATCGCGTAAGAAGTCGAAAGATGGCACCCAGGCCTCGCAACCAGCTCCCGCTGATGGAGCCGCCCACCTTGATCTCGACAAATCTCCCTTCTCTGCCCAAGTAACCACCAACGACGAACGAAAGCGAGAGGCGCACGTTTATGACCTCCTCGGCAGTCTCGACAGTGCTGAGCGCATTGCTGCGGCAGATGCTGTCATCACTGGCCTCCTTGCGAGTGAAGAACCGGTCCTTGAGCGACATCTCGAAAAGCGTCTGTTCCGAGGCCTCGCCAGCTCCCGCAATGCATCAAGAGTCGGATTCAGTCTCGTACTGACGGAAATACTTGGCCAGCTTTTCGGTCCCAATGCACTCAGCAAGACAAAGTTCCCTGGCTTGCCATTCTCTACTGTATTGGACATCCTCCTGGAGAAGACCAAACCGAACGGGGCTTTGCCGGGGCAAGAGGAGAGGGACTTATACTATGGACAGCTATTTGGCCTACAGTGCTTCATCGAGTCGAAGGTCCTCTTTGGTGATAACGACAGGTGGTCCCAGGTCATGGGTCTCCTGCTGGAATTGGCCAACAAGAAAGTCTGGTTGCGCTCGCAGTGCGTCTGGCTCATCCTCGAGACCCTGCCGCAAATGGGCGAAGCCAAGGCCATCGAAACAATCCAACAGCTGATCAAGATTGGCTTGGGGAAAACGGCTGAGGGTGTTGGCCTCTGGCTCAGGGCTACTACCTGCTACCCAGAAATAAAGATGCCCTCAAAACCATGGAGCCACCCCTTGGCCACCAAGAGCCTGCCGGAACTCGCAAATGTGCTCAAGGACAACGTGAAGCAAGACGATGGCGCTAAAGATGCTGTGGTGATCAAGGCAAAGTCGGGCAGTTGGAATGCCCAGCTACATTTTGTGTGGGATCTGATTTTGGCATACTACATTGAGCGTTGCCAGACAAGCAAGACAAATGATGCTGGCGACTTCAAGCTCTTTTGGAGTACAGTAATTGATGGTAAGTTGTTCCCCGTCCCTGTTTATGGCTAGATCTCTCTCTCTAACGATTATAGATGGCTTGTTCTCCAAGAACGCTACCGAAGCACAGAAGTTCCGCGGCTTGATGATTTTCCAGAAGTTCTTGCAGGGGTTTGCCGCTCAAAAGTCAACCAGCTCTATCAAGGCCCTGTTCTCAAAGAACTTGATGAGGTGTCTCATAAACCAATCAGCCAAAGAGGATCGTTACCTCCACCGAGCAGCTACCAAATCACTGAAGATAGTCGAGGGTATTGTAGAGACGGAACCGACCTCCCTTCTGCCTATTTTGGAAGAGTTTCTCGGTAAGAACGGAGCTTACGACTTTGACCAACAAACACACCTGAACACCGTGGAGAAGATCCTACAGCATGTTACATCTGACAATGTTGTGGATGTTCTGAAGTTCTTGAGAGCACCTGTTGTCGTCGTCAAAGAGTAGGTTGGCCTTCCTAATCAAATTCCAGTGATTTTACTGACAGTTAAGCAGGGAGAATGAGGTAGACAAATGTCGCCAAGTGTATGCTGGATACGTGTTCTTCATGTGTGTCCGTAAACAGTCATCGGAAGACGAGCCGGGCGAGTTGCAACGAGATCAAGATGTAGTGCTAAAAACTACACTTGAAGAGTTGGTGAAGAATTCATACTCCAGCTCGGCCAATTTCGCCCCTGAGTTGTCTGACAAGATTCGTCAAATATTCCGCAGCCGACTGGCATCCGCACTTGCAAAGTTGACAAAGCGCCATTCGGATTATCGTTTCTTGTGTGACGCAGTGGTCACTGTAGAGCCAACAGCAGTCAAGATGAGCGCAGATCTGGAAGCTGAGCGCAAGTCGGCATTGAAGTCTTTGCGTAAGCTAACGAAGCAAAGCCAGAAGGAGGGTTCGGAAAGCAGCCCGTCTCTGAGTCTTGCTATGCTCTATGCCATCACCATTCTGCAGCTGTACGACGGCGATGCTGATGCCCTTACGACCTTGGAGGACTTGAAGCAGTGCTCAGAGAAGTTGAAGGAGACTGACGCCGCGGCATCTTCTTTGTTGGTCGAGATCTTGCTTGGAATGGTGTCTAGGCAATCTCCCTTGATGCGACAGATCACACAGCAGGTATTCGAGGCTTTCACGCCGCAGCTCTCTGCGGATGCTCTCGAAGGTCTGACCGAGCATCTTGCAGCGGAAGAGAACATGAAGGGGCAACAGGCTCTGTTCGACGCCGAGGATGAAGAGATGCTAGACGCAGATCAATCAGGTGAAAGTGGAAGCGAGGGTGACGACATTGATGATGACGAGGACGAGATCTCAGAGATTGGATCTGATGTCGAGTTTGTCACTTTGAATGGCGAGGAAGCTGAGGGTGAAGAGGATGATGACTCAGAAAGAGACGATGATGCTAAGGCGAAAGACATTGCCGATCTGGATGATGCTCTTGCCAAGGTTTTGAAGAGCCATCGCCTTGACCAGGATAACGCTGCTGAAACATCGGATGATGACTCGGACATGACAGACTCGGAGATGATGGCGCTGGATGAGAAGTTGGTCGAGGTCTTTAAGCAACGAGCCCAGAAGACCAACAAGAGCAAGGAGAAGAAGGATGCTCGAGCGACAATGGTCCATTTCAAGCACAGAGTGCTCGATTTCTTGGATATCTACCTCAAAAAGGAGGCGCACAATCCCTTGGCCTTCGAACTTGTCCTGCCCCTTCTTGGCCTTATCCGTTCGACTCAAACCAAGGAGCTCGCCAAGAAGGCGGCTGACATTCTTTTCAACTTTGCCAGAGTTTTCAAGAAGGGACGAGGCGATACGGAAGGTTCTACCACCGACGCGGACAAGCAGGTGGAGCTGCTGCAAAAGATCCACGAGGAGGCCTCGTTGGACAGCACACACGCCTTTGCCCGGGCGGTATCGACCACAAGCTTGTTGGTCGTTTCCAGTCTGTTCGCTGCCGACAGGGAAAACCTCGAGCGGGCTGCGGCTGTCTATACCCAGACCCAGGTTGATTGGACTCTTGGGAGGAAACGGATACAGCCGTCTTTCTTTACAGATTGGATCAACTGGTGTCAGGGCCATGCCAGTAATGCCAAGGCGTGAGCATGTGTAGATATAGTACCTATCCGAGATACCCCAAAAGGTTAGATGCGTTATGTAGCAAAAGAATCTATCCCAAATACATTTCGACTGGTTGTTCCTGTTCGCTACCCTTACCCGGGAGGAACAGCAGGCTCGGACAGTCCGGAAAACGATCGGATCTGCAGTATGATTCTATATGATATCCCGTGTAGGGTGGCATGGTTTCCAAGAACGGCAGAGTTGTTCGGCAACATGCCATCACTGCTACTACACCTGGCGAGAACGGTATCAAGCCTTTTCGAAGCTGATGATCAATTATTAGATAAGCGTTGCTGGAGGAGCGCAATGCCCTGCCTGCGATACCTTAGCAGGCCAAGTCACCCACACACGGAGCCTGCAGCTGTGGGTGATTTAAACCGCATGAAGGTAGGCGCCTCGTGACCGTGTGGGAGTGTCAGCGAATGAAACCTCAGTCAGCGCCAGCTACCACGGCGAGCTGCCGTGCAACCAGGGCTTGTCGAGGCAATTATTCAGCCCACCTGCCTAAAGAGGGTATTGTTCGTGGCCGAGGTGGTGACCCCCCGTGTTCCGCCATTTGTCCCTCGCAAACTCCCGTCCATGACACGGGAAGTGCTGGCGGGTTGACTGACTGACGGATATTGTGTAGACGTGATATGCAAAAGCACTGGATCAGAAAGGGGTGGGGAGAAGGGTGCACATGCATATCCTATAAGAGAGAGGTATCTATCCGAGATATTGCGTCCAGGCATAAAAAGAAGAGAAAAGGTATCGTCGTGGTCGTTGGCATTGGGCATACAAGTATCTTGTGCTAGTGATGATGCCTTCTATCCAAACCATTGTGGCCGTCCTTCTCGGGGCGTTTAGCCTGGGAGTTTCCGCTACGTCTTTCCCAGAGCAGCAGGAGAGACGTAACACCAAGAATGGGCTGCTGGCCGATTCGATCCAGCTGACCGAACAGCATGTGGGCGACTTCTCCGCCATCGCCTTTGGCAATCGAGCCTCGGCCGGCGCCGAAACAACCGCCACCAAGCCACCCCAGCAACGCTGCCGCGTCTTCCCGGGTGACAGCCGCTGGCCCCCGGAGAAGGAGTGGACGCTCCTCAACAGCTCCCTCGACGGCGCCCTGCTCCAGCCCCAGCCGGCGTACGCGGTGTGCTACCCGGACCATCCCGCCTACGACGCGGCGCGCTGCCTGTTCCTCCTGCACGACGCCCGGTCCACGCACTTCTGGCTCGACGACCCGCTCACGGAGCTGGCGCAGTGGACGCAGGGGAGCACCTGCTTGGCGACGGACCAGACCATGGTTCAGGGGAGGAATTGCACCCGCGGCGGCTTTCCGGAGTATGTGGTGAACGCCACGGTGGCGAAGCATGTGCAGATCGCCGTCAACTTTGCCAGGAACAAGGGCCTCCGTTTGGTTATCAAGTAAGGGTCGAAATCAAGCCCTTCAACTTTCATCGTCTGCGGAGGAAAGTGCAGAAAAGCTGACTCCCCATACCACTTGCTTAGGAATACGGGCCACGACTTCGGCGGCCGCTCTGTTGGCGCCGGCTCGCTCAGCGTCTGGGTTCACCACATGAAGGAGATGCAGTACATTCCAGCGTACACCATTGGCAGTGGAAACGGAAGCTACACAGGTATGGCGGCGCGTCTCGGCACGGGTGTCGAGGCGTGGGAGGTTTCCAACTTCATGGCATCGCACGGCGGCATCACCGTCGTCTCGCCGGGGGCAGTACCGTGGGAGGCGTGGGTGGCTGGGTCGGCGGCGGTGGCCACTCGGTTGTGTCCTCCACCCTCGGATTGGGCGCGGACCAGGTGCTCGCCCTCCGCGTTGTGACCGCGGATGGACGCTATGTCACAGCGGACCCGTTTACGAATCCGGATCTGTTCTTCGCTCTGCGCGGTGGTGGTGGAGGTAAGAAACGAATCTTACCCCTTTTTATCTCTTTAGGCCATAACATCTGGTTTGAGGGAAGGAAAGAATTTTACATTGTATGGCCTCCTTTTGCTAATTGGCATGATAAAGCAACATATGGCATCATCATTTCCGCCATCTACAAAGCCTACCCACCTGTCAACCTAACAACCACCTCCCTAAGTTTGACACTGCCCTCCTCCTCAGGCCCCTCGGAACCCACCACGGATGCCATCGTTGTACGCGATGCAGACGCCTTCTGGGCCGGCGTTGGACTGTACTACCGATTCTGCGGCAACGTCATCGAAGCCAGCGAGGGCGGCCAGGGCTTCAGCTACATCTACCCGCAGGCGGGCGGGGGCCTGCGCCTCACGACGACCAGCAGCTTTCTCAACCGCAGCCGCGACGAAGTGAGCCGCATCATGCAGCCCCTGTACACCTCGTTACGGCGCGCGAGGGTCCTGGCCACTGCCGACGCTGACCCGACGACGGGGAACCCGAGCGTTTACGGCGCCTCGCGACGCAGTGGCAATGGCTACCAGCCCGTCAACACGCGGTACCGGTCGCGGCTGCTGCCCCGGGCCAATTGGGCCGACGACGCGCGCTGGAACGCGACCATGGCGGCGATCCGCACTGCGACCGAGGCAGGGTACGACGAGGGCTTCTACTTCCACGGGACGTTGACGTCGCCGACGCGCGAGGTGGCCGGCTGGCCCGGGGAGGGCAATGCTGTGAATCCCGCGTGGAGGGAGAACCTGATGCATGCTGTAAGTCGGTGTACTTCCTCACCCCCCACTTGCCTACCTATCCTACGTGAGGAAGTCTAGCCATCGACGAGTGATCCCGGCGGGCCTAGTTGTCTGACATGACTAACCAACTTCGCGTCCCTCCCTGCCACAGATGCTCATGGACGTCCAGCCCGACAACTACACCAGCCAGCAAGCCCGCGACCGCGACGCGCGGATGCAGCGCTACACGGGCCTTCTGCGGGACGTGTCGCCGGGCGCGGGCGCGTACATAAATGAGGCGGACCCGGGCGAGCCGGATTGGCAGCAGGCCTTCTTCGGGTCTGACAACTACGCACGGCTGCTGCAAGTGAAGCGGACTTGGGATCCGTGGAGCTTATTCTGGGCCCCGACGACGGTGGGCAGCGAGGGCTGGCGTGTCGAGGCTGTGGACGGATACCCAAACTCGCAGAACGGGAGGCTCTGTCGGTCGGATTGAGCGTATCGGACTATGTAAATCAGACTCCCCATAGAGCCAGGTCTTCTGTCAAGGCGATTAAATGCGTCTAACCTGTTTATTGTTTTGATGTAGAATATGAATAAACCAGGGATAGGGGGGTGACATCACGCAAGAGTCGTGGGGAAGAAACACCGCATAAGACCTACGTAAAACCCAATTCATGGCACCCTCCAACTCGATACAGTCAATGACCTGAGGCTGAATCGTTCATATACCAAGAACCATCCAGCCTCACGAGGACGGTGTTTGTTTGACCGCGATGCTTGAGATTCTTGATAGGATTAGTCTATGTCGTCATCCCAATGCCTGCCTCCGGCGTGCCTTGCCTCGCCTTTGGCGTGCTTTCGCCGTATTGTACATGCGTAAACCTCATTTCTTTCTTCGTTCTTCAAGATGGGCAGGATATCAATATCATCATATCGTTATCTTCTTCATAGCTCCATCTTGTCGTCATCCTTCTTCTCGTCCTCGTCCTCGTCCTCGTCGCCGTCGAGCGCCTTCTTCGCTAACCGCTCGGCCTCCTCCATGAGCTCCTTGGGCACCTCCTCGTGCCGGCCCTGGGTGGGGCCGTTGGCGCCGCTGATCCAGGTCATCTCGAGCTCGAACTCCTTGTCCTTGTTGTCCTGCTGCGCGACGTAGATGATGCGCGCGGCCTCCTTGACGGCCTGCTTGAGGTCCAGCTCGCCCTCGGCCAGGTTCAGCTTCTCGAGCTCGGCCTTGGCGGCCTGGCGGCCCTTGCCTGTGGCAGCGCCGTAGTAGCCCCAGTACATGCCGCTCGGCTCGATCATGTACAGACCGGGGCCGCCGTGCTTGCCCTCCACCTTGCCGCCGGCGCCAATAGAGGGGCCGCTGCCGACCTCGCCGTCTACGGGGGCCTCGAGCTCCGAATCAAAACCGCCGACGATGGCAGTGATGCCGAAAGGTCGCACTGATTGGTAGAGGGTGTAGGCTTGGAGGTAGCCACCCATGCGGGAGGCGAGATCTGAGGTGGAGATGGGGGTCTTGAAGGTATCGCGCCAGGAGCGGGCCTCGTCGCGAGCTCGGTCTACGAAATGGCGGCCATCGGGGATCATGCCGGAGTAAACCTATCGGAGCGATTGTTAGCTATTTGTAGATGATGCATACATCTCAAAAAGCCGTGTGCTAGTACGTACAGCTCCCAAATGCTTGTCGATGGTTGCGATTCGCTTGTTGGCACTGGGCTTCAACAGCTTGGATGTGATGACCTTCTCGACTGCCAAGACTACACCATCCTTTGCACGGATGCCGATGGAGGTGCCGCCGTTCTCTACTGCCTTGACTGCGTACTCGACCTGGAAGTTTCGGCCATCGGGGGAGAAGATGGAGTTGGCCAAATCGTAGCCAGTTCCTATCGACGTCTGCAGGGATCGTTTGGGTTAGCTCACGGGTCACAACAAAGCAGCTTGCCATGCGGCTGTTGGATGGGAACGGCTTACCATCTTGACAGATTGCTGTGAGGGGAGCTACGGTGGTGGTGTGGGATGGGGTGCGGAGAGGATCCAAGACGGAGGAATATGGGTTTGGTTTGGTGGTGTTCTTTGGGGGACGAGGCAGAGCTTCACAATCATCAGGCAACCTGTAGCTGCGTCGTCCCTGTGCTTGTGCTTGTGCTGGTGCTGGCTGTACGTAGTAGCGGTGCACCCCAGCTCAACTGAAGCTACTAGCCTCAGCCCGCCCGCACTACCTGCTGTGCACGGGCGCCAGATGTGGCTTGGTGGTTGGCACTTAGAGACATTACTGTGGCGTCAGGTGGGGCGCGTCTAGCCACCTATTCTACTCACGGAGGAGGACCGGTGGTAATCAAATCCGGCGGCTTCCAATTATCTAAAGTACCTAATCTGGAAGCAAGAGACTCAGGCAGTTGAGTCTAGCGATTAATCATGTCCCAAAGCGTTATGCGCACCGAAGTGTATTGGATATCAGCCGCACATTATTGACGACCAAGGCATCCAAGCCCTCAGCAACTTGTTTCTGTCATTCCGGTGTGTCAGCTACCGCAGTGCAAATGAATCACCCAAAATAAGATACACACCTTGGCAAACTCAGGGATATCGTTCAATGCCCCGTACGACCCGCAGAACAAGCCAAGCTCCTTGACGTGCCGGATGAGTTTCGGCGCGGCCACGAGGGGCTCCGACGCCATGACGATGCCCTGCAGCCCCCACTGCCGGGCGAACCGGATCGCGCGCTGGAGGCTGGTCGCCCGCCGGTCGCCCGCGTCGCCGCTGACCATGGAGTCGTTGAGGAACAAGACCGGGTACGTCTTCTGCTTGGTGGACAGCAAGATGCAGATCTCCGGGTTGAAGCAGGTGAAAAATATCGAGCGACTTTTGCCTCCGTTGAGCTCGAACACGACATCGAGGATGTCGTCCAGGTACTGATTCATCTCGGTGGCGTACGGCTCGAGGCCCCAGTCCTCCACCTCGGACAGCATCGGGTACTTCAGCTCGATGTCGAAGCTAACGTCTTCGGGGAACTTCTCAAAAGCTGCCGCAGCGTGACGAAGCGGTCGTGGATGAAGTCGCCACGGGTGTTGCCCTTCATGTTGCGTATCGAGTAGTCCACCGTGTGCTTCATGCGCTGGAGCATCGCATTTGAGACTGGGTTTTGTCGCCCGCAGAGCGATCGGCTTGATCTGCGGGGAGGCTGACTTGGCCGACACCTCTCATCCCACGGCAAGCGGCCTCGAGGCGCATCATGATGGGGATCAGTTTGTGAATCGCTGATGGCCATCCACTGCGCATGTGTCAAGGAATGGACAGGGGTATCCAGCCCCGTCTCGCTCACCGCCCAGTCATGATAGATCACCGGTACTTGGTCTCGTGTAACCTGAACATCGAACTCGATGAAGTCAGCACCATTATCCAGTGCACTCTCGAGCGATAGGAGCGTATGTTCTCCGATCTGAAGCCTTCTGAGCTCGTTCTCGTTCAAACCCAAGCCTAGAGAGAAGAGGGTTAGTGCGTGAGTCTGCCCAGATCCCGATGAATGTTACTCACCTCGATGACCAATCACCTGGGCCGGCGCAAGCGAGCGCATATTTTGAGGTCGGTTCACCAAAGTCCCCTGTTTTGGTATGAATGGCTTGCAAACCAAGAACGTGAACGAAACAGAACCGACGAAATCACCATCGGGGCTAACAAGAGCAACTGCTGAGTCTCGTCTCAAGCTCTGCCGTTCCGAGCGGAACCACCCCTTGATAGAGTCGAGTAATGCAAATGCCGAAGCGATCAGTTTGGGTTTTTCGTCAGGGCCCTCGTTCATCTCGAAGAGTTTGAAGTTTAATTTTACCCCGTCCATATTCTCGGTCAAGAAATGCCATGTGGTATCCCCAACGTCCCCTAAGAACGGCAACGAAAGCCTGTATGAGATGTTCGGACACTCAATCGCCGATACTTCGAGATATCTGTGGCTCGATGTGACCAGCACTTTTGTCTTGTGAACATGGCCTTTTAAATCAACAGGATCTCTCCTGTCGGCTACGTCAAAGGAGCCAAGGTTGACGAAGAGTGACGATAACACAGGGTCATCGCTAGAGAGATCTGCAATATACGTTGGCCGTGGAATCCCGCATGTCGCCGATTCCGACGGGGGAGGCTTCGATGTCCTTGGTTCCATCAGATTTCCTATGCCTGTCGGCGTTGCATTCTGTAGCATAGCAACGATGCGCATATGCCCACGATAGGCCGCATGGTCTAACGCTGACCAGCCACGACGATCTTGATGGTGTAGGTTTGCCCCCGCGAGAACAAGGAGTCTGGCCACGTCAAGGTGATCGCACACGCAGGCCACTGTCAGCGGCGTCCAATGATAGGAGTCATCGGTAATAGAGAGGTATGTCTCATCTGTCGTGTCCAGGAGGACTTTGACAATGTCAATCTGGCCTAATCGCGCTGCATTGTACAGAGGCGTATAGCCATACTGCTTCTGGACACCGAGTCCCTTCCCTAGTTTTATCAGTATATGAACGATGTCAATTGACTTCGATCGTATTGCCACATTCATCAAGGGACCTACATGTTCTTCAGTGAAGACCAGCGACTTGCCGTCCAGTCGACGCATGTCCAGATCAACAAACATGTTGACAATATCCGAATGGCCAGAAATCGCGGCTAGACTTAATGGCGTTTCTCCAAAGGCATCAACCTCCAGCGTCGCCGAAAGGCCCATGAGCTTGATCATTTGTGAAGATATTTCGACTAGACCGTGCTGAGCCGCATAGTGGAGGGGCAAGCGTTGTCGCCAGTCCTTGGCCCATAGAAGATGATGCTGGTAAGGCGACAAATGTTTGATGATCTTGTCAAGAGTACTATGGTTTGACGTGTTGACAGTGAGGCTACTGCCGCGACAGAACTGCGTAATGAGCTGTTGCAAGGGATCTTGGTGAATACAAAGCTCCCCGCCCAATGTTACTGTGATCTCGTCCAAGAGTGATTCGATACAGTCAATGGAGTGATGTAGAATGGCAACCTGAGTGACCGAGTAGAGCATTGCTTGATTCTCAAGGTATGACACGGGCGATGCCAGCACGACCATGAGAGCAGATGAGTCGTCTGCAATTATCTCCTCGACGACATCGTCCTGGGAGCAGCCAAGTGCGACCGGGTCTACCACTTCCAGTATCAGCGAGCGTGAAGAAGCGGTATCTCCATCTTCCAGTCTCAGGTTGATCGTTCGCTGGAGGGCTCCTAACAATGCCGTCATCAGGGTCATCTCCTTCGACCAGGGCCGCACGTAGAGCGGGCCATTGCCGTGGTTTTGCCATGTCCAATTCTCCGTGGTTGCCCTTGCCTTCTGGATGATTCTCGCGATTGCATCCCTGTTGAGCCTGCAAAAGACGTCAAGTTGCTCGATGAAGGACAGGGCTTCCCAGAGGTTGAACTCGAGGTCTCTCAGCTCGGGAAGAGCAACTTTTGTCCAGTCGGGCAGCACCGGCGAGGCGGCAGGCTGGATAGAGAATCTTGACTTTATGGCCTGGAACCAGAGGCTAACTAGGCTAGACTGTTTATCGACAAACTGGTCCAGTCGGACTGCTTGCTCGCTCAAGGAACGTCTCAAGACTGTTGGCGTAGAGAATGAGTCAACTTCCACGCATGCAACAAACAAACCATTGCTACAGCACCAGCGGCAGTGCCAACTCACTTTCATATCTCCGATCGCCAAAGTCCCTTCGCTTCAAAGTTTGCTTGAGGTCATCGTAATTGAGGTAGGCATTTGCCCATTGCGGTCTCTGCGATTTGTAAAACTCGTGCCCAAATTTCATGTTGCTGATGGGCGCGACGTGTCGGTGAGGAGAGAAGGAGTAGAGGCCAGCCAAGGGAGGATGTGAGCAATGTAAGTAAGTCAATCTCAATCACAAGGCTCCTCCTGCTGATAAGTACCCGTTGGGAAATGCGGGCGGTTGAAGTCGTATATAGACATTTACCTGCCGCACCAAGTAATTGATTAGTTGGACAATACGTTAGTCGGTGTCTTGGTTCTTGGCTTATTCACTCGCCCTTTATCAGAGGGTATCAATCACTCGTTGCGCGCCGTGCGTTGGACGTGGAGGCTGGTGTGATGGCCGTGACGGCATTGTGTGGCCGTCTGAAGCAAACGGAAGCTCCTGCCGCCTTCATTTTGTTTGCTTGTTTTTTTCTGTGCTGTCTCACCCTCCTCATATGCCTTCTACAATATTCGGCTTGACCAAGGTGTGGTGCGAATGACGTGGATGGGCGGTATATTGGTCTTGACGATCAACTGCTGGTCAGAGCCAATAAGTCCAATGGCTGGGTAGATGATGTGAGCCATGTGGGGCTTATCAGATGTTGTTGCAATCATTATACTGCATGTAGCAGAGAGATAGCAGGAGCAAGGAGCATGCATGTACATGGAATAGACGCGGAATAGTAGGCTGCTCTAACCTTAATAGTCCTCCTCTATCTCGCTTCAAGGCGAATCATCGAAATTAGACATTAGTAAATGCGAGCGTCAGCCTACACATTTGGGCCAGATCCCTTCGTCGTCTCTTGAGGGCCCGACTGTGCCATGTTTCTCTCTTTGAGATAAGTCATATGCAAACTCTTCCTCTTTGTGCAATATATTTGGTTGCTTCCCCATGCTGGTTTCTTTGTAGTACTCCTAAACAGGTCCCTTTTGGTATTCCAAACAAAGCAAAACAAGCAATATGTCGCCATGCGCAAATCTCGTAGCTTCGTGCTTGATAAGTGGCTTTCTAAGTCCAATTGCGAGGTGAACAAGTAACAAAAGCTGAAAGTCATTTTTCGCATATTCGAAAGCACCTAAGACTCTCTCCCTCTCTCATATTCTTTACCACCAAGTGCCCATCATGGCGAAGCATCGTAAGACCGAAGAATCGGCTGCGACCCGTCGACAGCCACGGCGTGCAGCTAAAGAGGCGCTACCACCCATTGTCAACTATTCTTCTACCGAGCCAACAGCAGTAGTGACCGAGAGAAACTCCAGAGCTGGGGTCAAGAAAGCTCCCAAGAAGAGATGGGGACGCCCCGGTGGGAGGTATCAGCTCACCGAAGCCCAAGTTCACGAGGCGGCGGGCGTGGTCGGGCAAGAACCCAAGCAGGAAGCTGTCAAGAAAGGCAGCGAGAAACTGCAACCTCCGGAGGGTACGAGGGTTAAGGGGCTAAAACCCAAGCCCGCCGGGGTACAGAAGGCGACGGCGTCCACAGGGGGCCCTGGGCGCCCGAAGAAGATGCTCACAACCGCTCAGGCCATCAAGAAGCTGGCCGTCAAATTCGATGGCGAAAACGAAGAGGAGAGAAACAAGAAGTCCAAGAAGAAAAGAAAAGAGAAGAAGTTCATGGAGGATGACCCTGTCTTGCGAGAGGATAAGGAAGAAGGCCTCCAGCGGAACCTGCGTTGGCTACCCGTCCGGGGACTGCGCCGGCCCCCTCACAGAGCCCCGAGGGGTTGCACCCGCAGGTCTGGAAGTCTTACGAGGCTTTGAACAGCTACATGTGCGAATTAAGTCCTGGAAGGGAACGTCACCCCCAAGACGAGGGAGAAGGGGTAAGGGAGGAAGAGGAGGAAAAAGAAGAAGACGAAGAGGCAGATGTCGACAACCACCAGCCTTTGAAACGACCGGCTGGGGTTCCTGAACCTCTGTGGCACGCCTACCACTCATTTGACGACTGGATGTTTAGAAGGTGCCTTACCCCTGACGAGGTCCGCATGCTACCACTTGAAAAGACGGTTGATAAGGCATGGCCAGGCGCCCCGGATGGATTCAAGTACATTGCCGAGGACGTCCTCGTTTTCGATGATCCCGAAAAGGTCGAGGGTACTGCATTCGAATACAAGCTTACCGACTGTCACCTGGAGCAGCTTAAGTCAGGAAGACGAGTGAGCATGGGGAGACGCCCATCCCAGTCCCCAGATATCGACCTTGGCACATTTTTGCCGCACGAGGATCTTGTGATGAACGAAATTGACTCGGATCTGGCCGGATGGATATGAAGTACAGTTAGAAAGGTGTGTACTTGAGTAGGGCTTAAGTAGAAAGAGTTTTTGCTTGAGCATCCGTTAATATCTTTATTCATTAAATACGTGACTTCGTCCCATCCGTTGAACCATTAATCATCCACCAATGTAACTGCCTGTTCACCTGTAGTGTAGGGCGATAATACTAGATAGCAAGGGTAGTACAAGATGACATCAGTTCATACAATTCGGTTGACCCTCAATCCTGCATCCGCTCCGACAAGGTGTCAACCAGGATCTTAGCATCTGCGCGTAGGTCTCCCAGAAACTTCTTCCTCTCCCATGAGCCTTTGGCCGGTACCTCGAGCGGGTTCTTTTGCTTTCGATAAGCGGCGAACACCAGGCCACTATTCAGTGGACAGGTCGTCGTCTCCTGGTTCATTGTCACCCGGTCACAGTTGAAGGAATGCATCCAGCCCCGACTTATCGCATCAGATGATGTCGCAGGCTTTTCGTACTCAAGCCACTCCGTGTATTGAAGGATCTTAAGATGCACTTTGGTGTAGATCTTGAAGGGTTCTTCCAGGTCGCTTAACCCAAATGCTGCCAGAAACCGTCCGTTTGAAGGTGCTTCGGGCTGCATAGCGCCAGTAGGGCATGACGTAGGTCCTTGGTTCGCAACGGAAATTTGCGCTGGAGAATAAAAAGGATCTGTCGACTCCCGCGGCCACAAGTTGACTAAATAAACCACATCGAAGCTGTACTTCTTGGCAATTCCAGCCGCCATGATTGCTCCTAAAGCACCTGCCGCATTATTAGGCAGCGACGGGGCAATGAAAAGAGGCTCTGTCGGCGTTTCTGGAGGCGTGATCTCCCCAGAAATGGGCTTAATGGCGATGGCTGGTGGTTTATGGGGTTTCAAGCCGGCAGTCCCACGCTTCTTAGTGGTCCGGCTCGGCAAATCTTTGGGGGGTAAGGGTGGAGGCTTCTGTGCATTCACTGAAGGAGTGCCTGGTCTTGCCTCTGCAATGTCTTCATCGCTCAATGCGTATATATCATCAAGAGTAGGTTCTTGCAGAATGTGCTCCTTTGCAATGTTTGAGGCCATGAGGGAAAGAGTGATAGCACTCTGCGTTCGCTTCAACCGAGATCGAGGCAGAACGGCGATGTGACCTGTCTCGCCTCTCCCGATTGCCGACTCTGCCTGCCTGGCAGCCATAGTATTCCGTGGGGACTCGCGCTGGAATTTATCAGTCCCGCCATTATCATAATGATCTGACGTCGCACTTTGCTCGGGTATTGTTGTTGGCACACTGCCGACTGACGTGTCGGCGACGCTAAACGACCTCGATGTCCTTTGAAGAGAGTCTTCGCTGTCTGAGACTGGAGGCGAGTATGTGAGAGGTTGGGACCCCCGAAAACCAGAGTCAAGCTTGGGGAACAAAGAAAGCTTTCTCTCGGGTAATCTGACACCCTGTCGAGAACGGCGGCTTGAGCTTCCAGCTAATTTGCTGGAGGGAGATCTCGTACCAGGAATGCCACTAGTTCTTTCGATTGGCGAAGGCTTTAAGATCATGGATTCCGCTGTGTCGTCCCGGGCAGTCGGTGCAAGGCAGTCCCCCTGTGGCGGTGGTTCGAGTGGACTTAACAGCATTGAGATGTGCCTCGGAGACCAATCCAATAAGCCACTCTCGAAGGGTTTTGCTTCAGGTGTCTTGGGGGCGCTTTGTGCGACATCTGTTTTGCGTGAGGAGGTATCTGATGTCGAGTAAGTAGCTGGGGTATGTCGAAACAACGAGTCTTCTGGAAACTTGAACTTGGACAGCTGACGAGCTGTGTCAGACTCACGTGGGTATTCGGATGATACGGGCGAGTCCTCGCTGCAGTTTGAGCTTCGTGATGTTATCGTCTTTTTTGCTCTGGCATAGTTGGATGATGATGTTCTCTCAAAATGATCACCAGTGTCCACAAAGCTTGACCGGCTACTTCTGTCATCCTGAAGCCCATGATCCGTCGGCTTCTCTCTGACGAATTCTTCTTCTCTTGGCGTCATGCGCATGGACTTAGGATTCATATATGGTGGCGAAGGAAAGGAAAAGCTGTCCAGCGCGGGCGAGTTTCCGGAGCTGGTCTTGTCCCTCTTTCTGGAGACATTAAAGAGTCTCTCCAATCTTTCAAGGCCGCTAGCCATCTTGCTGGTGGCTATGAATCTGTGCTGGCCTATGGTATATATTTCTTTACCAAAGTTAGCGCCGCGGTAATGAAAGCTAGGTGAGTACTATTTGGCACGACATACCTTGAATATATTTGCTGTCGGATAGGGGGTGTAGTGGTCTTGCTTGAGTACGAAGAGGAAGTTGGCCGGCTGTGGCCTGGTAGTGTTAACGCACAGAGGCACCAGGTAGCTGGTAGATGTATGAGGGACGGTGGGTATGTGACGACTGGCGACAAGGTGTAGAAATAACGGCTGGTTTCATGGAAGGCTGTCCACTGCAGTATTGGATCAAGTAGCACAGGACTCGGCCAAGGGCGGCATTGATGTATCACAGGTTGTAGACATATGCTGTGCAACAACTTCGAAGGGGCCCAGAGATGATGGCACAACCGAGACGGACTTCGGTACTCGATAGCACAACAGGTCCCAGGGATGGCAAACCTCTTTAAGCAGGGTGTCAAACGAGAGATCCGGAGTTCTGGACGGCGATTGGGGTTCGGAGAAATTATAGATGGGCTTGGGGGAAGTAGGGAACGAACGACAGGTTCTTCCCTTGGTGTCTCAACCCACTGGTGTCGTAGACCCAGGGATGTAGCGATGCCCGTAAAGAAGTAATTGGTTTTTCCAGGTTAGCGTAGAAGCCGTTAGGCCCTTGTGGCTGCACCTGCGTAATAAGTGGAAGGGTTTTTCTTTCTTGGAATGTGTTGTTTCCTTTTTCTTATCAGCGCCTGGTGGTAGGACGAGAGGGTATACAGCTGACTGAGAAGGACGCAGCTGACTGGATGACCTGGGGTGGGTTGTGAACAGACAATGGAAAATTGCAGTCAGCATGAGCCGTCATGCGAGGTAAAAAAAACAACGCTGACCCAAGACTTCATGACAGCAGATTCCAGCGATGGAGAAGATGACGAGACCCAACGGTGCGATTGTCAAGCAGAACAGGCAGACTGCATGTGCAAGTGAATGTAACCGTGATGCGGGACCATCCATCAACGAGACCAGACGACCAAATCCATAACATACATAAGTGTATGTACATTCAGCGGGCACGTAGATTTCATGTCATGCCATTGGTTCGTTTGGGGTCCGACCTGTCAAGTTTGGAATGTACGTCGCGGGGGGGCGGGGGTAGCTTCCAACTATCTAAACCATTCGATGGTCGCTGGTCGATGGTCGATCTCAAGCTCCCCGCTAGTGTCGGTGCCTGCCTGCCCTTGATATACTTTCTTCGCCTTCCCCTACCTGAGGTCATTAATTCACCTCCAGCCATCATCTGCTTTCAGCCAATACGTTACCTCCATATATCCATCGCATCTTGCATCTTGCATCTTGCGATATGCATTTGAATCAAGTGAATGACGCGAATGGTTCTCGTGGGCATGGCCCAAGCAATCCCACCCTCGGGCCTTTTCCTTTGTCGTCATCCCATTCTGGAATGTGTCGAATGCTTTACCTACATTTATTTGCCCATCTGTTGGTTGGCAACTGTCGGTGGCGCCCGATTTCTGCCGGCCTCATCACCTCACCGGAATCCACCACCGGTCCTATCTTGCCCGTTGCAAACCAATTAAGGGTGGGAATATTGGAATGGCTGCCATATGGGACTAGTCGGCGTCCATGGGGAGGGGAGCCAGTATCCGAAGAGAGGGCTGTCTCCGGAGCGCCACTAACCTACCTGCTAACATGAACGTTCTTTAGCCCTGCGGCTGCTTATTTTCTTTCTTTTTTTGGTGGGCAGTTTCTTTTGATGTCGGAAGGCATGGCATGGTTTCTATTTTCCCTCCTGCCGCAACCCGGATTCTAAAGGAGTCGCCTAATGCACGCTCAGATCCGCGGTTAGCATGCAGCCAAAATTTGCTTGGACGGGCCTCGCGATGCCTACGTTACCTACATCTTTTCATTCTAACTATCTATTGGTTGTGGCAGACATAAATTCCGTGATGACCAGAGCAGAATCGAGACACCCGTAGTTGGCCTCCTGCCCGTATCTCCTTCCGGTACCAACAAGGAGCCTGCTCGGTGTGATTTACAATTGGGGCACACGATTGAATCAGCCATAAGTGCCTGGGGTAGGCAGAGCAAGAAACGTGTGTCTAAAAAGCAACTGCTCGGCGGCGCAAATGGCTGCTGGGTCCAACATTAGGTGCGCCCAACGGAAACGGTGCCCTCCTCGCGCTCTCTCCCTCTCGTTCTGGCGGATATGCAATCCCCCTTGGCACCTTGTTTAATCACCGGGTGGTTCAATATGGCCAGAAACGCTACCGTGGATGCTGTTCTCTGGCAATATCAACGAAGGATTGTCGGAATCACGTTGATCAATAATTTCACGAGTTGACTGCTCGGGATAGGCCCGTACTGCACTGGCGGCAAAACCCCCGTCACACCCCGGATCTCTGGACAGCGTACTCCGTAATGTCTAGACCAAAATACATCAGTGGCTCTATTTCAGCCCCCTTGCCAAGGCAACACCTAAGGCCGCTCTCCCCACATGATCACCGACTTCGCCATGAGACGTTGCTTTTTCTTTTTCCTGCCATCTGGACATCTTACATGGGAACCCTTGCTCTGATCTGAGAGTTGCTTGTGCGACCAACGAATCGGCTTTCAACTCGCCCTTCCTTCAGCAAGCAGTAGTAGGGGAGTTTGTAGCTGCCGCCTATACATGCATGGCCCCTCCATGTAATGTACGTTGGAAGCATGGCCGGGACGGCACAGCGAACCTTAGTTGCAGTTTTAAGACGTTCGTTCTGCGCGACTACCTCTGAGACTGCATGAGCAACTAGGGGAACCACCGGATTTTTTTTGGAGCGCTCGAAACACGGGAGACAATAGCCTGGGAGGCTTAGTGTTCTGGCTCACTAAGTCATGGCCTGCAGAAGAACTCGCTGCTCTTTCTCCGCGACAGGTCAATCAGTATGCGACCAGTCGAATGAGACGAGGCGTTTCTTGCCGATCCTTTGATCTCACTGGATTGGTAACCTGTCGCCGAAAACCAAGGTGGCTTGAACGTTTTCGGGCGTACTCTGATGGGTGCAGGTCATCAAAGAAACAAACACCGCAACCCAATCCTCAACTCCCAAAAAGCACCCGCCAAGGGCAAGCATCATGGTCTCCGTACAAGACTACGTTCTGACAGTTATCGCTTACTTATGCTGAATACAAGTGCGAGCTTGCTTCTGAGGTTACCATCAATTCCCCCAAGCAAGGACAAAGTGTTTGTCTCAGACCCTGTAGTTCGATCTGGAGTTGGAGTGTCTTATCCTCGAAGTGGTCTATCCAGCCTATGGGCCTCCTGAAGACCTTGCGAGGGAGGGCAATCGTTCAGACTCATATCTTTTCCAATCTATCAAGATTGACTCATGTTGGATGCTGCCACATCGACCCCCAAGAAGACGATACGTCACTGCTGAAACCGGAGCCTCGCTCATAGTGCAGGCTATTTCGGTTGAACAAAGAACTCAGGCCAGCAGTTCACGCCCACATAGATTAACTGGCATGGATCTACCGATTTGGCAATCGGTGATAGTTGACTGATCGATCGGGTTGTTCGAGAGCAATTTCAGCTATAATAGGTGTGTCAGGTAGTATCTGGCTGCCCATAGCAATCTAATCATTTTGCGGCTGGGTGAGAGAGAGAGAGAAAGAGAGATCGTGGGTGGTTTGGTGGTGGTACCGATCCGGCAATCTGTCTTAGCGTGCGGTATCTTACTGAGGAGTAGAGCCAATGATCCTCGGAGCAGAAGCGAACAAGAGGGCCGTCCCGGATACCAAAACCCCATCCCCTCCTTCCCTTCTCCTACACCTACATTACATCTCGTCCTATCTCTCCAATACGTTACCTACTCCGTGCATACATACGTACACGCATGCATGCATATACTTGCGACCAGGTTGTCAGGCTACGCACAGCGGCTCCGTGAATTGGCCCAAATGTAGTTGCTAGGAATAGCAGGCTGCCAGGGGTAAAGCTTCGTCGAGGTCGCCAAGCAGTAGGTGGTTGTGAGAATTTGTAAACAAGGGAAGACGCTACTGGTTCCTGCATGAGGTCGCTGTGGTTTTCTCGGCAATAGCCAGAAGTGGCGGCACTGCGTCCATGTCCAGTCACGATGCGGCGACTATAACGTCTTTCGATCAACGAATCACCCTTGGATATATGCCGATGGTAAGAATGCGGCATTGTTTGTTATATTCTTACTATCATTATGTGCTCACGTAACCCAGCGTCTTCCCCCTTCGCACAGATGCACAGTGGGCAGTGTACAAAACCAAACCCAATCTCCGAAGGTTAAGTTTCCGTCGGCAACACCGTGACAACCGCTGAGAGCACTGCAGTAAAAGGAGTGGGAAGATGATCCCAAGTTTTGTCATGCATAGAAACAAAATGTATTATGCCCAAGGCCGCACGGATGTGTGACAGAACTCGACACTGGCCGACAGATAGCAAGCAGCCTTAAGGTCTGTCAATGTAATGCCGTAGACATACACATAGACATACATACACTGACAAAACACACCGCATCTTGGTCGCGCACAAGGTCGCGTCTATACGCACCTATGGCATATTTATGCCTTTTCCCCCCACCGAGATCATCCGGCAGAAATAAGAATAAAAGTTGGATTTATTGGTATTGGTTGTGGTGGTACTGCTTGCTGCCTAGCCCTGGCTAAAGAAGCTGCTGTAGCTCTCTACCGTGTCTCCAGCGTTGATCAGATGGGCAGTCCACACACATTGTGATATGTAGCACCAATTCATCTAATCCCATGGTGGTTGTAGCAGTGCGATATCATGTAAGGGGCAAAGGGGTGTGGGGGTGTTTTCCGTATCCCCTCGCAATGAATCTGGCACGGCCATTACTACTATTGGAATGGTATCGTCAGTTCCGTTCCACCTTTGGTGGATGAGAGACACGAAACTGGCGAGCATTGGTCGAATGGCCAGAACGTCATGCTCACGCGACTTTCAGCTCTCCCTCCTCCACGAGAGGGCGAGACACACTGCTTCGTTCTCTTGTAGGTAGCACATCGCCAAAAACACACAGCCGGGGGTGTGACAAAAATCAAGACGTTCCTTCATTAGGGCAGGATGACCAAAGGCATCCCGAGGATACTTACTGTATTCGGAGCTGAATATCTCGTCCAAATAAAGCCTCTTGAGGCTGGGCATGGGTGGGAGAGGAGACTGGGGCAGCTTTTGCCGATGTTCTAGTCATGTACGACAACAACAGCATATATACATGAGCGCCCATACACTGGCTTGATAGGCTCTTCTAGATTTGGCCAGCCGGTCCTGTCTCATTCGTTCATTAATATTCATTTTAGAGCTGGCAGCCTCGTTCTGTGAGGACGGTCGAGCCGAGCCGGTTCTTACTTTTTAGCCTTCTGGCCTTCATGTGAGATTGCGAGACACGACGCTGGTTTGCACGAGAGAAAGACATCAATTCTCGTGTTGATGGTTCCCCCATATTCTTGTCTCCTATCGCACCAAGTGAGTCCACAGCGATCCAGACATGCAACGGTCAAAGTGTCTCGGCCCTCCCCACGTGCTACTGCCGTCCCTTCCATGAGGCAAGATTCGTCCACCTAGGTAGGTACCTTTCACAGCTTCGCATCCGGCTCATCCTCACCAAAGAGCTCCAAGAAAGAAGGATGGACCTCGTCCGTGAGGTCACTGGCTTGCAGGCTGCGACCCTTCTTCTTGAAAGCGTTACGCGAGCAGAGCTATGAGGTTGTGTTAGTAACCACGCAAATTAACCCTGATGGGGGTTGCTGGGGAAATCGACGAGGAAGCGGTACTTACCCTCGTAATAGCGCAACCACCAAACGCCGCGAGACCAAGCAACTCCTTCGACTCCAACTTGTTGCCGTGGTCCCAGAGGCCCTCGAGGTACGCCTGGCGCCAGCCCAAGAAGGTGGCGATGCTGCCCGTCAAGGTATCGCCCTGCCCACCGCTGCGCTTGAGCCCACCCTCCAGGTCGACGACCATGGTATGCTCGCCGTTGCTGACCATGTCGTGCCCGCCCTTCTGGACGATGGTGACGCCGCCGAGTGCCCGCGACAGGGCCTCCACCTTGGCCGAGGGGCTCTTATCGCTGTCCGCCGCGTCGCCATTATCGCCGTCGGGCTTGAGCCCCTTCCAGAGGCGACCGAATTCGACGACGTTGGGCGTCAGCACCACCTCCTGCCAGCCGATGAACAGCTCGGGCCGGCTGGTCACGATGGCGAGGGCGTCGGCGTCGAGCACCACGGGCATCTTCTGCTTGCGGGCCGCCGCCAGCACCTTGGCGCACGTCTCCTGCATCAGCGGGTCGCGGCCGAGGCCCGGCCCGATGACGAGCACGTGTAGGCGGCCGAGCATGTCGATGATCTTGCTCGACACCTTCTCCGGGTCCGTGTCCTCGGGCGCCGGGCAGTCGTTGGAGGACGCCGAGGGCGACTGGCGCATCAGCGGGTGGACCATGAGGTTGGGCGAGTACGTTTTGATGACAGCGCCGGCGCCGGGCGTGCAGATCACGTGGGACTGCGCAGGTTTTGATCAGCGAGACTGTACACTCTAGATGTTGGGATATATAGGCACGTGAACATACCATATCGCAACCCAGCCTTGCACTGGCCATGGCAGAAAAATACGGAGCTCCTGTGTAATCCTCGCTACCTCCAATGACAGCAATACGGCCCAGCTGACCTGGAAGACTACCGTTAGTCTGGGTTCAGATGTCTCTTGGCCGTCGTTGCGAACTTACCCTTGTGAAACTTCTCCAGCATGGGCGGCACCATTTGGCGCACCTTGCCCAAAATCTCCTTGGTAGCGGCCGACATCTCGGCAGACTCAGCACTCATGTCTGTACGGCGACAAGCCTCTTTGAAGCAATTGAAATGAGATGATGTAGGGTTGCTGGAGCAATGGCTGCAATGCAGATTCAATATACTAAGTCGTCGTATACCAAGGGCTAAGTCAAAGTCGGACAATGATGGGATGGTTGCTTTGCATGAAGGTAGGAGGAACGTGAGGTCCGGCAATGGGTTTGAAATATGACATCACGGGATCCAGAGCTCCATATGAGCCGCATCATAGAAAGACTTTATCAGAACAGAGCTACAGGCAGCCCAAAAATAAATCAATGACTGACTAGCTGAGGAGTATACGCTATATACGCGCTTGTTCACCATATATATCAAACAAGACGATGCGGGTATTTTAGAACATATTAATGAACAAAAGGAATCGAGTGCTCTTGAGTTTGTGGCTCTATTTTACAAAGACTGAGCTGGAGGATATAATTTCCTCTTCCCAACCAATTCCGCACTTTTGCAGCACCCGACTGACATACATCTCGCCTCTAATGAGAAACAGGTCCCGCCAACGAATGCAGAATTCCCGCAGGTATAGACAGATCCTCTCCCTTCACTCCAGCCATCGATTATCTAAGGTACATGCACCTTTTGCTTACGACGTGAAGCTCTTGGTGAACGACGTCACGACATCACGCAGCTTGGCCTCGAGGTCCTTGCTGAGCGCACCCTCCTTGTCGATGGTGGCCAGAAGCTCCGACTCGTTGGTGCGGAGGTGGGCCAGGAAGTCAGCCTCCCACTGGAGAACCTTGTCGACGGGGACGGGGTCCAGGAAACCGTTAACACCGGCGAAGATGAGGGGAACCATCTCGTTGACGGCCATGGGAGAGTATTGCTTCTGCTTGAGGAGCTCGGTCAACTGTAGATAGTGAATGGATTAGCCAGTGCACTTAACACGATTTCAAGGGTATTCCGAATACTTACACGCTCACCACGAGACAGGGTCTGCTTGGTGGAGGCATCCAAATCGGAACCGAACTGGGCGAAGGCAGCGACCTCACGGTACTGGGCCAAGAAAAGCTTCAGGGAACCAGCGACTTGCTTCATGGCCTTAAGCTGGGCGGCGGAACCGACACGAGACACGGACAGACCGACGTTGATGGCAGGTCGGATACCCTTGTAGAAGAGCTCGGCCTCCAAGAAGATCTGACCGTCGGTGATGGAAATGACGTTGGTAGGAATATAGGCAGACACATCACCACCCTGGGTCTCAATGATGGGCAGGGCAGTCAAGGAACCTCCACCGAGCTTGTCGTTCATCTTGGCGGCACGCTCCAGAAGACGCGAGTGCAGGTAGAAGACATCACCGGGGTAGGCCTCACGTCCGGGAGGACGGCGCAGCAGCAGGGACATTTGACGGTAGGCAACAGCCTGCTTGGAAAGATCGTCGAACACGATCAAAGCGTGCTTACCAGTGTCGCGGAAGTACTCACCTGAAATCGATTGTGTTAGCCTCAGGAGACCAAGATAAGACATGATAGTGTATGGTGTACAGAGTGGGAGTAGATGGCATGAACAGAGCGGGTGGAAGGGCACATACCGATGGAGGCACCAGTGAAGGGAGCAATGTACTGCAGGGGAGCGGCCTCGGAGGCAGTGGCGGCAACGATAACGGAGTACTTCATGGCGTCGTTCTCCTCAAGGGTCTTGACGAGCTGGGCAACAGTGGATCGCTTCTGACCGACAGCGACGTAGACACAGTAGAGCTTCTTGGTCTCGTCGTTGCCGTTGTTCCATCGCTTCTGGTTGAGCATGGCGTCGAGGGCGACAGCGGTCTTGCCGGTCTGACGATCACCAATGATCAACTCACGCTGGCCACGGCCAATGGGAACCATGGCGTCGACCGACTTGAGACCAGTCTGGACGGGCTGGTTAACGGATTGACGGGGCAGGATACCGGGGGCCTTGAGCTGGGCACGGCGCTTCTCCTTGGTGTTGAGAGGACCCTTGCCGTCAATGGGGTTACCCAGAGCATCGACAACACGTCCGAGCATCTCCATGCCGACGGGGACATCGACCTAGCACGCATTAGTCGTTGAATTCGCTTTCATGGAAAAGAACTGGTATCCCTCACAATTTCACCCGTTCGCTTGACAGTCTCGCCCTCCTTGACGAGACGGTCAGAACCGAAAAGCACAACACCGACCTGGCCAGCCTCCAAGTTCATGCACATTCCCTTGACACCGGAAGCGAACCTAGGAAGATTGTTAGCCAGGGCCCGTCGTATCCGGGGTTGTTTTGGGGTATACATACTCGACCAGCTCCTCGGCCTGGACATTGGCCATACCGTGCACACGGGCGATACCATCACTGTAGGGCGCCAAAGTCAGTATGCCAATTCCAATTGATCCAATTGAGCGTAGCCCGAGACGGCGATTTTCATGGCGATGGTCGAGGTCGATGGGACGATGACGCCAGAGTTGGCTCTTATGTGTTGTCGAGACTCGTTGTCGCCCATGAAAATCCCGACTCGGCTAGTCCCCACTTTCGATTCGATCATCAACATACCCAACGGAGAGGACACGGCCAGTCTCGGCCAGGTTGGTCTCCTCGGAGACACCACGGATGCGCTGCTCGAGGATGGAGGACACCTCGGTGGGGGTAGCCTTGTCCGAGGCGTAGGAGCGGCTCTGGATTCTGAAGGCTGCGCGATTTTGCACCTGGGTAGGTCGAAGAAAAGCTGTTAGCCGAAGCCCCGACGAAATGTTGGAATCAATCATGCAGCTGTGCCCCGAGCTCGTCCGAGCTCTCAATCCAGGCTTAAAAGCTTCCAAAAAGCTCAATTGAGCTGTTCAAGCGCCGTTAAGATGCATTGATGCCGGATGCAGCCGTGGTTCGATGGCATTGAGGCCAGGTCGAGATGGGGAGTGGTGGGAGTGGGAGCCACACTTACCGCAACAGCTCTACCAGAGGTAGAGACGGCGCTCACGGCGCGCGTGGACCGTCGGAGGGCGTTGCGAAACATTGTGAAAAGAGGTAACCTTGGATCCTCTAGAAAAAAGAAGGAGAATCAATTGCAACCTCTTTGCAATTGATGGGGAGGCGGGAGGGGAGATTATGGGAGGACGGGTTTGGAAGGGTTTTGGAGGTTCTGAATACAGATCGGAGGGAAGAGAAGAAAAAGCTCTCTTTGCTGGCCCGGACGCACTCACTGGCCGACGGGTCCTGGGACAGTCTGTTCCTTCCCAATTCCAGCTAGCTGACGAGTGCACGTACCAGCCCGCTTCAGACTCTGGGAAGTCTGGAGACTAGAGGCGGGAAAAAAGAATAAGGCGGGCCCGACTTGACCCGATCCGAAAACACCTGCCAGCTGGCCGGCAGCCGCCGCTCCCAACTTGTTGAGAGCTCAACCCAATTTAATCTGTCTGTGGCGCTCTACGCCGTCCGTCCGTACACAGGGTACATTCGATTGGGCATATCTTCGTTGATGCAATTGAATCCTCCCTCTTTGCGACTATCGTGGCTAATGAATCATTTGCTCTACTGTACAGGTCTGTAGTCTCTAATTCAGGAGGTAGTATAGCATCACGCCTTCATATTGACAATCTCAATCAGGTAGGCACTGGCTCTATAAACCGTTGTATAGCAAACCCACAAACTCCATCACCGAATGGCGCCTTTGTTGCATCAGTGTGTCTGTCGTATATCATGCACCTATTACTCGTCATATTGAAGCCCCTCCGTCACGTTTATTCCACCGCCACTTGTCCAGGAGACTGCGCTGCGGCCTCCCGCATGGTTCCGAGTGCCGTCCTCTGCCCATGCCGCTGCGCTCCTCGATCCTTTGTTCCATTTGCCGTTCGTACTCCATCACCTCCCGTTCGCGCTGCTGGTCGAGCTCGCGCACCTTGCGGTTGTACTCGCGCCGCTCGGCCGCGCCGAGGAGTTTCTCTCCGAACCACTTGGGCCGCGGCATCCTCCGCCGCCGGCGCTCGTACTTGAGCCGAATCGTGGCCAGGGGGATGGCTTGATCCTGCTTGATCTTATGGGCCTTGACCAGGACCGCCACCGGCAGGTCGATCCAGATCACTTCATCCAGATCCCAATCCGAATTTATGCTTAGGGTCCCCGTCCAGGGCCCGGCGGCCTCGGCGACAGTGCCGCAGTGGTCGCACACGTGCCCGTCAACCCGCTTTGCGGACATGTGACATGGTACGCGGTTGCGTTTGCGTTGACCTTGAGGCTTGGCTTTTTTGCAGTTGGCATTCTTGCTCTTGCCGTTATTACCGCGTTCGTCGCTATCAGAGGGAAAGGCTGGCTGGGGTTCTGCGCGCCATTTCCCTTTCTCTCTCCGAATGCTCCGGGACGATCTCAAGAGCATCGTGTATTTCTTCTCGGTCGGCTGAGGGCCCGCGGCCCTCGAGGAGTCTTCTGATGATGTCGATGTAATGGAAGATGCGTTCTCTTCCGAATAGTCAGTTTGCAGCGGTTTGCGACGCTGCCGAGTCTGCTGAGGTAACCTCATTCTGACAGTATGGTCTAATGGGGAATCGGGACCTTCTGATGGTATAGAGACGATGGGTGGTGAGTCCTCTTGGTCGTTGTTCACTTCTCGTAGGCGTCCAGAGCGTCTTTTCCATCGTGGGAACTTCATTCTCAGCTGTTTAGGCACAACTTGTTCTATCAAGTGCTTTGCAGATGAGTGGTATGTTTTTCGATATCAAAGGGAGATATATATAAATTGTAGTAATCCTTTTTCCGATATGGTTGCAAATTCACGGTTCTTGCTCTCAACAACGGAAAGAAAGTCTGTTGCAAATCCGGTACTGACCAAATGCTCAACTTGCTCAAAAACCAGAGCATCCGAATGGCGCCAGTGCCCATCACAGCACAACTGGCTCCTCGTTAGATTCCAATCAGCGCCTGGACGGAAATCCTGAGGCTATTCATGTCACTGCCATCTTGTGATATTTACGAACCTAACCCATTATCAGTTTACAGTATTCAATGCTGTGGAGTGAGGTCCAACAGGGGAGCTTGCGGTCACAAACATACTACCCTGACTTGTAAATTGCTCGTTGCTTCAATACTATCGTGTATCATACTCAATCCGATCCGGATTGATGCGTTGGCTGACTGAGGATTTCCCGACCCTCGATTCAAATGTTGTCTGGGCGCCTTTGCGCTATCGGAGATGCGGCAGTTGTGTCGTGACTGTTGAAGTTGGCGTCGCTGGGGTTTGGCCAAAAAGGGGCTGAATGACAGGCGGGCCTGGCTCGTGGGATTGCCGGTACTTTCTGACTTATCACGTTAGAATAGACATGAGGAATTATTGATTGACGGAGAAGAAGGCGCTGGTGGTGAAAGGTTACCTGGGTGTCTGAGATGAGTGATAGTATATCTTTCTCGGTCTCTATGCATACCTGTGAATGTCAGCAATCTTGTGAAAGGGGGCAGGGGCGGATTCCCATAAAATATGTTGTATATATACTCTACTGGCGCCAGCCACAGCTGCAATGAGAATAAAATGAATCTACGTCGAGCCACAAAAAGGCATCACGAGGTGCTTGTTGGAACAATATAATTATCTTAGTGTGCTCGTAGGAAGGAGCTCGCCGTCAGATCATGATTTTGGCAGATCTCTCGCTCAGGATATATACAGTTAACTGCCATGGATGGACTCCCCGATAATTCGCCAAAAACACTTTTTGAAACCCAGACCGCTATGACGTGATGCCACATGAAAACATGAAAAAAGAGAAAAGACCCGACTAGAAGTACAACACGGAGGCGCTTTAGCTATGTAGGCCCTTGGTCCTGTTCTTCATCACTTCTCTTCGCTTCTTGTCGGCCTCGGGATCCCACACGAGGAACTCGTGTAATCCACAGCCAGCAGGAACCATGGGCAAAACAGGCACCTTCTTGTCGGTCATCACCTCCAAGAGGGCTGGGCCGTCCGAGTTGATGAGCCACTTCAGAGCCTCCTCGGCCTCTTCAGGCTTGATAAGACGACGGTGTTGGACACCCATAGCATCTGCCAGCTTCATGAAGTCAGGGTTCTGCTGGTGAGTGTGCGCGTAGCGGTCCTCGTAGAAAAGGTTTTGCCACTGCGTCACCATGCCCTGCTCCTCGTTGTTCAGGACAATGACCTTCACGCCGATGTTGAACTGAGCAGCGGTAGAGAGCTCGGTAAGAGTCATGTTGAAGGACGCATCTCCATCAATGTCGATAACAAGAGCGTCGGGTCGGGCCACCTTGGCGCCAATGGCAGCCGGAAGACCGAATCCCATAGTACCCAAGCCTCCAGAGCTAATCATGGTTCGCGGGTGACGCCACCTGAAGTGCTGAGCAGTCCACATCTGATGCTGGCCAACACCAGTGGCAATGACCACCTCCTCCTTACGGTCGTTGGTCAGATCACTGAGCTTCTCAATCAGGGCTTGGGGTTTGATCATGCCAGCTCGCTCGGTGCGGTTAAAGGAGTTCATCGGCCATTTCGCCTTCCACTCCTTGATCTGGCCGAACCACTCCTTGCGCTCAGACATGCTTCTCGTCTCCAGGTGCGGCAACAGCTGTGCCAAGTTCTCGGCAACATCGCCTTCGACAGCTTCTGTGGCTTGGACAACCTTGTTGATGTTTTTGGGGAGGATGTCAAAGTGGACGATTCCACCACGACCTTCGGCAGCAGCAGCCTTAGCAGCAGGGGCGAACTTTGCGATGTTGAGGGTCACTCGATCGTCAAAGCGAGCACCCAATGCAATGATGAGGTCGGCTTCCTGCATAGCCATGTTGGCGAAAGCAGATCCGTGCATACCAAGCATGTAGAGAGACTTTTCGTCAAGCTCGTCGAAAGAACCAAGTCCGTGTAGGGTAGTCGTTACGGGAATAGATGACTTCTCGGAGAACTCCTTCAGAAGTGCTGGGCCGTTGCCCGAGATCATGCCCTGGCCGGCGTAGATAACAGGCTTCTTAGCCTTATTCACGAGCTCGGCAACGCGGCGCAGAGACACGGCCAGCTGCTTCTGGGTCATGTCCATAGCGGCTCGCGATGCGGCGCTGGGAAGAGCGGGGAGGGCGGTCTCAGTGGGAATGGCCTTCCTCAGGATGCTGGCAGTGACATCCTTGGGCAAATCGACCAAGACGGGTCCAGGACGTCCACTGGTAGCAATCTCGAAAGCCTCGTTTATGCGCCTGGGGAGCTCGGCGACGTTCTTGACCATGACGTTCCACTTAGTGCAGGCGCGCGAGATACCAATGACGTCGGCCTCCTGGAAAGCATCGCTGCCGATAGCTGTGGTCACAACCTGACCACAGAAGACAACCAGAGGTGTGCCATCCGAGAGAGCATCCTGCATGGGGGTGATAACGTTGGTGGCACCCGGGCCAGAGGTTACCAGGACGACACCAGGCTTGCCCGAAGCGCGGGCGTACCCCTCAGCCATATGTCCAGCACCTTGTTCATGTTTCGGGAGGATAAAGTCGAAGTGTGTGGAATTGTAGATGGCATCGAAAACAGGAAGAATTGCGCCGCCAGGATATCCAACTAGGACTTGTTAGATTTATTTCCACAGACATAATCGAGGTGGACATGGTTCACGTACAGACGTGTTTAACACCCTGCCGCAGCATCATCTCGTGGAAAATCTCTCCACCGCTCTTGCCAATGAACGACTCGTCCATTTCAGGCGTCCGAGGGTTCACGAGGGGCTGCACATGGCTGCCGTCTTTCGTCTCGGCTGTGTTGAAAGCGGGTGCGGGTACCTCGCGGGGACTGCATTATGTAATTTCACGTCAGTATAAGTTTCCCCACGATAGCGACTTGGGTGGGCAAACATACACAGCAGCAGCTGTTGTCTGGGTCCTCACGCCAGTCGGGCCCTTCTTGGAATTCACAGCCGACACGACGGCCGACGAGGTGAAGAGGCGCTGTTGGCACTGGACGCGCGGAACCTGGGCCAGGGCCTTGACGGCCCTGGAGGCTTGCCTAGTTCGCATCATGGTGATGATTGTGCCGTGCTTGGTAGACACAATTGAACCAGCGGCAGGAAGAAGAAATGAAAAACACAACTTAAGCTTTCCAGTCGTGAATCTCTCAAGCCCGGGGTGACGGAAGGGAAATAAATAGCTGTGGCGGCAAAGGAAAAGTAGGAACCAGAACTAGGGGACCCCCAGGTATGAGTCGAACAAACCAAAGCACCGCTACGGCGGCCGTAGCGAAAGAGGGTGTGCGAGTGCGGTAGACCGCAAAATACCAAACCCGCGGCAACGGAGCTTGAAAAAAGAATTGGTCTGCGCTGATTCGTCAGGGCCTGTGTGGGGTAAGGCTCCTCCGGGGGATCGCGCAAGTTGCTGCATACAAGAGCTGTGGCGATATCGGCTTTTGCAAGCTGCAAGCAAGCCTGAGCCTGCAAGTGCAGGTGCAACAGGTAAGCTGACTACTGGCTGACTGCCTCCAACACGGGAGTTGCCAGAAGCTCAATTGAGTTGAATATTCCGTTCGTCCAATTCTCGGAATATTCCCAGATGTGTCATTTTGATAAACCCCCAACCTCACTTGTGTCTACGCATTTTCGCATTTTCGCATTTTCGCAATTTCGCATCGTCGCATTCTGTGTCCAATTGAGCATGTGTCTGAACTGATTGATCCTCCGGGCCTCTTATCGCTGACGACATTGATTAAGTTGCTTTCCGTGACAGGGTCCATCCAAGGCCGGAAACATTCTCTTTTCCGGTTCTAATGCACCCAATCTCGCCTCCGGCCCTCTGCTCTGCTATTGGCTTCCGGCCACAGCCGGGTCAGACACTCTAGGGGTCCTGCCTGTCAGACTGAATCAAAATCGGACTTCTGCAGCTTGAGCGCTGGCAGGCTGGGAATCTAGATGCCACCTTCAAACTTTGATCGGCTCTAAGTTGGCGCTATCGTTTTTCTGCCTTCTAGTCGACTTTGCGCCACCTTCCGCCTCCTTATTGTACCTACAGCGCCGGTTACTACGGCCGGAATGCAGGCTACTTCCGGCCTTACACTAATGCATTACCCTGCTACGTATAGGTAATCGTCATGCTATACTGGGTTGCAAGTACTGAACGGGGAAAACAGAACCAGCACCGTCTAAATATGATTGTGCAGAGTGTGCTGAGTAGATCGGCAGTAATGATACCGTTCTTGGTCGGTACCACGAATGCATCAACCCGTGATTCAATACGACTATGTAATCAAGCATGCGCCTTACTATACTATGCCCGCGTACGACTTCTTCCCTGAACGAAACCCTGAATGAAACACGACTATTTCAAGGCTTTATTTTTGTCCTATTCTTATTCTATGCGATATGAAATAGTTTCTTACCCAATGAAACATGTGATTTGGCCCAAAGATATAGTGTGTGGAATTTATATCGAGGGGCAATGTGATGCATATATTACTCCTTATAGCGGATAGCACCAGGTGCCAGGGACTTAGCACTCTTTACTTCTGATCAGCCGGCTGTCTGGCTGTTCAGTTACTTAGTAAGCGTCCGTTTCTGGAGGTTTGCCCTGTTCGCTTACTATACCACAGCTGTTCCCCCTTATAACTAATGCCTAATTGCCGTGCCCGTAACCATTTCGCTGCACATCGGATCAGTCTAGCCAATCACGTCCATCTTCTAGATCCCAATTCGGCAAAGGCAGCTTGCGGCCCACCCTCTCTCCACGACCCCGCGGTTTGTCGTTCGTTCCCCCGAACCGAGATTCCCCATCGAACCACGACGCACAAGCCCCCGCAAGATATCATCGTACATATATACGAGGTATATAGTAGTTACTCGTAGAATTCCGTCGATCTGAAAGAAATGCTGAAACGTACATTTCATCAATTTTTTGGCTTGTTGGGTTTTCAATATGGCTAGGATTGCCAAGATCGAGTACTTCCGTGTGCCCCCTCGATGGCTGTTTGTCAAGATCACGGACGACACTGGTGTCGCAGGGTGGGGCGAGGCCTCGCTTGAAGGTCACACACAGGCAGTGGAAGGTTGTCTGGAGTCGTGGGCAACTCGATACGTTGGACTCGAAGCCGAGTTAGTCGTGGAATTCCCGACGACAATAGCTGTGCATTGTTTTGCTGACGAGACCGTGATAGTGATATTGAGCATATCTGGCAGCTGTCATACAGGGGAGGCTTCTACCGAGGTGGCCCGGTTCTCATGAGCGCTCTGTCTGGAATCGATATTGCGCTCTGGGACCTGAAAGGTAGCTCAGTTCGTACACGATGACAGCTACGTGACACTTTGCTGACGAATCTAAGCGAGGAAACTAAACGTGCCTATCTACCAGCTGCTCGGGGGCAAAGTTCGTGACAAGTTGAGGGTCTACGCATGGATAGGGGGCGACAGGCCGAGCGATGTCGAGGAGCAAGCGTGGGTGTCCTGGAGTCCATCTTGAGAGCGCCGACATGGCTAACTCGGTCTGCAGTAAGGCACGCATTGCACAAGGCTTTGATGCTGTCAAAATGAATGGGACCGAAGACCTAGGCTGGCTCGACTCGCCTAGAAAGCTGGACGAGTGCGTCGAGAGAGTGAAGGCAGTCAAAGCCCTTGGCCTCGATGCCGGGGTTGATTTCCATGGCCGGGTGCACAAGCCCATGGCGAAGCAACTGGTTGCTAAACTCGCCCCTCACGAGCCCCTCTTCGTGGAAGAACCGTTGCTGTCTGAGAACATTGGCGGCATCAAGGACCTTGCTGGTCTGAGCAGCGTGCCGATTGCCCTTGGCGAGCGACTTCACAGCCGATGGGATGTGAGGCCCTTCATGGAGGCTGGTTGTGTGGATATCCTCCAGCCCGACGTATCCCACGTCGGAGGCCTATCAGAACTGCGCCGGATCGCGTCCATGTGCGAGACCTACGATGTGGCCTTGGCGCCTCATTGCCCTCTGGGACCCATTGCTCTAGCAGCCTGTGTGCAGGTCGACGCGGTATCCGCCAACTTCGTGATTCAAGAGATGGGCCTAGGAATACACTACAACCTCGGAAGTGAGGACCTCAAAAGCTATACAAAAAACCCCGAGATCTGGGATGTGGAAAAGGGGTACATCAACCTACCGGTAGGGCCTGGGTTGGGGATAGAGGTAGACGAGGGTCAGGTTCGCAGCCTGTCCCAAAACGCCAAAGCCTGGGTTAGCCCGACTTTCTCGGGCCCTGGCAAAGAACTAAGGGAGTGGTAATGTGAAAGTTACCGATATGTTGCCGCATATCAGGCTATCTAGGGGCTTGGAAGCTTGAATTAACCAGATTGCTATTCTTCTACGACTAGTTTCAACCGACTAAAGCATTACACGATGACGATGAGGGATAAGCGCAATAAATGTTTGGTAAGCATTGATACACGCTTAGTGAAAAGCATCGATGGGATTCCAAGCCATTTACTCTATCGGTGCCCGTGCAACAGCGAACGCCAACGGGCGGCTGATTAATCCAAGCTAGGATCGGGTCGTGGTTATCTAATCGCGCCAGGCCCGTCCATCTACACTGATGTAATCCACTTCTGCCTGTCTTAGTTGTTACGCATCACCATCGTTATAAGACGTGAGCCCGACTCTCTAACTCATCGTATCCAGCATCAAATCATCGCCCCTGAAAATGGACAATAAAACCGCTGGCATCCAGCAGGCCTGCAAAGCCGTCCGGTGCATCCAGGCTTTGCGGTCGCTTCCTACTAGCAAAGACGCGACCCCATCCTATCCGCCCATCTCCAGCATCCCCAGAACCTCTCCGGAGCGACTAGCGCAAGCTTCTCCAGACAACGACCCATCGTCGCCTAGTAATGCCCAAACCTACCTCTACCTCGCCTACGGCTCGAACCTGGCTGCCGAGACATTCCTAGGCGTTCGGGGCATCCGACCTCTCTCCAAGGTCAACGTCTCGGCGCCGGCCTTCGACCTCACCTTCGACCTGCCGGGCATTCCGTACCGCGAGCCCTGCTTCGCCAACGTCACACCGCGCAAGCACCTCCCCGACCCTCCGAAGCCCCCGCAGCGACCACCGCAGTTTCCTCCCCCGCCCACTCCCTCCGATGTTAGCAACGAAAAGACAGGGCTTGTGTTCCCTTCGTTACCGCCGCGCGCCCCGACCTGGCCCAAGGGCCTCATCGGAGTCGTCTACGAAGTGACGCCCGAAGACTACGCGACCATCATCCGAACCGAGGGCGGCGGCGCAGGCTACCTCGACGTCCAGACGCCGGTGGTAGCGCTGCCGGCGCCCATCGCCGTGCCGGAGAAGCCGCCGATCCCCGAGCTGCCGCGCCCTTCCTCGCGCACACCCTTTACCAACCGCGGCTGCCTGACGCGCCTCCCGACGACGAGACGAACACAAACGATGGCCCCGATGGCCCCGATAAGCCTCCGAAGAAGAAGTGGTGGTTCAAGTTCGTGGCCCCAGTGCGCCGCCCCGAGCCCGACTACGCCCAAGCCAGCGCGCGCTACCTGAAGCTCATCACGGACGGCGCCGCGGAGCACGCCCTGCCGGACGACTACCAGGCCTACCTGCACCGGCTGCAGGCCTATACCATTACGCAGCACCGCCAGGAGGTCGGCAAGTGGCTCTTCACGCTGCTGTGGCTGCCGCTGTTCTTCCTGGTCATGAACTTCAGTCGCGTATTTGCGGACAAGGACGGCAGAGTGCCGCGCTGGCTGGGCATTACGATGGTCGTCATGATGAACCTTATGTGGATAAGTTACGACGCTGTATTCGTGAAGCTGTTTGGTGACGGTGAGAGGACGGTGGAGGATGATGATGACGATAACGATAGGTCTGGGAGGGTTACTGCGGGGAGTAGGGGAGCCGTTGGCTGCAGTTGGAAGGTGGAATGCTTGACGAGAAGAATCGGCTGTTGAGCGACTGGTGATCCTGCTGTTGTCACATTGTAACAAGTAAGTACTTATTCATTTTTAGCCTGTGGGCCTTAGCCAGGCCTTATGTTGTTTTAACATACTCGATACTTTCCCTGGAAATAGAGAACACTCCAACTACAATCACTGAATACGTTACGAAATTGCTCATCATGGTTATGAACCAGTTAATAAAGTTTCTAAGCCATTCGAGCCTATATAAGTGCAGTGACCGCAACCAGTATTTGCTGAGGGTATCATTGCTTGCCTTTTGATCTACTGTGATCACATCGTCCGGTCCAACCCCCTAAAACTCCTTGTCCTGTATATATAGCCCAGTCCGTTCCGTTTCGTAATACGAGTCTAGTTTCTGCGCTTGTTGATCAACTGCAACAGATCCTGATAGGTGTTCTTGCCCTCGATGATGTCGTTAACAGCAGTGAAGAGCGGGTAATCCTTCTCCATGTTGTGAACCTTCAAAAAGCTATGGACCTCCATGGCCGTGGTTGTGCCCTGTAGCTTCTGACCGTTCAACTCCTTGGCTTCGATCTCAGCCACACTGACGCCCTGCTCGACGGCATGGCTTGCGCATCTGAAGTTTCTTCCACTGCTGCAACTCGTAATCAGATCCGCAACACCGGCACTCTCTATAGTGAAGGTCTCAGGCTGTACAGTCTCTTTGAAGAACTCTTTGCCAAACTTGATCATCTCGAGCAACCCGCGTCGCACGATCTCCGACTTTGCATTATCTCCAAGCCCCAGACCCACGACGAAGCCAGCGCCTAACGCAACAATGTTCTTGAGAGCACCGCCCAACGAGACGCCGGCGACGTCGGACACCATGCTGACGAGGAAGTAGGGACGCTCGAACAGGAGCTGGAAGGTATCGTGGTCGAGAGGGGGTATTCGGCAGGCACAGGCACGAGCTTGGTCTTGCTGGTGCGTCCTCGGGCATCCTTGTGCTGCATGTCGGCGAGCGGGGTGATGCTTAGGTTGGGAGCCGATTCTTTTGCCGAGCCACGAATGGGCGTCGTGGAACGGGGGGACGGGTTGCGCGACGAGTCCATGGGCGGGGGTCGTAGGCGATGGTCGTGCCGCACCACTTCTCGGCGGCGATTTCGGATGCGATGTTGGCACCGCTCAGGGCGCCGCAGTATATGCCCAGGCCATCACCGATCCACTCGGAGAACAGAGAAATGCCCTCATCCGTGACGTGTACACCCTTAATGCAAGAGATTCCTCGGGCAAATGGCACGATCTTGCCCTTGATCTGCGACGAGACACGGTCGATGAACTGATGGGGAAGGTTGAAGATCAGAATGGAAGAGTCCTTCACGGCATCGACCACGGAGGGGTTGGCGATCAGGTTGCTAGGGAGCTTGATGCCGGGCAGGTACTTGACGTTCTCGTGGTATTTGTTGATGATGTGGGTGAGCTTCTGGGGCTGGTCGCCCACGGCCTCGTCGTAGTGAGGGGAGTCCTTGGGAATGGTGACATCCTCCTCGTACACCCACATGTGCACCTCGGGCTCGAAGATGTCGGGGTGCTCCTTGGTGTTCTCAGCAACGATCTTGGAGATGGTCGAGCCCCAGTTGCCCGACCCAATGACGGTCACCTTGTGCCGCTTTTCATGGGCCTGGGCCTGGGTTGAGAGGAAGCCAGGAGACATTTTGACCGAGTAGGGGCGCCGAAACTGAGATCTAAGGCGGCTTTGGTTTGGTGGGGAAGAGCCGTGAAGTGTCCGAAGGTGGGCAGATGCGGTGCGGAAAAGGTGGGATGGACGAGTAGGTGTTGCTACAGGGGCCGGGTAGCGAATCAAGATACGCATCAATACAGAGTTCGGACAGGAAGCAGGAGACCGTCTCCCTTATAAAAGATGGCGTATGGTCGCACAGCTGCGTGTAGAATGCTGAAGTTCCTTCTCCAGTCTGGTCTTGGTGGATGTGGATGCAAGCCCTGGCCCAATTTCTCGGCCGAGGAGCAGTAAATAACTGCCTAGGTAGAATGGCACCTGTGCTTGCCTCTCCTTTCTCCCTTGTTGCAGCCAACGAGAACAACGGATTCAGCTGCTTTAGCGTTTGACCGCATGACGCAAATCCCAGATAAACTCGACAAGACACCGCCTACCGGTTCTAGCCTGCTCTATCCTGCTCTAGGATGCAGTACGTGTATGTATGTAGAGACGGGAGGGCATGTCTGACCATCACTGCCCAGGACAGAACCTCAGCTCTCAGATGACAGCGGCCAAGTCCGACCGTTCTCCCATGTGTACGGCCATGTGCCGAGGAGGCTCGTCGACGCTTCTGATCAGGACCGGGTAATCAGGTCGTCGCAAGGTGGTGTGCCCCATCGAAGTTCCAGCGATCGCGTTACATCCCGGACGAGGATCAAGGCCCTGTCCGTAATTGTCAAATGCGACACATGTGAAAGCTCTTCTCTACATACCGTTTATAAAGGCCGGTCCATAGTAAGAACTCCGTCTGCGAAAGGAGAGGGGGTCCTCTTCCACCAAATTGGACTTGATTGCTCTACGTACACACTTTTCCAACACAGAAATGGACAACAACCTCACTGTTTGCTTACGACCGACTGAATAAACCCAGCAATGGCATTGCATTTTCCACCGCACTCGCTGGCAACGCTCCATAGGTGTCAAAGTCAATTGCTCCGGGCTTGACAACGGAGACTGCTTGGTACAGTGCTATTTCCTAGGCTAACCGCTAGATCCATCTTTACTGTCATCGTGGAAGTCATCAATTGATTGATGGAGGGCCGACTGGAGGGCCTGTCTGCACCTCGTGCCTGTGCTTGCTCGCTTCTCGTGCTTAGGCTGGTTGAGCTGGGCCCCTTGTCCTTGGGAGAACGTGAACCCCCCGACCGACGCGGTTCCCTATAAACTCCACTAAAAAGTGAAGTCAACAATCGCCATTTCCCACGGCCAAGCGCGATTGTACCACCGTCTTGCATATCTGTCAATCATAACGTGTTCATATTGTTTAATGGTCGATTTGTGTTTTTATTGTTAGATGTATTAATCTCCTCGGCGATAATCTGCTTGTGAATCGCATTTCATCGCATTTCCAGCACGCCGACCGAACCTACCATGCAGATGTACTTGCCTTGCCTGGTCGCACACGGCATGCAGCTTCCCATTTGACCGCCCAATCCGCAACAGACAGCAGCAGCGACTGCCGCGAGTCGCTCACCACCAATCATCCGACGTGATGAATGTCGAACAGTGTCGCAAAACCTCATCAGAGGCCCTATCAGCGGGCAGCCCGAGCACTAGTCGCAGTATAGGCCCAACCCTCGCAAGTCGCGCCCACGAGAGAAAGGCATCGCTACATACCTCGCCCAAAGACAGCAACAACACACAGCCGGGGGAGGCCCACGCGCCTCAGACCACCCCGACTGCACACCACGCATATCGTTCGCCACTGCGCACGCGTGCGCGATCCAACTTGAGCAGCCTTGGCGGCTCGGACTCACCTCGCTTTCCACGACCGAATACTTCAGCGCCCAACGCATCGCAAACATTGTTGCGCCGCCGCCCTTCGGGCCAACAAAAATCGCCAATGCACAGTGGCTCGACCCCCGCGAACGGCGGCCGTTGGGATTGGCGCAAGCCTGGAGCCTTGCCAAAGCAAACGATAACGACAATGGTCAGGGCGACGAAACGTTCGATCTCAAAAATGCTTTTGACATGGCCAAGGCGGAGGCAGACGGAGTCAGGATGGGATCGCCTAGCCCAGCCCCTCGGCCTCAGCGATCAAGGAAAGATTCAGAAGAGCTAGCGACTGTTCGCGATTCTGGACGAGACCTTGGCCAACAGCTCAAAACGTTTGACCGCAACCACCAGCTCACAAACGGAAATGGTCCCCTCAATGGCCTTTTCTCCAGGAAGAATAGTATCGGGCCCAAGGTGGCGGAAACCGCAAACACCCTTGTTACCAGGGCGAACGACGGCGGAGATGCTTCACAGCCATCTGGAGCAGGCCAGGACGCCCACTCGAGAAAAGAATCATCAGAAAGTCTCCTCAGTATGGAGGACTACCACAGGTTCTCGCCCCTGCCTTCTATTGTGCCCGGACGAGGCGATCTAAACCGGTCTTCTAGCAAAACCCGGCCAGGTTTGACTCCTAGGAAAAGCTACAACACTCCTAGTAAAACCCGACCAAATTTTTCTCCCGAGAAAAGTTTCAACTGGCAGCTCGATGCCGACTTCACTGCGGGCGACCTGCAGATCTCCGATAGTCCACGTATTAAGGCTGCGAAGACGAATGGCCGCGAAGCAAACCATGGTTCGCCCAGTAGCAGCTCGCAAGGATCGGATACTCCCAATGGTCGCCGCAGTGATGCCAGGCTTGAGCAAATCCGACAAGCGGAGATCGAGGCCGCTGGAATCGAGTTTCCCGAGAGTGACGAAAGCTATCCAAAGAAAACCAATCGGCGGTTGGAAGAGATCCGAGCGCGGGAAATGGAAGCCGCGTCTAAAAGAGCTGTGGCAACAAGTAGGCTCGATGAGATTCGCATCAAAAACTCAGAAGCCCGGTCAGAGTCTCAATCGCCAGAATTGGCGAAAGCCACAAATAAGGACCCGTCCCATAGATCTTCGCTCAGCGATTTGGATACTGCCAAAGTAAATGGCGCTGGCGGTGGGGAAGCGATCAAGGATGACCCCTTGACAACATCAAAGGGCCTCGACGAGAAACCCTCCAACAGAGCATCCGACCATGATGGAATGGAAAAGGCAGAGACGCATAAGAAATTGTCTAGAAACGATTCATATGACTTGCTTCGCCAGCTTGCCCGAGCCACAAGTGCAAGTCCTTCCCCTCCCAACACGAAAACTATTGAGGAACCACTCTGGCAAGAACCGATTATCAGACAAGAGCCGGAAGAAAAAGAGACCGCCACCAGGCCACGCTTTCTACGCGATGACAGACGTCCGAGGAATCTAGAAGCTAAGGGCTCTAGGGAAAGACCTTCTGTTGGTTTCGCTGGACTGAGTAAGAATCTCTCTGGCGACTTTTTGCCAGAAAAACGGCGCATTTTGGCGACGTCAGAGGCTGACCCGATTGATCGTATTGAAGCTGAAATGAAACTCTTCGCACCGCAAGATAATTACTCGGAAAAGGGGTCTGTTCGTGCCCCTTCGGCCACAAGTTCTGATATGGGGGATGAGGAGACGCCACGTCCGGACCGCGGCATTGATCCTTTGAGTCAACCGACCCCGCGTGTCACCGGAGCATACGTGGACACACCGGCCACCGTCAGAGTTAAGACCGAAGACGGTGTAGTGCCCGAGAAGAAACCAGAAGCTAAAGGCTCGCTGGCATCTAGGCTGCTCTTCGGTTCCCGGTTTGGCTCCCGATCGCGTACGTCCAGCAAGAGTGAATCGGAGTCTAAGGAGCCCGTCATCAAGCAGGAGGAGAGCATCAAGCAGGAGAACATCAAGCAGGAGGAGAGTGACGGGCAGGGCAGAACCGGAAGAGCCGGCTCGAAATCCACAGCACGACACTCACGTGCGGCCTCTCGGCGGCGCAAACCCTTAATCAATACCGCTAAAATCCCTACACCATCAGAAGACCTCCGGGCTATTCTTCGCCAAAATCGAATAGATGACTCGACTTTGGATGATGCGGAGTTCGACCGGCTTCTGGCTGGCACCAACATGGATCATGAGACCCTTGAAAAGGTTGTCAGTGAAACCATTCAAGCAGTAGATGAAGCCTCCGGTGCCCTTAACTCCACAGAAAGAGAAGAGGAGTTGGAAAGGCAAAGGATAGAGCGCATGAGTAAGTCGCTCAAAACAGGTCTTCTGGGCATTCGTTCTGCGAAACAGGGCATTGAGCGTCTTGAGGGCAGGGTGGCGCAGTCTGAGCATCAGATCGCACCCACCCTGGCTGCTGACCTGGGCAAATCCGACAGTTGGAAATCCCCAACTCTTAAATCGCAGCCCAGTGATGGCGGTATTAACCTTTCAATCCCTCGCCTCTATCGCAGGAAACCCGACTTTGGCTTCACGCCCCTTGGACTATTGAGCATGATATTACTCGCTTGGTACACGCTAGAGTCTGCGTTTTGCTTCTTGTACGTGACGGACTACGAGTGTGCACCCAACTACCCCTGCGACTGGTCGCCCCACGAGCCTTACTTCCCCTATGCCATGCCGTTCATGCTAGACGAGTGGACAACGGGAGGCAAAGGGCGTGAGCTGGCCTGGCGCGTCGGTGAAGAAATAGGTGATGCAGCGGCGGAAGTGACCGATTGGGTGACGGGTAACGACTTTACGAAGAGAGACATCATGTACATGAACGCCTGGGAGAGAAAGCGCCACTGGAGGAGGCTGAGGAAGCATGGCCTGGTCAAGAAGTGGAACGAACCCCCTGAATATAGGGATAAGATCAGGAGTTGGAAGGCAGCTTTTCAGGCGCGAGAACGCGCACGCGAGACCGGAGATGATTGGGACTACGAGATGACGTTGAGTGAGGATGAAACTCTATAAGGGCCATTCATTACACTTGCATATGCAAGACATAGGGTGTGACGCTCAGAGACCCCACATCAACATAGTCAGGATGCGAGACGCACCACCCCTTCTTCTATCAATCAGCGTTGGTGGATGGATATCCAACCTTGGAGTGCTTAGGATACCAAACTGTTGCAATTGCTTACAGAGGTTACTTCGGCAAGGCGTTGGCGGCAAAGTGTTATAGGCAAGGTTATATGCAGCTTCAGTCACAAATCATCAATGTCAAATACCAATACCAACTTGACACATGTTTTGGAGCCTACCTACAATTAGGCTGTAGGCAACTGATTACAAACTGATCCAAGAGTATGGTTTCATCGATCACACCAACATCTTCCCGCAAACCTCAATAATATATGGCCAAAGGACTCTCTTTTGCGGAATCGTTCACCTTTGGCCTTGTTCACAGGTTACAAACTAGATGGATATATAGGGAGATGCAGTGTCTTATTGTAATGAATGGCATGACTACCGCGCTTTAAGGCGATCAATTATAGTAGTGACGACTCATCCCAGCTGCGGCATTCCATCATATGCTAAAAGAGCATTTACTGAGTGTAAAGACTGGGCTCGGATGTTGAATTCCGTTTACTTCAAACCGTTGAGAAATGGGGTGGTCCCGAAATAAAGATCGACTGCCGAACGGCATCGCGCTTCTCGAGTTCTCTCCTCGTCCCCTGGCGCCTTTGCACGTAATCAGTGGGAATGGCTTTACACCACTAGATGAGTTTGTGCTCCAAGCTCATATCCGACTCCGGCTCCAGACCGACGAACGCGCGGAAGATATTGGTCAAAGAAGCGCGCTGCTTGGCCAGGGCATTGACGACTGGTGTGCCAGGGGGTGTCAGGGGAGCCTTAAGCATGTAGCTCAAAATGCTCAGCACGCTGTGAAAGCCCTTGTACTCGGTAGTGGCAGCTCCATCATCTGAGCACGATCGCCACTGGACTCGAGTCATCAACTCGGCGATCAGAACCAGATCGATGATCAGGGGGGATGCCAGGAGAGAGTCCTCGCAGACGTTGAAGAGACTATATCATGGATTGGTTAGTAACTATTGCTACAATTCGATTTGGGTTCTTTGTGCAAGTCGACTTACGAGATGGTCTGGTGGCCGCCCATGAAGATCTCGGCGTAGTACTCATCAAGCGCGCGCTTGTTGTCGCCGACCGCCGGCATATACTTGATGACGACGCAGTGGTCGGGCTTCTCGCCCTTCTCCGGGTACAGGACGTGGTTGGCCTCGACCATGTCGTCGACCACATTGGACTTGGAGATCTCCTTGGACCGGAACTGCCGGTGCGAGTTCAGGTTCTTGCCGTCATTGTTGCCGAGGTGGTTGTAGCTCGCGATCGAGGTGAGCTTGATGCCGGCGTTGATCATGAAGTCGACGAGGGCCGACTTCATCTTGGTCTGGCCCGACTTGAAGTCGTCGCCGCCGATGAAGGCGTCGTGCCGCTCGGCGAGCTCGATGGCGCCCGGGACGAAGGTGTTCTGTGGAGATCCGTTGATGAAGGGGACCTGCTCGAGGATGCAGGCAACGGCGAAGACGGTTGAGGGCGAGACTTCCTCGTGGCCGGTCTCAATCGCCTTGAGCAGGTTGTCTGCCGTGTCGTTCACACCTTGTATGAGGTCGGCATATCTCTCTGTGTTGGCAGTCCACTGCACAATCACCTTGTCCAGTCCGTTCTTGGCCTTGAAGTCCCTGCAATTACATTAGAGTCTAAGCATGACACGTCGAGCTGTGGGCCGGCTTACCTGATATCGTTGCGGATCTTGTCCACGTGTGCCATGCAGGCCTTGGATCCCTCGAGCACGTTGTCTGCGCGGTCTTCCTGGTTGGCAGCGATGAAGTCAGGGTAGTAGATGCTGGGCAGGGGCACCATGTATGACATCTCCTTCTTCAATTGGGCCTTCAGAGTCGGCTCGAGCACAGCAGCTCTGTCCATGGCGTCGGCCATATTCATGCCTGAGATGTCCCAACCGCCAACCACGAGGTCATTGGGGTGGACGATGGGGAGGACCTGGTTCAAGGGGATGTTGACGTCCTTGTTGGTTTCGGGGTCAGTACCCAGCTTCATGGTAGAGCCCATGACGACGGAGCCGTAGTAGTTGGCGGCACGAGGGCCCTCGCGGGTCTCCCAGGTTGTATTACGTCGATTGGCCATGATGCCAGCAGTGACAGTTGTGCCATTGTTGCCGCCCCAGCCAACGAGCATCATGCCAACCTTGGGGACCTTGCGGCCGACCTTGAAGTCATAGAGCTGAGCCTTGGGGGTGACTTGATACTGGCCGCTGGGCTGCTTGGTCACACTGGTAGTGCGGTAAGTGTAGCGAGAACGGATCTCGTCATCGGTGTAGACAACATTGGGAGACGTGTTCTTGAAGAGCAGGTCGGAAACAGGGGAGGATGAGATGCCACCGCCGGAGCCCGTCTTCTCTTCAGCATGCGGAGCCATCTTGATAGTTCAAATGGGCTTTCTTTTTCTTCTTTTTGGCTGTCGAAGAGATTGGGTTTATCTGGTGAATGGGGCTGAGTCCGCTGCACCTGGGGAAGAGCAACGAGCTCCGGCGTGTTGGTTGTGGGAGCTGTTGAGTAGGTTGGAAAACATGGGTTGTTTCTCCCAGCGTAAGGCGCTGTATGATTTGAAGTGACAGTTTCCGCGTCAAGTCGACTGAATGTTTTGGAAAGAGATCAGAACTGACAAGCCAGGGAAACTCAGGTGTAGGTACGAGTGGCCAACTTGACTCCTTTTATGTGTCGAACAAGTCCAAGGCCGAACGGCAGAATCGGAGCTGCCCTAGAGGCTCAAGCGTGACACTATGCAAGCTGGAGCCAATGACGAGTTGAGGGAAATGTGACAAGACCGATTCGGTCAATCAACGTACATGGAACCCAAGGGTCGCCAAGGGGTCAAGTCCACGATAAGGGTTACGTGGCTGCGTGGTTGGACTCTCTATCTTTACCTAGCGACTTCTCCCCGCCAATGACCAGACGTTGGAATATGCACTATTGCTAGGGATCCGGTGGGGGTCTGGAAGACGTGATGGGTACGTGCTCTTGAATAGGAGAATCTGCAGGCACCCTAAAGCGAACGACAAGTAGTAGCGGTCTGCAAGCCAAATTGCTTTGTGTGCGCCGTGCTTTATGTAGACGCATAATGATACCGATCGAGTCAGGGCGGTACAACAACTGTCCCTTCACTACGGTAAACCGAGCCCGTCTTCTGATGTTGCCAGAGGCGAGGCTTACTCACCCACCCCGAATCCGGAGCCCCGGGCCTGACTAGAGAGACTAACGCGGCTAAAGGACTCTCTAGGCAGGCATATGTACAACATCTCGGTTAATTGACGACAGCTTAGTGAGCTTGCCAGGCTGAAGTAGAGATGGTGCGAGAAGACGCTGCCGACACTGGCCTGTTTTCAGAAGCGAGCGCGCATGCGACAGAGGTAGGTCAGCATGGAAGGCCGAATGGAATGATATGCAGTGCATATATCGCAATTCATTAAGTGTGTATAACGAACGTGCTAACTAACATCTCTCGCGGTGCTATCCGCCTGCGAGCTTCTCAGCTACATACATAATTCTCCGACCTAGCTGCGTTACACGTCCACGAAATCGATCTCGCGAAAAAAAAGTGAGACCTACTTCTGCTACAGCAGTGCTAAAAAACAGACGTCGACTCATGATAACCGAGAATGTACCACCAATGCCAGCCAGTCCGAGCGAACGGCTTGGCATCCTCAATCTCTCCGCCGAACCTTGCTGATCTATTGGAAACCTCGGGTTTTTGTTCCTGGTTTTTGTATGACTGAGCAAGACGGCATGCGTTGATCTCCATCCAGGTCATGGCTTCGATTGGGCGTAATGGCCACCTTGGCAGAGAGAGCCCAGGCGTTTCTTAGCGAGTGCGCCTCAACCGCAGCCGTGGGTCGTACCGACCATGTGTGCTTTCAGCTCACACAAGCCTGCAAAAAAGAAAAGAACAGGGCCGTTGCCTCACCATACACGACTTGTCTTGTTCAAAAGGCCTGCCAGTCGAGTCGACCAGCCTGCTGCCTCGGCTTGCTGGCTTCTCCGCATATTGGCATGCCGGGCTCGCGGGGGTTGATGCGGGGGCAGCCATGGGTTAGTATCAAGATCAGGTGGGCTAGAGCCCCGTTTCAGTCTCCGTATGTCGTATGCGGCCTATCACCGCCCGCCACCCGCCCCCTTCTATCTCTCTCTCTCTCTCCCCGATGATGCGATCAATGCGGGTTGCCCTGAACGAGGGCTTCGTGGCTGCAGGGTTATCTTCCAGCTGCCTTAGCCGACATGTCTTCGCAACAAGTCATCTATAGCCGTCAGTCCGTGCCCGTAGCTTTCTGCTGGAGAGTAGTATCAAAAGGCTTCCTCCTTCCTCTCACGTCACAGTGATTCGTCCACAGTTTCTTTGACCTTTTCTTCACATTGGCATTACTCGTCTCTTGCATCCCATCTTCTGGAATAGCTCCCCTTTCCATCACATTCTTACTGGCTACTTGTCCAGAACAAACCCGCCTGCACTTCGCTGTATATTGCGCTTGAGGGACGTAACGAAGCCGTTTCAACGAGAGCTCTCTCTCCCACCTATATCTCGCCATGACAATCCACTCTCGCTGGAATGCCGACATCCCGGAATGCTCTCTGCAGAAATGGCTGTTTGGCAGTTATACCGGCCCTCTCTCGGACAAGCCCATCTTCATCGATCCTGAGCGCCCGGATACCCATTACTTGAGCTTACACGACTACCGACTATGGGCTAAGCGACTGGCCTTGGGCCTGCAGAAGGCAGGCTTGAAACCCGGTGACCGGGTTCTGCTCTTTTCTGGAAATAACCTATTCTTCCCAGTTGTTTTCATGGGGGTACGTTACAGCTTGTTCTTCATTCCTGATTCTTGAGTTGAGACTATGTTTTGCTTTCCCGTGTCTCGCGTGGTATTGGCTCTTATTTAAGACGTGTGCATGCGTATGTACCTGCATTATGTGCATGGAGCTATGATGACTGACATGATACATAGATTTTGATGGCCGGAGGTAAACTATTGATCTTGGCCTTCTCTACCGTTATTACAGACTTACTAAATAATTCAATAGGTGTTTTCACTGGGGCCAACCCTAGTTTTGTCGCTCGAGAGCTTGCCTATCAGCTACAGGACAGCGGTGCATCTTTCCTGATCGCCGCCGATGCCAGCATCCCTATCGCCTTGGAGGCTGCCCAGCAAGCCGGACTTCCAAAGAGCCGCTGCTTCAGCTTTGATGACACGGCACTGGACGCCCGTCCCGGTAAGACCCAGCAGGGGGCACGGCACTGGACCGAACTTCTTGCCTCCCAAGCCGACGCCGAGAACTTTGAATGGGTCGAGCCTGCGGACGCCAAGAACACCACATGCTGCCTGAACTACAGCTCAGGCACGACTGGCGTGCCCAAGGGAGTAGAGATCACGCACCGTTCCTACATCGCCAATGGCATTGGTGTCATCCACATGACGAAGCTGCAGGATAACTTTGAAGAAAACGTGAAGAAGTGGAGGGCATTGTGCTTCTTGCCTATGTATCATGCATATGGCCAAACCTACTTCGCGGTCAACTATCCTAAGCTCCAAGTACCGTAAGTCACGACAAGAGCTAGTCTCGCTTCCCCTATACCGTCCCTGGCTTCCCTGCTGACGATTCTGTAGTGCGTACATGATGCCGAAGTTTGATTTCGTCAAGGTTCTAGAAAACGTGCAAAAGTACAGAATCACATCTCTTAACTGCGTACCTCCCATTGTCGTTGCTCTAGCGAAGCATCCTCTCGTGCGCAAGTACGACCTGAGCAGCCTCGAGAGCATTGGCAGCGGCGCCGCACCGCTATCAGGGGAAATTGCTGAAGAGGTTTCTAAGCTGTGGCCAGCTGGAGCAATGGAGGTTCGCCAAGGCTGGGGTGAGTTGTGCCCTCCCAAAGCGGCATCCTTCCCTGGTCGTTTCCTTGGCCTAGCTTATTTTCTTCGTTGCTAATTTCACATAATCACAGGCATGACTGAGATCACTTGTACGGCAATGTCGTGGGATCCGAGGATTACGCAGCCAAGCTTAGCTGTGGGTGAGATGCTACCTAACTGCAGTGCGAGACTCATGAGACTGGATGGGTCTGGCGAGATCACCAAGGCCGGAGAGACTGGCGAGTTGTGGGTGACCGGCCCTACGTTGCTAAAGTCCTACTGGAACAAGCCCGAAGCCACCGCCGGCACACTTCACGTAGATGCCGACGGCACGCGCTGGTTGAAGACGGGTGACATCGCCTACGTGGAGAAATACGAACCCGGCGGTCTCTGGCACGTGGTGGACCGGCTCAAGGAGCTGATCAAGGTGAAGGGCAACCAGGTCGCGCCAGCCGAGCTCGAGGGCGTCCTGCTGGAGAGCAAGGCCGTCACTGACGCGGCCGTCGTCGGGGTCACGATCGACGGGGAAGAGGTCCCTCGCGCGTACATCGTGCCCAACCCGGAGATCAAGGCCTCGGAGCAGGAGATTGCCCAATGGATGGAGGGCCGGGTGGTGCGATACAAGCGACTGGCCGGTGGTGTGGTATTTGTCGACGAGATCCCCAAGAACCCGGTATGTCTCGCACACTTCCCAAAACCCAACTACTCTGTGGTATAGCATAATTTACTGACAGCCGACAACTCTCAACAGTCCGGCAAGATTCTGCGCAAATTGCTCCGAGACAGGGCCAAGGCGGAGGTCGGCGACAAGCAGGCCAAGCTCTAGAGAGGGGGTGCACTACACTGGGGGACATGTCCTATGTCGAAGTATCTTACCAAGGACACGAGACAGAATTGTTGTATATATACAAGAAAGAAGAGGGCCGGTTTTAGAAGTCGAAGTCGTGTACTGTACTGGCACTTCTTCCAGAAAGAATCAAGCATTTACTAATACTATGGTGACACCATGGGCCACATCAAATCGCGATCGAGCACAAGCTACGTTACCAAGAAGCAAGGCAAGGCCAGCGGCTCTTCGCAGGTGACGCGGCTTTGCGGGGGGGCGTTTACTAGCGGAGTCCAGCACCCCCCAAGTACCGACCCGACGCTATTCCATCCACCTAGCCGCCGGCAAGGCCCTACGAGGCGACTCGGGCATTTCTTTTGTCGCATCAAAAATTCAATTTGGTTTAGCATGCCTCCTGCAGTGATCTTGAATTGTGTGCCGAAATTTGGCATCCATCCAATATACGCGCGGAGAGGCGGAACGTACCGAATCATCTGCCAAGCAAGCCAAGGCAACGCATTTCAAGCTTGTACTTGCAGTTGCTCCATCGAAACAGTGAACGGCAAACCGGCAAAGGCCCACAGGGATGTCATGGTTGTTTCAGAGGCAGTATGACCTCATCCTGCCTACCACCTCTACAGACACGGAGCTGTACGACGTCAATTGGGCCTCTGTTGGCAGCAGGCAGAGTCCTTGCAAGCCTCCATTGGTAACAACAAGGTCAAGGTGGCACGAGGACCATGCTTAGCGAAAAAGACAGGATTTCGGTCCCAGGGCGGATATCATGTCACATAAACAAAATGAACTGTCTGTCAAATGGAAATGCAACGAGTAACGGGACAACAACTCCAACTTGATTTTATCAAGATTTATATTCTCTCGGCGGCATCCATCAACTTTGCGCTATCCTCTTCTGGTTTCGACTTTTTCCCTTTGCCACTTACTCAGTGGTAACCTAGTGAATAAACCAGACTTAGCCCACTCTTTGCTTGCCATTCTCTTACATACATACACACACCTCTCCCACAACAACACCTCCGTGTGGTGCTGCTACAGGTGTTTCCACCTTAATTGCGCCATCCCAGCATGTCGCAATCAGCCGAACCCGCGCAGTTCGAGGAGGAGGATGGGGCACAAAGGCCCTACGGCCATCCCCGATCGGGCAAGAAGCAAATCCCCCACCATCTCCAAGTTCCGGGCCGAGCGGCGGGAGCTCCAGGGCCAGATGCGGGAGACGGAGGAGGCCCAGGAAGGCCCCGAGGACGAGTCCAGGCCGAAGCGGGCCTACGGCTCCGTCAAGGCCATCTTCAAGGAAGAGGATGAGGGCGCCAGGACTGACCATGATCCCTATCCGGTATCCAACCACCACTATCAGGATAATCAGGCGAAGCGTGGCGACAAGACAGGCGAGGATGACCGAGAACTCTCCGAAGTAGAGGAGGATGATGAAGACGACAATGCTGCAACCCAGTCAAATAACCAGCAACAGCGGCAGCAACAACAACAGGGACAACGTGATGGCAACAAAGACGGAAATCAGCAGCAGGAACAGACGGCAACGGAGGCTGTCATCGGCACACTTGATCCCAAGGAGAAACGCAAGGCAATGAAGAAAACGAAACGACATGGAGGAGGGCGTCAAGTAACTGACCCGGTCACTCACCTCCCTATTGTCATCCATGACCAGACGGTATGTCCACCCACTACTAATTCACGTTTACTGTGGGCTGACCTCATCGATATAGGAAAAAGATATGAAGCATGTTCCCGAAAATATGGCAGAGCCGGGATCCTATCATAAAACAGCCACTGGCTTACAAGGAGCCTCTAAGTCAGACGAACATCTTGACGAAGAAGAAGCCGATTTGCAAAGGGGATTCAATGGGATGCAGAGGCTGTTCCCGCCGCCCGACTTTGCAGATTTGAGGACCGAAATGGCAACTGTGTATCAGCAAGCAATATGCGCGGGCCTGGGCAGTCTCGGGGTTGCTGCTGCTTTGTTCTTCCTGATCCCGTCGTTCTGGGGCCGATTTCACCCGTCTATAAATGCGGCAATTTCCCTCGGCGGATTTCTAGCAACTGCAGGCATTGTGGTGGTAGGCATGGGCCGATGGATCAGCAAGAAAGCCAACGAAATATTCGATGACGAGGTTTGGGACGCCTCGAAGCGAGAAGAGAACGCAAGGCTCGATTCGGATACCGAACTTCCCGAATCTGTCCAGTGGCTTAATCGCTTGATCGCCTCCATCTGGCCGATCGTGAACCCCGACCTGTTCTCATCTCTCATTGACCAGATCGAGGATATCATGCAGGCTTCGCTCCCGAAGGTCGTCAAGATGGTATCGGTCGACGATATGGGCCAGGGCAACGAAGGAATCCGCATCCTCGGGGTTCGGTGGCTACCCAGCGGCGCCGCAAGCATGACGTTGAACCAGGACGGCGGTTTAGAGAAGCCAGACAACAGCAAGACGGGTGGCTCGGATTCGACCGAAGCAGAAGAAAAAGGGGAAGGGGAAGACGAAAAGCAGCAGGACACCGATGAATCAGAAGGCAACCCCCAGGACGACAGAATACAGACAGGTGATGAGAAAGGCGGATCAGCGGAGGAACGCGCGGGCATGGAAGCCGAGGAGGGCGATTTCATCAACCTCGAGCTCGCATTGTCCTATCGAAGCCGCTCTTCGGGCAAAGGTATCAAGGCCAAGGCAAAGAATGCCCATCTTTACCTCAAGTTCTACCTTCCAGGGGGTGTACCTGTCCCGATCTGGGTCGAATTGAGAGGTTTTGTTGCGATCGTGCGAATGCGGTTACAGCTTACAGTAAGTTTCTGCTCAATCCTCCTTAAACCGTCCCATTTCAGACACATGCCCCTATTTGGCTCACTTGATCTGTCTAGACCGATCTCCCACTAACGTGCTCACTCAGCCCGATCCGCCTTTCGTCAGTCTATGCACTATGACCTTTCTTGGCCAGCCCAGAGCTCGAATCTCTTGTGTCCCGATCTCTAAACACAATATTAATATGCTGGACGTGCCTCTTATCTCCTCGTTCGTTCAGTCAGCCGTCGATGCCGCAATGGCCGAATATGTTGCGCCAAAGAGTTTGACCCTCAACCTCAAGGACATGCTTGTTGGCACCGATTTCAAGAAGAACACAGTCAGTCATGGAGTGGTCTGGATCTTTATCAAGCAAGCCCGCGGTTTCAAGCAGGGAGACGGCGGTTTTGGCCCCTTTGAGGGATCGAGTGATTCCTACGTCTCGATTTCTTGGGGTAAATTCGGCAAACCGGTCGCCTCTACCCGCATTATCGAGACGAGCCAAACTCCTGATTGGCATGAATATGCCAGCATTCTTGTATCGCCAGAGGAGTTGAATGCCGATGAGAAGCTCCGATTAGGCCTGTGGGACTCGGATAAGATGTCTGCGGATGACGACCTCGGGCGAGTGGAACTCGACCTCAAATCATTGGTCCACGACCCGAAGACGCACAACAAGATCATGGACCGAGAAGATCGTTTCCACGGCCAGGATGCCTCAGAAACGATGGCAGGCTCCCTTTCTTGGTCTGTCGGGTACTTCACCAAGTCAAAGATCACAGAGAAGCAGCTGGAGCAGCAGACGATCAATACAGATATCAAGACCAGAGACCAGCTTCATGAGCACGTGGCAAAGACTGCGGAGGAGAAGCTAAGGGAAGCCAACAAGACCCCTGACGATGACGAGGTGATGCAGCAGAAGGCACAGGACATGGCCGAGCTCGAGGATGAGATGATTTGCTCCGCGCCCGCTAGTGACGATCTCGTCTCGGGTATCTTGAGCATCCAAATCCGTAAGTCTTTCCGAGTACGCCGTTAAAGCTATCTCCATTGCTAACAGTTCCCATTGAAGATAATGTTATGGGCCTCGGAATTCACAACCTCCAAAAGAAAGACAAGGGTGGTGGTGAGGATCGGGAAGACGAAGCTGAGCAGGATAACGACATGCCAGACAGTTACTGCAACATCATTATGAACCACAGGAAGATCTACCGAACAAGAACGAAGCCAAAGAACTCGAAGCCGTTCTTTAACGCCGGGACCGAGAAATTCGTTCGCGATTGGAAAAACACCGAGGTCATCATCGCTGTTCGCGACGCACGTGAGAGAGAGGCGGATCCACTCATTGGTATTGTCTACCTCCCGCTAGAGAAGCTGCTTGCGAAGAGAAGCCAGATCATGGAAACTTATCCCTTGGTCGGCGGTGTTGGCTACGGCAGAGCAAGGATTAGTGTCGTCTGGAGAAGCGTTGGTTTACAGCTACCGCCTCATTTGCGCGGCTGGGACTATGGGACTCTTGAACTGAAAGGCATTGCAAAGGCCCAAGGAGGTCTTCCCGATAACCTGCAGGGTCACCGTATCAAGTTCCGAACCAACATGGGCCGCTGTAAGATGTATCCGAACAGCAATGGTCCCCGTGGTGAATGGGTTCAAAAGAACAATGTCGACTCTCAGTTCCTCCCGGTGCGCAAACGATACTCTTCACCACTCATCATGGAGTTTAGACAGAGCAGCTTCGGGCCGGATAGAACGCCGGCATTTGGAGTGCTCTGGCTCCAGGGGATTACAGAAGAGGAGGATGAGACCCACACCGTGAAGGTGTGGAAGGGTGGAAAGAATGCACAAGCAAGGGCCGAGTCCTGTTGTGCTTACAACGGCATGGAGGACGGCGAGCAGCCCCTGGGAGAGATCTCGATCTCGCTCAAGCTGTGGCGGGGCCTGTCAGGCTACCACAAGAGCTACGCGGCTAAAGCGAAGAACGACGATATGCGGAGCGTGATGGAATGCCTAGATACGGTTTCTGACCAATCTCTCGACGAAGACTCGGACGATGGCCTAATGGTCTCCGGGTCGGATTCGGATGACTCCTCGGACGAAGAGAATGATGCGAAGAAGGTCGACAGCCAGACCAAGAAGAAGCTGAAGGTGCACACGAACGACGATTCATCCGTGGCCTCGGACTCGGACTCGGACTCAGACAGCGACGGCAACGGGAAGGACCCGAAATCGAATTCGGTCGTGTCCCTGTCGGGTTTCAAGAAGGCTAAGAACATTCTGAAGAACCCGATCGATGGGACTATCGACACGGCGACGTCGGTTATGGCGCCTGGACATGTTGATGCCGACGACAGCTCTCGCGGGGTGCGGAACCAGATGCGCGACTACAAGTAAGAGGTTCCCCTTGCTCCTCTACGAATACTCGTATGTATATATGCTAACGGACGAATCCAGGGATCACAAGAACCAACTTCACAGGAAGCATCGCGGCATCATGCAATGGCGCGTCGCTCGGGAGGCCGACTATCTCGGGTCCAAGCTCTCGAAGCTGGGTAACGTGTCGAGGATATTCCACCATGGCGAGAAGGAAACAGGCATTGAGACGGAGGTTTAATGAGTGTGAGCTAGCTATGCTAAGCGTCTCACTTCATCTTTTTAATGGTGGCTTATGAGGACTACGACTTGTATGATACGACACTACCGTGGCGTTGCGTTGCCGCTTGCGAGCTGAAAGAAGCACTACTGCGAGAGCTGGGCTCATTCCATCTTGGATCTATAGGGCTGGACAGGGCGCACCGAGGATGATGTTTCTATCTAACGGTTTAATCGTGTGGTTGCTTACTGTTATTGTATGATGACGCTTGGTCTGCGATGCAGCTCCAACCGTGATTCCCAATTTTTCTTCTTGTAGCGGGCAGTTCACCGTGAGAATAAACCCCCTCCTTTCGGGTTGCTGTCCAAGCCCACTCATTCCCCTCGACAGTGCTCGCAATTGTCACGGACAGTGCCATTCCCTCATCCCGCTACGCTGGATCTCAGTATACACATTTTCCCGCGACGCATATCTCTGATAATCTCGATTGCTTTGATTTGGCTTCCCCCCGCCGGCGCCGTGCTGGGCGGGCATGGTTGAAAACACGTTTCTGTGTGAAACTTGTCGCCATCGCCGATTTGTCGTCGTGTGCATCGAGGAAGTAGGTGTAGGTACTGTGAAGAAGCGAGTGGAGTGTGGGCCAAAGCACAGGCGACACGGACATGCGCGAGCAGCAGAAGGCAGTTAGCAGCAGCTGAATTGCGGTGTTTGGCCCTTCTTTGCCCTCCCCCAAGCACTTTTCCCATCCTACCCAAGAGAGGAGCCCAGAGGAGCCCAGAGGAGCCAGAGGAGCAAACCACACACACTCCACCTCCAATGCCACCTCCACTTCCCAGCTCGTATGTAAGCCGGTGCATGGGTTTGCTGGTGGATGTGGGTGGAGGGCTATGGTGCGATATTAGTGGAGTCGCTTTTTATTGCTCCAATTTACTTTTTCTTCTTTGGTTGTGATATGACAATTCGGATCTATCTTCAAACGCAACCGAATGCTTGCTCGCTGGTATGTATGTGTGGTGGTGGACGAAGGTATATAATACGAACGCCGTGCTGCTTCTCTTTCCGAGAACAGAGACAGCGTCGGCTCCTTCTTACAGACAGGGCGTAAGCGAGGGCGTCTGGTTTGTCTTATCTGCATGCAAGAATGACCGAATCTGAGGACGGCGATTTCGCCGCGGAGGACCGGGAACGGTATCCAACAAGGCCGGTTGGAAAAGCAAATATTCCCCCCCAGCTATCCAAGTATGCCATTGACGTACAGCCTACCGGAATAATACAACATGTCCAGATCGCAAACCGGTAGTCCCAATCCAGGGAATGGGCCGTCAAGCAAAACAGAAACCGACAAGCAAAAAGGCCAGAGACACGAGAAACAGGTTATCTCCTCAGACGAAGGTGAAGGGTGGTCGAATTATGTATCGGGAATTGAAATGGCGCTGGCAAGGGTGTGCATACCATCCTTGCCCCTATTGGGGCTAGAACGGGTTCCAGACCATCCGACCCCTGGGCATTGGTTCGCGGCGGGCTTTGCTTTGATGCTGGGCCTTGCTGCAATCATCCCGTAATCCCTGCTGCTGCTTATTATTGATGGATATGAGGAAAAGGGGAAAAAGCTATCTTTCTCTGTCGTTTGCTCCGGGAAGAGTGCCCACTGTGCATACAATACACCTAAGGCAGTTGAGTCTGGCTAAGGCAGCTAACATTGTTAGCTCGCCAAGGCAAGTCAAGTAGTGCGTGTGTTCTTCCTTTCTTTCTCTCAGCAAGAGCCGAGGCGCTGACGAAAGAGCGATGACGAGTAATGGATACTCCGTCCTGACGCCGCGTCCGAAAAGCCCTCTCTGTCTCCGGGTGCTTGGTAAGCTTCAGCGTAGCCGCCGAAGTTTGCAGATGGGATGGAGCGAACTCGGCTAACGTATGTATGTACGAAGGGTTCAAGTGAGTAAGTGGTGGTGGCTGTTTCAGCTTCACTGGTGAGATATACCCGCCATGTGAAGTAATCAGATATTCAATCAAGGTGAACAACAAAAAGCTCTGTGTGTGGATTGTAAGTATTTACATAATCGGGCGAGGGTTGGAATACGTGTAATCATTCGAGTCCTGCTTGGCTGCTTGGCTGCTTGGCTGATTTTCCTTCCCACTGCGCACGCCCGGCCCTTGCGCGTTTATCCCCCCTCAACTCAGGCCGGCTCCCTAGTGTAGTTCCGCCTTATTGGAGAGTTTGAACCAACCAGCCAGAGAATTCCCCAGTGCGGGAGCCTCCATTGTTCTGTTCGGGCTCGGCGGGATCTCGAAACAGACTCAAATAATACTGGTTCTTTCCGATCTCTCGTGGTCCGTTCGTGTGGGTAATCTATCGTGTATGTATATGTATATGGCAATGTGTGTTGTATGCCAACCTGCAACCTGTAGACCTGGCCTTCGTCCAGACGTCGGGTTGAGCCATGATCGCCGCCGGCCACTTTTATTGCCTAGAAGGAAGGAAGCATGCATGAGATCTCAATTGATGTCTCGAGGACGATCCATAGGGTGGCGGCTCTTTTCCTCCTTCAGCTGCATACTTCCACCCGCCCTCATCAGCTTGTTGACTAGCTCCAAACACCACCACTCACACCCCATCCCCCATATGGTGTACCGACTGGGCCACCCAACCCTGTCAGTAGAGAATGCTGGAAGCTAGCTTGCTCTAGGCACTAGGCGTATGTAGAGATTTAGGTACATACATCAAATGCGAATAATGACACGAGAAGGGCCTGCCTGTTAGCCTGTGTGTATGTGCTTGTTGTACTGCAAGTAAGGCCATGCAATTAACCTCCCCGGCCTACTGCCTACAACGTCCCACTGGGCGCGCATGCTATCCATTCCACTCCTTCGACTCGACCTTCCTTCCAGTCGCCCCTCTTCCCGCAGTCTCGTCCATTTTTGTTGTCAACCACCCAGTCAAGCCAAGTCCAGCCCAGTGGTGTGAGCAACCCGGCCCAAAGAGCGCGAAGCTTGCCATCTGCCTTTCCTTCTCCGTCTTGTTTTTGTTTGGTGACCAACAACAACGTGCTGTATCATCGAATATCACAAGGGTGGTCGGAGGTTGGCTTCTTGGTTTTCTTTTTTACTCATCCGTTCTCTTCACTTTCGTTTCTTCCTCCCTCCCTGCAGAGCGATCGTCCAACACACGCACACGCACAAGCACATACACGTGTCTGACTGGCGTGACAGCGGTTTCCCAGATCGCGCCAATTCTTCCCGCTCGCTGGCCCTACAGCCTACAGCCTCCGTCCTTGCCGATCCCTCCCTCAGCCTTTCCACGCCCTGAAGCTTGCGAACGTCCGCGATTCAGCAACATCTGGGGCCCCGAGTAATGCTGTTCGGATCGACAATCGCCTGAGAGTAGATTCCGATATTTTGATTCTTGGGACGAGGGGAATCACATCTCCCACGCTTTCTCCCTCTCCACTGCAGCAATCGTCCGATCTGGAAGAAAAGGAACAACAAAAAAAGAGAGCCTGGCCTTCAGACGAACAGAAGAGGATGCATAGGACAAGGCGATCCTCCGACTCCCTCTCATAGGTAGTCCCCTCCTTCGTCAACCATGAGGGTCGCAATACGGGAACAACTAGCGGCCCTGGTGCTGTTCGCCGTTCTCTGCGCACTCGCCATCGTCTCGATACCGACATGGGTCTATGTTAACAACTTCGTCACCAATGTCGAGAAGGACTCCTTGTCGCTGACGGCCTCCCTCAAGGCCGCCCAGGTCTCCTCAGAAATCGATTTGATCCAGACGACGTGCAGGACCATCTCCACGCGACTTCTTATCCAGAATGCTTTGAAGGAATTCTACCTGGGCAACGACACCGAATCCAACTGGAAGTTCGCGGCCAGCGATTTGCTCAGTGCGCTTACCACCGGCGATAGATCCGGGTCATCCAGAACGAATCTTCTGCAAGCTCGACTGTATTCTCGGAATGAAACCGGCAGCTCAGCAACCGGCCTGTTCAGCATAACAGCCTCTGGCACTGACCGAATCAAGCTTCCCTACAAAGCGCCCAATGGCTCCGATGTCTATTTGGGGGACGATGGGCCGGGATACCCTCCCTCCCTGTACCCGAACATTACCTACTACCCCTCGGGAGAGCAAGATCCTCTTTGGCCCGCCGTCAATCTTTCTTATGCTCGGCCGTTCCCTGATATCAGAATTGATGGATCTTCAGATGGCCTCATATTTGGGCCCCTCGTGCTCAGCGCGGACTATGCGTTGATGTCTCTGACGCTCCCTATCCGGTCAAATGCGGACAGCAAGAACATTCTCGGCTACATGACCATGGTTGCTGAAGCTTCGTCGTTGATCAGTATCATGAAGTCTAGGGAAGGCCTGGGCGAAACCGGTAGCGTCCTCATCATTGGTCCGGATTCCGGCTGGAATCGTTTCAATAGGTACACTTTCCCCGCCACCGCTACTAAGCCTGCTGCGAGCAATTTCAGCGACGTGACCGTTAGATTCGTGCTCCCGCCTATTCCAGCACCGGGCTATGCCGACAGACATGCGGACCATGCTATTGTTTCGGGAAACTTCAGGGCGGCTTTCCCAGTGAAGAGTTATCCCGTGGTGCTCTCGGTGTTTACCGACCGAAACAAGGCCGTCAACAACGCCAGCGCTATGTTGTCGATAAGGAATGAAGAAGGAATATACGTTGCAGCTGGCTATGCTCGCCCACAAACAAGCCTAGTCAACTGGACAGTGGTGGTAGAGAAGGAGAGAGCGGAAGCGTATCGCCCAGTAGATACGCTCCGGAAAATCCTTCTGGGCTGTGTCTTCGGAACTGTCGGTATCATCATTCTTTTGATAGTTCCGTGCGCCCATCTCAGTGTGCAGCCCATACGACGGCTCAAATCAGCAACTGAGAAATCAGTGGCGCCTCCTGGCTACGGCTCCATGGATGAGTTCGACTACGACGACGAGGACGACCCCGATATGCCGCCGTCTACAGGCCACTCCAGCCGATCTAAAAGGGCTTCTTCTCTTCTTTGAAAAAGAAATTCCGACGCAGGAGACGTAATAGAGCTTCGCCATCAGTGCCCGACAGCGATCCGAGGCGACGTGTCTTCAAGATCCCCGGAAGGGTACATGATCGCAAACACTGGGTTACAGACGAACTTACCGAGCTCACGACGGTGTTCAACGACATGGGCGATGAATTGCTCAAGCAATATACATCCCTTGATCAGAAAGTCGCTGAGCGGACGAGCGAGCTTGAAATCAGCAAGAAGGCGGCCGAAGCAGCCAACGAAAGCAAGACATTGTTCATTGCTAACATTTCCCACGAACTGAAAACCCCACTCAATGGTATTCTCGGCATGTGTGCCGTTTGTATGGAAGAGGACGATTTGATGCGTATAAAGCAGTCTCTCAAGACGTTGTACAAGTCGGGCGACTTGCTACTGCATCTTCTGGAGGATCTGCTGAGCTTTTCCAAAAACCAGATCGGTCAGCAACTGAGTCTCGAGGAGAAGGAATTCAGGCTGGGCGACATTCGATCGCAGGTTTTGACCATTTTCGACAAGCAGGTTCGCGAGGGTAAGATCGTGTTTTCGGTGGATTTCTTAAGCACGGACATGGACCCTGGCCAGAATCCCGAACGGGCCAGTACTGAGATCATCGATCCAAAGTTGCCTGCTATTGGTCCTCAGGGGACTGGCAGACTAAAGGACATGTGTCTTTGGGGCGACCAGCACAGAATTCTCCAGGTTATTATCAACTTGGTCAGCAACAGTCTGAAGTTCACACCAGCCGGCGGAAATGTTTCAGTGAGGATACGATGTGTCGGCGAGATCGAGCAGCGCCAGGACCAAAGTCGAACCTCGTCCTTTTCAAAGGGTTCAGGCCGAGCAGGACGCACGCGCCATAGGATGGGATCTGGATCCAACCACTCGGCCAGCTCAAAGGGGCAAGGAAATTCGCAGCACTACAAAGGGTGGCACCGCGCTCACGATTAATCCCATGGACCCCAAGGCCACCCCGCACGTGCATGTGCGCGAACGATCGCCGACGCCGCCGCCTAGTAACGCGAAATCGTATATGTTCGAGTTTGAGGTCGAAGACACGGGACCTGGTATCCCGGACCACATGCAGCAGCGTGTGTTTGAGCCTTTCGTACAGGGCGATCTCGGTCTAAGCAAAAAGTTTGGTGGAACCGGTCTGGGGTTGAGTATTTGCCAACAACTTGCCAACCTGATGGGCGGAAACATCGATCTGCGGAGTACCGTGGGCACTGGTACTACGTTTACAATGCACATCCCGCTGAAGTATACCAAGGATAGGTAAGCATGACCCATGTCTAGATATTGGGCTTTTTCGCTAACTCATGGCGATTTCAGACCTTCCAGCACAGCTTCGAGCAGTATGAAGTCCCGGGCTCCCAGTGTGACTTCAGCCGACGGGGAGAATCAACGTAATACCCTCCCAGCAAAGGCAGCGGCAGTGGCAGCAAAGACGACGACGGCTGAAGCGAAGGCCACAGTGTTGGACCAACAGCCTCGTCTCGTCGGCCTAAGCCAGCCCTTCTTTGCAGCGCATCCTCAAGCCGCTCCCAAGCCTAGTACCGAGGAGCATTTTAAGGCTATCGATCGTGCCATGGCCAATAAGACGGGCCAGAAACTGCGAGTCTTGGTTGCTGACGACAACTCGACCAACATTGAGGTTGTCAGCAGAATGCTTAAGCTCGAGGACATCTACGACGTTACCATTGCGAAAGATGGACAAGAAGCCTACGACCTGGTCAAGGCGAACATGGATAAAAACCTCAACTTTGATGTTATCTTTATGGATATTCAGATGCCCAATCTCGATGGCCTACAAAGCACGCGCCTGATCAGAAAGATGGGTTACTCGGCCCCTATCGTAGCTCTGACAGCCTTCTCCGAAGAAAGCAACGTCAAGGAGTGCATGGAGTCCGGTATGGACGAGTTCCTGGCTAAGCCTATCCGCCGGCCGGCTCTGAAACAGGTGCTAAAGCGGTTTGCTACTATCCCCGAGGAGCCAGAAACGGCATCGGTAAAGAGCAAGACACCGAGCCCGACTGCTGAGAGGACCCCGATGCCGGTGCCCACTTCACAAACAATACCGGAGGTCAAGGAAAAGCCAGAACACAAGGAGAACGAGAACGGGTTGATGAACGGAACCACTCCTCATCTACCAGCCAACGGCATCACGACGAACGGGTTATAACAGAAAGCTGCTGCAACCCACGAGACACAATGATATAACAACACGACACTCTCACTCACTCACTCACTTGGTCCATCAGCTACGCCTCCCCATCTCCCCTTTCGGCCTTTATCTATGCCACGTATTTCACTAGTCAGCGATGCTCTATACCCGTCCTTTGTATTTTAGTAGTATGCTTTTGATGTTCCGTCATGGGTCTCGGGGGCGATTTTGAGCGAGGTGGAGTTGCTGTCCAAGATTCTAAGAGGAGGAAAAGGAAGGCTACGATTGCACCCGGCAAACACGGAACAGGATCTGCAATCGCCGGAGAGGCGTACAATAGCAGGCGTAGTGGCGTTTGTTTTCTTCACCAGCAGCTTCCATACTGTTACGGAACGGTATGTCGACGAATGCTTGCAAAGGGATTTGGTTTATTCGGGGTTACGTGTCTTTTGTTTTCTATCATATACTGCGTATTGTAATGGACCCCGAGGGTCTCTTTCATCCCTTGTTTCTTCTACATATTCCACTTTTTCTTTTCTATTTTCTTCGTCTTCATTTTTCTTAAACATATCTCAACCAGCTTCCTGGTTTGGAGATGGGGGTGACAAAGACAAAAGAGAGGAGGAAGCTGCCACTCGTCGTGGGATTTGCAATGAAAGCAAAATGGAGAGAGGATATTCTTGACTACAACACCAACACCAATAACTATTACTTCTACTTAGGATGATGAAGGGATAGAAAAAGCGTCATAATAAATGAGAGAATGAGAAGAATGGACTCCGTGTGTGCCTTTTAAGCCAAAAGACTAGACTTTCGTGAGTATTTGAGCCGGTTTCTCAACCTACGGTCGCTATCTGGGAAAGGGGGTTGGTTGATAGGAACACTAAGGCGGATGGAAACTTCGTGCCCAAGCCACCCAATCAACTTCACAATATATATACACGCATACGCACACACAGGAGGAGCAGGTGCTGTAAATCCTCTAGCAGGCCTAGATCACAAACATGGCAGTGGTCACCTACATATCTCGAACGATTTAGTTCAATGTATAAGCAAAATAGGTGAGAGTTTAAGCATGTCATTTGCTGCTGCTTTTTCAAAGTCAAAAACTATGAACATTGTTATGCGCGATGTGCAACCAGACCAGCTCCCCGGCGGTTTTTGTTCGGCTCCCCATTGTGAAATGCATTCATCATTATCATTTCGAAGACGCCGACCGCGCGCCACTCTTCCACCATCCAGGCCAGGCCACAACGTTTGAAGGCAAGATGGGTATGGAGAGGGAACCGAACCCTCGAAGGAACGTTTTCGTCTCATTTCCATAGCTTGCGCGCAATTGGACCAAATGCAAGAAATCATCAATTCATCAGAGGCTCTCCTCACGTCGGCAGGAGCCCGGAGCAAAACAAAAACGGCAAAGCCACAACGTAAAACCAAGGCCAGACACAATAATTCCCGAGCTGCGGGAAAATGGGTATAAGCGTCTCATCACACGCCGTCACCCATGGCCAGAGGACCGTTCAAAACGCCATGACAACCCTGTCATCGTAGTTGATACAAGAAGGAAAGAATGAAAACGGCATACATTACCATTCGAAATGATAACGTTGATGGGGGAGAGGGGCAGAGTGCGACCGAGTAAAGGGAGAGATAATACATATCCCTCTACACGTCCAACTCCATGCGCGCAGCGATATCTTCGCTCATTCCGCGCTGCGGGCTTCGGGCTACCGATTCTCCCTCATCAGCGCCGGCATCCGCCTCCTCGTCACTCTCGTCACTTTGCAAGTAGTCATCGTCCGAATCGTCCTTGCTCATCTCCGTAAGAGGGTCAAAGTCAATATCCTCATCGGGGTCCCACATGACGGCGTCCGCCCCGTCGCTGTCGTAGTCATCCTCGCTAGCGACGACGCGGTCGGCGTACTGATCGCCCAGCCAGTACTTGGCTCGCTTGCTGGCGCCGTCGGCAGACGATGCCATCATCTGCGCTTCGGCCTGGCGCTTGGCCAACGAGTTACTACCGCGCCTGGCGCTGTGCGGCTGCAGCGCCGGCGAGTTCACGACCACCGGCACACCGCGGACGTACAAGTAGGCGACGCGCTTGAGGGCTTTGTTGAAGAAGAAGTAATGCACGCGCCAGATGGCCGCTTCCTCGCCGTCAAAGGGATCGTCCGAGGGCTGGTAGGAGAAGCAGGTGCAGTCCTTAAGCTTCATCTCCTTGTCTACCATAGCCCACATTTGGGGGCCCCATACCGGGCTACTCATGGGTAGGCTGGCATTCGCAGCTACGGCGGCGGGGGAAGTGCTGTACGAGCGGAACGAAGAGCCCAGGTTCGGCGCCAGATACGATGATCCGCGCGGGCGTGCATTGCTCATTGTGTTGTCAAACGTGGCCATGGCACTTTGTAACGACTTCTCCCGACGGAAGTCCGCAGGGCGCAAGACGTGGAGAAGTCGTAGTCCGGATGGCTCGCGTTGAGGGTTGCGATGAGATAAGCAAATGTGCGCCTGCTGGAGATCTCGGACATGGAGCCGAACGGACTTGATCGCGACAGATTGAGCGACGCGGCCATCTGCTCCCGTTGCGGCGGCGACAGGCTCGCACCGAACTTGAGAAGCGCCTCATGGCGCGATTCAAGCGAGCGATCAATGGATTTGTAGAGCTTCTTATCGGTCCCTGCTGCTTTCGTCGTGTATAGATCACAGCCTCCGCTGACCCGGCAGTCCGAAGTAAGGAAGTTGAGGGCCGACGTCACCGTGTCGAAGTCGCGAAGAGGTAGGAACTGCACGATTGCATGTTAGCGGATGCGACGGCGCAAAAGTGCTGCCCGAGGATCTACGGTCTGCATACGAACCTTCATATTGAAGATGTTGACGCGACGATTACAACTGGTCGCAAGTGGTGATGGTTGATGGAATGTGGTTGTCGCGACGTTGGCGATTCATGCGCTAATGACGTCGCGCGTTACTTGTTTCAAATGAGGAAGGGGAAAGGTATCGTCCAAGGCGGTGTCGATGCTGCGTGAAGAAGAGGTAAATAACCACGAACAGTCCAGTTGGGTCAAATCGGGAAGTTGCGCTGCTGCACCAGGCGCAATCAGGCTGTTGAATATAAGCCGTCGGTAGTGATGATGCGTATGTCTAAAACGTGGAGGTGTCCCTATTGCGATTGCTGCGAATAGGTGATACACACTTGACTCGGTCCCTGCGCGTCAAGTATAGAATGAAACGGGCTAGACGATGTCGCCTAGCAGAGGCGAGAAGACATAATGCGGATACTGAAGGTTCGAAAGTAAAAAGGTGGTGGTTGTTGGTAGTGGTTGGCTTGCTGCGAGACAAGAAGCCGGGAATTGGGCGAAAGGAGACAAAGGGATACCTGAGCGGGAGTGAAGTCGTAATCGGACTGACGGGAATCATGCGGGTGCTGTTTGATCAGCTGATGGGATGGATGGGGGGGGATCGTTATCTCTTGCATGGTTGCGCTACCTCGACGCTACGTTATGCCTGCGTTGTTCCTCCCCGGCTTCGGTGCTCCCAAAGAAACAGGAGAGAGACAGACACAGCCATGTCCCGCCTTGACCTTGGCAGTCGCTTTGCGTGGGGTACGGTTGGATTCGCACGTCAACCAAGGCAGGGCGCACGGGGATGTCAGGTAATGCTTAGGTAGCCGTTGAGCGAGAGAGTGCCTGAGGTGTCGGTGTCGGGGACGCGGACGGGTACTGGACGAGCTGGTGTGGATGGCTTACTGGGCTCAACAGCTAAACTCTCGCTGCCATTGGAGCTAGCCTACCCAGTTGGAGGGGCCTCGGGGGCCTGTAAGCGAATCGGCTTCCGGTAGAGGGCCACGAGTTGACAACAACACCTGTCATCGAACCTCAACGCATCGTCAATCTGCAGACGGACTCGTTGATTCGTAATTAGTCGGTGGCTCGGGTGAAATAAGTGCGCTCATGCTAATAATCGAACTCAAGAATCAGCATATCAATCCGCCATGTGCTGTGGTTGGTTGGTGCGTCTTCCGAGTCCCAATCCGTTAGGTGTTGTCAATGTGCCTGGTCTGGGTGGTCATTGCATTTCATAGGGGGAGTGCGCATTCTCATCTCCACAGCTGCGGCGATTCATGGAAACAAACAAATCGATGGGCGCTTTTGGGGGGCATGTGGCTCAACGATGGTCATCACGAAAGTCTTTTTTTATTCCACTGATAAATAGATCCTGTTGTACAGGTTCTTGTGGCATGGTGACCTGCCGCTCTCCTCTCTTCTCCCTGCGACACTCTAGATATCCAAGGGCGCATTGCACTGCATCCCTTGGAGTTGCCGCCGGTCCGTCTCTCCCCGAGGACTTCACAAAAGTCCGTGCTGCTTCAAAGATGATTTGATATCTTCGTCGGCCTGTGGTCACATCGAGCAGAGACCGTTCATTAGCACAAGCCATGACCAAGAATCTTGTCTGTGAAAATGCCTGCTGTCCGCTGTGTCGGGACGTCCCCATGTGCCGTGCTGGACCGTTGGTATTATACATGTTGTTGATGCACTCTACATGATCTTGGTAACCTCGTCCTCGACCTGAATCGAGAAAGGACGCGTCAGTCCCAGCACACGTGATAGTAGTAGGAAATGCTGCATGGCAAAACAAGGAACAGGCGACAGGGCTTACCTCCATGTCCTCCAGGCTGTCCTGCTGCCCGATACACCGTAGCACCGCCTTCTTGCTGCTTTCTTGCAGCTCTCCGGCCAGCAAGAGCTCGTCAAGAATGTAGTAGGCTTTTGTGAAGGAGAAGATGATGTCCAGCTCGCACACGTTGCCGTAGTATTTGTCCATCTGTTCGACGTATCGGTGGATGACCTCGAGGGTGATGAGTTCGTTGTCGTCCGAGTCGCAGCCGGCGATGAAAAACAGCGAGGCGTATCGGCGATAGACGATCTTGGTGTCTTTATACTCGAGGAAGTTGCACATGCGGGTGCGTCGGGCGAGGACCAGCTGGGAGACGTCCTTGACGATCTTGGCCTTGTCCTTGGGGGACAAGGTGGTGAACCATTTGGCAAGGCGCACCTTGCCCTGCCGCGAGAGCAGGATCAGGTAGCTGTCAACATGGTCTTAGTACGGGGTTGCATCACTTTGGATGGATGGAAAGATGAAGCCATACTTGATAGCCATGATGATGCTCTCACATCACACGACGAGAAGAGAGGGGAAGGCGGCGGATAGGTCCTCTTCGGCGAGGGAGAGTTTTAATGTGAGCTGGCAGAGAAAACGACGGTGGGACCCGATTTGGACAGCGAGTTCCTTTCTAGACTGGTTGGCCACGACACTCACGGCCAGTTTAGGGGAGCAATCACGATTGTCCCAAAGGGTTCAAAATGTCCGGGCGTCATCACAAGTGGCAGGTACAAAGGCTTGGTATCTCTGGCACGGCTGGGCGGTGCCAATCCTCCGTGCTGCCCCTCCTTCCCTCCGACCCCTTACCCCGCCAAACTCCCGTTCATCTAGAATGCCATATGTGATCAATTTATTGAGCGTCGTCTGATAAATAGGTGCATGCATGCATGTATGTGTATGTATCTACAGGATATGTGAATGCAGCCAACTGGGATGAGGCTCCGATTACCATTCCTTGCGATGAATGGCAACCGACTCCTGCACACTAACGCACAGGCCGCAGCGTGCAGTGGTTGTCAGATTCACTCGAGACTTGAAGAAGAAAAAAAGGCAGGTGTCTAAAGTTTGAGCACCTACTAATATATGTATAGGCTTATGACTCGTGAGATAACAATGCCATTATCACTGGCCATAGCATTCAGACTCGTACACGCCTGCACACCACTCAAGTTGACACGTCCGGAACCCCCAACCGGAACGCTTGCCACCAGACGACCTGCTTCATGCGGCTGGCCCAAACGATACACAAGCCAGCATGGCTGGCTGCACTAGTTCGTGCCATCAAATGCCATGGTGTGTTCCCAGGCAAGCCAGGCCCATGATTCAAACAAAGCCTGTCCAAGTGGGCCTTTACAAATCAACATGATTATTCATGATCTCCATCCGGCTCTTGAAGGTGCTGTGGGCTCCTGGGCTCTAGAGACAGGAGAAAGTAGCCGGCAAGTCCTTGCATTCAATAACTAGATAAGGTAGTGTCTGCCGACGGTACCGTCGATCTGAGAACGACATGGTCAACGGTCGTTTTGTTCGCTGATATACTATCTGCGTTATCTGCTTTCTCCGTCTCCAACAACTCTCTAGTCGACTGCTTGCTTTATTCCACAACAACTCCCAGAAACTGACCATACATATACTCCTCCTAATATAACATCGTACTATTTCTTGTCGGCCTGTACAAATCTTCGACCCCACTTGGACCCTTGCGACAACTTATATTTTTCGCGTCTAGACAAGGGAGTACTTTACCCCTCCACGTCGCGATACCATCATCGGTTGCACGAAGGACTACTCTTACACCACATTATTGCGCATCCTCCTCTGATAGTCACTGAATTGTCGTCCTTGTTACCTCGAGAGGATATACTACAATCGGCAGAGAAGGTCCAAAGTCCCAGCGACCATGACGAGGATAGTCTTGTCGACAGGGTAAGTTTTCCGAGACCTGCCGCTTGCATATTGAGATGTCTCGGCATTACTAATTGCGTGGAATTATAGGAATATCATCTCTGGCGGACCTTGCATCATCCGCAAACCAGGCATTTTCCGCTCCAATCTCGAACTCACCAACTCCCTGCGCAGCAACTTCGTCGCTGCTCGAGAAGATTATCCTGCTGCCACGACCAACGGCACCAACGGACATTCCCACGAGGATTACGTAAACGGCAACGGCAACGGCAACGGTCACACCAACGGAAATGGCGTTAATGGCCACCACAACGTTTCAGAGTTGCCGTGGACAGAAAAGGAAGGCGATGCCATCTACATACCCCGCATAGAGTGGTCGGGCGCCGGCCTGCAGGAAGAGAGGTCACAGTACGAGATCACCGTGAAGCTCTTCTTCCTGCCCGAGGCGCCGGTCGACCAGCGCGCCGCGTACATTGCCGAGGCACTGCGTCTAGTGAAGAAGGAGCTCGGCGGTGTCGCCGATGTCGACTTGCTCATTGCGTCGTTCCCGGGCATCTCCTTCGAGGGCGACTGCGAGTGGGAGGCCGACAAACTCAACGCCAAGATGGGCAGCGACGCCGACGAGGTGGCGACCTGGACCGCCCTGGAAAAGCTTCACGCACAGGGCGCCATCCAGCGTCTGGGTCTTGCCGAGTTCGGCAGCCAGAAGCTGGCGCGCTTCATAGAGCAGGTCCAGACCCTGCCCGCCGTCGACCAGATCAACCTCAAGAACTGCTGCAACGTGCCGCCGCCGCTGGCGCAGCTGGCCAAGGAGAAGGGGATCGAGCTGCTGACCCATGGCGACTGCACCGACATTTTACCGAGCGGCACCTTACGGGAGCTTCTGGGTCCTGGCCTCCAGGGTGCTGGTGTTCTCTCAGAGGACGGAAGTGACAAGAACGGGCTGAAGGGCGAACTCATCCCGCAGTGGGTGGTCAAATACACCGCATTCGTGAAGGACCGTGGTGTGATTGAGAACAAAGGCTACTTTGCTGGCGCAGAACTAGTAGCTTAGTTTTTCTGAGGATTCGTTTTGACACTCGGAGTTTTTGGGTATGCGGGCAGCATTGATATACAACATTAATAGCATGCATATATATATATATATAGAAAGTCTATTGCGATACGCACGTTTCTGAAGCGGGATAAATGCAGCCTCTATGCATTGCATACATGTCTCTTTTGCCATTTCTTCGTATTGTTGACTTTGGGTATCTTTTCGTTTCTGGTCTAGCCGAGCATACTCCTCTTGCGGCCACGCATTCTGACGTCCTCAAGCTTCTTTAGCACAACCGACGCTGCCTTGAAGGTGTCCTTGTATGCCTCCAGTACCACAGGGAACAGTGACTCGGCCCGGGGGTGTGTGCTCCCAAACGCGCGCTCCAAGACGTAGAGATCCACGGCCCGGTCCTCGTCGGCGCTGCCCTGACTGGCCAAGCCGAAATCTATGACGACGATCTCGCCCTCGAGCGAATGTTCCGTGTCGTCGTCGTCCTCCTGATGACTTCCGTTGATGGGCCCCGTCTTCTTGTTCCTCTCCCAAGGCCGCACCATCATGTTGCTCGTCGTCAGGTCGCCGTGCACGATGCCCGCCTTGTGCAGCTTCCCCACGGCCTCGCCGACGCGGCGCATGAGCCCCACGAGCGGAGCGGCCCCTTCCTCGTCGCGCGCCACCGAGTCCCGCGCGCGGCCGGGGTATTTGCCCGAGCGCCGCTGCAGGTATTCGTTGACCTCGACGCGCACGGGGCGGCCGGGCACCCACTCCATGCTCAGGACGCCCTGGGACTCGTCGATGCCGTAGAGGGCGGGCACGGCGACACCCTCGCGCCGGCACTTCTGCAGGATGCGCGCCTCGGACAGGATCCGGTGCCGCGTCAGCCGGGCGTCCAGCGTCGGGTGGCGGTAGGGCTTGCTGGGGCGGTGCTTCAGGGCGCAGAAGCGGTCGGGGGCCAGCCAGGTCGTCCGGTACAGACGGCCCTCAGCGCCCTGGGTGATGAGCTCGGCGGTCGAGGCAGAGCGTTGCAGGATCGGGGGTAGCGGGAACTCGTGTGTGGCATCTGCCGGAGGGGGCGGCGGCTGAATGGCGGCCACGGGCTCGGGTGTGGCCATGGTGGGTGTATTTGGGGGGTCTCTTGGTGTCGATAGGCCTTATGGAGGGAACGGGTTGGCCGAAGACCGTTTGCGTATATGTGTGCAGCTGTTTGTGGCGATGGAGGGGTTCGAAAATGAAAATAGCGGGGTTCGAGATCCGAAGATCTGATAAGGTTGGTCGAGCTGGGCTGGGCTGACGTTGAAACCTTAACTTAGTCGACTGACAAGGGACGGTAGCAACGCAGTAGCGCATGTATGTTTCCTTCTGGAAATCAACGTGGAATGAATCTGCCAGGTCTGCTGGACTGGACAACGATTCGTAAGGTTCCTCAGCTATGACGAAAATGTGAGTACGGTAGGCCGCAGCTGGCTCTAGACCTACAGGTGGATGGATATCTAGACGCTCCAATCAGAACCCCTGACGAACCGCATCTGGAAATACACAAACAAGCAGAAGCCAAGTTCCCTCGCATTTGGCCACGCTATAGCATTAAGCTACTATACGTTTTTCGAGTTTGAAACAGTGACATGCTTGTAAGTCCTCTACTGTCAGGACTGAGTGGAAACAGGGTGCTGATAAGTCTCCAAAACTGGAACTTCCCGGATCGTCCTCGACTTGAAACATAGCAAAACTGACGTTGCTCTGTACTTTACGCTGCGAAGGCCGGCTGGAGAGGACGACAAGTCCTTCATAGACTAATGGGACACGTTTTCCTCTGGCCTCGCAACGCAAAATTTGTCCTGTTTCATGTAATAAATCACGGATCAGAAAGAGTGGCAGTTGAACCCCCTGGGCGGCACCGCCAGAGACGGAGTTGACGACTGAGACCGAATTCTCGTGGATGGACCCAAGGGGATAGAAACGGCCCTAGAAAGAGGTTTCTTGCTCGGCCACATGGAAATCCGGTATACGTATCGACCTCGGCCTTAAGGTGGCCTATCGCGGGGACGGACAAGCTTCAGCAACAGTAGCCGCCCCATCACCTTCACTATGCCAGGTTTTGAGGCGGGCGATGGCTGGCGCGAGGGCACCTAGCCCCACCAGCTTGTCCGCGGCAGCGTTGGTGAAGATCAAGACGACAGATGGGGGTGTTGCGCAAGGCGGCGTAGGAGGCAGACGAGGTGGAATTCACCTATAGGGTTGAGTTGAGCACCACGGGAATTTGACGTGTAAGTGCTAGGTTAGTAGGTACTAGAGTACTTATACAAAGTAAGCGCGGGTTTATTATTAGACCATGTGGCTTACACCCTACCGCGCACCGCGGCCACCCGTAGATTTCCATGGAATACTCCAAGAACAAGAATGTTGGGGGAGAAACATTTTTCTCATAATATGACGGGTTGATTATATAAAAGATTGGTTCGTGTTTGTTATTCCTGCAGAACATTGGCGCAAACGCGCCTCGTAATTTCCTTGCTCTCCGCGTTCTTGCTTATGAGTCGTCGCAATTCCGCATTCCCCCCGGGATTTCGAGCCGGCTCAACAATTTGCGAAACTCACCGCTCAAAGATGTACGAGACAAGAGTCTTCTCGGCTGGCCAAGCGCTACACTAAACAGGCAAGCGGCCAAGTGCCATGTGATGCGGGATGCGGTCTGGCACTGGCGGCAAAGCAGGAGTGGCAGGATGCTAGCACAACATTGTGCAAGGCACATGCAGAAACATTGAGCAGCAGCAGCAACCACCGTTCATCGACGGCCCAACAATGTGTGTGACAAGTGCGTGACAAGCAGGCATGCAGGTCGCAAGAGAAGGAAGGAGAAGAAAAAAAACTTGGTCTCGGTCGGGTCATCGGTGGCCAGGTATTTTAGTGAGCTGAGAGTAAGGTGAGGAGTGTGGGAGGGAGGGGACAACATGCACGAGAATGCAGCTACTACTGGCTACTGGCTAACTGGCCTACCAGGGGGGTCGGGTCGGGGCACGATATCACCACTTACCCGCTAAATAGCAACTTTTTACTCCGTACCACCCGTACTCTTGGCAGATGAGGGTGAATTCCTTCTTCTTCGATGCAGGTGGACGGAAACCCCAGCCCTCGAGCGTGTAAGTGTGCTCGATCTCTCGATGGGGTATTGGGTACCGTACATACAAAGAAGGAACGTCATCCACCTGGCGCCGTCCCCTCCTGCATCCTCCTCCCTAAGTTAGGTACCGTATACTCGACTTTTATTTGTTCGCGCACACACAACTTGAAATTCCACCTATACCACCTCCTCCTCTCCTTTACCTCCTCCAGCTCCTCCCGCTTCTCCTCTTCCTCCTCCTCCACCAGCACCACGTCCACCCAACCAGCAGCCCTCCATCCGATCATGAGCCCGGCAGATGCAATAGCGAAGATCCTCATTTGTGCACAACAATGAACGGCCCACCTACAACTCTCATATGGACCTGTGTCCTGGTGGTTGGTGCGCAGTATGTCGTGAGCTACTCGCGCGCCTACATCGTGGCGCCGCGCGAGGTTGCCACCTACATCGACGCTGTTGAGTTCTCCATCCAGGAGAACGACAGCTACGACCGCGATGTGGCGCATATGCCGCGGCTCGAGGACAAGATGCGCCTGGGTCGTCTGCTCCGCGAGATCCAGAGGAGTGGCGATGACCTGCGCGAGGATCTGAACAAGCTGCTGGTCAATGAGGACGGGGCGGCGCTCAAGTGGAGTGCTCGCCTCCTGTGGGCAGGGCACCGCACCGGGCTGGAGGAGCGCGTGCGCAGGCTGGACCTTCTGCGCATGCGCTTCCTCGTCGTCCACATGGGTGTCCTCACCTCGGCGGCGGGAGAGCGCGAGAAGCAGGTTGAGAGGGCAGTCTCCCGGGCCGCCGAAAAGACGGCGGCCATGATGCGAGAACAGCCCAGGCCGGCTACCGCTCACGGGAAGAGCTTACTCGAGAGCATCAACGAGAAGAAGCCATTGCTGAGGCGACTCACCACGTCGGCGATAGGTCACACCGAGAAGACCACACCGCCTCACCGGGCAGGATGGCTCGGCGTAGTGGAAGAACTGCAAAAGTCGCCTCTGCTAAAGAAAAGGCACCAGTCCATCGAGGACTCCATGCGGGGAATACGCACGCCGCCTCCCTCCCCCGCAAGCATGCCGTCTCGGCTTTTTGAGAAGACGCCTTCCCGGCATTTCGAGAAGACGCCACCACGGGGGTTTGACAAGATCACGCCGCCATCATCGCCGCGGACACGATTCCCAAGAACCCCGGAATACACAATCATGAACGAAAAAGAAGAAATCCCCATGATGATAAAACCATTTACGACGAACGATAACTAACGACATGACCGTATTCGACGATTCTCATATGATAATGCACTCTAGGACAGTATGCATTGACGTTACGTTATAACAGACCTGCCCGGTTTTGGGCAGCTGTTTTTCACTTCACTTTGACATTTTAGATACCCCTTATACACCCCTTTTTTTATATCCTCGCATTTGCACAGTTCCTTCTCTGACCCCTACCACATCACATCACATCACATCACATCACAACGCATCAGCGCATTGCCCTTGACACACAGCATCATTAGGTTGCACAGGAGGTACGGAGGATTCATGTATGGCACAGTCATGTGACGGGAGCAGGTTCACCAAAAGTCGCAAAATCTTGGAAGCATAATAGATGCACATACTACATCGAGTAGATTTATACAATGAAAATGTTACGAACAACTGATACATACAATCCTGCAACCTCAATGATGGACGTCATCCGGTCCAGCTCCATTTTTCTCACCAACTGTAAAGTGTGTTAGTTACCAAGAGTTTGTGACGGGGTTTCAATCCAGTTCAAAACTTACCGTCTAGCGCAACCAAGAAGCGGCTGACGCAGTTGTAGGCACTGACAGTAGCTACGACCTCGACGACCTCCCTCTCGTTGAAGTGCTTCCGAAGCTCCGCGAACGTCTCGTCCCGCACCTTGACGTGGCGCGTCATCTCGTCCGTGACCTGCAGCACCGCCCACTCGGCAGCGCCCAGCCCGACGGCCTCGCGCGCCTCGGGGCTCACGGAGGCGTCCGTCAGCTCGCCGGGCACGCCCTTGACGACGTCGTCCAGCGCGCGCTGCGAGACGCCCGCCTCGGCGGCCAGCGGCGCGTGGTGGCCCCATTCGTACCAGGCCCCGTTGACGACGGCCACGCGCGAGATGGCCAGCTCGCGCACCGACGCCGGCAACGTCGTCCGCGTCCGCACCGCGCCCAGGAACGAGTTCCAGCCGTCGGCGACGGGCGGCGCGTGCAGAAGCGCCAGGTCCAGCGGCTGCAGCGGGCGCGGCGCGCGGCGGGCTCGCACGCGCTCGACGATTTGCAGGTCTTCGGCGCTCGTGTCCGCGGGTGGGGGATCGGCAGTGTACGGGATGCGCATCTTGGCGGTTGGCGAAGTAGTGAAAGTTCGGGGATTTGGATGACGGTGAAGAAGATGGAGCACTCTCGATGACTTATTGAGTATGTCAAATGCACAGTGGCTGAGGCAGCGTGGCATGAGAAACTTCAATAGATGTCATCCAAGTTACAAAAGAGGAGAGGCGTCTCTTATACACGCTATAGAGTCACTTTTTTTGCCTAAGCTCGGCTAAGCAATTGGTGGCAGCCCGGGTCGAAGCTTTTCCCCAGGATCCCGATCCTCGGAGGCCGGAGGAGGGGGAGGGGATTGAAACCAGCCCCGCGTCAAGTCGAAGCTTTTGCAAACTACACCGAAGGCCCGCAGCGGGGACATCCCCAGGCTATTTAATGTGGTGTGTTTAAGTGGGAATAGCTGCACGACATACCGTATTTACATACCGCGTCACGATGCTCCCAATTGACTTGCTTTTGCGCATGCTGTACTAGTAGCACTCCACACCTACTACCGGTGATTTCCTGACTCACTGCTTCTTCCTACCTCAATCTGATCGGTAACCACTTGTCGGATATCCATCAACGCCGAGCATATCATTGGACATGACTGGAATGGCTCAAAAAAGGTGCTGTTACGCTAGAAAAGACCCATCCACGAAAGCGGAAGTGAGCCAGTTTTGCGGCGCTTATCACTGTCCAATCAGGCTATAATATTATTGTACTGTCAGACACTACCGGAGGAACTCATCGGAGGAAGTGATCACGTCCTTCATTATAGTATAACTAAAAGACTATAACAGCAGTATCAAGCTGGTAAGCAAAATACCATATCCTACCATTGCTGTATCTTTCATGTCTTACATTTGTCTTCAGTTCTCGCATTGCTTTTATATATAGACTTGGTATAATCCTGATTAGCAATGAAACACACCCACCTGCCCTTCGCGTTGGAAGGCCAAGCGCCGGAGACCCAATCGACGCTGGCATATTTACAGATGACGTCTCTCATATGCGTTGCTCCTTTGTTGCTGACGGTGCTGTCATTTGTTATGTGCAGGAAGTGCTGATCTACACTTAGAGTGCCTCCACTGAATGCGGCACAGCCAGCCCCCTGCTTGTCGCTTGAATCATATCACACGTAACAAGCCAAGATGTTCAACGTTCTTTCGTTTGGCTCCCTGTTCTCCCCGAGGCGCAAACTATGTATTTCCTGCAATACTCGGGGATAGTCTTCGCTGCTGGTTTGAAGAGGCCCTCCTTACATGATGGATATCAACCGACTCAACATTGGTATCAGCAGTGCCACGGGCTGGCGGCAGGCCGCCAACGTGAACTGCACCGTACTCGTGGCCATGTCGATAGCCTTGCTTGGCACGACAATCGCGGCCTTCGCACACACGAAGGGCACGTCGAAGGCCAGCATGTTCTTCCAAGGCACCTGCGACGGGGGAGCGCTGCCCAGGTCAACGTGGCGCTCCATTTGCTCATCAACGTGGTGTCGACGGCCGTGTTGGCCTCGTCCAACTTCTTCATGCAAGTTCTCAACGCGCCCTCACGCGAGGAAATCGACAGGGCGCATGCCCGCGGCTCCTACCTGGGCATCGGGGTTCCCAGCGTACGCAACGCCTTCGTCGTCAGCCGCTTCAAGACGTGTTGCTGGATAGTGTTGCTGCTGAGCTCGATCCCGATCCACCTCGTCTTCAATTCCGCCGTGTTCCAAACCAACCAGCGCGCCTCGGATTTCCACCTGACAATAGCCAACGAGGAGTTCGCGAACGGAGGCAAATACTTTGCGCCCGGGGCCAGCCTGATGGCCTCGGGCGTCGATGATATTTCTGACATGTTGACTCCATACTATGGCAGTAACCAGATGAACCTAACCGACTCCCTGGCGCCCGAGTCTCCGGGAATGGCCAACATCTCCCTAGTCGCGTCGGTGGCAGCTAAGTGGGATCGCATCAGCGCGCAGGACTGCTACAACACGTATCTCCTGTGTGATGGGCTCCGGGAGCACCGCAACATTATGCTCGTGGTCGACAAGCCTGGTGGATGGCGACGCCGAGAGACTTGGAAGCTCAAGGACAACCAGACCGAATTCTGGGACCCTATCGTCCCAGCCGATGAACCCAACTCGCTATGGTATGCGGCGCAGTGTGCCATGTACGCAGAATTCAAGTCGCCCGAAGAAGTTGTATGTAGTAACACTTGTCTTTCGGCCATGTTCTCCAGAAATGACTCGATTTATTACCGGAAACCTCTCGAATGGCACGATGGCTATACATGGACTTACTGGTTCTTCAGAGATATGAAAACTTATTATCCAAGTTCCTATAAAACCAATCCTCTCAACGGCACATATCGGTCTGGCCTGCAGGGGGACGGTGAATTAACCGTCAAGTATTGCCTGGCAGAGCCGATCGACAGGATCTGCCACGTTGGGGTTTCCAGCACGCTGCTGCTCGCCGTCTCCGTCTGCGTGCTCGTCAAGACGGCTGCGGCTATCGTCGTTACTTATGTCCTCGGCGCCCAGCGCCACGAGCCGCTTGTCACCCTGGGCGACGCCGTCCGGTCTTTCCTGTGTCACCCGGATGCCGTCACAGCGGGGCGATGCATGCTGAGCCAGCGGGAAGCGGGCCGGGAGAAGGCGAGGCCCCGAGAGGCAGCCACGCCCAGGAGATGGAGCGCACTCGTGCATCGACGTTGGTCGGTCGTGCCCTGGTTCGTTTGGCTGACAAGCTACTTTCTCTTTGGCATCGGCATTTTCGTCGCGGCTTACCTGCTGAACGAAACCAAGAAAAGCAATGGACTGTACGTATTCTTCCTCATCCATCACCCCAGGAACTTGTAAGCGAGAGGAGTGAGTGGACTGACAGAGAGCTCCATATAGCCGGGGCTCCTTTATCGAAAGCGATAAAAACCAATTTTTCGAGACGAGTTACACCTTTACGCAAGGTGTTCTGATTGCCAACAGCCCCCAGCTGCTGTTGTCTTTCTGCTATCTCGCTTACAATTCCATGTTCACAAGACTGCAAATGGCACGGGAGTGGTCTCGCTTCGCCGGTGGCTACCACCCGCTTCGTGTTACCGATCCAAAGTCAGTATACCTGGCCCCCTCTACTCCGTCTCCCGGACTTGACACTTGACTAAGAAGACTGACTCGGTCGCAGGGGAATGCAGTATTCGACCTACAGATTACAACTTCCTTACAAGTATAGCATTCCACTGATCCTGATGAGCATATTCCTGCACTGGCTGCTGTCGAACACGCTTTATCTTTTTATAAGCGAGGGCGGTAAGTGTAACCACTGCCTGCAACGACCGACTTTAACTTGCTGCTGACGTGTCTACGACAGGCTACTATGGCACTTCATCTTTCCCGTCTGGAAGGAACGATGGTGTTCTCCCACCCAACACTGCAGTGACGATAGGCTCGAGTGGTTATTCCCTCATGGCCCTGCTATGCGTCGCATGCGTTCTGGTCACCATCCCTCTCTTCCTCTCCTTTCAAAAAATGCCGATTGGCATGATCAACGTCGGCAGCAACTCGCTTGCCATCTCGGCTTCCTGCCACGCGTCGCCCCTGACGACGGCGGGAAAAGTACCCGGTGACAGCAGTGCGGAATCGGCACCAAGAAAGATCCCCCACAGTTCCACGTCGTCGCGGGGCCCTTATTCATCGCTCAGGGGATCGAGTGCATGTGAGGGCGACGCGGTAGGGGGTAGTCTACGAATGGACAGCGGTCTGCTAGAGATGCAGGTACTAGTGGATAGAAAAGGTTCGCAGCACACGCTCGCAAGTCGCAGCGATAGCGACTCGTATGAGGCCTACAAGCACCACTACGGGCCGGTCGGGAGCAGCGAGCTATTCGAACAGCTAAGCCGGGGCAGGATACGCTGGGGCGTCATCGACATGCCACCCGAGTGGTATGACGAGCACTGTGGCCATAACCGCATGGCAGGCGATGGCGATGGCGAAAGGGCGGGACAGGTTGGGCATCTTGGTTTCGGGGTCCAGGGGGATCTTGTAAGGCCACCCATCTGGGGCCATTGGTACGCTTGAAACCAGCAAGCAGTACAATCGGAAATTCCGTGTGACAAAGTGGAGATAGCTGCCCGAAAGTTGAGTAGAATATCCAGAAGACATAGTAAGTAATCAACCATCAACCACAGTAATCAACTCACGGATCTCTTGTTATTGGCCCATGCAAGCGCAGCCACTGGTGTTGGCATCCAACTGCATTCCATTTCCATGTCCCTCCACCGTGGCGCCATGCCAATCACGGGCCGTTTGTTTGTTTCCCATTGTTAGATTACTGACGATCGGACGAAGGTGCCGCTAATGAATTAGAACAGCACCCGCTGATGTTAGCGGCTGCTTCTGTTTCCATCCAACATCCTCTCTGGAACAAAGACAGAAAATGAGCTGGACTGATACAACGAGTTTGGCTTTGCCAGAACAGCGCATCCGGTGCTAGTTTCGCGCCATTCGAGAGGCGACCAGTCCAAACCCGTTCAATGGGCGTGTGCTCTCACATCTCTCGCCGCAGGGGAGGGGAGAGCATGACAGACCCGACCTGTTGGTTCAACGTTTGCTCTGCACTGCCCAAAGCAATCACGCTCCCCTCACGTCCTAGAACAGCAGGTCTGCTTGCTCCAGACGTTTTATTCTATTTTGGATGCTAACATCGAAGCCAATTGAACCACAAAACCCCAATTGGGTTTGGAAAACTTGGGGGCACAGCATCCGTCCCAAGCCCCCTCGTCCTTTCGCCTGGCTGGGCTATCCTGGCTGAGAGCGAGGCAGCTTTCGAAATATGGCAGACTCCTCTCGCAGTCAAGGTGAGGACTACCGATCCAGTCTTCTGCCCTCTGCTTTCTCCAGGGGTCATGCCTACCAACGGATGAGTTCCGATGGCGATATCGATCTCGCTGATGTTGCGCCAGCAAGGACTTACTCGCCCCTGGGGACAAGAGGCATCAATGCGACGCCGCCAATAGACGCACCAAGCTACCTTCAACCGCCAAGAAGACCGTCTGCCACAAGTCCTATCGGTCCCGGAGATGCTGGAGCCCAAATGGCCGCTCGCATTGATCCCACCTCCTACTCCACCCCGGCTTTCGTGATAACACACGAAGACGAGACACCAGCGCAGACCCAAGACACCACTCCTGCCCCAAGACCCAAAAGTGAGCGACAGACTCGATTCACAGAGCTACTGAAAAGATCTCTCTCTTCGTCTGGGGACAAACCCGTCGATCCTTTCTCAGACCCGGCTGGTAACCCCTATCTGGGCGCATCGTCTGCGCGGTCAAGCTTGCTATTCCCCGTTGACGACCGCGAGGATCGACAAAGAGATTACGAGACTGACAGCTTATCCAAACGCTATGGTAAAATAACCTTCACTACGGCCTTCTCTCATCAATAAACCGGAGCTGACCTCATGCCCTATAGCACAAGCACCTCTGGACTGCCACTCGAGGAAAGACGTGCACATGAACCGCAGAAGCTGGATATACGGTCAATTGCTTTTCTTTTCGGTACTTTCAACCCTGCTGAGTGGTATATGGCTCGCCGTCTCGATCGCTCAGCCCCGATACGGCAAATTCGTATCAACCGGGGGCAATATGGCACCGGCTACTGCGTCATTGTTGGCAGCAATATTTGCAAAGGTTACGGAACTGACATTTGTCACTGTATTTGTGGGAGCCCTCGGACAGGTGCTTACCCGGCGCGCTTTCACTGACAATTCGATGGGCATGACCATATCTGAAATGACGATGAGGAATTGGGCCATCCAGCCAGGGACTCTCATGTCGCACTGGGAAACCATTCCCTACGCCGGCAAAACACTACTAGGGATACTGACGCTGCTCGCCACCGTTTCAAGTATGACCTATACCACTGCATCTGATGCCATGGTGGCCCCCAAACTCAAATTCGGTCACTGGGAGCCCAAGGAAATGCAAGGTCTCGTCGTGACATCCTATGCCAACCCAAAATACATCAAATCCACTTGCACCACGCCGATTCCTTCTAGCCTAGACGAACTCAACGCCGGAGTGTCCTGTGTCGAGGTGGAATATTCGGGTCAGTCCTACCGAAACCTGCTCTCGTTCATGAAGGACTGGGAGAATCCGGATAAGGCGTCGCCTACAGATATGCGATCTAGACCGGTAGGGACCGCTATATTGTATGACAACATAACCATTACATCCTCTTGGGTCGACATAGAGTTTTCAGATCCCGCTAAACTCTTCGAGGAGCATAAGCGCATTATCAACAATGTTACACTGGCCATGCCTCACCCAGGTGTCTACGAGGCGGCTACCAATCACAGGAATAAGATCCTGCAGCCGAGCGACCTTTCGGGTGTCGGCGAGTATCACATCAAGGCCAGTGTTGTATCGCCAGTAGTCAACACTCTGTGTGTAAACTTGTCCCCCAAAGAGCTTGACCCAATCGTCTACACCTCATGGCCGGGTGCGAAAACAAAAGATTCAGAGATACCGAATCAAAAAATGGCTGATCCTGCCTGGCTGAACGATGTACCCCGTGCAGGCAATAAGACATGGTTAAATCGTACTGCGGTTGATGACATCTTCAGATGGGGACCGAAATATGGCCGTCGTCCACCCATCTTTCCAATGGTAAGTGGTTATTTCGTATTACATCTCAAACCACACATCACTTACGACAAAATAGGTTCCCATAGAATACAATATGATAACGAACACCACCGTATATATGTCAGACTCGATCTATATCCTTGCTAAAGCGCCTAAGAAAACGGTTGGTGATTATACAATCTGTGAGCTGCGCTCCTGGCTGTCGCCGCAATGCTCTAGCGAATTCAGCATTTCCGGCATCACTGGCTCCAAGATGGCGGCCCATTGCGACGACCCGGACGACCAAAATTCATACTCGCATGACAAACCAGACGCTCCGCTCTCTCCTGTTCCGAGCACCGATTGGCGTAACGTTGCGGACCAGTGGCGGCTCAGCATGGACATCAACGGCGGCGTCCAAAACAACAATGCCTCCAACGCGCGAATCTTTACAAACCTGATTCTGAGAACACCCGAGCTGTCCACGACGTTACCTTCGATGGCAGAAGCCATATCCGTGCTCGCCAGCTCCACATTGCTCGTAGGGAGCAAGCAGTCGACCTTCCGGCACTTCTGGAACTACACCAACTCGACACTAGACAACGACACGTACGAGCGCTTCAATGCCACCATCCAGATGCAGCAGTACGCGTCGAGCTACGAGAAGCCATGGCAGGGTGTGTTTTACCTTGTCATGGGCATCGTCTTCATCTTGAACATCGGCTGCCTCATGTATCTGCTGTTTGCCGCCAAAGGCATGGTCACGGACATGACGGAGCCCCAGAACGCGTTCACGTTGGCCCTCAACTCACCGCCCTCACGCCAGTTGTATGGGAGCTGCGGGCAAGGGCCTGAGGGCCGCGAGCTCGACGTCCCTTGGCGGCTGACCTACGCCAACTCGGCCAACCACTACTATTTCGAGGAGGCCAACCAGTCGCCCTGGCGCGGCCGCTTCAGCGGACAGACGCTCGCTAACTCGTCGGTCGTCTCGCTCGCGGATGGGAGTTACTCCAAGAGCTACAAGAGGTTGAGTACGGGTCGAACTTACCTATAATGGGACTTCGTTACTTGGATAAGGGGGTCGGGCGCGAAGAGAGAGAAGGGGAGTCGGAACAATGGCGGGCGAGCGGGGGTGAACATGATGTCCACATCTGTGAGGGAACATGAGAGGAGAGTGAGGCGGGGAGTAGACAGGTTGATATATCCTGCTATAATCTACTGGGTAACGCCACGCAATATTTTGGAATTCGGAAGTTGAGCGTTGACCTTGGGTTTGGACGCCCATATGTTGTATAATACCGCCATATTTTGCTATAATAAAGGAGAGCTGTCAGCCCCAAAGATGACGTTCGCTTTGGCCGGGATTATCTATTTTGACGGACTGGTGTCAATTCTCCACACAACATGTGCACTTCTTGGTGTACCCCTATAATCTCGAAGATTGGTGGATTGGGCAAGGCATAAGATCAAGAAGAAGGGAAGAAGGCAGTCCCTAATCTTAGAAGAACGATGCAACCTTAGAGACCGAATGTTCAGCTCTTAGTGGACTGGGCTCATATAGGGCCACCGGTCTATTCGTCTATGTGTAGTGTATCGCTCTATCGCCGACCACAATTCTTTTTGTGAAGAAATTGATTTCTCAAATAGCATCACGGCAGCACGTAGCCCACCCTGGAATTCCCCTTTGAGCGGCTGATTTTCCGCACGTTGGTCTGGCCGCACAGCTTGGTGCTGTCGACGTGCGTGCCGCCGCAGGGGTAGACCTCGGCGCCGACGATGTCGACGACGCGGAACTTCTCGTCGGCGGTCATGCCCATGGCCTTGCGGTCGGGGATGAGGCGCTCGAGACCGCGGGCCGCGAAGTCGGCCTCGTCCCACCAGCCGATCTCGACCGGCATGTCCTTGGCCACGTACTCGTCGACGCGCTGCTGGATCGCCTCCTTCCACTTGCCCTCGATGGCGCCCGCGAACTCGCACGCCGCCGTCGCCGGGAAGTGCGACGCCTTGAGCTCGTCGAACCCGGCCACCTCCTTCTCGAGCAGGTGCCGCACCGCCGCCCCCAGCACGTGGCCCGCCGTGTGGTAGCGCGAGAACAGCAGGCGCTTCTCGGCGTCGATGGCCTGGGTCACCGTCTCTCCTGGCTGGAAGACGGGGGTGCTGCCGCTGGTCTTGTCGTTTCCGGGGAGGAACCGGCCAAAGTGCAGAACCTCTCCCTCGCTGGCGGCGCTCATGCGCACGGCCGATACGTCGAAGCGCACGCCGCTGCTGCTGTTCTCAATGGACCCGACGTCGCTGGGCTGGCCGCCGCCTTGGGGGTGGAAGATGGTCTGCTCCGTCACGACGACATGGTGGCGTTCTTCTTCGGCCGTCTGGGCGTCCCCATCTCCCTTCTGCTCCACGAGGCCCTTGAAGAGCGCCTTGTTGGAGTCCTCAAGCGAGGCGTAGGACCGCACAGCCGTGACGGCGGTTTGGAGGGTGTGCAGGTGGGCGTTGCGCTGGAAGGCTAGGTATGTGCGCTGCATTGTGTATGATGGGTTCCCCTCCCCTTCTTCTTCTTCGTCTTTTTCTGTTTCTCTTTTGCTTCTTTCTCTTCCGTATAGGCGTTTGAATCTTGCGTGCATACCTTGAAACCAAGGGAGGGAGCAACGACTCAGTGGCTGCCTACAGTGCTAAAAACGGTTTCGCATTCCCACTAACCCCACAGGGCAGGTGCGATGACATGGCGAAGGGCGCAAAGTCGCCAATTCGAATCCACGATTCTTGCTACTAACATATCCGACAATCGAGATTCGAATCCTTCTCTCGCGCGTATACGATTGCGTCTGATTCTACTGTATTCCACCATCTTCTTCTATATTTTGTTGAAGACAGCAGGCAGGCAATATCATCCCAACCCTTGGTCTAACCCTTTGGGGCTGAATGATCGCAAGATAACGCCAGGCCCAACCGCAAAGAAGCACAGGAGAACTATGTATATAAAAGCATTCAGTGCCGACTTGTTCTAGCAGCCGTCATTGGGGCCGGCCGTGATCACTGACCGCACCCTCCCATACGTATTGAAAGGGTCAACCTGCGCCCGAATAAAGGAATCTCGGTAATGCGAGTTGAGCCCCTCCCCCGTCGCAACAACCCAATTCCTCCACCTCGACCACGATGCCGCCCTTTCTCTTCTTCTTTTTCTTCTTCTGGCTGGTGTAGTCAGTACTGCACTCGCTCTTCTGTCGCCACTCGGGGGTGCGATCCACGAGTTGTCCAGATGGCCATCAAGTTGCTCATCCACTGCGTGCTTCTCGCACGCGAGTGAGTGGCGCGGGGTACGCTCGATCCGGACGTCCCGTGTGACCATGATTCCCTTGGATCCCAGGGCCGGCGGCGGCGACGACGAGAAGCGCGACAAGCGCGACGCCGCGAGGGGGATGGACGCGCAGACGGTCGCGCCATTGACCTCCAGCACGGCGAGCATGACAGTCGTGGGGGCGTACCATGTCGGATCGAAGGTCGGATACATCCCGGACTTGGCCGCAATGAGATGGACGTGGATGAGCCGCCAGATCGCCATAGAGTTAACACTAGACCAGGAGCGGAAGGAGAAATTAGTATACAAGCACACATGGTATCCAGTTATTTCTCCCATGCGAGCAAACCGCCCCCGCCTCATTTCTGAGAATGCGAGGCACGAGGTGGGATAGGGGAGAAAAGAGGGGGCGACGAAGTATTACTTACAATCCACCCATGATCAGCATTGCCGTCAGCCCTAGTCTTAAGCGGGTATCGACCCCTTTGCGGAAGTACAGTGGGGTGGCGACGAGCAGGATAACCAGGTTCAACACCACACTGGTGCCCGTCACCGTGACAAAGGTGTCGTAGAGGCCCGAGGAGGTCGAGGCGCCGAAGCCGTAGCATCGGGCGCTCCCCGGCGACCGAGACATGTCCCATTGCGCCACGGGCGGGAAGCAGGGAAACCACGCCATGAAGCAGATGACGAAGCCGTAGAGCATGGTGAAGACGATGAGGCCCTGGCAGATCCTGGTCGTCCTGGGCTCGCCGGAGAAGACGCGCAGGTATTGGAACAGCAGGGCGAGCTTGACGCAGACACTGGACATGATGAATGAGCCCATGCCGATGTAGTGCAGCTGTTGTTGCCCGTTAGCCTTTGCCGGAACTGGATGGGCAGGCCATCACTTACAAGGAGGAAGTTCATGAGTTCCATGGAGGAAATATCAACCACGTGTTGACCCATGCCGTAATTCGTAGCTGCGGCCAAGTAAGTCAGTCAGCAAGCTCCCTCTCTCTCTCTCTCTCTCTCTCTCTATGCCGGACGCGTTTTACTGCGACGTACCCATGCACGCTATGGTTGACCCTACGATACAGCAGATCTAGTTCAAGCAACAGAACTTGGATGTCAGCTGGTAACTTCATGTAGGCAAAAAAAGAAATGAAAAAAAGAAATGTTGGGGGCGCTGGGCTTGGCTTGACGCACCAATACGGCGAGGACGAGGCAGTCATCCCACCACAAGGATCGCAAAGCCTTGGCACGCGAGTATAACCGTGCCCCCGTGCATGCGAAAGTCAGTGCCTTTTTGGTAAGAAAGAAAAGTAAAGTCCATTAGTACATGTTCTCTCTTCTTTGTTCAGGTCGGGAAAGTGACGGTACCTGAACAGCAACGGTGATGGCGATGATGTGGGATCGCCGGTTCCAGGTCGGCTGCGGTTCGTTGAGGTTGTTGTAGGCCCCGTCCTGGTTAGCTACCAGCTCAGCCGAGCCTACCATGGCGCATCTCTATTTTCTTTTCTTTTTTTTCCTTTGATGGAACTGGTAACGGGTGGGTCTAGCAGGGGTATGTATAGGTTGGTTTTGTTCCGTTTCGGGGGTAGGATAGATGGACGATGGTGGAAGAAAGGGGCGCGGGGAAGACATTCGCCTTTAAGAAGTCATTTGCCGTATACTGTTTCGTTTCCACAAAACCAGTCATCATCCGCTATGATGTAAGTCTATACGCTTACCAAGTGCCCGTCCTGGAAAGCTGCGTCTCAGATTGTTCTGGGCCTCACCTTTGTCGAGATTCGTGACTCGTACTTCCCATCGTTACGGTGCCGTTGAGCGCATTCCCTGCTATCACGGCCCAGGGAGGAGGTTGTAGCAGAGGCAACTACAACTACTCACAGACGCCAAGGGATACAGATCACCGATCGAGATGAATATCGACACGCACCAAGAACGAAGAGAGCCTATCTCGGGCTCACGAGTCTGGCGTCTTCTTTTGGTCCGTTGGAGCTCGATGAGGTGATCCGGATCGCAAACATCACTGTATCCAAGGATACAGTCGTCCGATACGTCAATAGTTCTGGGTTTGTGACTGGGATATGGCCTACCTCTCTCGCCCTCGCTCTCTCTGTGTATGAGAGAGGGACAGCGAGTCGAGTGCTCTCGCCAAGCCACAGCTAGAAGAGAGGCATGACGTGTGTTCTTCTAGAAGGACTGGCTTTTTGACTAGCTGGATATCGGCATCTACGATAGAGAACGAGTCAAGGCCAAAACACCCCCTCAGATCTTCTTGCTCCTTGTCAGGCTACAGGCTACATCAGACGGGCAGGACGAATAGTAACCCCATTGGGGCTGGCGCCGACGATGAGTGAGTTATGCATATACTAGAGAGACACTATCGCCTTTTCGGACGAAAGATGGCGTACGTAGCTGAAACAGGCACCTGACCTAAACTGCGGCCCAAGCAGCTGTTGGTTTTGAATAACCCAAGATAAACTAAACCAGACTCCGTCTCAGCTGCACGCGGAATCCCCGCAGATCAAGACTCGTCGCCACCCCGTCCTCGCCCACCGTCGCCACGATGTCGTCGAGCGTGTTGAACTTGTAGATCAGGCGGTCGAGCTCGGCCCAGGTGATGCAGTGGAAGCCGGCCCAGACGTAGTTGGCGTCGAGCGCCGCGTTGGCCTCGGGCGTGTTGAGGTCCCAGTGCGCCCGCCACGAGACCTGCCTGCCGCTGTCGCTGCCGGCTTTCAGCCCGCTCGGGTAGAGCCGCGCCGGCGCGTAGACGCCCTCGACGAAGCCGGCCTCCTCGGCCCCGTAGTTGACGTAGTTGGCGTTGACGTCGGCGCCGCGCACGACCCAGTCCGTGATGCTCAGGCCGGGCCGGCCCGCGTCGACCGACAGCGTCAGCGTCGAGTTGGTCGACGGGTCCGCGTACGTCCCCGCCATGGCGGCGCGCGCCTCGGCCTTGCCGGCCTTTTCGAGACCCGGCAGCAACCCCCGCACGGCGTCGGAGCAGAGCTTGAACACGACGGCCGAGCCGGCCTCGAAGCCGCCCGTCAGAACGCTGACGACGATGTCGTAGTCCGGGACCAGGCAGAAGGTGGCGTCGTAGCCAATGATGTCGCCCGTCTTGGAGTAGATCTCGATCAGCCGCCCGTCGGCCGTGACGTTGTCGGCGCGGAAAATCTCCCACGGCTCCCCCAGCATCAGGCCAGCGGACGAGGTGGCAATCTTGGGCTTCATCCACTTACGCGTCTGCGCCGGCGTGAGCAACTTGTGGGACAAGATGGCCGTGCCAAAGGTGAGGAAGTCATTGGTGCTAGTGTAAAACCCACCAGCGCTATTGGGGCTTCCTGTCAGTACTTGCCTGAAATGAAACGACGACGAGTGTCCAATGTGCGCGGAAAGCGAAACTCACGAGCTGAACCACGGCCCCAAATCAACGTCCCACCAATTCTTGTCGGCGGTCGTGTCCGGAACGAAGCCCCTTTTCGTGTCGCTCGGTGGTCGGCTGGGAAAAGTGGAATTCAAGCCCAGAGGATCTAAGATGGTGTCTTGAATGTATTCGTCAAACGACTTCCCGGATACGGCCTCTATGACGAGGGCGAGGATCCCTACTCCCACATTGGAATACACGACCGACGTGAACGGGGCATACACGGGATGGTGCTTGCCGAAGTCACGGTAAAATTCAGATACAGGACATGGTGGTAGGAGGAGAGTCCCGCCACAGCCAGGCCCCGGATTGTCAGCCAAGACAGGCAGCCCAAGTTTTGTCCAATTTCCAGGAGAGGTTGCGAGCTCGAGGGGCACTTAGGGCCATGTCAGCCATGGAATTTTGGGTATGCGGCAAGGTGGGAAAACGGAGCATGAGTGCTTACAGTCGGCGCCAAGGCCCGATTGGTGCGATGCCAAAGAGCCCAGTGTGATTTCATCCCAGTCCGGCGTTGTTATATCGTTGGCTGGCTCTCCCGGTGCACCTGCCATGTCCCATAACTGCGGCAGATACTTAGCGACGGGGTCGTCCATACGGACCCCGTCCAGGAGCATTACGCCGAGGACAGTATAGAGCTTGGATATGCTCGCAATCCTATACACGGTGTCGGCATCTACCTTCCGGGCGCCCGAGGAGTTGAGATGGGGCGGAGTATAGTGAAAGCTGAAGAAGGGCTGGTCCTCGTGGATCGACTTGGCGACAACAGAAACAGCAGAGGCATTGTAACCCGCAGTGAGGGCTTTCAGACTACTCTCGAATGACTTGGCGGCAGCTTGGACGTCCGGGTCTGATGATGGCCTGACGGGAGCCGGAAGGACAGGACCCAAGGGCGGACAAGGACCAAGAGACGCAGCAGATGTCACGCCGCCCAAGGCAACCCAAGTGAACGCTCCAGCGGCAGCACATTGACGCTCCGAAGGGAAACGCATTGCAACAGACGAGGCTGGAAGATATCTTATCGATGTCGACGTAGAAGTCGCCTGCAACGGGACTTCTTCTTTGTCTTACTTATACACGAGTCCGGCATGATATGAGAGCTTCCCCTTCGAGCAAGTGGGTTGTCCCTAGCCGATGATTGTACACGCCTTGCATGATATTATAGCGATACGATTGGCAGAGGGTGTAGCTGTTGTCAACAACATGGAGGTATACGATACACGGATGAGGCTAGCGAGCGGAGAGCGATTGCCTATTGTGGCGAGTTGATGTAGCAAAGACAAACTGCCGGGGCATATCAGATACGGGTGGCGACCAATCCCATGTCGATGCGCGTGATTACAACTTTGGAGGTTCCTGGTTGGGCCTCTACACCGGGCTGGGAACCAGGACGGCAGGCAGCAGGCAGATGTGTTCAAGGACACCACGGTTGGTTGTCCTTACAGTCACTTGCTTATTATCGAGTCATACGGTGAGACGGGATTGATTTCAAGCAAACAAACTAATGCTGAGACATGGGTTATAGTATATCTGGGAATATCCATGTACAGAACGTGATATGAACCCGGCAGGAAGGAGTTCGGCTGCAGTGTAACTGAAGGTTTCCCGACGACGGCACAGTCTACATCGGCCCAAACATCATAAACCTGTTAGGCAAGTCCATATAACGTACATCCATCTGTTATAAAAAGCACACTCGATTTCGAGCCGTTGTAGATTTGCTGAACCTGGCGCTGACCATCACGACCGATAATACAGGCGGCAGAAGCGAGATACCCATCATTGGCCTCCGGGTCTTCCGCAGCCCATGTAGCATATCATCGCTTGCAGAATGCCCGTTGGTCCCGTGTGAGAACAACTAAAAGCAAAATCCGAACTCGGTCATTTCTTTTTTCATCGTTTTGGCGTCAAATTTTCAAGCCACGGGATCATGCAAACTCGTACCCTGCCGGATAAGTGAGACTAGGAGGAGAGATGAGCGGGGTTGTGTAGCAAACATCGAGAGACCTGGCGGTTTCGCCCGCGCGTACTGTAACGAGGGGAAATGATAGTCTCCGAGAGGAGAGGGCTTCGGTGCTCTGTGAGTGGTTGTCTGGTCGACCTCATCAATCACTGACTTGGCACATGATATCTCAGTATCTATCCCTAGGTAGTTTTGAAGGTATAACATGTACAAAAGGGGGCAATATTACGACCGTTAAATATGGCTCTTGGGCCGGCTAGGAATGCCCTAAGGAAGTGTGTATAGAAACCTAAACATCGGCTTCAAAGATCATCAGCATATCATATGAAGCTGTGAGGCACTCCAACTACCTGGTTGGAACTATGTATCTTTGGGCCCAGCCCGAAAAGGGCTCATTCATACCCAGGCGCAAAATAGGGTATCCTAAACTTCGTGAATTGCGACCAACGCTAGCTCAAAACCCGCACGCAAACTGAACGATACCAAATCAGAACACCAAACCCAAAAAGCCCTTATTCGTATGCCTCCCCCGAACTTCAGTGATCGGAGTATAACCTCATCATCCCCTCCCGCAACTTCTGCCTCGACTCGGCGTCCATCGCTCACTTGTTCTCCAGGTCCACGATGCGAGCCTGCTGCTTCGTGATGCGCTCTTGCAGCCTCTTGCCCGCCTGGCGCGAGGCGTCGCGGCCCCGCTCGAGTCCTTTGGCGCGGGACTCGAACTTCTGGAGCGCGCGACGAACCTCGCCTCGGACCTGGTCGTCAAGGCTCTGGCCTTTCAAGAGCCCCATGACGGTTTCCGTAACATTGAGGTCGCCTGCGTGAGAGCCCGGAGTGGTGGCGCTCTCTTGTGACGAAGAGGGCGTCATGGCAGCCGGACGTGTGAAGGAGCCGCTTTCATCCGTTCGCTGTCTCTTAGACGTCGATTGGATCTCGGGCTCCGCAAACAACACGCGGCGTACGGGCTTGTCGGTGAGTGACGGCGTCGCCATGCCCGTGCCCGTGTCTTTGACCGTCCTGGATACCCCAGGGGTGGCAAAGGCATCACGCTTCCGGCCATGGCCCTCGGTACCGCGAGTCGAGGTGCTGTCGGTGATGAGAGTGACCAATCTCTCTTCGTCCGAATCCCAGTCACCAAAGAGATCGTCCTCATCGAGCTCGAAAGCGGGCCTCTTGCGCTTGGCCCCGGTCTGGGTCAGCTGGTTTCTGCTCTTGGCCGCGGTGGCGGCAATGCTCGGAGTAGCTTGAGAGAGCTCATCCTCGCTAGACTCCAGCTCGCTGTTGGTTTCCACCTGCCCGACCGTGCCATCGCTCTTATCGGAGGCGCGCACCGTGGCACTGCTTGAAGGAGGGGCCAAGCCGCCACTATTGCTGGCGCCTGCAACGGGAACGCCGACTTGTCTTCCCAAATCCGACACCGAGGTGATGGGTGTGGAGCCCACTCTTCTCTCGGACTGTGGTCGTGGTGTAACGGAGGCACTGAGGGTAGTCTGCTTGAGACGCCTGCTCGGGGTTTGGGTAGCCGACGGCTCGGTGTTAGAATTAGTGAGCAATGCACCCTCTTCGCGTAGCCTGGCATCCTCGGCAAACAAGAAGAAGCCGCAATGACCAGGTTTTGTGCGTTCCTTTTGGCACGTATAGAACCATCGGCCTTCATTCTTTGTCTTGCGCCTCACTTGAAACTGGATGGTGGGAAGACGGGGCTGACAGTTGCCTTCGTTTTATTGCCAGGCGTTAGAGTGAATGAGCTCCACATCGGGTGAGAATCAATCATTGATCATGGTCGACTTACAGAGCCATTGGCCGTTGGTGAAGAAACCGTTGAGAGGTTGTTTGGTGGGTGTGGTCGAGGTACCGAACGTCATGGTAGGGCCGCCCATGGTTGGTGCCCGGAACCGGCTTAGGCAGAGAGAGGTTGGATGAACGATATAAGGCAGATGCAGCATCAATCAATAATCTGGCATGAGTTCCTTTGTTGGAACCAGATCGGGTCGAGTAGATTGGCGAAGGAGTGCCTTTATTGATCGGAATTGAGGGGGGACCTCAACCGTCGATCGCAGCGGCTAACTATGGACCAGCCGCAAAAAGTGGGAGGCTGGTTGCCTGGACATCCTCCCCCTCCCAAGTGGAATTTGGCGGGGGTGGGGGTGGCATCATCATCGCACGGTACGTACGTGTTGTTGTTCGTGAAAGGGTCGTCTCTTTATTTAAACCATCCCCTCTGCACTATTATACACCTTGCGCACAAAGTAGGGCGACAGACAGCTAGCGCCCAATGGCTCAGATCATACATACAAACAAGACGCCTACGGAGGCTCAACGAGGCAGCATGGGGACCTTCCACCAGCAGCCCGTTCGTGTCCTTGCTTTCTTCATGTTGGGGGTATATCCTTTAACGCAAGTGCAAACCAGCAAAACTCGCCCCTTCCTGTCTCGAGATCCTTGTAAATATTAGAACAAGCACGTTCCTTCCAACGCATTAACTGCTTCCGGGGCTGAAGCCTCCAAGGCAGGCGCTTCCAAGACAGACGATGACGCGAAACATTCTAGATCTCGTAATAATAATCGTCGTCCAATCCCTGCCTGCTGGGCACCACGCCCGCCCCGGGAGGTGGCCCGCCATATGCCGCCTCCATTCCCACGTTGAGCAGTCGGATCTTGAGGCTGTACTCCCCCACCAGCGTCACCAGTTTCTGCGTGTCCGCCGTGAGGGGAGCTTGGTCCAAGAGCATCAACATCCCATCGAGCCACTCGGATGCAAGGCTGTTATTGAGCGGGTACAGTGTCAGCAACGGTTGCTCTTTCCCGTCTCCAGTGGGCCGCAGCGCTTCTTCGGCGCTCGTAAAGCCGAACATGGTGATTTTCGTCGTCGTTTTGGCCGCACTAGCACCGCCTATGCTGCTTGCCGAAGTTTTGGGGCCCGAAGTGTCGGTCGTTTGCGTATTGCTCTTTTCGTCGTCGTTCGTCATTGAAACGTTGGACACCACGGAACTGATCTTGCTCAAGTCGATCTTCTCCGTTAAAGCCTCGAGCGTCGGATCTAGCTCCGTCCGTAACGCGAAGTCGGCATAGTGTAGATATCGACGATTGTGTGAAAGCTTGGCATAGCGCCAGGGCGTTGAGTGACCTGCACGGCTGGCTTGGAAGTTGGCCCCTTGGCTCTCCTTGCGTGGCGCTGGCTTGGAAAACCAGGATCCTTGCAAGAGACACCTTACGCGCTGTTCTTTGACGAATGAAAGCGACTCGTTCCTTAAGGCATCTCGGACCTGGTATAGATGCTGGCCCCAGTTCTCCTCAAAGGACATTTCCAGGAGGTCCATCTGTAGCTCTCGTAGTCTGGCCAAGTCGTATTCGAGGAGATCCTCCTCCACCTCGACAACGTCCTTTGACCTCCCTGAGCTGCCCACCACTTGATCCATCAGTATGCGCACGAGCTCAACGATCTTCTCAAAGTCGCCTTGTCCTGCACCCGTAGCCTTCCACAGCCGGAAAAGGCCTGCAGCCCAGCTGTGTGAAGCCTAGACCACTGCAAGAGCAGCGGGTGGAAAAGTTTGTCTTGGTGCCGGGTATCAGACAGTTGATAGCCCCTCAAGTCTTCTATATCTGACTTGTTGCAATCGAATTGATCGTACAGCGTTTGTGTGACGGATAAACTTGCTCGCGCAACCGGGCACCGCTCTGACAGCGGCCGACTTGACTGCTCCAGGAGTAGCTTCTGAAAGCCGTCCTCGTTCTTGCGGACATAATCTGTCAAGTCCATCATTCCCAAGAACCCTGCTCCCTCAAATTCTGCTGCTGGACTTTCCGTCTCGAAACCCAGTCGTCGCCACTTCTCCGGGTTATGTCTCTTACTCCCCTTTTTACTGGCCTCGGGCGCTTCATCTCCGTTTGTTGTTCCATTGTAGTGGTCGCGGCTAGGCGCGCTGGCCAGGTGCAAGCCTTTCAGAGCTCTCCTATGCTCTGGCCGCTCCAGGTCCACCCTGACCTCCTTCCATTTCCGCAGGAGCAGCTTGGTCAGGGATTGGAATTCCAGTAAGGGATGGGCCAAGTCTTGTAGTGCCGAGCTTTGCATAAGATTGTAAACAGCCTTGATCAAGCCCAGGTCCTGCAGCCGCTTGATAAATTTTGGCCATTCCTCCGATACGGGCTTTCCGTTGCTGTCCGGATTCGGCTGCTCCGCGGAGACGGCATCCCTTATGAGCGAGTTGATCAGCATCAGCGCGTTGGCGCACAATGCATGATCAGCCGAATTAAGCTGCTGTATGACCAGGTCGAAGAATTGTGGATAAACGGCGACAGCTGGCTTGAGCGCACGAAACCCGAAGGTTCCAGGGGCTCGCGAGGAACTTCGGGGAGCCTGCGAGTGGCTAACGAGGGCGACGAGGATGGACATGGCGCCTCGCAAAATGTTGACCAGCGGGTTCATGACGATTAGCTCGACGATGCGCTCGACCAGCTCGCCGGCCGTCGGGCCTTCGAAGATATCCCACCCCATGTCAACCTCCAGTAACCGACTCAGACTCTGCAACGAATAGGCCAACGTATTGCCTCCCGTGCCCATGATCAGCCGTCGCAGTATTATCAGGCCGCCGGAGGATATGAAGACGTCGGCGAAGGAGGGATCGTTGATCGAAGACTGTAACTTGAAGACGGCCATCTTGCGTGCGGCGTCCTCGTCGCTTGCCAGGCGCGAGAGGAGCGCGGGTATATCTGCCTGATCCATCTTGTAATGCTATGTTGGTTATTCAGACCCCGTTCGTGGAAGTTTTGTTGTTAAAAAGCCAAAGTGGCTCGTCGTGTTCGTGGTGTATTGTTCGGGTAGACCGTGGATTCGCGCAAAGGGGGTGGACTAGCGGATGATGGGCTTCGCAGAGCCGACAGCTAGAGCGAGAGCACCGCACAAGACAACGCTTGGGGGAGGCGCTTCACCCGGTCGCGAGTTCCCGTGTCCAGAGATGCCGTATGTGTACAGACTTGGACCCGACAGAGAAGTGGTGTGCTTGTGGAAAAGATGTGTTGCTGAGTCGCGGTGCCGACCAACAACACGACATCAATTTGGCAGGCTGAAAGTATCCTCAGGGAAAAAAGCGGTCCTGGTAATTGTCGATGGCCTGTAACCGGGGGTGGTTAGGTCGTGTCTAGGCTGTTTCTGGGTCTGGTCCGTCCTTAATCGGCAGGAGGTTTCGGTTGATGCATGCACTAAGATCCGTCCAAGCTCACTATTCCAGGTACCCACCCTGCCACCCATGTAGCAGTATCTGTCTATCTGCATATGAAACATCTGAGTGTTGTGTGAAGAGAAACATGCCGTATCAGTTCATCAAATAAAGTCATGTCAGTGTGAGATGCAATAACAACAGTAATGCCCAGTTTATCGGGTACTGGCTGCATCGAGTCATCGTCAATCCGGGGCCCGGCTCTCGGTCAAGCTCCGTGTTCGACTCTCTCTCTCTCGTAGGGGATCTCTCGTCTGAAGGGGAAACGCGACGGATTCCTGCCTGCTACGAAAGCACTGATTGCTTGTTAGGACAACAAGGGGCGATCCTGTTCACATTCGTCTGCCAATGGGGTACCACCGAAATCAAAACATTGTCGCATAGACTTTAGCGGCGCTGGCAGCCGGCTGAGGAAGGGGGAAAAGAGTTCACTCAACAGCTCCCGTCCCTTTCCACATGGGATCCCGAAACTTTGGTTGAAGCGGGAACAGTGCGATTCTTCTAGATGCGTGCGATATATACATATGATCAGTTGCTAGCATGCATGCTATTCTTGGCTTCTCTGTCGGAAGCATATTCGCCATCGTGTAAAAGAAAGCCCTTCCGCCACCAGTTGTCGATCTATGGCTACCAAATCCAGCCGAGGATGTCTTGTGTAGATCCGGGCGAAACCGTGTGGCCCCATGCCTGGTCAATCTAAATAGGCAATCTATGAAGTTTAGATGGTCGGCCCATGCCAAGTCCTCGAACAGGGGTTAGATTCTATGCAGAGACCCCTGGGCGGCCAGGCGGTGGTAGTGCTTCTGGGCCGAACGAAAGCGGCAAAAGCTATAAGAGAGGTGTCATGTAAGCTGGATGAGACATCCTCGCGATGGTTCACGGTCACGTTATCGATTCTGCTTACCTCTTCGAGTTTCTGTACCAAGTAGTCGCCGTTCTTGTCGAACATGAGTATGGGCGTGCTAAGGTCGCAAAACTCACGGATACTGCCAAGGTTTGTCCCGCAAATTAGCACATGACAGATGTCCCGACGGTGTGCAACGGGGTATAGAAGAACTAACAACTGGCGACACATGCCGCAAGGGCTGGCCGGGGGCGCGATGTCGGTGGCGACGGCGACGGCCTTGAACTTCTTGTGGCCCTCGGTCACAGCTTTGCCAAATGCCACGCGTTCGGCACAGGTGCCCACGGGGTATGCGGCGTTCTCGACATTGGCGCCGCTGATGTAGACCCCGCCGGCGGCCAGGATGGTCGCGCCGACACGGAACTGGCTATAGGGACAGTAGGCCGTGGCCTTGGCCGCCACGCTGCCCTTGTGCAGTTCCTCGAACTCGGCTTTGTCGAGCCCGTACTTTGAACATGTTGATTCGACGTCTGCCGGGCTTGCGCTCGACGACTTTGGGTATCTGTCGGGGTAGGAAGCAGACATGGTGGAGGGTGAAGTTTCCAAATGAACAGTTGCACAGCATGGGAAGCAGATATGTATGTCCTGGCTTATCACGCGCACGCACAATCAATCAGTACCGGATGCGGGGCAGGCGGCTGGAATGCCGAATGCCTAACTATCTCACTTGTCCCTTCTGAGCAAGAAAAGTTCGGACGGGTCAACAACACAGCAACCCCACAACCACAAAACAGCCATCTTCACACGGGTTCGCTGTTCGGGTCTACTGTTCCAGGGGCAGAGGACGCTAGGTAAAGTAGACAAAGTAAGTGCTGAGGCGCTCGGAAACCGCCGGGATACAACCGGTTGGCTTTACGACTAAGTCCCATCAGCAGCATAAAGAACTTGTACCGACTCCATGGTTCGAGATGCCGCTTACGGAGGCTATCCAAGTCAGGCATCTCATAGCCGCCCTGGATTTGCAGTTGATGGGTTGACTTGCACCCCAAAGGCCGTCAGAGGGGGCCATGTTCCTGTGCTGCTTGCTCGGGGTACCTGCTTTTCCAATGTCGATCCCTGCAACATGGTGAGATGACATATGTTGACATCTGTACGAATTTCCGGCTCTCGTGACACAGAGCGGGTGCTGGCGCGCAAGCCTAACGGGCAGCCCCCACCATGACCGCAGACTGGAGCTTCACAGGGTACTTACTCACAGTGGCCTCAAGTTGGAACTCAACACCATGTTTGCTTTCGGCGAAACGAAGGCCGAGAACACTGGCAGGCCCATGTTCTAATGTGGCGTCTCATATGGTTATCCTGCCTGATTTACCATGATGATCACGACTTCTCTCCGCGCCAGTACACGTACAGTACGCAAGCAAGCATACGTACGGGGTCTGGCGGGGTCCAGTGCGGGAGTCGAGAACGGGATCATACTCTGCCAAAACAAATGGCAGTTGAAATTGCAACAAACACGTTACATTGGGCGCTGAAACGCGATTGACCTCTTGCGACGTCAATATGGGTAAGATTCTGTTGGTCAGAAACCCTGGAACTGAACCACGACAAGGGCCTGGAAAACAGGAATCCCGGTGTGCACCGTGACGTCACACTAGCAGGGCCGCTGATCCCCGGCGCCGAGTCCGGGTAGTGGAAAACCGCCCTTCAAATCGTCGACCAATCTTCTCAACGGTTTTCTCTTCCGCTATGAATCAAAACTAGACACGAACGATTACTGCTTCTCGCTTGATCTGGATACCCTTGACAACTACGACTCCGTGACGGGCAACCAGGATCGACAACGGCAAAACATCATCACCACCGACTAACACTACCCCTCCAAGGAACCTCGCTTCTCACAGGCCATAAGCTCCTGAACAGCCCACCACCGATACTCCACCATGCCTGAGCACCCTTTCTCCCCGAGGACTTCCCTATCGACGAGGACCATGAGTTCAAGCCGACCGAGTTTTACTTCCTCAAGGGGGCCGTCCACTTCAAGAAGACGGCGTCGATCCTGGACATGACGAAGAAGGTGAAGGCGTCGCGGTGGCGGGACTTCTCGCAGTCGTTCCTGCGGGACGTGGACAACGCTTCTAAGAAGGCCGAAGAGGACGAGGAGAAGCCCAAGTACGAGATCACGTCGTGCGGAGAGATGATGCGCACCATCAAGACCATGGTGGACGGCGAGAAGGGCGAGAAGATCTGCGAGCTCAGCATGACCTTCGTCTCGTTCGACAGCTCCCAGGTCCGCTTTCCCGACAAGGAGCACAGCCGCCACCCGCTCGAGATCTGCCCCGTCGAGGCCGGCTCCGAGAACAAGCACGAGTGCTTCGTCCGCCACTCGATCCCCTACTTCTGGGACATGTCGAGCCAGTTCGGCGACCTGTACAAGTGCCTCAACCAGAAGCGTGTCAAGATCGGCAGCGTCTGCGCCTTCGGTTTCGGTAAGGACGCCGTCCTCGCCCTCGAGGGCGACCAGCTCGACGACGTCTGTGCCATCAGCACCTGCGTCATCCTGCTGAACGGCCGGGATGCCATGGACCACTAAATCGTTTGGGGGAGACAGGAGGTGCGAGAACAGCGAGGAAGTGTGTTTATTGATACGCTCGCCGGCACTTGCGGGTATTGGATGACCCATGGAAGCAAAGCGGACGGCGTTTTGAACTATTTTGTGCATGGTGTACAACAATGTAATGCTATATTTATGAAGCTTAATTTACATTCAACTGAATTTCATTCTGGCGAAGTTGGTGTCTCGATTCTCTTCATGAACCACCCGCGGACCAAAACGCATTGGTCGTAGTCACTGCGCGAACCGGCTCTGATTGCATTGTAGCCTGGTAACGATGTCTATATCTATAAAGCTAACACTGAATCATGAAATGCCCGCTGAAGCCAGAAACCTAATATACCCCATCTCACAATCCCCTCCAAGGGTATCATCACCAATTCGGACACGTGAGTATATATCTACATCTCCTTGCGGTAATAATTTTCCCATCGTCTTGAACACTTCTACCAAACATCCTTCTTTTCAAACCATTGATTTGGCTTGCTCCCTGTCCCTTCATTTTACCATCCCCAGAACTCGAAGATGGCTTCGAGGGCCTCTTTGGGGTGGGTGAAAGGGAAATTGTGTCCGCCGGGCACAATGCGCCAGAAGACGTGGTCTTCGCCGCCGACAAGCGGAAGTGCATCCTCGCGGTAGTCGTCCTTTTGAATGAGCTCGTCGTGGCGGGCTAGGATGAATGCCGTGGTCCCGGGCTTGCGCACGCGCGCCAGCTTGCGCCAGTAGTCGTGCTCGGCCATGAGGGGGCCCACGCGCACCGTCGACATGAAAGCCGGCACGAACCCTTCGTGCGCGCGCAGCATCCAGTGCACGTAGGCGGCGATGCGGGCCTCGAACGGGTGCACGCTGTCGACCGTGTCTTCGTTGGGGTCGACGACCTCCTGGTTCGCCGTGTCGAGGAGCGACTCCTTGGCGGCGGGGGTCGAAACGGCGACGGCGGCGGCGTCGGTGGACATCCGGCGCTTCTTGGACACCGAGTTACCGATCGGGGTACGCAGGCGTTGCTTGGTCAGTCGCTCGAGGATGGCCTCGGGGACGACGCCCGACGTGAAGACGAGGCGGCTCAAGCGCCCGAAGTTCTCGGAGCGGATCACGCCCGTGGGCGCGAGCAGCACAAGCGACTCGACCATGCGGGGGAAGGTGGCGGCGAAGTTGAGGGCGATGCCGCCGCCCAGCGAGTAGCCGACGAGGTGCATGGCGCCGTCGCCGGTCCAGGCGAGCGGGGACGAGGCCAGGACCAGCAGCACCTGGGACACGAAGAGGCGCGTGTCGAAGGGCAGGTCGCCGACGCCGTCGGTAAACCCCCGGCCGAACAGGTCGAACAGCATAACGCGGCATCCCCTGGCGGCGACGCCGTTGGCGATCTCGGACAGCGTCATGCAGGAGGTGCTGATGCCGTGGATGAAGAGCACCTTGCGGCCGTCTTCGGGGCCGAACTCGTAGACCCTGATGTTGCCATACTTTGTTTGGGGGATGAGGTTAGCAAGGGAATAGATTCGCAAAGTCCGGCACAGTTCACATCTCTCGCAACTGTCCCTTGTCGTTGTTAGATACTTACGGGGGTTTCTACATCGCGGGCACCAGGGAAGTGGTCGGGCTGATACGGCAAATCCTTGATCTCATCCTTGCTCAGGTAAGGCAGCGACGTAGTGAGCGGCCCAGGGAGAATCTGCTTCCGGCGCGGGTACAGCGAGTATTGGAAAAGAGAGAGGCACGCCACAGTGGTCACAACCGTTGTGGCGACGACGGCGGCGGTGCTGGTGTCGGACGTGCGAAAGATGTCCATCTCACCCGTAGTCCAATACGTGGACTCTATTTTCTATGGGAGAATTGTCCTGGTTTTCAAGGACTCCATGCAACCATAGTTTTGGGGGGTCGTAGGAGTAAAACAAGAGAAGAACAGCTCGGGGTTGCTGTGTGTACGGATTGTCACGGCCTGGCCACCCGTTTCAAGTCCGAGAGGTAGCACGAAGTAGAGAGAGTGTAGAGTGTGATGTGTATGTGTCAGCTGCAACAAACTGAACAACGAACTAACCATCGACTAGCATGTGGTCGGGCCCGCTACCCACGTGGGCTGCTACCATTGCACCCCCCCGGTTGCCCGGACTTAATCCTGTCCTCACTATACATAATCGAAATCACATATGCTTGCTGCTAGTACTTTGGTCACCTATGATATCATAGGCATCTTAACTTCATTAGGGATGTACGTGCCTCTGGAAGGGGGGCAGCAAGCAATCCGTCTCCAGCTCCTGAATACTTCGACCAACACACCATCGTATCCAACAACATGCGATGCCCCGAACTCAACATCCTCGTCTTCACCCCCAACCCACTGGCACCCTCAGCATACATATATATATATACACTCGTGACATACAATCGTAGACTGTTGCGAGAGTTGTGGCCCATCCAGCCACGACAAGATGTCCGAGGCCGCTTTGCAAAATACCCCATTATATTCCTACAGCGCCAAAATTCACGCTTTTACAGAATGTTCACCATGTAACCGACCAGAACTCCATTTCATCTGAGCACCTTGCTCTAGGGTGAGCGTCAGAGCCGCCAGCCGCCTTTTTGTTGTAATCCTTTTTTTTTTTAATTTTTTGTTGTTTCCCTCCCGTCACCGCCAGTTGCCTTGGCTGAGTGACAAAAGCCCCGCGACACAGTCCATATCAGGTCGTTTGCTGGGGCTGACTTGGCCTCGCATCATGAAGCTGTCCACCTCGTCGTCTCCCTTGGCACCCTTTCCATATTTCTCTGAGGGTATTTTCTTTTGGCCATTTTCATCTTCGAAGATCGAGACATTGCTTTCCAACCCCGCCTTGCCGCCTCGAAGACGCGGCACTGGAGCCGTGTTGGCGCGATTTCCCAGGAAGGACCGCTTGTTCATCACGTTAGTACCTTGTTCTCCCAGTACACGCCCAACACGTCGAGCGTTTCCGAGTACCGCTTGCGCCGTCGTCTGCTCTTTAGATGGGGTCGTGGCCGGTAAGGGATGGCGCCGCCGATTACGATTTCCCTCCGAACCAGGGCTCCAGTTTTCTTTGTCCGAATCTCCTCCGGGTGACAGCACGACAGCCGAGCCGGGCTTCTCAGCACACGGCTTCTCCAACTCCACATCCTCCGACACCGCTCTTTCAGGCTTGTCCAGGGAATCAGTCGATGGTTGCTGTGTATCTTGGGTAGGAGAGAGGGTCTGGATCCGTGCGATGGTGCTGCTAGATCGGCTCAGCTTAGGTTTCTTGGATAACGAGCTGCGACGACTTGGTGGTGCATTTCGTTTGCCCGGGTTGGACGGTACAGAGCCATTGGCTGCCTGCGCAACAGCGCTGAGAAGACTGCTAAAACCGCTTGACGTCTGACTACTAGAACGGAGAAGCGAAATGGCTGCAACAGCGGAACCAGAAGACTCATTCTCTGCCTGCTGAGTCAGTTCGTCCCGCGTTTCGGCGTCACAGCATGACTCCCACGCATGGACATTGCGCGAACGGCCGCGGGCTAGCTGAGCCGGTAAGCTGGCTGTCAACGTCGAAATGGGCGGTAGCGTGATGCCTGGCAGAGCACTCCGACTACGCTGCAGCAGGCGGGGCGCGCGCACGGGGGTAAGATTGCTGCGTCGAGAGGCATCTGAGGTGCGGCTGGCCTTGGTGGGGAAGGCTGCGAGGACACCAACTCTGCTTTGCCCTCGAGTGATAACGAGAGACGGAACTTGGACGAGGATGACGAAGGTGGCGGCAGGATGGAAGCTGGAGAGTTGTCCACCGCGGATCCGGCGGATGAAGGGAAGGAGTCGAGCCTAATGTGCGTATTAGCCAAGACTTCTCACGGGACACGAAATATATAAATTGATCTTACCTAAACGACTCATCGCCATTTCGGTCAAGCGTTGAGGGGGTTGAGAAGGAGTTGCCCGCATTCCACCTGTTCGATAGGTAACCAATAGAGTTTGGCAGGGACTGTGAGAACTTCTGAGAACTCTCATTGGAGTTCACGACAAAAGAAGAGTGCGAGGGTGTAACAACCGACTCCGATGCCCTTCTTTCTGGATTTGTTGGTTCCTTCGCGTTGGGATTGGCAGTCGAGGGAGATAATCGGAATGAGTGCATGGTGCCCACACTGGCCGGACTGGGTGCCCGGTTGTCCGCCTCGGCAGGACGCGTCTCGAAGCTCTCGCCGGCCATGCTGGAAGCGTTGACAAAAGACAACGACTCGGCTGCCAGACCAGGAATTGGTCCTCCATACCGCAGCGCCTCAATTTCTTGTGGCGATAACGGACGCGACTTCCGTCTGTCATTCTGGCGGCGGTTCTGAAACCAGATCTAAAATAACGACATGTCAGTCAATAGAAGAAGAAGGAAAACCACCGTGGGTCGGTGGAGTTGCATCGCCCTAGACTAACCTGTACTTCTTTCTCATTAAGTGTGACGCGATTGACGATATTCAGACGCGCCGCTTTATCGGGCTTCGGGTTCATGTTATACGCGTCCTCGAGGATAGTTTTGTCTTGTGCACTGCATTGGAGCACAGAGGGCATTAGTCATGAGCTGCATCACGAACTTTCTCATACCACCAAGCGGAATACGTACGTGGTCCGCTTCCGCTTTCCCTTGGGATGTCTTTCATTTTCAGGGCGCGGTACAGGGTAACCCGATTCCATGTGGAATGACGTCTCGAAAGACAGGGCAGACGAGTCGGGATCGCTCATGCTGCTCTGGAAACTCGCGTCCTGACTCGCCTGGCGCTCGTCGTGTTCGCCATGGACGCTGGTGGTCGGGGATGGACCCGGAGAGTGTTGGTGTAGGGAGGACATGATGTGGGAGGAGTGTATGGTGTGGGTGCTGACGATAGCTGGTAATCGGGTCTATGAGTGCATAGTACAGTGGTTGGTCAATGGGCAGGTGGAGTGACGTGCAAGACGTGTCGTGCCTTGTCGTGTCGTGCCGTGTCGTAGGGATGGCAGTACGCAATAGAAACAGATGCCAGCCAAAACGAAGGAAGGGTGCTGGGCTTGTTGGCCGCACTGGTGCAGGACCGCTCAATTGGAGGAATCTCTCGTTGTGACGTCGAGAGCAGGGGAGAGCAAGAGAGGAAGAAGGCGTGTGGTTGAGAGCGAGTTCTGGTGGGTGAGGCCTGGAGTTGGTGGAATGTAACAGATAGGTCAGAGGTATATGGCGGGAGGAGCCAAGAGGGTATTAATTGAGTCGGGCTAGCCTCGTGCTCGTGAGGTATCGAACTCTCGCGACTCCCTGGCTTGGCGGACGGTTGAAAGGCAAGTCAAGGCAATTCGGCGCCAATATCCATCAATCAAGTAATAGCAGGTGGTTGATCAAATCGCGTCTTTTGCCCTGCTGAAGTGGAACATGCAGTGCATCCCGACCGTGAGTGAGAGAGAGAGCGCAAAAGCATGGGTCCATCCCCGCTCCGCCTACTTTCTTCACTAAAAGACCCCCCCCCTACCCCCTGTCCGTCGCGTCTATAGAAAAAGCCACTACTCCCGTACTTGTGGTCAGCCCGTACTTGTACTGATATGTAGGCAATAAGCTGTCTGAAGCCTTGCCTGATGCGGATGGCCTGGAGAAATTTGATTTGCACAAATAAACTGAACCTGGACTCTCGGCGAGCTGGCGCGTTGATTGGCCTGCCCATGACCGATTAGGCAGTCTCCCAAACATCTTCGTGTCTTGTTGCCATGGGAAAACCGCGATCCTCCTCCAGCCTCTCAATCATTCGCATTTCCCCATGCATCGTGAACCGTGCTTGCCTTGCATACAATGGCAATCTATCCATCTGCCTTGCTTGACTAGGGGACCAGAAGCAATACATGGCCACTTGATCTTCTCTTCCCAGTTTGCTTTTCGCACCGGTACATAAACACCGGCTACCCTTCATGTTTGATAGACGCGTTCAACGGCCAACCCAGCGAGGCGAGCTCTGTTTTGGCCATTACTAGTGTAGGTCATGTTGCTATGTATGTATTAAGGTTAACCTTGCTGTAGCCATCTAGCGCACAAGCGTGTCTCCGTAGTTCGTAATGCCCTGGCTGACTGTGCCATCATAACAATAACCGTTATGTGCCGGCATCCATCGATACATGGAAATAGCTCTGGTGTCGAGGCTAATACGGACAACTAATGCAATGCACACACTACCTTCTGTCAGATAATCCCCTCTTCTTCAACCCAGCCATTCCCCAAGAGGGTGCACCTTAGATCAACAGCATGCAAAGTGCATAAGATTGAATTCCTACCACATCTAGCACAGTAGCACGTTCTATTGGCCAATCTCGTGCAAGTAAACAATACAGATCCGAGACAGCCTCATCCCGCTACTCCCTTGCCGCCTCGTTAGGAAGAACAAAAAAAACCGAAACAAGCCGCTTAAATAGTTTGTTCAATCAGGGTTGTATGGTCGCGTTACGGATTTTCACCGACGTCCCGCCCGTTGTGAATGTCTCTCGGCCATCCATGACGGAATCAACTCCCCGCCGAATCACGATACGATGCACTAGGGGGGTTGGAAAACGCCCTGCCCTTGCTCGACGCGTCTCCAGTCTGCGCCGCGCCAGAGATCGGTGGCCTGTGTTGTGCTGGGGGCAAGGGGAGAGAAAGCTGCTTGCGCCGTTCCACCACGAGGTGGGCGACACATTCATCGCGTTGCAGTCGACCACCATGGCGGGTTCAGGTAGGTGAGAGTTACGAATTGGATACTACACACAAAGTGGTATTGTAAGATCGGGCGCAATGCCGCCCTGGCTGGCTTCGTGTGAAAGCCAGACAGGTTGTTGTATACCCAGGCTGGCCATCTCTCTTTTTCGGCGGTCTCCAACCCATGCCAACTGGTCAATGTCATCCATACAACTACCTATTTCGGGATCGTGAGCTGGCAATGGCGTGGGGGTACCACTCCGGTGGCCAAAACCCAATGGCGGACAATGAATTAACAGATGACCCAGTGTGCTTGCTGGATGTGTCCAGATTTTGTATTCAACATGTCCACTTAGAATGTCGTGCCCCTATCGGAGGCAAATCTATAAGCCCGTCCAACAAGCGGCGGTCCACACAATCCTGGTCTACCTACATTACATCAACGCACGTTGACTAGAATCTATAGAGAAGCCAGAGGTAGAGAGAAAGAAGCTATACGCTGCATTCATATCTAACAGCAAGTGATGTTTGGGCGGCCTGTTATGTTGTCCATGTTGCCACCGCCTTTACAGCCATAGCCGTCTGGAGCTTCGCCGAGGAGACGCTCCCATGGTTTCTCACGTCCTGTCTGCCACAATGACTTTGGTCAATGTCTCATGTTTCAAGAATACAACAAACGCAGTATATTCTATAACACTACTGTATGCGTTATAATGGTATAACCAGTGAGTGTGCCTCACCACTCTGCCCAGCACAACCACACCCCCACCTCCCCCTACCTCGTGTTCCGCACGACAGATATCATCCGACTACCTATAGTAAGCGCAAAAACCAACTTCACCTTCCGCATTAATCCGCAAGCACCTGTCTTAGCATCTGCAGGAAATTCTCCTTCAGATGATGCACCTCGCTGACCTCGGGCTTGACCGGCTCTCCCGCATTACGTCGAAGCCGGTCTTGCTTCTTGGCACGGCGTCTCCGCTCGGCCTCAATGGGGTCGAGCTCGTCTTGCAGCTCCTCCTCAGCTGAGTCCTCCGAATCCTCGTCGTACCCCATCACTTCCAAGTCCATGTTGTTGAGCCCAAAGTCGCTAGCTTGCATGCTCGCCACTCCAGGGAGTGCGTCCACATTCGCTTGCCCCTCAGCGGCCATCTTTTGCCGTGTCTTGTCGTGATGCCACTTCTTGCGGGCTTCTTGCCATGAAATCAGGTTGTTGATCTCAGCAATTGCCTTCTCCTTGTTTACCTGGCCACTCGTAACACCACCTTCGAAAAGGGCATTGATATCCAACGAGCCAGCCTTAGGCCCCTTTCTCAAGAACTCCAGAATGCCCTCTATCCAGCCCATGAGTTGCGTGAAAAGGCCATTGTCATGCGTGTGGACTTCGTGCACGAACTTGTAGAAGTTGTGCTCGTGACGTTGGCAAAGATCAATGAAAGCCTGGACCGTTTGGTTCGGATCTGCCGAGGCGTCGTCTTCTCGACATCTCTCAACCACCTACAACTTGAGTCAGCGTCATGTATGCTGCATTGGGGTTCGTGCAAGCTTACCTGAATCATGTCATCCATGAAAACGGAGAAGTCCGTGATGCTGTTGTACACGTTGGCAGACTTGTAGACGCGGACTAGCGGCTCGTAGAAGATTGTGAACAGATCTCGTAGTAGCTGCAGTGTGACCGGCTCCTCAATCATATGGAGCATCATAGACTTGTCGCGTTGTCGCGTGTAGAGCTTGAGTAGTTGTTTCAGATAAGAGAACAGCTGTGCTCCTTGCTTGAGCTCCTCGTCAACGTTCTCGACGGCATTGTTGAACGCGACATAAGCGTTGTAGAGTCTTCCGATCTGTTCGGGTTTCAGTGGGGGCTCTATCAGCTCCGACCGCAACACAGCTACGATAATATCGACATCATCTGCGATAGCCTCCTCCCGGATCGAAAGCTTTACTGGCTCGTCTGCTTCCGTAAACGCCTTTAGTTTCTTCACAAACACGTCATCCCCTATCTTCGTAGCAACAGCATCGATATTCTTCTGCTGCTGACGAATGCCATCATTCAACGCCGCCGAGAATATTCGCTGCATGAGTGACCGACTTCCAAACGGCTGTGCCAGGAAAAGGTCGAGGACACTGGCCATGACAGCAGCAGGGTTTGCGATCCTAATGGCGTTTTTCAAGAGAGTGTAGGGAATCAAGGAATGAATCCTCTTCATTTGCGCGAACAGTTCAGGCGAGTTATCCTCCGCAAGGAACAGATGATACACCGTGGCAGCGACTTCGATACGAAGCCACTCGGCAAACTTCTGGTACTGTATGCTCAGATCCTGGATGGTTTCCTTGTCCTTGATCTCTTGGAAAAGCATCGTTAGACCGTTTCGCTCGACGATGTCTTGGCGGAATTGTTCCATGTAAACATCAAGTTCGGCAGCTCGCTTCCTGGCGATCTCATAGAACTGCTTCTGCTCCTCCACACGCCTTTCATCAACCGCCTTGCGACGCATGATGTCGTAAACATCATCATCGGTTGGGGTCATGGTATCGTGAGTAAGAAATTCTTGCATCGCCTTGGTCTGTGCTATTTGGGGATCGTGTAGCAAGGATCTTAAGAAAGCTCTCAGCGATATTCTCTGGTTTTCACGCCATAATATCGCATCCTGTAATCATCAGTCATCTGCTGTATATCCCTAACAGCTCAGAATGGTACTCACCGCAGATTTCGGGCTTGGCACCGGGCTCGATGCTCCGTCCGTGCTGGGACGAGGAGAAGCCCGCGAGGATCTCCCTATCGACGCCGAGGACAGATTGCGGCGATGATCTCGTACGGAGAGGTTTCTCATCGACTCTCTCAGGCCACCAGATTCGCCGCCCGGAGGCTGCATCGTCGATACAGAGGAGAGCGAGGATGCGTCAGAGTCGGCGGCACCATCCGTCATGCGCCCCAGGAGACTCGAGGCTGCTGTGTCCGACTTGTTCTTCTTGGGCACTGGGGGAAGTACCTTTCCTGGCAGCTCGATTCGCAACTGTTTGTGCAGCCGGGTAAAATCACCGTATCGTCTCCCAACGAAATGCTCGAGCTCCGATTTCCTTTTTACGCGGAGTAGAAATTCCTAGTAGAAATCAGCAGTGTGTCTGCAGGATGACTGGGGACCTGGAACGCACAGCATGTTTATGTGACCTGATTTTCCTCTTGACCGAAGTGATGCGCACACCTGCGACATTCACATCCCAACCATTGACGTAGTTGCCTTCGGGCAAGGTATTCAACATGCCGGTATCGATGGCATCACGGTCAACGATCTCCATCTCGGCGAATCTTATTCGCTCCTCGAAGCCCGATGCCGTAGGCACGCCGGACACCATCATCAGCTCGACGACCTTTCGGCATTTTACAGCGAGTTTGCGACGTTTCGTCTCCTCCAGGCGGTCTTCGGAAGATGAGATGTTTTTGCTCGCAAATGATTCCAGAAACTAGCACATATAAATACATGGTTAGCTTCGCGGCACTCCGTGCTGGCAACTGGGGAATGTTCAACCTACCACCTGCAACTTGTCTTGCCAAAATTCCTTCTCCTTCGCCTTGTCCAAAAAAGGGAACTCGCGAACATGATGTACGAATATGTATCGCAAGATGGGAAGCTCGGAATCGAGGGGCGACACCTCTCCGAGAGGCGAGCCGAAAGGTGCGCCAAAGCGGCGCAGAGCTGTAGGCGAGTTGAGTTCGTTGATTTCCCAGGCAACTTGTTCTGAAACGAGTTCCCGCTTGAGATCTATACGGTTGCGGTGTCAATCTTGTTAGCTCAAGTTCCCATGCGACCCGAGGGTGTAAGCTTGAAAGCTGGCTTCTATTTTCCTTCCTAATTTCAACATACAGTGCTCTTGCTTTCCTGTCAGTGTCTGGCCAGGCGGCGGTATTGACTGGGTGCTCTTCGTCCGGGTCGCGTTCTCAACAGGAGGTCGCTCTGGCGTGGAATCTGATTGCGCAGGCGAGACGTCGGCCGCCGTCGATGTGCCGTTCGCCGAAGACATGGTCAAAGGTTGTAGGCAGGTTTCGAAGGTCTGTCAAAACAACGACACACAACAATGGCTGGCTGAGCTAGAAGCGAGTATCTAAACACAGGAAGAAAAGAACATATGGCTGCTGCCGCGTGGACTGCGGTGGTGTCGTATCGGTAATAGATGCAGGGCGGTAGGGTGGTGGCTTGGCTTTGCATACGTGACGTCCTAGCAAGGTACAGCTTTTAGTCTCTCCCCAAGATCAGAGCTGGTGGGAGATGGCGGGGTTTTGGGGGTCTATCAATCTACTCATTGATCGATCTGCAAGGCCTTCCACACTTACCGTAGTTCGCTGGGGACAGTTTCTGTAGGACCGATTCGCAAGATGGAAAAGAACAATCTCAGGGCCCAACAAACATCTAATAAGCGAGGTTGAAATCAAGCGAGAGAACGAGTCCAACGAACCAACGAACCAAATGCATACGTCGCTACAAGGCGGCTTTGCTTATGTTGATGAACTCAAATGGCGTCTTCCCATGGGGCGCACAAGAGCAGGGTTCCCCCCATCAAGGACTGTATGAGCCACCATTGCGCAGCGCGGGCATAGAAATGACTGCATTTAGCGCCCAACCATCCTGGAAATCCAGTGCCGTAGTGCCGGATTCGGCGGCATTGGCTTGCTCATCTTGACTCCTTGCTGCTTGCTCCGGACATCAGCGACCAGTGTCGCAGCAAATGGACTATCACGGCACAAGGCACCGAGGAGTTGCTGCTGATGAACCTGCTGGATGTCTTTTTTTCCCTCACTCTTGGCTGCTGGGCGCTCGCTCATGATGACGACGCGTGTCGGGCTGGGATAGATTCCTGAGTCGTAGTAAGGCATGACGTCGCCCGTTTCAAAACATGGCCTAAAGCTGTGGGACCCAGCTGAGTGAGTCTGGGACGCCTTACCAACTTATCAATACTCGCTCAGTACTCCCCTACTTGTACTTGTTGCAACATGAAATTAGGCCTCGTTGTACCAAGAATGGCCGGGCAGTCGGTGCCGCGGATGCCGCTCTAACATAATACATAGGTATGTGATGTATGCACATGTATATACACAGTCGACTTCATATTGGCTCCTTGTTTTAAAGTATATAAGTACTGCTGATTATTGTTGCAACTAAACCGATGAGCTTCATTCTCCATCCGGTCTTGTTGTTTGAATAGCATGCACATACTCGTATTCCCGCATCCGGAGTTGGCATGGGAATTTGAATATCCCAAGAACGTGGAGAAACTACCAGGGGATACTTGCCTAGTTCGCCTCGATCATACATCCATATAAAAGGAGGTAATCATATGCACCCACAGAATAGAAATGATGGTTTGCTCGTAATATCCGCTTACATGCACAGCCGAATTGGACCCTTTGCTGAAAACGACGCGACAGCCTCAAGTGGCTGATACGGAATCTGTGCGCTCGTCTCCTGCCCCTGGCTTGCATCAAGAGAGGGGTTGGAGGGAGGCTTCGTATCTTGGGCAAATCTTTTGAGTACTTTCGAATGGGGTCTCAAGCTATAAAGAATTACTATTACATAGAGTAAGGATATTTACAAGAAGGAAAAGTCTATAATCGAACAAACAGTTGGGTATCGTGCCATTGTCGTAAGTGAAAAGCCGAGGGGAAACCACGTAGCCGCTAACCCAGCATACCAATCGCGATGAGTTTACAATTCATCGAAGGCCCGTAGCACCGCTTCATCTAAGGACGAGCCCTCGTGCCTCGTTCGGTTCAGTGCTGCCCTCACCTCCTCCCCCAAGTGATCCGATGCCCTAGTCGTATTCGCGATGCCTCCGGGCACGGGCACGTTTGCCCCCGGCTTGTTTCCTGACACGAAGTCGGATACGGCATCAGGGATAGAGTCCGAAACCATCTCCGACAGCGCAGGGACATCCACAGAAGGGCCGTATTGAGCTGCCAGTAACACTCCGACGACTACGAATAGCAAGATAGATGTGATGATCCAGACAACACGTAGGCGCCGCCGGGTCCTCTCTTGCCAGTCTTTGTCGGCCTTGTCCCAGTTCTCGACCCGCGCAAGGACACGATCCATACGCTCACTGAGGCTTTGCACCTTTTGCCGGCCTGTCAGGATGCGGCTTTTCAGGGCTTCTATGCGCTCCTCCTGTTCGTCAAACTGGCCGAAGGAGTCGAGTTGCGTCTCGACCTCTGCCACCAACTCCTGGGAATCCTTCCTAAAGGCCTCATTTGTCTCTTGAGACATGCAAGCCAGCTCTTTCATGGCGACGAGGGTGCTTTGAAGTGTGCTTAGCTTTTCCAGGACAGCGTAATATGTGTCATCGAGGCGGCGCATCGTGTCGGTTGAGAATGTATTGAGATCCGTGAGAGACTTCTTGAGACCCCTGTCGTGGCAATATTAGCAATGGCACCAGCCAACGTCGCGATGATATTCGTTATCATCGTCATGGTAACGTAACGTACGCTGTGCGCGAGGCAGCACGCTCCCTCTCCGCCTGGAGCTGCTTCTCCCTAACCGCGGCTGCGGCCGTAGCCAACGTCCCAATGTCCTCACTCCCCTGAAATAGCATGCTGGCTCTGCGGCTCTGTTCGGCACTGCTCAACATGTACGGCGTGATGCCTTCGGAGCGCGGGAGGTCAAGCGACGCCCGTGCTGGCATTTGTAGTGTCGGGACGGCGGACTGCGGGACCCGATCGTTGCGGTCACGCTGATTGCGTCGTTGATGGAGGTGCGGTAAGTGGTGATGCTGGTGTCCATGGCGCTGCTTAGTTGGCGCGGAGGCGTCCGTGATTGAGCGGCTCATCCGATGTTGAGGTCGCGCTGGAGAGGCCGACCGGGTGGACGACAAGTCGAGCGCGGCGCCATTGTTCGACATGTTTCGTGTGGACCAGCCCTGCAAAGGCGCATTCCTGCTAGCGGAACTTGAGCAGGAGGCAAATTGTCAAGGAAATATCCATGCAATAGAAATGGCCAATGTCTTTAATATCGGTGGTAAAGTTCTCGTCTCCGTTTTTCCTCCATGGTCTGTGAAGTTAGCAACGATGGCTGAAACGGGGTCTCGGCGGTGGTATAGCTGTGCACTATTTTAGGCACCCCCGGCGTCACATGTCATAAAACGTCGAAGGGTAGCGCAAATACCAAGTCACAAATCAATACTTATATACAGAACAACATTCTCATACTGTATTGTCATGGAAGCATTGATTGTGCATATTTATAGGTATTTCGGAAACAATACAGAAATGCTTAATCGCCATCAACGTAGCAGGCTTCGTTTACGTCATTTCTCGCAAGCATTTGGAGAATCTAGGTGTTATAGGTATGGCCTTGCAAAACCTTGCCTACCTTCTTCTAGCAATTTTCGTGATCGAAGCCACGAGGGTATCATTAACACTCCGACCAACCGTTAGGTAGCAGATACCTGGAGTGCAAAGTCGCATTTCGCCCACCCCATCAGCCCTTGAACAGCCTGGATACAGGGTCTGAGAGCGAAGGGGACGAGGAAGGCATTGGTCTCCCAAGTGCTCCTTCCGTGATCCTTCCAGTGAAGGGAAGTCGTAGGCCTTTCCCAGCCGGCTCCCGTCGTATCAATTCGAGAAGTCTGCCATGCATTAGGCGCTTCAAGAGTTGATCAGCTTGTTCCTCTTCTCCTTCCGCTTGAGTCGCTCCACTCGCTTCTTGTGCATCTTCTCGGCCATCTTCGCGAATCTCTCGCGCTCTTCCTTAGCAGACCTCTTGTCCTTGATGGCCTGTACGCGGCGCTATTTTGTTTTGGGTAATAGTCAGTATCGAAGTGATATTTCTCGTCTGCGTGAGGGCAAACAAACCTTTCTATCCTCTTCTTTTTCGTCCTTCATCTCCTTCTCCTTGGCCTTCATCGCCGCGATAGCCACGCGGGCTGACTGTCGCTTCTCGAAAGAAGTTGTCGTAAGACCAGAGCCCGGCCGGAACGCCTTACGAGGCACATGCCATTGCTTTCCTTCACAGACGTATTAGCAATAGAACACTCGGTCGGCTAACGGACTAATGCGGTGCCTACCATTTTTGCGCATTCCCAAGGATTGTTGCTGCGGTTGCTTTGACTGCGACTGCGCCGGCGCGGGCGGCACCGCAGCTGCGGCATTGTCGCTCGACATGGCTGGAAGATAGAGTATTCTTCTGGGGGGAGTCCCTATACCGATTTGAATGCCAACGTCTTAAGAATAGCACACGGTGATGTTATCGTTGCTGTTGCTAATGTACCGGTTTCGCGGCCCAGTCCAGATTGCTGAGATCTGAAAATTCCCATCCCAGCCGCTTGCAGACCATGAAATTTTAGCGGGGACGGAGTAACAGGGGAGATTTTCCGATTTCAGGGTCCATGTAAGCCATGGCTATGCTACAACATTCATACTAACAACACATTGCAATGGTAATCTCCTGCTAAGTCGCAATTTCACGATTACGTTGATATCTGTCCTGCAACTATGTGTCACAGGTAAGTAGTAAGCAAGAAATATGTTCTTTCATCAATTGAGGAAGTCAAGTCGAGTATAACCAATGGCGACGAGAACGTGTAACGTTCAATAAAAGTGACCACAAAGTGTGCCCAAGACGTTTAACAATGCCCGAATCAGCAAAGCTGAGAGAGCATGACTAGCTGCGTATACAATGCAAAGTGATAGAAGTTGGAATACAGGATAGCGCAAATGAGAATACAACAGTAGAATGCTGGCGCGCGGCAGTTCAAGCCAAGCCATCGAATTGTTTGGTTTTGATTTCCATTGAAACAAGAAGTAAGAAAACATCAGTGAGGCTGAGACCTCTTGAAAATGGGGTCCAACGCCGATCGGCGAGAAACTGTATTCAAGACAATAATTTGCTTATGGCGCTGATGCTGTTCATGCGAATTCGAGACGAAACGAAAGAACCTTGTATTGGTGCGAATGGGTTCAATTGATCTAAGACAAAAGCCAGTGGTAGGAGTTGGCAGCAAGTCAGCCCCGCGATGATATGATCCGTACAGCGCCGGGGTCATCTCTTGTTGGAGGGGAAAACCCTCGTGAGCCTTCCGTCATGACAGCGAACATTTGCATGGTCGGAATAGCGTCCCCTCTTGGTTGTGGGTTGTGATCGAAATTCGAGTTGGCTCTTGGGCCGCTCTGCAGCCCCCTGTCCTTCGCCCTGGCAAGCGTCCAAGGAAAGGCCCCGCAGTATCTCCGTTACTTGACGGTGAATTTCCTATTCCAATCCGAGTGAAGACCTGAGATTTCGGCCCCTGTTGGTGTGGAGAGAGGAAACGAGGCTTAGCTACGTACCGTACATCCATGATACGACACCTGCCACGGTAGGCAGGTGGTGGTGGTTCCCAAAGCGGTGAAATTGTTTACACAGGTCGCCAAATCCGGCTTCTCTCAGGTCACGGTGGGCAGACAGGCGAGATTAGGTGTCCCTCTGCCGGGATATTCTTAGATCAGCCAGCCGCTACTTGACAATACCGTACATACTTTGCGTATCCCTGGCGTTCTGCACTCTACGCCCTTGTACATGTAGGCGTCTGTTATCGTGTCTTCTGGGCATCGAAGCTGTAGTCTATGGTAGCTATGACGACCACGGTGAGCCGCCCAGCTGTCGCACGCGCAACATCCTGCTGTGCAATATAGTAAGGGGATCGGTCGTTGCTGATCTTCGCTGAATCCTGAAGTCTTTGCGCCAAGGAAGGATTGGAAGGAAACCTGATGTCTGTCTTATCTCGTAGCCATGAAAACGGGTAGTTTGCGGTTTACCACTGAGAGGATTGCCTGTTTAATTGCGCGCCATACAACTCTCCACTACAAGTCGAATACAAGATCTGCTCTTTACCCGGCCGCCAGGAATCCGTGATCATCTGAGCGTCTTTAGATGCAGTGTTCTGATTGGCTGAATAGTGCTCAACTCAGCTAATAAGGTGGTAGTAGCCCACTATTTGATGTACGTAGGTTAATAACAAGCAAGCATGTAAGCGGCAGTAGGCTCGCAGCCCTTCTGCGCAGGCCTCTGAGTACTGCTCCGAGTCTAGGACAACTGGCTTCTGAACTGGTAGGTACCGACGGAATAGTTGCCGACGGAGCAAACTGTAGCGAGTAAGTTGCCTGATGCGAAGACACTCCTCCGTCCAACGTGATATACAAGGGCAGAAGGGGTATTGACACGCCGGATCTTCACCTGTTGCTGTACATCAATTACTCAGGGTTGTGTCCGTAGATCCCGCCTACACATGTATTACCTCGCCATAAACAGAACCTGTTCCCATGCTGTGAAACGTTGGCTTCTGGTTTCGATCCTGTAAGCCAGAACAAGCAAATTGTTTATTACCTGCGACTGGGCAAGCTGGTGAGCAGAACAAAGTAGTATAGAATTGATTAGAGGAGACGACATGCGGACATGATCAAGTTAGTATTAGTCCTCATATCCAGTGCTCAGCAATGCGGTCAAGGAAGCGCCACGAGTTCAAAAAAGCAAAAGGTACCTGCTAACATTGGATACTGCGGGTCTGCGTGTGCATAATTGCCTGGACATTCTTATTTCCCCAGAGGCGCTAGGACTTTTTTCCAGCGCTCTGTACTGGGCAGGGTGTCCAGTATTCGGTCCAATGACCGTAATGGGGAATTAACATGTTCATGGCAATACGCAAAATGTTGTCCACGCTAATTTATGTAATATGTACGTGAATTACCTCTAGCTGAAGATTATGCGCGTCTTGGGCCATAACATCGATCCAGGTACAGGCGACAGGCAAGACCGAAGGGGGCATTCGTAGTGCAGGAGGGTACCGTCCCTAATGCATGCAGGCGCATGCGTGGCCTGCTTAGTTGGGGGTCGAGACAGAGCCCATCAGCACTTGAATCAGTTAGAAGAAGCCTTTCAGCGCCATCGAGAGCGCCTCTCAGCGTCTTGCACCACCAATCAGCGTGCTTGCTCCGAGGCAAACAACCACACAGCTGACCGACCATGTGTCAACGAACGGTCTCGCCGGCCGCCGCGCCGATGTACAAGAGAATGATTTCCTTGCCGGCAAGGCCGCGTGAGAGAAGGAAACACATAGTTGGTCTGGTAATAAGAAAATAGGAACCGCACCATCGTCTTATCGATGTAAGCTGGACGAAACCGGCCTCATGCGTCGCGGGCGGACTGCGCGGGAAAATCTGGATTGGCTGGTCCTTGTCGCACTAATTCTTATGAGCGACAGTAATCCTCAGTGAGAGCAGAGCGCTGGTTGTATCAAAGACCAAGTCCCCTAATTTGAGCATCTGGGTCCAGAGTCGATCCCCTTAGGCGAGCTGGCTAGCTGGGCACGCTGGGCAGGGGGCACACACACAAGGTACTGACTGCACAAGGCACAAGGATAATGAGCACAACAACAAGAAGAAGATTGGGGATTAAAGCATGCCATGCATAAAGTACTGACCGACCTGGCCGGCCCTGACGCTTGACCTGGCAGTACATACATACATAATCTGGACGTAAGTATTCCGGCTTCTGCCAACCCCTGCCCTGCACGGTGGAGTCCGCTTAGCTCGCGTACTACCAGATTGTGGGCTCCTTGCACGTTGCACTCTTCACACCCGCCCACCACGCCCTCTTCTCGTCTTCGTCCACCACTTCTTCTCCGCCTTCAACCCTTCTGAAAGCATCCTCACGAGAAGGCCTCACAACTCACTTGGCTCAATTCCAGTCGCAAGTCTATTCCAATAGATTTGCCCTGGTCTTGGCCGTCCGCTCCTTTCTTCCCTTCCCATCGAGAACTACCATTTCTCCAGTTTGAATTCTTTAAAACAAAATCCTTTACATTTGTTTCCTTACCTGTTCGAGAGAGCAAGCGACACGGAAATTGGTCGCCTGTTGGGAAACAACACAACAACACACACAAACAAACGCAGCCCGAGATATTTCACCATCTTCGGGCCTCTTCATCCACGCTCAAGTTGATATACTTTCGATTATCCGGTTTCCTCGCAAGGTAAGACCTTTTAGACTGCATCACACGGCCTTGTGATCCATCCGCTACGCACTCGAAATCCTTCGCGCGGATAGTTCTTGTTGCCTTTTCATGCCTACGACACGCTTGGGCTCCGTCGCTAGCCACCCATCTCTGCTTAACGCCTCTGCTGCGATCCTCTCCGCGCCTTTTCACACTCTAACAATCTTGCGCAACAGAGACGCCATCGACCAAGCGGATTGAACGGAGCACACCTTGAAACGAACGCCTAATTCCTACGCCAATTGCACGCGTCGGGGTGCCCCGAATCGATCTCTATGCTCTCAACCCCGCTCGAAGGGCGCTCTTGAAGTCTCGTGCCGCCGAGCGGCTTGGAGGAACCATGACAACCGCATATGCTACAAACGGCACCATGGAGTCGACTGTTGTGAATGCTGTTGGAGTCTTGGGTGGTCTAGATATCGACAACAGCGAATCACGGCATCTGGCGCTTCCTAGTCCCCTCTCTATGGATGGGCGGAGAGCCAGTGACTCGTCCCTGGCAAGCCCGCAGCCATCGCCTCGAACGGCCTTACCACCTCCTAATCCACCCTTCGTCTTTCCTCAGCGCGCGCTGCCGTCATCCGCTCCTTCCTCATATTCCAGAGCGAGCGGCCAGCGCCCCAGATCCGCCATTGATTTGCACGAGAAGACGAAGACTTTCGATTTGTCTGGCGGACCTGCTGACACCGGCAGTTGGGGCCGAAGTGCACGACGCTCTACTGCACTTCCCGACTTCAGTTTTAACCCTGGTGCTACCCTTAGTCCGGATAGCGCTGCCAGCAGATCCCCTCGATCACCGTCTTTCGATTTCAGCTTCCATCCAGGTGCTACTTTAGCAGCTTCGGATAATCGGTCAAGTCCACCGGTATCGCCCTCTCAACCTACCCCGAATCGTGGTGGCCACCGACGCGGCGGAAGTGAATTTGTTGGAGGTCATATCAGGAACGGCAATTCCATCACTGTTACGAACATAAGCCCCACCAAGTCAGAAAGTGGTTTTGCGACAACACCTATCCTTGCTCCTATCGATTCGACAACCGCCTCTGCCCAACGCCGCGGCCATGCTCATCGCCGATCGGCAGCAATTTCCAGCCATGACCTGAGCATGATCCTGAAGCCAACCAGCCCCAGCGTACCTGGGGGCAGCAGTGCGCCCAATAGCCCCGCTCAATACGAAGAAATTGCGAGGGATACAATCGATACAGCAACAAGGGATGAAATAAGGCTTACTGGGATAGAATCAGCCGATTCGCCTGGAAATGCTGGTGGCGAATCCGATATGCACCTGGATTCGGAGTCTCGTCCTTCCATCGAGAAATCAGCACCCCGCGCCCGAGTTGGCTTTTCTGACAATGTGGAGTTTATACCGCGTCCACTGTCACTCGTCTCTACGGACACAACCAGCACAGTGACAGCCCGGCCAGGTCACTCGGTATCCAACAGCATATCTTCCATCATCTCCATGTCTAATTCAATAACACAGGAGCGTGAGCTGGCTTCTCTACGCACGTCAATCCAATCTGGAGCCGCCGCCGAGTCAAAGATCGAGTCGCGTCCCAGCACTGCGGGTGCTGTTTTAGAGCGAACACCCAGTCTACATACCTCGATCATTGCCGAACCTCAGACCTCGCCACGTCGACGCAACTCTATTCCTCTGTTAAATAACCTCCCGGTAGCTGATTCTGACCTGCCGGTTGTGCCAAGTCCGATAAAAACGCCTAAGCGGTGGTCCTTTTTCGGCCTGGAGTCACTAGGGTTGACGGCGTCCCCGACAAAACCACGTCCTCACAGCTCAAGCTCAGCAGAAACCGGTCCTAAGCACTCCAGCACTGTTGCTTCCCTCCACTGAAAATGTCACTGCAGAGGGCGCTGGCGAGTTTGTCCCCACGGAACCTGAAGTCAAGAAGCTGGCTAGCAAGAAGCACAAAAAGAAGGTCAAGGCATGGGCCGGCTCAATCCTAACCCGGAAGACAAAACCACGCCATAAGTCCAAATCAGGTCGACGACATTCTATGACTCCCCCGCCACCGCCAAAGCTCGATCTCAGCGACGAGGAGGAGGAATACGTACCTGACATGTTGCACCAACCTGCAACTGCACCCACCGTCATGGTGACCGGCCCAGCTGCTGATCCGGATCTCCCAGATTCCGATTTTAAGGCCGAAGAAGATTCGTTATTTCCCATGATTGACTTGGATGCTGCCTTGGGCCCTTTCAATACGCCTTCGTCTCTGGATCCGGCCTGGGAAGCAGCACAGCGTGCTGGGGCTCCACCAAAGCGACAGCTACATAGTGCAGCTGGTCTGAGGGGCTTTTCTGGTCCCGGGATGCACTACCACAGACGTACTGAAAGCGCCCCGGAAATGCCCCCTTTTGAAGGCGCCAGATTTGGCATTCATCGATTCGGCAGCTCCTCAACCATGGCCGATGTTTTCGAAGAAGACGAGGAAGATGACGATGAGAGCGGTTCTGACGAATCGACGCCTGATGCCAGTGGAGCTTCCATTGCTGATGTTGATGTCAACTCAGCTAGTGATGATGCCTCAACGCCTACCCAAGAAGTCGAAGCTAGTCTTAAATCGTCAAACGACAGTGCCTCCGTAACACCGTCTGTTGAGCGCAAGGGCAGCGGTTCAAGTCTTGAGATGCTACCGATTGGATTCAGACTACGATCTGACACTTCGTCCAACTCACTGCACGACGACATCATAACCGAAGAAGCGCCTGTCTACAACGCCGTGGACCAGGAGCGCATTTACGAAACCATCTACGAATCAAACGATTCTCCAGCTCCATCTCCGCGGCGTATCCTCACAAGTAAAGATTCAGGGTTGTCAGATGTAAACTCCATGAGGCTGCCAGCACCGTTGTTGACACCTCTCAGCACGTTCTCTATGAGCCATGGCTCATCGATGGCTTCCCCCCGCTCGCCCATGTCTTTGGACGGCCACCGTGTTTCTACTGCGCCCTCGTCAGTCGTAGATGACTCGCAGCGCCTTTCTACTGCGCCCTCGTCGAGCGCGGAGCACAATGACTTCCAGTCCCTCCTCATGGGAGAGCCTGGCCCAGAGGTCGTGCGAATATCGATCGATGTTCCATCTTTGACGAGCAGCAACTCGACGATGACTCGCGAAAGTAATTTCCCAGGCGTGCGGCCTAGAAACACCCCCTTCCATGATCAGCGCCCGGCGTCGTTCACCTCAACTGCATTTGGGCGTCGAAGATCTAGTCTCGCAAGTCTCAGCCGGCTAATCAACAGTGCTCACGGGGAACGGAGCAAGCTCAGCATGGAAGTGCCCGCCGATAATGAGCCGGACAAGAAACAGAAGTCCAGCAAAACAAAGCGACTTAGCAAAATGATGCAATTTTGGAAGCCAAAGGAGTCGACCAGAGGTTAGAAGGCTCTCCGCACTTACCCCTCGGCCCAGCGGGTTGGAAAACGACGTTCGACAAGAAGACACCGTTCAGCACCAAAGCCGCCTAAAGCACCAGAAACTGCCTCTTATTAGCCTGGCTGCTTTCAACTTACGAATTTGATGGGACATGGCCATTTACACGACCTCGACGCATAATACTGTGGCCTCCCTTTGAACAGCAGCCGAGGCCATCAGACCAGAGCCAACTTCGATCCAGCGGGCTCGTATCAAGGCCGGGGTCGCCCTCCGGTGGCCAGGCTGACGGCCACAGTGGAAGCAGCACTTCGTTTCCATGCGTTTTGGCATTTACGACAGTATGAGCACACACTACACCATATAACCACAATACGGCATGAATTTTACGGTCTCCGGTTTAGGGCGACTTGGCATGCCACCTCTTTCGCTCTCCACCCACGGCGAGGTGTCGGTGATGCACCTTAGCTTTGATGGGTTCGTCCTATTTCTACTTGCGAATGGAATGGTATGGGAAAAGGAAGGAGGGGCCGAGTAATACACTCGCATCCACAATCCTCGGTTAGGAAATCGGAACAACTTAGTTGATAAGTCCAGGGTGATCACGACACGCACGTCTCCTTCGAGCGTTGGGTCGTTTGGGTGTTGGCCAAGCCACATCCAAGCCGGCACGGGATCACACCTGCATGTAGACATATAGTAATGAACATACGATACATATACTTGCACGATTCTTCGCTTGTTGGTCTCTTGCTGTATGAAAGCTAACAGTGTGTGGAACGAAGTCAGGGGGATGTACTTCAGAGATCCCTGAGACGATGTTTTCTTTCATTGTATTTGTTATATCTACAATGATTTGATGTGTGCCATGCTCGAGCGGGAGCCCTCTCAACACCAGCCATCGACACTAAAGTAAAAGGGGGGGCGCCACTACCGCCGTTCTCGCTGTAGTTGAGTAGGGATGTAAGCACCTGGGCAGTAGCTAAGTGAGTTGGTGGTTAGTATGCTTGGGAAGCAGAGGTCATCCGGTATCTGGCGTGTGGTTGCTGGGCGGAAGGGGCATAACGCCACTGCATCGTGCTGGGTGGTTCACTCACTCTATCAGCGACGCCAAACGTGGAAAAGGAAGAGAGACGGAAGGGGCTAGGACAATCGTGCGTATCTATGTAACTGGGAGTGGCCGCTTAAACTAAGTATGCTAGTGGTAAACTCTGATGCCGCTTGGCTTGTTGACCATATACTCATCTAGTAATAGAAGACACTATGCTTGGCTCTTTCGTGCGTGGAATCTACTATGCGCGCCATCTCTTCTCTCCCGCCTTCTATTTTCTGAAGAGGCTTCTCTGACGCACATCTGTTTCATGGGCGTCTTTAAGCCATCATGCTCCTGCATACCTAAATGTGGTTTCGGATATGTAAGACAGACTATCGAGTACCTATCAGCCACACCCCAGGAAACCGCTTCTTGGCTGTATATTTTTCTAGCTGGAGATGGTTCTGCAATGGAACCATATGCTTTGGCGTTTGAAGTGAAAGGGGGTTTGTATCTTTAGGTAGCATAATCCCGGGAGAGGTTCCAGTGGCCATAACGGTCACCACCAGGAGGAAAATGCTGCCATAGGAGAGCCCACAAAACACGTAGTAGATAACTCACGATATGGGCTCTTTGAACATCCCTACGTTACATGGTTCTCTAGTCACCTACAATCACTGCTTTTGAAATTGGCCCATAACATATCTCTCCGTACCAAGGTAGAAACCCTCATTGGTTACCAGCCATGGGAGATATGTAGATGCATCAAAAGAAACAGCCTGCACGAGGGACGCCCCTTAAAGAGAGGGTTTAATGCACAAACACACCGCCATGAATGCTCCCCGGAATCGGCTTCCCCTAACGCCCACCGTCTTCATGTGGGAACAAAGCAATGGCACGTCCGCCGGCTGCGCGCCCCCCAATGGGTAGGATAGAAGCCACGCCACGGACGACCGGGTGGAAGGGCCGGTCGCGCCGCTGGCGCCGACCTGCGGCCGAGGCTCTTGGCAGCCCCTTTGGTAGCTCGGCCGCCACAAGTATGTGTTTGGCCAAAGCGGGGGATTATGGAAACTGGCTTTCGGCGGTGGGGGGGGGGATAATCAAAGATCTAGGTCCATGTATCTATATAAGCAGTGAACAGACCTCCATGTTGACGGGGCGGTGTTTTGTTGCCCGGGGCAGCCCATTATCCCATCCGTAGTCCATTATTTAGTGGCCCTGGAGATATTAGCCGTTGTTATTCTTCATTCCAAGCAAGCTGGCCCAGAGCTGAAAGTGCTGAGGTTGAAAAAGCCCCATATGCGGCCGCAGTATGAGGCGCCATGCCGGGAGGATATTGGTATCGACATGGGCCAGCTGTTGTTCCGGCAGACCGCACGCGACCAGGACAAAGACATAGCAGATCAATAGGATATGAGGGCACAAGTTCAATAAAGTATCATACAGTGTCCTTGTATCTATCTGCACCCGAAAGGGGTTTGCTGGGAGGTGAAAATGCAGATGCAACAACAGGGTATCGAACAGCTTGTGACAGAAAAACGCCTCCTCCGGTAAACCCTTGGTCCAAACCAAATGCAAATTACGCTATCAAAACACGATGACCTTCCTTAATGCATGCATGTATCATGAGTTCGTTTGGGGCTTCCTATGCCGCGCATCCATGCTTCTTTCGTGGGTAGGAACGGTAGCAAGCGAGCGGGCGAGCAAACAATCAAGTAGCATCGCCGCTTTCTGCAAACCACTCTTTAGTCCTCCCATATGGTCTCCAAGTCAATGTCGCCGCGTCTCTCGGCGCCACACACACTCCAGCGCTTCCGCTTGTCTCTGGTGTTTAGGCCGAGGGTCCTGCCGCGCGGGGGAGTTCGAGGCTGGAGCGGCCACCCATGGCTGATTCCTCGCCGTCCGAGCCTTCGCTACCCGATCTCATCCTGGAATTCTTCTCATCCTCCAGGGCGGCCTCCTCGGCGTCGGGCGAGTCCGGGATAGTTTCCAAGCTAGAGATGCTAGGGCTTCGCGACCTCAACGAGGTGGGCGTCGACGGGACGGAGGACGAGTAGGTGGGGAAGTTGTAGCCTGTGTTCAGATCATAACGATAGGACGGCGAGGTCGCGACGGACGATGGCGTAGAGGGGAGCGAGACGTAGGAGCTAGTGCCCGACGAAGTCGTGCCAGGTAAAATGGGGTGGTGCAGCGGCGACGGCGTGCGCCTGTGCCCACTGGCAGGCGGGGGATCCTTGGAATCGAGAACCGACTGGCGGATGGGTGAGGTGGGGGAAACATCTCGTCGGCGGGCTTCCTGCGCGGGGGTCGGACCCGGTTGGGCGAGCTCGACGGGCTCTCCGGGCGCAGCATGGGCAGTGAGAGGACGCGGCCATGGCCATCTAGTCCAGGCATAGACCTAGTACGCGACATGGACGGAGGTGCTAAGCTTGTGGATTTGGATCTCTGGTGGGTGCCGGAAAGCGGCGACGTGGTTCGGGGTCGGTAGGGCAAGGCCAGCGTAACCGGTGTGGTCCATGACGGTGAGATGGGCGACGGGGGCTGGCGGAGCGCCAGAGGCTTCCGATGGTTGGGGTTGTTGTCGAATTCGTAAGTCTTGGTGGAGATGGCAGCGGGATGATGTAGTCGCAGCGAAGGCAGAGGCGAAGGGCGAAACTCCTCCAGACTCTCCGTCTCTGGTACAGGCTCCATCCTGGCAGGCGGCGATTGGTAGTGGAAATCCGAAGTGACGGCCAAACTATCGTGTTGGCGAGAACCCAAAGTGCAGTGGACTATGCATGTGACCAACCCTCTTTCAACAACATAAGCCGAACCAAACAGGAAACTGGCCGGGGAAATGGACGACTGTCGACTAGGATATATGTATGTATGGCGTGGTGTGGTGCGGGAGTGTCGACCGCAAATATGGGAATGGCGGGGGAACGTGGTGGCCAGAGGGAGGGAAGGAATGTGCAGGGACACCGAGTCGGTTTCCAGATGAGGCTTGGATCGTAGTCCCTTAATAGTAGCGAGATGTTATTATTGTTGGGTTGGATCGGAGACAGATCGAAGTGGATGGTTTGGTGCGGATTGGCTTCTGGCTTCTGGCTTCTGGCTTCTGAAGGACCGACGTGGGATGGGGGCTGATCTTTTAAGTGCGCGCGCCCTTGTTGAATGTAGTTTGAAGGTACCGTGGGTGTGCCGCGAGGGTGTTTTGCCGAGCGAAATGGATGAGTTGGTTCCGTTCCTCGTTCTGCCGCAGCACGCCTCAGCAGTGTCTTCTGCTCTTAAAAGAAACAAACAGCCCAAGACTGGAAGAGCCGACGGAGACGAAGACGAAGCCTGGGAAGGGTTTCGCTGTAATGTCGTGGGGAAATGAGTCCGATAGGCAAGGGGGATCCGAATCACAAATCAAACCTCGGGGACACGACAAGAACAAGTACTTAAGCTTCCGACGCCAGCCACCTGAAGGTTATCTATCTAGCAGGTAAGACAGGACAAGACAGGCTCGAGATGGCAGAGGAAGAAGCAGAAGGACGTTGGGTACGTACGGGGCAGAGGGCAGATGGAGGAGAGGCTCTTGACATTTATGGGCTGGCTGGCTAGTCGGCCACAATTGGAAACTGACCGACTTGCTTGCATTGATTGATTTTCGCATCGGGATGGATCAGGGACGAGACGAGGGATTCGAGCTGTCTCTCTCGACAATCGGTCAACCAAGAATCCCAATCCAATCCAATCCAATCCCAATCCAACCCCAGCGGCATCCACTGGTCGCGCAAGAGGCCCTTTAGGCATTCCCCATCCCGGCCACCAACCCAACCATCCGTGTCCTATCAGACGCCTAGCATGATGGACTTGGCCGGGGGCGGCCTAGTCGTCGCAGACAATAACATTGAAAAGAAGTGGTCTTGGAGGAACTGCCAGTACCCCGCCCCCTAATTCTTTGCTGGCTGAGACCCTGGATCTGCACCTGCTACCAAGCTACGCATACGTACGGCTACAGACAACCACTCTAGCACTGCACGTCTGTCTTCTGCGCATTAACCCCATGCAGGGGTAATCTTGGGCTCGACTAGTCGAGGGGAGCACAGGTTCTGGACAGGAGTTGACTCGTCCGAACCACCAATTGCTAGCAGCTGAAGAGCCAGGTCTCGCCTTTTGCATGGTCAGGCCAATCGTCACGCCAACATCAAGCCGGCTGCCGAAAGCACGAATCGTCGGCTTCTGGGTGCAATCTTCGTACAATCTTCGCACAATCTTCGCCCCGGAAATCCAGCCAATGCACATCCCTCGGCGGCTATGAGGCTGCCGTGCCGGTCTCAGTGCTTCGCTGCATGGTCAATTCCTGCGAAATGAGGCTCTTGGGCCTCGAGATGCAACACCGACGGGCATCATCTGTCAATCACGGCCGTCTGCCTGTTGTTTCTTTTCCCAGAGAAACATCCCATGCAACCCTGGGTCCTGATCCATGCGACTGCTATGTACAATGTGGGATCGGCATGACAAGACCCCATTCCTACGCCTATCGAGTCTGCTGCTTCTTCCCTATGCGATGCACGCCATTCAGGCCAATGGCATACTTCGGTATCGGAATCAGGAAGGAAGGCCTATAGTAGGCAATTAAGTTCCTGCCTTCCTCTCGTACATTAGGTTGAAACGAGCACTTTGGGCGAAGCATGCATCCATCACCTTTCTCGAAGGTCTCAAGTCCGCGCCTCTGCCGTTCGCCGTGTTACCCTGGCGGCGCCGGCCCAACTTACCCAAGGTCCATCCTTGCCCCCACGTTGTCTTCCAACTTGTTAGCACAACACACACTCTAGTTGTCGAGACGATTTGGGATTATAGTGGTAGCAGCAGTCGTTTGCGTAGGAGGCTGACGGCTTCCGTACCCACCGTCCTGTGCGGCTATGCATGTCTTCTAGGCCCGTGGGCAAATGAATTCCTATGCGCATAAGGGGCAACCTTTCCGTACTACCCACCTCGTCGCTACGTCAATGACAGTAAACACCTCACCAAAAGGCCCCGTAGCAGTACCCGTAGGCCAGGGCTAGTTGACTCGCAGTATAGGGAGCTCCGAATGGATATACAGCAGCAGACGAATACACACGTGCAGTCAGTCTCCTGTAGAATGCAGATGAACTGGTTTGTCCAAAGGGCATGCAAGGACTTTCGGTTGAGGCCGGGCGGCCCGTCCTTGACTCAGGCAACACTCAATCTTTCATTCGCATTGCGGAGGAAAGGTGTAGGCGAAGTGACGTGAGCACATGACCTCTGTCTTCAAGACACACGGTTGCATGCCTGTCTAGTATTGGTTGTATCCAGGTCGAGCCGAGACACTCCCAAAATCTCGTATATGAGAATCCATGTGCAAACCTATGTATAGAAAATAGAAATGTTGGCGGGTTTCTGTCCCGTATCAAATGGATAATCTAGATACGTACCTCGAACATATTCAAACCCAGAACGCCAAATAGAGATAGAAGTTTGAGGGCATCGCATGATTTGCAGTACGGATGCTTGCTTACCTGCAGTGCTTATTATCACTGGGCTGTATCGAACCGGGCTGGGCAACAGTCTGAGCCGAGGGATGCGCAAGTAAGCAGTATAGTATGAAGAATAAAAGGAATGTATGGGCGAGGCTACCAGCTACAATTACTTACTGAGCGAGTGCCACCGGTTAGTTGGGCAGCCAGCTTGCCAGCAGCCGCGGACCCACAAGTCAGTCGGCTTCTGGAAAGAAAAAAAAGATGACAGACAAGCAGCAGCAGCAGCAGCAGCAGCACCGACAGCCTTGGGCTTGGGCTTGGGCTCGGGTGCGCATCCATACATCCGCATGTGTTTCTGCCCACCTCGGTTTCATGGTGGCCTTTGAGGAATCGCAGATCGATCCGAATCCTCCTCTCAGCTCTGAATTGAATCGGCTTGATTATTGTTTGCAGTAGCAAGGGACTCTCCCGTCGAACCTCTGCGAATCCAATTACAAGTCCACCCTTGTAGCCATCAGGTCAATCTGGTCGACAGGCTGGCCCGAGAGCCCCTATTTCATTTCAATTTAACAACTAAAATTCCATTAGCCATTGTACTTATTTTTCCGCCGGGCGCCGATATCTGTCCCCCCCCATTAATGGCTGACACGTTATCGTGAATTTCTTTCCGTTCCGTCAGACCACCACCGCCGCCGCCCGTCTCTACCTATGTCACTGGACACATAGATCCAACCAACCAAGACAACCTTGACGAACCCATGGCGCGCCCCATGGGGCCAGTTCGTCTACGGAGGACGAACCCTGTGACGGTCATTATAGGGATTGTCCTCTGTACCTTCATCATCTACTTCTTGTCCAACACCGGTTCCTCCTCGCGACCGACCACATCCAAGGGCCGCAGCATCAACTCCAAGCCCGTGCCCAAGTCCAACCTCGCCCACATCCGCCGCGACGTCCAGCGATTCAACCTAAACCATGTCACCATCACCAAGGACCCCATCGCCAACCGCGAGGCCGTCCTGATCCTGACGCCCATGGCCCGCTTCTACCAAGACTACTGGGACAACCTCTTGAAGCTCAGCTACCCCCACGAGCTCATCACCCTCGGCTTCATTATCCCCAAGAACAAGGAGGGCAACGCCGCCACCACGGCCCTGCAGGCCCAGATCGCCAAGACACAGAAGAGCAGCGCCAACAAGTTCCGGCGGGTCATCATCGAGCGGCAGGACTTCGACCCGCCGCTGGCCTCGCAGGACGAGTCGGAGCGGCACAAGATGGAGAATCAGAAGGTGCGGCGCGCCGCCATGTCTAAGGCGCGCAACTCGCTCCTCTTCACCACGCTGGGGCCCGACACGTCGTGGGTGCTCTGGCTCGACGGCGACATCGTCGAGACCCCGCCCACGCTCATCCAGGACCTCGCGTCTCACGACAAGCCCATTATCGTGCCCAACTGCTACCAACGCTATAAGGACGACGCCGGCAAGCCCGCTGAGCGCGCATACGACTTCAACAGCTGGCAGGACAGCGAGACGGCCCAGGAGCTCGCCTCGAAGATGGCGCCCGACGACCTGCTGCTTGAGGGCTACGAAAAACTCCCCACCTACCGCACCCTCATGGCCTATATGGAGCTCGACGACAAGGAGCAAGGCGCCGAGGTCCCGCTCGACGGCGTGGGCGGAACCGCCTTGTTGGTGAGGGCCGACGTCCACCGAGACGGTGCCATGTTCCCGCCCTTCCCCTTCTACCACCTCATCGAGACCGAGGGTTTCGCCAAGATGGCCAAGAGGTTGGGCTGGCAAGCAACCGGGCTGCCAAACTACAAGGTATGCCATAAGTTGACATCAGTTGACCAGATCTACCACATATACTAACATATTGTACCTAGGTTTACCACTATAACGAGTAGACGGTTCGCTCGATCCCTGCTAATATGATGCATCAACTCGTACCTCTTCTCAACAACTGACGGAAATGCTACGGGCTCTTTGGTGTGTGCCTTAGCATTCTGGAGATATACGGATTTACCAAGCAGTAGGCAGTGTACGAAAAGGTAGAAACGTCCGAGATGCGAGCACCGGAGAGGTTCTACTACTGTATATCATTACTCCTTGCAATTTTTCTTGCAAGACTGCCGGTGGCCCACCAGCGTGGCTGGACGGGACTACTGAGCCGAAGGGTTACCTTGGAGGGGAAGGGGGGAGGGGACATCGGTCTCCTCGATGGCTACAAGAGCTCATTCACGCACACGGCTTGGCGGTATCTGCATTTCTGGGGGGCAGGCAGCATGGCTGGGAGTTGTTTCCAATTTAGAACGAATCAAATGTGCTAAGACGACCCCGTTTCATTGATGATTTGGAAATCTCATTCTCTTCATTATATCGTAAGTGACTATCGTCGTTTCTGGTGATTGGCCGGCTGCGTGTCGTAGGTTTGCGGTTGCTATGGAAGAAGAGCCCACGACCTGACCAATGAATTATCGTCGTCCATGCGGCCCTGAACAGAAACGCACATGGCTGGCCTGACGGCTGCCTCGGGTAAAAACCAATATCTCCATAGGAACCCAAACTATGCGGTCGGTGCTGGTCGACGTTTGAGCATTCTCTCCCAGAAACGGACGCCTTGCAACAAGGCATGCGGTATACATTAAATATAGCATCGTGGTCTCAGCACACGCCGTCGGCCCCTCCCCTTCCCTTTCCTTTGCCCACCCCCTCGAGGGTATTACCCGCATTACGTGTCCGTCTCGCCCATCGCCTGTTCCCTAGCCTTCCGCAGTCCATGGCACCGCAGTGGCCCCACGCTCCCTCGTTACCTTTCGTTATGTCGTGTCTTCTTGTTTTGTTTTCTGAATTGAAACAATTTCGTACAGCTTGGCCCAGTCGGTCGGCCATTGGATGGCCTTTGCACCCGTCCCATTATACTGGGTCGTTCAAAACCCCGCTCGACATCAGCACTAGACCAGTATTTTCCCCGGCCAGGTGGTAGGCATCAAGACGATGCTTGTGCCTTTCTGTTTCTCTTTTTCTTTTTGTTGTGCTTCGCGTCTCTCTCCTTGTCTTGGTTGACCGCTCTCTCTTGGAATAAGGTGCTCTTATTCCAGCAGCAGAGGTTGGTACGTGCGGCAAGAGGAGGCTACCGACCCGTGTATTTGCCGCCGAGATCGGCATCGCGGACCCAGAATTCGACGAGACGGCGGGCGCCGACGTGGTCGCCGGCTCGGAGCAGGGCGGCGAGGTCGACGTTGAGCGGCGAGTCGGTTTCGGGGCAGCTGAGCAGCATGCGAACGGCGCGGACACACTCGAGCACGCTGTAGGCCGGGGACCAGGCCCCGCCTTTCTTGAGCAGGTCCAGACAGATCTCGCCCGTCTGTAGGCCGATATTGGCGTGCACCACGGGCGTGGCGAAGGCGATCTGTGGCGGCTCGAGCGGGTACGCGGTCGGGATGGTTATGCGGAGGAGCCAGCGGCCTTCTGTTTGCGGGGGAAAAGAGCAGACGGGTTAGCTTGCTTGCTTTCTGGCCGGGTTGCGGACTGCTAGTTTCTGCAACGAGGAGAGAGGGGAAGGAGGTGCGTGCGTGGGCTGAGATATAGTCAAGCATGGTAGCACAGCAGGCAATTGAACAGGGACGTCATTGTCTCGACAATGTAGCATCAGGCAATTGATCAATGGAGCGTGTGCAGGGGTTTACCAACCATCGTATCCGTTCCCGACACCCCGTCCGTTGATGACGGCCTCCCACTGAAGCAGCTCGTCTTCGCTGACAGGGCCGAGTCGCTCGATTCCCTCCTCGGCGGGCGCTTCCTTCTCCCAGTTGGTCAGCTCTTTGAGCAGGCGCTTGGTGGCGCTGCGCGATGATGAGCCCATTGATGGCGGCATTGTGTCTTGGTTGCGGGAGGGGTTGTTTCGAGCCCGAAGTTGATGCTTCTCTCGGCCGGATTGAAATTTGCCACGGGGTCATCTACGTAGGCGGACGATGCATGTGGTGATGGATGATGGCGAATGGCGGATGGCGGATGGCCCTGCCCTTTACATGCAATGACATTACATAACCGCCTCTTCCCATACAAGTCCGAGCGGCGGCTATCGATAACGGAGTCGTCAGCGGCACTAGACCCTGTTGGTGGCTGGGCATGCCACCTGTGGGGTCTCGGTTCGATGAATCTAGATGATCGGATATGAACTTGGTCTGTATACTGCATCATCCTCAGTGTGCAACACATACACCCAATGTAATGGACTGACTATACCATAAGAACAACGTCTTGATTACGGTGGCATTTCGTCAGTCGCTGATTGTGTACAAGTTCGGATCCGGATCCAGCTGAAAGATCCCGCAACACGACATTATGCGTGGGTTATAACGTCATCCCCCCGTATACCAGTCTCCATCTGGGGGCCAAAGTGCTCTAGACTTGCTCTGGTATGGACAACCTGGGCCAGCTCATTACCCTCCTGGCTGTTGATAGGTCGCACACGAATGCCGTAGCGGCGGAATGTCAGGAGACTCCCGGCCCTCGCCTTCACCAAGAACGTCGGTTTCCGGTAGAGCAGTGGGCACGTTGGTCATACCGGGCGAGTATGGCCCATCGGATCCGGACCAATAGTATCGTATACTGAGCTTGCTTGACTAGGAGGCTTCGGCTGGTCCGCTCTATATATGTCGAACATCCCGTTGCCATTTTAGGATGTTTATAAAAGTCCTGAGGTCCTCACCTGCACTCTGAAGTGTTGTGCAATACTCAACCCTTTTCCCTTCTTCTTTCAAAACACCGGAAGATGATACACAAACACATCGATCCTCCCTCGTCTAGCGGTTTTGTCAGTGCTAAGTCGTCAGCTTGCGCAAACACTTCAGAGTAGCACGTTGACGACGACAGCTGCAATGCCTCAGCTTAGACGCTCTCATATATTGCAGCGACTTATGACTATCCCGAAACTCCGTCCTACTTAATATATCCCAGATCCTATAACCCTTAAAGTGACTAACGCCAGGTACTAATCCATACATATGATCATATATCATATCGGTCCACGATGACCTTTGTTCGGATTGGTATCAACCCCATTCTGTATCCCCCAACCCATTATCGCCAGGCTAGACGTGCCATCGGCAACCGGCTCTTGTGTACTGGCGAAGGGATCTCAATCAACCATTACTGTTGTAGTCCCGACTCGAAGGGCGACCACGGTTCAAGAAGATGTCGAGTGAAATCCTGGCACCTGGGCGACATCATGTCCCCTGCCTGACCACATGCGTAGCTCTCATCGAACCCCATCTAGCTGCATAATAAGGTGACAAACAGTGCATACTAACCAATAGACCGGTGCTATTTTGAGCTCTCTATACAGGCAGATTGCGGCCATCGAGGCGACAGAACCACAACTGATAAAATTCCACTCGGCACTGATGTTGGGTCGACCGAGCTGCTCGACGACGGGGGGGGGATAAGGAACCTTCGTATTGAGGGAAACATGAACATCTCGGACGATGAGCCCAGGCGTTATGTAATCTGCCGGGCCGCTGTCGCCAGGTAGTTCTGGATGAACTCGCAGTTGCAGTCTCCGTGGCGCAAAATCTCATTCTTGAGCCAGAGCACTTCCTCGCGCAAATTGGCAGCGTGCTGCGACAGCGAGGCACGTTGGGCCGCGAGCTCCCGTTCGCGCTCTCTCAGCTCGTCGACGTACTTCTTTGATTTCTCTCGGCATTTGCTGGCCGCAAGGCGGTTCTTTTCCCGATTCCGTTCGTGTCTTTGGCCCCGCGCGGCCGTAGTGACTTCCAGCACGGAGATGGAAGACCCCATATCGCTGCTGCTGACCCGCCCATGCGCACCCAAGGCGTTCAACGCCGCTTCCTGGTCATCGTTCAGGTCCACCGGAGAGTCTCCGTGGCTGGAACGGTCGTATTCGGCATGAGGTGCTGTGGGCCCATGGCTACTAAAATAGGCATGCCCGCTGAGTCCTTGGCCAGCTCCGGCATGCGTCGCTGACGGAGAAAGCTGCTGCTGCTGCTGCTGCTGCTGTTGTGATAGCGCCTGGCTTACTTGGTGCGATAGATTGGAAGCAGCGTGGCCGAACTAGTGCATCATTCTTTGGTCAGCTCGTCGGGAACTTCACACGGGGGTAAATATGAATAGCGTGCGGGGACAGCATTCATATACACCTCGACTTCAGTCGCGCTGTGCTCTGTTGGATGATTTCGGCTAACACGCACTTGAGGGGGAAGATTATACTGTTCGAGAGTAGTCTGGCTTGCCGGGAAGCTATAGTCGTACTGATCATCCTCCATAGAATAGTACCCGCCGGATGATGCCGTGGGTGGGCCGAAGTCAGTCGCGTTGAAGTAGTTCATGTGGTCGGCTTGCATGGGGGGCTCCCTCCATGTCAACATTTCATTCTGGTCCATGACGAATATGGACGCTTGGCAGCAGTCTGCCGCTGGCCTCCAGGAGGGTAGAAGGGACCTCTTCTTCCCTTGGTGAAGCAGATAGTTGCTGGGCGGCCTGACCGGAAACTGGCCGGCTGGACGGGCTAGACCGGCGTGTGTATAAGTGTATAAGTGTATATGTATACGCGCGCGGGTGTGTGTGTGTGTGCGCGCGTGTGTTTGTGTGACTGGTTGGTGATACTAATCAAACGTCGTCGGACGAGTTGCAAGACAAGAGGTGGGTGGGACTTTGGTGTCTCTTGAACAACACGTCCGCTTCCAACGGCTGGCGTACTGGTTCGATGCCGAAGACTTTATCTACTACAGCATATATGCCATATACCGTTTGCGTTCCTCTTGTCTTCCCTGCATCCTCAAGGCTGTCTGTCTGTCACAGTGCCAATGCGTGGCGGCCAGGGATCTGGTCGAGGTGGAGTGCGCTGTCTGGCTACATGGACCAAAAGTATACATACAAATGTTCTTGGGGATGCTGTTTCCACATATTTTGATTGGGTTATAAGAGCTGGAGTGCATCCGAAGTTTCCAATTCGCCGTGATTGGTTGCAGAACCTACTTGAGCGAGGGATCCGCGCCGCCCAGATTCAGTCCTTTTTCTACATACGTGCCAACAGCTGTCTGTGCCTTTGCGCCATACCGTTAGGCTTGGTCATGTAATGTAACCACAGGAGAAAGAGGGGATGTGCATTACATATGACAAAGCAACAACCCGAAAGATATATCCCAGCCAGCTTGACCGGGGGTGAGGAGTGAGAAAGTATAGGTGTAGGTCATGATATGCCATAGGCTCTGTTTGACTTTCTGGCGCTGCTGGGCTCAGTACGCTTGCCTACCTAGCTTGCCCGGGTGGACAAGGATGAACATGTCCGCTGCTTTAGTACGGGTTCTAGATCGCGGGACGGTGTTCGTGTTGAGTCGCCGCATTCTTGGTGATCCTTGACAAGAGGAAAAGTTGTTTTGTTTACCAACCTGGCTGTTGTCGTTTTTGTTTTTCCCTGCCCACAAACGGAGCGATATTGTCATCATCTCCGCAAGACGCTTCTCTGCCAAATTGCGGTGTTCGGGGAAGGGGGGGAATCGGTATCTGCAGCATGCAGATGTGTATGTGTGTAAGTGAGTGAGTGCTGGCAAGTGGAGCTGAGATAGGATACTTCCTCCTCCTATCCATGGATTGCCTCGCAGGCCAAGAGGTTTGCGGAAAGTATGCGAGTATGTAGACACGAACTCACTATGCGTTTGTTGGCTGACTACTATACTGGCGTGCTTGTCAGAACGAAGCGAACGAAACGCCAAAGAGACCGGGAGACAGGATAGGGACGAAAAGCCACCATAGCAATATAAGCAAGCATGATTAATAGCCCAGAGCGGGGATTCATATTCAAATATGAGCACTCGGCTACATAAACTACTGTATGTACGTGACAAGCATCACAAGAGGATCGAGATAGCCGCCGATCGAAGACAGTGTGGTGGATAGACATCGGTAGAAGGATGAGACGTGTAGATCAATCAGCCCTGTCTGCTGTTCCACCCACCCACCAACGGATACCTATGTGAACGACGAAGGGAAATAGGGAGAGAGAGAGGGCGAGAGAGACGAAGAAGGGGGAGGGGCGGGGGAGGGGAGAGAGAGGAAGAGGGAGGAAGAGAGGAAGAGAGGAAGAGGATCGAGGCATAACGATGCTGCCACCCCCCCCCCATTGGGTGTGTGGTGGAGCAACTCGCAACCTGGGAGCCCAGTCCTCACCAATCACGACAACTGCCGGTGTGCTGAACCGGGCCAATGATAGAACTGCTGCCAATCAACCCTTACCCAAGCGGAATGAATGCGTGCGTGTACGTGCGGGCGCGGGAACCACCCGCACTTCTCCTCGATGCATGCCTATATGTAGGTCTGTCCGACCGTCTCATCCCTCCTCTCCTGTTCAGACGTGGCTTGAGTTCTGCTCAGGCAGAACCAGGGGCTTTTGCGGGCGTGGTGTACAGCCAACAGTAGTGCTGCAGATTGCATTTCTGATACGTACACTTACACTTTCTGATACATACGCATACTTCCATACTTCTTAGAGAAACATCCATCAGCTGATGAACCGCTGGGCCCACTAATTATCCCACTGGCTACCGGACCTAGCCCCGGGCAATTATCAACTCTTGTTTTCTCTCTCTCTCTCTCTCTCTCTCTCTCTCTCTCTCGCTTTTACTCATGCCCCCCCTCCCCAGGGCACGTTACAGTCCTCGTGTATACTGTCGTACGGGCACCGAAAAACAATCAACCAATTGGGGACGACGGAAATATGCTGGCGATGATTTATCCCCAAAACCCGGACTCGGTGCCGGCCCCTGTCAAACCATGGACAAGCTTACATCTTTGACACATCTGCAGACAATGCCGTCGGACAAAGTGGTTGTGCCTTCTGTCGTCGCAATAGACATTAGCAGCTACCGTCTAGTTGCCAGTAGCGCGCGCTTCCTCTCTAGTCTCCCTGGATAGCTTGCCTACTATTTTCTCTCTCAGTATCTCGTCTGACCTATGTAATGTAACGTAACTTAAAACTCAATTTCCCTCTCAGCTTGGAACGCATATGCTTTGAGGCCCCGGAAGTTTCAGGAAAGTCTGTTTCCAGCTCCGCCTCATGGGTGTACTTCTGCATCTGCATGCACAGTACAGAGCCAACATCTCCATGCAATGTGAGAAACAAGTCTCTGGCGGGAAACAAGAGTGTCTAGGGCGGAGCCTACCCAATCGAGCCATCCTGGCTGCCCCCAGGGATGGCGTCTTCTCGTAACGAATATACCACTACACCCATGCGGCCCGTCTCTGCGCCTGCTGTTTATGATTTGCGCTCGAAGGGGCTAAAGTGTGTACTTGTATCGTATGTAAGGCCTGCCTCTGCCTGCCTTGGACAACATCCCATATACACGTAGCCCCCCAGTGACCATAGCAACCTTCGTGCTGGCATCGCACGTTTGAAGGCGAGCCTAGGACGTGGCCGTTGGAAATGCCTTGGGCTTCCCGCCCTACCGAGCAGGACCAGGGGAAGAAACATGCTTTTTCAGTGTCCTGGTGGCTTCTTGTCCACATCGACGTCGTATGCATGGAGAAGGCGCTCGGGTAGGCATCATCACCAAACTAACGAAGCCAGACTTTGGGCCCACCTGCATTCATTCCAGAGAGATGGCGTGTTGTGGCCAAGTACTTTCTCGCCTTTCCCTTCTTTGTTCTTGTCCGAGAGTCCAGTAGGTCCCGTCTAAATGCAAGCCTTCGCGCTGGCCGCGGTCGAGTGGTTGCATATCATGATCTGTGGCGGTTTGGTTTTGTTGCAGAACAGGATATGCATGAAATGCTTCTTCCTTTTTTTTTTTCCTTTTCTGCCCTCACTATCCAACGACGGGTGGATAGCGGAATACAGGTCTCTTTGCCACCTCCATTTGCACACACACGCACATCCCCCTCCCCCCTTGGCTACCAGGCGGACCAAACGGTTGCCCGCTGTAAACCATGGATACGCTTGTCAAGCAATTCTGCTACCCAAGCTGGAGAGTACGCCTCAGACGCACGTCTTCAAAATGACGCACGCGCCACTCTCGATGGTTCAACAGAACGTATAATGATGATAAAAGAAAGCCCGGAGGAAACTAGATACCGCGCCCATCGTTACCTTTCTTGTAGGAGGCTCTTCCTGGGTAGGTCGATTCTATGTACTGCCCCATCTCCACACCCCTCTCAGCCCTTAGCGGGTCGGATGCACGTGGTGAAGTGCGGCGCGCCTTCTCTCCTAATCTCCTTCCCATGCGAGTCCCATCTTCCACTGCAGTAGAAGCAAAGAGCGAGGGGGGGAGAGAAAGGGGGCCGGAGAGGAACTCGCAAGAAATTACATAGCCAACTCCTCTACCGGGATCCTGGGACGCGGTACAGTCCCCTTAGTGTACAAGGGAGGGGAAGGGGTCGAGAATCGAAGGGAAGTCAAGGGACGGGTGGCATTCTATCTGGGGCCTCACCTCACACCTTCCCCACCACCCCTTCAGGCTCCCAGACTGCTGTTACGGTATCTTGGTATGTAGTTCTTTCTCTCTTTCTCTCTCCCGCCTTCAGAGCTGCAGGCGGAGTCGTAGGCGAAAGCATATTGGCCCTCTCTTTTCTGTTTCTCCTGCCTCGGAGCCGGGCTGGCGGCTGGCCTCTCTCATGGTGCGCACCAATGTTAGCACGCGTTTACCTCCGCCCGGCGTTGGCCGAGGGAAGTACACATACAGAGTATCAACCTGCATAACCGTCCGTTCCTTAGTTTATAGGCGTCGAGTATCTGGGGAAACAACAAGCTCCCGCGCATCCGTGCGGGCACTCACAGTGCCAAAGTCTAAGGATGGGCGCGCCACCTAGCGGTTCTAGCGGTCCTAGCGGTTCCTCTCAAGACAAGACAAGACAAGGCAAGACAAGACGGGGTGGAATTGCAGGGCTGAAGGCGGGAAGAGACAGAGAGAGGGGGGGATGGAGGGGAAAGGAGGGGAGAGAGCCGCACTGAAGTGAGAATTATGCCCTGTTCGTGCCCTGTTCGTGCCCTGTTCGTTGTGCTCCTCCCAAACTCCACGTCACTAGGTTGTCAAACGTTATTCGGCGGGTACACGATCTTCCACAGGTATTCGTAGAAGAAACCGAGACGGTCGATATCCATGCCACATGCTGCGGCTTTTCAAATGTCACGATGACTCAGATGGCCGTCTTCTTCTTGTTCCTGACTTCATGATGCGCTATAGCCTAGAGTCACGCGAGTCATCGTCTTCGTTCTGCCAGTGTTCCACGATCCCTGTCCGCTCCATTCCTCTCGGCTTCCCTCGCTCTTAGATCAGATCGGGGGGAGGGAAAAGAGTTCGAGCGTCTTTCCTCACCCAACCGACTTCTTGCCGTTTCTTGCCCGTCATTTTCCACTACTGCTTGAGGCGAGGAGGAGAGGGCCCGCTCGGTTCTTGGCCCACCCCCAGGAAATCTCCCCTTGGCCTACTTGGCCTAATCAACATCCATCCATCATCCCGTTGTCGGCCTAGAGCGGCGGAGAGACGGGAACAGCTACTGCTGGGCGGACCCCCCAGCTGGGAAATTATCCGCCATCGAGTGTGGCTGGCAAAGAACCAACTGATGCTTATCGCAAACTCATACCTTGTGTCGATGTAGCGGCGGGTCCTCTTCTTCCTCTTCTGACAGCTATGTACATGTTCCTCGCCGCAAGTACTCTTCCCGTCACAGAAGACAACACGTAGGGCTAGACAGTTGGGCCCGTCGCACTGTAGATCTGTCTCATGTCACTACATGCATATTGCTTACCTATCGGAAGGGGTGATGGGAGCTGGCACATACTTTACTCACGTTGCGATGAGAAGAAGAAACGAATCATGCTACCCATATTGCGTGCTGCGCTTTTTGCCCCAAACCAACCTGGCCATGTGACTGCAGTAGGTAAACATCTTCTTGTCGCCTCAAGTTGTCATTGTGCAGCTTAGCACCGTCGCGACAGGTAAACAACAATTGTCCCTCCTCTTCCTTCATTGGCTTCTTCGTGTCCGCTTCTCATACGGGGCGGGTGGGCGGACGCCCCATCCGTCTGTGCAAAAGCAATAGCGTCAGGCGAAGAAACACATAAGAGCTTCCAGTGTCGTATCCGGGATTCGCGACTAAGTATACGTGCGCGCCGGAGAACGGTGCTACCTCGGCTCCCCCGATTAGGTATATAATGTGGCTCAGCGGAACAGCAACAACACACAGCTGACAGCACGGCTGGTACATCGTATTGAAACAAAAAAAAAGAAGAAGAAGAAGAAGGGAGTGGACTGTGGACGAATGAGGAACAGCCGACCAACCCCCCTGTCCCTCTATCTACTTAGGCATCGATCTATATATGAGGAAGCGGCCTGGCTGCCACCCACACCCTCTCTCTTCTTCTGGATGGCTGCACGCCGCAGTTTGTCACAAGACCAATACCGTACCGTTGTGATCTATCTGCCCACATCTTGCATGTGTACGCCGAGGTAGCAGCAAATCGAGTCGGTGTGATCGTTTACGTCTTCCAAGCGGAGGTGAAGGGATTTGCTCTTAATGCATTCATTGCGCCTTCATTTCGCCCATGATAACGATCCTCTTCCTCTATCTCTGGATTTCTCCCCCTCCGCCCCGACCGGCCCTTCTTCCCTCGAGTCCCGCACCCGCATACACATGCAGAGACACACACCGGTCCATCCACCCCCTCGCCTCACCCCCGATGACAGCAAATCAATCTGTGCAGACAAAGGGAGGCGGGGATGCCCTGACGCCTGCTTTCGTTTAGTTCCCGCTCTTGGTGACATGCCCATCCATATCCCCGTAGTCCTCCCCGAGCACTTTCCCGCCCCCGACGCGGACGGGCTCGCACTCCTGCAGGAAATAGAGCATGCGGCACCACTCGGTGGCGCTGGGGTTGCGCCAAGCGTGCATGGTGCCGCGCTGGACGGCGAGGTCGCCCCGCCGCATCCGGCGGACCTCGCCCGAGTCCAGCACCAGGTCCACCTCGCCCTCGAGCACCACCCCGTAGTCCAGGCTCACCGTCCGGTGCATGGGGCTGACGGACAGGGGCGGCACGTCGACGTAGCGCGCCACCGTGCCTCCGGGCACCACGATCCCCGGCGGGTTCTTCAGGAGGGGCTTGTAGGCTTCGACGTCGGCGTGGCCGTTCAGCGACACCGGCGTCGACGTCGTCGCGTACCCGAGCCCGAACGAGGCGCCGTTGTAGATGGTGGTGCGCGGCAGCTCCTCCGGCAGCACGTCTGAGAAGACGGCTTCGCCGGCTTCGTTGTGGTCCGTGATGAAGCGCGACACTTTGGGCAGGTTGTTGGGCGTCGGCGGTGCCTGCTCCTTTGGTGCTGCGGCGGTGCCGCCGTTGGTAGAGGAAGCCATTGTTACGTTGTAGGTGTCGAGATTCTCTCTAACTTGCCGAATAATGGTTTTCCGATGGGGCCACACCTTGCGTAAACGGTGGTAGCCGGCGACAGTGTCGATCTGTTCTTACTAGCTAGGCGTTTGGACGGTAAGTTCGCATCATATAAGAGATGGCACCCGAACCCCATCCTATCCTCTCCATCTACCCCTCATCTCGTCCGATGATCCAGTAACGGGCCTGTCCACAAAGCATCGGCATTCATCCACGCATTGTGTTCGGTGGAGCTGGACACTTGAAGTCGGCCGGGTCGGTGGGGGGAGGGAAGCCGACGTGGGGGTCGGCAGAAGGGGGAACCCCTGATCGTCATCATCGTGGGTAGCACAACATACAGCATAGCAAACTACCTAGCTAGCGGGCGCACTTGCTTACTGTGATGAATGGGCAGTCATATCACATGTCAGCCACTCTTTTATCTTATCAATCATGCTTGGCGTCACAGCGACTTGTCTGACCAGAGGATTTGACTGTTGAAATGCTTGGATGCTTGTGACAAGCATATCCACACCAAAACACGGGAGCATGTCATGGTAACTGTTCGTTTCTGAGTACTTTCGTAAATTCGATAAGAAACACAATGTCATTATGTTACACGGCGTCCAATCAAGAGCAGGTGTATATATTCTGGTAATAAACTCCCTCCCGCGGTTCACCCTTCATCCCAGATCACTCGATTCTTCGACAAGACGAGACATCCGGGACCCCCGTGCCCTCCACCACCGTGGCCTCGACCACCCTGTACACCGGGATGCCGGACAAGACCGACGTGACATGATGCAGCGTGGGCAGCGTCTGCCAGCTGCCCGCATCGGACTTAATGCTCGCCTGGCTTGACCGCGCCGTTGACGTGACCGTCCGGGCCGCCACCTTGGCCTCGTCGGCGTGCGGCACCACGCAGGCGTACTCGACGTCCGCCTTGCCCGGCTGGCCTGTGGCCGGGATGTACTTGTAGGTCAGAATGTCGGATCCTTCCTGCTTCTCCGCGGCATCTGGCTGTTGCTGCTGCAAATCTTCTAGCGCGATGCTGAGGAACTCGGCGCCACGCCAGGAACAGCGGGCCTTATAGGAGGCACTGCCACTGCTGCTGCTACTGCGGTCTATGTCTATATCGCAGAATGTTTTGTTGAACCCGAGCTCGTCCCGTCCCGTGACGATGGCGTCGGCGAGGTTCTCGAACAGGACGGGCAAGTACGACCCGACGACGGGTGGCCCGGCCTTGGGGAAGTAACCGACGCCGTGTAAGTAAAGGCCGCAGTGGCTGTAGCCGCCGCCGCCGAGCCAGGCCATGTTATCCAAGGTAGTGACGGAGACGCTGGCCAGGCACATGGTGGCGGGGCTCAGGAAACGGAACGCCGGCGTGGGGAACAGCGACTCCAAGTACGTCCTCGACGTCTGGAATTTGACCGTTGCCGTCACGAAACGGCTCTGGTCGAGCCCCGCCTGAGATCGGCCGTACACGTCCTGGCGTGGCCCCGGGGCGGGCCCGAAGCCGACGGGCATCCGGCGGTAGAGACCCGGCTTCTGGGAAGAGAGCCACGCATTGAACACCCGGGTGGAGTTGTCAATCTCGTCGTGGCCAAAATTGTAGGCCGTATACTTCATCACTAGATTTGGAGTCAGCCTAGAGTCGGCAACGGTAGAACAGGGGGTGGTGGGACAGTAACCTACTGTCAATTTGTGGTTTGCCATCTACCCAATCTTGACCCGCCTGTCTCGAATACTCTTGAATCGTATGCGCTCTTTCGTATCTGATCTTTTCATAAAGTCGAAGCCGTTCGGGGACATCGTCTGGTGTAGTGCCCTTGGGCAGTACGGCGGCGAGCGCAGCGGCATCTTCCATGGCCTGGCCAGCCCCCTGTCCTTGGTGAGGCGTAAAGGGATGGGCAGCATCTCCAATCAAGGCAATGCTGCCCCCTGACCCACGAGGGGAGTTTGTCCATATCCAGTAGCTGCCACACTTTGAGCTCCTCCGGGTCTACTTTGCTGATCAGCTGCTTCAGGGCCGGGTCGAAGTCTTTGTAGACCTTAAGGACCTGCTCGAGACTACCTTGCTTGTTCCACTCTACAAGGTGGCATGGACATATTAGCAAGAGGGGTCACACATCATCATGTCTCATACTGGATGGACGTACCGTCGCTCTGCGAAGCATGCGACTCATCCGCCGGGTGGATCAGAACAAAGTTCAGGGTCTCGTTGTTATTGCAGGGGTACATGACGACTCTGCGATCATTACCAAACCACATGCAGAGGCTATCAACCCTGTCGACGAGCGGTTTCGTTACAGGGTCGTCCAGCGCGACCTGGCGAGTGAGAAGGAAGCGGAAGGCTGCTTTCCCGGAACCAAACAGCCTGGTTTCCTGCCCGCCGAGCGCTTTCCGAGTTTTGGACTGAACCCGATCGTCAGCTCGTTGTCACTGCGTCGTCTGACTTGGTACGACTTATCATACGTACGTAAATACCATCAGCTCCTATGATCACGTCCGCCGTCCTCGTTGACCCATCGGCAAAGGTCAACGTTCTGGCATCGGGATCCACACCGGCGACTTTGGTCGACGTGTACAGGGTGGCGGGCATTCCCGACGCGTCCTTGGCCGTCGCCACCGCCTTGAGGTTGTCGTGGAGAGCGACACGGTGCACCAGCTGCCAAGGGTGCTGCCACATCTTGTTCGGCATCGTCAGGTCGATCTCCTTGATGACGCCGCCGGTCAAGGCGAAGTCGACGATCTTGGACATAGTGCAGGCGCCGAACTTCTCGGCGTAGATCCCCCATCTCCGGAGCAGCCCGTTGCTGTTGGGGGCCAGGTGCACCGCCGCCCCGGTCTCGCTGGCCAGCGACGACTGTTCATAAAGCTTTTCATTTCCGTAGTGTCAGTCATGTGACAATGTGTAAATGGCTGGATCTATATCCTTGGGGGTTCTTACGTCTACCACGTGGCCCTGGCGACGCAACGCAATAGCTGCCGACAACCCACCTATACCGGCACCAACAATGGCAACCTTCAGCGGATCATGACAGTCGTGGACTAGCGGGTTAGACTTGGTGCCCTCAACCACCGGAGCTGTCCCATTTGGAGCCATCTGAACAGGAGCGAAAGTCCAACTCCAGGCTAGAAGTTTGATAAAAGGAGAAAGAGTGACAAATGTAAATATTCACAGGTCAGAGATAGTCCGAACCAAGACTAGACCTTAGACGGCAAGATCAAACCTTGGAGAAAGAAGTGTCATAGCAAACCAAGCATGTCGAGGCTGGAGTTGGGCGGGACGATGGATGAAGTCACGACAATTAGCAGGCATGGCACATGGGATATGATATCCAACCAGACGATTCCAGACTCCGAAGCTGGGGTACACAAGCATGCAAGCCACGCGGAATCAACAATAGTCCGTATTCCTGACATTCCCCCAGCCGGGCCGTCGAGTATGTAGGTGGTAGTAAGTATCCGCCATACCCCCAGGCTTCCCTCGGCTCTCCCTCGCGGGTGAACACAAATGACCATGAGAGTTCCGTCTGAAATGGGTTGCCGGTACGCGAACGAGCCTGTTCCGAAGTGGAGGGCCGAGATTAGGATTATAGGGGGGGAGGGGGTTCATGAGCCCCGCTTTCTCTTGTCCCCCGTCCCCCCCCCATGCCTCCAAGCATCAACCCCGCTCGACCTGTGTGGCAGACATGTCTATGTCTCCTCAGTATGCAATATCGTGTTACTTTGCCAGTCGGTTAGCGATGGTGAAATGGGGCTAGAGTAGTCAATGACAGGTGGTTTGCTGCCACACGATGTAGTATCCCTAAAGAAAAGGAGAGGGCCCTTTTTTAGCGGGAGAGTTGCAAAGCTTCTGGAGATGCGGCCAGGCACAGACGGGAATGAAGACGGTGACGTAGGACCAACAGCCCCTTGCAGCCAGTGAGTCGGTCTGTCTGTCGACGGCCTTGTACGACTCCGCTCCTACAACCAATGTCTTGACCACGTCAACTGAGACCGACAACGTGTAAGCAATCTTGACGAGCTTGTGCACGGATACGTATTGAGATAACGAACGCCATGATGGCTGCCGCCGACGAGACAACGAGTAGCACCTGGTCCGACACGGCCAATACCGTGAGGGAGGAAGAGCCGCCGCCGCAACCGCCGCAGGAGGGGACGTGGCAGCAGCAGTGCCGCCGAGCAGCCGCAGCCCCGTGGCCCTGATCACGGCGGGTAGCGCGGGGGTGGGCGCCGCCACGGCGCGGCTGCTGGCCCGGCGGGGGTACCGGGTGGTCATCAACTTCAGCCACAACACGGAGCGGGCGCGCAAGGTGGTCGGCGAGCTGCAGCAGCTGTCGTGCCTCCCCGCCCACGAGATCCAGAACGAGCACGGCAACGCCTTCCTGGCCATCCGCGCCGACCTCGGCCGCCGCGACGAGATCGGCCGCCTCGTCCGCGAGACCATCGTCCAGATGGGCCGCCTCGACGTCGTCTTCTCCAACGGCGGGTGGACCAAGTTCCGCGACATGACGAGTATCGACGGTAGGTCCAGAAAAGGGAGGGGCTTGGTGGGTTGTATACGAGGGATCATGTCGAGACTTTACCACGATTCACCAAACTGACCGCAAGGGGTGTGCAAACGGCAGACAACGCAATCGATGAAGACTGGGACATGTGCTTCAACATCAACGTCAAGTCCCACCTGTGGCTGATGCAGGCCGCCAAGAGGCACCTCGACGAGGCCGAGGGCGCCTTCATCACCACGGCATCGACCGCAGGCATCACGCCGAGCGGCAGCTCACTGGCGTACTCGGTGACCAAGGCCGCCCAGATCCACCTGGTCAAAAACCTCGCCGTCATGGCCGCGCCCCGTATCAGGGTGAATAGCGTCAGCCCTGGTTTACTTTTTGACTGTGAGCTTTTTGCGCTGCTTAACTCCCCCTCTCGCCCCCGCCCAAAACCGATCTAAAGCTAAATGCACAATACAGGAATGGTCCGACAGGTTCTCCGAGCAAGCGAAAGACGCCTACCGCCAGAAGACGAAACTCAAGTGCTTCCCTACCGTCGAGGTAAGTAGTCGTATACGGCATGTCGCCCACTTGATCTACGTACCTACCGTCCCTCCCTCAACCAACTGACACACCGCTACTTGCGCAGGACGTCGCCGAGCAAGTCCTCACATTTGCAAAGAGCAGAAGCATGACGGGCGTGAATGTACCGCTCGATGCGGGGTTCATAGTCTAACGCCATGCATGACGGGCAATATATTTACGGGGGACAGGAAGGGGGCCTTGAGGCTGCCGCCACAAACTGCCTAGCTGTTCCAGATCATATCGAGAAGCCGGAGAGGTGCCCCTCGGCTACAGGACCCCAACGTCCTGCGTGGCTTGAAGTAGTGACGGCCCGTCTCGGAGGCCGGGGAAGCAACCGAGTAACCATCCGCTGTTTCAAGTATAGAAGGGCTTGAAGGTTAAAACCTCGTATATCACGTGGGTTAGCATAGCAATCTTTTTCCTCTCTGTTTGCAATGATTACATAACCCCTGAAGTGACGTAAGTCCAGGGCGTATTTACGCATGTAGTCTAGCCTGTGAGTAAAATATTGTTTGGAAATTTGATTGTATTGTGTTTTAGTGTTTTTTTGGTATTTATTTATGTCCGTTTATTCTTCTTCATTAATGAATTATTGACTACTATAAGCCCAGCATGAACTTGCTCAGCAAGATGGCGCAAGCCGCAGAGGCAAGCTGCCGCATGGGGTTCAGGCCTCCGGAGCCAGCAGCAGCGGCGGAGATAACCGGGAGGGCGGCCGAGGCTGAGGCCGCCACTGCGCTCAGCGTCTCGGCGCTGGCCTTATCCATACCCGTGGCGCTGGGCGCCGACGTCTGGGCCGCGGAGAGGGGGTCGATGTTGGACGTCGAGGTGGCGCCGCCGGACACCGTCGCGGTCGCGAAGGTGGCCGACGATCCTGGCGCCGTGGAGGAACCCGTCGGCGCGGACGGCGCCTTCACCTTGCCGCACGCGATGAGGCGATCGTAGCCGGACGCGTACTGGTCGTTCCACCATTGCGACTCGGTCACGAGCGAGTAGTAGTTAAACTCATATTTCGAGGCCGGGGAGTAGTCATGGGCGTTCTGAAAGAAGGTGGCCGAGCACACGTCGTCGCATTCGAAATCGTCGTCTACCTCGGCGTGTTCGGCCGTGAAGCCGCAGAAATTGCCGCGTCTATATCTATGATGTCAGTAAGTCGCTCTTGAGATTCATTGCTTTTGCAAGACGGCCATATCGCGCATCGCATGCGTCATCGATGCAGCAGGGGAAAACGTACAGGTCTGTGCGACAACTCTGCGCAAGGTGGAATTGGAAGAGCTGGCCGATGACGCTCACGGACAAGTCGGCGTACTTGTAGGGCTTGGTCGTCTGAGTCAAGAGCTGGACGGCATCGCCCGCGTCCATCTGACAGGCGGCCCTAACCCCGCCCACGTACTTCTCGAGCGCCTCCTTGCAGGTGGTGGTGCACATGTTCGCATAGTCCTTGGTGGTGGGCTTGAAATCCGGGCGCATCGAGGCGACGATCCCCAGGAGGGTGTCGGGGCAAGCGATCTCGGCGCTGTAGGCCTTGCGGCATTGTTCCGACGTCGAGGGCTTGAGGTGCTTGTCGTCGGCGACGTAGGTCCAGTCGGGCCCGGCGACGTTGAGGCTAAAGGCGGAGGCGAGGGATGGAGCTATCGAGAGCAGCATCAACAAGGGCAGGAAAAGCGCCGCATCAGAAATTGAAAGCATTTTGCCGGGTAGTAGGGTGGGTGGCTTTTGAGAGGTGTGCTCTCCCACAGACTTTACCCGGCCGACAGCGAATCAAAACTGAGGGTGGCTTGCCTGCGGTGCTGCAGACAATCTGGAGGGAGGAAGGCAGCAGCAGAGGCAGGGCGGCCGAGGTCTGGGTCGGGGGACAATAGGGAATAAGTAATATATCTATAAGACGAAGCAGCAGCAGTCGTTAAATAGGGCCGTGTCTACCAGGAGGCGGAACCGAGGCATGAAGAATGCAATGCAATTGCAACGACTGCCCAGCGAAGAAAACGAGGAGAATATTATATTAAATCCCTTGGCCTGCTGGTGAAGTGAAGGTGAACGTGAGCCAAGCACATTCTGTCTTCCTCTCTCTCTCTCGAGGCGTGCGAGACTGATCGAGTCTTTCTTGCCCTGGCCTGAGGAGCTAGAGGGGCCCAAGGAAAGGAAGCAGCAGAAGGACCGGACGACGGACGGGGACCTGACCATTGCTTTCCCCCAATGGCCCCCCTGCAAGACCGGCCAGGGCCAGGCAAGGACCAGTCAGGGCCAGTCAGGTGCCAGCCAGCCTGGCTTGCGGTGCTTTTAGTGCGGGCCAAGTGCGCTCAATCGAAGCTCGCTCGGCCGTCTTTCCGTATCTTGGCCTGCCAGAAGCTCCATTAATGGGGCCTTCTTTCTGCTCTATGCTGCCCTTCTGCTGCTCCCAAGCCCGACGAGGGCTCTGCCCATCCATGCATCAGCAGTTTTCTTCTCTTTCCAGTCCTGTCCCTGTCCCGGCCGCTAACAGCGTCGCTAAGCAGTCTGCAGTTCTTTTGCTCCACCGGCCGAGTTGCCCGCCTCTCCTCGCGCGAATTAGCTAATGCTCGAGGCCTGCTAACAAACAGTATTGCTTCCCCATTGACCGATTTACTGAACTGGACTGAACTGAACTGAACCGAACCGGCCTGAGCTGAGCCTCAACTTACATAGGTCATGGCCAAACGACGACATGCTCTGTCCGGCCGACCAACCGACCATCCACCTGCTTTGGCTGTTTCATTTCCGCTCGCATGCCCATACGTGCACTGTCTCTACCCGTACACAACCGCCCCCGTTGAAGTTGTCAACCCACTTGGCGTTTCAGACAGGGAGAGGCACACAGGTCGCTGCAGCAAATGGTATCGGTTGGACCCCCAACTTCAGTGGATCACCTAAGGGAAGCTCGGAGGCCACCTGCTCGACCGCCAACACCAGTCTCTCCGAGTCACCGCCATCTCGCCACCTTCGGTGCCGCTTATCCAGGGGTGGTTGGTCTGATTGCAATCCATTTGTGTAAACTCTTTGTCGCTTCGGCCGGAACACTGGAAAATTCTATTTCACCTGGACATCACTTGGGCTCTTCGCCGTTTCTGGCAATCAAGACAATTCCGCGACGCTCGTAGACTTGTGGATATTTCATCTACTACCTTGGTTGCCGTAGCTATCTAATCTAAACCGCTAATCCGCCACAAAACGAGCCATATCGGCTTCTTCAACTTGAGCGTCAATAGAGTGCCCAAGACTTCCAGGGTTGCCAAAACCCTTGGTATGCTTGCTGTAGGGCAGCTCGTGAGAGATGCCCGATCATACTTGGTCCGTAGAGGATACAAAAGTGTATGCTCGTGTCCTAGCACCGTCTCCAATAACCAGGACTTTCTATCTTTCTATAGTCTAATGGGGCGATGCATCATTTCCAGAAGCTTCTACATGCCCAGGAGAGACATTTGGCGCCGTAAAGGGCTGGCACTGGTGCTGCCATCCTCGCTGGCGTAGCAGGCAGAGTCTGTGTCGATGTCCCACTCGGGCTCCTCTTCCTTTGTCATGTCATCGCCGTCCTTCTTAGTTTCGAACCCTTTTTGGGTCGCGGCGCGAGTGTTCCACTGCAGCGTGCGTGACACGCTGTCGAACCACTCCGTGTCTGTTCGCATAACCGTAGGGAGCGGGTATTGCGATGCACTGATCGTGACGTAGTCGCCCTGCTTCAGCTCTACACGGCCCTTGCCATCAAATGCACAGTAGGCAGTGGCACGCGAGTTGCGCGGAACCGATACCCGCAGCAGCAACGTGTCGCTCAACACCATGGGGCGGAATGACAGTGTGTGCGGGCAAATGGGGGTAAGAAGAATGGCGGGGATGTCCGGGTGGACGAGCGAGCCACCAGCCGATAGCGAATACGCCGTTGAACCGGTGGGCGTGGAGAAGATGCAGCCATCGGCCTGGACGATAGTCAGGAGCTCATTGTCGCCGTACAGCTCAAGGTTGGAGACGTAGGGCGATGGGCCGCGGTCAATGACGAGCTCGTTGAGAACCTCGAACTGTTCGCCTTCTTCGGCATCGGCGCCGTTAGCGCCATGGCGGTAAACCGTGCATGTAAAACGCATGCGCAGGTTGACGCGCATGCCTTCTTCGCCCATGATGCGGTTCAGGTGCTGCTTGTACTTCTCAAACTCGAAGCTGGTCAAGAAACCCAGACTGCCGAGACTGAAGGATAGCACAGGCGGGACGACGCGCTGGAACAGCCACGAAGTGAAAAGAACAGTTCCATCACCGCCGAGGGTGAGAACCAGATCGAACTTTTCTGGCTGGCTCCAGCACAGATCAGGCGACCAGTATCGCAGCATCGTTTGGAATCGAGGGTCATCCTCTACGAGACTGGTGGCACCAAAGCGTTTAGAAGTTCGGAGCTTTGCATCCACGTACACATTGACACCCACGTCGGAACCGTACCGAGGGGTGCGAAGCAGCCACATGGCCAACTCCCTAGTCAGATACACCAGCTCGTTGTCACGGGCCTTTGTGACGATCATGACATTGCGAACAGCCCGTCGGATGGGCCGACGCTGAAGCTGTTTCGAGACTTCTCGTACTCCAGTAGCGGTTTGGACAAGACGGGAATGCGACATAAAGTCATCATTCTTGATCTCCTCCAAGACCTTGTCGATATCCACGTTGTCGTCAAACCGTTGGTGGTAGAAGCAGGGCGACTGAATGGAAGGAAGCGCGGTGCCGGGAGTGCCGCGACTGGCCAATTCATTGAGAGCCTCGGAGAGTCGCTGCGACGAAGAGGAAGAAGGTCGCCCTTCAGGGCCGGAGGGTGTGGAAAGCATGCCGGTGAGCGAGAGAGCCTCGGGTTTGTTGTTGCGTGCCACCGAGGCCAACGCCTTCATAATAGTCTGCCGCGGGACAGACTCCACTGAGCGGGTGTTCTTGTGGCCGTACATGCGTGGGGAAAATCGCGAGCTCTTGGACGACTGGGGACCCGTCAAGCCTGTAACAGATGATTCTGAAGAGAGCACATCTTTCTGTTGGTCATAGCTGGCGTATTGTGCGGACTCGAAAAAGGAAGTAGTCGAGGAAGAAGGTGGTGGTAAAGTAGGGCGGTCCGCAAGAGCATCGGGTGATCCATGAGTCCCGTCAGGAATGGATGATGACTTATTGTTGGACGCCTCGGAGACGGACATAACCCCACCGTCGGATGGATTACTGAGGGCTGGATGGATCGAGGTGGGAGAAGTAACTGAGCCCGCCATTTTGTCCGAAAGGGTACGCGGAGTACCAGCAATGTACAGGGGACAGGGATTTGGTGCCAGGTGTGTGAGACTGGGAGAGTTCAAGGGCGATAGGCTAAAGTGTTGCACAAACAGGGATTGTAGCAACACCGGTTTCACCGACTGTCCAACAATCGGGGATTACTTCTCCAAGTACTTCCTAACGCCGGGGCTATGCACAAGGCAATGCACAACTTGCAGCAATAAGCTTCGCTTGTTGAAGATCTCTGGGAATCCTGGGGGATGACACGAGACCGACCCGAGAGACTGTCTCTGGTTCACGTTACACCACTGCTCGGTGATTCGGGAAGTCGCAGACTCTCCTCCTGACGTGCCAAAAATCTGAATCAGACGAGATCCGGTGTTAGCCAATCCGGCACATCACAGTGGGCAAAGCGGGCTAGGCAGATCCGTATCTGTCGATTACGTATAGGTGTCGAGGGACAAGATACTCACATGACTGGTTGTGCTGTTGCGCGACACTCTGGACCACGCTAGAGTTGGATATTGATGCACCCGTCACCGAGATGAATCTTGAAATTGGCTCGCTTAAAGAAGAGCAATTGCCGAAACTGAACTGGACGAAAACCGATTGGGTATCTTCGATAACGATGCTAAATGCAGATGCTGGAGCTGAAAGTTGACAAATGGGATCTTCTAACCGGCGATTATCTATGGCGTCTAAGTCGTAACACGAGTTGAAACAGGGGCCGCAAACTGTCGAGAAAGTCGAAGAGTCCGAGGAACGAAAAAGGTTGGATGAAGATGGCGAATTGTCGAACTGGCTGGCAGCAGTAGGTATATGTATATCCAACGAGAGAGAAAAAAATGAGTAGATATTAGAAGTGAAAGCTCGCAGAGCAAAGAAGTAGTGATCTCAACCTCGACGGAGCGAGGATGCACGCACAAAGAAAGTGTGATCAGGTCGGAAGAACCAACGAGTGATTGTACGAAGAATGCGAACAAAGGCAAATAGGAAGTGTAAGAGACACTGGTGGATTATAAGAACGAACTACCAGAGCTCTGTCTTTTGGCTATTTGCGCACGCGCGGAGGGGGGAGGTTGAAGACGTTGGGTCTACGAGACGAAGACTGAAGAACCAAAGGAAGAAAAGGCGGAAAATGGGACGACCAAGCCGGATATCTTTATTTGGCACGCATCTGGCTTGGGTGGGACGCGGACACTGTCACTTTCTTGCCACAATAGTCACAGATGCTACAGAGAACCCATATCAGAGTTTCTACGGTACAATGCCATCAGCAATTCTGCGACTCGCAAGCCTGAGGCTCTCGTCCATTCGCATTGCATTGCCGGTACCCGTGTCCAAAGATGACAGCAGTGGGGCAAAGGGCCAGTCGCCAGTCTCGCATGTCTGACCGTTGACTAGGTTTAGCGAAGAGGCTCAAGCATCATGACCACCACCTGGCTCGAGACGATTTCCACTTGCATCGCAACGAAATATAAACGTTGATAGGCACAAGCTTATTGGGTTTGCTGCTTGGTGGCCGTTAACGTTACAATCCCCTACAGCTTCTCTGGGCCATGCCCGCAGTTTGGTTTGGTCTCATCTTGGCCCGTAGCCAGGGGGGATTTCGGAGGTGATGGCCTATTAGGGGCTCTAGTAAGGGTCCCAGTAGGGGCCCCAGGGGTCAGGATACTGCAGCATCTCGTCTCACATCCCAACTACGAGGTTTCTAGAGCTTCTCCGTCCCCACTTCCCGTTGCATAAGCTATCCCTACAGAATTTCGACTCGAGACAACACGCACGCAAGGCTTGCTACGCTGCCATGCGGACAGAACAGACCGCAAGGCCTCGTCAACGAATCAACAAAAGGCCACAACGAAAGGAAGAAGAACTGCCTGCTTCTCGTCAATCTGGCATGGGTTAAGCTTTTTTTAAACTACAAGGCTGCGTGAACCATCCAACTTTCAGCTGGCAAGGGCGCTTACCCTGAGGCTCTCGCGATTGAGCATTGCTTGCCCAGCTCCCTAAACTTTGCCCGAGGACGTTCAACCCAGTTCTGGTACATCAACATTGAAGCCAAGGACATGCAGCGAGCGGTGTAGGATTCGTAAGTTATGGGTATTGCAGATCTCCGTTGTTCAAAGCCTCAGCATATTACATATCTGTTTCCCCATGAGCCTGCAGATAATGACAACAAGCCATGAGGTGAAACACGCCTGTAATCCACAACGGGGGACCAAAACGCACACCTGTGGCAAGCTGATCTCATCTTGGCTTCCGATCCAAGCATTGGCTTCCTGCGACGGAGCCATAATACTGGCCATGATAGCTACGATAGGGCTCCCATTCAGCGTCATCTCAGGCGGATGTTTGCCGGGGCCCACCCTACCTAGACCGAGCAGTCGGATTGATTCCCCAACTGATCCTCGGCGGCAACACGTTGGCAGCATTGCATGCACGGGCTACCGTTGATCTGACGGAGCGGAGCGCTGCCAGACATTTAGTCACGCCCATGTTTGGAGTTTGGAGTTTAGAGTGAATCCCTCATGCTCGTCGTCCATTAAGCTTCTTTCGAATGCATCTGAGATCCTCTATTCTGATGCGAGACCCATCCAAGGCCTGCATAGGCGTAGAAGAGTTTGAAACCCTAAGATTTTTGAAGAAAATGCGCCTGTGTGTCCTTGCGGTTACTGTAACCGATACAGGCGTCACTTCCAATAGAGATCAGATGCAATCTTGGCTTCTAATACGGACCGGGTGAAGGTGCCGAAATCGGCACCACTTGCCAGATCGTCACTCATGTTTACGTCCCCTGAAGTGCTGGGGCAGCAGTGCCGTTGAGCAGAGGCTAGGACATCTTCCCACTCCTTCATTGTGAATTCGCCTTCGCTTTGGGTAAGGATCAAGTCGCCGTGGGATGCGAATGCGAAGACATGGAGTGAACAAGACTTCTCGACCTCGCGGGCTGTAGGGTTGATGATCTCTCTGGTCGATCCCTCTTCGGCAATAGCAGCGATGACGACAGATGTCAAGGTGGCTGTCAATGGTATGGCGGCCGACATCAACGTTAATATGGCGGTCTGTATCAGAGCTGGTAGGATCGGTAGATTCTGTATAAACAAGACCATTAGGTTAGGTGCCACAGCTTGTACCAATGGGTATCTTCAACATACCGTGTTGGCCTGAACGACCTTTGTATTCACGTATTCATTCTCCGGTGCCACGGTGACTTGGAGGGTGATTTGGATTAGTGCCCGGGGGAAGTTGGTGACGAGGATGATCTGGCGAAGTGTCGATTGCAACAGGCCTTCGAGGTGGCGCTCTCTCGTTCCTAGCAGACGGTCATGAGCAATTGCATACAGCAGGCGAACCTACTCGGTCTCGGGGTGATATTTACCTCCAACACCAGCGGCGGGGCGCACGACGACATCAACCAAGGCTTCTTCGGGGAGCTCATCCCTACGTTGCGCTTCGATGGGGCCATTTACTGCGCCGACGATGGTGTAGCCAGCATACGAAAATGTTGCAGAGCCATCAGCGCTATGCAAGTGCGACAGGAGCGCCTCAGGTTCCGAAGTCGTGGTCGTAGTCATGTTTCTTTGCAGCGTAATCCAATGCGCCCTGGTCGGTGGGTGTCTCGCTGTCTGGTGTTTGTGATTTGCGGGTAGCTACTTGAGGCTCAAAACTTGGGACTTTTTTTTCTTCCACTGACGTTGGAGCTACCTTTGTCTAGAGCTGGGCCGGCTCCACAATTAGCGTGGGATTTAGAGTTATGTTTTATGCAACATTCCCGATCTCACAGCTCCGGGCCTTAACGTGGAAAAACGAGGGGCCCTAACAAAGGAAGTGGTGGCGCCTCAGGTCCCCTAATGGCGGGGCATCTTTCCATCTCGGTGCCTGCATATAACCAAGTCCATTCTGCAAATTATCACAACAATCGCCTTGCCGTTGTGAACCGAAACCATCGCAGTCATGGCTACAGAACAGCCAGCAGGTGTCCCACCGCCATCCACCCTGCCCAATCTCAAAGACCGGCTGCCCAAGTTGGAGCCTAGACGTCGCCGGGCTACACCGTCTGCTCCGGTTCCCGTCCCAGAGACGCCGGCCCTCCCGCCCCCCGCCAGAGTCGTCAACGCTGTCATTCCAGGTCCCCTCCAGGAGGATCCTGTCCCGCAAGGACCACGAGCTATTCCTCTCGTCGCCTACCCACAAGCTCATCCTCGCCTTCGTCTTCGGCCTCTCGGACGCCGTGGTCGACGCGCCCATCTCGTCGGTTAAGGGCGAGGACCTAACGCCCGCCCTCGTGTCGATCCTCGCCATCTTGGACGAGGCCGAGGCGCTCGTGCTCGCCACCCCGCCAGACGACTCGGGCGGCTCGCGCTTCGGCAACAAGCTGTTCCGCACTTTCCTCGACAAGACCAAAGCGGCCAGCGCCGCGTGGCACAATCGGCTCGGCGTTGATTCACCCGAGGTCGTCGCTGAGGTTGAAACCTACCTTCTCCAGTCCTTTGGCAACCGCTCTCGCATCGACTACGGCTCGGGCCACGAGCTCAACTTCATGATCTGGCTCCTCTGTCTCTACCAGCTGCAGGTGGTCAAGCCGAGCGACTTCCGGGCCTTGGTGCTGAAGGTCTTCACCCGCTACCTGACCGTCATGCGCACCGTCCAGTCCACCTACTACCTCGAGCCTGCGGGCTCGCACGGCGTGTGGGGCCTGGACGACTACCAATTCTTGCCCTTCCTGTTCGGTTCGAGCCAGCTTCTTCATCACCCCTTCATCACGCCACTTGCCATTCATCAGGAGCTCACGATAGAGGAGTTCGGCCATGACTTCATGTATCTAGGCCAAGTCGACTTTGTGAACAGCACCAAGACCGTCAAGGGTCTGCGATGGCACAGCCCTATGCTGGATGATATATCATCAGCGAAGAGCTGGAACAAGATCGAGGGCGGCATGCGCAAGATGTTCGTGGCCGAGGTGTTGGCAAAGTTGCCGGTGATGCAACATTTTCTGTTTGGCTCACTCGTACCTGCGGTGGATGGCATGAGCACCGAGGCGGAAGCTGGGGTGGCAGCAGAGGAGGAAGAGACCGAGGGCGGCGCTGTCATGGTGGAGCATGAGGGCGTTAAGCACTTGCATCAACTGAACAGCTGGGGTGATTGCTGCGGTATCAAAGTACCCAGCAGTCTCGCCGCAGCGCAGGAGATGAGAAAGAGAAACGGGGGCGAGAGCTTGCGCAGGATCCCTTTTGACTAAGAAGGGCCATCACATGAATAAAATATTGCAGCTCCGAGATGATGAAACTTTTGTCTACCTAATATTGTCTGAGTCTATGAAACGGCGCTATCAATAGTAGAGCCCACAGAGCAAGCATTCCATTGCCTCTGCCACACAACTACATGGCCACACCTATCATACTCATCCCCACAGATAAACTAGGCAGGTGACTGTGTATAATCAGAACAAAGTATATCTATTAATAGCTCTGAGAAGCAGCAGCAGCCGCCACGAGTTCCCGCTCCAGCGTGCCTAGGTCTTCGCTAACTGACTCCGAGCTCCGCAGCGTAAGCACTGCCGCTTTCTGTGCGACATCGACGAGATCCACGAGCTTGCCGCCACGAGCCAGGCCCGCCACCAAGACACCGAGGAACGTGTCTCCGACGCCGTTGACCGAGACGACGTCCGGAACCTCCTGGGCGACAGGGAACAGCCGCATGTACACCCCGCCCACAGTGGGGTGGTCGACGGGGGCGCGGGACAAGATGAAGGGTTCGTGGGCGGCGTCGCGCAGGCGCGGGTCGTTGCGGCCCATTATCTCGACGAGGAGGGCACCCTGGTCGCCAAGCTTGGTGAGGAGGGTGGGGATGTAGGGCAGCAGCTGGACGGCCTGCTGGGGCACGCCGGCGTCCGTCATGGCCTTGGAGGTGAGGCGGACGAAGCGCTCGCGGACGCCGCTGCCGCCGAACATGGCGAAGGCGTCGACGACCTCGAACCAGCGCGGGTCCGCCAGGTGCTCGTGCTGCGTCGCGGCCGCGTGCATGGCGGCCAGCTCGTGCCGGTTGGGCGTGGCGAGGTCGACGCTCGGGGCTGGGAACACGCCCAGGGGCTCCTGGTGGCCCCGGATGGGGCCGAAGAGGCGCGCCGACTTGGCGTTGGAGACGGGCTCGAAGGCGACGGCGGCGCGGTTCTGCTTGCCGGCTTTGATCCAGGACCGGATGTCGGACTCGGACCAGTTGGCGTCGATGACCAGCCACTTTGGCTTGGATGACGCCACCACCGAGGCCCAGTGTGCGGGATCCGAGTTGGTGGTGAAGATGTCCATGTCGGCCATCGCCATGACAAGATTCCTGCTGGCATCGTTAACAGCCACGTACTGTGCTGTCCTACCTGAGGCTCCCTCGAGTCGGCGAATGCATGATGTATCCATGCCGGCCGACTCAAGTGAGTTTAGGACAGTCGTTCCTGCGCTAAGGACTGTCAGCGGTGACTCTCCTTAGATAGTATATCCATACTTACACATCATTTCCAACCATGCTGCAAAGGCGAACGCCCATGTCACCGACTACTTTATGGGCAGCGAGTGCCACGTTACGTCCCACTCCGCCTATCGATTGACTTATCTGGGCTGGGTTTGAGGTATGAAGATGGGGTGATACGTTTGTTGAGGTATCTGGCCCTGCGTAATTACAGCTTAGATCTACGGCGACGGAGCCCGCGACAATGACACCGGCTTCTTTGCTAGCCTACAAAGTACGATCAGCCAATGCCCCGACTTGGGAACCAGGGTTTCAACTGTACGCCACAATTGCTCTTCTCACAAGGGAGAGACAATCAGTTTGCATCATACCTTATCTTGGACTATGACCGGCTTTTCTGTCGATAAACCACTAACTGGGACGGATACATGCTTTGACGCCGGGCTTTCCCTATAGTTTACCAGTGTCAGGTTCCAATCCAAACCTCGAGCAGCCTCGATGCTCACTTTCTCGGGATCTCGATATCTCCCGCGATGAATTTTGTAGTCGCAACAGCAATCTTAGCGGCGCGTTCCACATTGGACCTCACAAGAGCTACGTTGGCAGGCACGCTTCTGCCGTCTGAAAGCTCCCGAATCCTCCCCAGGATGAATGGCGTATTCAAACTGCCGTGAGCACCCTGGGTCAGAGACTCCGAAACAGCCTGCTCAATGATAGCATCCATTTCTTGCCTGGGGATTGAAGCTTCTTCGGGTATGGGGTTGGCGAACAACATTCCTGATTCGATGCCCAAACTCTCCTGCGCCAGAATCATGGCTGCTGCTTCCTCTTCGGTCTGGACCACGGAAGGGCTCCGGGTGCCGCTGTCACGGGCCCAGAAGGCTGGGAAATCAACGCCGCCTTTTCGGCCGTCGGCAAAGGTTGACACGAGCACACCCTGGGTTTCCAAATACTCGAGCGTCCGGGGAATATCAAGGAAGCCCTTGCATCCACTGCTGATGACGGCCATACGAGTGCGTCCCAGCTCCGTCAAATCTGCAGAAATATCCATCGTATCATGTCCGCCGCGGTGGACACCACCTAAGCCTCCAGTGCCAAAAACTCGGATGCCCGCCAGTCGTGCCAGAACCGTGGTGCCAGCAATCGTTGTGCCGCCATTGATTCTTTGCCCCGTCATGCCCTATTCCAGGGTGCGATATGAGTCGGGGTTTTCCACTGGCGCAGAGGCAATGCGAAGGAATGGACTTACCATGCCAGCAAGATATGCGATATCCCTACGCGATACCTTCCTGGGCGAGTTCTCGACCATATGAGCCACCTCAGCAGGTGTCAAACCTACTATCGGCACTCCTTCGAGGATGCCCACGACAGCAGGTACACCTCCATTGCGCCGCACGACACCTTCCAGATCAAGGTCATCGCCCAAGGCTCCGTGGGTGTAAATAGTCGTCTCCAGAGCCACTACTGGCTTGTTGGTTGCCAAAGCATCGGTCACCTCTTCCGAGACCTTTAATATACTCCGGAGGCCACCAAGCTGGCCTGAGCTGCGGAAGGAGGCAGATGTTGACAAAGATGCGGAGCTCTGTAATGACCTCATTTTATTGAATACTGGCGATGGCCGGATAGATTGGCGAATGCGGGCGGACTGTCCCGCACAGTTCCAAACACGCCTCATTTTGACGTCTCTGGATTAGCCACAGATTTTCACAAATAGGTGGTCAAGTAAGTGGGAGACGGTTCCAGTGGTGGTTAGGCTCAATGTCTACCAACAGTTGGGTCTTGGTCGGTTCGAGATATACGACAGCGATACCCCGAGGTATAAATGGCGTGGCTGGTCAAGTTCCGGCGCGGAATAATTGATGCAATAATTGCCGTCTAGTCGCTTCTGCCACAGTCGGCATCGTCGTTTCCTCGGTCCAAGTTGAGATTTCCCGATGTCGGCTTCTTTCCGGCACGCACATGTTCAGTTCCGATTGCCTGGCAGCCCCGCTGCGGAATAATATCACTAAAGTATGTGAGCTGCGAGATGGTCTGTGCTGGCCCCCTTCAAGCTGAAACTCCAGCGGAATCTCATGGCCCTTGCCAATTGCATTCCATCGGACGAGCAGGAGACGGGCTCGTTCACTTTCAGCTGAAGAGAAGCCTGGCACCTGGTAGCTTAAAGATCGGATGACGGTCTGCCCCAGGTTATCGAATATCCAGGAATGCATATCTACCCTGTCTTCAGCTGCGAGTCATCGGCACAAATTGTAATTCCCCGTCTGTTTGTCTTGCTCTATTCGCATCCGACGGTTCCTATGAGACGCGATGCTTTGAAAATAGATCAATCTGACACGCACGGCGCCCCTTGAATAGTGATGTTCGGCCCTCGCGTTCCCGGAAAATTGGCGCATGAAGAGCAGCAGGGCCCGGAAACCCAACTAAACGAGATGAACGACAGCGTGCCGCTTTTCCATGGTTCGATCTATTTGTACGAAAACTTCCCAGATGATACCAATTTAACATATCCTGCCAGCCTGTGTTCGTTTTGCTTGTTTCAGCCTGTGTAATGTATTAGAGTTTGCTGCTATATCGTCTTTACTTGCCGATATTCAGACCTCTGCTGGCTTGGGGCATTCTCATACAAACCCCGACGCAATGAAGACCCATTCACAACTACTGCTGCTTCTTCCGCTGGCGGCGTCGCAATCCCTAGCGCTTAGCTTCACCATTGCCAATGGCCAGATCTTCACGCCCGGTTTCGCCATACTAGATGCGCCGCAGCCCGGAACGCCGCTCGGTGGTGGTGAGTAGCATCCGGATTCAGAGCCGCCCCGGATAATCATCGTCGCACCTAATAACACGCGACCAGATACGATCGAGGTCGCACTCGACGTTTCAGCCAATGGCAAGCTCATGTTGCCGCCGTACGGCGCCGACAGCCCCAGCCAGATTCATAACATCAGCATATTCATGTACAGCTACGACACTGGCCGGAATTTCACCATCACGAACGGCACCGAGACGGGCGGGGGCGCTACCCTCGGTGACATCATGAAGTCGGAGCCGGGCAGCACCGTGAAGCACGTCAAGTGGCATTGGCCGGAATGTCTCGTAGGCGACGGTCAGCCCAAGTCTTCGGATAGTGATCGCGGGGCGTACAACGTAGGATAACCCCGGTGGCAATGGCAACCTCTCCACTCGCTGATGATTGTGTGTGAGTAGATATCGATCCGGCAAACCTTTCGTCTGAACGGAGAAGAGCACTACACCATCTTTGACGTGCCGATTTCCGTCACGAACAAGATCGACTTCACCGGCCTCAACCCCCGTGTGATTCGGTCAACAACCCGCTGCTCACGCCGGAAGAGATCGACGCCACTTCGGCCAACGCAGTCGGCATCTTGTTTGCGCCGGGTGATGCTACTCAGATCGAACAGATCGGGGTGACTGGGCAGAACGGGCTTGGCGGTGGCTTGGGCTCGCCAAGCTGGAGTAGGACAGCAAGCTGGCTTGCTGCTACTTGTCTGTTTTTCATGGTGTTTACTTGATGATACCCACGGCGGCAGGTCTGCTACATGTACACACTAGTGGTAGGGGTTCGTGCAAGACAAGTGGTCCAGGTATACGGCTATTGGATCGGGATTGCATCAATCTGCGTAACATCTATCATACAGAAAGTATGCAAGCTCGACGTCGTTATACTTTGGTGGCTGGCATTGGTACTCTACGTCAGGTTGAGATTAACTAATTCTTCAAATTTCGCCCAAAACTTCAGACGATGATGGCATTGCATTCAAGCCCAATGATTACCCAGTGTGGAAATGACACACACACACACACTTTCTCTCTCTCTTATTCCCCCCCCTGAACAACAGATGATGATGAAGCTGGAACACACGAAAAGCCATATGACTTATTATATGCGTGCCATCATACCAAGAACCCATGCGGGGCTGTTCCCCTTGCTAAAGCTCCCAAAATGGCAATGAGATCGCCGAGCATCGCCTCCTCTCCCAGCATCCCCGCACTCATCTGTATGCGAGTCCAGTCATCTGGGGTATGCCTCGGTACCCATTTGCCAGCAAGAGCCAGGCTGGGCTCCTGCCAGGCCGTTGGATTTCTTGATAAGAATCGTTCCTGCCTTAGCCAGCTATCTATGCACAGGGAAAAAGAAACATACATACATTTGTCTTGCGCAAACTTGGTTCAGTAGTCTCAACAGACTGTTTGTCCTCCTCACACTGAACAATCAACTCCATATCGGCCTAAATCCGAAGGCAACCCACTAGCGAAATGCCTGTACATAATGGATGGCTGCCTCGCGAGGGCCTCACGGCGGACCCCATCTTCGGCCTTCTGGGTAAGACCGTGCTGAACCCAGCCTGCCTGCTGCCGCTCGTCCTAGCCGCCCGTTACACCAAAAGGGGCGAGGATCTGTCCATACTGCACCCTCTGGCCTTCTCGCGGCTCAAGACCTTGCTGTACGTGGGTCTGGCTAAGTGGTTGAGCGCCAAGTTCTCCGAGAGGGTGGTCAACAACTTTACAAGCGATACGTACGACTGGCCCAACGAGGTCGCCGTGGTAACGGGGGTGCGGGTGGAATCGGTGGACACGTCGTAAGGCTTCTGGCTGAGCGAGGCGTCAAGGTCGTGGTCTTGGATATTCAGCCAATGTCCTTCGAGACCGGTAAGTGAAGAGCTGAAAGTAAAAGAAGATGCCGCGCCAAAAGAGAGACTGGCTCAGGTTACTTGAGATATTGTGTTATATTCTGCATACACACAAAAGTGAAGTGCTCAGCTGACACAGACACACAGGACCGGAAGTTCACTATTACAAGTGCGACCTGACATCGGTGGCCGACGTCAAGGAGGTGGCCGCCAAAGTCCGGGCCGACGTGGGCGACCCCACGATCCTGGTGAACAACGCAGGCATCGCGCGGGGCAAGACGATCCTCGGCACGTCGGAGCGGGACCTCAAGCTGACCTTTGACGTCAACGTCTTCGCGCACTTCTACACGGTGCACGAGTTCCTGCCCGCCATGGTGAAGCGGAATCACGGCATGGTGGTGACGGTGGCGAGCTACGCGGCGTGGATGACGGTACCCAACATGGTCGACTACGGCGCCTCCAAGGCGGCTGCCGCCTCGTTCCACGAGGGCCTCGCGGCTGAGCTCAAGACGCGCTACAACGCGCCCCGCATCCGCACCGTGCTCGTCAACCAGGGCTACACCAAGACCGCCCTGTTTACAGGTTACCACAACGAGGCGCCCTTCCTGGTACCCGCGCTCGAGCCCGAGTCCGTCGCCGACGCGATCGTCGCCCAGATCTTCACCGGTCGCTCCGGCCAGATCATCACCCCGAAATTCGGCGCTGTCATGCAGCTGCTCCGCGCCTTACCCCACTGGTATAGCTACCGCCTGCGGGCCAAAGGCGAGAACATCATGGCCAACTTCAATGGCCGCCAGGTCGTCAAGGACGCGGACAAACACTACGAGGGTCGTGACAACACTTCAGCTGAGACCGACGAAAGTACCGTGCTTGTGCCCGAAGAAAGATAGTTTTGGAATAGAGGATACATATAGTGATCTAGACGTCACTAGGTTGTTGCTTGGTCTACGCAAGTATACGGTTGTGGTTGTGTATACTTGCAATCAGGCAAACCGGTTATGAGATGATAGGAACTTGTGGAGGTGACTGATATAAGGTCAAAGCTGTTAATACAGATACAACAATGCACGTACATTACTTAGAGTACACCTGACCAGTCGTGAAGAATCGCGAAGCGTACTTGGTAAATATCCTATGTATCATGTGGCATGCGACGATATCCTGCTTATGTGAACGTGACGTGATCGCAATTTGACGGCAAATATGCGATTCTGTTTTAACTCCAGATATTAGTTTTTTGCCTACATGAACACCATTGCTATGCCCAAAGCTAAGAGCCTTATCATTGAACATCATTAGGTTGCCTGAATACATGCACTTATAGCTTGGACTTCCTCTCTTTCCTCCCATCCTTCAGGTTTTTCGAGAACTCCCCTTGAGCAAGAAGTCGGGGTATTTCATGTTTGCCTCCAAACCAACAGCGTAGCCGCCCTTCAGTCGCCAAGACCCTCCGTCGACGACCAGAATCTCGCCGTTGACGTGCGAGCCCGCATCGGAGAACAGATACACCGTGGCGTCACAGATGTCGCGGCAGGTGCCCCAGCGCCCGAGAGGTACCGTGCTTGCCTTGTCTGCTTGGCTCGTCTTGCTGCTCGCCAGCCGGGCTATGCCTTCGGTACCTTCAATGGCCCCTGGAGCGATGACGTTGGACGTCACGCCGTAGGGCCCAAACTCGAGGCTGACCGAGGCCATGAGCGCATCTATGGCCGCCTTGGCGGCGGATACGTGCGCTTGCAACGGCATTCCCGTGTAGTGGAAGTTGGCCGAGATGTAGATAATGCGCCCACCCGTTAGCATATCGACAGCCTCGAGGTTTCGATTCCGCGTCGCAGATTCAATGAGATACGGCATTGTCGCCTTGACTGTGTTGTAGGTGCCGATCACATCGATGTCGATCACCGTTTTGAACCCATTGGGCGTCAGAGCCGAGATGGGTGCTACGAAATTGCCAGCTGCGCCAGCACTGCAAAGGGGGGTTACATGTTAGTGGGATTACGACGGAGAGCAAGCTTGGGCGGATGATGCGTACATGACAAAGTCGATGGCGCCGAGCTCTTTGACGCATCGCTCTGCAGCCTTCTTCATGCTCTCCGGCTATGTCTTTGGTTAGTGTTGGAAGCTTACGCAAGCAGAGAGAGAGAGAGTTCTGGTAAAGACTCACATCGCGCACATCGCAACCGCCGATGCCCAGGACTTTGGCGCCCTTACGGACAGTGGCAATGTCTCGAGCGGCAGCCTCGGTCTTCTCTACGTTGCGGCCGATGATACAGGCATTTGCACCCAGGTGCACAAGAGCCCTGGTTTGGGCGCTGCAGATCGAGCCGGCGCCTCCGGTAATGAATGCAACACGTCCATCTGCGGACAAGAATTAGCAGGTCGTACACACCCAGCAATTGGGCAACTGCCAGCCTACCAAAGATGCCATCCTTCCATACGGTGCTGAGATATTCTGACCTAGGGACCGGCATTTTGAGTGCTGGTGGTATAGACGAAGAACGGGGAGGGGCGTTGCCGAGGTGCGATGTGGTGGGAACAAGCGTGGTAGCGGCCGATTTGGGTTTCGGAAGCAAGCGAGCTACAGCACCCAAGATGGATGTTGATATAGTGTATAGCCTTTTGTGGTTGAGTCAAGACGGTGTCAGAAAACAACAGCAACAAGACACTGGCAGACTGGGAGCACTCTTGTTCATATGCCGCCCGTCGTTTAGTTCAGCATTGATGTTATCCAGTCTCCAGGTGCCAGGGTCTATCTAGCAGTAAATCTCCCGAGACGAACTGGTGACCAAACTCAGATCGCGGTTGGAGAAGAATTGTGGGCTGCCTGGCTGCAACTGCTACCTCGGCTGCACGTCGAGGACGCCCCCTTGGCTGCAGATGGGCATGTCGCAATGAATCATCGAGCCTACAGCATGGCCTTTTCTATCATGCATAGTAATAAGGCATCTTGCTGCTAACCCAACATAGTGCTCGCCGTAAAAGGAGGTCGTTTTGGAAACCGGGCGACTGATTGGCCTCCCCAGACTTTCTCCAGCGAACAGTGGGCTACAGCGCTGTCTTCTTCATTCAATCCATCGCCAAACGGGCTTAAGCAATAGAACATACATACACATGCATCCAATGCTCTAGTACAGACGCTTGATACTTTGGGGGAGTATCGGTAGTGACGCAACGCGAAGTAGCCCGCCCGCATTGCCGCCCGTCCGCTCCCACTTTGTATGTAGCCCAAGCTCCCTCACCACGCCCAACCTTTCCCTTTACCTCATGCGACTTTCATCTAGCCGCATCGTAAACCTCCAACTCCTCACCACACTTCAGTTCATCAGCATAGAATCCATCAACTATGGCCACGACTAAGGTGACGGCCCTCAAGTTCGTGGGAACCGTCTCGCTCGGCCTGCTCACGGTGAGTTGCTCTCGTATCCCATTGTGTTGAATCGCCAACCCCACCTTAGGTTTGGCCCCTCCAGCCGCATGACTCTCTGGACGATTGCGCATCTCGGGACAGCCCTACGCAGTTTCATTGCCTTTCAGGGCCTTTGCTGGCGGGATGGCGTTTGAGAAGCTACCCTAGCTACTCTGCACGATGGATTCTAACATGACTGGATAGGGCGTTTCCTACACCCTGTCAACCTTGACCATTCCCTCCCTCCTCGACCTCCCATCCGCTTCATCGGCCGCCAAGGTCTTCGGCGGCCTTAGGACAACCGCGACCACCCATCTCAATGCTCTAACCGGCGTGGCGGGCTCTGCCTTCCTCCTCGCCTTCACGCTATCGCCACGCGGATACCGCCACCCGTACCTGCTCTACACCTCGCTCTTCGTCCTGGGCACGAAGCTCACCGACCTCGTCACTCCCAGCCTCTTTGGCACCGCCTCTTCTGATCCCTCCTCCCGCGCTTCCCGGAAACGCAGAGCTGCCGCCGCCACCGCTCGCAAGGAGAAGCAGGCCGCGCGCCGTATGGAGGCAAGCTACGAGGTGCTAGGCGACTCCCACAGCGACGAGGGCGCCCTGAGCGCGAGCGGCGAGGAGCTGGACGAGGATACCAACGGCGAGGAGGTGCGCAGCGAGGTCGAGCTGTTCGTCAAAAATCAGCTCATGCAAACCGCCCTCTCTGGTGTTGGTTTCACCATGGCTGTGCTTGGCCTCTGGGGTGATGGAGCTCACCGAGTGCTGGGGGAGATGCCCCGATCATCAAGCTGTAGTGTAGTCGGGCATGGGATCTGGTTTCAGTGCCGGTGCTTGCCCTCGAAACCAGCATCGGCCTCACGGTCACGCTGGTGGATTTTTGGGGTTATCATTTTCTATCACTCTTTATATGACGATATGGGAAACGTAATTGATGCCAGGATCATTCCTGCGTATGAGGAGCAGACGACCAAACGATGTTTTAAGGAGTTCAAGACATTGACAGACGAATTATCGAGTCAGGCTCCCTACTCTCGCAAAACCACTTGTCTAGCATACAAAATGGAAAGACCTTGAATATCCCAACACCATGTTGTTTTCATTGATCTAGAACCAGCGGCCGTATTGGGACTCATCCTGGTATAAGAGCGCCTTGTAGAGTAGGGAACCGTCTACCTCGACCACGATTCCGTCTTACAGCTCCCCTACTGTACTTCTTCATCTCTGCGGTGTCCCATAATGGCTTAACAAGCCTCACTCCGTTTTATAGCTGACTATCGTCTATCAAGGTAAAGTGGAGATTGTCGGTCCCTTGCACAGTACCTTATCGCTAGCTAGCTGCGCCCCACTAGAAAGTTAAGTGTGACTGTGTGTACGGGATTGAAAATTTACATTTGCAAACAGTAGAGCTTTGGTCGAATACTCACAACCAAGACAAAATGCCGCCGCGACCAGAGAAAAGCCTCCTTGAGGAAGACGTTGATGCGATGTCCGTATCTGCTCACGATGACACTTCATCATCCGATAGCGATGAAGACTCGGTATTGGAAGTCCGCAAATTCGTACCCCAAGACAAGGACTCGGATGAAGAGGATCTCGAACGCTTTGTCCTGGGCGATACGGAGAACTTCCGGGAACAGCTCCGGAAAGACTTCGACTTTGACGATGCCGAATTAGACTCTGGCGATGCGGAGCACGACGGTACCGGCCACGAAGAGCTCGACGATTCGCAGCTATTCTTCTTCGACGCCCCCGGCCGGGCCCAAGGACCTTGCTCTTGGCCCCGCGAAAGAAGTCGCTCCGGCACCTGCCGACGAAAAAGATCCTCCCGCCTGGCACGATAGCGACGACGAGCGGCTGACTGTGTCGCTGGCTACCGCCACCCAGCTGCGCAAGCTCCGACTCAGCGAGGACGACGACGTCATCACGGGCACCGAATACACTCGGAGGTTACGACAGCAGTTCAAGCGGCTCAACCCCCTACCCAACTGGGCGAAGGCCTCAGAAGAACGGCCCGTGAAGCGCCGCCGCAGGTCATCTGCTGCTTCAGGCGGCTCGGGCGCGTCTGAGCTCAGCGAGAGCGACGAAGAGGACGACGGCGACTTGTCTGCATTGCCCTTGGATAGTTTTCTTCGCGATGCCAGCTCGCTCAAGGGGGCGTCTACCAGAGCGAAGACCCTTCGGCCTGAGGTTATTGATATCCAGCGGTCCCGAGACATGGCTGACAGCCATAAGGTAAGAAAGAGAATGATGACCCTGCTATGGTTCGACCGCAATATTTGAAGAACTTGCTAATTCCAAAAATAGTCGGAAGTCACTGCTCTCTGTTTTCATCCCGAATATCCTGTGCTCCTCTCGGCCAGCACATCCACAATGCTATATCTTCACCATGTAGCGCCGACGGCGCACCCAACACCTAACCCTCTACTTACCTCGGTACAAGTTAAGCAGGTGCCTATACGTCACGCCGAGTTTATGCTGCCTGCCGGTGACAAAATCTTCTTTGCCGGTAGAAGACGCTTCATCCATTCGTGGGACATGCCCACAGGCGCCATCCAACGGACATCCAAGATCCAGGGCCACCATTTAGAACAGAGGACTTGGGAGCGGTTTAAGCTGAGTCCCTGTGGAAGATATCTTGGGTTGATCGCTTCTACGAGAAAGGGTGGTGGTGTTATCAATACGCTCAACGTGAACACGATGCAATGGATCGCTGCCGCTAGATTAGACAGCCGGGGCGGCATCATCGACTTCCAGTGGTGGAAGAATGGCAACGGCATGACCATTCTCGGCAAGGCAGGTCAGCTCGGAGAATGGAGCATGGCCTCTCGCAGATTTGTAGGAATATGGAACGACGAGGGCTCTGTCGGCGGTACAGCCATAGCGCTTGGCGGTCATAAGGGCCCCGAGCTACTTGGTGGAGACAGATGGGTGGCAGTAGGATCTAACACCGGTGTGATGAACGTCTATGACAGGCAAGCCCTGATTTTGCCTTCAGACGACGATGAGCTGAGCTTGAAGGAACGGCCGGAGCCTACCAAGAGCTTTATGCAGCTCACGACACCGGTCACTATTCTCACCTTCAGTCCAGATGGGCAGATTTTGGCGTTTGGCTCTAAACACAAGACGGACAACTTCAGACTTGCTCACATGCCAAGCTGTACAGTCTTCCGCAACTGGCCGACTGAGAACACACCGCTGGGTCGTATAAAGTGTGTGGCCTTCTCCAAGGACAGCGACATGCTTGCGGTTGGCAACGACAACGGAAAAATCAGATTGTGGGAGATTAGAAGCTAGACGAGAGAATACCCTGTTACCATCTATCTCGAGAACCCTTTTTCCAACCCTGCCTCCTTCCATCTTCTGTGTTGGCCTTTCGACTTCCTCCCGACAAACTTGGATGACCCCTTTGACCATGAGCAGCCAACTACCCAACAATGTGCGCCATCAAATTTGCCAGGGGACTGCCTTTGGTGATGTGTTTCTTCGGGAACACCCTGTCTGTTCGCAGTGTGTAGTGGCTAAGCTCAGCTTCGGTTTTGAATCGAGGTACAGGCTTGCCAACTTTCACGGCCTCGAGAAAGTCGTAGATGTTGACCCATATTTTCTTCAGAGCCTAGATCGATGGGGGCCAAAGCGGAAGGGATAATGGTCAGCTATGATTCGTGTGATGGAGACCTCCAAGGTACTGGGTATAGACATACGCCCCCTGGGCGTTGCATTGGCTTACCTTTCTACATTGATTTTTGCTCCGGAATTCTCCTTCGAGTCCCAAGTCTTTCAAGAGTCTCTGCCAGTTTTCCAGAGCACCGTCTTGGATGTACTGATTCCACTGGCGGACGATGGCAAGCTTCTTGTTGTGCTTCTTGGCCATTGTCGGCTCTTGTCGAGATGGACTATACGTTTGTCGCTAGACAGGATTGGAGGTGGGATCTAAGATATCTGGCCTTGATTCAGTTATCGGTTGAGGGGCGTGACAACCCCTTTCCCTCTCCTCTCCCGAGAAGCTCAAGGACAGTACCCATCCTTAACTACTCGAGTCTCTCTGGTTTGACCTAATCCAGATAGAAGAACTACAAACGCAGAGACAACACAACGCAGGGAACATTTCATCTCATTTATCTCCAAAAGGAAGAGATTGCATCACATAGCCCATCCATTACAAACGGGAGCAGCCTGGCTGGATGCTCCTTCCCGCCACATACATGAGTTCCCCGTTGCGTGAAAAAAAAAGGCACCTCAAGAGCAGTTTGCTGCCCCGCAGGATATATGATGGCTGATGGCAACGACCATCATTCTGGTTATGAAGCAACCTGTTTAGAGATCAAAATGATAATGGGTGCAGATCCTGGTTTGTCCATACTCAAGAACGACACAGCAAAGGATACGTTTCTAGTCATAGAAAACCGATATGCCTTGGATGATACACAGCACGGCACACACGACAGACATGTGATGAGTAGTGTTTGACTTAGGACCCTGTACACGAACACAATCCTAATTACCGCAGCAAACGAGCAATGGACAAATCCGATAGAGCGGCCTCGCTCCAACCGGCCGCATGGATTCTCGGGAAACGACACTGGTTTGCCGAGTAGCAAAAAGGCTTGCCCGCAGTTGGCCATTGCCAGATAGGAGATCTTATCCTGCACGCAAAAGTGGTGCACTCAATATAAGTGGTACACTCAAGATAGAAACTGATTTTGCCGTTCGCGATCCCCTGGACTGCAGACAAGGAGGGGACTGGGCCGAGATATTCCGTAAGGATTCATTCCTTCGGGTTGTCACGATAGCTTCCGACTTCCGAGAAACCCTAGTCGAGCTGCATGTTTACTATTCCAGCAGGTTTGTCCTGCGATCTCCGTCTGTCAAACTCGCATCCCCCACGATTTTGTCCTGAAACGTTCGTCCACTCGCTCCAACGCGGGGCTGAGCGCAGCTGTTGGGCCAGCTTATTCGAGATAAGGCTGAGGCTTGCACGACAAGTCGAACCACACATACGATAGTTTGTAAGTCAACAACATGTGAGTAATTACGCGAATCCCACGGCCGGGTCGACTCGGGGTTTTGCAATTTTGGCGGGCGCCATGGCAGGATCCGGCCGGTGCGTTATGACGAATGACCCCCCACCATGACCCGTTATCGTACAGCTGCCAAGTTCTGCTCCATGGGGACAGACAGTAGACAGACTACTGGACAGAGGTTGGTTTTTTCCTTCCGGCGTACAAGCAATCGCCTTTCGTCTAGAGATACATAGAGAGAGGGAGAAAAAGTAAAAGGAAAATCTTGAATACCAGCCACTTGCCGACAGACATGCATGTCTAGATCCATTCTCCCCCCTCTTTCATGCATATCATCTTTTTATCGGTGGGGAGTCGCGATCATTGAGGTTTTCTTTTTTTTCTTCCGTCTACCCCTCATCCCCTCTAGCCCAGGTGCTATGGCTACTGTCATAGGTAGTTTGAGGGGCTTAGTTCTCCCCGAAAAGACGCCAAGCGACTCGGCTTGCCGGGTTGGAAGGCCCACACGAACAGCCATTTACCCTGCTAGGAATTAATCTCGATTCTCGATTAGAAGGCCCTATCTTGTTCGTGGGGTTGTATCGAACGACCAAGCCGAGCCAAAGCCAGTCTGACTGTCCGTCAGCTGGGCTTTCCCGTAATCGCTAACCGTGCAGTAGGATGGCTGACAAGTCTGACTCGGGTACGACCGCAGGTCAGACAGGCCAGCCAGGTCAGGCTGGCAGGCCTCTCTCCTCTCTGTTTGTACTGGTATGTGGCAGGGTGTTGGTGTTCCACGTAAACACCTGTGAACCACCTGGCTACCACACCCTCAGCGTTACTGCATGTACGTAGCTGATGGTCTGGCGAGAATCCGGTTTTGCACCAACTGCCCGATCAGGCGACATTGGGGATGGGCATCTCCGAACCTCTCGATGGTGTGTCCGCATGCGCGCATTGGCGCTGGAATCTGGCAGTGGTTTGCCTGAACCACACGATCTCACGCGTTTCCGTGCAATAATTCCGACTTGTCCATACAGCCATACCAACATCCACTTCCCTATTTTTTCTCTCTCTTTCTGCCGGCAGCTCACGCAGAGATTTCCACAACTAGCCCCGGCTCCCCCCAGGTTATGCTGTATCTTGCCTGGACTGAGGTTCCTGGCCTACCCGGAGAACCGGGATCCCTCCACCAGGTACTAATAATACCGGGCACCCTGGCTCTTAATACTCCATACCCGGTGTTAGCACGCAGAATAGTGGTGCTTCAGCAATAGCAGCACCTATCAAGCCAGTTATCTCGGACATTGACCACACTCAGACACTCGCTTCTTGTCGTCGCCACCCAAGGTTTTTGACACCCAGCAGGTCGACGTGCTTTCCTTGGCTAAACCGTTTTTCTTTCTTTTTCTTCACGTTCAGCCCAGGTATACTGGTCGGGTTCTCCTGGCAAACGGTCCATGGTATTTGGGCTGCTAAAGTAATTGCCTGTGGCTTAAGAGAGGGACAAGGGGCTGCTCTTTTCAGCTGATAAAGAGCAAGAGAGCGAGGACGCCCGCCCGCCTTGCAATAACAGCACGTCACGCACATAGCCGAGCGACATTTTCTGCTGTTTCACCCTCAGCACTTGTTCGATAGCTCCCCATCTGTGTCATTCCGCCAAAGCCCAGTTATCAAACAGAAAACATGGCCTGGTCCGCGCCCAAAGGCCGTCCCAAGGTCTTCCAAACACGCTTGAAGACCTTTGTTAAAACTCTGAGGCGATCCGATACTCGCAAGAGTGGTGATACCAGTGAGAAGTCATCGACTATCCAGAGCAGAGAGGCCCGTGACGTAACAGACTATTTCCAGCCAACGCAAAGCCAACCAGAGTTGGTAACGACAGCGTCGCAGGAACAGCCTCAGGAACGGGAACAGGTTTCCCGGCGCGCCTCCACGGATGCTTCATTGAGAGAGCCTCATCATTGGGAAGCCGAGGAAGAAGGACTAGAGAACTCATGGGCCATCTCAGGGCCTGTTGCGCCACAGAACGACGACGATCGCGAACCTGGGCTGTCCGTCCGCGTGTCCCTGCGCTTTGAGCATCCGCTCGAATTCACTTATAGTCGGAATTATGACAGCTCTCCCACCCTTCGGGTGACCGAGAACCTCTGCCAAGGGCTCATACGGCGCATCGACCACAGCTGCTATGAGCTGATTACTCGCAAAGACCCCAACGCCTCGGCAGCTACCAAAGACCGTGGCCGCACAAAACCAAAGCGGTTCGAGCTCACTACCCAGATCAGTCAGGGAGGCGAGCTCTGGGCCACCAGAACATACACCTCATACCAGAAGAACCCGGTAACCGCCGAGGCTGCCAAGGAGGTTATCCTCTCCAGCAACCGCATGGTTGGTTTATTCCTAAAAAGGCACGATCCTGATTTCATCTGGAGGACTGGCCCCTTGCACGACGACTTGTCTCCGCTTCCAGATGCGCAGAGGTCTCCGTACAGAATTGGCAGCATCCAGTCGCTCAACTGCGTACCCCGGTCCGAGTTTATTGAGAAAACACAGACTTTTGAGGCGACGCCAGGCTATCAGCTTGATCTTTCCCTCACTTTTCTAAACCGGCAAGGAGAAGACCCTCGATGGCAGAAAGACATCCAGGTATCCAGCAATCAGACAACGCCATTGACGTTGGCAGTCGCTGAAACTTTGTTTTCTGATGCTTCATACGCGTTGGAAGGAGCTGTTCGGTCCAGAAGGCGACATGTTCAGGACCAACACGCTCAATGCCGATCCGACGGCGGTACTTGTCAGCACTACTTAGAGGAAGCCTCCGAGATAGCTCTCAAGATCACGAACAATTTCGGCCCAGATTTCGACCACTTGGCCCGATCCATTCAAAGCAAACTCGTCTTGTTTGAGGATGGCGAGGCGCAGGACTGCACAGAATTTGTCGACAAGCTACTGAAGTCCATTGCTGATGCACGTGACACAGCTGATGTGGCCATTATAGAGACCAATGATCTCGACCTGAAAATTGTTGAGCTGCGTGGCTCCGACTGGACCCTTGATGAACCATTGGTGTTCACTTTGCCCTCCTCGACCTCCTATTCGAGGCGCAGCATCGAGGCTATCCTAGACAGAGTTCAGACTGGAATCAGTGATGTACTGCGAGGTAATGCCGCCACGGTTCGGTATATCGCCTGGAAACGTGGACATTTGATTCTCGACAAGACTTTGGTAGCCCGAGAACCGAAATCTCAAACTAGGCGCTGGGATACACCGTTTGTATCCAGGTCGATTGTTGTGAATAAGTTGAGGCGGCGAGTTGAACAAGACATCGAGATGATCTGTAAAGATACTTGCTCTCTGCCTGATGACCCATCTTCTGAACCAGACGAGTCAGAACAGCCACCTGCCGAGACATCCTCGTCCACAGGACAGCCTGCCGGTGACGACGAGGAGGTTTCGTTGCCAAAGAGTCGACCGACTGGTCCCAGGCTAGCACGCGCTGCCGAATCAGTATCTGGCGCCGATGAGGAATCCAGCGTGGGCTCCTACAAGCCCTCTTCAGACGAAAAACGGCCCAGTTCGCCTGGTCACAGTGTCACCAGCATGGACTCGAAGTCCTCCAAGATCTACAGGGATCTCAAGACCGGAGCTCGTGCCTTTCCACTTGTGCCTTCTACCAGCACGTATGGAGTCGAAGAATTGCTTGAACAGCCTGATTCCCACACAGAATACCAAGAATCGAGCCCGCCAGGTACGATCTATCCAACAGTGTTGCCCATTGACGATGTATTGCAAGACTTAAATAATCACCCTACGAGCACAGCTGACTCGGATTCCAAGAGTCAGCGCCCAGAGAAATCTGATGCTGCATCCGAGCCCGCTCGAAGTACCGTGTCGTCTCAACACTCAGCATCCGCCGAAAAGCAGCGGCAAAGGGGTTCCGGATACCAAGCTTCGACAGTCCCTTCAACGCCCAGTCTGGTATCCGGAAATGGCCAGTCTCCCAGAAGCAGCTTTATCTTGACCACACCACAGATGCCAGGTTCAATGACTAGCGCAGAATTGCATCTCATGATGGCGAGGCGCGACTCCGAAGCGTATGCCGAGGATGTAGAAATTCCCAGTGAATCAATCGAGGCCGAGACACAGCAGAAATCCGCAGGAAGCACGCCGGAAGAGTTGCCCACTGCGAAGATCGCCAAGCCTAAGCAGAGACCATCACCGCTGCAACGTGACCTGTTTATGCTTGGATCAAGCGACTCAGGCGACGCAAGCTCTGAGAGTGATATTCAAACAAGTACAACAGTGCGACCAGCAGAAGAGGGACATGACTCTGCCTCAAGCGATGGTACCCACGACGACGAAGCCAGTGATCATGGGTTCCCAAAGGAAGTTCCGCAAAGTTCCAATGGAGCACCCAGCGGCTCAATTGAGAATCGACTGAGCAATGCCACGCTGGTACCATCTTCAGATAACGTACCCGAAGTATCAAGCTCGAGGGAGATCACCTCAGAGACACTCGTCGATGCATCGAAGAGCCAAGCAGGTACCAGCAAATATGGCCTGAATCCACCGAAGACCCCAAGCGACGCCGGCTTCAATTTCAACGATAGCAATTTCGCCCAGACCCGCGAGGAGATTGATTTTTCATCCTTCTCATCCCCTTCTTTCTCCACGTCTACAGCACCAAGCGATTACACAGCCATCCGCCCGCCCCAAATGCGCTACACCAACATCAATGGCGAATTGCACGACGTCTTTGATGATGATAACGAGCATGCCATAGCCGATGATAACCAGAGCAATGGCATGACAATGTCGGTCCCGTCCACGCCCACCCTGGCTAATGGGGGGTTTGCCCAGCCCAGCAATCCGTCGTCCCCCCGTACTCGGGGCTCATTTGGCAGCGCGGGCTTGCTTGGCCTCGCCGACTCCCAGAATCTCATCGGGGTGGGGCTGCGCCGGGCCATCGCCATGAACAGCCCGCCTCGCCGGAAGGCGTCCTTCCCGAGCAGTCCCCTCGCGCTGCGGACCATCGACTTCTTCGCCACGCAACCGCGCAGGGGCTCCCACGGCGCCCGCGAGCTCCAGATCCTGAAGCGGCCTTCGCTGCGCGGCGACCTGTCGCAAAGGCCCGCGAGCTCCGGCCGCGAGTTCGAGTCGCGGTTTCGGCTAGAGGGGACGTCAGCGTCCCAACATGACGGCGACGCAGAGAACAAGCCCACGGCCGATCTGGATGCGGCCGTGATGAAGCGGTCTCTCAGTTCGAACGTGTTGGATGGCTTGCATGTACGCGAAGTCGTCCGCAAGGAGAAGAAGAAGTCGGCATTGGCAAGCGAGGGCGGGGACGAAGACGGAGACGAGAATCAGCGGCCGGGCGCCGGGCGGCCCAGGAGTTCCAGCCTGATGTTCTTGCTGGCTGGCGCCACGCTCGCGTCCCAGATGATGCGGCCAGGGTAGACGGGGAATTCGACAAAGTCCAATTGGAACACAATCATTCAATTTGGGTCCGAAGTACGCTCATTCATCTTCGGTTGCAAATTCGACAAATCAAACCATGATTACGAAGTTATGACATCGACGCAGGAAAAGAGGGGGAGGTCGGCGGAAAGAGGAAGGCAAGGGAAGGCAGACTATGAGGGAAGGGATGCACGTGGAATTAGAAGAGATACCTACCAGCTTCACATACCAGAGCAGGTACTGCATATTTGCTTTTACACCAATAATGAGACAAACAGAAGGATCAGAAATATGAATGGACGTATATAGACATGCAAATATAACGATTTTCATCGACTTTCCCGATCTCGTACGGTGGTTCATTCTATTAATACTCAAAGATGGCAAACCTATGCGCCCAGCTAGTACAACAGCATCGCTCTCTCCCCTGGCCCAACCCCTTTCTTCTAATATGCAGACATTATATGTTCAACGTACTCTTTTTGTGGTTTGCGCAAAACCCAAAACCGATATATGCAAGACGCTGCCGCCCGATCTAGGATATCAAAACGTAAAACCAAAAACAATTTTCGCTTTCCGGTAAAAAAACGCCATTAATCGAGTTGGATAAACTTGATGATGCAACAGCCATTTCCAAATAACCATAACCATATAGCAGTTGGTTGTTTTCCTTTCCCCAAGGCTTTGCTTTGCCTTTCTCTCTTCGATTCTACCCTTTTTTATATGTGTGTGTGTGTGTGTGTGTGTGTGTGTGTGTGTGTGTGGCGTTCACGTCACTCAGTTCGCGTTTGCCAACGTATAGTTTGTCATGGCATTCATCCGCTCAGTCGTGAGTTTCAGCGAGACCATCAGGAGCTCTTGATAGACATCGTTCTCCTCGCGACGGAGACGTTCCCAGGCGCTGGTGTCCATGACCCAGACGGTGCAGTCGCGGACGGCGAGTACCGTCGCCGTGCGGTCCGTCTGCGAGAAGAAGGGCAGCTCGCCACACGTGGTGCCCTGGACGATGGGCTCCGACAATTTGCCTTGAGGGGGTCTCGTAGTCGGCGCGCAACTCGCCGCGTTCAAGAAGGTAAAACCCATTGGCCGGCTCGCCCCGGTGGTACAGGACCGTGCCTGTTTTATACTCTCGCCTCTGAAAGTATGGCTTAGCGCGGAACCAGAAGTCTTCGTTCTTGTCGCTGATGTCGTGGAAGATCTGGAGCATCAGCCGGAGCGGCTCGCTGATACCACGCCAGCGCGATGTGCGTTGCGACTCGTGTTGGGTCAGAACGGTTCTGGCGACCTGGTGCAACTGGCTTCGCCTTGGCGACTGCGAGAGGTACTCCAGTGGCTGTGATGGCGACTTTGTCTCCGGAACGTCCAGGCTGGGCTGCGGCGAAGGCCGGGTCACCCGCAGTGCCTCCTGCTGGGCATAGAATGTCTTCAACTGTTCGTTCTCACAGCTCTCCAAGGCCGAATTGAGATCAGGCATGAACTTGACCTCAATCCCGCTTTCGCTCTCGCCAAGTCCCACTGCTCTGAGATCTTGGCCGACTTTACTATCCGCATCTTTGCCACTGATCAACATGACTATGCCTTTCTTGTTCAGGAGCCTGTTGAGTGTCATAAACCCCTCGGCAGCCGAATAATCGATCCCAGTTACTTGCCACAAGTCGAGTATGAGATACCTTATTGGGTGTTCGGCGAAGTGGTCGTCTGCAATCAGTGCTCGAACCTTCTCCTGAACACCAACAATGGTTCCAAAGAACAAGTTTCCAAACAGTTTGACGATGTAGGTTTGGCGGCCAACTTCTTGGAGAAAGTGGTACTGCGAAGGATTCCGTCTCACCATCGATCCGATCTGGTCTCCCGTATATGTTGCCCGGATGGCCGACACCTGGGACTGGTTTACAATCACCGAAACAAATGCCAATACGATGCCAAGGAAAATACCCGCCACAAAGTCATAGATACCCATGGTCAATACAATGGCGACAATCTAAAGACAGGTTAATAAAGTTTGCGAATACCCCGAGATGACCAGGACACTCACTGTTAGGTATTCCAAGCGCTTCAACTTCCTCCTAGGCGAAACAAGCGCATCCATGAGGAGCTCAATACCCAGGACAAAGATCAGGGTTCCCACCATCATGACAGGAATAAACCCGATGATGATCGGGCCAAAGACCATGATAGCGGCGGTTAGACCCGCCAACATAAAGCCGGCGAGCCTGCTGTTACCGCCAGATCGCATGAAGAACAGTGTGTTAGCATACACAAGGTAGTTCTGTATACTTCCAGCAAATCCGGACAGCAGATTCGAATAGCCATGGAGTATGAGCTCATGGTTTAGGTTTGCGTCATCCTCTCCGATTGATTGGGCCAACGCAGGCACGTTTATGGGAACGTGTAGCAAACTGAAGAAAGTCAGAGCAAACATGGCCCCAACCGTCTCCAATATCACCCCCCAGTGAACCAAGTGGAATTCTGTCCATTTGTTAGTAGTCTTCTCAAGGGGGGAGGGGGTTGGTGAGCTTCTTACTATATAAGGTCCAGAAGTACCACCACGGCTCTTCAGCTGGTGGCGCATCGAATATCCACCCTGTGTGTCTCAGGTTGCTCGGCTCCAGTTCGTCGATCGATGCAACAAAGAACCAAAAGATCAAGGGGATCATAAGTATGTAAACTGACACAAAGTGTTGCGAGTTGATCTTCTTCTGCAAAAGGCATTGCAGAATCGCGAGAGCCAACGGGATGATCCAAAGAGGCAAAGTAGACGGTTGCACCAATCTCTGGAGCGTGTCTAAGTCGTAATGGAATGATTCGAGCCTTCCCGAGACCTCGAATCCAGTAGCAATAAGGAACCAGCCCACTCCGCCAATACAGCCAATGAGGATGTGGCGCGGGATAAAGCCAATAATGTAGCCAAATTCAAACTTCCCGATACAGTAGAAGACAACACCAGTCAACATGGTGCTCAGAGCATAAGCCGTGATGGTAGTCGCGATCACGGCATCTGGCTGGTCTTCTCCTATGGAAGCCGTGATAGTACCGGCCATGCTGTGGAAGAAAGGCACGACTTCAATCTGTGTCCAGTAAGCTACGTCCGTCTGTATTACGCATCAGAGGGAACTTACCAGCTCTGACCCTACACCACCCCTGAATATGCTTGCGGTCGAAAAGGTACACTGCGCAATAATGGTGCTGACGTAGAAGATGGATATTCCAGCTGGTCCAAGGCTAGCGAAGACTGGGTTACCTAACGGGAACAATATCATACCTAGATAGATCAAGTTTCAGCCCAGCTCTCATTAGAACGGGAGCCACAATACATACCGTAAGACAACGCATCCAAGATATTCAGTAGCAAACCAACAATGACGCTGGGCAAGCAGCGTAGCGGGTGCATAACAGCCTCCTCCAGGATAGCTTTCTTATCCCAGGTCTTGGGGTTCAACACACTGACAACCCCTTGGAGTCGTTCGGTGGCTGCACCCCTCATGCTACCATATGATCTGCCCCAGCCTTGATGTCCTGGTTTCTGGCTCTCAAGGTCGCTCAAGTCCGCGATCTCGCTTGAGGCCGGGCTATCAAGAGGGCGAGAACCGTTCGATTGCGCGATCAATAGGGGGTTTCCTCCGACGGCCCGTCGATATCAAGAACCAAGGACGCCTTTTTACGTGAGTCTAGGCGGGTAGTAGGCCTCGCTCGTCGCTCGCGGGGCCCTGTCATCCGAGATTCGTCTTCCATGTCCATCTCGTTGTCTGTTTGCGGGGGTGAGTGTTTGAGCATGTTGGCTAGCATAGAAGGTCCGTCGGGCGGTGTGTAATCCTCTTCGCTTTCCGTTTGCGAGCTGGGTTCCGAGACTTCTTGTATAGAATCGTCTGCGCCAGTCCCTGACGATTCTCCGGTTTCATGTTGGTGTGGTGCCGCCGGGCCCGGGTGCGGCGAGGAAGAAGCCCTCGGCCTCAGAAAGGAAGCCTTACGCTTTTCCTTTTTGTCGGAGAGCACATACGATGCGAGCTCTGCAGTATCTTCGCGGACGGTTCGCGCATAGCCAGCGCTATCCACCGGAGCTGCGGTACAGTCAGTATACAGCGTGAATAGTACGGGGCGGCAATGGGGTACTTGCATAGGTGGTCTCGCACGGAGCCTGGGATGAAGGACCTCGTGGGCTCTCGGAAGCCATTCGAATTGGAATTGACGGAAGAAGATAGCAGTCTCGGGTCGGCGAAGGCAGGGCGCGAGCTCGAGGTTGGGACGGGAATGTCCTCGGGTTCGCGCTGTGAGGGTGCCGAGGGGGAAGCTCTCCTCCAAGAGGAAAAGCCAAAGTTGGGAGCAGACATGGCCAGGTAATGGGTCGCTCGTTCGACAGCTGCCGAAACGCTCTGAAGGCTATTTGCAGCGGCAGCTTGTTGTACAAAAGGGCTGGGGACGGCGGGAGGGGCTCAAGTCGTGAGTAGGACCGATGGGTTTTCGTTGTAAACCATGATCAGGCGAGTAAACAAAAGTTACATCCGAAACGTAATGGAAAGCCCCCAGGTCCAAGGGTACAGGAGAGAGCTGCAGCGGCAAGGGAGATAAAATAAAAAAAGGATGGGGAACCCGAGTTTATGCGTCAACTCGAACTTGAGTAGGAAAAAACGGCAATGTCCCGTCAAGGCCGTTCACAAGAGGAAAGGTAAATGGCCATCCAGACCAGCAAGCATACCTGCTCGATACATCGTCAAAAAAAAAAAGAGTGGCACTGCGAGCGAATAGAATTGGAGCTAGGTTTGGACAGGCTTGAACGGGTTCCAGAACGGGCCTCGATGAAATTTGCATGTGGCGGCTGATAGGCTGGAGATGCTTTCTGAGATGCTGACTGTCTAAGCTGTTAGGTGTCTAGCGATTCCAACGCCCCACTGCTGCACCTGCGCACCTGCGCTACCAGGACTGCTGCCAGGACTGCTACCAGGGCCCAAGACCCAAGACCCAAGACCAAGACACTACATGTCAGATGTATCCATGTCAGATGTGTCCATCCATCCTCCATATCCGTATGCAGCTCGGATCCCTGCCAGGACAGGGGGTGTTTTGTTATCTTTGCGCAGAACGTCATGGGTCGGTGGGCGAGAGGCTGAGGACACAGAAAAGTCCGCATCTGCCCCTTATTTGCATTCACCAGCGAGTCGTCTGTCGTCTGTCGTCTCGGCCCTGGTAGCAGTACTGGTAGGATCGTGCTTGGACATGGAGCGCAGAAGCAGTGTGAGCTGATGTTTTACCGACTGCATCGAACTGTAACTTACACAACCCCATTACTCATTCCATGCGGGGTTGGACAACTTGTTTCCGTCCATGTGCCGTGCCGGACTTTATATCACCTGTTTTACGCACACTGCGCACACAGGATGGCTACGTGGTGTAACGGGCTGTGCAGGTGCCATGTCGTAATCAAGCATGCAAATGCAAGCGGATGTTATCCTCCCTACAACATCCACTCGCATTTGATCCGAAGTTTCAACGCGCTCCGTCTCCAATGGCGGACTATTCTCTCCATGTGCACAGGTCACCGGTACGCAAGGCTGTGGCCAGTACTGCGGCCCCTCGTCGTGAGTCTCTCCCAATCGATCGCAAGAATCAACAACCTCCCCGATTGCAGTAACAACTTTAGGGACATGCCATGCCGTTGGAGGGGAAGTGGAAACGAGGAGGCGCCACAACAGCACTGATGCTGCGATAATCTGCCAACAACCATGTTAGCATGGTTCGGTGGCTGCGTCTCCTCATCTCAATTGGAGATGCAAACGTCGTTGGCGCCGAGTAGTATGCGAGCCAGCAGGTGGCAGGCAACCCGATCCCGCCCATGCGGCTGAAATGTGGACTCTGGTTGCTTTTTACCAGTTCCACGTGGAGATGGCCTCTGTCTCGTCTTTCCAACTGAGACAGCAAGTTACAAACCCCCTTGAATGCGTATATGACGAGGACAGCAATGCCGTCTCCGGTGAATATGCAAAAGCGTACTTGATACTATATCCGCTACTGCTTCATTCGACAAGAAAAGAAGATAGACAGTCATGCCACGGGATAATAGTAAGACGGCCCCCACTCCTATGGTCGAAAAGTGCATCCCCGGTAGAACCGACCCGCTGTTCGCTTGGGTCGTTTACTGACAAAGGTATTAGTAGTACTAATATTGCAACGGTCAATCCCCAATTCGAGATCGGAGGGGGGACGGGCTGCATATACCAATTGTTCTTACGTATTTCCAAGCTACAGCATTGGTTGGCAGGTCCCAGAAACCGGTGTGGAGAGCACAGCGGGCGGGCCGGCCCTCCGTGGCTGGCAGAGGAGAACGGAGTGGGAACGGAGTAGCATCTAACGCCACGACATCGCCAAGTCATATATTTGGTCTGGAGTCACCACGCTGTAGAGTCTTTCTGGGTATGGTATTTGATGGGCTTAGACGCTGCACAGATTCTCTTGAATTTCATGTTGAGCGGTGCCGGTGCTAGCTTATGGGCCAGGCTTCAGCATTTCATTCGAGCCCCCCGTGCTTCTGCAGAGCTTTGTCCCCTATTACCCCATAGCTGCCAGAGTGCATATGCAAGTGTGCCTGCCATAGCCTGCCCGATCGGTACGAGTGCGATGTCGCGGTTGATGCCGACTGGACAACTAACAAACAGCCTTGTTGCCCCGCCAGGCTGCCTCCGACGCCAACCTGCTCGGTAAAGAGCGTGGGGTTGCCAATTTTACGCTTGCACATTCAGGCCAGACCCACGACTCGATTCGACCATCTGCATCGAGCCGATCCAAGCAGGCCTACATCCAAGTCGCGATGGCCTTAATCGAATCAGGATGAACGCAAGTTTGGCCGGTTAGCCGGACGATTGCAAAGCTCAGGCAGTAGAGGTGATGCTTTGAAACAATGCCATGGCCCGCCCAAGGCTTCGGTATGTCAGGTATTCCAATTTATGGATATGTGCTCTCACGCGATACTGCCGAAGACCAATGCCGGGTTTCCTATTGTCTAGTAGACGACTAGCTTGTTCAACCGAGTTTCTGGAGATATCCTTGGGCGATCAGCCGCTCTACGTCACCCTGACGCACGTAAAACTGACTGTTCTTGGTCAAAGTGATGGCGCTGCAAAGTAACGTTCAGCCATAGGCAAGTCTCGTTGAGGGGAGAGTCTTCCACTCACCCGTATTCCGTCTGGATCTCACCAGCGTCCTTCAATACTCGGACGTCGATAAAGAGGTCGCGAGGCGGCTCAAGACTGCCGGTCAGGTCTATATCGGTCCATTGGCCCTTGTAGGCAGCCAGAAGATCGCTGTACTGGCGCACGTAGTCCTCTTCCTGGGGACTTAGGCTGCTCGAGCTGTTATCCTTGGCGGGGAGGATCGAGCCGCTGTTGGACGAGAGCTGCTGGCCCGGGAGATCGACCAGATCGTAGCCTTTCCAAACAAGTTCCTCAAGCTTGTCGGCTCTTGTGCGATGGTAGGCAAGCAAGCACCGCTTATTCCGGCGGATGGCCAAGTGGTTAACCAACATGGTGCAGGATTTGGCCTGGTCGGCGTGAGGGTCGAAGCTGCCTTGGAAGGACTCCAGCATATCGGCCAGTTCCTTCTCGAGATCCCGAACCTCACGCGTCACCGCGCGAACCAGTTCCGTCTGGTACGGCGGCAAATGCGCCAGGTTCTGGGCCCGTTTGGCATGGTGGACCTGTAGAATGACAGTTGATAGCAGCTCTGTGAAAATCGCAGCATTGGGGGTTTACCAGCTTGTTTCCGAGATCTCCATACATTGGATCGTGTTTTGGTGCAGTGCAGCACGGGCTGAAAAAGGTAGCTATATCCTTCCGCCGTCACTTTCAACCTGACTTTCACCCTGGCTTATCTCAACCGGCGGCTGGGGCAATGTTGTCAGCTTCAGAAACGCGTCGGCGCGTAAATCAGGACCAAGTGGAGGGCCACCCTTAGCTGGGCCGAGACAGTGCGGGTACTGTACGAAGCCCGCCCCTTTTGCCGTTGTGGTCCCAGCCAATTGGCCATGCCACCCACTGTGCGTGTGGTCTCAGCACACGGACAAAGGGATGAGGTAAGAAAAACTGCCCCGCGTCCTGAGCTTATTTTAGGGCCAAAAATTATCTGCGCCAGACCCTATAGTTGCTACCCCGCCATTTCATCATACCCAAGTCGAGGCAAATTAAACCAACCCGTTAGGACCTCCGTTGGTCGGCTTGTCGAAATTTTATATTCCTCAATTTCCTGTGTCTTCGGATTCTCATTTTGGGCAACAAGTCTAATTATTCGTTGGTAAGAACGCTTCTGTCTCATAGTCCGACGAGCAGTGGTATTAATTGACTGACACTGGCGTAGAAGTCGAGTGAAGCAATCATGGCTCAGAGAATTGCCATTGTGTCCGTCTACGACAAGACTGGCTTGCTGGACCTTGCAAAGGGTCTGGTCCAGCAGAATGTCCGTATTCTCGCCTCGGGGGGCACTGCCCGTATGATCCGAGAATCTGGCTTCCCAGTTGAGTAAGTGCCTGTCCTTCCGAGCATGCTCCAAGCCTCGTTCTTTGGAACCCCCACTGAATGTTCATGGTTCTGAAGGGACGTCTCAGCCATCACCAAGGCCCCCGAGATGCTGGCAGGACGCGTCAAGACTCTCCACCCTGCTGTCCACGCCGGCATACTCGCACGAAACCTCGAATCGGACGAGAAGGACCTGGCTGAGCAGAGCATCGACAAGGTGGACTACGTTATCTGCAACCTTTACCCCTTCAAGGACACCGTTTCGAAGATCAATGTCACTGTCCCCGAGGCTGTCGAGGAGATTGATATTGGTGGTGTCACTCTCATTCGGGCCGCTGCCAAGAACCACTCGCGCGTTACTATCCTGAGCGACCCCCAGGATTACCCCGAGTTCTTGAAGGAGCTCAAGGCTGGCGAGATCCAGGAGACCAGCAGAAACCGCTACGCCCTCAAGGCATTTGAGCACACGGCCGACTACGATGACCACATCTCGGCCTTCTTCCGTGCCCGATACGCCGGCGACGGCCTCCAGTACTCCACCCTTCGTTACGGTGCTAACCCCCACCAGAAGCCCGCTGCCGCTTTCATGCGCTCGGCCGATCTGCCCTTCAAGGTTCTGTGTGGCTCCCCTGGCTACATCAACCTGCTGGATGCGCTCAACAGCTGGCCCTTGGTGAAAGAGCTGAAGGCCGCCCTTGGCAAGCCCGCTGCTGCCAGCTTCAAGCATGTTTCCCCCGCCGGCGCCGCCATTGGCGTTCCTCTGTCTGCCGAAGAGCGCAAGGTGTACTTCGTTGATGACATTGAGGGCATTGAGACATCGGGTCTTGCGCAGGCCTACGCCAGAGCTCGCGGCGCTGATCGTATGAGCAGCTTCGGAGACATGATTGCTCTCAGTGACGTTGTCGACGTACCCACTGCTAGCATCATCTCCAAGGAGGTGTCTGATGGTGTCATTGCTCCCGGATACGAGGAAGCCGCCTTGGCCATCCTCAAGAAGAAGAAGGGCGGCAAGTACCTTGTCCTGCAGATGGACCCCGAGTACCGGCCTGATCCTACCGAGACGAGAACCGTCTATGGTGTGACACTGCAGCAGCACCGCAATGACATCGAGATCAGCCCGAGCTCGTTCAGCCGAACTGTCACTCCCAAGGACTTCAGTTTGCCCGAGGCCGCCACTCGAGATCTCACTGTGGCCACGATTGCCCTCAAATACACGCAGAGCAACTCAGTATGCTACGCTAAGAACGGCCAGGTCATCGGCCTTGGAGCTGGCCAGCAGTCTCGCATCCACTGCACGCGTCTTGCCGGAGACAAGGCTGACAACTGGTGGTTCCGTTTCCACCCCAAGATCCTCGGCATCAAGTGGAAGAAGGGCACTAAGCGCCCGGACAAGAGCAATGCCATTGACTTGTTGTGCAGCGGTGAGCTCCCCAAGTCCGGGCCCGAGCGCGACTTGTTCGAGTCCTCATTCGAGGAGGTCCCTGCTGCCTTCACCGAGGCTGAGCGCGACGAGTGGTCCGCCAAGCTTGGAGATGTAGCAGTGTCCAGCGATGCCTTCGTAAGTTCCCTCAAGCCCCTTTATACCAGCCACGAACGAGAGCTTTCTCCTAACTCACCTTTTGCAGTTCCCTTTCGTCGACAATGTCTACCGCGCAGCTCGCTCGGGTGTCAAGTACATTGCCGCACCTGGTGGCAGCCAAAACGACAGTGCTGTCTTCGAGACTGCCGAGAAGTTGGGTATCGTTGTCGTTGAGCAGAACATCAGACTTTTCCACCATTAAATGTGTCAAAGGGGAAAATTTTCAGATATAGCAAGTGTCCTGTTGGAACTGTTGGAAGGGCCCCTGACGAGTGACTTTAGAAGAAAAAACCACAAATTTCCAAAGCAGATGTAAACTAAAAATAGCACAAGAAGATACCCAGGCCCATGATGAGAGACATGAGTGACTGAGATGATGAAGGTTGAGAAGACAGAAAAGTACGATTTCGATGCACACTAAAACATCTCCGACCTTACCGGCTGAAAAGAAAAAGGGGTGAAAGTTTGGACCTTTTATTTTAACCTTCGAGCTTGCAACATGTTTCAGGTTGGCGTTGTCAACCAAAGGCTGGGCAATCTCCCCAGACAAATGTGAAGAGAAGGAAGTTCTTGCTGGCTTATGTCATGAATAAACGTCTCATTAGAGCATCAGTACTAATGTGCGAAGTGTGTTTTGCTTTGGGCTTCTCATTGAAGCCCCCTGGAGCACGATATATATATATATATATACAATATAATAAGGGTGGGTGTACATAGGTACAGGTAGTACTAAAGTATGAAAACATTAGAGTACAGGTAAATGGCCATCAAAATATAGGCTAATAAACAGATTCCCAGAAGAAAGAACCTTTATACAACTGCCCGACAATAGCCTAGCCAAACGTCTTCAGCAAGTGATATGTGGTAGGAGGTATTATGGTAATCATGGTCCAATAAAACCCCGTGATGATGCTGTTGTTGTTTCAATTGTTGCGCCAAAGCTCCCTTGCCAAAAAGACCAATACTGGTCGGCTGTGTTTGAGCCAAATTTCCCTACCAATGCTACCAGATCCCCCGTGTAAATGCTAGGCGAAGAGCCGTATTCGTACATACGAGATTCGAGGTATCCCGAAACTCATGAAGTCACATCTTTTTGACTTCGCTCTAGACTTGCTGTAAAGTCTTGAATTTATCCTCAAAGGCGCGAACCTTCTCGGCCTGGAGCGCCTTCTCCAGTTTGCGTGCTTGGTTAACAGCAGCTTCGCGCTCTTCTTGCAGCCCCAGAACCTCAATCTGAGCCGTGTTCATACGGCTCACCACCTCTTGCATCTCGTCGTCGGCTTCAGCAAGTGCTTTCTCTAGGGCCGCGACCTTTTCCCGGAGAGAAGTAACTTGTGTCTCCTCGGCTACAGTCATTGCGCTGCCCGACCTGGTCATCTCGAGACGAGGCGATTTTGCTCCAGCACCCGAGAATAAGGGGGACATGGGAGACTTTGGTGGGAACGCACGAGGCGAACGAGGCGACAGGGCGCTGCTGAAACGAGATAGCTGCTGGCTGTGGCTTTCCCTAAGTGTCAGGAGCTCATCCTCGTGACGAGATACGCGTTCTTCCGAAGCAGTCTGGGCGGCGACAACTTGTTCCTCGAGCGTGCGCAGACGAGCTTGAAGGGCAGTAATATGCTCGGCGTTGGCCTTCTGAGCTGCCTCACCTCTGGCGACCGTGTCCGTGAGACGCTGGCGCAGGTTCTGGTTGGCGGCCAGTTGTTGGCGCACTTGGAGGGCCAACTCCTCGACACGGCGTGCAGACTCGTGAAGCTCATCGGCGAGAGTCTTCTCGCTTTCTAGGTAAGTCTGTTCCTGAGATTTCAAGGCATCAAGTTGAGCCTTGTACGAAGAAACCTCCTGCAAAGCGAGGTCGCGCTCTGAGACTGCGGACGACAAGCTTTGCTCAAGCCTCTCTATAGCCAGCTTGGTCTTTTCGTCGGAAGAGCTGCTGGGGTCCATGCTCTGGATGCGTTCGAGCGACTCCGCATAGGCCTCCTGGAGACCTCTGTAGGCCTCCCTCAGAGAGTCAGACGTGACAGGATGATAAGAGCTGTCAGAGCCTGCGCTCGAGCGCGATAGGTTCTCGGGGATGAGGATATCCTTCTCATCGAGGAGGCTTCTCAATGACGAAATCTCTTGCTCTGCGCGATCGAGATCCATCTTGATTCCCGCAAGGCCCTTCTCGACTTGCCACCTTTGCTCAAGGGCCTCTTCGGACCTGCGGCGGAGGACGTTGATTTCCTCGCGCAGGTTGGAGACCTCCTTGACGAAACCGGCCTTCTGCGGAGAGCCGCTGAGAAGCCGCTCGCGTTCGGTTTCGAGAGTTCGGATCTTCCTCTCGTTTTCACGGTTCTGGCATTCTTGCCGCTCGAGAAGAGCCTTCAGAGCCCGGTGGAGCGCATCACGTTGTTCCTCGACATCCTTCAGCCGGTCCGAAAGCGCATCGCGGGACTCGGTGGTCTTGACCGACTTGGACCTCGACAGAGAAGCCGACCTGGACAAGGAAGGAGGTCTCGATATGGAAGGCGGCCTTTGTAGTCGGAAAGATGGCGGCGGTCCTGTTAGCGAGCTCGAGCGGGATAGCCGGGAAGATTCCTCAGCGATGCTTCCAATCGACCGTTCTTCTTTTTCTTGTTTCAGAGATGTGTTCTCTGACTTGAGCGACTGAAGCTCTTGTTGCATCTTCGTCGACTCATACGACATTTTTTCCAAATCAGTGGCCTGTGCCTCAAGGCCTTCGACCCGAGCACGGAGCTGTGGCACGACCTCGTCGCGCAGGTTGTCGCGCTCGTTGGCGGCATTTTGAAGTTCGTCCTTGAGGACGGCCAATAGGTCCTCGAAGTTGTCTTTGACTTGTCGCTCCTCGGTCAGCTTGCGTCGTAACGTCTCGCAAGTGTTTTCCAGCTCCTTAACTCTGTCGGAATCATCAGCATTGCTAAGCGCCTCCAAATCGATCTGAGAGGCTCGTTGTGACAGATCCTTGATTTGATCATCGAGCTGCTGTCGCTTTGTCCGCTCGTCTTGCAGCTTGTTAGTCAGTTCCAACCTGACTTGTGCCATTTCCTGCTCCGCTCTCCGCTGGATCCTCTCGACTTCCTCCCTCGACTGATCATAGTCACTGAATTTGGTAGAGCTGTACCCCGAGTCGGAGAAATAGTCGCTGGTTCTCTTGTTGGAGGAGGATATGGGGTTGTCCCTCTCGGCTTGCAGTCTATCTACGAGGTCCTCGAGGTCCATCTCTCGGCGAATTGACGACGCCAATTCGCCCGAGATGGCCTTCAACTCTTCTTCCATCTCCTCGATCTCCGCAGGATGAGATGGCAAGATGTTGGCTGGTGTGTCAAGGTATGATTCACTGTATTCTCTCGAAGTGGTGGGCCCCTTTGGGGCTTCAAGTAAAGATTCTGGTCTGATGGTGGTGACAGGGGAAGCATCTGTATAGACGCTTGACTTGGGGCCGTACGGCGAGGGCAGTGGCGAGAATTCTGACGTTGAGGCCGACGGTGAACCCCAACTGAAAAAAGTTCCAAGCTTAGAAGACCCAGGTGATTTGGGCAGGGGCTTGTCTGTATTAGGTGTCTTGACTTCGTGATTATTATTATGGGTTGGCGACGTTGTAGATTCGTGTGGCTCTGGGTTAGCTTGGTTGAGAGTAAGGTTTGGTGGTGCTGGTTTGCGGTTGACGAAGAGTGACATGTTCTCCGTGGGGGCCACGGGATTGGGATTGGGATTATGATTATTATAATTAGACTGGACAGACGAGTCAGAATCGTAGCCGTCCAAGACGCTCAAGTGATCATCCTCTGCGTCAGCAGGCAATGGATTCTCATAGACGGCCAGGTCGTCGGGTTGTGTCAGCCCAGCGGTAGCCACTGTTTGAGGAGCTGCAGGGTTGTCGTGGTGGTCTGGAGACCTGGGTCGTTTGGCTTCACCCACTTCGGCAGTCTGATCAGATTGCATAGGCAAAGGAAACTCTTCAAGAATGGAAAGAGTCCTGCTTTAATCATTTAGCACCTCCTGCCCACGGCTGCATCTTGGTTTGGATTGCATGTCACCGAGACATTTGACTTACTCTTCGCTGCGTGCCGGTGTCCGATGCGCCACGGTCTTAGGTGGCAGCTCGATTAACACCGGAGATTTCTGCCTGATGGCAAGCGGGAACTCGTAGACGGTAGGGCTATCCAAAGAAAAGGATCTCGAGTACCGCTGTTCGGGTCGTTGGAGGTCCTTGGCGACGCCGAGGTATGCACCCGACGAGTATCTCGAGACGATGGGCGAGGCCGTGGAAGACAGAGGCTTGCGACGAATCGGTTGGGTCTGCGGAGGCGAGGTTACCGAACTGTTGATGACGAGCTTCCGTGTGTTTCTAGCAGTGGTAACCTGGTCCCGGGAAAGACTTTGAGTAGAAGGGAAGGAAACATCAGATGAAGCAGCGAGAGTCTCAGAAGTGGACGTCAGGGAGGGGCTCCTCCTCTGGGGAACATGTTGATGGTTGACAGGCTCCATGTTGGTTCAGTTATTAGGCCCTTGTCACCTCGTTCATGACCTGAGCTGATGGGCAAGGGAATTAGGGAATGTGGAGGGCAGATTATTGGTTTCCAAGTTCCAACCGAACGGAGCGTAGCCAAGCGAGGATGGATGTCTCGCAGTATACTTCCAGTGACTTTCAAGATGGGCACAATCTGCGCCAACGACCAAAAACAGCACAGCACACACAGCGAAAGTGGATGGTGTCGGGGGGAGTGGGAAGGGGGAGGAAAGACACACAACGACTGCAGCGATATGTTGTCCGTCGCCCGTCCATCTACGGGGCAGGTATCTTAGTACACCAGGGTCGGGATGCCGGGGTCTTGGCCCAGGGTAGCGTTGCAGTCGGTCAGGCGATGGTCAGGAACAAATTTGGCCATTCTGCCATCCTGCGCCATTCTGCTAGTCCGCCCATTGGAATGGGAAGATGGTTGACGGACGGCGGTATGCGGGACTTCTAGTGCAATCTCTCTTCCCTGGCGAGGCGCTGGCCAAGCGCCGTGAGTGGCCGCCAAGTGACCCCTGCAGACGTCGCCCCTGTCGCTGCAGACCGTTTTGGGAAGCAGGCAATCAAACTAATCAGAACGGCCTATCTTGCCCCTGTCTTTAGGGAGTGGGTAAATGTTTGGTTTGCTCGCTTTATCGCTGCTGTACATCTCACATGTGTTTGTGTTAGGGGAGAGGGGAGTGTGCCATGTGCCTGACTTGGCGCATGGAGGGAGCGCTAGCTCCTTTCCTCCTGCCTGCTGCATGGCCGATGGCATGCAGGTACGAAAACCACTGGCCGACCGGCAACCGGCGACTGGGGAAGATAATCCTGCCCGATCCCACGACGATGGACAGAGACTGCTCAGCCTCCCTGCTTCCTGGCATGCTGCATCTATGTATGTACATGTAATTGCATGCTGTCTTTTTCAATGCCTGGGGCTCTGGGGTCGATCCATATTACCGTACTTATTCGTAGCATTGAACGACGGAGTACTCGTAAGCTGGATGGCGCTGGATGGCGCTGGATGGTGCTGGATAGGCAATAGGAGAGCAGGTACTGAGCAGGGAACCGCCTGTTACGTAGTATGCAGTACGGAGTAGCAGAAGGTTGAGATTAAGATGAGCAAGTGCCAACTGCGCATCTGTGAGTCGTGTGCCCCAGCCAGCTCAGAATCTGGGCAGGGTCTTGGTCGAGATGCTTTCTTTTCTCGCGGCAAGCCCACCTGCTAACCCACCTTTATCCTTTCTTTGTTGCAGACACGTCAATGGCGAGCTGCAGGCGTCCAGACCGATCAGCGATATGGCGCGCGGCAAGCCTTTTAGTACGCTGCTAAGGAAGAGATTGCTGAGGTCTCAACTTTAACTTGTCAATCGCAAGAGAGGACGGGAAAAAGAAGGGGTCAAAAGGAAGTGGAGGTCTGTGACTTGCATTCCTTCTCGTTCGCTCATTGGCAGCTCGATGTTTCGAGAAGCACCCTTGCCATGAAACAACGTGATCCAATGATGGGTGCGTGAGACTTTGGATCCTGCCATTGCCAGTCGCTCACACATTCGATTGGTCATAATCGCGACCAAGCACGAAAATTTGTGGCCATATGAAACTCGATCTCGTCACTCGCTCGCCTTGATTGTCTGTAAATGGCCGCTGAGGGTCCAGTTGCTGCCCGTAGTAGGGTTTCTTGCCGCCGAGTCAAGAGGATCAGTAGCCAAGTTTGCATGTACATACTGTACGTGGTATCAGGCAGGAAAATAAATCCCCTTGCCGTCCACGAGCCGGAATTCGAATAAACCGTGTATACATAATGCTCGCACAGCACAGCCACCCTGGCCTGGTGAGGTTTATAGCCAGTGGAGGATATGAAATTACCCGTTCGACTTAGAAAGGTCCAGCCCGCTGTCGCTTCGTTCCTGGGATACTAAATCCAAGCGAGGAGTTCATGATTTGGGGGTACCCACCTAACAGTTGGTGGAGGGGAGCTGGAGAACCCTTCCGTCAATCAATTCCCTGGGGAGTCTGCCTGTGTGTACAGAGAGGCTATGGGCTTCTGGCTAGTCCAACGTAGCTTGGGAGGGACAAAAGGGTATTTATTTGCCACCGCGTATGCCTCCCAACACGATGTCGGCTTGCGAGACCGTTGCGATGCACAGACTAGGCGGTGTTACCGAACAGACAAAGCCGTTCGCAATGGTTACACCCGAAGTCGAGATGTATTTGTTCGTGGTCAAAGAGCCAGAAGATCCACAACGGAGAGCACCTGACACTCTATTAGTAGGGGAGAAAGGTCGGACGAACTGTCGGACAGCCCCGTCTCGACTCGTCTCTCCTGTTTTCTGCTCTTCTGCTCCACGCAACGACGGCCCCCGACGGCCGTGCATCATGGTCTCGGTCTAGTTGGGTTTAGTGCCAGGAACATGCCAAAGAGCCTCATTGGGATCCCAGGCAGTTGGCAGTTCATGCCATGCCATGCCATGCCATGATGTTTTTCTTATAGCTATGTGTGTAAATCCGTAGATACTGGATAGCACGGTGCACCAGTATCTGCTCTCGTACTTCAAATTGCCACGCCAGCAGCCATCTGAAGCGGACAAGGTCCGATGATGACTGGCATGCCGCAGTCGCCGAGCCACCCAGTTGTGCCGCCGCCTCTTGTACCGCCGACATCTTTGAAGGCGGCATATATACGCTTCTGGTCGTTATGCAGCTTGAAGACAGTAATCAGTCAATTGATTGACTTTTTAGGGTGCGGTGTTTCTATACCCAAGGTGGGTATAGAAGAAGAATAAACATCTCGGACATCTCGGAAGCCAATGCGCCAAGCGGCACCTGTCTCAGCGCCACGATGCAAACTCTCTGTCACACAGGCGAGACGCCCACGTTTTGTTTTTTTTCTTCAAGTGGCGTATTTGGTGGAACAGCCCAATGAATGACATCGAGAATGCGACTTGTAGCCGGCCCATTTATGGGTGTTTTGCTCCGTGCTTTGGGATTTCCCGTATCATCGTCAACATCGCGTCCTTGATCGACAGGTGTTTGATCTTCGGCAAGCCGTCTGTAGAGCAATGCACGTGGCAAGTTGACGCCAACTTGACTGTGGAAACAGCTCGCTCGTGTGCCGTCATGTCAATCCTACCGTACGGAATCAATGTCTATATTTTGTATGAGCAAGTCGTATAGTAGGCATTCCCAAAAACTACATGCTTCGTTGAGGTCTGTAACTTTGTATGTTATTTCGTAATGCTGGGCATCATATTAAGTTACGGCCGCATTTTTCTCGAAGCTGATCCTGTGGTGATCCGGCTGCGAGGCCATATACAATTATTGTAAACAGCTGACAACTTACCTCGGCTCGAAAACCCCTTTCAACCGCTGCTCCAGTGTCACTAGGAGCTATTCACTAGGCACATGTGTGTAGGATTCGTACTTCCATGTAAAAGTATCATAACCAGGGGTATGCTAACACTGTGCACGTAGTTGTGACATGCATTGACACCGCCAAGTAATGTGTGCCGTCCAAATTAGTTCTCAGAATATCTTCGTCTTCCTGTAGTGCTTGTCTTTTACAGTATTATTCGAGCAGTTCGCTTGGAATTGCAAGTTTGAATAGCTGCCGCACTTTGTTTACCGGCTGTGTCTGGGCACGGCAACAGGAGCCGGCTTGTTGAGTCAATTACTGGCAATATAGACAGACATGATGCTGCGCGGTAGAGAAAGGGGTAGTATTGGAGCGCCACTCGGCTGCGAACATAACTTTACCTTCCTCTGTCCAGCCCATGGCGGAATTATATTGTGTATAACCCACCAACAGGCTCATCCCTTTCTATTTTCGCATACTAACGGTCTGCATTACTGGAGATTAGAGTTAATATACTAAACACAGCATCGTGAGGTCTAGACTATTATCATAACAGCAACAAGCTAATGGCCCATGTCAAGCACATCTTCAGCAAGAAAATATAATTGTGGTCTTACTAACTTTTCCCTGGGCGCACTCTACAATACCATTAAGTTGTTAATGTCCGCACTGATTGGTGCCTTCCCAACCCAGCTGGATTGCTCATCGACATGGCCGTACAATTTTGAGTTTAAGCAGCCGTTAGGAACCAGCCCCTCGCCGAGGACATTGCTCTTGCATGAAACACCACACTGATCTCGCAAAGAAGCACCGATCGGCGGCTGGCAGTTGGGATGGATCGGTATGTAGGTGCTTAACATCCCGAGCCTAGATGGCATGCCAGATGAGATCTACACCGCAGCCCGGGCAGTTATTCGTTCACCGTATCAAAAGCTTGGATAAATATCATCGGATATCTATGATATATAGAGTAGTCCTCAGGTATATAAGAGCCGATATCTTCATGTTCGAAACTTGGGGGATTCCGAGAGGGCAATATCAACATACGCTGTCTGCACTGTCAAAGCTGCGCAAGGTACTAACCAAAATATATCCGCGATGCGAGTCCCAGATTCAGTACTTAGTTGTGCTGACTATCACGTGTAAACTCATTAGACTTGGCTGAAATCGGGTATCACGATGAATGCCAGTTTCGACCAACTCTCCGGGGGCGACCGGGCACAGATCGCCTACTCTTTGTCCCCGATGGCACCTCCTTCTGGCAAGTCCCTGGGTCTCATCGTTGTCACTTTCTTCCTACTCACTGGAGCTACGTTGTTCGTCGCCCTACGGGCTCTGGTTCGATTGTTGACCCGTAATGCCGGGCCACAAGAGGGGTCTGTATGGGGCCACGACGACTCGCTGGTGGTGTTGGGCTTCGTGAGCAACCTCGCCCCCTATCGCTTTGGTCCTTGCCGATGATAGGCAGAGATGACTGACCTGGCTCTCTTCCGGACCAGATAACACTCATACCAGTGACGATTTACACGGTCTTGTCTGCGCTCTACGGCGTAGGAAAGCATGACGATGAGTTGAACCAATTCATCAAGCTCCGGGCCCTGGAATACCATTTCTATTGGCAGATTTGCATCACTTTTACGATCCTGTTTGCCAGATGCACAGTCGTGGTGACTTTATTAAACCGCACCAAGGGGAGCCACCTCGTCCCCCAGTTGTGGTTCATATTTGCCTTATCTGCGGGCGTCTTCATTTGGGATATCGCCAACGACATCGCAACCTGTGACCCTATCGCTGCCACATGGAATCCGGCTCTCGGGACCTGCAGCCAGGACCGTTTCCTAGCGGGGTCGAGCGGCATGTTCGTCGGTTCCGCCATCAGCTCCGCCATCGACATATCTTTGGTTGTGATTGCCTGGCGCGTCCTCCGACGGTTCGAATTCTCTAGGAAGGCTAAGTGGGCGCTCGGTGTCCTCTTCGTGTTCGCAATATACGCCAGCATTGCGCCGCTGGCTCGCTTCCCTTCCTTTGACGCTTATGCGACATCCCACGAACAGCTCTGTGAGCGCTCCTCCAAAGCCTACCCCCTTACTCGACCGCGATACATGTGGTATAGTAAATGTTGAGCTAACCAACCACATAAATTTGCAGATAAACTTCATGGCATCATGATTTGGTCAAATATCGAGGGCGCTGTGGCCTTGATGGTCATCTCCGTGCCCTCGCTCGCACGAATATCGATGGGCTACTTTGGCGAGCGAAGTGGTGGTCTTGTACGCAAACACAAAAGGGGCGCTCATGAAACGAACACGGGTGACCCTATCCAGGATACCATAGCATTCTACCACTTGGAGCGGCTATTTGTCGGCGATGGTGACATGCTCAAAATGACAACAAGAAGTCGCTAGGGGAACCATTGATGGCAAATAGTCACGCACACCACCCGACCTTTGGGAACTATAGTTCTTGAAACCACGAAGGAGAACAGGGCTGTAACATGGAATTCGTCCAGGCATATTGTATACGGCCCAGTTGGCCCATTGTTTCGGCTGTAGGGAATCTATTCGATGTGTGGAATACGAGTCCAGGCAGCGATCAAGCAGTCTCTTGCCTGCGATGTCCGTCTGCTTGATGGTGCTGGAGCGAAGGTGCCCATGGGCGTTCTTTCCCCATATAGCTAGACCAACTAAGTATAGAGATACATGAGGTGTGCCATCGCCATCTCTCACCGTAGGTGTGGCGGGTGCCCCCCGATCAATGGTGCGACATATGCACTTGCAACCTACCCCTCGTACGCTACCACAAATACTGCAACTGCACTCTTGCTACTCATATTCTACCACGCTCTCTATACTGATAGATTTCACACTTGGTATTTCCCAAAAGAAATATTGCTTGAGTGCTCGACATTTCCGACTTCCGGCAAGATGATGGGTAAAATTAACAAGTCCGCTTGCTGTAGTGGCACCCAGCTATAAAGCCCGTTGATAAGCCGCTGGCAACATACAAAGACCAAAACCCAGATCTCACACCTGCTTGTTTTGTGGAAGGATCACGTGATTGTTGTCCGCCAAAAATCGAGGAGAGAGTAACAGAGGCGCAGACGGGTGGTTATTGCTCAGGCGAAGCTGTTGACTGTAGCCCTGCTCCAGGTTCCAACACCACCGAGAAGACTGGTTGCCAAAACTCAGCATCCGTGCCAACCGCCAGTACCGATTGCGGAGGTGGTTGTTGCGGAGCGCCCGAGATAGTGGCCAAGTGCGCAGCAGCCAAGGGCTTGAGTATTAATGATATGGACGACCGTCCATATTCTTGCTGTGAGGCCGAGGGGGCGAAGGACACCGCCGATGCTGGTACTCCGGCCTGCTGCCAAGAAAAACCGTCTCCATGCTGTAACGGTTAGAGACCATCGCGAACAGAGGTCCGGGAGCCGAGCCATTTGCTGACACTTTTGCTAGATGGCTGCATCGACCGCGTCGCGCTGCGCGAGTGCGAGAAGACACTTGAAGACCCTGCCGGACGTGACGCCGCTGGAGGTCGGCCTGGACATGTCTGCCATTACGTTGCTCTACTAACATCTTTCCAGGCCCCTCTGGCTGTGAACCTAAGTCATCCCCAGAGACTCATTGTAATTATCACGTACGACAGGCACGTAGCAAGTATGCGGAGAGACTGACTGCCATCGGTTGCACATGTAGTGCACTTATCGCTGTGGGGCAAGAGTCTTGCCGAGTGGCATAGATATCGAAAGGAGGTATTCGGGAACAGAACATGCCGTCATCTGTGTTACTGGCATGACTTGTACAGGATGCGAGACAAAGCTGGTCCGTACCTTGGAATCCTTCCAAGGCATTAAGAACCTCAAGGCGAGTCACGCCATGTCCAGAGCAGAGTTTGACTATGACTCAAGAATCGTCTCTGTTGCCGAGGTGGTCCGACAACTGGCAAGAAAGACAGGATTCGACTGCGAGGAGATCAGCACAAAAGGGGCTTCCATCGAAGTGGTCCTAACGGGAGACCTGCAGGCAGCCACACAGCAAAGACTCCCATCAGGAGTAGCATCAACAAAGGCTATATGGAAGGATACGGTCCAAGTCAACTTTGACCCAAAAGTCATTGGAGCTCGAGAGTTGGCTGAGATAGCCTTCGGTAGACAGCTCGAGCTAGCCCCTATTCGCCAAGGCTATGCTTTGAATGCCGGGAACAAACACGTGCGACATGTGGGTAACTTGAGCATTCTCTCAGCAATCTTGACGATACCAGTTCTTGTATTGGCTTGAGCCCCCTTGACCGACCGACCTGTCACCTACGGCGCTATTTCCCTTGCGCTTGCCACGATTATCCAAGTCGCTATAGCCGGTCCATTTTATCCGGCAGCCTTGAAAAGTTTCTTCTTCTCTAGATTGATCGAGATGCATGTTCAACTTTGGTTGGAGCTTCGTGTACAATGTCTTTGCCATCCTACTGGCCGCCGGAGCGTTCGTCGCCGCTTCCGGACCGGGTGGTGGCGTTCGGATCCCGCCCGAGTATGCTGGGCTTGGCGAGCTGGTAAGTGTGTTGCCGGTAATCCTGGTTGCCGTCTCTTTGAGATGGGCCAGAGTTTGAGGCAGATAACGACCCAATGTGATAATCCCGGTTCCTAGTTCTCAGAGTTGACAAGTCTTATGCTTGCGTGATGGAACAATACGTTCGTTATTAAGGGTTTGGACTGTTAGAGAGTGAGCGAGAGATGCCCTGCATGAATGGCATATGGCAATTGGCAAAGAAGAATCTGAGATAATGACCTCTCACTCGTTTAGGTAGGAGTGCTTGTAGAATAGTGTATCTGACAGACCTCTAAATAAATTGAGTATAAACTACCACGATAGATGAAACTCTCACATACGACTACATCCTGCTGAATACTAAGGATCCCGTCTGCTCTCTTATATATAAGTCGTAGATAATTATCTTAAATTAATTATACTAGATAACGATGCTTTTAAAATTAGGCGACGTAGATATATCTTGCGGAGCACCCGTGCTCATCTATTTAGGATGTTCTAGTCTCTCGGGTGTTGCAAACACGCATATATCTCATTGACCGAATGTATGGCACAACATGAGTCAGGGAGAGTTCTAAGCCAAGGATTCTAACTTGTGATATTGTATTATTACAGCGGCGTGGACATCGTCTACAGGGAATTATCGGTCTGGAACGGCCTGCACTTTCTATTCTGGCATTCCCTGCCTTGCCTTGCCTTCCCAAGCCCACAAGGCACTGACTAGACGTCCGCTGCCTTTCTAAAGCTGACAATAGCCAGGTCTACGCTTCAACTGTTACAGATTGGTCTCTGACTGGCAGTGCTGCGTCTGGCTCGGAATCCCACGCATCGACAAGAACGGTGGGCAAATCCCGGATATCCACATGCTCTGTACTTCCCAGATCGACAACTCTTACAGCGTCTACGCCCACGATGCCCGACCTCAGCGCAAGGAACCGAAGCTCGACGACGTGACAAGACCCGGGGGCCAGTGGCCCCACTCGCACATCCGCACTGAGACAGACCATCTCCGCGCTGTCCACGGCGCTGCTGTGCTGCATGGCGTGCACCACGTTCTCGTCCATGACGGCATCCGCCAGACTGCGGTCGCGCGCCTGTTTGCCTTGGTGCGCCGCGGCGCCCACCGGCAGGTGTGACATGGACGGCGGCCGGTTGACTCTGCTCTCGTTTCTCCTGCGCTTGGGAATGGCCACCAGGGCCAGCTTCCGGGGAGGAGCCGTCGTGGCGGCTGCCGTCCGATTCACGACGAATACCGTCCACACGAATTCCTCTCCGGGGCGTATGCGCTGCGTCCGCGGCGGAGCTGAGAAGGTCACCGTGATGCCAAGGTCCGGAAGGGCCATCTCTGTCTTGTTCGCTGCTTCGAGTGAAGGTAGAGCATCCGGTCGCGCCACGGCCGGCGCCACCAGAGAAGTCATGCTGTTGATCGATAGCTGACTGGGCCTATGTGATCGTTGGATGGGCTGTGTAGCTGACCCGAAGCCAGGGTTTAGTGGCAAAGTAAAGTCTAATGACGTGGTCCACGCCATGAGGAGTTTGGGGGTGCAGATGCCCGGCTGCACAAGAGCAGTGGCATCAATCTCGATGTTAAGGTCGCGCATAGGGTTCTTCGCCAACGTCTCCGTTTCTTCTGGCGAGATGCGATATAGAAACGTGATATGGTCGTGCGCAACGCACGACATAGGTAAAGACATGCCGGACTGTGCAGTGAGATCGTCGACAACGCCATCCGGCACCGTCATAGATATCGAGGTGAGTGCTATTTCGCAGTCGAAGAACGACGTAAAATCGATCTCGAGCATAGCAATGATGGCGGGGCTGGGCGGGGTGGTATTCGGCCGCGCGAACCGGATGCGAGAGTGTACAGCAGGGAATATGCGCAAGGCAAGCTGCTTTGGCGATACCTGAATAGGTCGCAGCAAATCCTTACTTTGCTGCGTAACTGGCGCCACGCGCGATACGCGCAAGGCAGACAGTCGCGGCGTGATTCCGTTCAATTCCGGATCATGACCGAAAGACTCGAGCAGGTTGAGCCCCGAAGCTATGCCACTTGGTAGATAACCGTCTGCCGATACCGCCGGAAGCCCCAGACTTGCAGGTTTGATACTGGCGGCAGCAGTAAACACCACAGAGGGTCCTTGTAGCCTCATCCTAGGGCGGCCGAGGAGCAGCGGAAACTTCCATATCGCGTATATCCAACGGTTTTCGCTAGGCTCGCTGTCTTCGTCCTCGTCGGCGACGATAAAGGGATCTTCTCCATCTTCCAGGGCCCCGGAGAATATAACTTCGGAAGCGGGCGGGGAGTCGCGATCGGGGTGGCTGCCGTTGGCAATATGGGCCTCTAAAGATATAACCAGACGCTGCACGTAGGACCTAAGAGTATGCTCTTCTGTATAGGGCGATCTCAACGAAAGGTAGACGTGAACGGTTTCATCTGGGGATCTACGAATAAGCATGTGAGAGACAGACAACTAGGCAGCGGACAGTCAACTCACCAAAAAACAGGGCGTCGCGAGGCTCGATCGCATCGATTCTCTCTTGCAAAGACAACTCGGAGGCTGCAAGGGCGTCTTGGAGCTGGAAGTCGGTAGCGAGGGGTATGAAGTACGACAGAGCCGCCCCCTGGATGAAATCAACAGTCGCCATGGCGCCCTTGAGATTTCGCAATCTAGAGTGGTGGTTAGAGGCCCGTTAGAGGCCCGGTGAGTCCATTGGCACATGGAAAGGGTCGAGGAGTTGTTCGCGCCCGGGATACAAACAATCGAACTGGGATGCATCATGCTGGCCAAGCTTAGGCTAGCAGCTTCCCAGCAACAGGGGCGGGACCCGTGCAGAACCCGTGGACGGAGCCCGCATTTTTAGTGCCAAGGGCCAAGGTTGGTGGTACCCTCCCAGTTGGTCCCGGTTGGTCCAGCCACTCAAGCCAGGCAAGCAAAAATCAATCGGTCACCTGGGAAGCTCTTCGTCGCATTGCAGAACAAACTTCTGCCAGTGCCATCTCGCTGTGTTGGCCTTGTACAATCACAGCTGTCCCTTTCCATCGGCAGCCACAGAACTGCTGTTGACGAGCCACTGCCAGTGCCTTGTCCACGACTCTTCCGACTTCCCGTCTATATCACGATTACCAAAACGACCGCTGCCCGTCTCGCGTAGTTCGTCTGCGTGCCCTGCGTTCGTCTGAGCGCGCAAATTGCAGTCAAAATGAACGGGATGAGCGGCCACTTTGGCCAGCCAAACCCGTGGCAGGAACACAAGACTCCAGACGGGCGCCCTTATTACTACAATCCTTTTACGAAGGTTACGCAATGGACGAAGCCCGAGGAGATGCTGTCGCCTGCTGAGGTACGCCGTGGATAGCGAAACTGCTCTTGACTTCATTGCTAACTTAGATGACAGCGCGCTCTAGCAAACCAGCCATGGAAAGAATACACGGCCGAAGGTGGGCGTAAGTACTGGTACAACACCGAAACGAAGCAGAGTTCTTGGGAGATGCCCGATGTCTACAAAAAAGCTCTGGGCCAGGAGGACAGCAGCCCCTCCACCCCTGCAGCACCTGCTGCTTCATTCTCTTCAGGAGGCGGAGGCGGTGGTAACTACTCGAACCAGGGCTATGACCACGGCCGCGATCGTGACCGTGACCGCGACCGTGACCGCGACCGCGACCGTGACCAGCGTGATATCTACCCCGAGTCGCGTCAGTTGACCTTTGGCAATGACCCCCGCGTTCAGTCCTTCGTTCCCGCCAGCAACGATCCCGAGTATGACACTCCCGAAGAGGCCGAGGCCGCTTTCATGAAGATGTTGAAACGCTGCGGAGTTCAACCAGACTGGACCTGGGACCAAGCTATGCGAGCGACCATCAAAGACCCACAGTACCGTGCTATCAAAGACCCCAAAGACAGGAAGGTTGCTTTCGAGGAGTACTGCCACGACATGATTATCCAGGACAAGGAACGGGCCAAGGAGCGCCTGTCCAAGCTTCGTTCAGACTTCGCCACGATGCTCCGCAGCCATCCTGAAATCAAACACTATACTCGCTGGAAGACGGCAAGACCCATCATTGAAGGCGAGACTATCTTCCGCTCCACTGACAATGACGAAGAGCGCCGCCAGTTGTTTGAAGACTACATTCTTGAACTCAAGAAAGCTCATGTCGAGCGCCAAGCGAGTCTCCGCAAAAGCGCAATGGATGGTCTGATCGACTTGCTTCCGCAGCTTAACCTCGAACCCTACACGCGCTGGTCAGAAGCTCAAGGCCTCCTCAAGTCAACCACCCCCTTCCAAATGGAGGAGAAGTACAAGACTCTGTCCGACTTCGATATTCTGACAGCTTTTCAGAATCATATCAAAGCCTTGGAGCGTAACTTTAACGAGGCGCGTCAGGACCAGAAGAACAGAAAGCTGCGCATCGAACGCAAGCATCGCGAGGCTTTCGTCGGCCTTTTGCAAGAGCTGCGCAAAGCTGGCCAAATCAAGGCCGGCACGAAATGGAGCCAGATCCACCCTCTCATCGTCAACGACGAACGTTATACCATGGCAACTGGTCAGCCTGGATCGTCTCCCATCGACCTTTTCTGGGATGTTGTTGAAGAAGAGGAACGCGCTCTTCGTTCCACCCGGAATGATGTCCTGGACGTCTTGGATGTGAGTCTATCAAGCCACTCGTCATGAACCCCGACTGATCGCATTACAGGACAACCGCTTTGAGTTGACCCCCAAAACCACGTTCGACGATTTTCTGCCCGTTGTCAAGAACAATCGCAAAACTGCTAACATTGATCGTGATATTCTCAATTTGATTTTTGAACGGGTAAGGACATTTCCAACCCTTCTATCATGAATGTCGTGACTAACACCTCCTACAGCTTCAGGAAAAGAAAACCAACAAACGCTCAGATGACGACAGACAGACAGAGCGCCAGCAACGTAGAGCAGTCGATGACCTTAGGTCTTTTATTAAGCATATGGACCCTCCCATCCTGCACGAAGACACATGGGAAAAGATACGACCTCGCCTCGTAAGGACTCCTGAGTTCAAAGCCGTAACGTCTGAGGAAGCCCGCCGCGGTGCGTTTGAGAAGGTGCTCCGCCGAGTTCGGGATCGGGAGGAGGAAGACAGGGATCGTCCGAAGCGACGAGAGCGATCTCCAGATCGTGGTACGTACCGAGAAAAAGACCGAGGAGACAGATCTCACCGTAGCGATCGTGTGCGCCCTTCTCGCACCAGCCGCAGCCCTGAGCCAGATGCATACGAAGCAGACCGTCGGAAGGCTATAGCCGAGCGGGAGAAGAACTATCGTAAGTCAAGCATGGCCGAAAGCTTACTATCTGACCGCCGCGCATCGGAAAACTATCGAGAGCGTGATACGCGCGACGTCCGGGACCGAGATCGGGACCGAGACCGGGACCGAGATCGTGAGCGCGAGCGTGAAAGAGATCGCGATCGGGAGCGGGTCCGAAGTCGGGACCGAGACTTCGCTCCCCGACCTCGCCGTGATGACTACGCCCGAGAACGGCGGGATCGCGAGGAGGAACGCGAGCGTTCCTATCGTCGTCGCGTGGAGCGAGCACCCGTTGACGAGTTGCCCTATGGCGATGACCGTCCAGCTTCTTCTCGCCGTCGCCGTGAAGACGACGACGATTTTGAGCGTCGGGAATCGCGAGATTCGAAGAGGCTGAGAAGAGAAAGAACTCCACGTGAGCGCTCCCCACCACGCGAAACACGTCTTAAGACTAGGTCACCGCCACCCGCAGCAGTACCAGCAGCAGTAGCACCAGCAGCCGCCGCTCTGCCGGCCAAGGTCGAAGAGAATATCCATTCGGGCAGTGAAGAGGGAGAGATCGAGGAAGACTAGGTACCTCCATCGACCTACCATTCTCGACGCCGCTTTTCAGGGACGCCTCGCCGATGATGCCCTGCTCGATAGCGCAAAGCACAGTGCGTCGCGACAACCGAATACACGAACCCCCAAAGCGGGAAGGCATTTCCCCCCTGCTGAGAAATATGAATTTGGGCCCAGTTCGTTCGTGGAGAGACTCTTTTGACGTACGTGTCTGCACCCCGAACCTATGCTGTATCTCTTGGGACATGATGACCTTTTGGCACACACGGACAGACCGGAGAGACAGACTTGGGAGAATTCAATGTCTTAGGGCGCAACGACAACACCAATTAGTCGCTCATATTCATATCACATCCCCTTCGACCAACCACGAGTATCGGCATCCAGCATGCGCCCGACATGTCTTCCCTTCAGATTTATTTTCCTCACGCTCCACGTCCATCTCTTATGACGGGGGCTGTTTCTTTTACTCTTCTCAAGGTTCCTTCGCAAACGACCTGGGAACAGAACAAAAAGGAGTATGTACACTCTTTCTCCCCCCTTTACTCAGTTCAGACAGACAGCCTCGACATCTATGTATTTTCGTATCAAACTCCTAGATAGTATAATCCATTGTGGGTTGGACCATGATCTCTTGATGGTGTTGATTGATGCCTGCTGTCCTAGATGAATCACTACCCATTATTTTGTAAACCTGATAGCCAACGGTATCACTTTGCATGGGAATAGCTGATGTTGATCGATGAAATAGCATATAGCAAAGACTCAGTTCCTATTTTCTTGCCACGAAGCAAGAGCCATTGTTACAGATAAGGCTGGTCTTCGTCAAGTGAACTATATACGTCCTCAATGACTTTGCCCGTCATCGGTCCTCGCCGCTTTTTACCACTCAGTGGGTTACATCGAACCAAGAGCCTTCGTCAATCTGACTGTTCCTCAATGTGCATCCATTGACACCCTTCTTAGCCGGATATTTCCGAGTGGGAAACTCCGCGCAGAGAGGAACGGGTGTAAAGTAGATAATCACAGGACCCGGCAGGAACAGAATATGGCTATCGCAGTCGGATGTCCATCCGGCTCGTCGGCATCTTCACCAATCGCCTCATCGTCCATTTCACAGGGCCCGTCCGCGGCGCGGCACTTACTGTTGTGGGTTTGGACGTTGAGACACTTGCTGGAAGAAGGAGGCATGTTCATTGGCTGTTCATCATTCTCGGGGCCTCTATTCTCTCGTCGATGGCCGTTATATCTTGGGACGCCCTTCAGGACGTTTCGGTCTCCTCCAAGAAGAACTAGGTTTTTGGTTAGTGGTATGCGACGGATAGTAGCTTAGGGATATGCTTACGTAGTTTCCATTCAGCTTCTGTTCCTGGTCCAACTGACTGTTCATCTTGTTGATACGAGGGCGGAAGTTGGTCGGGTCGCGACGGAAAGTAACGTCCAGGTTCTTCAAGAAAGTGTTGCAGCCCGTCAAAAGCGACTCAGGGGTGTTAGCAGTAGCATCCACACCAGGCTGGCCATCAAAGACAATGACTCTGTCGGCCAGATATGTGGCCATGATGAAATCGTGCTCGACGATGAAAGCTGTCTTCTTGGCGTGCATGATGAAACGCTTGATAACTCGGGCAGCAATGATACGTTGCTCAGAATCCAGGTAAGCAGATGGCTCGTCAATGACGTAAATATCAGCAGGGATACCGAGGGCAAGCACGATAGCGACACGCTGCAATTCACCGCCTGACAAGTTCTTGACTTCCTGGTCAATGAAATCTTCAAGCTTAAGGGGCTTGACAACATCAGTCTGGAACTGAGGCGATAGGAATGCGGGTCGGATCTTCTTGAAGAACAGCTGGCGGACAGTTCCGTCGAACTTGGGGGTGATAGTCTGAGGCTTCATGCTGATTTTCATTTCCGGGACCTTCTGGGTGCCATCAGGCTTCAAGGCACCGGCCAGAAGCTTACAGAATGTGGTCTTGCCTGTTCCGTTCTCACCCATCATGACAATGATTTCTGAGTCGGTGAAATCACCAGTCTTGATGTTCAAGTGGAAACCTCCGAGGGTCTTCTCCATCTTGGGGTAGCTGAAGGCTCGAGCCTTGTCGGCCATGAAGTCATCAGCGCCCTCCGACAGGCGGAAAGTCAGGGATTCTTCACGGAATCGCAGGTTTTCGGTGGGAATGTGACCGTCAAGGAAGATGTTGATGCCTTCACGGACCGAGTGCGGAAGCGTAACAACACCGTAGATGGCGGGTCTACCGTAGAGAACGCAAACGTAATCGGAGAGATAGTCAAGAACAGACAAATCGTGTTCAACAACGATGATATAGTTGTCGGAACGCGAAAGCGAGCGGATGATACGAGCTGCAGCTAGACGCTGCTTGACATCCAAGTACGAGGAGGGCTCGTCGAACATGTACACATCGGCGTTCTGGACGCAGACAGTTCCGATAGCAAATCGCTGAAGTTCACCACCAGAGAGCTGGTTAACCTCACGGTCCATAAGATGTCGCAGTTCGAGAGTATCCAGGACTTCGTCCAGGTTACTAAGCGAAGCGCGACCTTCGAGGAGAGCCCTGACCGACTTCTCCGGGCCACGAATGGCCTTGGGAATCTGATCGACATACTGAGGCTTGACGACCGCCTTCAAATCATCCTCGAGAATCTTGGTGAAGTAGTTCTGAAGCTCGGAGCCTCGGAAGTACTTGATGACATCGTTCCAGTCAGGTGGGTTATCGTGGCGACCCAAGTTGGGCTTGAGCTTGCCGCTAAGAATCTTCAGTGCCGTACTCTTGCCAATACCGTTGGTTCCGACCAGACCCAAAACGTTTCCGGGCCGGGGCATGGGCAGACGGTGAAGCTTGAAGCTGTTGGCCGAGTATCGATGGGTGACCTGAGACTCGAGGTTGGTCGGCAGGTTGATAATGGTGATGGCGCTGAACGGGCACTTCTTCGGGCAGATACCGCATCCGATCTATGTGTGTTAATAACTATACCGCGTCGCAGACAGCTTTTACAGCATATTTAGGCAGCTAAATAACTTACTGCAAGATTGTCAGTATTTGCTTTTTCATGGGTTGGGTTCTAGATCAGTAAGCCTGGGGTGCATACGTACCACAGAGACTCTCAGAAATGAAGGCGAGTTTCGAATCCGAAGCGACTTCAATACACAGCTTGCCACTGCGGACAACCGGGCATGATTTCTTACACTCTTGTCGGCATTTCTGAGTAGAAAGATCAGCATTTTCTCTTGGCATTGGCGCAGATGTTCGTTCATACCTTGGGCTTGCACTACATTTTGTGTGTCGTCGCATTAGCACATCGTCACATTGTCATGGCGGGGTAATTCTATTCCAGAAATTGGTGGGGTTTAATTTTTACCTTGTCAGAGTTGACAATGGCGATACTGTTGCGTATGTGGTTAGCGACAAGCCAACATTTATTCCACGGGTCTGGAATGCTTTGCGCGGTGGAAATGGGTAGACGACTAGGAGTGAACCTACCGGGTGAGTTTATCAGACATGATGCTGGCTGCTGTTGTCAGTCCTAGATGGTCCCGATCAAGTGTTGGATGTTGGAGGGAAAAGATGCGCGTGGCACAGTCGGCGATCGACGACGAAGACAAAGAGGCAATGCAGCTGGCAGGTGTTCTGCTCTGAGTCACGCAACAGGCGATGGTACGAGCTGTTCAGAACGAGGAAATGTCGCGTATCGCACAACTGGCCGCAAAGGATGAGTAGGTCTGGGAGAAGAAAGAAATACGCAGCATGCAACAGCCATAAGCCCTAGGTACTTTTTTGGTGTGGGGGGCCGGGAGTGCCCAATCACTGCCATTGTATTGCTGATTGAGGATGATCCCAAGATCCTTGCTTCGTCCGTCACCTTGCTCCAACCCAGCTCTGCGGGCTCTTACTTGTATCAGACTATTGGTACATTCTCTTCCCGTCATGCTGGGTAGATTCGTCATGGGCCATTGAATACATAGTTGATATCGCGTGCGATACCAAGTAAAGTAGCCAACCAACCTCCTCATAACCAAACACGCCCAAACACACTTGGTCCACTGCTAGCTAACTACACGTGGTTCGTCCTCTGTAAGAAGGCATTGGTGCATGTGGGACTGGAGGTCAAGCCTCAACTATCGTTGATGAAGCATGGCAATTCGGAAAAAGAGACTGCTACATAAAGAAGTGACTGGGTGTGTTGGCTGCGCTGTTGAGGGCAGTTGACTCGAAAACGGCCAGCTTTGTTCAAGTGGTTGGGTTGCTTGCCAGCTCGATCACGGGTTCCATTCACACACTGTATCAAGCAGCAGCTCTTTCTCCCCACCACATCTAGAAAAGCGCAGCCTCGGACCTCAGCGGCCTCAGCGGCCTCAGCGACCTCAGCGACCTCAAGCGATTTGGAGCAGCCCCGCTAGATCGATTTAGGTTTAGAGGCCTTTTCTCTTACCCACCCTGCAGACCTGCTCAATTGATCTGATTGATTCCTGCCTGCCAGCAAAAAGATCCAACCCATTGCCCCCAGAATTGGAACAGAACGCCCTGGAGTCCGCACCTAGGCACTCTCAACACATCACCACCACACACTCTCTCGTGTCTTCGGGGCCTCCCCTGCCCTAGGAAATAAAACCCAAAGAAAGTCTTCTTTGCTAGGCTTTCTGCTCTACCCCTTCAGGTGGTCCAGTTGATGAATTGTAAGTTGCTTTCCCTGCTCCGGAGCCGTTGCGTGCTCTGTCCTGTTGGCAAGGCTGGGCTTTGCTGTTCCGCCTGTCCAGTCCAACATGCAATATCTATCGCGAAAACTGTCACATGTAACCCTGCCATCGGATGCTTCAAGGCACCTGGGCTCTTCGTAATGGTTGTGATTGATGGATCCAGCTGTTCTCGATGATATGCAGCCATCAGACACGCTCTGTTGCCCTGTCTTGCTGATATTAGCTCGCGTCTGCTTCTTCCATCAACCAGCCTCGCGATCCATCTGGAACCATCACTATTTGCGCCAGAGACCCTCAAGAGCTTGATTCGCGCTCAATTTCGCATGTTATAACTCTGATGAGATCGCCAGTGGTTGTTTCCCATGGCCTGTGCTTGTTTGGTCGCTTTCACCGTGTTTCCTGCTAACCTAGTTCTCCTAGGCATCTCGCAAGAGTGCTATCATCTACCATCATGTCGAGCTCGCCAGAGCCCAGCTTAGCCAATGGCCATGGCTCGCCGATGGAGGAGTCCAGTCCATCACCCGTCGCCGACGGTGCCCAAAGTGATAGCGATCTTTCCGAAGTTAATGACACGGTCGTTATTGCCCGGCCTCGTGGCTCCCCATCCGCGTTCGATCACGATCACGATTCCGATGATGATGCGAAGCAAGATTCCGAGCCTCACAAAGTCGCCGATTCCAGTGCCGAGGAGGACAATGAGGTTTCTGATGACGCTGATTTCGATGCGGAAGATAGTCCAGTTGCCTCTCACAGTGACGCTGCCCAAGATGAGAGGTCAGAGTCCAATGATTCTCATCGTGCCGCCAAACGAAAGGTCGGCGGCGGTGAGAATGAATACATCGCCGCGAACCCAGAGCTCTATGGATTGAGGAGAAGCGTATGTTAACTGAAAATTTTTCACTGCTCTGAATCCGACTGACCGAAATCTTAGTCTCGCCCAACTAAGCAGGCCAAAGTTGTGAGTTACTCTTCCTCGTCGCTGCCCTGGCACACACTTACATTACAGGTCGACTCGGATGATGATGAAGATGAGGACTCCGAGTCTGATGTCCCTACTCAAAGACGCTCCAACAAGAGACGGCGGGTGGAACAAATCTCTCAACAATGTAAGTACCGCTATCTGGTCAATTCTGCATAGTATCGACGACCTTGTCGTCCTCGATATACCCGAGTCCGCCTGACACTGTTCGACAGCCTCAAAGAGAAATACTCCCGTTCGACATACGCAAGCCGATGATTCCGAATCCGATACGTATGGCGGAGCACGCGCACGGTCTTTCATGAAGAAGGCTCGTCGTGAACAAGCTCATCCCCGAACATCGCACCTATACGCCGAGAAGCGCTGGTCGAGCCGGGCAGCCACACGCCAAGTCCAGTACCAAGAATCCGATGAGGATGAAGATGAGGATGAGTTGACGCCCAACCACTGGGCAGGTGGCGAAGAAATGGCCGACGACTCCCCCTACATCGAGAAGGTTGTCGGCCACCGGGTCAGAGACGGTGGTGAGCTGGCTGTGAACGCTTCCCGTGAAGATTTTGAGTACCATATCAAATGGGAGCGCAAATCTCACCTACACAACACATGGGACACCATGGACACCCTGCGTGGCTATCGCGGAGTTCGCAAGCTCGAGAACTACTACCGGAGGACTATCGAGTACGAGATCGACCTCAAATTTGCTGGCGATGACATCCCACCCGAGACTCGCGAGCAGTATCTGTTAGACAAGGAGCGCGAGCAAGAAGCGTTGGAGGATTACACCAAAGTCGAGCGCATTGTCGCAGTCCGCGCAGGCGATGAAGGCAAGGAGTACTTCGTCAAATGGAAGGGTTTGTCATACGATTGCTGCACTTGGGAGCTTGCTACACTCATTCGTGACGACGCTCAAGATAAGATTGATCTATTCCTTGATCGCCAGTCGCGATCCTGGACGTCGGACAAATCCGAGTCGAACCCCAACACCCGTACCAAGTTTTTGAAGCTTGATAAACAACCCAGCTACATCACTGGCGGCGAACTCAGGGGCTTTCAGCTTACGGGGTTGAATTTCCTAGGTCTGAACTGGTGTCGCGCGAACAATGTCATCTTGGCCGACGAAATGGGCTTGGGCAAGACAGTCCAGACTGTATCCTTCCTCAGCTGGTTGCGCAACGAACGCAAGCAAGAGGGGCCTTTCCTTGTCGTCGCGCCCCTCAGTGTCATTCCCGCCTGGTGCGACACATTCAACCTGTGGTCACCGGATCTCAACTACGTTGTGTATCTCGGTAATTCCGAGGCACGCGCAACCATCCGTGAGCATGAACTGATGATCAACAACAACCCAAAGAAGCCCAAATTCAATGTCCTCGTCACCTCTTACGAGTATATTCTGGCGGATCCCGACTTCCTGCGCAGCATCAAATGGCAGGCCCTGGCTGTGGATGAGGCCCACCGTCTGAAAAACAAGGAGTCGAAGCTCTATGCCGAGTTAATGAGCTTTGGTGCCCCGGCCAAGGTCCTGATTACCGGTACTCCAATCCAGAACAATCTGGCCGAGTTGTCTGCCCTCTTAGATTTCTTGAATCCAGGGAAGGTTGTGATCGACGAAGACCTGGAGAGCATGATTGATGCCGATGCCCAGGCCAAACTGCAAGAGCTTCACGCCGCTATTGCACCTTTCATCCTGCGCCGTACAAAGGAAACTGTCGAGACAGATCTGCCTCCGAAGACCGAGAAGATCATCCGCGTTGAGCTATCAGATGTACAACTTGAGTATTACAAGAATATCCTTACGCGCAACTATGCTGCCCTGAATGAAGGCAACAACGGCCAGAAGCAGTCCTTGTTGAACATCGTCATGGAGCTGAAGAAAGTCAGCAACCACCCTTACATGTTTCCAGGCGCCGAAGAAAAGGTCCTCGCTGGCAGTGAGCGCCGAGAGGATCAAATCAAAGGGCTCATCACCAGCAGTGGAAAGATGATGCTCCTTGATCAGCTGTTGACGAAACTAAGGAGAGACAATCACCGTGTCCTGATCTTCAGCCAGATGGTTAAGGTGTTGGACATTCTGGGCGATTATTTGCGTCTGCGTGGCTATCAATTCCAGCGACTTGATGGAACGATTGGGGCCGGCCCACGACGACTTGCCATCAACCATTTCAATGCCGAGGACAGCCAGGATTTCTGTTTTCTGCTATCTACCCGTGCTGGTGGTCTTGGTATCAACCTGATGACTGCTGATACCGTCATCATTTTTGATTCCGACTGGAACCCCCAGGCTGATCTCCAAGCCATGGCGCGCGCTCACCGAATCGGTCAGAAAAAGCCAGTCACTGTTTATCGCCTTGTATCTAAGGAAACAATCGAGGAAGAGGTATTGGAACGTGCTCGCAACAAGCTTCTCCTCGAATTCCTAGCCATCCAAGCCGGCGTGACAGATGACGGTAAGGCTTTCAGGGAAGAGGCCAAACAGAGGGGCTTGAAGATTGACGAGGCCAAGTCGGCCGACGATATTCAATGGGTTCTCAAGATGCGTTCGCAGAAAATGTTTGAGCAGTCAGGCAACCAAGAAAAGCTGGAGAAGCTTGATATCGATTCCATCCTTGAGAACGCAGAGGTTACCAAGACCCAGATCAGCGACAAGATGAACCTCAGCACGGGCGGTATCGATTGGGATAACTTCATGCAGTATACCGATGTCAAGGTTGACGACCTCAACCTTGATTGGGATCAAATTATCCCTGCTGAGGAGATAGCCGCTATCAAGAACGAGGAGGAGAAAAAGAAGAACGCCGAATACCTCGCTAGAGTCGTGGAGGAAAGCGCTCCGAGGCGGGCTGCTCTGAAAGGCGTCAAGGACGATGGCGATACCGAAAGAGCCGAACGTATGGCTAAGAAACGGGAGCGAGAGCAGCTCAAGCAGGAACGGCTGGAGGAACAACGTGCTTTGCTGTCTGACCCGAAACGGCCGCTAAATGAGAAGGAGACACGTAACCTCATTCGAGCGTTCATGCGTTTTGGTCACATGGACGACCGGGCGGATGAACTCCTTCGCGATGCTCGACTCAGCGACAGAGACCGAGACTTCATCAACGACACCCTCCACGCACTTTTCCAGGCGGCTCAAGATGCTATGGACAGACAAATGGATGATATACGCGCTCAGGAGCAGCAGACCAAGAAGAAAATGACCAAGAAAGATATCAAGGCGGTCATGTTCGACTTTGGCGAGGTGAAGAAGATCAACGCCGAGACCATCCTCGAACGACCTCCTCAGCTGCGATTGCTTCGCCGCGTTGTCAAAGAACAGTCTGATTTCCGCAACTTCCGACTGGTTGATGCAACCAAGGCAGCCCACTACAGCTGCGAGTGGGGTGCAAGGGAAGACGGCATGCTGCTTGTTGGTATTGACCGTTATGGCTTTGGAGCGTGGACTCAAATCAGAGACGACCGCGAACTGAACATGCATGACAAGTTCTTCTTGGAAGAGCACCGCATCGAAAAGAAGCAGGAACGTGAACATACCGAGGTCAAGGTTGCCAAGGCCCCAGGCGCTGTACATCTGGTGCGCCGCTCCGAGTACCTCCTCTCGGTCTTGACTGCTATACACTCTGGCGATGAAAATGCGCAGAAGGTGGTTGAGAATCATCATCGAAACAACAAGAAATCCGGCCATGCCATGGCGAACGGCCACAGACGCTCTGATAAGACCAGCGCGTCGGCTTCGCCGGCACCCCAGAACATCAAGAAGCATATACATCATCGGGAGCGTGATAACGAGCGTGCCTACGCACGTAGTGATCAGCACCATCGCTCTCGCAGCAATGTTGGTGAAGGCGGCACACCTCGTCCGGACTCGAAGCGCAAGCACAGCGGTGATCTGGATGAGCGAAATCGCAAGCACCGTCGATTGGAGGAGCAGAAACGCTCCGAAAGCGAGGCGAAGGAGCCGGAAACCGACGATGACGACGACAAGAGAAACGCGCCCATCATTGCTGCTCTTATGCAGCCTATTTGGGTTCACGTCGAAAAGGTTGAATCGTGTACGAAGGTCAACATTCCTATCGCCAAGGCCAGAGCCAAGGTGTTGAAGAACGAGATCACGGCTATTGGCAATTTCATTGAGGGCCTGCATAAGAGTTCGGGGCTATCCGACCAACAGCTCGCGGACTTGAAGCCCAAACTCTGGTAAGTCGACTTGTATTTCCCTCGTGATTACTTGGGCTCAACATGCTAACCCGTACCAGGCGATTTGTCTCCAAGAGAATCCCGGCCTCTGATAAAGACAAGCAGCCATCCGGCAAGGACAAGCCAGCGGGCCCTGATCCAAACAGGATGACGGGCCCTCGTCTTGCCAGCCTCTTCCAGCAGCTGAAGGTGGCCGAGAAGAATGGCGATGCCCCAAAGGCTAAGAACGGAGACACGGCCGTGGCCAATGGCTCTTCTCGAGGCGAATCCTCGAAATCCAAGCACTAATTATGCAGCTCTCGGGCCTCCGTATCCCGAGGGCTCACCCTGTCCGGCTAGCGGCATGAACGCAAGACGGCAACACAGCATCCTCAGGCGTTACGGTTCGGTATCGTATTGATGTCGTCTTCACCACGGTCTGGAATTATGACACGACATACCCAGCAAAAGCATCGATTTATAGGACTATTGGCGTTTTGGTAGGATCCGCGACAATCAGCGGATCCAGCGTTTGATTTATTGTTCCCACATGTGTGGCTCCTGCCGTGTTTGCTTCTCTCTTCCTTAGCTACGCCAGCATGGCTGGAGGCAACAAGAGCATATGGCGAGGGAAATGTGGACATATATGCGCGAGAGACATGGTCATGGTATGGGTCATGCTATGCGGAATATCAGGCTTGTATTGTTCTCCCCGCCACCGGGCGAGCTACTCTTGTTGCTCTCCTCTCGTCGGGTCGTTGGCATGGCGGTGGTGGTGAGGAGAAGCCCCCCTTAGAAGGTCTGCATCTCTTGGCTGGACAGAATCCAGCCTGGTCGCTCAATCATGGCGATTGAAATGCTATAGATTCAGACACTGTTACAAATAAATCGTCTCTATTAATACCTAGCTTTGTTCTCTCCCCGGCTAGTTCTTCCCTCTCGGCACCGTCCCATGGGGGTTACCCTGCTGGACTCCACCTGACCTGAGTCGCTATCAGAGATTTTCATACTCCAGCCAGTTACAACGTGCCATCTGCCCATCTGCCCATCTGCCCACCTTTGCTACTTAGATGCTGCCAACGACGAAACATCTCAACATCCAATACAAACCCATCCGATGTGGTGTAGTGGCTAACATTACACGCTCTCATTGTAGATCCGTGTAGCCCGGGGTTCGATTCCCCGCATCGGAGTTGATTGCATCTTTTGGTCTTTTTGTCCCCATGGATTGTGTATATCACACTCTACTTTTTTCTTTTCAAGTTCGCCCAGGTTCGGCGCGGGTCTGGGGAAAGGAGAGCAAATGAATAGGTCCTTGATTCAGGCAGGCGCCAGTATGTGGTTTCTAATGTGTCATTCAATGCGGGAGCCTCGTTGTTCGAAACTTGGTGTTACTGCCTTGCGGGCTGTGGTTGGCTTCGCCATCTTATCGTGTGGTGGGCCTCCGACATGTTGGAGGGAAGGACTTACAGCGTGCGAGGCTGCCTCATGCCAATGGCCATCATGTATAGCCACCCTTTCCGAAGACGCCCAAAATCAAATAGAAATAAGAGGGCGTGCCTAGTTCTCAAGTGACTCGTCCCTCTCAGGACTCTTCCACTCATTGTGCGGCCAACGTATCTGTGGTGATAACATTGCTGGTGTAAGCCAGGCCAGCTCACAGGACTACCTCTTCCATACGTAAAGTCGTTGTTCACAACATTTCGAACAAAATAACATGGCCTCACCGCTCTTATCCCTCGCCAGCCCCGCGCCCCTCGCCCCAGCCGCGGCCACGCCGCCCCCGTGCTTCCGGTGCCGGCGGCCGAGCGAGCGCCTGGTGACGCGCAGCTCGAACCGCAATCACAACGCCGGGCGGCCCTACCACAAGTGCGTGCCCTGCAACAACTTCCTGGGCTTCGCCGACGACCGAGGCAACGACCCGCGCAACCCGCCCTGCCCCTGCGGCCACTCCTCCCGGGCCCAGCGCGCCGGCGGCTCCGGGCGGCTGCACTACGTCTGTCGCATGGGCACCTGCGACTTCTACAGCCCCTTTCGGGACGCGAGCGGCGCGCAGGTCAGCGTGGGGGAGGACTTGGTCGAGCGGATGGCTGGGCTTGGGATCATATAACGATGATGGTGGGATGAGCGAGAAAAGGGGTGCGTGTGTGTGCTAAGGGGAGAGGGCTTGCTTCTGTATTAAGATGTATATCATCGTCAGCACCTTGGTGAGGTGGTGGGTCGTCATCGTGACAAGTTCTCGATGATGTGGGTGATGGTATGACCTACCCGATCGCCAGAGTCAAGGCTGCTCTGGTACCGTTTTCCTTGGCCGGAGTAGATGTCATAGGTAGACTATTAACCATTATGAGCTGGCCACACGCATGTCCTAAGGGAGCTACTTCAGCCCAGAAGCCAGTCACTCTGTCAAAGTGCTCCTGCCACTTGGGAGTTGCACTTTTCACATAGTCTTGCAACACAAAGGGGTGGTGATGATGTGTAGTGTGAACCGAGGCCAAACGCCTTCGGTTACGGGAGCCATATTGCATTTCGGTCTATAGTTGGTCTAATTGCTTGCTCTTCTAAGCCTCGGTTCCGCTCAACAACGGACCACCAGAAGAAAGCAAAACCTGCTGAGTGCATGCTGAAGAACTCGGATTTGGTATCTCCCCTCGCCAAAGCCGTCTCGGCCCGCCCAAAGATAAAACGCCAGCACAACGCCATGGGATCCTCCGCTAGAATGTCGAGAATCCTCTCATGCAATAATGGGGGTATGCAGAAAGTCCTATGTACAATGCATGTGTTCCGATGTATATACGCAAAGATGCAGATTAGTTCTCAAAGCCAGCCAGTCAGTAGCCGAGACGATGAGCGAGTAAAGCCAGTCACTCGATAAGATTCGCCATCCCTCGCGGTTTCGAGGGAGGGCTGATGGTAACTCCAGAGTGCGCAGATCCCGGACGTGACGACTGCGTAGGCGTAGTCGGAGGGGAACGGTGAGCATTGGTCTCTTGTTGAAGCTGCGAGTTTACAGCATCCTGAGCCTTGTTGGAATCGTAATCAGCGTCAACTCGCTTCTGCCGAATTGTCGTGGGGCGCAGACTGAACTCGGAACGGGTATCGTTGTCCTTGGATTTATCTGAGCCGGCCAGACGCTTGGCTGGCAATTTGGAAGGCACAGCGGTAGCGGCCTTTGTAGCCTTGAAGGTATTTTTGACCGTGGCTGCCGATACTGCCGGTTTTTGCTCCGTCTTCTTTGATTGTCTGGGTTTTCTTGGCGCGGGCTTCTTCGCGCCTTTGGCAGCAGCTTTGACGGCAGGAATGGCACCGCTAGAAGCAGCTGTCTTGTTTCCTTGAAAGAGGAGCTGACTCTGTCTCGTTCGCGCCCCGAGTTTGCCAGTGGGCAAGGCATTCCGCATCTTGGGACTAGCAGTGGGTGTAGGTATGCCCTGAACCTTCTCGATCGACTTGGGCTTGACTTCGACAGGCGTGATGGCGCGCGATTCGCTCTTGGCTGTCTCCGAGGCTGAGAGACTCGGGGATGGAATCCTGACCTCGAGTTGGGAGCTGCGTATGCTCTTCTCGTACTTCTGATCATCAACTTTAACGTCGTCTCCGTAGGTCTCATCCCAGTGCGGCAATCCAACCAGATTGGCCACATCGTCACACTTCCCTCGGACCACAATATCCCAGCACTCTCTCAGTTCCGCCCCGGCCGGTTCAGGATCCAAGTTGATCCAAACAGCGATGCCATCTTTGCGTTCTCTTGTGACTTTGCACATATTGCGAACGATTTGACGCACCCCGGGAATCTTCATGCTGGTACCCACCACAATGACAGCATCGGGCCTGGCGCGCGTATCGGCCTTGACAACGTTGGCAATAGCTTCCTCGTCGGGGTTGTACTCGTTATAGAGGACCATCCTCGGGCGCAGTTTACCGATGCCATGACTGCGTTTGCCAGCGTAGGAAGTGCGAATGTTGTCCATCTCCTCGCAACTCTTGCACGGAGGCGGCTCAGGCCCGTGGAAGAGAGAGCCGTCGAAAGGGCTGGTGCTGTTGCATTTGGAACATATCATCTGCTCGAGCCCTCCATGCAGCTGAACCGTCTTGGGCCAAGGTCCCTTCTCGGGTAACGGAATTTGAGTCGCCAGCGGCTTCATAGCAGTATCGATGCCGTCTACATTCTGGCTATACAGGCGCAGGAGACGACCTTCTTCGGCCATGGTCGCGAGCATGTGGTGGAAAGGGGTAGGCCGGGCGGTCTTGGTTTTTTGAGCCAACTCTCGAACCATATCGTGAAATGACGAAGTTGAATCGTCGTGCTTGTAGACCGAGGCGTCGAAGAGCTGCTGTCCAGAGCCCTTGAGCTTCTGGTCTTTGCGGAGTGTCTTGAAGAGGCCGTCCGAAGAACGGAAGTCCGGGACTATAAAAGAAGAACGTAGGTTAGCAAACGTGATCAGAAATCAGATCGTAGCCGCAAAAGCTTTGAGAAGTGGAATGTGTAGTGGCATGTACTTACTTCCAGCGGACACAGAGATACCAGCCCCAGCAATGACAACGATTTTCTTCTTCTTGGACAAAGACGACTTCAGTCGATCTATGAGTTCCTCGTCCTGCTGGTTGTCTGTGTAGCCGGCCTTCAAGTCCAAATGCTCAGTAGTCCGGGGCTTGCGCTCCACTTTCCGTCGCTTTGCGGGCGGTGGGCCCTCTGGGTTGACGCAGATAGAATCTGCGTCCGAGGAGTTCTTCATGGGCGAGGCGCTTCCCGAAGGTGCAGTCGATACAGGCGAGAGATAGCGGGATATAGCAGCGCGCGGCACTGGAGAGAGCGAGGGCGACTTGGAGAGTTCGGAGAGTGGAGAGGAGGGAGGATCTGAAGAGGGAGGGTCGGAGAGATCTGAAGATGACGAATCCATGGTAATATGTTGCGCAGTGGCTGCGACGCCGACAATGGCCAGTTCCGATTGATTGTTCCTAAGGATAACAAAAGTCGAATAACAGTCCACTAGTTTCAACGGCCGCTGGGACAATCGCTTCGAATAGCAAAGGAGGGCGGGATTCACGTGGGTGCGCCGCTGGATCGAGTGTTTGTTGTCCCGCAGTGAAGACGTAAAACGAAGGAAGACAGGCCGATCTTTTTGGACACTGAAATCTCATTGGGTTGCGATTATCCTGAATCGAAAGAACAATGCAAAAAGTCGCGTGTCTCGTTACGGCCGAACAAGACGCACGCGCGTATATATCGAGAGTGGTTGTTGTCAGAAAGAGCGTTCAGACTAAGCGGCCACGAAGAGGAGAGGAGAGTTGGGAGTTGGTGCTGAGGCTCCTTTGCTTAGGCTTGGTTGTATGGTTTGGGGGTGCGAAGATCTGCATGTTATGAGCAGGGAGAAGGTGTGGGTGGAACCGTGAACAACGAGCAGCCGCCATGCATGGGGGTGGGCTCTTTGACTTGACTGCTCCTCCGCCTTCCTTTGCGAATGACGGGACTCTTCGCCGAACGAGAGTCAGAGTGGTCTTCTTGTGCCTCTCTGTATGTGAATACTACTTACTATGTGGATACTACGTACGGTATGGGTGGCTGTATTCACATGGAACATTGCCTCAATCACCCTGAATGAACTTGACAATGCAATACTGCATTTCAACCACACATTCTTGAAGAGCATATGAGTGCAAACCAGGCCGTATATGCTGATGTATAGTGATACTCGCTATACCTAAGTCCTAAGTGTTTAATTGGGAAGAGTGATTGACGGCACAGTGGGTATGACCAGTGCATGCAGGCATCAAAGGTTAAAAGGCTATTATGGTCGGGAATATGTAAGACCCAAGGTTTGCGTAAGAGATCTCAACGGGGGGGCACCGCAATATGTATAGTTCTCTGAATCTTATAACCAAAACCCAGCTTGGACACGAAGCCTACTTGGTCGTTCCCTCAATCAGTGCAGGCACGACGAGGCTGTCTGTCCTCGGTATGTCCTGCGCCTGCTCCTGCTGCTGCTCCTGCTCAGTGTGTCGTACAGAGAGCATGTACCTGTGAACGGAATGATGCAATTTGGCGGCAAGCACCAGGGGAAAATCTAGATTGACAGCACCGACCGCTACCCGTTGCTTTGGAAACTGCCCCTAAAAGTGGATCGAATGGGGGGAGACATGTGGCGCTGATAGGTGACTATCTGTCTATCCGCCTAACCCCTGCCATTTCCCTGTCCCATATCAGAAGTGGTGAGTGGCTTGTCGCACCTGCTGTACCCGTCCGGAGCACCTTGGAGAGACGCTAGCTAACGGCCCGTGGTGCTTTGCTTTCCAGCGTCCATTCTCATACCCTCTCAGCCTTGCGTATTCATGCTCATTGCAGACGACAGAATACAGATACCCATGCTCTTGATATGATAATAACTCGCTCTTGGCATTTGTATAGCCTCAACTTCGAAAAGTACATGGATGCAACTCCATTGATCAGCCGGCAAAGGGCAGGGTGGCTGACCCTCCTAAGGACATCATCTCCTTCCCTCTGCGCCTAAGATCGCCATAGCACATCCTGCCTCGCCCCATGGCTTCTGAAAAGATGCCGTTAATACTCGACAACCCGATGGAAGGGGCCGAGATGCAGGTCGATCTGGGTGATGTGGATGATCTGTTCGGCGACTCGGTCCCCCTTAACCTGCAGACCCGACCCCCAACCAAACGCTTGCTACTCCGCCTTGACGAGCTGAGGAGCCGCGGTAGTTGCCAGTATGTGGTATCCCCGTGGTATCTTGTGTCGTGGCTGCAACTGATTCCTATATAGAGGGCTGGCATGGTCCAAGTCTGGCACTATTGCCTCTATTGCTCCAGATGGCCAATCCCTGGACCTGCGCTACATCCGCGCTCATCCCAAGGACGCAACATGGGGTCTCAGTGAGCCTACCCGCTGCGTCGTCTCCCCGAACCTTTCCGGGGGCCTATTGTGCATATCTCATGGGCCCCTACCCAGACTTCCGAGCTGGCCGTCATCGACGCTGCGGGGCGAGTCTTGATACTCAACTTCAATTCGAATCTAAACAAAATGCACCCTAGTCGGAAATGGGATGCAGACCCCGTAGACGACCTCCACGCCATCGTAGGCACGTACTGGATGAACCCAATTCCGTCGCATAGGGGGGTGGTGAGTTGTCTTATTCTTTGCACGCGCCACACAACTTCTTTTCCTAACGTGCCACTAATGTACATACCAGGGGAATCTATTGCATGCCCCTATCGTGAGAGACGGAAATGGAAATAATTATTCGATTGAGACAACCCTCGTCCCCCAACAGGGGCCGTTTCATCCGAATCCTACAAAGTCCGCCTTCTTCTGTGTTACCACCAATGGTTTGATGAAGATGTTTTGGGCACAAAACAACGGCAGAATCGAAGAGACTCCTCACGAGCTCGAGAGCGTCGGCTCGGCCGACGATCTTATCACACATGCTGCCATCTGCTCTGACCCGAGGTGTAAGCTTACCAAACATTACTATTGTCAAGTTGCTGACCAGATTCAGGGAAATGCATGTTTGTCGCTCTAGCCACGTCGTCCAAGCAGATTCAGCTCGTTCAGATGCAACTTGACTGGGGAATACCTGCCACCGGGAACAAAGGAGTCCCTCCGGGGAACTTGACACTCAGCCCAACACTCAAGACCAGACACGTAGTAGTCTCTAGTTGGCTTCAAATTGGAAGCAACGAGTCCCCTCTCGACTCATCCATGACACAGCTATCTCATATCAGGTTGCTGCCCAGTGCTTATGACCAAGGAACGAAGAACGTCTCCAATCTGATCGTGTTGACAGTACGGTCTTTTGTGCCGCCCTCGGACAGCCCCTACAGCCAGGAAGTCCAAAGTATCATAGACCGTTGGGAGGTTATCTTTGAGCAGCCGCAAACCCTGCACCCTTCCTTCGAGCAGCTGGGTTCTAGGAGAAATAGTATTGGTGCTGCACCTCCGGTATGATCTCCTTGACGCCATCGCACTCTCGGCGCTAACCTACTTGCAGACGGCCCCAAAGTTGAAGAGACTCGATCCTATTGTCGTCAATAAAATAGTCACAGGCATTGATATGATTCGTATGGATACAATAGTAGCCTTCACGTATCACGACGGAACGACTGAGTACCGAGACCGGGCTACACTGGCCGAGACCTGGAACTCATTCAATCTGGACCGCATCAGTTCTGTCCACGATGCTGGTTTCACGCAAGGCGGAGAGTCGTCATGTAGGTACCATATGAGCAACTTGTGAGATTACTGTGCTCATGCCCTGTTCTTTAGGTCTACAAACAGCCATATCCCCGACCCATTTCTCCGTTGTGCAGCTTTGCGAGGATGGGAAGGTAAAATGGCACCCTGTCCATTACACTGTTGCAGACCCTTTATCCATGACCGACGGTAAGACTCTTGTGAACTCATATAATCTATGGTCAAGTCCTAACAGCCCAACAGCACAACAATCAGGAGTCGTCGCCGCACTTACCATGTCCACAGCACAGGCTGCCACAACACATAACAACATCGACGACATTCTTGCCGTGGCGAGATATTTTGTTGGCAGAGAAAGTAAGTCCTCAACCACCTGGATTTTCAGAGTCACCCTCTGACTAACAACCCAGAATTTGCCGAGAATTGGGTCACGGAGATGATTCGACTAATGAGAGTATCGATCGATTACTCAGAAGAAGCACACCATGACAGCTTAGTGCGCAACCACCTCCTGCAGCTTTGCCTCAGTACATTGAATAACTTGGGATGGAACGGGGAGTACCAGCCGCGCAACTTCCGCGGCAAACTATCCATGTTCGCTCTTCACCTGCGCAATATTGTCATTCTCATCACCATCGCCAGCAATGGCTCGATTCAGTTGAAGAACAACACTTCGCCGCTTGATGAACCAGGTAAAGCCAACCATCCCCCTCAATCCAGCTGAGTATCTCTAACATTACCAATCACAGAGGTTGTTGATGCCCTAGCTGGCTGTTGTAAATGGTCCATCGATCTGTTATGTTGGCTGGCCGATTCGCTCTTTAACCTCTTGGATGACGCCAAGTTCCTCAGCTTCTTGGAATCGCGGCAGAGCTTTGGAGACATGAGTGCATATCTTCTCTCCAAAAATGAGATCGCCCTGCACATGGTCTTATCTTCGGCGATTCGTGGGCTACTCTCTGCTGTCTGCCGCCGCATGGCTGTACTCCATGGCATCTCCCAGCGCGCCCTCACGTACTACGAGACGCGCAACGCCGGCGGTTCGAAGGACCCCAGCGCCCCGCCGGGCACTAAGAGCAACGGGCCGCCTGTCGCCCTGCATCTGGCCTACCAAAAGATTTATCGTTACACGAACGCGTCGCTCATTAACGTGGCCGAGTTCGACAAGCTGCTCACGACGCTCGGGGCGGATATACGCAAGCAGTATAGCGAGTCCTTCGCCGAGCTGGCTAAGCGTGCGACGGCATCGGCCGCGCAACAACCCAACCAGAACCAACCGCAAGCCCCCAATGCGCTCAAGCCCAGCCCGGGAGAGGAGGCGGTAAAGCGGGCGCAGACGCACTGCGAGCTGACGCTGCTGCTAGCGGGCAGCCCGCCACCTCCCTTTTTGAACGTGGTCAACAAGTTCTTCAAGACGGACCTCAAGGAGTTCCGCACGCACGTGGACCCGGCCAAGCTGTTCTTTGCCGACTACGGCATCCTCGAGGTGGACGACGACCCACGGGCGCTAGCGGCGCGCAGGCAGAAGGGGGTCAGGGTCGACGTGTTCAAGCGTGTCGAAATCTGCCGAATTAAGGAGGGGGCGCCATCGACGGGAGGAGGCAACAACAGCGGCAACGAACAAGTGCAGTGGCGGAGGTGTGTGAGATGCGCTAGCGTCATGGAGGATGTGCCGACGAACAAGCCTGGCATCACATTCGTGTTAAGTCAGCAGAGGAACTGCTCGTGCGGTGCGCGGTTTGCGCTCCTCGGAAAGGGTGAACTGGTTGGGTAGTTGACGAGGGGAGATTGTGGACAACGAATTCAGAGGGTGGCTATATTATATAACCCAAAGGTTAACGTCGCGTGTCCAAAGTCTGTGTTGAGTAAACTCAAGTTTCGCATTTTTGAGCCAGTAGATACTAGAGAGCACCTCAGATCAGGCGACGGTCTCTTTCACGATGCGATGTTTGGAGTCAACTTGCTTGCCTGATAAATCAAACTAGATACCTTGCGCCGCCCCAATGCTGCCGTGCCGTTGCCGAGCACCCTCCCTCCGAGTGAGCCTATGTACTTAAAAAGCAGCTAAGAAATTCTTGTGACGCAGAAAGACGTTGCGCAGACGTATGAATAGAAGTAAATGCCATGCCGATCGTGACCCATAACCGGTCTTGATCTGTCTATGCCTACAAGGAAGGGTATCGTATCTCTGAACCCCCGTCCAAACCAGTACTGTGCTGTCTGATGATCGTTTCGCTTCCCTTTTGCTCGTGGGGGAAAAAAGCACGCACTAATTGACTACCACCGCCTCTTCTTCTTCTTCCCCTTATGTCCAAACCCCATGTGGTTCCTCGATCTATGTTGTAATAAGCAGCCAACGAACGCTGTCTCATGGCTCTCGCAACTCCGCAGCACCTGCAAATATCTCTCTCTTCCGCTGACCTTCGCTCTTCTTGTGGTGCAATGTCTTCATCACGAACTCGTAAGTCATCATCGTTACCGTCGCAGCGGGGACAGCACGCAGCATGTTGACGCTCATGCCCGCGTAGAAAGCTCTTGCGCCCTCTTCCAAATAGATGGTGCGGGCAGTCCTCACGATGCCCTTGTACTTGGGCTCTTGGATCCCGTCGGGCCCCGACTTGCCTCCACTGGCGGTCTCCGAGATGCCCAGACCCTGCAGGTACTCTATTCCCGGGGTTGGCCTTCGTTGCGTTTGGAGTCTTGTGCGTATAACTTCGTGGGGATAGGTGGCAGAGCTAGCCAAGATCTTCGATAGGATCGAGGCGCTCAGCACACCGAGCCACTGGTCCTTGAATTTGTCACTCGTCTCACCCATGCCCTGGCCTGTGAACTTCTTACGCAAATACTCATAGGCTGGGAACTGTACGGCGACGTGCGTCAGACCCAACAATGCCGGCGCAAGTCCCGAGTAGAATGACCTTAAACCCTCTGTAGTATACATCTTCCGGGCGGCATCCAGCGTCGAATTGTAATGCCATGGAGAGTTGACATGCGGCCGCGCCGTAGGAGTATTGCCTGCTCTCGGGTATGGCTGATTCCTGTTGCTGCCAGACTGCGACATGAGCCTTGTTTTGATAACCCAAATGGGGTTCGTCACTATGGTGCTGCTTGCGCCCGCAAAAATGGAGGAGAAGAAGTTAACGGCCATTGGATACCGCACTATTGGAACAAAGATTTGGTCAGCAAAGGCAATCGTCGCCGACTTGGTGCGGGTATAGGCGCATGTGCTTACATAGGTCGTATGTATCTCCCCTTCTTGTGAGGTATTCTTTGCTTTTGTTGTAGACAGTAAACCATACAGCCCATGTCGGCAGGTATCCCAGCACGATAGGCCCCAGCCCTCGGTACAAGCCGCGGATGCCCTCGTTCTTGAAGATGGTCTTGAACGTCCCAACTAAACCATTGTACATCCGGGGGTGATGCTCGCCATGTCTTCCCTTGGACATGGCAATAAAGCCGCCCTGTGCTTGGAGCTTGGTCTTGGCGACATCGAGCGGGCAAGTGACCACACCCGAGGTGAAGCCGCCGATGGCACCGGCGACGGCATTGAATTGGGTGTCGGAAGCGTTTGTCGTCCAGTTCTGCAAGAAAGTCGGATCATCTCCACGGCCCAAAGCCATGGCTGTGGGCGCCGAGGCCGGCGAACCTGCTGGAGGCTGGAAATAGTTGGTGGTGGGGGAGAGGACGGCGACGAGAAAATCCCATACTCTGTTTGCACCGGCAAGGCGACGGGTTTGTCGGGTGAGTCGGGTCTGCTGACCTCAACTTTGGGATTGTGGTGGTAGTGGGTTGGTGAGGGAGTGCAATTGTGGCGTGCGGGAGACAATTCCGACGGGCTGTATGTAGCGTAGGCGTTACGAGGTGACGGCTCTTCTGGTAGTGTGATGGCTGCGACGGCAGCGCTGTATACACAGGCTCAGGCAGGACAATAGTGCTATAAATGTTATCTGATTAATTCCATGGCCGATTAAGCACCCTCAGCGATCATTCTGTTGCTAGCCATTCCGTTGCCAGCCTTTCAGTCTCCAGAGGCACTCGGCAGACAATAATTACGTCACAAGCGATATCGACAAAGAAAACATCTTGGTTGCAGTACAGAGTATCCTATTATGCATTATCATTCGAGGGAATTCTCGGCAATATGCAGAGTCGCGGATAATGCGCCAACTCAAGCAGTCATAAGTCGTAAGTCGCAAAGTCGCAAGTCGGGCCAGGTTCTCTGTCGCCTGCCAGCCAGCTGCCACCGCCTCGCTTTGCTTTTGCGGATCCCGACTGCCGACCACCCGTAGAAGCTTTGGTGCAGGCCTGCGATTTTGAACGACGTACAATATCACTCACTAGAACGACTCGTCCAGAGACATCAATTCACCTTACGAACCACCCCCGCCGCCCATCATGTCCGCCTACCCGAGCCTCGCGCCTTTTGTCATGAAGCGCCCATGGCTGCGCAACATGCTCAAGCCTGTCGCCAACTGGTACGCCAACGCCTCCGGCTACCGCCAGCTCGGCCTCAGGTACGTTTGTTACCGACCCGTCCGTTTTCGCCAATTGAGCTCGCCACAACACGCAGGAGATGCTGGGGCTCGGAACGGAAGTAGGGGGGGATGAATTGGAACCCGATTGCTGACTGCGGAAACTTTGGAATCGAAACAGGGCCGATGATTTGATCCTCGAGGAGGACGAGCAGGTCCTCAAGGCTCTCAAGCGCCTTCCGCCCCAGGAGGCCTACGACCGTGTTTACCGTCTCCGCCGCGCGGTGCAGTGCTCCGTTACTGCCAAGATCCTGCCCAAGGACCAGTGGACCAAGCCCGAGGAGGTAAGCAGCTCCCCCAACCCTAACTATCCCCTTTCTCTCCAGGAGAGGGGTTTCGACTGCAATTTCGAAGGCGTGTTTTGGAGGGAATAAAGTGAGTTCAGCATGCTGATCATCGGTAAATCCACAGGACACTCCCTACCTGATGCCCCTCATCGAGCAGCTCAAGGCCGAGGAGAAGGAGAAGGAGGATCTCGACTCTCTGACCATCGTCAAGAACCACTAAATCACCCCACGGCCTACCAAATATGTGGTGCGCTGAAGCAAGGGAGAAGGGTGTGGGCTGTCAAGCCAGCAACGGCAGCAGCAGCACCTTGGGATGGGTCCGAGAGAAGGTGTAGACTAAAGACAGAGAAGCGAGCAAGCAAGCTTTGTACAATAGGCTGAAAATAGAGAACCTACCCGTGATGACATCCATGACGCCTTTTTTCTGCCTCGTGAGAAACTTTAGAGAATAAGGAGACATTAGAGGAACATGTTCGAGTGTCCCATGAGGTTGCTTGTGGCAGGTGTGCAATGCTGGAGAAGGGGGAGAGAAAGCTGGATACAACAATGAACTGCTTCACTTCCCTCTCCCTTCTTCCAAGCCCGTCCGTCCACAGGACATCTCGCTCCCACTGTTGTTAGCGTCTTCTCTATTAAGTGTGTATTTCGAGAGCAGCTTCAATGTCCTACAGGCGACCCCTTCTGGAGTAACTGTCACCCAATTTTCGGGACATGACCGGCTTGTAAGAATTATTCCGATAGCTAGCATCAAGTCATTGTTCGTGGGAAAGTATTGTTAGGTCGAACTATTCCAAGCACTATATGCTTAATCACCTTTGAGAAGCCACAGTCTACTTCTCATTGGACCGACGCCCCTTGGAATGGTTTGGACCGTTCTAAACATTCAGCTTGGAAGAGACATCAGAATGTGAGATCAAGTAAAGGCGGGAATCCAAGTAGAAAATTGGTATAATTAGCTTCACCTATTCTCAGTGCCACAAGCGTCCCCTTCCCAAATGTGTGGCCCATCAGATCCTAATACGCCCCTGCTTGCCCCTCAATCATTGCTTCTCCCTTCCTACCTGTGTAAGGGGAAAGGGGTGCAACTCTGCGGCAAAAACTTGTTGTACGACCAACACACATACATCCAATACACTACATCAAATATACTGTGGTCACCCCCCGAAATACACGTGCCGTTTCGCGCCGTCCCTTCCAGATACACAAAACACTCCCTTCCCACACAAAACTCTGCTACTTTATGGATAGCTAGCTTCTATCAGTTAACTTTGTTTGTAAACCTTCCCAGAAGACCTGCTTGTGCTCACCCCTGGCGCATAACAGGAACTCGCCAGGCACGCGGAGAAAAGGACAAATCTAATGCGCTTCGGTCTCGGCCGATGAAGAAAACAAGGAGACTTGGCAGGTGGATAGGAGACTCGACTCGTCAGATATGAGGGCCTCGGGGTTCTTGTTATCGACCCCTCAACACCAAATCGACCGTCTCTTCACTCCATATTCCACGCCGTGGTGGGCCAAAGTCCCTGGGGGCGACGGCGCTTTGAGATGAAAAAAGAATACAGTGAGTGCTTCCCCCAACTCCTCTTGGGCTCAACAGCTGATGTGAATTGCCGAATGCTGAATAATAGGCGTAGATATGTTGTATGCGTGGATCATGAAGCTTTCGTACAGTAATTACGTTTCCCGTGCTGTCCCAGACCAGCACAACCAGGAAATATATGATAAGACAAGAAATAGTACAGAAGCAACGGCAGCTTCCGTTTATGCATTACCGGGCTTTTCATCGGTATCAATGTGCCAGACGACGTAGTTGGGCAGGCCGTAAACGCCATAGCCCGCGCGCTTCGCCATCTTAGCAAAGCCTTCGGTTTCTGCTTGGTTTTCGAAGGCGTAGCATGGGAAGTTGATTCCTGAGCGATGGACGTCAGCCTTGACGAGAATGCTGACACCGCCGATGCCATCGAGCTCAATCTCGTCGTCCTTGTTGTTTCGCCAGTCGCCCATACGAGCCATGTGCTTTCGTCCAGTATCGTACTGCTTATAACCTATAGACACCCAGATTAGCCAGACTGACGGGTCGTCTTTGCAGCGTCTACCTTACCTTCGGCGAGCACAACGTTCTTGTCCAAACTAGCAGCAAGCTTCAATGCCTTCTCAGATTCAACCCAAGAGTTGTAGTCGACTGCATAACGGTGTATTAGCAAAGCGTGCACCTTCATTTTTCTGTCCAGTGTGACTTACATCGTCCTTCAATATCTTCCCTTTTCTCGTTATAACGATGGAACCAGATGTCTGTGGCATATGTTAGCCTCTTGAACCCAAGCCTGGCGGTAATCATAGAACGTTGGCAAACGTACTCGGTACGATGACATCGCGATCGTGCGCAATGAAATCCTCCAGAATCTTCTCAGGGCTGTCAACGATATCAACATCGCGCCAGTAGACCCATGAGTGGTTGGCTTTGAGCGTGGCGGACAGCAAATAGTTCCTGGCCTTGCCCATAGCCTTGCGCCGTGGGCCTTGGGCTTCAAACCCGTGTCTGTCTTCGACACTCTGGCTGAGGTGAGAGCCGAAATCCTTTTCAACAATCGTGGCACTGTTAAAGGGAACCTTGTCCGGACGCTCTTGGATGCGCTTCAATTCCAAAGCCAGAGCTCCAAGGGTATCATCGCTCGAATCGCCCACAAGGAAACCCAGATCAATCAAATGATGGGGATATGTCAGCTCGGCGATGAGCTCAAAGTATTTTGACAGATAGTTAGAAGCATCCTTGAGGGGGTGAGGATGAGAACGCGTTCCTCGTTGGCGGCGCCCTTTTGCGTAGACACAATTGGGTTCAGGTTGACGTGCTCGATTGTAGAGGAGTTGACTTCTATCGGGGCGTGGTGGTTGAAGATTACGGGAGTTTGCATGTGCGCGTGCCAAGCGTGGTGTTCGTTCGCAGACATGTCCATGGGCGGTTTCGAAGGGCCCCAACAGTAGAAGCTATCGCGGAACGAAGCCAGAGTCAGCCAGAAGATCCAGCACGTTTTGGCCAGCGGGTGGGATTTCCATACCTTTGCATCTCATTGGCGCCTGTTCTAATGCCGCGCCATAGCAGTAAGATGATGCCAGCGAGGGCGACGGAGACGAGGAATCGCGTTTTTGTCAGAAACACCCATATCGCTCTTGTTGGAGGTAATTGAGACTTTGCTGATTTCCAAGTGATGCCACCTTTGGGGAGAAGCATGGTGGGCGAGCTCTTAAGGGTGGCCTTCCGACACGACCCTTAGCCAATCGAAACGCGAATTCTGGAAATGAGGGAAGGTTGTCGGATCGGACGACTGTCGATCGAAGGGCGAGGTTCGATTCGAGGCGGCGCGACCTTTATGTCGGTGTCGTTAGGTTGTGCGGGTGTGCGAGTGAGTGGTGTACGAGAGCCGTCCAAGTATTGTCCTTGAGCAAGAACTTCGTTTTTCAGGGGATAAATGTCCAAGCTGAATAGAAGGGTCGGATGGTTCTGGGACTAGGGACAGACAGCGAGTTTAGGCCTTGGCCTTGTGCTAACCCTCTAGGGAAGAGGAGACGGGGAAATACGAGTATGTAAATGACCAGGATTATGCGCCCGCGGCCCAGTGATGTTACTTATAGATGTTCTGCCAGACGGGTATCCGAATTGATTCGCTGCACTCGTTTGAGCCAACAAGAGATGAACAACGAGACGAGAATCGAAGGGACGTGGTCGTCAAGAGTTGGTAAAGCCTGCTTCCAATTGCTGCTTGCGAAGGTTGGTAGAAATCCGGGGGCAACTCATTCACTGCGGTCAAGTCCACGTACCTGTTCTTGTTAGGTGTAGGTGCGGGTGCATTGTCAACGCAGTAAATAATCTCGAGAGACCTAAAGTTGGGTCTTGGCGCCAGGGATTCCAAGATTGAAGGTCTAACTTTGCGGGCAAGATTAAAGATAGATTGGGATGGGGACATTACAGGCTCAACCCACTAACACTAACGCACCAGCGACCTGGGTAGTGGCTGACCTGGGCGCTGTATGCACGTTAATCAACACCCAGTCGTCCCCCGAAGTTGCCCGCTGTCGGTAAAAACTGTCTTACTACGATACGATACAGCGGATATGGGCGACAGCAGAACGAAGGCACTTCTCGATTACCGGTGTCCATTCCCATGATAAATATGCAGCAGTCGTCCCCCGAGTGCGCGATGCAGTTAGTGAGTCAGCTCCTGTGTAAAGAGAGCACAGCATGTTTTGATTGGGTGGCGCAACCATGACCCCCAGAGGGAGCAGCACTGAAAGATGGATAACAGAAGCTACGGGGGACATGATGTAGAAACGCATAAAGGAGAGAGCGCAGTCTTCTCCGAGGTACGAATGGCCACCAGGCTCGCAGGGACTTCGCTGTCTTCAGGCAAACGATCCAGCAGTTGAACTAAGTGCATCGCTCCCGTTGAATCGTGGTTCAGATGAGGTGCACCAGGGCTATGACGGGACGGTCTTACAATACAGCTAGGCAACCGAATTGCCTTGCTGACAAAGCAGGGCGTAAATGATATACCCAACAGCCAAATCCTCACACAGGCAACAGCGACACTATACAGATCAACACACAGAACTGTACCGATACGTTATAGCAAGATAAAATCACCGCCAGTGTGACATGTTGATTTGAATCCTGTTTTTGAAAACGTTCAAGGTGTTTGATTTCCAACTTAATATCATGTTCGTTCGACGAGCCGCTTCTAACACACACTTCAGAACGTCATCAAGCATCGCAGCATTCGGCACACAGTCGCCAGCTAGAAGCCCCTCATTGCTCAGCCTCAAACGTTTCAAAGGGCAGAGGAATATTTGTTATAGTCGACCACACTGTGTGGCTTTCGAGAATTCGGTATTCCGAGTATTTCTGGCTCCATCCATTCTCGTTGCGCCTTGTGCGGTTCGAAGCCGACTTACAGCTTTTACGGTTTTCCGAGGCGTTTTGGCGACTCAAAGTATGCCAATACGTAGATCAGCTAGACTCAGCGCAGCTGCTGAAGCGGAAGCTTTGCCCGAGGCTATTCCGCCGCCTCAGCCCGTGGCTCAAAAAGTCGCGCAAGAGGAAGGCGGGTCCCTCTAATCCTGGGGAAGGCGGAGGAAGCCCGACGACAGCCCCGGAGTTGGCAGGTCCGTCCACGCCAAATAAGCGGCGGACAAAGGCTAGGACGGCAGGCCCTCCCCCGGTGACCCCAACTCCAGGCAACGCCAAGCTCTTCGGTGAGCCTGTTGCCCTTGGAACCACTCCCAAGCCCAAGCCCGCAGCTGTAAGACGGCTTGCCGACCCAAATGCGACGAACGCGACCCTCCTGTCTCCAGAGACGTCTCGGGTTGTCGCCTCGAAGGAGGTAGAGTTCCTCTCGCCCACGAAGTCCAGCGGCATGAAACCTACTACCGCCAACATCCTGGACGAGGCATGCGCACACCTCATCAAGATCGACCCGCGAATGGAGCCGTTGGTCAAAGCCAATCACTGCCGTGTCTTCAGTCCCGAGGGGCTCGCCGAGAAGATCGACCCCTTCGAGTCGCTCTGCAGTGGCATAATTTCGCAGCAGGTCTCAGGCGCTGCCGCAAAGGCCATCAAGCAACGTTTCGTGGACCTTTTCGACATTCCCACGCAAGTCACGACGGGCCGCCGTTTCCCTCATCCATCACAGGTGGCGGCAACCAAGCTCGAGACGCTCCGCACGGCGGGGCTCTCGCAGCGCAAAGCTGAGTACGTCCAGGGCCTGGCGGAGAAGTTCGTTGCGGGGGAGCTGAGCGCGCAGATGCTGGCCGACGCCCCCTACGAGGAGGTCCTGGAGAAGCTCACGGCGGTGCGCGGGCTGGGCCGCTGGAGCGTCGAGATGTTTGCGTGCTTCGCGCTCAAGCGTATGGACGTCTTCTCGGTTGGCGACTTGGGCGTCCAGCGCGGCATGGCGGCCTTCGTGGGGCGCGACATCGCCAAGCTGAAGGCCTCCAAGGCGGGCAAGTGGAAGTACATGAGCGAGAAGGAAATGGAGGAGATAGCGTCGCGGTTTGCCCCTTACCGCAGTGTGTTCATGTGGTACATGTGGCGAGTCGAGGAGACTGACGTTAGCACTATGGAGTAAGTTCTAGAGGGACGTTGGACCACAGTGTTCGGCCCTTGGGTTTTCGAGTCTTGTATCTAATTACTCGACAATGCGTAACACTATACCGTCGAAACCCAACGGCGAAGCCCTTGTTTGCAATTTTCTGCCATGTGCCGGGTACCACCAGAGATGCCCTAATGTCATGATGTTGTTGCATCCAGTTGCCAGCTGTCTGGCGCAACTCTACTATCATCTGAGGTAAACTTGTCATGGACGACTGCGATGGGAATCGCTGCTACTTGATGGAAGGCAACGCGCCGTTGGCTGTTTCATAATTGTGCAATTAGGTTCTGCATTTGACTTCACGGAGAATAGCTACACGCATTGCTTAGCGGGACCAGAAATCATGGAAGTCACTGGGCTACATGAGCCACTACATGTTGAATCTCGCCACCCCGGCTGAGTATAATGCATGGCATGACTATATACGACTTTCCCGTACTAACGAAATGTTCTTGCCGCCCTTGGACATGATTAGTTCATTCATGAACTCATGGATGGAGGGCGCCTCCTCTCTGTCCACGACGCGCAACTACGTTTTTTACCTCGTCTGTTCCATGATTACCCTCCGGGGAGGTAGCAGTGCACGGCAACATGCCTCGCACTTGCATGGCAGACACAACAAGCTTTTGGATCGCTTAAGCAATTCCATAGCGCAACACAAGTCGGGGTTTGATGTCCGGCGTCGAATCCACTAACCAGAGGAGGAACAACAGTAAAAAAGTCGTTCTTCGGCAAGAGATCATAAGACGTGAACCTACAGATTTAGCTGAATTCCCGTCGTGTTTGTGAGAGCAGCCACTGGTGGCGGTCCACAAGTGTCGGCACGGCGGTGGTGATGAACGGTGGGCCGCGGCAGCAGCGGGACTCGCAGGTGGTTTTATATGAGTCGGTAGCACTCTGCTAATACCCATGAACGTACGTTGTAAGATGGGACTCATACAAAGAGCCACATTCGGCCTGGCGACGGGTAATCGGATATGATAGTTTAGAGGAATCACAACACGAAACGAATGCATGGTCGCGAAACACGGCAATGGCTTTAACGCCCTGGGACCGCGGCTGATGGATCGCTTCGTGCCTAAATATCGGCTTGGCTGGTTGGCTGTTGGGTCTTGATGTGGGAAAAAAGTCAGATGGATGACGTCGAAGCGCCAGGGCGCCCCTTGACTAGGGAGCCAAAAACGGGGACGCCGCGAGTTTGAGGAAGAAACACTTGCTTTTTAGATAAAAATAAAGAATGTCAAACCGTCCGAATCTCTGGGCTTTGCTAGAGAGACGCCGTCCACAACTTGGTCTCTTCGGGATGGATGGACTATTTTGGATTCTTGCTAAGACAGGGAAGTCTGTTTGACATGCTGTCGGATGTGTTTGGGTAATATTTTTGCTTTTCCCACGACAATATGCTGTGTTGTCGATAAAGGTCGTCCGCCGCCATGTCAACACCCCCAAAACAGGGAATACCAAGCCCCTCTGTGCTCTGTATAACACAGCATCGTGGTGTCAAGATCTCCAAAAGCTTATTTGTTTTACAGAACTTCGTAAAACGCATACCGCCTTACCTAGACGACAAACAAGACAGACTCGTGCCAGGTTGCTGTGTGAGACCTCGTGTTCGTGCCACACATGTCTGTTCTTGCATTGCAGGGAGATGCGTCTCTTACCGAAATAGGCAAGAGCTAAGTGGCGTACAAGCCTTGCCACTGGCTGACGAATGAAGACTTTTTGTACGCCAACTTTAGATGGTCGATAGCTTAAGGTGAGATGCTGGGCGGGAATAGCCTCTTGGTTGCCCCCATCAGTGCCGACATATCCGACGTTTATGATTCACTTCATCTACAAGCCTTCATCTGCTCGTCTCGAGAAGAGCGGGTGGCGATTCGCAACCACAACAGCGTCTGATTTAGAACATGCGATAGACTCAGGGTTGTTTGTGTTTGGGTAGCCACAAAGCGTAGAGCCGTGCCGAGCCTCTATCTAGGCAAAGTCTTGGTCTCTTGTGATTTACAGGTGACAAGCGTCGTTATGTATACACAGTCTATCAAACTTTCGGTTGTTAGAGTTGCATCTGTAATGTGCCGCCTTATACTATATACCATACATATAGAAGGGATCAGAAGGAGGTAACCCCGTCTTCCCAATCTACCCAATGTGTCAAATTGAGAGTGGCTTGATCAAGCGAAGACAAGCTCGCACCAAAGCAGATCCGCGGACAGGGAGGAGGACTATCCTTAGGCGCTACTGCAGTCGATCCATGTCATGAACATCTCTATCTCGTTACCAGAGGGCAACGGAATGATATGGATGTTGGCTCTCGTCGGACAAGAAGCTAGAGAAGCCTAGGTAGCCTAGGCTCGGGCTGCAAGGCCAGGATACTTGATGCGTGAGGATAAATCTTATTTCAATTATGGGCTTTTCTTACGCATTCTGGATAGTATACAGAGCTGCCAAACCAGAAAGGGAGGTTACAGGTATGGAGCATCTGCATTACCGGTAACGGGAGGGAAAAAGGGGTGGAGCTTGTTCGTCTTTTGCATAGCCGGAGCTCATATTAGATCAATTGATAGCCGCCACGCCGCATACCACTTGCCAATCGCAAGCATGTCAAGACGTGGAGCTTCGTTAGGTACGGTCAGGTATACATATGTGCGAGGGAGAGCCCACGATGTGATGTGCTGTCGTCATCAAAACAGACGGCTTCAATGCGCTTTTCACTAGCGGAGCGGACAGAGGCCACTTTTACACGGCTCAAGCTGCTGGGAACAGGAACAGCCAAGCTTTGGGTTATCGGATCCCTCCAGAACACCGATTCTGAATCAGCAAGTACGAACATGTGGGTGCGGGGAGAAGGATGACGATCGTGAACACATTTCTGGGCCAAGCAAAGCAAAGAGCATTCCAGATATTTCTTGAGCGCAAGTTGAAGTCGAGCGCAGACATCAAGACATGCCTCCTTGCACCATGCTTGGCAGAACCGCCTTTGTCTGCTTGTCCAGATTGGAAAATCCTGCATGTGACGTCTACGCGGCAGACAGGGATGTTTTTTTCGCAAGGCGACCTTTGACTGGCTGAGGAGGGATATCAGTGCAAGTGCAGCAAGCCCATTGCAACGGAGATTGATCCCGGAGGCATGTGCGGGAAATGGGCTTCTAGCCATAATTTCTGCTATCTGTGCTAGCCGCAGCCGATCATTGCTACGCTACAGAGCATCCCAACTGGAGCAATAATAACAACAATCAAGCAAACAAACAGAGCTTCCAAGCTTTCGTCTTCTCCATGTCAAAGGTAGTGTGCAATAAAGAAAGCTACGGCATGGGTGTAGCCGAAAAGTTGCTAGATAGTAGGTTGGGTAGGGACACGGGAGAGGCTGTGTGTCGATTACGGCTGCCGCCATTAATCCTATTCTCCCGGAATAGCAACCATATCGACAACCTTGCTTCTTACTGTACATATGGAGGTGGGTGTTGCAGATTGACGAAGCGCATACAGCGCAGATGGCTCGAGACGGGCAGAACGAACGACGTCCAGGACAGCCTTCTGAAGGACTGGCTTGCTGGGCAAGACGACTGACGACGACGTCTTCGTTGTTATGGATTGGACAAAAACAAGGCCAATTGAAACACTGTGAGCGGGGGGATCTGGTCCGGCCAGGCGATCATCAAGCCAGGCGATACAATACCTACATAGTAGTCTGGTATGCCAGTGAGAATGACCGATACGGTGATACCAACTCCTGGAAAGTATCGACAGGGGGCTAGGGGAAGGGGGTGAGCAGAGAGAGAGAAAGAGAGAGAGAGAGAGAGAGAGAGGGCCAATGAGTGTGGCGGAGCTGATACGGATGGTGGATGGATGTACCCATTACAATAGTCGTTCTGGCCCCCAGCAATCCTCTCTAACAGACTCCGCTATTCAGCATCAACATGTACCTAACAAGACGGGGGCTGGGATTGGAAGCGGAAGTAATCTCGCCAATTGCAGATGTTTGATATGAGAGCTGCGACACTGTGGGAGAACAACACAACACACAGGTCCAGGCAGTCTGGCTTGTTGACTCGACTGCTTCGGCCTTGGCTTCTGGGTGTGCTCATCCAATGCGGTACAGTAACAAGTCGCGTTTTCTTTTTTAAACTCGCAGGATTTCATCCACGCCACCAAAACACCGTTTCTGTCCGTCGTAACGAAGACTGGAGCTTGTCGGGCCTGCTGAGATGAATGGCCACCTCGAGTTCTCGTACAGGTAGGTGGTAGGCAGATATTGAGCCCACATCATGTCTGGTTCGGCCAGGGCCAAGGTCAAGGAACTGTGCAGTCATGGCTAGTACCTGGCCTCTTTTAAAGCACGCACCCTTGCAGAGTGGAGGATTAGATTTCATGTGTTCTCATGGTTCTCATGGGCCCATGGAGGAGGGTGGAGGAGGGTACAGCCGGCGGTACTTGTGGCAGAGCGGCGTGGGTGGTGCGATTGGCAAGTCGATTTGCCCATTTCCCATTTCCCTCACTCCAGTGACTCCCTCCCTCCCGCCTGCATGTTCCTGGATCCCACCCCCTTTAGACCCGCCCGGTTTATTTTTCTACCACCTACCTCCCATCCCCAAAAGACCACTTGGATTCCAAAACGTTTCGGCTTCTCCTGACGTGAACCGACCTTTTCTCCTTCCATAAACCTTCTTCCTCCCATTTTCCCCTTCGGATTCATTCGTTTGTCGATATTCCTGTCAGTACCAGAGGAAGAGCACTCGCTCCATAGCTTCCTCGCTTTAATACCTTCTCTCCCAATCCCATCCATCACCCCAGCCAAACCCGCCGTTTTCCCCGAGCCGCTCAATCAATCAACATTTCACCCAACAACTCGATATTCCGAATCTCAACCCAACTCAATACCACTTCGACCGAGCCACGAGACGATTAATTCCTTTTGGTTGTGAAGTAGCAGATATTTTGTAAGAAAGAAGCAAAAGGTTTGTACACCCATCTTCTATCTTTACTGTCCCGCCCCGGGTTTGCTCCTTCACACGCGTACCCGTCCACAAGTTCGACGGCGACACAACCTTCTTTTCGCGAGCAGCCAGCAGCCCAAGTAGCAACAAGCAAAAGAGCCTCTAGCGATGGGAGGCCAATTTGGAGACACGACGCGCGTACCGCAGCCCTTCCACTACGGGAACAGCTCTTTGGAGTACCACAACCTCCAAGGTCGGGACTGCCACGCCGGGAAGCGGCTTCAGTCTTCCTGCCCAGGAACGCACTACTGTAGCTCTAATCCTCTAGCGTACAATAGCTGGCCAGTGGCGTGTACAGTGGGAGCTGCCGGTCGGGTCAACGGCCATTGGCGAATGATTGTCATCCCATCGCATCAACTTCTCACCCTTAAGCTACCGCCAAGGGATCTGGGCGTCTCACGCTATTGGACTCAGAGCTACATTCCAGTCGCGGAGACCAGGATGTGGAATTTGCTCGACGATTAAAGATGCGATCTGCAATCGGCGACAACTATATCCATGGCGTCATGCTTTGTTGCTGCTGCTGGGTGCTGCTCTGTTTTGGCGCAAAACAGGCTGTCCAAACATGAAAGCCAGTCTGCTATTATTGGAAGTTTCCATTACCAGTTTTGAGTTTTGTGCCAACCGCAACTTCTTGTAGTAAACAAATGACGGTTAAGTCATTGCTACTCAAGTCGACGCGATTGGGCTACGATTGCGACTGAGCTGCTCTTGCCTTCGTCGGAAGCTGTGAGTGACATGCTGGTTGAAGCCGACCCGGGTTCTTCAAGTGGACATCAAGCCCAGCAGTCCTATTGCATTCATTTCTCCCCGCACCATCGCCAAGCTGGCCAGGAAATTCGCCTACCCTCGAGTGAATACAAAATTGATATTTTGGAGCACACTCGACTTCGAGATAAATATTTCTACAATTGTCGCATCGAAGAAAATAAACTGACCAAGAACTTGAGGAGCAGTTTATCAAGATGTACTCCAAGAACATCGTTTCGGCTATTGCCGCCGTCGGCATGGCCACTGGTAAGTTCTTAACAACCCAATCACACTATCTGCGGTAGAATACTAATAACAATTATGACAGGCGCCATGGCCTTCTCTTGCAAGGACGACCTCATCAGTGTCTCGTCTTCCGGTGACGCCTCTCAGCTCGGAGACTGCAAGACTGTCAAGGGCAGTGTTACTGTTACCTCCGGCGATTCCGAGCTCGACTTCGGCAAGCTGTCCGAGGTTGGCGGAGACTTCACTTGCGAGAACAACGGTGTCATTGTCAGCCTCAAGGCCGCCTCCCTGACCAAGATCGGCAAGGAGTTCCGTCTGCAGAACGCCACCCAGCTTTCCAACCTGGCTTTCACCTCGTTGAACTCGGTCGGCAGCCTGAAGTTCCTGTCCCTCAACGGCCTTACTGCCCTCAACTTCGGTACCAAGGGTATCAAGGAGGCTGATACTGTTATCATTTCCGATACCCGTCTGAGCAGCTTGGAGGGCATCAACGTTCAGACCGTCAAGGACTTGGACATCAACAACAACAAGTTCCTCACCAAGTTCACTTCTAGCATCAAGAGCTTGAGCAACCTCCTCAACATCAACGCCAACGGCCTCAAGCTTAGCGTTGAGATGCCCAACATTGAGTGGCTCGCCAATGCTACTATCTCTAACGTCACCGAGTACTCCAGCCCCTCTTTGGCCACCGTCAACGGCTCGCTCCGTTTCGACTCCAACTTCTTCGAGAGCGTCTCTCTGCTCAACCTGACTGAGATCCAGACCGGTGATCTTTCTTTCGTTGGCAACTCCGCTGTCAAGAACATCAGCTTCCCTCAGCTGACCAAGGTTGGTGGCGGTTTCACCATTGCCAACAACACTGAGCTCGAGAAGCTCAACTCGTTCCCCAAGCTGGCCATGATCGGTGGTGCCGTCAGACTTCGTGGCTCTTTCGATGAGGTTGATCTGCCTGCTATCGACGATGTTCGTGGTGTCTTCCAGGTTACCTCCACTGAGGACATCTCCGCCTCTTGCAAGGTCTTCGACGGTCTTGGTAACAAGGTCGGTGGCGATGGTGGCAAGATTGACTGCACCAGCAAGAACCAGAACGCCAACAACGACACCTCCAGCACTGGCAGCTCCGATGGCTCCAGCTCGGACGACAAGAGCGGCGCCTCTTCCATGTCCATGAGCATGTCTACCGTCCTCAGCCTGGCGACTGTTGGTGGCCTCGTCACCTTCCTCCTGTAAGCAGGGTCAACTAAGTAAAAGTGCCGGGGATTTGGATTTTGGAGGCGTTTGCAAACTTTTCCCTTCCAGTGTATGCAGAACTCTCGTCACTGTCATTTCTTTTGCCTCGTGTCTGCAAGTTGGGCTACGTACAAGGATTCTCTAGACTTAATACCGACGCATCTGTAACCAAGCCCGCATTGTTACCTTGTGATGGTTTTCAACCACTCGACATTGTCGCGTCAGCAGAAAGCTAGTCATCCTTTGTATCCCTTGCATATGTACACCAGGCATTGTCATGTATACTGGAATCTGATAGCGTCGTACCTTAGCATGGGATTGGATGATAGCAGAATGTAACAAGTAAACGATGATGATTGGGAGCAGCGTGGTTGGTCAGAAGCGGTGTATGTAACAGTAGAGAAGATAGATATGCAATAGGCAGGAATACGAATGCATCTTTGGTTTCTAGACTGTTTCTTGTATCTCTTGTATGCATGGATTCTGGCATAGCTAGTTGGGAAAGTCACATGAACATTTGTCGTGGCCGTCGGCCAGGTCCCCAGTCTAGAGTCTTTCTACCTTGTATGCACGCATACGTACCGTTGTACAACCAACCTCGCTACTTGGGACCGAAGTTACTCTTCCACCTTCATCCTCCTTCGGAAACTAAAGGTGTACATTTTCACGACTACAGATGTACTCTCCAAGGATATTTGGGCCCGTTGCTGTGGCACTTCCACCTTGGTTGCCGAGACACAGACGTTCTTGGTGAATGGTGAGATCCAGCACTACAAGTGTTACTGTAACCAGGAAACCGGAAGGGGTACAAATAAGACACAAGCCTTCTTGTGATAAGTAGGCATGCAAATGATTTACTCACTCCGTATCATAATATCACACACAATACACAGACACAAGGAAAGGAAGCGGTGGTGTCAGCCACTGCCGGTTGGCCATGCTCCATCACGGGATTGGGTTACAGATCGAACGACTTTACTTGGATCTTATTTACACCCTTCTACTACCAAATCTTTGTGTACGGCCAGTGATCTGGTGTCTGTACCCCCCATGTGTCTCATCCCAGTATGCCGGTAGACGGGAGGGCCTCGTCATCTGGCCGCTCGAGGTCGCCGGCTAAGAGACCTCCCGATCCAACGTGGTTTCACCAAATGTCCGGACGGTGTAGGCTGATACACCCAAACAAAGCGCTCCCTGTACAGCATGGTGATGACAATTAACATTAATCCAGGCCATATACAGCCGCTTCCTATTCCTTTCACTATTCGTAAACCCCCTTTTCGAAGGCCTCCAAGTCGTAATACTGCGGCTCGATGGCACTTCCCGCGAAGACGCGGCCGTCCAAGGCATTGACGGCCCGGAGCGCGCTCACCTGGTCCACGAATTTGATGTAGACATTGTGACCCTGGACGTCGATATACAGCCGCTCCACGCGGCCGTAGTTGTCGCCGCATTCCTCGCCGATCTCCTGGCCCAGCCCTTCCTCGACCTCGTGCTGCAGGTCCTCGATATTGTCGAGCATGCGGCGCAGCACAATGACAGGCGACATAGCGCCGAACTTGCCGACGCTGGTAGAGTCGCCCTCGCCGTCAGCTGCCTTCTTGTTGTTGTTTCGGGACGCGTCGATGATGCGCCCGCGGCCGCCTGGCTCTGCCCAACCGCCACCTTCAGCGTCGGGGCGCTTGCGCCGCTTCTCGACCTGTACTCGGAGGGGTTGTGCAATGCCGCTGTTGTCCGCACCCAGGCCTTGACCCTTGGACCAGCCGTACTTGGACATGAGACGGGCTGCAAACCCTCTTTGGCCTGGAAGGTTGCTACGAGGCGTATCGTCGTCGGCCACCGCCGCCGCCTCTGGCTCGTCCACGTCCATGGCCTCTGGATCGTTCTCTGATGCCGCAGGTATAGCTGGTGTGGGGTCCGGCTGCACATAACGCACAGGCGCTCGAGAGATGGTGGACAAATCGGATTCGGGCGGTGGCGGCGGCACAGAAGATGTTGTGTTCGACTGATTGGGCGGCGGGGGTGGCGGAGGCGGAATAGAAGAGGGCGGCGGAGGAATGGCCGCGCCTTGGGAAAGCGCCAGTCGACGCGCATATGCGTCGTCGCCTGTCTTATCGTCTGGTATAGTCGCACGCGGCGGTGACCTGGGCGGCGGGGCGAAGGCGTACGAACTGGGCGGCGCAAACTGGTCTGGAGCAGATGAATATTAGCATATAAAAGTATGGTGCGGAATATGATGGATCCAACTTACTTGCCATGGGCCTGTCATTGCCGCCCCCCTCGTCACTGCTACTCCAGCTTGACTGTCTCTTCGCCGGGCGCTTATGCCGGTATAATAATGCCTTCCACTCCTGTACCTCCCGTATGCGCTCGTCGCTTCGCAGGTATTCGTCTACATTAGTCGGCCTGGAGGGGTCGTAGATCTCGTCCCAATCGGTCTCGATGGGCGCAGCGTCTTTGGCCTTCTTCTTCTTCTTCCGACCGCCCCTCGGGCGCTTCTCCTCGCCGGCATACATCCAGTCGTCATCCTCGGTTGCCGCCCAGTCGGCCAGCGAGCTCTTTACTGGCGGCGGCGGCGGCGGTGCGTTGGTGGATGCCGTCCCCGACGCGCTGTTTGTAGTGGCAGCTACTGCGCCAGGAGGAGGGGCTTTGGGAAAGCCGACTTTGGGCTTTTGCGCCGTCTTCTGTTGTGGGCGCCTTATGGGCTGGAAGTGCAGGGCGGGATTGACTGCGGGTTTCTTGGAGGCTGCCGCGGCCGCGCCCTGGTCTTTGATGGCACTCAGGGCCTCGTGCGAAACAACGGGGGCGCGTGAGATGGAGGCAGAGGGGTCGGCTGGGGGGTCGAGCAGGTCGGCGTACAGAGACAGACCGCCGCCGCCGGCTGGTCGGGGCGGGGGAGGCGGGGGAGGCGGTTGTCCTGACATGGCGGAATGAGGGGCCTCGGAGAAAAGTTGTGTAGATGATCAATCGTGGCCGGCTAGTCCACGTATGCTTGGTCGCTGGTATGACGAAGGTAGATTGTCGAGCTACTTGGAGCTTGCACGCGATTTGATAATCAAAACGGAGCCTCACGATCTTGGCAATGGAGCTGCGACTTTGGGGTGCAGGGGTTCCTTTAGCTATCCAGGCCGTCACAACCGAGCCAACCAGCTCCAGGCTCGGTGCCCAGCCAGAAAAACAGGTGCCTCAGCCAGCCTGTCGAACCCGAGTAGCCGGTCTTGCTTACAGTGCTGCCATGCGAATTGCCATGCGCCCCATTCTCGGCATGGATGGTTGGGACTGCAGTGCGTGCGCAGTGCGTGGACGGCAGAGCCCCGATACGTCAGTTGCAAGATTTCGGTTGGATTTGGGATTTCGGAAACTGACCGCCTGGCAGTCCCTGGTGTTGTTCCCTGGTGTCAAGGTGTAACCAGAAGCCAGTCATACGACGGAACGGCACTGACAAGATCCCCTCGTCTTGACTAAGGCTCCAGGGCTTGCCGAATGGGCCTTCCTTAAAACCAGGTACTTAAGATCTGGGATTGCGACATCTTCGCCATGCCGGTTTAGCATTCGATCGACGACCCCTCTCTCTCTCCTTCTTATCTACCCGGTTACTTCACTACGCACCTGTTCCTAGAGTGGCCATCTGGCTTCCTGTATTCTTTCTTTCTTATATGTTATAGGTCCTTGGAATCTCCATTTCCGGCTATAAGGTTTGGCGGTCTTGTCCGAGACACACTTGATAAGCTACTGTACTTCCTCTTGTTGTATTTCTAGTCTTTTGGTCCCGGCCTGTGTCTAGCTACCTAGCCTAGAGCTCTGTACTGTCCCCATACAAACCAAACCGCCACCATGTCGACCACCCCAACCCTCCGCTCAGAAATCAACGGCGATGCCAAATCCGTCGCCGTCATCGTGCCGTCCAAGCCCGAACCGCTCACCGTCACCTACGCCGGCCTCGAGAGCGAGTGCCTCGCCTTCCAGCGCAAGCTGGCTGATCTCGGCATTGGCCACGCCTCGCCCGTCTCCATAGCCACCGCGAACTCGTACGAGTTCATCGTCTCCTTCCTCGCCACCTCGTGGCAGCGCGCCATTGCCGCGCCCCTCAACCCGGCCTACAAGCAGGAGGAGTTCGAGTTCTATATCGACGACCTCAAGTCTGCCATCGTCCTCGTGCCCCGCGGCGACTACGAGGCCGGCGCCCCCGCCGTGCTCGCCGCCCAGAAATACAATGCCGCCGTGGCCGAGTGCTACTGGGACGACGTGAAGAAGGAGGTGGCGCTGGACGTCAAGGAGCTGGGCCAGCTGAAGGGCAAGGCGCAGGAAAAGGTCTTGGAGGCGCAATCTGACGATATTGCCCTCGTCTTGCATACAAGGTAAGATACCAGGCAGTCTCTCTGATGGAAACCGAGTTGGCATTGGCACTAATATCGGACTCTCTGCTGATAAGTGGGACTACGGGACGACCCAAGGCTGTAAGTTCGACCGCGATCCTCGACTTTAGATTGATATGCGTCCTAATGTTGAGCTTAGGTGCCATTGACACACGCAAACTTGAGCCGGACCATGGGTAAGTGCTCGATGCTATGCTTTTCCTGCTGGGATCTCCCGTGGCTTGTAAGCTGGTCAGATCTAGGGGTCAATGGACTAACATGAGACCCTAGAAAACATCCGTGGTACTTACCAGCTCACCGCCAAGGACCGCGACATGTTGGTCATGCCCCTTTTCCACGTTCACGGACTCCTGTGTGGACTCCTCGCGCCCCTGTCTAGCGGCGGCTCCGTGGTGGTGCCGACCAAGTTCTCGGCATCCGAGTTCTGGGCCGATTTCATCGCCTTCAAGGCCAACTGGTACACGGCCGTGCCCACGATCCACCAGATCCTGCTCAAGTCGGCCATGCCCGACCCCGTGCCGCAGATCCGCTTCATCCGCTCCTGCTCCTCGCCGTTGTCGCCGGCCGTCTTCGAGAAGCTCGAGGCCGCCTTCCACGCGCCCGTGCTCGAGGCCTACGCCATGACCGAGGCCTCCCACCAGATGACATCTAACCCGCTTCCGCCTGCGCAGCGCAAGCCGGGCACCGTGGGCTTGGGCCAGGGTGTCGAGGTTAAGATTCTCAGCGACACCGGCGACGAGGTGCCCCAGGGCAGCGAGGGCGAGATCTGCATTCGTGGGTCCAACGTGACGGCTGGTTACCTCAACAACCCGGATGCCAACGCATCCTCCTTCCACCAACCATCCAACTTCTTCCGCACGGGCGACCAGGGCCGTCTCGACGAGGACGGCTACGTTCAGATCACCGGCCGCATCAAGGAGCTCATCAACAAGGGCGGCGAGAAGATCAGCCCCATTGAGCTCGACAACGTCCTCACCCGCCACCCGGCCGTCGCCGAGGCCGTCAGCTTCGCGACACCGGACGAGATGTACGGCCAGGACATCGGCGTCGCCGTCGTGCTCAGGCCCGGCGAGAAGCTCGAGCAGGACGAGCTGCGCGCCTGGATGGCGGAGAAGGTGGCCAAATTCAAGATTCCGCGAAAGGTAAGTCAGGGCTGTGCACTCCCCTTTCCTATAACAATTAAGGGGCTTTCGGTTGCCTCCTTTCCCCTCTTTCAACCAAGACGGAAATAAACTGACCTGATTGAACAACCGCAGATCTACTTCACCGAAGTTATGCCCAAGACGGCCACCGGCAAAATCCAGAGGCGCATCGTTGCGGATACGATGCAAAAGCAGGATGCGTCCAGACTGTAAAGGCCTGGGTGGTTTCGACTGTGTGCACGTATGAACAATAGGCCAATTGCATGCTTTTTGGCCGAATATCGAAAACGTTATGAGTCAAATGTATCGATAACGAGCACTTGTGTGTAAAAAGTTGGTGTGGAGATGTATAGACATATGCATGTATACATGTTTTAAGCTTCATTCGTGTGCTTCTTGTTTGCTAACAATGAGTAAGAGAGGGGTATCGTATCGTTTTAACCTTTCATCTCCTGTAAAACTCCAGATCTTCTCACGCGTAGCCCGGGCGCTCTCATACGGCCAAGCGCAGGGAAGAAGAGTATGGCGACCAAGCAACCTTCAGAAATGTGTGATACGCAATCGATGGGAAACACAGGTTTCATGTAATCAAACGTTTATAAAGAATCTCAATGACGCCCAACCCTGAACGCCAATCCCCCATTCCTCCGTCATCATCACCAGTACGCCTGCTCATGATCCAATCGATTTGAGAGGAGACAGAAAAATAAAGACCCGAAAAATGAAACTCCAGAAAATGCCCGTCGTTGTGAAAATGTACCGCGCTTCGCTTCGCCTTAGAAAATTTCGTGACAAGGGGTCGTGTCATGTCGTGTCATGCTTGCATGCAGCTTGCAGCTGCAGCCTTGCATCATCTCCCCCTCCAAGTGCGGTAGTTTTTGATAGTGTTGTTTCTGCCATAGAAATGAAATTCGCGGCAGTTGAAAGTAGTACAGTGAGGAGTAAGTAGTTTGCTGAATGGAGAGAAAGAGAGAGAGAGAGAGAGATGGATGTGGGGGTTTAGCCCATGGAGAAAAATGCGTCTTCGTCCTCATCCCCATCAGCGTAGATGCTCGTTGCTCCTGGCGAGGTCCAGTCGGCAGCATCGGCAGGGAGTCCCGGTGGCAGCTGCGACTGCTGTGGCGAGAAAGACGAGCGCGCAGCAGGAACGGTATGGACTTCGTTCATCAGGGCCTCCTGTCGGCGGGCCTCGGCCTCGGCATGCTGCGTTGACAGGCGTACCGCCTGTTCGAGCGACGCGTAGACCATGACGGGGACGGCATAGCCGCTGCTGTAGTCGATGACCTGGAAGGGCTCTGCTTCGTCCTCGGGCGCGCTCGAGACCGAGGAGATGACGGAGCCACAGTCGGAAAAGACGGACCGCGTGTCGTCGTCGTCGTCCATGTCCGAATCATCATCGTACGACTCGTAGTCCTCGTCGTACGATGAGAGTGTGGAGGAGGCGGGATAGTGGCTGTGGGGTATTATGGAGGGCGATGAGGGGAAAAAAGAGTTCACCTGCAACGTGGGGGAGGTGAGCTCGAGAGGCTTCGTGACAAAGGACTTGATCACGACCAGCTGGGCTGGGTAGTCGGGCATCTCTTGGTAAATGGCCATGGTGAGTGTGGGCGACTGAGGTGATGCGATGCGAAGCGAAGCTCTTGCTGAGTGACTTGGTGTTGCGGCTTGTCGCTGCAAGTCTGTCTGGCTGTTGTTTTGTAGGTTTCCTGTCAAGAGTGTCGAGAGTTCTGCATGTCTCAGGGTCAGGGGAGGAATAGGCAGGGAGAGGTATTTATGTCGAAGCCGTTCGCTGCTGCAGGTAGAAAGGGCAATGGAGAGCTGGCAAGCCGGGAGCTTGTATTCAGCCAACCACAGAGGGCGCTTGTCGGGATGGGGGAGCAATGGGGAGTCCTGGGGGGGGGATTGGCCTATGAGATCAGATGACGGTAACCGTGTGTTACCCTCACTCTATGTATATGATGTGAGGCTTGTGCTGTATCATGGGGTTCACTCGGCTTGGCAGGTGGAAGAGGCTTTCGGCATTACGAGCAGCAGCCCTGGTGATCGACTGCGAACTGCGGTGAGCCAATCCAGTGGTTTGATTTTGTTTTCATTTGCATACTTTGCTTAGCTCCTGTGTCATTTTGGTTCTTTTTTCTCCTCCTAACCTACCGTATGCACTGGCGTTCCCGCCTGCCCGCGCCGATCTTCGGTGTGCAAAGCACCCGTCCCGCCATTATCTACTGGTCGCGTCCACTCTTGGCGTTGGATATTGTATCATGGCTGGTTTTGCGTAGCAGAACTTGGCGGACCTGGCAGGAATCCCCATCTCAGGGTCCAGGCACCAGGGGGTTTTCAGCTTATTTTAGCATACATGCGACGTTTGGTGGTTGGGCAGCACTTTGGCCATACTTGCATCTGAGATGCCAGAGACATGCCCTGCCTTATGCAAACAGCGCCCGCCATGTGAAGAACCCCCAGACCGATGACGCACCGATACCACAAGAGCCGATGATGACCGATGTTAACCCCCCGAACGCTCTCAATCTTTTTCGCATTCGCTCGCTTTTCCACATTCGCTCGCTCTTAACCTGGGAACTCGGCCTCTTCGCGCTTATCTTGGAATCACGAAGCCACGAGATATCGCCGCACCACTAAGATATAGTCTTGGTGTGCCTGCCAAGGTAGTCCCTAATTTGGCTTTTTATTTTGTGTGCCACACGGCCTGAGCTATTTTTCAGTGAACATGTCGACGAGGTAGCAGCAGATCCGTTCAACCTTCACAGCCCCCTCGGGTTGCGTTTCGAAACGGCTCCCTATGTCAAAGCCCAAGAAATCATATTTGATCACTCTTGGCGTTTTGAAATTGTTTGGTCCCCGGCAGTTGTGTGCATTCCGACTATTGGAACAAGCGATATTGATCATATCATGACGCCAAGAAACATTGGCTTGGCCTGTCTTGGCCATGTTTGGCGCCGTGTCGGCATCCCACGGTAGATCGTCTAATTAAAGAAACCAACGAAACAAGAACGGCGATTGTTGTTTGGGGCTTCGGGAACCTGCACAAACTGATAAGGGTTCGGGACCAGGGAACTCTCCGTCAAATGCGGAGGATCCTTGACGGGTTTCGGTTTCATGCCCGTGGGGATTTGGATATCTGCACTGTTATTATTAGGAGGGCTCATCCCACCGAGGCATCCTGCTCGGATCGTACATACTGGCAAGGGATGCATTCTAAACCTCCTTTCATTCCTTGACCGGGACAAAACGCGCCATAAGCTCCGGCTTCTTCCACATGAAATGCATCTTGCATCGTGCAATCCAGCTGCCCTGGGTCTGGTCGCCATCCAGGGCCCAGTCGTAGCGGTACACCAGCTTGGCCAGCGTGATGCGCATTTCCAGCCACGATAGGTTGATGCCCAGGCACGCCCGCGGCCCGGTGCTGAAGGGCGCCGAATAGGGCTTCTCCGTCTGTTTGCGCTCGCCGATCCAGCGCTCGGGCTCGAACGCGTCGTGGGCCGGGACGCACCGCGGGTCGCGAAACATGGCAAAAGCGGCTCCGCTGACCGCGGTGCCCTGGGGTATGTACTGCCCGTCCACCAGCTCCCCTGGCGAGACGCGCGGGCCACCCGTAGGCACAGGGGCGAACAGGCGCATCGATTCCTCGAGCGTGGCGTTGAGGTAGGGCAGTTTGGCCACGGCGTCGCCGGTGATGGCCTCGTAGGACCCGAAGCTCGTGCGGACTTCTTCCTGTAGCTTCTTCAGCGTCGTCGGGTTCGTCGTCAAGAACCAGAACGTGGCCGCCAGCGCTGTCGAGCTCGTCTCGGCGCCGGCGCTCAATAGCACGTTCGCCTCCGACGCCAGCTCGGCCTCGCTGAGGCTGCCGTGCTTGAGGACGTGGTCGAAGAAATCGTCCATGTGTGTGTCGCCCAAGTCGATGCGCTTTCGCACCTTCTCCAACGTGAGGTCGGCGTGATGCTTGTTGCTGTCGATGATAGCCTGGGCAGAGCGCGAGAAGTAGGGCGCCAGCCCGAGAAGGAAACCCAGGCCCGGCATGCGCGGCCGCATCGAGTACAGCGCAGCAGCGAATAGTGAATCAAGCAAGATCGAGACCCAGTAGTGCGAACGGGCATCCTTGACGGCTCCGAAAGGCTCTCCGAAGGTCAGGTGGCCTACATATGTCATCAGGCTGACTTCCTATAACCACCGCCTCCAGGGCCCGAAGTACTTACCCATGATATCGAATGTTAACCACTCGAAAGCCTTGGTTACATCGACGCCACCGGTGGCGCGTGAACTGACCCACTGGAGTTGGTCCATAAGGAGGTCGACATACTCGTGGACTATGTGCTCCTGATCGCGCAAGGACTGCACGCGAAAGGCAGGCTGCATCAACTTGAGCTTTTGCGCGTGTTTCTCGGGATCCATCTCGTACGCGATGTTCGAAGGCTGGCCGATGTCGTACATCATGGGGGCTTTGGTGAACAGCTTCCGGGTCTTGGACGGAGCAGCGTAGATGTCCTTAAACGCGTCCCGCGTTATAAAGGATAATTCATTAGGGGCAATGCGCACCACACCACCTTGGGCAAATTTGTCAGTGGCATATCACCTCGATTCGCTGCAAGTAGACCGGTCATACCGTATTGTTTATGGGCATTCTCTATAACATAGGGCCATCGACCTCCGATGTACGTCCAAATATACCACAGCTGTCTCTTCATTAGTGCTTCGACGATTGTCATTGGGGGTATTCCAAGTTAGATTTACCTCAGAAACGGCTGCCAATCTAGGCCCCGGGAACTTGGCTAGGGATGAAACCAAAGCGAGTAAACACACCGCAAACCCCAGTACACAGAGAGCTGTGCCATCAATCAGCTGAGCCGCCAGTTCCTATTTGCAGAGGGGATGTGCAAACCATGGAGAGCACTCCGTACGCCAGTGTTGTCAAAGCCATAGCTTATACCTCGGTGGGTGTCCTGGCAAGGGATCGTCCAGAAAGACTCCTTAAAGCTCATTTTCATACCCACCTGGCCCCGGATCTGATCTGATCTTATATATCTGCCCGAATCTCTGGACGCGCGGGGTATGCAATGCTATCTCCAGCGGTTTCATAGGGTGCGTGCATACACTACCACTATCCTATCTTTCTGCAGCACCAAATTTCCCGCCAACAAATGTGCTTCTACTCCAAGCGCGTGATATATGCGACGTCTTCTTGCAGGATCCATACATATCGACCTATCGCCCAGAGTGGGGTAGAGGGCCGGAGATGTCTCCGCCCACTCGAACCGGGAAGCTGCTCCGCGATGGTCGTGGTGGTGGCGGAAACACCGCATAGCTGTACCATGACGACCTCATTGGTCACAGCGATGGTGTGCCACGGAGATAGTTGGGGCGGGGGGAAGAGGAGCGAGAGACGCGTTGCTCATGTGCTGGTTTTCATGCATGCTGCTCACGCGGAGCCGACGTTGTGAGCAGCTCAAGAGACGGGGTTAGCTGTTTCGTCTTCACGGAGACTGGCGATGGACTAGTGTCCAACCGCCATCCGAGTCCTGGCCGCATCAACGACTAACTCTGTATGTTTCGGTAGAGCCAGGCCTCTGATTTGCTGCAGACGGGCAAGGTGATCGATCCTGACTAGGGATGGGTTACTTGTGAGTCAGTCTGGCTCTGGCGGTGCCTATTTCCTCGTCAAGTAGCTTTTGGCCGTGGAGCGATCCACTCTCGCCATCTTATCTCATCGCATCTCCTCCAATCCATCCGGGAGCCGTTGAACACTTGCAGCGACGACTTCTGCATATGATATATCATATATCTCAGCGTTGGTGTGAACATCCTGGGGGTATCAGTGGAGCTACTCCGGTGCAAGTGCTCAAAGAATCATGCCTGGTTGCCTCCTCCCGTGAGAACCACGATACAAAGGACATAAGTTTAACTCTCAGCAGATATATTTGCTAGAGTAATATAGTCAAACCGACATCTTGAGGGTGGTTTATAAAGGAGCCCTAAAGGCTGGTGTAATGGGACATAAGCCGGCTCAAGAGGATATGTAAGACATTGTACCCTTTTCGTGGCGGGTCCAACCTACAAAAAAGTAGATGGAAGATGTCCAGGTATGACGGCCTTGGTAAGTCTTGATAAGACCCAAAACGCTGATTCGATATCTTAACTCTTGTAGACTTGTAGCTGGGGCAAGACATGCGGTGACGACGCAAGCTTGGGAGGAAAGTACCGTAACACGCGGTGCATTTATTTCCTGCTGCAGGTGCGTATATGTTATGTCTACGGAGGATCATGTGTGCAACACACATTGGCCTATCTAGATCCTAGGGCTTCCCCTAGACGCAATGACGATGTCTCTTAGACGTGTCACAAGACCGATGCGGAGTTTCCCGTCATCCATTGAGACGAAAGATTTTCCCACATGACGATCTCCGCGGCGATCTATTAGTGCTGAGAAGGTGGCTGATCGCACTCGGTGCGAGAAACCCTGGCAAGCCTCGTTCTTAGAGCCGGTACCTTGCCCTTCTTGTACTCGAAGGTATGGTAGCCGGACGCCACGAATTGTAACGTCGTTCGTCAGACGCTCGATCCTGCAGGTCGTATGGATGAACCCCTTAAGCGTTGCTCTCCACCGCCAAACTTAGCCGCATCTCGCTCTCTAGTTGAGAGCACAACACCGAAAGTCCAATATAACCCCATCAAAATGGAAAGGGAAGACATTTGCTTCGCGAAGTACTTCCTGTGACATCTGTTTCAAGGTCACGAGAACAGCTGACAGTCAGTAAGCAAGCTGCATTGAGTACTAGACCGTATGCTTTAGACTCGGAATACCCTCGAGTGACGGGAAAGAGAACACGACGTTAGACATCAGGGGCACTAATATGTACATTGACACGCAGGTGGAATCTGTCCGAACATGGTGGAATCAGACTATAGATGATCCGGTGGGAGGTCGCCGGTAGATTGCATGACCATGGCCAATGAGAGTACCGTACGAACTCCTGTCGTAGGTCTGAGCCTGCGTCTCCCTCAGGCATGGCCATCATCAAAATCAGCATGATATCGAAGACCCCGCGTCTCGGAAATAACCCGCGATTCCGCTTATCATGTCGGGGAAAAGCAATGATGAGGTATTAGGACGTGGCCTATCTACACAGCCTCACTGCTCCGCCTGGTTTGGCTAGCAGCAAGCCCTTTGCCAGTTCCGTGTGTGACATACGATCCTCGAGTCGACTCCCGAGCTTGTTTGGTAGCACGAAAGCTCGATAATATTCCTGTCATGAGTGTGCTGCCAAGATTGCCGGTATGGGCTGGTTTTCCTACACATATCCACCTCTCGCGAACTCATGTCGGCTTTCCTGAATTCAACCAGGTGTCTTGTGCCTTGGCCCTCCTTAACCATTGGGTCGTAAGCACCAATTAGAACACCTTCAAACTTGTGGATGGGGTAGATGGTAAGGCAGAGCGCTACCGTAAGCCCTCTACATACAAGCCGGGCGAGAGTGACTGGGATAGTGCAGCAGTGGTGGATCTCGTCCACGGAAGGGCGCGGCCTGCCTCACAATATAAGCTGCCAGTTGCCTTGCTGCCAGTTGCCTTGCTGCCACCCAACCTCGCAATACCTCATCCTCCCATCTTGGGTGCAGAGGTGACTTGGAGATATTGGAGAAAGGGGAAGGGTTTGATAACGACATCGCAGTATGCGGTCCAATAAATCCAGCAACCTTTGTATTAAGCATTGTTTCTGGGGAAGGAAGCCCTTTTCCCGACTGGATTCCGGGCTCGCTTTGACGAAATCTCCATTGGCAATATTGATTTAATAAAAATGTGCATAGCCCCCCAACAAACACGTGGTTGTCTCATTCACCCGTGTCTTCGCCCTCTCTTCCGCCTCATCGTCTGCTCTTCGATCTCGGCACTGCACGAGCTCAACCTAGACATACTGCCCAGGGAGGTGCGTGTACATGGCTTTCTCAGTCCTGGCCCAGCCACTGGCCCCTTCGATGAGGATAAACGTATTAGCCGACAATGATTTGTTTGAAGCCCCAACTTGTAAGGGGTGATTGTCAGTGACTCCTGGAGACCCCCCTTGAATAATACCCCCGCCTGGATCGTCGTGTTTAGGGCTACGTGCATACCCGTTTGCACAGCCTACCACAGGGGTCGCGGGTGAATTCAGTAATCCCCCACTCGGTTTACCTGTGAGCTTCGTGGCCGGGTCGAATGAGAGCCAGACAAGAACTTTCAGGGTGTCAGCAGTGCCCCCAGTGGCGTAGACCATTGATCGCTCATCGTCTGCCGCGAGAATGTTCCCTTGATGGCCCATAGGGTTCATAAGCCGAGATAAGCGTTCCGAAGTCGGATCAGAACAACCGTTTTCAGGCTCTCCTGGCCACATGGTGATAAGATTGCGTACTTCCTCCGCCTTCTCCTTTTCCCTGTGTCCCTGAACACTTGAGCTTGCCGACGTTTCCTGGAGCTTCATAAATCGTGCTGCCATCCTTTTCCCAGCCCGTATACGAAGCCGCTGCGTGCATGGTGCTAGCGGCGTCGGGTCGTCAACCAGATCAAGAAACGTCTCACTGGAATCGTAATAGGAGCGAAGGTGAGTTTTGCTCAGACCAAATAAAGTTCCATCATCTCCAGAATGGACACTGCGCGGCGGGCGTGATGGCGGACGCAAGTAGTTTGGATTGCTACTCGACTCTAGCAGCATTGTCAGAGGATCGTCGGGCAGGTTGTTTTCAGTGTTGTCGTCCAGTTCTTCATCGGTCGTCCCCTCCCCTTCGTTTTTGAATACGACATTGGTTGCATAGTAACTCCGTCGATTCCCACTTTGCCCGGTCAACCATTCTTTGCGGGATTCTATGATTCTCACTTGCCCTGTTCTTTCGTCTTTCTCGAGCTTCAAAAAACCCCATCTGTCATCTATGGGACCTTCAGCATGCTGTCTTCGCCAGCTATCCCTTTTCTTCATGATCTGTGTTTTATGAGGGTCCGGATCTTCGAGGCGGAACCGAAAGCAGTAGTAATAAGACGTCCAGTCGATCTCTTCAACTTCGAAGGCTGTTTGATTTGACAATCCATAGAGATAGCCATCTATAATGTCGAAACAGACAGTGGAACCGATTTCGTACCCGACAAGGTTGGAAAGGTGGATTTTCCGTCTCGACAGATGGCGTTTTGTGAGGTCGAAGAATCGAAGCACCCATTTCCGAAACCCATCGGCTCCGTATTCCGAATGCGTGCCATAGTAAAGGTAAGACTCGCTGTTTCGGACGAATAATCGTATTGTAGATTCGAGGAGGATTGCGCCGACCAGTTCGTGTTTTTCGGTGTCGATAATCAAGAGCCAATCTTCAGGTTCTGGGAGGGTGAACGAGCACAAACAGCTTGTGATACCTTCGGCGTTGTGAATAACACTGAATGAGTAGTTTTGGCGGGTTTCAGAGCGCGGGATCGCCTCGGCGGTGAGCCTGGGGATGTTGATTACTGTTTCCTGGCCGGATGGATTGTGTAGGTCCAGGATTCTAAGCCATTGTTGTGCCATGTCCTCGTGTAAGTCCTGGTGTACGTAACACAGCTTTCCATCTGAAAACACATGAGTGTCGGCAAGCCCGACCATTGCCACAACATAGGGGCGGGCTTCTGCGATGGCTCTTCGTCTTTTGACCAATCGCCGCAACGCTCTGGCATAGCGACCGTCAATTTCTGCTTGCTGCGCCTCAAGTGAGAATTGTGCCTTGGCCTGGATAAGAAGTAAGTAAGCTGCCCGGATGTTGCAGCAACCAGCTGAGAATAGCTTACATGAATTATACGCTTGGCGAAGCTATCTTCAGTGATGAGGTACTGAAAGTGGCGACAGCAGAGGGACAAGTCAAAAACGTCCTCAAGGCTGAGGCTCGTGGCGACGTTTGCCATCATCTCGTAGGGCAGTTTTTGCAGCCCCGAAGAGGAGGGCCATGCCACCATAACATCATTCTTTGACGATGCTGTGCCCCCACCAGAAGAAGCAAGCCTTTTCATCGTACCGGAAGAGTCCAAATCCACGCACCGGATCCAATGCCAACTGATCTGAGCTCATATCGAGGATCCATATAGCTTAACTGATTCTGGCCCCGCCAAGCTGAGAGCAAGCAACGACCAAGTAGTCAGAATATGATCGTGAGCCGCATGGGTTTGTCCAAGGAGGGCTCCCTGGCTGTCTTAATATAGGCATTGGCGAGCGAGAAGGCTGGGGAGCCCGGTGCAGCCCGGCTGCTTTGCGAGCGTCGGCCCATTGCTAGCCTACATGGCTGGCATATCCTGTATGTTTGATGAGGTGTTCGGTAGATGCCGTAGCCTCGCCTGTATATCCACCTACACTGTAATGATAGTCGCGATTTTCTCAAGCAAGGAGTTTCCCAACGTGATGTCTTAGACCTGTAGCCTATGTGAACCTTTTAATTGCGGTGAAGTGTCACGGACGGTGTTGTACTACTCCCGGCCTCACGCAGCTCTGTCGAAATGACGAGGGCGAGCTGGGTTGGTTGGGCAGTACCAATCCTGAGCCACGAGAAATGAGGTCTGGGGGATGCGAATGGATGCTTCAGTTCCATGACTCCAGGTACGTACCGTACTTCGACTGTTTTGGCTCATTGGTTTTTAGCCCCAACCCAACAGAGCCTCATAATTCCGGGGTAGGGGCAACCCCCCCAACTGAAGTCGATTTCCTTTCCCTGCGTCCTATTATATTATTTCGACCCAAGATACCTCATAGAGCAACGAATACCGCAAGTACATTGACACCTCCACATTGATTTGTTTTCGATCACCACCATGCTTAGTTCGTCCTTCTCATCCGAGATAGCATTGGCTCTCCCCATATCTGGAGCTTTCCTACGCAATCATGGAGCCAGAGCCGCATGCAAACGTAGGTGGTGTTTATTCGTTGCTCTAGCCCTGGCCATTTCCATTGGCTCTGCTTTTGCAGTGCAGCCCCCAATAGTTCTCCCCCAGGGTGGTGTTTTGCAGACCAATGACACACAGTCGATTGTCGCCGGTGACATATTAGCAGCAGGCAAGCCTAGAGAAATTGGGGCCGCAAGGCTGTCTGTCACGGCTGTTGGATTCTCACCTGGCCAGCATATCGTGAGGCGGGTATACCTGTTCTTGTGGATATTGACGTGGCGGCTGTTGAGGTCATATGCTCCTCGTCATTGAAAGCACTTACAGAGTGTAACACAACCGCAATATACTGAAACCCAACTCGATAATAAGGCCCCGGGTTGTGTTGTACGCAGGTATGTCTCTCCGACGAACACCTCCGACTAGCAACTTGCCGCCCCTTCGAAAGGGGACGGTATGGCGTAGGGCAATGTGCTGCTACTGTCAGCAATATCGGACCGTTAAAATGCACTTTCTGCGATGCATTGGCCGACCAATGGCCCCCATAGCTTGGGGGCTGAAAGCATCACATGTCGATGCCCCTCGGAACAGAACTATCGCCAGAGAAGCTGCTGAAACCGACGCTTTCCGGTCCCAATCCACGTGGCCAAAGGGCGGTGCCTCAGATGACTACTATCAAGGTATGGCAGCCGTATTGTTACTCCTTTCGACCCTCCACCCTCGGATTATAAACTAGAAGATCGTAACCTCGCACTAGAGTTGAGGCCGACACTGATAGTACACAGTTCGCAAAATATTACAGAAGTTACCTCAAGACAAATGCAGGGCGCTCCAGACACCCGAGATCCATTGACTGCCCTTCGATGTATCCTACTAGAAGTCTTGCACATCCACACCTGGCTGTAAGTAGCGTAACTTACCTTTCTCAATGTTGCAAAGTTGCTAACATCGCCGAGACAGGCCTACGTCAAAGGAACATAGGACTATTACCTGGCCGCTGCTTTGCCTGATTTCCATAGGCCTTGGGCTTCCGGACTTCATTGAGATGGTGTGTGTCGTGTCTCGTTTTGATAAGCCATTGGATATCTGGCCCCCTTCGCCTGAATATTTAAGATAACTGGTGTGCAGTCCTGGCAGCCGTGCAGGGATGTGGATTATTCGAGTTGCTGGCAGACAAGAGAAGTCCACCGTGGCCACGTCCCCTGGTCTGACGATTTTATCTATCTCTGCAATACATACGTATCTTTCGGCTGCAGTTGCCAGCCAATACCCACTGACACTCTGCCACTGTATATGTTCATGCTAACGTGTACTGCAACACTTAGATAGTCAAGGGGTATTGGGAACTTTTTTCCACACAGCAGAAAGATGTCTGCTCAAGCAAGTCTCCTGCCAGGCTCCTCTCATGTACATCACCGGAGTATTTGTCCACGTCTTCAACCAGTCGCCCGACCGTTATGCGTATCACGCGACTTCAATCTCTCATGGGGGGTATTGCGAAAGGCACAGAGGCCACACACAGCCAACGACTACCGGCCGACCCTACTGCCGTGCAACACCGGGCAGAGACGGGCTTTCGTCGCTGCGTGGTCTTTGGGCGGTGTCAACCCGCCGAGAAGATACAAGCCTAATGGACTGAAATAGCAACTTGAAGCTGTGATATCGATGTGTACTATATGATTTATCGAAACAAAACCTCTGCTGCTTAGAGGCCCGATGGCTGGAAAGAGTGTGATTTGTGGACACATCTCACATATGGCGGATGCCCCTTAAAGAGTGCAAGCATGATAAAACAGAACTTCTCAGTACAGCCATCAGCCACCACTACTTACATGGAACTCCCTGGCCAGCAATGCAGCGCCAGGACATGGGCACAAGGCCAAAGTATTCCTATTGCTGTTTCTTATCCGCCAACTTTTGCTGTATAGGGAAATAGCCCCAAATGAGATAGCCGTCACAACGGGGATTCCAACGCGTTATGCAGGTATGTTCGACCTGTCATTAATTGGCATATCGTAGAACCCAGCCCGGCAAACTTCCTTTTTGTGGGCAGCTCTATCGGAAGCTCTATCCACTGAGTATTGAGCAGAACTTCAGGGGAAAAGACGGCACGTTGTATTCTTGAATATAACACGTCAATAAGAAGATACGTTGGGTATGGGTCTATGATTATGATACTATACCTATTATGGTGGGGCTACGTCATCCCGCAAGCTACGAAAAGCGACTGCGAGTTGGGTTCTAATCTGTCGTCTAGCATATTCCGAACCCGAACCCCCTTGGCAACGGGAGGATGGAATTGTCTTTCAGTAACCCCCGACGAGACAGCGACGAGTGTGTGCATGCGACAGCATGGTGGCGCTCAATAGAGCCTGCACTCGACTGCGTGGCTTACCAAGAACATCCACTGCCTGCCTCTTCCCGATTCGCGTCCAGCTATCTGCACGTATCCGACAGCAAATCATCCAGCCTCGAATCCGTGCTGCTCCTGCGCCTACGAGATTCTCCGCCGCGGCGACCACCCGGCGATTCTTCTCACAGACACCGCGCCGAGCCTACCGGAACTACAACAACGACCCCCACGAGCGCCTGCGCAATGCGAAACCGTTGTTCACGGACCAGGGGCTTCGAGGCTTCATCCGCTCGCCGAGCACGCACACGGTGGCCGGCCTCGCCTTCCTGGCCGCGGTCGGTTTCTACTTCTACAACGTGCAGACGGTGCCCGTCAGCGGGCGCAAGCGCTTCAACTGCTTCACCGAGGAGTCGGTCGAGGCCGTCAGCGAGCAGCAGGTCAAGCGGATCGAGTGGGAGGTCGAGCGGCAAGGGGGCCGGTTTCTGAGCGACTGGGACCCGCGGACCCGGATGGTGAAGCGGGTCATGAGGCGGCTGATCCCCGTCAGCGGCATGGAGGACTCGGACTGGGAGGTGCGCGTGATCGACGACCCGCGCCAAGCCAACGCCTTCGTCCTGCCCGGCGGCAAGGTCTTCGTCTACAGCGGCATCATCCCCATCGCTCGCAATGAGGACGGCCTGGCCGCCGTGCTGGGCCACGAGATCGCGCACAACCTCGCGCAGCACATTGGCGAGCGCATGTCCGGCCAGATCGGCATCAATATCCTGTTGGGCAGCTTCGTCATGCTGACGGCGCTCTGGGGTGGTGCCATCCTCGGCACGCAGCTCTTCGGCGGGACGGTCCTGGACCTGCTCTTCTCGCGACCGATGGGCCGCAAGCAAGAGACCGAAGCCGACTACATAGGCTTACTCATGATGGCCGAGGCTTGCTACGACCCCGAGCAGGCTCTCGGCTTCTGGCAGCGCATGGAGCACCTGGAGCAGCAACGAGAGGGCGCGCCACCGGAATGGATGAGCACGCATCCATCTGTAAGTCTTGACTTTATTACTACCACTACTACTAATCATGATCTTGGCGAAAAGAAAATGCTTGCTAATGAGTTCGGGGGGCCATGCAGAACCATAACCGGATCGAGAAGATCAAACAATGGTTACCGGAGGCACTGGATAAGAGGGCACAAAGCGATTGCTCGGGCACCGCCGGCTTCGCCGACAGGTTCCGAAGGGCTCTGGCGCAGGGGCTCGTGATACAATAATAGAGAGCACCACTCGACTTCCTTTTCACATTAATGTACAATATTGACTAGACATGGCGTGATGATGAAGCCCTCGTCTCGGCTTTCGTTGCGAATCGACTAGAATCCCCCGGGCACCGGCCGCAGCTCAGACCATCTTGTCAGTCAGTTGTTGCTGTCGGATCGCAAACGGACCAATGCACTGAATTCCCATGGCAATATCCGATCCGTGGAAGCCGAGAGATTCCCGATGGAGAAAGCTTGTTAATTTCGAAATGGGGTACCGAAACAACGGTCATGCTTATTTTCAAAGTCGCTTCTATCTAAGCAGAGCCTTCGTATAGTGTGAACCTATTCGGAACAGTAAATCATCAATTAGGACGGAGTACCTGCATATGATATTGATATAGCCGCAAAACAGCTCAATGGTTTGGTTGGGGTAAGCAGCCACTTTTGCAACTCACTCGCGCGCCCATTAAGTGCTTGGCGGGTTGGCAGGTGGTCCAGTGACGCATGTCGCAGCGAATCAGCCCAGGAGTCATGACCCCAGTTTGGTCGACGCCGGCGGTCTCCTGTGCCGAGGTTCATTTCGGCCAGGTTGGCTCCAGCCAACCTATCATATCGAACGTGTTGTGATCATTGTCCAAGTCAAGTTTCCCCTGTCCCTTCAAGCTGCATACATACATACGTACATACAGAACAATAGGAGTCATTTCTACGATTCAAAGGGCAAACTCTCTCGACAGGAACCGCCATCGCGACTAGTGCAATCGACAACTTGCTCCAGACCGCCGACCAAGTCCCCGGGCGCATTTCACTCGAATCAGCCAACATGTCCCAGACGTTTACGAAGAAGGACGTCGCCGAGCACAAGACCGAAGACCAAGGGATTTGGATCATCGTCGACGATGGTGTTTATGATATAACAAGTAAGTGTTGCGCCTGTCTTACTCGCGAGAAGTCGGTCTGCGTTGCGCCGCTCCCTAAAAGCGACTTGCTTGTTTACCTAATACACGATCGATCATGTTGATCTCAAGCGGTCGGTGACTGACATGCGGTGTTTCTCTTGACAGAATTTATTGACGAGCACCCGGGAGGTTCCAAGATTCTCAAGCGCATGGCTGGCAAAGACTCGACCAAACAGTTCTGGAAGTACCATGGAAAGAGCGTGATGGAAAAGTACGGCCCGCGATTCAAGGTCGGCACAGTCCAGGAGGAGGCCAAGCTATGATGGCGCAGGGCGGCAACGACATGCGATGGCCTGGGAGAAGGGGCTATATGATAAACGAAGACCGGGGCGAACTGCATTGCTGTTTTGGTTTGGGTCTAATATCAAATAGACACCCCAGAGGACGCTATCTGTTTTCTTGTTATCAACATAGAGAGATCTCTCGCAAGCGCCTCACCAGCCAGCGAGGGTGGAAACACGACACAGCTGCTCCCCACATTCAGACGGATGGACCACTCTGTGCATGTATGTATTGTGATCCACCAAAAACAGACCGATTGGATTGCGGATAGGACTGCGGTAAGTTCGAAGAGGATTTCTCGGTATGCAACGATGCTGCACGGCAAGAATGCAATACAGAACAAGAAGTTGGCCTTCACCCGTCCTTTGACGTGCGTCTTTCCTCATCATTGCGCCTGCAGAACGACCTTATTATCTGTTCGGGTGTGGCATACATGTACTCAGTAGTTCGGCAGTACCGAGTCTGGATAGGCTGCTCACGACGGAAGGCCGGGAGCAAGCGTGCCTCTCAAATCGCCAAGTCTGGGGTCCCAGACAAATGAATTAGGGGATGCACATCGGGCCTGGACAGCACAGCAACCTTTCCGTTCCACCCCGGAGCGGTGACGTTAAGGGTTTTGACTAAATGTTACCAGGACGCTTTGGGCTCGCGTGCCATTGCAAGTATCCAATTGGGCAACCGAGCTCAAATATGCCTCTCTCTTGCTCTCTATTATCTCTGGCTTCCAGCATCATCAGGTGACTAAGGATAATGCCGAACATTGCCCTTCTTGCCCGAACCTTCGTACGAGCTTGACTAATAAGCGACTATCTCCTCTCTTGGATTTCTTGAACGAGCCATGGGAGCTTAAGAGCAGGACCTAGATACTGGTGAGGCATTATGTATCTTGAGCTTTTTATCTGCCGGTTCTGAGTCGATTGCAAGTCAGAAATTGACTCGCGAGAGACAACCCGGCGCTTCCCATAGGGTAGTATGTAGACAAAGGACGTGAGGATGCTTGCAGCAGCGTACACACAGTATTGCTGTAGCAATCTTGCTCGACACAAACACACCCCGAATCCTGACCGTCCGGAGATCCTACCCTGGATGGGGAAGACTTGTTTTTCTCGGTGCTTTCTTGGGGAGGGAGCGAGTGCACGAGGGGTGTACTTGGTTGGACCGCTAGCAATGCCAGCAGAAGCAGGTACCTGGGATTCGCAGGGGCCTTGTCGGCCGTTCCCTTGACAATCGATGCTTGAGTAAGTGGGTGGCCGGCGGTGCGTTGGTGCGTTGCTCTGGACCTCCCGCGGTAAGCAGGCCCAGCAGGGTTTGCGAGGGTTTGCAGCCACAAGATGCCGTCAGCTGGGAAGCTCGCGCCTTACCGCCCATGCTATGCTGCAGACGATTCCCCCGATAAAGTAGATGCTTGATGACTGCAAGTCTGCAATCCTTCAACAACATTCCACAAGAGCAACATGAGCAAGCTTGCAAGGCGGACATGCAGATGCAGGCTAATGCTTGCTTGGCCCTAGCTTGTTCTAGCGTCATCACCGCGCTAGGTTAGTGGTCACTCGTCGCTGTGGGGCTCGGACGGCTGGGCTGGTAGGCTGGGCCAGCAGCAGCACCAGCAGCAGTTTATCATGTTCCTCTTTGCTCTGGCGCAATCAAAACACCTGCTGGACAAGAACTGGAGCTCCGCCATCTCCGTGCTGCGAGTGGGTTCACAGTTCCTGCGCGACTTTTTGTGTACCTACTCGAGAAAGCTATCATCGGCTCCCCTGGCGAGTCGAACGTAGGCACGCCATTGATCGTGTTGCGATTGGAAAGCCATCGCAAAAGGCCAAGGATATCATCGCGACCATCGCTAACGAGCTCAGGCCCGAACCAGGTAAGCTATGGTCTTTTTCTCTCTCATTCTCTCGCAGCACAGGCGCTTCCCTTGGCCCAGAGCTTGGTTGCCCGCACGGTGGTAGTGATGTGCCCATGTTATGGCTTGTTATGGAATGGGTTACCATCTTATGGTGACAATAATTCCCGCCGTCACTCCATTTCCCGACCTGTATCCATGTCCGTGTTATCCACCCCACGAGCGATCTAGCAGCCCCCCGGCCTCTGCTATGCGCCATAGTGGTGCGTGGGACGCCTGTGTCGAAATTCGCGCAGGCGAAGAGACGAAAAGAGCGAGAGGCCAAGAGGCCTTGCCTTACCTTGCCGGCCTGGGTGCGTGTGTATTTGTTGTTAGCTGCTTGGAGTAGTTAGTTACCTGCGTTACCGACGAAGGAGAAAAAAGTGAAAAGCAGAGCTTGCCGTTTCCCGTAATAGGTCAGCCAAGCTTTTCCTCGTTGATCTCTGACTCGAGCCTTACATATTGTTTGGCTCCCCGCTAGCAACATCTTCTTTCTCTTCCCTTTTCTCTCTCTTCAACCGCTCGTCCTTGAACAAATCTCCCCGTCCGTTGTGTGTTTGTTCAATACTTCGACAATTTTTGTCAAGGCGCGTGTCGTTCGAAGCCCGCAACTCCCAGCTCTGAGTCCATCACAACAATAGAAGCGCCCCAGCTCCCTCCATATCAGACGGTACGATCCCGGCATCTTCTTCTTCCAGTCGGCTTATCCTGCCAAAATGTCTTGCATGCGCCCAACACCGTATCCCAATGCCGCTGCAATGGCTCGCCAGCCAACAATTGCTTTCTTTCGGCTGTCCTCGAGAACCTCATGGCGCCATTGAGGTCATTGGTACCGGGAAGGATTGCGACGGACCAGCAGTCTTAGCTCCTTAGTCACATGCGGTCTTTTCCAAGTGGAAGGCTACTACTACTCACCACTACGGACTTGTGGAACTTCGAAGCCCCCATGGCGTCAATTGGCAGGATAGCCTGCTTGCAATCGTGGTCTGCAACGCTGCATCTAGATCTTCATGCTAAAACTTATTTCCTTCAGACCTCAAAATGCCTGCTATCAGCAACACCATTGTCGCCCGCGAGGCCATGAGCCAATTCGCCAAGCGTGAGAACTGGTAAGCTCTTCTCGAAAATCCACGGCTTCGCATCTATGGTGCTTTGCCGTGCGGACGTCTCTACATGACCAAGCCTCGAATGAGTGCTAACGGATATCGATGCAGGGCGAAGCAAGAGGCCGGTGTCGTCGTCGTGTTCGCCATTGTCTTCATCGTCGCCTGTGGCCTGATCGGTCTCTGGATCAGCAAGTGCCTGTCTGCCCGCAAGGCCAAGAAGGTTGCTGCTGCCAACGCCGCATAAACGATGACTGGGGATACGTGACGGTTGGACGAGCGTGTTGACGAAGGAAAGGAATGGATGATGGGAAGACCTTACGATACCACCACCCGCGTTCATGTTCCATGAGCACAAATACCTCCTGAACACCAGGTGACGGGCTTTTATCAAAGCCACACCATGGCACAAGCAACCGAATATGTCGGCGGCGGGAACAGACGATAATACATACCGTACTGAACCTGCCGCAAAGCTCGGGTCAATTGGCAGCTATGCGCCCAAATATTATGCCGAATAGCATATGTTGGTGGAAGGGGGTAGCATTGCCTCAACTGGTGCACATTTACGTTGTACTCTAATTTCTTTAATAATAAAAAGTCAAGTCAAAACCTCTACGTGTTCGTGGCTCTACTACGTGATGGAGTGATGCGGTGGGGTCGCTGCCGACAAGTTGATATGCACCCCAGATCTACACTTCTTGGCATGTTTCGTTTCTGACTGAACGCAGGGTGACCCTAGATTTTATTTGCCGGAAGGTGGGCTTGAGATGGAATATGCCGTCCTCAGTAATTTGCAACATAGAGAACACCGATTTGCTGAAAACATCTGGCTTTGTTCCCTAGTAGAGATCCATCTTCTCCAGGTGAATCAACCCATTGGCAGGCTGTCATGACGAAGTTAGCAAGAGTGAGTTTGGCCTCGAGGGAGGAAAGAATAGTGATAGACCAATTGCAACTTACGGGCGAGAACTGCCGGAGCTTAACACCAGCGCTCTTGAAGACCTCGGCCGTCTCTCCGTCCATACTGTAGCCCTGGCTGTAGACCACTTCGCTAATGCCGACCTGGACAATCTTGATGGAGCAGGTGAGGCAGGGACAGGTGTTGCAGTAGAGCACGCTGCCGTCGCGGATGCGCTCGCGGCCCGCCTCGAGCAGCGCGTTCTCCTCGGCGTGCAAGCAAAGGCAGGTGGCGAGGGCGGCCCCCGAGCCCATACCCGCGTTGCAGCGCGCGCAGCCGCCCTCGCCGCAGTTGCGGATCCCCCTCGGGGTCCCGTTGTACCCCGTGCTGATGACGCGGCGCTCGCGGCCGACCAGCACGCAGCCCACGGCCCGCTTCATGCAGTTGGACCGCTGCGCCGCCAGCGACGCCAGTGACATGAAGTAGTTGTCCCACGAGGGCCGCAGCCGCTCCGGGTTCGTCAGGTCCAGCTTGCCCAGCGTCGCGTACAGGTGCGCCAGCGAGCTCGACGTGTTCAGCAGGCGCACCGTCGCGCGCGAGATGAGCGGCAGGACCCCCGACGACCCGGAGTAGAGGTGGTCGTCGGACTCGGCGATGAACTCCTCGAGCGAGGCGCACAAGGAAGAAGGAGGGGAAGAGGAAGAGCCAGCACAGCTGCTGCTGCTGCTGCTGCTACGGGCCTGGTACCGGCGCCACCTGATGACGATGGGGGCGTCCACGCTGACCAGGATGAAGAATGGCCGGCGGGAGAGGATATCCAGAACGGCTTCATCGTGGATGTCCGTCGTCACCCAGCGTGATCGCCAGTACTTGGTCACGAAGTCCAGCAGATCGGTTGCTGAGGTGAAGGAGTGAGCAGGCGGTGAGGGTTTGCTGGGGGCTGGGATCTGCTCTGCGGGATCTGACGGTGAAGATTCCTCGGTAAGCTCAGACGAAGACACCGTGCCGTTCGAGTCTTGAGGAGCGGAAAGACGTAGCCTTTGGAAACCGTGGTGCTCAACCAGGTATTGGGCCACTGTGCTCTTCCCAGCGCATTTTGCTGTGTCCCCCTTGCATAAGTAAAGGAGCAACGCAAAAATGAGAGCGACAAAGAAAGGGGTTGTGTCTGAGACTCACAGCCACAAATACCAATCAACATGTTGAATGGATATATCTTTGAAAGGCAAGTGTACGTTTCTGTCAGGCTTCGTTATGTAAAGTCATCTCAATCCTGGCTGCGTTTGCAATAGGTACTTTGTTTCCAGGCGAGGCAGCTGGCAATCTCCATGTATCCGATGTTCTGCTGGGCTAGGCAAAAATTGGACGGGCGACGGGCGGGCTGCGGGCGCGTCGCGTGCTGGGTAGCCGGGCACCTATTGGTGTCCTACCAGCACTACCGCACTTTAACCGATCGATCTCAGCACGCCCAACGCCTAACGCCTGGCACTAGGCACCTAAACCATCTCAGCTCAGGCACGTGCAGGTAGTGCGGGAGCCAAGCGGGTGTTTGCCGTCATTGTCCAGGGCGGGCAAATGCAGGTCAGTGGACATGCTCCAGCGGGGGAGAGCTTCACATTCGCCCAATCCGTGTTCTAGAAGCCGGGGGGGTTGGTGTGTGTCTGTCTCTCGTTGTCTCTGGTCGCCTGCCTGGGAGGCATGTAAGTCATCATCAGCCCGTCACCCCCAGATGACAGATGACTGCCTTACCTTGTGCAAAAAGCAAATCACGAGGGTGAAATTAGGCATTCCTTGCTCGACTCTCGACTCTTCCACACATACAATCAATACATACACTGTCTGTTCTTTCTATGGCGCAGTGAGCTGCATACATAAACAGACCTACTTTCCAAGGGACTCAATCTGCGCCGTCGCATCCCCGAAGTTAACTGCAATAACAGCATTTGTCCCTCGCCGAACCACCCCGCTTACTGGAAGTTGCCCCTCCCGTCGGCGGATTAGACTCTCCCCTTCCAACCCAATCATACGACCGACACGACCGGACCCTTCCCGTATAACTACTGTGATTGGCGTCGTCTCCTAGAGCGAGGGTCCCCTTTGCCGTCGTTGTCGTTGTCGCTCGCTCGCATTTACCGACTTTGAGACACCAGCGAGACCGCGCCTCCGTCGCCGCCGCCTCTCATCATGGCCAACCCGAGTGGGGCGTCATCACCGCCCGAGGCGAACCTCAAGTTCGTGCCCTTCTCTTCCGAAATCGAACTGCCCTTCTACTCGGCCTTGTTCTCCTCCAAGCTCGAACATGACAAGCTCGACGAGTCGGCGCGACAGGTCCTCGGGATCTACGAGCCGCAGCCGGGCATCGCCCCCGAGGACAGCGTCAAAATGCAGATCCTAGGCAATGCGCTGACGAGCCGCGCGGTGGGTTTGAACGCCGTGCGAGCGGAAGGCATCATCCGGAACAAGAACACCATGGACGCGTTTAAGAATGCGGACAGAGCTGAGATGATCCAGAATGCTGGCAGACAGGTAGGTTTGCGTTGCTCGTGTATGTATGGTGACCTCCTATGTCTAGTGCGCTGACTTGCTCGAAAGATCTGGGAGGCCATCAAAGACGGCACCATCTACTCTGTCCCGTCTTTACTCTCTTCCTACGTCATCCTGTCCTATGCCGACCTGAAGAAATACCGCATGGCGTATTGGTTCGCATTTCCGGCTCTGCAGGCTACCCCGCAGTGGAAGAGAAGTGGCCACATTGGTCGGTTTAAGCCAGATGAAAGCTCGCAGCTAGTCGAGCGTGTAGGTACGTGGCGGTATAGTGCAGACGACCGAGAGTACGGCTTTTTCCTCGCCAAGAAGGTGCGCGGAGAGACACGGTCCTCCCTGGATCTAGGAGAGGTAGACCTCGGATACAAGTGGGACGTTGCCTCGCTTGGTGAATTCGAAAATGGCTTCTTCAAGGGCATTCCTGACGAAGACCAGTATGTCGCTTTCGTCGACCCGTCCACATACGAGGAAAACCCCGGCTGGCCACTCCGGAATCTATTGGTGCTTATCCGCGAACGATTCCATCTCTCCAAGGTTCAAATCCTCTGCTACAGAGATATGCAGGCGCGCCGGCACGAAGCGCGAAGCATTGTTCTTCCCTTATCCATGGATGCTGCAGAGGTTATGGAACTCACAGAAATGCCCAAGGTTACTGGATGGGAACGCAACCATGCCGGAAAGCTCGGGTGGCGATCTGTCAGTCTTGCTGAATCGATTGATCCAACGCGCATCGCCGACCAGTCCGTCGACTTGAATCTCAAATTGATGAAATGGCGGATCGCCCCAGACCTACATCTTGATCGCATTCGAGGGACCAAATGTCTCCTTCTTGGCGCTGGTACATTGGGCAGCTACGTCTCGAGGCTGTTGCAAGGGTGGGGTGTGCGGAAAATCAGCTTTGTCGACTACGGTGCAGTATCATATTCGAATCCTGTGCGACAGCCTCTCTTCAACTTCAAAGACTGCCTCAACGGAGGCGCACCGAAGGCTCTACGAGCAGCGGAGGCCCTAAAGGAGATCTATCCAGGAGTCGAGAGCGAGGGTCATGTGCTGTCTGTGCCCATGTTGGGCCATCCTATAACGGAAAAGACAAAAGGTGACTTTGAGAAGCTCAGAGGCCTCATCGACGAGCACGACGCCATATTTCTTCTCATGGATAGCAGAGAGTCGCGTTGGTTGCCGACACTCATGGGCAAGGCCGCAGGCAAGTTGGTTATGAATGCGGCGCTCGGGTTTGATACATACGTAGTCATGAGGCACGGAGCTGAGCCTAGAGATGGCAGTGATGATACTCTAGGCTGCTACTTCTGTAATGATGTAGTAGCCCCCGGCGACGTGAGTAATTCTGCTTCGTTGAATGGCTTTGCTCGATGCTTTCTTTATAAGATTATACTAATTCGTTTCCACTATAGTCGCAAAAGGATTTAACGCTTGACCAGCAGTGTACAGTGACAAGACCGGGGGTGGCAGCTACGGCTTCTGCTTTGCTCGTCGAGCTGTTCACGAGCGTCCTGGAACACCCGTTTGGCGCCCACGCTCCTGCCCCTATGCCCAAGGATGCATCCGGGACCTCGTACGAACGCGATCCGCCCAACCATGCCCTCGGCCTGGTGCCCCATCAAATCCGAGGATACCTAGCCGACTTTTCTCAGATCAAGATCCGTGGTGTGTCGTACCCGTCCTGCAGTGCTTGCAGCAAGCCGATCCTCTCAGCTTACAGAGAAGGCGATGGGTGGGAGTTCTTAAAACGCGCCCTCAATGATAAAGAGTACGTCAGTGAGCTAAGCGGACTGGCCGAGGTGCAGAGGAAGGCACTCGACTGGGATGACTCGGAGGAGGAGGAGGAGGAAGGAGCGGGAGGAGACGATGAGGCGATACTGCTATAGAATAATAGGCTGAAGAGTCCGCTAATGATACCCACCTACCTATATCCGGGCTCGCTGTGTATTTCGGATAGTTCTACGATACGAATTTTGGCCCCCGTTTCCAGCTGCAACCTAGTGAGTGAAAGGTGACTCGTGTCCGTGTCGCAGATTGTTTTTAGGCGAGATTGGTTGCGAGTAGAGGACCAAGCATTTCATGAGGATGAAGCAAAATATGAGGGATGGGCTTGGTATTAGTAATTTCTACGACGACTCTTGACTGCCAAGTGCCTCTATGACTAAGAAGTCATCTTGAAGTCTGGACAGCATCGCGAGTGGCTGCGGCGGCTAATCTCCGTCATAAGGGGTGGCCCAATGACGGACTTGGCGCATTGGGATCACCGGGGCACGCACGGGTGTGCTAAGCCTTGTGCCATAGGTACATAGGCCCTAGCCATAGGGGGCTTGTTACCTAAGAGCTGACGAGTTCGCATCTCAAGGTATCGAAACCAACCCAACACGTTTACAATTCGTGTCTTGGCTCTCGCGCGCTCTCTCATCGCAGGAATTGAAGGAACACAAACTAGTGCTGTTTCCGCTTCGCTTTCGTCTTCTGAGAGGAATATATATCTTTGCCAATCTTTCCTCTCTTGGTCGCCAGAAGGTAGTTTCAATACAACAAGACCCCAGCACCCAAACCAGTCAGTGTTTTGTCGGGCGCCGCCTCCTCCGACTTGGGCCTAAGAAGAATAAACTGGGGGGTTAGCGCTCACTTATTTCGGACACAGTCTCACTCCCCCGTCTCTCGTTATCACGACGCTTTGGAGAGAGAAAACCATATGAACCCAGGATTGTCTCACTATCCCAATCTCTGGAGGAAGACAATCACGTGGCAGCCACCATCTCTAGCCCAGGCGGCTTGGGCAGTTTTACCGTTTTCAGTAGTGTCGGTCAACCACCACCAGAACAGAACGGAAGAGGAAAGGGCTTAAAGCATTTTGAATTTGTTTCATCTTTTTACTCTACATCTTCATTTTGAAACACCGAGGACATTACTATCACAAAGGAAAATATCAACAAACGCCACCAGTCTGTCCATTTGTCAGCAAGCGGTGGCAGGTCTTTTGTAGTATTGCCGTAGGAGGGAGGGCATCTTTCCCATCCAACCATAAAGGGGAGAAGAGGGAATAGGAGGCAAAAGAGAAACTGCCCGCAGCAATCATGGTACGGCTTCTGGGCTGGACGTTTCTCCAGTACCGTCCTGAGTCGGTCCACGACTACGCGGGCGTCCTGGTCCCGCTGGAAGAGGCCCATCTGCACAGTCACTCGGCGCGGTCGGGTCGCACCGAGTTTGAGGAGCGACGCCACGAGGACGAGGATGGCGGCGCTGATCCGCTAATGCGGGGGACGACAATGATGTCGACAAAGACAACGAGAGCGGCGAGGGCACGGGAATGCTGCAGATGAGCGCTGCCGAGTACACCATTGAGGGCCTGAGGAGGGAGGTGAGGCAAGGGGAGAGGGGACGCGTCTGGAGCGAGTATGAGTGTAAGTTTGTGGAAAGAAATTCTGCCAACGATACGCCGGTGGAGTCACTGGAAACTATTGCGCGAGTATAACTGCTGGGGGATCATAATGCTAATGGCGGTTGCAGTAAAATCAAAGCTCATCAACAAAGCCATCCAGGATATAGGCATGGGCAGGTACAACTGGCAGTTATTCATATTGTGTGGGTTTGGCTGGTTCGCCGATAAGTGAGTTGCCCCCTCCCATCAAAATATACTGAGCACTTATGCTGACCCCTTACAGTCTTTGGATGCAAGTAAGTCAATCATGGCACAATCCCCACGGGGCGTCACTGTATTTGCCCCAATATATGTTCTAACCATTGAGATTAGGGCGTCTCTCTGACGTTGCCATCCTTATCAGGGGAGTTTGGCGTTCCAGAGAAGACGGTGAGATACACGACAAGTGCGCTTTTTGCAGGACTTTGTATAGGGAGTTTCTGCTGGGGTTTAGGTTCTGATATAATGGGACGTCGGATCGCCTTCAATATGACGCTCCTGATCACGGCCATCTTCGGTATCTGGGCATCCTATGCCTCGAGCTGGGGAGCTTTATGCTTCTTGTTTGCGTGCGTGGGCACGGGAGTTGGTGGCAACCTGCCTGTTGACGGCGCTTTGTTCCTGGAATTCTTACCAGATTCGTCGAGCGCACTCTTGACATTGCTGTCGGTGTGGTGGCCAGTTGGTCAGCTTGCATCGTCCTTTGTGGCCTGGTATTATATCTCTCACCAGCCAATCGAGCTCGGCTGGCGCTCCTTCGTCTTCGCCATTGGGATAATCACCTTCATCATGTTCTTTATCCGTTTCTTCGTCTTCCATCTCTTCGAGTCCCCGAAATACCTACTTTCCCAGGGCCGCCAGGCCGAGGCAGTCGCCGTGGTGCATGGCATCGCTTACCGGAACTCGGCCAAGACATGGCTTACCGAGGAGGTACTTGATGCCGTTGTTGGCATGGAGGCGGTCGAGCGGTCAACGGCCCGCCTGTCAACGAAGGAAGTCCTCAAGCAGAACCTCGCTGCATTCTCTGGCGAACACATTCGGCCCTTGTTTAGCAATCGCAAACTGGGCATGGCTACCACCCTGATGTGGCTCTGCTGGGCTACCATCGGCATGGGCTATCCGCTCTTCAACGCCTTTCTACCGCAATATCTGTCCCACGGCGTCTCCACGTCGCCCGCCGACGGAGGAGCCGCCACCATGACCGAAGCCAGCAACGCCGAGACGTACCGCAACTACGCCATCATCTCGACCGTCGGCGTACCCGGCAGCCTGCTTGCCGCCTACACGGTCGACCACCCGTCGCCCTTCCTGGGCCGCAAGGGCACCCTGGCCATCTCGACGCTGGTCTCGGCCATCTTCCTGTTCTTCTTCGTCACCTTCGGCACCACCCCCAACGCCCAGCTCTTCCTCACCTGCGTCGAGGCATTCGTCCAGAACATCATGTACGGCGTCCTCTACGCCTTCACCCCGGAGATGTTCCCCGCCCCCGTCCGCGGCGCGGGACCGGCGTCGCCAGCTTCCTGAACCGCGTCACGGGCCTTATTGCCCCGGTTTTGGCCGCCATTTTACCCGGTGACGGTACGGCCCTGCCCATCTACCTCTCGGCGGCACTGATTCTTGCCGCTTTCGTGTGCATCTGCTTTATCCCGATAGAGACCAGGGGAAGGCAGAGATTATAAAAGCTTTTGCTGCAGGCATATTTGTTGGTCACCTGGCTTATTTGGTTGAAGTGACGCCCCTTGCATATAAACACTTTGGGATGGTTGCGGTGGTTGAGATTTTAGCAGTGTATAGATGTGTTAGAAGGACTATATACCACGAGGAGCGCGTTGGCGGGTCATTTTGGTCTTACTATTGATCATGGTATTCGCATACATTGCAAGAGGCACACGGATAGCTGGGAATGGTAAGGGTGTTAAGGTATGTACCAAGGGTATTTGTATTCTATGTTGCGGGAAAGGATAAAAGAGAGGGAGGGCTCTCTCCGGCGTTAAACCATGTCTATACTGGTATATAATCTATCGCATTTCAAGAGAAAGTCACACGCGTGTTGCTCTTTCTTATCTTGTACCTCGTGCTCCGGCCGGCGCATCAACCCGTCGCTTCTGCAAAGACCGGCCCAGCGCGTCGCGCACCATGGGGTCGGAGCGAATCGTGTTCTGCACCAGCCACTCCTTGAGCTTCGAGCGCATGTTGGCGATGGTTTCGGGGTCGCCGGAGAAAGGGGTCATCTCCAGCTCCAGCAGGCGGCCGGCGTCGGCGTCCATGGCGCGCGTCGTCTGCTCGAGCCGCTCGAGGTTCTGCTTCAGCTGCTTCTCCGACGTGGTGGCGACTTCCTGCTGGTCCTGGGGCCGCAGGAGGGGCCCGAGCTGGCTGAAAGCGATATAGAGGGTGATGCTGCACTTGCGGGCGAGGCTGATGATCTGGAATGGCAGGTAGGGCGGGTGGGTGGTGAAGCGCACCAGCAGAGGATTGACGACGGAGCCGACGAGCCAGGGGAAGCGCGGGCGCGTCACGGCGTACACCTCGAAGACGGCCAGGACAACGAGCGTCAGCCAGCGCCAGTAGCGGCCCCACTCGAGGTAGCCGAACAGGCCCAGCACGTACATGATGACGGCGGCGGCGCCGTAGTGCGGGATCAGCTGCTGCGCACCGCGGGACACGTAGTCGTGGACCGTCGCACAGTGCTTCCACGACACCATGTCCGGGCCGAAGCGCTCGTAGGCGAAGCGTCGGGCGGGGTCCGTCAGGGTTTCGGCCGCCGTCTTGAGGTGCATAAAGTAATCGCCGACATTATCGCCATCGCCGCTGCCGCTGATCTTGTCCGGGTGGTGAAGGGCCGCAAGCCGTCGAAAGCGCGACTTGATCTCGCGCTCGGTTGCGCGCAGGGGGACGCCCAGGTCCTGGTAGAAGCTCGAGGCGCCCCGCAGCTCCCAGTCGGCCTCGTACAGAGTGTAGAGGAGGTAGGCGGACACAACCAGGATGTGGATGCGCCGACGGTGTTCGGCGTACTTTGGCGAGCCGGGCTGCGGGCGTGGCGAGCCTGCGCGGATAGTCACGCCGTAGTAGATCGATTGCGCCCAACCAGTAACGAGCTAGAGGAAGAGAGACGAGGCATCATGTCAGTTTTCTGGTCCTTATGCAGTTCGGGTACCACTTCTTAGCTGTACGCGCAAGCACTCCATGGACAGGCATGCATATTTGCATGAGAGAAAGAGGGGCGGGTGGTCTATGTTTTGTTCGGGAGTGCTTGCGGTCTTGCACAACTTCTCTCGGCTCCTCCCTCTCTGATCTGGCGGCTCTTCATCTTCGGCTTGCATGTTTTAGCGCCCACCACTCGATGGCGCGCTGCAAGGGAATCGACGGGAATCGAAAAGACTGGGGGTGGTCGCGGCTTACATTGGGGAGGAAGGTCCATCCCAGCAGGGACAGGACGTTTGAAGACATGCTGGGCAATATAATCGTGGTTCGATGGCGGGCTAGAGCATGATCTTATTCTGCAGCAGGTCTCGAAAGATACGAGTCGTGGCGCGGTATCCGATGGATATCGGTGCAGCAAGCAACAGGCAAGCGACCGCAGATAGGCCGATTGATGTGACTGCAGGGAGGGGCGTCGCAGGTGGTATCGAGGTTGTTTCCTGTGACAATCCGTGCTTCTTAAATACTGGAGATCGCTGGGGGAGCGGCGGCAGGTCGCCAGGTCGCAAGGTCGCCAGTCGCGGGAGAGTGGTATGGTAGGAGGGTTGGCTGGTTGGCTGGCTGGCTGGCTGGCTGGCAGGAAAATGGGATGACAGTGGCTTGGGCGAAGGAAGGGACAGGTGTCAGTGTCGTCAGAGGCCACAGGATGGCAATGCAGAGCAGGATAGCCGCAGGGAGCAGACGGGCTTAGGCCGAACAAGGTGTAGTACCGGCATATGAGAAGAAGGTTGAACGGTTGGTGACTCCGTCCGAGTCCAGATGTGTCCAATTGCTAAACTTAGACGTCGCATTATCAGCGGGCCTGCAGCGGCGACGATTGGCTGCTGGCGTCCTGCAGTGCCCGCCCCGGGAGCCGCCCCGAGTCCCGCCCTGCCAATTCTGATACTGGCCTGTTTGTCGTCTCGGAGCATGGTCAGTCCATAATGAGCCAAACCTCATACCGACCCTCACTTGCGACTCAAGCACTCACCCGCTGAGGCTTCACTTTGGTCCTGCACAATCGAACCATTGCAGCTCTCTCGCTTCATCGACAATACTCTGCCGCACGGTAAGTCTGCGCTCGAGTCGGCTTCTATAAAGCATGCCTGTCCATCGCCTTCACCAGTTGGCCATTCCCTCTCATCATCAGCACTCACAACAGCAACTACAACACAATCTCCACTCTCCGCTCCATCACCTCCCATCTCAATCTCGCCCATCTCGCCACTCTATCTTGCTTGTCTATCATCTTGAAGCTTATCTATCTGACAAAATGGCCCCGCAAGCATTCTCGTCTTCTTCCGCCAAGGTCTTCACCCCTAAGGCTCTCACCACCAAGCTCTTCACACCCACCAAGATCTTCACACCAATGGGGGGTGCTGTCACGTCCAAGAAGCTGGCCGCTCCCATGGCTGCCTTCACCATGGCTTGTGTTCTCCTCGGCTGGACTCGTTCGTCCATCCGTGAGGCCAGGCGCAACGCTCAGATCGAGCGCCAGATGAACAGGGAGCGCAGCTTGGCCGTTGTCGCCAAGCACATCAAGTAGATGAACAATTCCATCTTCGCACAGCCGAGCATTCCCATCTCTGCAGCCCAGAGCTGGGATCTAGTCAGGATTTCACACACACAACACATTCACACACAACAAACACAAATCTACGGCCTCGCACTCACTCACACACACACACACTTCCTGGCATCAACATACACATGCAAAGGAGGGACGACTACCATCTTACTCCGGCTATCCGGCCGGCGCAGGACGCAGCTACAGCCCTCGACATATGCCTGCCTGTTTTGTTTCGAGAAGGCCCGAATCAAGGGACCGCTCTCTCAGCTGATTCCAACGGGACTGTGTGGCAGGACCACCACTACTACAACAACACGGAGTTTACTGGAAAACACCGGTTCGGATTGGGGAAAACAACTTAACGATTTTATGAAAGCCTCTCAGCCACCTTTTGAGTTTGAGGCTGGAGACCATTATACCACTTTTAGCATTAGCATTGCATTGCGCTGGACCGCTGTCAGCCCATCTTCACGGCCTCGACGCCCTGGAGCTGGCACTCGGGACCCAAATTGTATCGACGGACAACACATGACTTGTCCTCTACAGCGCGTCATAAACATTATGACATTATAGTCTATACACTATCAATAACTATGAATACCAATATCCTTTTTGTCCAACACTGGCAGTCTTTTTATGCAAGCCCCCTGATTTGTGATTTCTGTGCTTGCAATGCAATGCCTAGGCCTTCTTCCTCTCGAGGTCAAACAGACCCCTCCCTATCCATCGTACGACGCATGATCAGTCGTACAACCAAGTCCCCATGCGAGTGTAAGCGTTAGGAAAAGGCTGAGCTTGGTGGCTTGCTTGAGACTGAGGTGTCTCACACCGTCCCCCGCAAGATATTACCAACTGCGGCAGCGTACTCATTAGTTGCCAGATACCGTACACCATATACCACAGCAATATGTCGTAGGCTATTGAACTATTCCTACAATGACAATCAACTTATACGCCATCTTTAGGGAAGCTCTTCTGAAGGAGGGTAGTTAGCATTGATTCTAAAGGGATGTCGTATTTTTAATGGCCATTCAAACTCAGGATCTATAATCTGACGAGTGCAACACGAAACGTCGCTTATCGAGCACATATATCCAATGCCTCGTCATCCTATTAGGCTGCTGACATCCACAGCCAACATTCCTGAGAGAGGGCTTACTCTTCCTGCAACCGGCAAATCGGACAATACCTGTGATCGGGTTCTTTCTTGATGTGCCGGTGTTCCTATTTGCGGGGGGAGGGAGGAGGAGGGTGTGGATGATTCGGCTTCAACTTGACAACACTTTTTCCCTTTTGGTCTGATTCAGCTTACACATACAAGTAAGCCCTATATGGTGGTGAGTGACTCGCACCGGGCGGCCCATACTGCATCGCGAAAGAGAGAGAAAAAAAAAGCCGCAACGCATCGCATATACTTACAACGAGGCTGAGGCGTGAGAGTATGCAGGCAGCCAGCTGAGGCTTTGGGGACTCCGGATCTTGGGCCGCGCAAAAGTCCTATCGTGCTACCCCATGCGCCAGCCATCGTGGATTGGTCGGTATCGTGGGCTGAGTGAGGGAAGGAGGGAGGAGTTTGACGTCGGCGGAACAACAGTACGGGCAGCGACTGGACGGTTGGCAGGAGGGGCTCTGCCATCATCGTCATCGTGGCTTCACCTCAATCCATCAGCAGACGCAGTTTGCCCGGGCTTCCAGAGCTGAGCGAAGCCGTCTTCCGTGTTCAGCTTAAGATATGCCCAAATGTGTATGCCTAAACACGAGGAGCGAGGTAAGCAGTTACGAGATGCCAGGTCAGAGGAGGGAGCCCGGGGCTGGAATATGGAATTCTGAAGCCTAGGTCGAGGGAGTGGCGACGATGAGCATGGCGCTCTGTGGTTATAAAAGGGGACGGCGACCTCCCGCGATGAAGACAGAACAGAACAGACTCACACTAACCATCAAGCAACGCACCAGACCCAGTCTATCACCTCCCAAAAACCTCATCATCTCCCTTTTCAGAGACCACCAACACTCCAAATCTTCAAGATGCAGTTCTTCACTTTCGCCGCTACAACCCTCTTCGCCGGCCTCGCCATGGCCGCGCCTGCCCCTGAGGCCGACACCATCATCCTCAGGGCCACCGTCAAGTTTGAGGGTGCTGCCGGCGCGTCTTACTCTCGCAGTGTCCCCGTCGACGGCCACTCTCAAGCCACTGGTAAGTTGACGAGAGACAGACACAAACACCTCGTATCGGCGTTACTACTTCTCCTCACCCCTTAACACGTATGGGGAGAACGAATCCCCCTTTCCATAAACTGGCCCTCGCTATCTTCTCCCTATAAAGCCACCCTCTTCTTCCTCTTGCCAGACCTTCAGGGGAGCTTCCCCTTTATTTGTGGGATATAAAATAGCTAACCTGCCTTGCCTTCCCTTCCTGTAATAGACAACGCCCTGAGCATCTCGCACATCTACGTCCAGGCCCCCAACTACGTCTCCTGCATCGCCAAGGGTGTCGACGGCAGCGTCACCACCGTCAAGGGTGGCCAGACCAAGGACGTCGGCCCGCCCCAGACGCAGACCAGCGTCACCTGCAGCCTGACCACGGCATAAGCTGGCTATCTGGCCTACTTTCTTTTGTATGGTCGTCTGCCCGTACCTTCCTCGGCTGATTGTATAGTTTGGCTGGATCATGACGATGGTTCCAAAGAGGTATCTACATGCCGGGGATGGCTATGGGCGGCCAGGGACGGGCGAACCGGTTTTGCTCATGACTTGGGCGTCTAATTGGCTTTTATACAGTACATAAGAACCCGGCGTCGTGCGGGAGAAGGCAGAGGGACATTCGTTTGGGGCGGATAGATGGATGGATGAATACCGCGGTATAGGATACATGTTCTGTTTGCTTTTGTCGCTCCTTGATACGATCTAAATGAATTCTATGAGTGCTCTATAACACTTGGACTGGTTGACCATTGCATTATCAAACCACGAAACCTGTGTTGCTTCTTATATCGGTGGCATTGGGATACGGGGAGTTTACGATCATGGCTCATCTTCTGAGTTAAGCAACTAAGTCTACCATCTATTGATGTCTAGCTGCGTATGTTTGAAATCGAGATCAAGGATCACCCTTCCATTGTGGACATATACACCAGGATAGTTTTCGACCTGCTTATTATCTATGTACTGACTTACCAGAGTTCACTTGCATAACACTTTCGACTTACTCGACTCCGTCCTGTCCTTTTATCGACGTCTTCCTACTCGTCATCGAGGCCAACAGCAAAGAGCGAAGAGGCATCTCGGGCATCCCCAGCCTCGCTGTGGCTAGAAGTACAAAGCCTTGTCTCATCTGGTAGATCGTTTAGGACTGGCTGCAACTCCGCTGTCATTGGTGGTTCTGGCTCAGGGGCGGAGCACATCACCGGGGACATGACACGGAGCTGCGGCGCCTGCAGGGAACCCGTCGCCGTATCGCTGCTGCTGCTGCCGCTTGTGCACTCTTCCTTGTCTCGGAGCATGTCGCGAATACGGATGCGCTCAGCAGCATTGGCCTGGGCTAGGCGTTCGGCAATGCCGCGCTGGATCTGCTGATATTCGGCGTCTAGCTTGGTGGGATCGTTATAGTCGTTGTTGCCCTTCTCCGTCTCCTTATCTTTCGAACGACCGCCGAAGCACCACCTCAGGCAGCTGAACATGTTGTGATAAAAGTAAGTGAAAAAAAAAAGAATTGTAATCGATTTATTTGCCTATAGTAGCTACGAAAGTATCTCAGAACGTTTCACCACGATTGTCATACTCTTAGGTTTTATATAATTACCAAATTTTTGTTTCGCTTCGAAAGACAATGGTATTGCAACCCTTAGGCTCTTTCACTAAGGAATAGTTATAGCCCTATCTTTTCGCAAACAAAGAAACGAACAAAGGATTGAAGGTGCTTGTAAGCCGGCATTGTAAGGATAACCGTCCCTTCACCTCCCTTTGTTATACGAAATACAATAGAGAGATTGTGGCAAAAGTGACGTGGTACCTAAGAGGCCTAGGACACCATTCCGCTGATAGGAGTCATGTCACAAGAGCCCGAGAGCTTTGGGTAGGGGAAGGGGGCAATATTGTTGTCTGTACTTGGCCGGCCGTCGGTGCATCGACTGCCCTTGCCGGTATTCTCGGTAGGAATAGCTTTTGCATCACTGGAGAGTAATGTAGTCCACCCAGGGGAAGAGGGTGCTTTTCCTGAGTCTGACATTGCAGTCAGCAGCCCGCGACGAATGTGGTAGATGTTAATAGAATGCTCGAACCCGCGAACTCGATGCGATTGTTTACTGTTGACGCGGCACAAACATAGCTGAGATTAAGGAGCTGAAACCGAATCCTGGCTTCGGACATGTTGCATATCTATGTTTGCCCACACTGAGCACTTGCACTCGCAAGCTGACATTCCCCAAACTCGGCTGCCTACAGCATTGTCGTAGCACAACATTAGGTCTGACACTGACACTGACACACTGTTTCGTTTCTCATTCTCCTCCCTCTCAGGCCTTCGATTGAAAGGAGGGAATCGAAGTCGGCGGAAGTCTGAGAATTGCGAAATGACCTGTCTTACTACACCATAATCTGCAATCTGGGTAGAAAACACCGACGCTCTCGGGCAGGCAAAGCTGGCCGACTGTCAGCGTCAAAGCATGTGGGCAATTGGAGAGCCATCCGCAATCATGAACATGCCATACCATGTCACGTTATGTCATCTTGACCTGGCTTCTTTCATATTGTAACGTAACGTAACTATCCAATCTGCTTGCTGTGCCAGAAACCACCCCAAACCCTTCTTTTGGCTGCCACCGGTGCTACGATGTTCTGGTGGGTTGCTGACCTCCTCGCTGCTGGCCCTTACTCCTGGAAAGGCAGAGAGAAGGAAAGGAAAACACGGAATGACCGTCAACGATTACACGCAGGATTTTACGTGGGAGGATCGCAACTTAGAAAGGAGAATGTTCAAGTAAGTGTAAACACTACGAAGTCTGGGCACGGGACGTTCCTGTCTAAACCTTCATGCTGCAAAAGCTTTTTATCCCTCTCAATGTATAAGGATAAAAAGAAGCTTAAACAATACACATAAACATCCCCCAATGCCGGGAAGTGTTGATCACACACCCGCTGTAGCAAGTACCCGGGGCCCCAAGCAGCATGTTCCCGGCCCCTGATCCGTTCTCAGGAATGAAACTCAACAATCCTGGCGTAGATCTTTTCCGAGGAAGTGGAGAAAGTATGGACAGACGACTAAGATCGAGCGTCTTCGGCGACGCTCGGTATGGCCTCTTCATATACCAGGTGGATTCAAACCGCAAGTGGTCAATCAGATTACATATCACCGAAGCCATTGTAAGTTAGGTAGGTGGGATTCTTGCTGGTAATCGTTGGGCAGATGCCGTGATTTGGCCATGCCTAGCTCATGGGACTAATTGTCGATCAAGGCTGAACGGGAACTCTCCATCACAGCCGTGCCCTGACTGCATGGATCCTTTAGTTCTCACCAACGTTGTCTTCTTCCCCTCACCAAAACTCAAAGCGTCTGGCATATATTGGGGCATGAATCCTAATAACAGCAAACTCCATTTACGTCACGTAAAGCGAGAAACCAGTTCATCTAGCGCATGAACAAAATAACCGTCAATGCTAAGTGTGACACTGTTCTAAGTTTCACAGAGCTTCAGAGGAGGAAAGCTGTCTCAGGAAACCGAAAGAATATAATGAAAATATCGAGGTTGAAGTCCCATTGCTACCTTTCCTCTATGTCACGACTTTCAGGATGAAAGCTCGTCCACCGAATATACCGCGCGTAGAACAAAGAAAGTGCAGCCTGTAGTCAAGGCAGACATGTCGTCAAGTTGAAAACACCCCAAAGTTCCCAGGGAAAACCTCTCAACGCCACATGATGCTCGTCGCGAAGTAATTCCAATCGCCCAGCAGCTCCCGAATCGAGAATGCCGCAGTTCTTTTAGTTGGCCTCCAGTCCGATTTGATAATAAAATGTCGTATAAGTATGTACAATGAAATGTCGTAAAGACATAGGCACCTCAAACTCTGAGAAAAGAATGGGTTGAGTTTGAGGCTCCGAATCCGCCGTTGGCTAAATCCAGATCTCCTGTGGGCGATACGGCTCCGGCTGGAAGAACGTCGTGAAGAGACTCTGCACTTCGGCCGCATATTCCTCCGCCTTGAAACTGCAAAGACCTTTTGAGGCGAGCTCCTTCTGCTCCTCCCTTACCAAATCCAGCTTATCCGAGACACCGTAGTCCTCCGCAATCTCTGTCACCTGAGCCAGCTCTTGGCCAAAGGGATGGTTGACAGGCGATATATCATGTCTCCTCAGAGATCGCTGTCGAACGGGCGAAGAAGCGGCCATTACGGGCGTTACGGGCGATGAAGGTACTGACGGGGCTGTAGGTTTGTTTCGGCTGTAAGAGGTCGATGAGACGGATGTCGCCGTAGTCGATGTGGACGAAGACCGGGACAAGGAGAAGCTGGCTTTGGAAGATGCTGTTTGCAAGGATTGGTTCGAGTAACGAGCAGCTTGCTTTTGCGCCAAATTGTCGAAGGACGCCTTCTTGGTGTGCGAAGGGGCTCTCTTGGGAATCGAGGGTGCCTCGTTGATGCGGGGAGGTGGCTTTTGACCGGGGGCAGTAAAGTAACAAGACAGGTGGTTTGGCTCTGGTTCGTTGGAACGCTCCTCGACAGAGGCAACATCGGGACTGGTCGGGGGCGAGGATGCGTTGGTACGAGCATCCGATTCATCGTCTGAGGACTTGGAGGCTGATGATGATACAGAGCGGGCCGACAGCGGGTAGAGATCCGGCGCGTTATACGCAAGCATGTTTGTCGTGTGAGTGAGCTCCATGGGCGAAGATATCTTGTTGCGAATAGTTCCGGAATACCCGAGGCTCCGGCTCACCGTGTTGCTGCGTTGTGGGGTGCTTGCATCTTTAAGATCCATGGGCTGCTTCGTACGCCGGGTGGTGAAAGCACGGGCGAGAGACATTTTGAGCGTTGTTGGCGGTGCGCTCAGGAATATGGCGAACTGAAGGAAAATTTGTTAAGACTGCGGAAGCTCGAGCGGGTCGAATGTAGCCTCTCAAGGGATATAAAGCTCGAGAGAAGTAGAAGACGATAAATCTGACAGGCGTTTCTGGAACGGCTTGGTTTATCTCAAGGACAATAGAGGGTTTGACTCTGAAGGCTAAAACCAGCAGGAGTGATGCGAGTTTTGATTTTGCTTCAAGTAGTGTGGGCAATGTGACAATCCTTAATCCTGCCAAGAGCGTCAAGGAGTTGCAACAATAGGCGGCAAGGTGCAGCTCTGTGTCGTCGCGTGTCGCTTGAATAGCTCCTTCTTCTGAACTTGTGCCACAGCAGATGTCACCTTGATTTGGAAGGTGTTTTGACGATTTGGGGTCAGATGGGCCGCTTGTTGGTGACAGCCTATGAGAACTCTGGAAAACAGCGCCGTGACACTCGGTCCGTCAACGTCACTCAGAGCACACCAAGATCCAATGGTCCGGTGCGATTCACGTCTTGTCCAACACCGTTCGGCTTGCGATGAATCTAAAAGCCCGGGAAATCCCAGACCGCGACTGCTGCAACAGCTTCGTTTCCTGCCGTAGCACACCAAAAGTAAGAATGACCAAATCTGGGTTTGACGCGCAACAGAGATCCCTGGCGAATAATGCGGTTAAATGGGGGCCTTCCTCGAAATGCGGAGAGGCGGTAAAAGTCAATGGCAAAGAAGAATCGAAACGCTGTCTGACTGTTGAATCCAAGCCAAAGTTTTGAGGGATGTTCAAAACAACCGAGGCTTGATCGAAGTCTGAAGGTCCAGCTAAATGCGTCGTCTTGGAGTACCGCTCCTTTCAAAGGTACGGACTTGTAGTGAAGTAAATGGAGAGGGAGAGAGAGAAAGATGCCGTGCTGTTGGGACGGCCTTGCGTGTTGCGTTTGCTTGAGCAAAAGGAGTGATGCTTGCTTCTTCGAGTCGGACCAGGTGCAGATATGGTATCAAGCACAGTATTCTTTTGCGGTCGTTGTGCGTTATAGCCAGCCTTCTCGGCGATATTGAATAGACCCGCCCAACTATATCAGTGTGCCGGATTGCTGTTGTACCAGACAGGAAAACAGTGAAACAACCAGGTTTCTCAGGGATTGTGGTGAAGAATAAAGTGATTGGCGAGAGAAAAGAATGACTTCACGGGCCGGTGAGCAAGGTCGAAGCAGAGACCTGCGTATCAAGAGACTAAAGAGAGAGTGACTTGTGGGAGAGGAAGTTGTGAAAAGTCCCAGCAACACCAAAAAGAGAGTTGGAATGTGTGGATAGACGACGACAGATGCATAGACGACGAGGGGGTGAGGATGGGGACCACCTACGGTAATAAAATCGCGAGTGGGCCCGAGGATAAGTAACCAACGATTTGCGGAGGGCAGCCAGGGCAAGACCAGGGCAGAGCAGGGGGATCCTAGGATCGAGCTTTCCTTTGATACTACACTAGGCAGGGGTGGGGTGAAGTCGATGGCGACGATTATGTATTACCCTGCAAGAACAGGCGACTAATTCTAGACTCCCGACTCACCCACCTACCACTCACTGTCTGCTGTCCTACAGCACCTAAGACTTCCATTGAATGCTTCCTTTTCTGTTTACTCCTGACTTACCATTGCATGTGCTGGCCAGCCAAGCGGGTGCCCCTGAGCTCTGATATCAGCTTCAAAGGAGAGAAAAACAAATAAACATCGAAAGTTGGTCATTCTGCATGGTTCACAGCTTGCCGGGCTGCTGTCAAGAAACCCCAAAAAGCAGCACTCGGCCCAGATTCACGCCACCCACCATCACCACCACCGCCACCATTGCAACCTTTGGCTTGCTCCTCCTTCTCACGCTCACACTCCATGCACTACGTAGCTCCCTGCTCCCTAAATAGGCACTTACTTACACGCCCGCTACAGTAGATTGGCGTACATTAGCGGCAGGGGTGAATAGCGCAGGGCGGAAAGGGAAAAAGGGATGGAAGATGGCTCTCGATGATGATCCAACGAACCAACGAACCCAACCCTCATGCACTCTAACGTAGACGGTCCCCCCTAGACTGACTTCTTCCCACTTATCTCGCCTACTATGCCGGACCACGACGCATTTTAGGCTAGGTCTGGATTGGATGGCGAACAAGCGCATCAACTCGGGCCTGATAGGCCTATCCATTTTGGGGAGTCCAATCATGTTGGGCTGTTTCCCTTTGCCCTCTTGTTTGCTGCCAACCCTTGTTGGTCCCCGCTGGCCGGGCAGGGGTCGGGGCAGGGGATTGAGCTCTCTGCTCTGTTGGTTCGGTCCACGCTGGAGGGAGAATGCAAGCAAGCAAGTGCAGGCCAATAATTAGCACACACCAAATGCAGGTACACGTACAGCAGGTGCAGGCGGTTCGTACAACATTACCGCAAACAGTTACCGGCTTAGCAAGCCATTCCTGTCCCTGGGCTAATCCTGAACCTGACAAGCAGACGAGAAGAAAAAAATGTTTTTCAGTAGTCGGTGGAATGGAATCGATCATCACCCTCCATCTGCAGGTTAAAGAGGTATTTGCATGCGTGTATTACGTGGTCATCCACTGTCGCACCACAAATCTTTGCTTCTTTGCATGAATCGGTTGGTTCATTCAGGATGAAGATCAAGTGGTTTGGATGCGCTGTGCGTGCGCCAGTTGCCCCCCGGCACGAAATTGGACTTATTGCCCAGGAGGCCAGATGCCCAGGGCGATGTATTTCAGGTATTTCAGGTCAAGCAATGCTGGAGCCGCCATGTGCTCATCATCAATGCGCCTGAATGGAGTTCAGCTTGAGTGCATGCGTTGCGTGATGCGCACAACTCCGATCCGCCCTGGCCCAGCGCGCGAAAGAGGGAAAGGAGCCAAGCAGCCAAGCCTAATTCTGCCCAGTGCCCCAGGGTCTGCATCCACAAGCCAAAAGATCCCTCTTGGCCAAGCCGCTCGCATTGGCCGCGGACAGTTCCCTGCCCAGCTGCCCCCCCAAGGTTGTCTGTAGTTGAAACGAACGAGGCGTGGCTTGAGGCTAAGTGATTGGTCGGGTGTTCCAGGCCTTGATTGGATATCTCCGAACCCAGCGTTTCAGCACCCGTCACCTCTTGTCCAAACATGCATTATCACCACCCGCCATGTCGGTCGGGAAACGACTGTTTAACATCCGGCAAGAATTCGAGAGCCACACCATCATCGCACTTATTGACAACTGACAACTGTGTGGTATCGTGCGCGAAAGGGAAAAGGCCGGCTCGCTAGGCCTCTCAATACACTACATGGGCGTTCGACTACCAATTCACTAACCGATGGTGTGAAGGACCGTAGAGGAATGTTTGTTGGGGAGAGAAGCATCTAGGCTCGGAATGACGACTTTATCTACCTACTGCCTGTCATGTCAGTCCCGACAACGGCAGCATCCATCAATGATCTTCCTTTGGTCAAATCGGTCTATCGCCGCCGCATGGCACGACGCCAACTGAGGACAGAACGTGCTGCGTGCCCCACAAGCTATCGACTACATTATTCGTGTTACGGACTATGATGAGCCTTCGGTTTAGGTACTAGTCGCCCTAGCCCTCTGAAAATCTTGTAAATAACAACGGCGTCTACGTTATAGCAGCAACTATCTAACAAAGCCGACTCATGTTCACCGGGTCTCTGTCGCTCGCTGTCTGCTGCAACATCGGAGAATGAAACGTATGTGAACATGTTGAATTCGAATAATCATCAGCACGGGTTTACATTTCGAGCTTAGCCGGCTTCCTGTTATCAACAATTGCTACGTTACACTGCACTTACAGCATAGCCACGCGATGCACACCACAAATTCAAAGACGTGTTCTGCGCGTCTTACCCAGGGCTTTGGTCATCACACAATAGTTTTGAGTGATGCTTGAATCAGCTCTAACTGTCTAGCTGTATGGGGGTCTCATGTTGGTTCACCCCATTCTAAGAATGTTTAATTCAACCCGAGTACAGGGTTCATGTGACGTCCAACAGATCGAACTGTAAATTTAGATGAATGCTAGCTGGAGACCTTTCAAGGGGTAGAGCTGACACGCATGCACAACTCAAGAGCTCACCCTGGGGTGTTAAGCAGCTAATCCTCATCCATCGAGTCGGCATCGTTATCTTCATCGTCCTCCTCCTCATCTTCGTCATCCTCACTCCCTTCGTCTGAGTCAGAGCTGCTGTCGTCGGCAGCGACGCCCACAAGTCTATCTTCAACGAGCTCGCCTTGGGGCTTGTTCGCCATCTTGTTAGCAAAAGCTAGTCGCACAGAGGCGTTGGTGCTGGTGTCCCAGATGTGCATGGTGCCTTTGCTTCCCGCTACTGCAAGCCGCCACGCCACGCCGTCGTCAGGCGCGAAAGTTGCCGAGAAGACTCGGCCAACGTCGAGGTTGCGCGACACTACCATCTGGGGGCCGGTGGGCGTTATGTTCCATAGTTTGACCGTTTTGTCGGTGGAACCAGTGGCCATGAAGCCGGGGATGCGACTATTGATGTCAAACGACGAGAGAGACTCGTCGTGAGCTTGCAGAGTCCACACGGGTTTGCTGTCTTGCGGGCTTGAGGGCGCGTTTCGGATGTCGTGATAGTGAATGATACCATTTTCGGTCGAGACGAAAAAGAAGTTCGGGTCATGCGGATCCCACCTGACATTCTCAACATCGCTCTCAACACCCCATCGAGGCGCCTTGGCGTCAGGGGCTCGCATGTCAGCCGCAACTATTGTACGATCGTAACTGCCACTCAACAGGACAGTCGATTCTACCGCGTGCCACGCAAGCGAGCAAACCTTGTCGGTATGGTATGAGTATGATTTAGCACATTTGGTTGTGTTCAAGTCCCATAATTTGACAGTCTTGTCAGCTGAGGCGGATGCCAGGAGGTTTCTGTGTTTCCTGTTGGCAGCCAGGGATAATACCGCATCAACATGGTATTCGTCGTTGGCCTTCTTTGACTTCTTCTTCTTCTTCTTCTTCTTCTCGTCTTCAGGATTGCCGCCCTGGCCCAGGATGGCATTGGGATACATGCAGTCTACAGTGTCGAGATCCCAGATTTCGATATCGGGATCCATTGTGCCTATCGCCACGAAGTTGGCGGCGGAGGTCTGCTGCTCAACAGACTCTTTACCAACAGCAACGTCCAACCACTCAACGCAGAGCGGGATGGCAGGAAGCATGATGTCGTGGTGCACGTAGAGGTTGTCCGCTTCATCTTCGTACACGTAGACCTCGAGATGCGCCAGCTCATCCTCGACCTTGGCGGCCAATAAGAGGTTGTCCGTTGCCAGAATTTGGAGATCCTCGCGATCCTCGTCTTCGTCTTGGCCGTCGGGTATCGTGATGTAGGGGTCCTCCTTATTGGACTCATAATACGCCAAAGACTTGACGTTGCCGAACATATCCATCTTTTGTCCCTCCGGCTGGTCCTCCTCGTCGTCGTCGTAATGTTCTAAGTCGTACTCTTTCAGGTCGTCGGCGTTAACATCAACTCTGCGACACCTGTTAGCGGGGGCTCGGTCTCTATCTTGGTAGTTACCGCGTACGTTTCTTCGTCCTCATCCATCGCATCCTCCTTGACTGCTTTCTTTGCGCTGGCGCCACCCTCTTGCTCCTCCTGAGCCTCTTCGTAATCTTCATTTGCATCGTCCAATTGCAGCTTCGCAAGCTCCGCGATGCGCTCGAACTCGGCCTCGTCGAAGTTGTACTTCTTGGGGAACGGCGCCGCAAAGCCGCGCGGCACCCAAGACGCAGTCGTGATCATGGAAGACATGACGGACGTTATACCTCGAAGGTCGCAACTTCCCAAGCAACAGGGCAAAGTCTTTAGAACTCAGGATGGGTATGTTGCTGCCGCCTTTTTGGGCAAAAGAATTACAGTTCCAGAGCTGAAATGCCCCGCTGTGACCGCCAAAACCAAGACCTCTAAACTTCCAAAAAGTTTTGAAAATTTAGCGGGACTTATCTTATCTGCCATGCCTATGAATGTACTTGTAGGTGAAAGCTTGGCGTTAGACACTCCGTATAGTACTGGCGACGCGACTGTGCATATTTACGGGGAACACCTAGGCTACGTAGCATGTGCAAAGCGATGTATGATCTCGTACGTGCGGTGACTAGAAATCTTCATTTGCACAAATTTGCATGCGTACCTATAGTGACTTTTACATCCCAGTTTTCGAATATAGGAAGCACGCCGTAAGGTTAGCAAGTCGGTTTCCAATCGGGGCCGCCATTTGAGGAGGCACTAGCCGCTGTCTGGTCCAACTTGCTGCCCTGCCACCTCGAGGTTACTGTTTTCTTTCCATACCGCCGACTTTCAGTGGACCTGGTTTTCATCAACATCGAAATACCCGAGGCCATGGACCGCGATTCACGAGACTTCAGTCCCAAGCGACGGAAGGTCGATTTCAACCCACTCAGATCTGATGATAGATACTCATCACTGCCCAAACGACCCCATCGATTCGCAGACGACGGCAACAATGGCTCCTCAACACCGCGGAGGAACTTCGCTGCAACGCCACGACAGGAGGAGTTCGACAACCAGAAAGAGCCTCAGGTGAGCGCTGAAGATGAGACAGCACTCGACCGAGATTGGTATCTGGGTGATGAAAATGGCCACACCTTCGGCGATGAATCGCACGATCCGTTCGGTAGCTACGACGCGTCATGGGTCGACCAGCGCCAGCGCGAGGAAGCCCTCGTCGAGAAGAAGTCGGGGCAAATGCGCCACATGAACATGCGACAAATGCAGAAACAGAAGGACGTCGATGCCTGGGAGACGAACCGAATGCTCACCTCCGGTGTAGCTCAACGACGCGGGATGGACGATGACTTTGCCGACGACGAAGAAGGCACAAGAGTCCATTTATTGGTCCATGACTTGAAGCCGCCCTTCCTCGATGGTCGAACCGTCTTTACGAAGCAGCTGGAGCCTGTGCCCGCGGTGAAGGATTATCAGAGCGATATGGCCGTTTTCAGTCGCAAGGGAAGTCGTGCAGTAAAAGACAGGAGGCAGCAGAGGGAGCGCCAGCGACAGGCACAGGAAGCTACAAATCTGGCAGGCACGAACCTTGGCAATATCATGGGCGTCAAAGAGGACGAAGGGGACAGCGCGCTGCCTATTGCGGCCGAAGAAGAGGCTAAGCCAGCCGGTAACAAATTCAGCGAGCACTTGAAGAAGAACGAAGGAGCGAGTGATTTCAGCCAAAGCAAGACGCTCAGAGAGCAACGTGAGTTCTTGCCTGCTTTTGCCGTGCGAGAGGACCTTCTTCGAGTCATTCGCGACAATCAAGTCGTGATCGTAGTAGGCGAGACCGGTTCGGGAAAGACAACGCAGCTCACACAGTTCCTTTACGAAGACGGGTACGGAAGCCTAGGCATGATCGGGTGTACCCAGCCCAGGCGAGTCGCCGCTATGAGTGTGGCCAAGCGAGTGGCTGAAGAAATGGAGGTGACACTAGGAAGTCTCGTCGGCTATGCCATTCGATTTGAGGATTGCACGAGCAAAGACACCGTCATCAAGTATATGACCGATGGCGTGTTGCTTCGAGAGTCCCTCAATGAACAAGACCTTGATCGCTACTCATGTGTGATCATGGACGAGGCACACGAGAGAGCCCTGAATACTGATGTTTTGATGGGCCTATTCAAGAAGATCTTACGGCGGCGGCGTGATCTGAAGCTCATTGTCACCTCTGCCACTATGAACTCGAAGCGATTTTCCGAGTTCTTTGGCGGAGCACCTGAATTCTTCATTCCGGGCCGAACCTTCCCCGTTGATGTCATGTTCCATCGTTCGCCGGTTGAGGACTACGTTGACCAAGCTGTGCAGCAAGTACTAGCCATCCATGTGTCCATGGGAGCTGGTGATATTTTTGGTCTTCATGACTGGCCAAGAAGATATCGAGTGTACGTGCGAGTTGGTCAGAGAACGACTGAACGCACTGAACGATCCACCAAAGCTCAGTATCCTGCCTATTTACAGTCAGATGCCCGCAGATTTGCAGGCCAAGATCTTCGACCGGGCAGATCCTGGCGTGCGGAAGTGTATCGTTGCTACCAACATTGCCGAGACCAGTTTGACTGTTGATGGTATCATGTATGTCGTCGACAGCGGTTTCTCGAAGCTTAAGGTGTACAACCCCCGGATGGGTATGGACGCCCTCCAGATCACTCCTATTTCCCAGGCAAATGCTGGTCAGCGTGCGGGTCGTGCGGGTCGTACTGGGCCTGGAAAAGCATTCCGGCTTTTCACTGAGAAGGCGTACAAGGATGAGCTCTACATCGCAACCATCCCTGAGATTCAAAGAACAAACCTTAGCAATACAGTACTGCTCTTGAAGTCGCTTGGAGTCAGAGACCTCCCTCGACTTCGACTTCATGGATCCTCCGCCCCAGGAAGTCATTACTACTTCACTGTTTGATCTTTGGGCTCTTGGGGCGCTTGACAACATAGGTGAATTGACAGATCTTGGTTCGAAGATGAACGCCTTCCCCATGGACCCGCCTCTGGCGAAGCTCCTGATCATGTCAGAGCAATATGGCTGCAGCGAGGAAATGGTTACTATTGTATCCATGCTTTCAGTCCCAAATGTTTTCTACCGTCCGAAAGAACGCCAGGAAGAGTCGGATGCGGCCCGTGAGAAGTTCTTTGTTCCGGAGTCGGACCACTTGACATATCTTCACGTTTATTCGCAATGGAAGTCTAATGGGTATTCCGACGGCTGGTCTACCCGCCACTTCCTTCATCCGAAATCTCTCCACCGTGCTAGAGAAATTCGGACACAGTTGCTGGACATCATGAAAATGCAGAAGATGGAAATGATCAGCTGCGGCACTGACTGGGACGTCATACGAAAGTGCATCTGCTCGGGTTACTATCATCAAGCTGCCAAGGTCAAAGGAATTGGAGAGTACATCAATCTGCGCACATCGGTCACTGTACAGCTTCACCCGACAAGTGCCTTGTATGGCTTGGGATTCTTGCCCGACTATGTTGTCTACCACGAACTCATTCTGACCTCCAAGGAGTATATGTCTACTGTGACCTCAGTGGACCCTCATTGGCTTGCCGAGCTTGGTGGCGTCTTCTATTCGGTGAAGGAGAAAGGCTACTCGGCGCGAGAAAAGCGCATAACCGAGACCGAGTTCAACCGGAAGATGGAGATCGAGGCAAAGATGGCCGAGGACAAGCTGAAAGAGGAAGAGAGAATACGAAACGAAGAGGAAGGTTCCAAGCGCGTTAAGTCGACTGTGACTGAGAAAGCAGGCAAGAAGATTGTCACTTCGGGTGCTGTGAAAAAACCCGTCATCAAACGGAAAGCGCGAGGATTCTAGCGAAGATGCCGCCGCGACATCATCAACTGCCGGCCTCCTTATGCAAGACAGTCTTTAGCTCAAACATGCTGTTCATCACGAAACGGCTTGTACTGAGGCCAAACTGTCTTATAGCCAGTAACATCTGATTGAGGAGAAGCCGGTCTCGACTACTTTGGTGTAGGGTGAGCCTGCAAACAGTTCCGTGTGCATAACTCAGTACTCCAAAAAGATTGAAATCGATGGTTTCCTCCCCTCACGCCAAGACGCTCACCCATAAAGATGGGAAACACGGGCGCCCCAGTAGTATTATTGGACTGCTAGCGATGACACGGCCAATAAAAGGCGGTCTTTCGCAATGACCATTCTCACGATGCAGGAAAATACGGGGCTGTCTTAGACTGGAGGCTGACACACTCAAGTCACGCTTGATGGCTACATTATAATCATCCGACGACGAGCTACCTGCTGACCTTATATATGCGAGGCTAACTGTGACCCTGCAGCTGTCATCCAACCCCACACGAGTTGTGTTGAAGGGGGCCTCTTGTATATATTGATTACACTGTCTCAGCCCCAGCTTGACAGACGAGGACTATATAATAGCATAGAGCGTTCCGGGATTTCTTAAAGCGTCATTGCTCACTACCTCTTTCCTCATTGTGCAAACGTCGTGGCGTAAGTGACACGTCAAGACTCTTGCTGCCACCGACATCAACCTTGCCAAACTTACTTTGCAGTTGGAAACTTTGGGCACTAACCTTCAACCCACCGCTTGATCCTTCGGTTCATAATTTCGGCCTTGCATCAAAAGACGCGGGGGGCTGGGAAAGAGATGGGGGTTCGGGTGGCAGCCTACACATCACGACGTGTAAAGGGAAAGGGAGATATAGCCAAGGCTCTTCTTCATGGGTAGCGATGAGAAACACCGCGAGCAACCTCATAGGTCACGAACTAGTGCGACAAAACTGCCATATCCACCAGAACGTACTAACTCGACGGACCGAAGAAGAGTTGGCCGCCATAGATATAGGGTGCTGGAGTCTGCCTGGAATGCTGTTGGAAACCAAAAACATGGGTCTCAAGTTCCCGAGCGTCTCTGCGTCAGCCGCCGCGTCACATGTCAACCATGGTCTAGAAAACAGGTCGATGGCCAGGGCCAAATTATCTCAGCCAGCATTGCTACATCCATCACCATCCTGCGATATGCGTCGAGGTCTGATGGGCTCCTCCACGACGTCCAGGAAGCGGTTGCAGCCGCGACGGCAGACAACGCCAGGGCACAAGGCCGCCACTCAGCCGCCATGGCAGCCGTGTAGGAAATGTGGGAAATCGTACGTGCAGTTGCCCACCGAGCTTTGCAACGAGTGTGACAAGAAGTTGTATTGTACAGCTCCGCCGTTGAAGATTCGTCTGGACGACAAAAGGCCGTTGCTCCAGGCCGAGCCTCTGGTGTTTCCTGCGGCGCCACCACCTCCGCCACAAAAGCTTAATGGAAGTTCCACGAAGTTGGAGAAACGCGGTAAAAGGGGGTCAAAGGCCTTACCAAGCATATATTCGGTGGTTGAAGCTCCCGTTGTGGTAAGACAGTCGAGCTCGAAGACAACGAGGACAATTAGTAGCCAGCGCAGCTGCAACAGTTCTTCGGGAGAATCAAAGACCAATGCAGCTGATGGCAGCAGCATTGGCGAAGCTCCCGTGCCGCAGAGCCCCCAACGCAGAGACTGAGCATACGGCGAAAACCAGTCGCAACCACTGCCAAGGAGGAGATTAGGCCTGTTTATGAACTGCCTGCCGCGCCGGTTGAAGCGACCGCCCGAGGCCGAAGCGTGGAAAGGGACTGTCGCCCTCTACAGGTTCTACAGCAGGCGCAGCAGCAGCAAAAGCTATTGTTAAGAGTAGCAACAGCAAGTATTGCGCGGCCACCACCACCGCCACCATCGCCACCGTCGCCGCCGTCGTCGCCGCCGCGGACCTACCTAATCGCGCAGCCGACACAGGACCCCCAGGCCAGCTTCGCGCAGCGCGTGGTGCGAGACGCCGGGGGCCGCTGAGCGCGGAGCGGCAGCGGGTGCTAGCTCAGGAGCTGAGCCATGCACGAGCGGAGCTCGAGTGCTCGCGGCGCGCGGTGCGTAATCTCAACGAGGAGATGGCGCGCATGGCAGTGCGCACGTTCCGGGCCGATGACCGGCGGCGGCGGCTCCGGAGAGGACAACCGCCGGGTGCAGGAGCATGTTGGCAGCACGAGGACACGGACGATGGCGGCGACGACTCAAGGCGAGGCCGAAGTCACGGAAGAGCAGCAGAGGCGGCGGTGGCGACAGCAACAGCTAGAGGTCGACCATGATAATGGTCAGCATTACAACATTCTGGAGCTGGAAACGCTCTTGAAGAAAGGAGGCGAGGACCCGGAGTCGCTCGCCAGGGTATATGGCGAGCTTTGTGGGCGATGTCGGGAGGCTGTCCGGGACTTCATCGAGTCATGAGACGAGAGCTGGAACCAGGGAGAATATCTCAGAGGCGAATGTTCTTCCAACTCGTTGGTAGGAACATGGCGGAGTAATACATCCCGCGGCAACGCAGCTCTGTTGAACTGCAGTCCCAGCTTTCTACTACTGGCATCGGATTCTGCAAAGGGGGCGAAGTAATGATAATACCTATGTCGGATCTCATTCGCATCTTCTAGGATTTGTTAGGCCAGTACCACATGTTGCCCCGCAAAGGGCCGTCGTGCCTAGTAGCAACTGGCTTGGTGGTTTCGGTAAGAAATAACAACAAGAATAACAATACTATGAGCACGTGACTGTTTGTATTTGCCAACTCGGCCACACCTTTATGTACATACATATATGCTTAGTGGGAAAGCACGACAACACCCTCACCCTAGTTCCTCAAGGCCCGGTGCTTCGTGGCGGGCTTGGTGCCAGTAAAGGTCGAGCCGATCTCACCCCACTTCATCTTGGAGAAGATGACAGTCGGGTCGGGCTCGGCAGCGAGGATGGCGTCGGGCTTGTCCTGGTCCTTGGTGCAAGGCCCGGCGCCGTTCTCGCTGCCGTCGAGCCAGACCATGGCGCCGTTGGCGTCCCACCAGATGGACATGGCCAGGACCATGCCGCGCGCCATGGCGTCGCCCATGCCCTGCAGGGCGCCGAGGTCCATGAAGCGCGTCGCGCCCGTCGCCGCGCAGAACTCGTCCGTCATGCTGTCGACGGCCGGGGTGCCGGCCTTGGCGATGGTCTCGGCCTTGATGACGACGCCGTCCTGCACGTACAGGCGCTCGATCTCGAGCAGCTTTCCGGAGGCGTCGGCCGGGAACTGCGTCACGACGGTGAAGGGGCGCGTCGTGTCGACGGTGAAGTCGTTGCCGCGGCCGTAGTACTTGGGCTGGTCGAAGTGGTAGTTGTTCCACCCGCAGCCGTTCTTGTCGCACGATCCCTGGGCCTGGCACTCGGCGCCCTCGCACAGGAAGAGCGCCGTCTGGTTGCACGTGTGCGGCGCGATCTGCGTGGCCCGCGAGTTGGCCTCCCAGATGTCCATCTCGTTGCAGCAGACACCCTTGGCCTCGACGTTGCCCTGCAACAAACAAAAGTGGGAGGTCAGCCAGCTGCGTTGGAGAGAGGGTGAAGTGATCCGCCGCCGTTACTTACCACACCGTTCTGGAAAGGCGTGACATAGCACTGGGCATCGCAGTACCCAGTGCCCCAGGAGGCACCACCGGGGTTGAGCTCGCTCTTCCCGCCGGCGGCCTCCATCTCGGAGAGGTAAAGCGCGCCGTTCATGCCGCAGGGGAGCTTCGAGACGTCGACGTCGAACGAGTACTCGCCGCCGGTGAACTTGGTCATCTCGTACTTCTCCTCGGTCTCGTCGAGCAGGTACACGCGGGGCGACTTGGTCTGCCCGTCGACGAGCAGCGTCATGGTGAGCGAGTCGGACTGCGTGGTGACGCCCACCGTCTTGTAGTCGGAAACGCCCTCCATGACGCAGGCCTCGGCGCAGGCCTCGACCGTGGGACACGCCGTGGCGTTGGGCCCGTTGCCCCAGTCGCCGCAGCCGCTGCCGTCGGCCTGGTGCACCCAGTGCGACGACGAGTCCAGTACGATGTAGTTGGTCGCCTCGGCACATCCGCCCGCCACCGTGCAGCGGTACGTAGTCAACTTGGGGTGCGTTTCGGTGCCCACCGGCTTCTGCGCGGCGGCGAGGCCGGCGAGGAGCGCCGGGAGGATCATGTTGCGAGCCATGGTTGCTTTTTTTCTTCCTTTGTCACGAAAACAACCGAACGGATGGATGGCGGCGGTTCGCTGGGGGATGGGGGAGGAATAAAGAGAGGCAATGAATGACACACACTTGATGGTCCAACCATCCAGCCGTTTGAACCCCACGGTGACGGGCTGCTTTATACATCAATCACTCATTATCGCCCCCCTCTGATGAGACACGGCCCATGGCCATTCTTCCTCTCGCTCACGACCCGACTTCTTTCTTCTCCACAGACCACAGACCAGGCCTGACCGACACGCATGCATGAACACGTAGAAACCCCGTTGGAGCTTCTCCAGACGACTACCCCAACTCTGGCCATGATGCGCCGCTTCTCTCGCCATGGTTTGTCCAGATGGCGTAAAGAGGCCCGCGTCGCCAAGACCCTGGTACCCGCGCCGGTTCTCTTTGCGGCTGTATGGAAGTGGAAGCGCCGTCGCCAAAGCGGATAGCGGAGTGGGTGGACGGGCCGGCGGGCAGAGAAACATGAGATTTGATCAGCTCTATCGGCTTGGCATGGCATGGCGTGGCATGGCCTCTTCCTATCTCGCCATCCACTTTCGCTCCCTCTCATCAAACCGACCTATGGAATTCCCAAGAGGGCCAATTCCGCCTCGACTCCATTTCCACGTCTCCATATTCTGCCGTGGTCCGCGGGTGGTGCCCGCCCTTGCAGATCACTGCCGTGTGGCTGAAATCCGATATACTGCAACGTGGGAGCAGATTGGTTAAGATTTCGCCGTCCCGGGACGAGTTGTGACGTCTTGGCATTCATTGGCGCTCGGTTGTTTTCCCGACATAGCCAGCAGCGGAGAACTACCAACTACGCATGGCGGGCAGTCTGGTAGCCCTTCCTCCATTGGCGTCCCAGCCAAGGCTCTACTTGCGCCGCCCAGACGGTCAGGGGCATCCAATGTCCGGAAGTCAACGCCTGAACTGTGACGATTCACCCCCAGTTGTCTCGATATCGCGATGCTGTAATTGTGCATGGCGCCCCTCGTTCATCGCTCGAGCATAGCTCGGCCAATAGACTCGGCGCCGTACATCGAATATGATGTCTACTTAACAAACCACAACGACAGGTCTGACTTCAGCTAATGGGAGAGCGCTTCGGATGCCCGGTTATGATGTAATATAATATGAACCAAAACTAGCCGTGTGTCTGAAGGAGATACACAGCTGTAGCAGATGCCAAAACCAAGCCGCTCGCATTAAAGTATACAGTAACTCAAAGAGTGAACCAGAAGCGCCAGATGACAGTAGGACCATGATGAAGTATTGGCCGTGTTGGCCGCCAAGACCACGAGGGTTGCGCACACCTATCGGTTTATCGCTTTTCTTTCTCCTGCTTCAGCAAAAGGTCTCGCATAGCCGCCCGTGTGTTTCTGCTTCCTCCCAATTTAGGCCCCCTCAGTATGTCCTCGTCCTTCTTGGCACCTGGTTTGGCAGCAGGCGCCGGAGCCTTCCTCCTCTTCTGCCTCTGAGCCATGGCATCCATGAACTCCCTCCGGAACTCTTCCGCGATGCGATCATCGGCGGCGGCAGTATCCTCGGCCGAGGTGCTGGCCACCGGTGGTTTCGGGGTCTCGTACATGTCGACTTGGAAACGAAGTTAGCTTTTACGAGATTCGTATCACACGCAGGAGGGGTTGGCGGCGGGCACTCACGTCTGTTTTCCCGCATTAACTCTTCCACGAGCTGGTCGCGTTTGATGGCGTCGCTGTCGCGTCTGTTGCGCGGCCTCCAAGGCTTGCCGTCGCGGCCCAAGCGAACCTTCTTGGGCGGACCTGCCGGCTCGTCGTCTTCGACCTTCTCGCCCTGTAGCTGCCTCCAAGCCCGTTCTGTCATGTTAGCAGTCCGGTTACGGACTTCGTCGCCGAGATCGACTTCGAGGAGTTTCCCCTGCATGGCAATGTGGCCTTCTGGTTTCGGCACCGCGTGTGCACTGCTATTCGCGTGGTCAAGTGACGAGCGCGACTGGTCGGTGGCTGAGGAGGGCGGTTGCGTCGAAGTAGGCGCATGTCGTTTGGCTAGTTGGGCTGCTATGTAGTCCTCCCTTGCTCCATCAGTAACTTGCAGAGAGGGGCTTGGAGGGTGGGAAGAAGGCGCGCGACTTACATATGCTTGTTCACGAGCTCGCCGACATGGCCGGTCTGGGCCGAGAATCGCTTGCTCATGCCGCCGGTCGATAAGTCCACAGTGGCCTTCTGCTCCTCCTCGCGGATCATGAGGCTCAGGTCGTCCTCAAAGGAAGTGGGTGCGTCGTTGCCTTGGGCGTCTTTGGGCGCAAACCCGACCCCTCGTAAACGTGACTTTCGCGCATTGCGCCGGCGAAGGAGCTCGGCCACGGAGACGCCCTCATCCTCTGCAGTGGCTTGTTCCTCGGGCTGGGCAGATTCGGCTAGGCGCTCAACATCTGATGCGGCAGGGGCGATATCTACGCGGTCGGCATCGGCGCTGTGGCCGGCCTCGGTCGGTGCTGTTTGTACACCATCGTCAATGGCTCGTTGCCTGTACTGGCCCTTGCGCTTTTTGCCACGAAATAAGACTGGGGGTTCAGGTGCCAGTTCGGCGGTCGCTTCCGGGTTCATGATGTGTGCGGTTGCTAGTATCTGGCAATCGAAGTGTCGTGCCTCGATGGGTCTCGGGCTTTGCTATGTTGTTGACAGAGCGAGGGTTGATGGACGGATGGGTGGGTGTCCAAAGTACGCGATAACTAACTTCTGTTCTTGGTCGAGGCGTCCAACGGTGATTGGCCGAGGATTCCCCGCTGTTCATGCCTGCCCCGGTCGCCCGCGAATATACTAATACTTGTAGTCTAGATAGTGCAAGTACTCCGGCTCCAGCTCCAGCTCCAGAGAAAAGGCTCCTCCTCCAGGTAGGGCGGGAATGCAACGCATCCAGCAGCGAATCCATCTCTCAACCCAGCTTCCCATTCTGCATCACAACCGAGCACCAGCCATGGCCAAAAGAGTAAACTACTGCCACAAGTCTCCCGTCAGCAGCTGCGCGCCCGTCCCACCGCTAATCATTACGTACTTATTAATAGATCTATTTCCTCGTGCACGGCCGGGTACAAGGTCAGTAGAGAGCGAGCCTTTCTTATCGTGTCGCTGACGTCACCTGACCATCCCTCCACAAACAGGCGTGGGCTTTCGTTACTACACCCAGAAGAAGGCGACAGCAAGCGGCATCACTGGATGGTGTCGAAATACAGATAACCAAAAGGTATGCCCTATCAAGTGACCAGTCCTGTATCATTGGGCTCACATGTCCATCTGCGTCATCAGGTCGAGGGTGAAGCCCAAGGCGAGGAAAGCACACTCAAGCAATTCCTCAAGGATATCGACCAAGGTCCATCACACTCCAAGGTTATGAAAGTTGACCACGAGGATCGCGATGTTCAGGAAGGCGAGTCACAGTTCGAGGTCCGACGATGATCTGGAGGCCTGATGTACATACGCCCCTTGATGTTTTAAAAAGTGTATTCATGGAGACGTATCTATAAACATGACAGTCGCAGCAGTTTCTGCTTATAAGCCAGACCACATCCCAAATTCCAACAAGAGATCTCTAGCAGATGAGTCAAGTAAACCTGGCCAGTTCTCCTGCACAAAGGAGTGAACATCGAGCCAACTCGCCACCGCGTGTGCAAACAAATAGACGCCTGTGCCGTGTCAAATAGCCCTTTGCGGAGGTACCCATGCAAAATTGAGCGCAAGCAAATGATGAGCCCAGCCAGTAGTGAAACCCCTGAAACCAGCGCCGTATAGCCTTCCCTTTTTATAACGCCTGAGCCTCCGGTCTTCATAAATTTAAAGTGTGTCTATCTGGCACACGACCATTATCCCTGATGCAAAATCTGCGACCCGAAATTCAACGTGGAAAAAAAACGACCTTTCATGGTCTATAGCGCCGAGGAGAAAGCTCGACGTTCTCTACGCCCGCTCCAAGCCGCAGCAGGGTCTAGGCCAAGCGAGTTGGCCAAATCGTAATCGCCTTCGACAAAATCCGACTAGACACATTTGACTGCCGTCGTCAAGACAGAGAGAACCGCATATCGAGTACGGATGGTGTGAGTTTGGCCAGTTTCCCCATCGTGTATATGGTGGGCGGCTGCCGTCACGAATGCCGATGCTTTCCTCGGGTTGGATGGCGAGTCCATGTAAGATTGGTACAAGAATCACCGTATCTCGAGTTGAAACGGCTTGAACCTGCCACCAATAGTGGCACAGCGAGGACATTTCCGCCGGGCCCCTTGCTCCTCCATGAGCACATTCACACATTCCCTGCACAGGCCGCAGATACACTCGGTGCATGCGTACGACTCCTTAAGCCTGGACGCCCTCTGGCACGCGGCACAGTATATATGGACGTCTTGTGCCGAATAACTTGGCGACGAGTCGGACAGCCCAGCAGTCCCAATGTGGAAGTTGTCTCCGCTCTCTCCGCTCTCCACAGAAGGAAACGGCTCAGGCACCTCTTGAGCAAAGGACGGTGGGGTAAGGGCTTGTTGAAGAGGCGACGCCTGATAGCCTTGAAAGCTCTGCTGTGGGATAGGGGGTAGAGAGGTTCGATGGATGGAAATGGGGGATTGAGGTACCTGAGACGTTAGGAGAGCAGGATCAATACGTCGATAGAGACTTACAGGGGTCCTGTCGTCCTCTATGTCTTCTGTAGCCGACGCAGCAGCATCAATGAGGTCTTCCCACCGCTTCCCGTAATCCGCGGTGGGCTCGACCGAATGTGCCTTGCGATCAATACCTCCCATCACCCCCAGCTTCGACCGCTCATCATTCTGGATCCTCCTGAGCCACTCAGAAGCGGTCCCACGCGATTTCTGCTTCTTGTGGCGCTTGCTGACAGACTGCTTCCTCGGCCGGTTGGGGCCAAGGGATCTGTGCAAAGGCGGGAGGGTGGAGGACCGGCCGGGCGGCGAGTTAGATAAAATGGATGGAAGAAGATCCAGCTGCCTGGCAGAAGAATTCAGGGCAGGGAAGGAATCACTGGCATGGTCAATCTGAATCGGAGGCAGCTCAATGGTAGTCCTCGGTATCCTCCGGGCATCATTGTCAGAGTGCCAATCCTGTAATGAGGGATCAATCAGATGGCTATCTGCCGAGACGTGAGGCGTATTGTATACTTCACCGGAGTCCCAATCCGGCTCTAACTTGTGCATCTGCCCCAACTGTGCTAGAGCGGCCGCTGCGTTCGCAGTCGGCAAAAGACCATTGCTGTAGTCTTCTGCACGCCTCGGGGTCTCGGGAGCTGCATTTGGGTCGTCGTGGGCATAGTTGACCCGCGGGTCGAGCGGGTATCCTCTGATCTGTTCGGCTGTGCCCGGGGCGCTTCCTGGTGTTCTTTGTTGTTGCTGCAAGTTCGCGCCGACTGGCTGGTTCTGCTGGAGCTGCGAACGGTCTTGAGGTGGGGTATTGACCATGAGATTAAAGCTCTCCTCGGTCGCGGGCAGCTTGGATATGTAGTGCTCTGGGTGCGCCCTTCGAATATGTTCTTGCATTGACCGGAACCGTTTCTCCTAATGGCGTCGAGTTCCAGTTAGATACAGGTTGCATAGTTACGAACACCACTTCGCATGGGTCAATTGCAGAATGGTTGGCAAGCTTGCACCCTATCCAACAAAGCGAGCATCACGACCATCACCCCAGGGGCAAGTTGAGAGGAAGCCATAAGCTACTTACACCGAGGCAACGCTTGCGACAGCTCGAGCCATCTTGGTTCCGCAACGGGCAGACTACCTCATTTGTTGAATCGGCAATGGAAAAGGACGACGTCAAAGAGGCTCGAGGCGGCATCTTTACTTTGGCTCAGAGTGAGGGCAACCCCACCATGCGCTTGGGAGTTCGTTTCTTTCGTAGAGCGACGGGCTGGCGGGTCGTATTGGTATTCGATGGAGGGGTCCTTTCTTTGGTGATGGTTGATTGATAGTTGATTGACCCCGTTATCAGATGCTAAGGTTGCGATAGGTCGCGATAAGAGGTGCAGGTGGGATGGATGTGTGGGTTGTCGAGGAACGATCAATTGACAGCGGCAGCAGTGGCAGCAGCAACAACAACGACGGCTTGGGCCCAAGTATCGTGAAGGTTTCGCATTGGGGGTTGAATCACCTGGCTGTCCGAGTCCTGGAGCTGAACTGAAGGTCGAGGTACAGACAGTAGCTTCGAGCTTGCCTTATCGAAAGGTGCAGTGGGTGTTACAAGAAACGTTTGGGATGGAATGAGAAGTTGGGACGGGGACTGGAGGGTAGGTAGGTGAGGTGAGGTAGTAGGTGCTGGGCTGGGTGTGTGGGTGGGTGCGGTGGAGGATTGAGGGGACGACGAGGGGGCCTTAGACGGTAGGAGGGCGAACTAGCTCTCACGCTCCCTCTCACTTTCTGGGGGGGGCTAGGCTGGTCAGTTCTTGGGCAGAGAAGGGGGAAAAGACTGCAGCAAAGGTCGAATAAGTCAATGTAACCGGCCGGCTTAATGGTTGACAATGATCAATGATCGAATCAAATCGGCATGATTGCAAGCAAGTGTGGTGTAAGTGTGCAAGTAGTAGGTACTAGACATGGTATGGCATGGGAGCAGCATGGCATGTATGCAGGCCTGGTACCCTATGCAATTACGGTAGCGGTAGCTAGGTACGAAAGGGTCGGGTCACCGAAAACAGCCTTTGATCCAGCTGCTGGAATTGGGGCGCTGGATCCCAGACTGACTGAGTGACTGAGTGACTGACGGACTGAAGAAGAACGGGCGTGAGGCGCAAGAGAGAAACTTGATTCAAGGCTTTTAGGTCGATTAAACAGCCCACTGCGCTATCTTGCACCAGCCGTCTCCTATTATATCCCAGAACATTATTAGAAAGGAAGGTAGCTCGTTCTGGCGGCATGTTCGACGGTTGAACCATGCTGGGCTTGTTACATGAGCTCCCGGTCATCCTTACCTTGCCATTCAACCCATGCCCTTGCTCGCCTATAGACTTGCCTGGGCTGGGCTATTCTTCTTCTTCTTCTTCTGCTTCTTCTTCTTCTTCTGCTTCTTCTTCGTCTTCGTCCTCTATTGGCCATGGCCAGTACTGGGCGGGCTGATGCACATTACAGAATGCTCTAGGAATTCGCCAGTCTGACTCGATCGATGATCGGTTGGGCCGCGCACGCAATGGCTGTTTTTTAGAGGTGGGAGTGTTTCTAGGGGCGGAGGAGGCAGGAGGGTGCTAACCTGATAGCTTGGAGGTCAGAGGTCCAGAGCTCTCAGATCAAGGTCAGCAGTCAGGGAGCTCTCCAGCATGGCCCCAGCCAATCCTGGAGCTCAGTCGGAGCCCATGCTGCCATGTTTTATACGGGCGCATCGATTCCGCTGTAAGTACCACCGAGAGCCTTCCTCTGGCGAGTGCCATGGTCCGCAAGATGGAGCACTGCAAGAGAGAGAGATGCAGCCTTGGGCCTTTGGTTAAAAGCCGTGACGGTTATCTTGCAGGCCCTTGTCTGTATCAGCAGGACGGGCCCATCCTGCCTGCATGCTTCACCTACATCATGTGCATATATAGATGCTTGCTTCTTATTTTTTTGCGGCTGCTGCTGCTTCTAAGTCGTAGAAGGGGGGAGCGCCGATGAGCAGTTCTCCATTCCGAACCAAATCAAACCTCCACTGTTACCACCGCACCTTCGAGCGCGCTCGCATTGGCTCATTCGAAGCTGAGGTGAGCAACGAATATGTGAAGGGGGGTGCTGGGTGCCCTGATGCTGGGCGCAAAAGAGAGGCTTACAAGTACGAAACTGAAAAAAATAAATGCCGGCGGGGCACGCACGTACGGAGTACGGCGAAGAGAATCTCTGTTTGCAAGCATTGCCAACTGATCCCAGTCACTCGGATCATGCCCTTTCCTTACTTGGCTCGTGGATAGTGTGTTTACATAGCCGCTTCACATGTCGGGCAATCCTAGACCTTTTCTTCATACCCACAGCATCGCTCCGTCGCTGTGCCATATATGTATGTATCTCGAGAGCAGTGCCAGTTCGGCTGTGACGACAGCTGCTAGTCAGGTGAGTTTTCCCATATTGATAGTCTGTAGGTGATCAATCGCCTTGGGGCCCTATTTGGACCCGTTCACTGACTGGCGGTTACTTAGCATGCCCGAGAGACCAAGATAGATAAGCAATAAAGGCGGAGCCAGACGACGACGCCGCTGACCCAGGATATAAGGGCAGTGGCGCCGTGCAGGGACTGGACTCGAGAGTCAAGACACACGCTATCACTACCACTACGGGTAGAGGGCCCAGCAGAGTGGGAATCGAATGAGAGGGCAAGTCGGATAAAAGCGAGATGCTGCGATTTCCTCCGTACCTGGATTGCTTGACTTCGGGGGCTCGGCTCCATCCATACTTGATGACCTCCAGTCAATGCTGCCATCTTGCGTTTGGGGCTGCAACTAATTCCGGAAACAGGTGCTTGAGTCGTGTCTTCGGGAAGAGCGATCGAACATTATATGCGATGGGATGCCGGGCAGCTCGTGACGAGTATATGCTCGTGTTCCACCAGCCAGACCCTGTTTGCACTGCTCTTGATTCCCTCAATATCCGGTCTACCTGGGACAAGCTCGAGGGTATCTATCTGCTTTGGCCATCGGTATGTACACACAACAATATTGCCAAACTGCATGACCCGACGCTTCCCAACGGGCGTCCACATCGACGGTGGGTCACATGTTTCTAGTACCTTAGCTACATACTAGATACTGCAAAGTGCTATGTACTCCTCTCTCTAGTCTCCTCACGCAGGCTTGCAGAACGCGCCGTCCAGCACCACTTTTCACTTAAACCTGGGGGCGTGCTGTTGATTTACTTCGGTGTTTCTAGTGCGGCTTTGGCATATTAATCTACCGGGGGGCCTCATGTGAATGAAGTTCGCAGGCATGCCAGGTCAGAGGTGACGTTCAATAGACGTCGGTAGAAGCTATGGTGCATCTGGGAGAAGTGAACCGAGGTGCAAAATGATAGCCGGAGAGAGCTCTCTTCCTCTCTCTGCGATAAAGCTTGCTTCATGGGCCCGATAAAGCTCTCTCTTTTCCAAGTGTGGGATTGGTTCACTGCCGAATCCACTCTCGTTCTGCCGGTCATTCTGGCCGGGCCCTGTAAGGTATTTTATTCAGGGTCCAGATCAAATTTGATGATGAAATCTTCCCACACACCCATAGCTAGCTCCTTTCGCTTTCTTCTGTATAACTCAGACGGGCTGTTAGGTACAATAAGACAGAAAGTCATCTCCTACTACGCCAGTCAGCTAAGTGAGAACACTAAAGAAAAAAAATGAAATGAAGTATGTTTCCTTGAATAAACCGGGTGGATTTAGATCTCGCCCACTCATAAGGACAAGTGGATCTTTCGTAGGGTGTTCTTCCCGGCAGTTCAGATCCATGGTCTGATTCGGCTGAACGAATGTATAACTACAGATAGAGCGGTGAGTCGACGGGTTGAGGCGATGAGGCAGAACCAACATCCGCCTGCCGCCGATTATACTCACATGATGCATTTATATGCTAGTCCTGCATACAGGCCAGCACGTATTGTCTTGGCGCGAGAACTGTCTATAGCCAGTGGATAGTTCAACTTAGACCACTATACGCCACGGTGAGCTTTTAGGCCATCTGGGGCTCAGCAGAAGGGTGAGCACCATGCAGACAAACATCTAAGATGCAGGCAGTGTTTTCTATATGTAACAAGCAAGAGTCTACTTAACAGACAGAGCTCCTACTCCTGCTTCAGATCACATCTCACACCAAACACCCATTGCTGTTGGAATACAACCCCTGCCAACTTGCCCTCATCAACGCGCCAACTAACCCCTGAGACACCAAACCTTCTCACCAACCTGTTGATTTTGCCCCTATTGTGGGATTCACAGTTGCCTTCCAAATATGCGATTCCATGCTCAGGCACGGTCGGCTTAGATTGCAGTGTAGAAGAGGCGGTGACGAGTAAGGTGGCCCATACCTGCCCCATGCCTTAGGTGCTCAACCAACAGTAACTCCCGTGGTTGAGCGCGTGCTTGTAGCAGTGCACAGTCAGAACTGTATAAAGTTATTCGGGCCCCAGAAGGTTGACAATCCGTGAGCTTTATTATCACCTGGCGCGCCTTGGTCATGGCTCTCTGGTGGGTGCGCCACGTCTTCGATACTTCCTGGGCTGATATATTCGCTACGAGGGCATTCATGATCCGCCAAACCCATCTTTTCTTCGAGTCCTCGAGTGATTGGTTTCGCATTATAATTTCCAGATGGGGCCCTATTTGATGGGAGACGAGGTGGCTGGTTCTCATGCAAAGGAGGTTTAGACAAGGAGCCCACATCGCCATCGAATACATCACCAAACTCTGCGGTGTCGATCTCCTCGTCCCGGTTTACAAACCTCGAATCGATCAAGGGCGAAACGACTTCGCACGCTTTGTAGTTCCTACTCATCGGTGTTGGTGGAAGAATCTCAGCCTCGCGTTCAATCCTCGCAATGAAGTCGGCTATGCTTTCTTGGGGCCGGGCTTTGGCTTGAGTCACTGCTTGGAAGGGCTCTTTATTTGCCGTATAGCCAATGTTGTATGACGAAGTCGAGCTTACATCTGGTTTAGCCATGTTAGTAGTTAAAGAAGGGGTAGGAGGCTTGGGCGATGGGGTAACCCAGGAAGTAAACTCCAACGACGCTATTCCGTGATGAGAAGAGCCCTCAGTCGACGATTCATTGCCTACCAAGTTCAGAGGCCTCGATTCTATGTTTCGATTTGTTGTGTCATGTTGCGCCACCACTCGGGCAGCAGCAGATAACTCTTTGCTGGTAGGATAGTACCTTGGGTTTGGCCCATTTGAGGAGGCGTTCTGCATCGCACCACTCATCCGAGGCTGAGATATGCTATTTGGTAGTGGTGGTGGGGGCATCAAGTCTTTAGATGTGATCGATATACCATCATCATTGTCGGAGCCTACCAAGCAAGCTGCTTGGTTGTTGGCATATCCACCAATATGGCTGAGAGAATGGGCATTTCGTTGCTTGTCTAGTACCCCTATATCCGCGAAATTCGCAATGTTTTCCCTCAAACCTCTATCCTTTGAAGACAGCTTTTGACGCTTCTCCACAAGTCCACGGGCGGAGATAGAATCAACATCAGTTTGCTGGGGCCTAGGCGGATGAATTTGGTCCGTCTGGCTGTGGTCCACTCGCCAGGCTGGTGGCAAAAGTATCTCGAGACGCCGCATTACCTTGTGTCTTTCAGTGTCTTTTCTGGGGGCATGCCTTCACCTCCGTGACCTTCGCTTCCACATTGGTCTTCATCACTGATCGCTTTCGAGCTTGAACTCATCAATTCTTGGTCATATGCAGCAATGCCAGTGCCACGGAAGATGCCAGAATCCACTAGGGCCCTTCGAATTGTCTCTGGGGTTGTTGTTTGACGAGTTTGTAGTCCGGATGAATCCTGTGATACAGATCCACTCGACTGCAATGGTGACCTTGGTGGGCTTGTGGACCAGGAGAAGTATGTGGTTGGTCTACTGCTTCTGCTTGATATTGGTCGATTATGGTGATCTTGATATCTCCTCGCCCCTTCCACGTCATGACGCGAGAGATCAAGATCTCGGTGTTGGGGCAATACCTGCTCGGCCAAAAAAGAATCCTGGCTGTGTCTAGGTTCAGATTCAGACGACTTCGACGCAGTGTGTTGTCGGGGTTCCACGACGGATCTCTCCAGTAACTTCCGGGGAGCTTCTTGCTCGCGCCCGCGTTTGTCGCCGGCAACCGCGTCAAGCGTTTCGCCCACAGCCTCCGCTGGTAGAAAGAACGAGGAAACTTCTTTCATCTCTCTTTGCTGTTTTTCAAGTTCTCGGAGCCGCCTCTCAGACAAGGGCTTCGGCTTCGTGCTGCACTTTTGATCTTGGAGAAAATGCATGTCCGAGAAAACAAGATCATCAACTGATCATGGTTAGCAATGCGCCATGCTTGCGTACTGTCGGTCGTAGCGTACCAGGTTTCGTATTTGCCTCACGACCATTCTTGAAAATGCCAGGCCTAATGGGCTGCTGAGCATAGATTGTCATCAGCAGCTAAGAAGAGGGGATGCGGGCTAGCTGACGAACCGTGATGCGATCATTAAGAACTGCCTTCGAAACCCAATTACTCATAACGTTCTTGCTGGTTGCCATCGCCTTCTTTTTATCTTCCTTTCTGCGCCTACTGGATTTTGGCGGCGGCTCATCTTCGGCAGACTTCCTGCTGCGGTGTCTATCCTTCTTGTGCTCATATTTATCAACCCGCGTCTTATGCCGTGGCTTCTTTGGTCTGTAAGACTGCATAGGAGAAGCCGGTTCGTCGGGGCCGGATCCCTCGACACTGACTTCCAGCTTGCCCGACAGCTCAGCTGGGTCCAGCCCATGTAACGCACTTTCATGGCGAGAAGCGTTATGCCGATGTTTCGGAGACAGCCTTGGGTTACTGCCTCCGCTGAGTATAGAGCTGTCGGACAAAGCTCGCTTGCGGGAGTTTGGCGGGTGTTCGTAGGTTTGGGGAGGAACTTGCGGCCTCGTAAGGGTAGGGCGGCGAGCATCGCGTGGCAGGGATCTGGAGTGTCTTTGCCCGTGAAGGTCGTAGTAGCGGTGGGTATGGCTTGGTCCGACTTGGTGGTTCTCAGATACCGTTACCGTGGGGTAGTTTTGGGTTGCAAATGTGGACTGGGCAAGCCAGGTTTGAACCATGTCATCGCCGGTTCGCTGACCCGAAGCCCGGCTCAAGTTGCCCAAATTCAAGGCCGCGGCCTTCTTTTCATGACGGCGATGCTTATTTTGGTGCCCATGGCGGGGCTTTTGCGCGACGTCCTTGTCTGCGTCTTCGTACCCCTTTACGATGTTGGTGAAACTTCTTCCTGGCAGCAGGCCGAGGCGAGAGGTTGGGATCCATCTAATGGGACCATGTAGATTGAAACCCGAGGACATCCTAGCAGCAAGGGCTTGCCATCTTCCCCGAGAAGTGAGCAACGGCTATTGCGCGGCCATGCAGGCGGGATGATCACATATGCAAGTGTGTAGCTATGAATAGAATCAAAGACGGTTGTTAGGTTGTACGTGCTGAAGTACGTGTTGTAGGTTCTAGAGGTTGAACAACAGCCAGGCCCGCATTGTTCCAACGTCCTGTCAATTCCCCACATGCGGCCCCAATTGCAGCCCCAATTGCAGCTCCGTGCAGGCTCGTGCTCGAGCAGAACTCGAGGGCAGTAAAAGTCACGTCGACATGCATGTACATACACACACACGCGCATCATTCTGTGCAAATCGTAGGTATTGATGGAGGGATGGCTCTGCAGGACTGCCAGGAAGCCGCATCCCCCCATCATCACAGGGTGACATGGCGTTTCGGCCGCCATATAATTACCCCTTGATCTAACATGATGTGTTTGGGGATGCCAAAGGGGTACGCAAACCCCGCGCTGTGTTGGCTACCCAGCTAGCCAGCTGGGCACGCAAACAGGCCACCGTATCTGGTCAGCTATATGGATGTGTGAATGAGTTTTGCCTATGATGGGATTATGAGATCTACGGATGCTAGAAGTTTTTCCGCTGGGGATTCCTCTAGGCTCGGCGATCAACATCCAGGGGAGTGAGCGACCAGAAAGCGACGATCCGCTCCGGAAACGCGCACCGTGCAGTCATGAGGCATTTCTTTCGGGACGTTATCCGCATAGAATCGGCATCCCTGGCATGGGCAGGCGAGAATTCAGTTTACGAAGAACTGACTAATCGTTCTTTGAGATTGATGATGGAGAAGCAAGGCAGAGTCATGCGATTGTGGCCGCTTCAGTCCGTGGTGGTACGGGGCAGCGGGGACAGAGAGAGTCTGGTACCCGGTCGGTTACATAGCATTCTTGAAAGTCAATCTAGGCTTGGTCGACTTTGCGCATGTCAGGCCGGTGACACTCCAGATCTTTACGGGCCTCAGATCGGTGTCACTATTACACACAACATTTTGAGTTGCGGATTAATTAACGTCGCAACGACCCTCCCCGACAGAACAGCCGTATGTACATATGCTCTCGCCTAAAGCGACATATCACGTCGATCCAATGTTACCTAGCAAGGCCTCCTTACCTAGAGCAGGTATTCGGCAGTTGGGCAAGGGCGCTACATCTACAAAAATAGTCTCGATCCGAAAACGTCGGAGAGCCCTGCCAAATGCTGTTTAGTGGTAAGCCGAAGACCAATGACATCGGCTCCCTTTGTCCCAGAAACCCCTTGAAATCAGATCATGACTAAAAATGCACTGGCCCAAGCTCCTCGCATCTCGCGAGCCGTCACGATACACGGCAGCGAGGTAGGCTACCGAGCTGCTCTGCTCTGTGGTGACACCTCGAAGCCAAGCTAGCTATTTCTGTGATATCTCTTGGCAACGAAACGAATCTACCTTACCTAGCTTACCCACGAGGATATGTCCATGGTGGTTCCCTTTTAAACTTCAATGGTTGTCCTTTGGGCTGCAACGCCAATGGATATGCTAACGATCAGGTTGGGCTTTGCCTGTTCCTGAAAGTCTTCACTATAATATCTTGGCTGGCGGCGAGATACCGCTGTGTATGTTGAAATATAATACCAAGCCAAGAAACGGCATGAATCAATTATTAAATTTGGGGGGTGCTTGTCCAGGGCCAAGAGGGCCAGAGAGGCAAGTGACCGCATGCCAAACTTACATACATTTGCAAGTTCCCCGTTGTGCCTGTAGATCGCCATGCTCGTAATCGCCCATAAAAACCGCGGAACACTCCGTGTATCGAGATGCAGCCGACTCCTCATTAGGTAGCCACTGCCCGAGTCCTCCGGGCGAGCCTTGGTAATTCAAATTCATCACAAATCATCTTGTGTGTGCTTAAAAAAGCCATGTTTCAGTTTGACCCGTATGAGTGATGACAGCTCAAGGTTAATAATATAATTGTTACCAAGGCCGTGATGACGTGCCTAATCGTGAAGGCTTCAGAGACGAGTTGGGGATCAGATCTGTAAGTGTAGGAGACTCACGGCGTTGACCACTGCAAACCAACCCCCAGCCAGCCATTGCGTAGTGAATTCTCACTTCTCTTCGTCTTCTTCTCCTTCTGCTCGTCTTCGTGCCTCCCCTGAGGTCTTGGCACACTTGCTGAGCAGGGGCGTCCTTCATTGGGTATAAGTACGTAGATCGACCGTTAGTTCTTTTGTCACTCGACCCACTTGGAGATTATTGGGTATGAAAAAAGTCCGATGTAGTATTCATCACCGCCGGCGTAGGGGGCACGTGGGCGCCCGAGATCCCCGCGTCCTTTCCTGACGCCAAGACAGCGCAGCGAAGACCAACCAGTCCACCGTCCAGTGGCATGTATTCGATACACGAAGCACAACGTCAGCGATACGTGCCAAATCGCCTCAGTCTCAGCTATGGTCGGGGTGGTCGCTATATTTGTGAAATGGACCAGGCTCCTGAATGCTCCCTCCACCCTCCTGGTTGCTTCTCTCCTGGATCCAGGGGTAACCGCTTTGGGGACAATCTAATGACTTCAAACAGAGTAGCCGAGTAGCCCCACGGTGGAAAGTGCCTTAGCGGCTTCTAGTGAGGGGCAGCAACGCAGCTATCTGGGAGGGGCATAGCTTGACCCCAACCAGTCGTTACATGTTGGCTTGGTCGTCGATGCAGTGGGAATCAACATTGAACCCTGCCCGTCCGAGCCTGCGAGCATCTCTGATGCGGCCGCCGCCCATGATGAAAACGGGCGCTCGTACGTGCATACATGTCAATGTCAGGCTGATCTCGGTGTCATGTTCCATGCCATGAGGCCCAAGACTGACCAGCTGGCCAACTGGCCAGAGTCTTGACTCGACTTGACTACTGGAGGCCTCCTTATCGATAGGATCCCGCGCACCATCAAACGCGTGTGCATGTGAGTGAGTGGGCAACTGCATTTTCTGCTACTGCCGGCAAAAGATGCCTCTCAATGCTCTGGCCAGCCAGCCAACCTGACATATTCAAATCACTGGGAGCCAGCAGGGGGGAGGGAGAGAGAGAGCGGGGGTTTCAGGGATTGTCACCCGCCTTCGTGGTTGGTTCCATGCTCAGTATTTGGGTGATCGATACCTGCGGATACAGACAGGGGTCTGAAATCTTGAGACAACATCCATCCTGGCCACGGTCTCCCAAGGTCGGAAACACTGGCTATCGATCCAACTAGACATGCCCGGTTGATGGCAGTGGACGTTGTGGATTGTTATCATGTTTGAGCTGAATCTTAGCAGATCATCTTGGAAGCATTGGCCCTTCTCCCTGACGACGCGGACGGTGACAGGCGGGTATGTCCCTGATCCTGGATGGGTGCCCCCCATCCAGAGGATCCCAATTTAGCAACCGACCCGCCAGTCCTGTCGCGTGGAGTTCATCACTTCACACAGCAGTATGTGCACACAGGGCTCTATTCCAGTACACTCTGGCGCAAGTCATTCTGCCTCGTCCGTTTGATGCTTGTTTTCGACCCTGCTGGGATACTCATGCTTGCCAAACACCAGAGTTTTGGTCTTCGTCCCAATATCAGATGAAAAAGATTTCACGGAGACTGGCCAGAGGAGCGAGTAATGGAGCTGTGCCTCAGCAGGCCAGCTACGGCATATATAAATCAGACGTCTCGCCACTAGTGACCTTCCGAGTATGTTTCTTGTACCATGCTTCTAGTGAACGACAAGGAATCCGGATATCTCAATAGGCCTCGACCCCTGACTGCTTCCTTCGACTTAGCCACTTAGCATACCCGGCTATCGACCCCGCTGTCTTTACTGGACCCCTGCCTTCCTCCTCCTCTTACCTTGACCACCATATTATCGACTACTTCGCCCGGCAATTACAGCTTTCGGACAAATCTTCACGAACTCTTACCATTTTACTCTCCTCGACTACTCCAGCAATCGAGCTGTTCTTGGTTGAAAAGCACTATTTGTCATCTGTTATAATGTTTGTGTGCCTCCTTTCGTATCTCTGCTGCTACCAAACCTCTGGGTCGATCCCGCACCCAAGGGCATGTAGTCGTCGGGCCTTGTGATCGTGGCTCTTAGCCAGACCACGTCCTCAAGACCATGGCTATCGCGGCATAGTCTACCAGAATGCTCTTGTCAGCAGAAAGGGAAACTGCAAAGGTCACTAGTGCCGGCAGAGATACACTGTCTACTCAAGCAGTGGCTAACTTGAGATAAAACTAGATCATACACGGTGCTTCCAACATTTCAGCATGTCTAAGCTCTTCATTGGGTTTGTTTCACTTTCTAAATGCGCTATTATCCCATCATTGCTAATGCTGCTGCGATACAGTGGCCTTGCATGGCACACGGAGGATACCACTCTGAGGCAGAAGTTTGAGGAATTCGGTGCCATCGAAGAAGCAGTACGTTTACTCCGAAATTTCTTCCGTACACGGACTCGGCCTCCCCCGTTACAACGAGTATGAATAGGCACTTTCATGCTGACAACGCTTCTTTACATTAGGTGGTCGTCAAAGATCGCGATACTGGCCGAAGCAGAGGCTTTGGCTTCGTACGATACTCCCAGGATGCCGATGCCCAGAAGGCGATTGCTGCCATGAACAACGTTGAGTAGGCTAAGACTCACGCATCATGCCAAGGAGTTCATATCACTGACGGCTTCCAGATTCGACGGACGTACCATCCGAGTTGACAGGGCTTCGGACACGGGCCCTCGTGGTGGCGGCGGCGGCGGCGGCCGTGGAGGGTTCTCCGCACGGGGTGGTTATGGGGCACCCCCGATGCCTTATGGTGGCGGGCAGCCTGCCTACGGGATGCCAAACCAAGGGATGTATGCGCCTGCATACGGACGGGGCGCTTACCCTCCTCAACAGGCTGGATACGGCACCCCTCCCCCCTCAGGGTAGGTAACCCAGCGTTTTGAAAGATTTCACGGTTCTCACGGGCTCGCTAACTGTGATCGTTAGGCTACGCTATGCCGGCTCCTTACTACCCTGACCCGCAACAAGGCCAGCAGATGCCCCAGGGGCAGCCTCAAGGGCCCCCGCGGTATTAGTCGATGCGGGGATTCCGGCGTCCCTTGGGTACGATAGTGGTGATAGAGGGATTGGAACAGAATCGGAGGCTTTGGAGGAAGGCTGATCGACCAGGCAGTATCATTGGGCTTCACGGCTGGTTCTAGAGCCATCAATGAACAAACCAACGGCCTACAATGCGGATAGTCGGCCCCGAGAGCCGCCCACTCATTCTGATGTATAAGGAGGGTGACGGCATTGGGGAAGATGGCGAATCGGTTCTCCATCGCCCAGCAGTTCGCTGGTTTTCTTTTTATCTCTTCTTTTAAGCAAGACTTGTCTTGTTCACGTGCTTACGGCCGCGATACGATCATTATCATGACATTTCGTTAAGGGGTGGGATTCCAGCGGAGGGAGGGATGCATCTGCAGACGGGGTTGTCATATCATGAGAGGGGAAAGACATGACGAGATGGTCTTGGGATTTTGTAGCAAATTTGTAGATACCAATGTGACTACTTTCTTGGCCGGTTTTACGCCTTTGGCTCTATGCTAGTGTCTGATGATGTATTCTATTTAGTTCGTCTTCCCAGAGAGTTAAACTAGGCTTTTTCGGTCTCCTCCTGTTCATCGATGCTGCTGACCTTGCGGAACTCATGCGATGCTGGCTCCTCCGAGAGTCTGATGTGCGCTTGCGCCTTGGCATCCTTCGCCTCGATCTCTCGTACGCGGTTCGAGAGATCGGTGATGTGGGCGTCGCCGCTCTCCGGACTGAGCTCGTCCAACGCTTTCTCCAAGCCCAACAGATAGTCACGATTCAGCCCGCTCGGCCCCTCACTGCGACATATGTGCTCCGCCAACGCCTGGGGGTCCTGGGGCCCGGTGAACTGGTCGTTGTCGGGCGTCCCGATGTAGACCAGCGTCCTGATGGTGTCGGACCCGTCGGCCGGGTGGAACGGCGTGTAGTGGATCGTGTACCCGTTGATCTCCCGTATGTCCAGGTAGTCCTTGACCTCGGCCACCCGGGCCGCCTCAATCCGGTAAGCCGTCCCCCACACCCGTTCGGGGGCGGAGTCGTGCGCGTCCGCCAGGCTGGCCCAGAACGAGCGCTCGATCAGGGTGACGACGCGGCCCGGGGCTTCGGGTGTGCCGCGGTGGTCCTGACTATGATTTGCAAGTGCCGGCTTTTGTTAGCCTCACCTGGAAAAGTGCTGGCACAGCCCCCGTCCCCTGTCCCCCGTCACCCCTAGGGTAGGAGCAACCAGAGAAATCCCCGATCGTGGGCAAGGGGGAGGGGCGAGGTAGCCTGTCAAATTAATATTTACCTTGCCTAGGCATATCCGAAGTGTGAGAAATGGCTCTGAGATACTGAGGATATGCGGATGCACTTACTTGCCAAAAGCGGCGAACGTAGCCATTTACCCAACCAGGCACTCTCCGGTCTAAATCCCGCCGGAAGTATGAGAATCAGAACCCCTTCTCGGAGGACCCAATGGAGTTCATGTGCGTACCAAAGTGCGGCGGGGGCTTCCAGATCAGACTCCTATCGTCTTGATTAGCTACTAGAGCGTCCTATGTGATACTACGCCAACACATATGGTGCCCACGGCACCAAGACCAAGACCAGCAGTACAGGAAGCGGTGGCCCCAATCCAGGAGTGATGGGTATTTCGAAAGACGACAACTCACCCATAACCAAACAACCAAAACTCGTCGGAGCTAGTAGCCTTATCGCCGTTGGCCGCCATGGTCTGTTTTTTCCTGCCTCAAAAGTTGCGATGCTAAGCTTTCCAGGGGTTCGGGTTAAGGAGCTGAGAGTTTATGCACCGTCGCTGTCAAGCCCGTCCGCTCTCGGCTCCTCGGCTTTGTCAGCGGATTACCTGGCCAAGTAAAGTGGAGTGGAGGGCGACCCTATGGACCGCCGCCTGGGTGACCCCCTTATGTACATAGCTTATAGTAAAGAGTAGAAGCCTCTGCGGGCTTCTTCAAGCAGGGTCGAGAGATGCCGCACACGTCCCTGCCGATCAAAGCCTCCAAACGTGAAATCTCTACGCTGAAACGACGTGGCGTCCCCTGAGCTGCACTCGCTGGCCCTACTCGATCAATTCTGTTTCGGCGGCCAGTCGCCGAGAGACGCGTTGCCTGCATGTCAGATTCCGGGTTCTGCCGCCAAAGCCAAAGTGTTCACTCGGCTATCAGTCCTTTGTCTTGGTTCGGTCGCGGGTTGACACACGTCATGGTCTTTGCCCCTCTGAGACCCTGGAATTCCAGCGGCCTCAGCGGCCTCAGCGCAGCATCTGCCCCACGTGCAGACGTCAGGGTCGCCGTCAGTTGAAGCAGGGACTTTCGCTGTCCCTACACAGGCCTCGGAGAGTAGAGAGGAAGACGTAGCTAAATATAACAATTCCATGTACTTTGCGGACATGATGATTGGGCGTGTATTGGGCAGCTACCAGGTAGCGAGTGGCAGCTGCATCTGATCCCCAAACTCCAGACCGTTGATCACCAGAAGACGGCTAAACGGCCGCTAACAGGACATCAGCATGCCTTGGCTGCGGCTGAATCCCTGGATCTTGGATCGCTAGGGGGCAGGAGTGGACGGGTTCTGGACGGGGCTTAAATTTACCAAGAGTCCATCCAACGCCAACGCAGCCGCCGCAAGGTCGCACGCAAGGTTGCACATTGCACATTGCACACTCGGTTCAGACAAATAACAACAGACGCTTTCTTTCCCTGCCGCCCAACCTTCCTGCAAACTCGCCAACATCCTCGTGCAGTCGGTTGTCGCCCTCCATTGCAGCAACCTGATCCACGCCCACGCCACCATGGCCTACAACCGACCCTACAACCCCGACGAGTTGCCCAGGTGAGTTTCTCGTCCAGCTCGCTCGCTACCCCGCCACCACCCTTTGGTAGGAACCATGGGACTTTGCGCGCGCGCGCGACCACCCGTCGATGCCGTCGCGAGTGCCGTCGCGAGTGCTGTCTCTGCTTGCCTCTGCCCTCGCACGTCGCGCTCGCGGGTCAGCTTGTGCGCTGCGCATGGTGAATATGCTGCTAACAACACCCCGTTCCGTGCAGATTCGCGGAGCCCGACGACGTAAGAAAAGCACACAACCATCGAACCCTTTTCTCAAACTCGGCCTCTTCCCCGTGCCCACCACCCCACTCAGCTCCCTTTGTGCCGCCCCCGCCAAGACTGACAACATCGCTGCTCACGATAGGGCAACGGTCCCAGGCCTGCACCGCAGAGTGCCTCCTCTTCCAAGTACAACAGCAAACCCCCGCCGCCGCTTCCGGCCCAACATGCGGCTCCCTCATCCTACCACCGCAACTCGGACCCGCATCGCCTAAATCCTTCTTCTCAAGGCGGCCAGAGCAGCTACGGTGGCCGCAACAACTACGGTGGCCATAGTCCTGTGTCGTCCGTCATGTCGCCGCCGCCTCAGGCCTCGGGCCCCCGTCCCACCACCCACAACCGCCCTCCCGCGTCGAGCCGGCCACCTCCCTCGCCTGTCCCATCGGAAGGCGCGGACCCGACGCTACTGCCCCTATTCCGTGCCGTGGATAAAGATGGTAAGCCCGCTCTCTCTCCCGCCTCTACTTGTCCGTGCATCTGACTCGTGTTCCACTCTACTACAGGCACCGGCCAGCTCTCGGAGCGCGAGCTCTCCGCCGCCCTCGTCAACGGTGACTGGACGGCCTTCGACCTGCACACGGTGCGCATGATGATCCGCATGTTCGACAGCGACCGGTCGGGCACCATCGGCTTCGACGAGTTCTGCGGCCTCTGGTCCTTCCTGGCCTCGTGGCGCACCCTCTTCGACCGCTTCGACGCCGACCGCTCGGGCAACATCAGCCTCGACGAGTTCAGCAACGCCCTGGTGGCCTTTCGCTACCGCCTCAGCCCCCGCTTCGTCGAACTCCTCTTCTCCACCTACGACAAGCGCAACGAAGGCGTCATGAGTTTCGACCTCTTCGTCCAGGCCTGCATCAGCCTCAAGCGCATGACCGACGTCTTCAAGAAGTACGACGACGACCGGGACGGGTACATTACGCTCAGCTTCGAGGACTTCCTCATCGAGATTCTGAAACAGTTGAAGTGAGACAGTGCAGAGAAAGAGTGGTCCAATAACAAGCCAACTCGCTTTGTCGTGCAGGGCATATCTCAGTTTCCATCTGAACCAGTGACTTTTAGGGGGGGGACGGAGGCAAAAGAAAGGGATATCTTTTCCGTAACTGACGTTCAACATTTAAATGAGCTATAAGCAGATTATTTGGGGTCCGATGAATCGTCTCGGGCTAGGGAAGAGCCTCGTTGGAATTTACTATAGTAATGTGATATACCCGCGATGCATTACCAAATTTTAATCGACACGTCTCGAAACTTTTAGGTTTCCAAAGCCATCTATGACGAGAATTCGACATGTTATTCTGAATTATATCCTATCCTTATTCGTAGTTCTATTGTTCAACCTAGGCTATGATTCCAGGTCTCCAAAAGGGTATCCCATGCGTGCGTAAAATCTGAAGAAAACGACGAAGGGGGTTGAGGGGGATTAAGGCGAAAATAGAAATGCGTTTGAGCAGCTCCGGTCGTCCTGTTGCCCAGCATGAGCTCTGAATAACGCGCGTTTCGTAATATTCCATCGACTGATGGCTCATAACATAAATCCGGACAAGAATACCAACCTCAGAAGATGTTTGCATCAAGCCATCCGAGCCCTTGTCAACTTTGCTCCACGGTGATCTTGGGCAGTGACAGCGTATCGCAGAGCTTCTGGGGTCCCCAAATCTCTTCCGCCATTGTCGCAAAGTGAGGTGGTGCAGTGTCACTAGTTGTGTAATCGTGATCATTATTCTTCGAGGTCGCCATACTCTTCTTTGTGGTTCCCTCCTGCCCACTGTCCATTAACTGTGTATGGCTTATTCTTTCCTTCGCCCTTTCTTTGAACAAGGGTTTCAACTCTCTACCACCGTAGGGGTAGTCGCTGCTGTTGACCTTTGGTTATCACTTCCTCCGTCAAATCCACCGACGAGTCCGTCTCCACTCACAACCACTTCCTCGCCGCTGTTCAGCCGAAATATATCGGTTGGGTTCGATACAGACACGCTCTTCACGCGCTTGAGATAGCCTGGTTCGCTATCTTCCACAACCTCACATCCGCAGGGGTCACTGACCAACGTGCTATCACTGGTCGTCGTTGCTGTTCTCGCGTGTCGGCTGCTGCTGATACTGCGGCAGTCCATGTCCCCTGGGCTGACCACCTCCAACACCTCGTCCCGCCCATACTTGCGCGTCTTCAGCAGGCCCGTGGCCAGCCCTCGCACATCCTTGTCTCCATCGTGCGCGCTGAGCCAGACACGTGCGCACAGCCGGCGCGCAATCTCGGCGCCCGCCGGGAGACCAGCGCAGATATTGCCGCCCAGCCACCATGGGTTTGAAATAGAGTCCATGCAGTGAAGCAGGGCGGTCAAGGGCAACGCAGCTTCGGAGACGAGATGCGAAGACGCGTAGGGTGCCAAATGGGCGTAGTTGATGCCATGCGGGGAAAATATAAGAGAAAGGGGCCGGGCCGTGCTGCCGAGTTCCTTATGTTGTGCGGCGGCCGTAATCGTGGCAGATGACGAGATTGGCCGGCAGGCAGAGAACGTGCCCGTAGGAGCAACCAATTCTGTGGGGGACGCTGGCGGGGCAGCCGCAGCAGGTCGCTTGAAGCATGCTGAGTTTGTCGGTGACATTGGCGGTGTAAGCGGGGCTGGTTTTGCGCTTGCCTTCTGCACCTTGGGGAACGGAGGCACGATAGTCCTGACCGATCTAGGGGTCGTCGGCGGGCTCGTAAGTGAAGGAGCCAGAGTATACTGTTCCATTGGCGCGAGACCGTCCGTGGATGGCGGGCGGTAGGTCAGGGCGATTGCACTGTGAAGGCATGCCAGATCGCGCTTCTGTGGGATCCACGCCACGGTGACTTCGCCTGGCTGTCCATCTGGAGTCACAGCCGGTACTGGCACTCGGAGCACCGTCGACTTTCCCGTCGTGCGTGGATCCTCCCACTTCGGAATGGTCCAGATCTTGTCGCTGTCGAAATATTTCCAGCTCTTGATCACACGAGCGGACGCCGGCTCGGCTAGTATCTGCGTCTTGGTGCCGGTCCCGGGTAGCTGGCGCAGAGTTGCCTCGTTGCAATGGTCACTCTTATGCTGGCTGATGATAACCAGGTCCGGCTCCGGGAGCTCGGATAAAGACGTGACGCAAGCCGGGTTTTTATGGGTAGAGACGGATATCTTGGAGTGGAAGATTTTGGACGGCCCGGTGATCCACGGATCAAGAAGGATGATATATGGTTTTGGCGCCGCCGCCGTCCCTCTGATGTGAGGAGGTAGGATAGGTTCGAACGAGAGCAAAAGAGGCATCCTCGTTGAGGTGCTTGATTGTCAAAGCCATAATGCCCGACTAGAGAAGTGAATAGGACCTTGAGGTCGTGGGAAGATAAGTTCACCTGCCCCGAAACAACGCGTCTCGGCAGATCTAAAGTATATTAGGCAGTGAAAAGGGTTCGGCAGTCGAATTACTGAGGCATTTGGGGTGTACCGGGTCGACCGGTTAAGCAGATCGGGACGTCTTGGACGCGAGAGACGAGTAAGGGGACGACGACATGAGATGATGACGTGAACGAAGAGGAGGGAAAAGAGCGAGAGAGAACAGGAACCTTGTCGAGAAAACAAACAAACATGAAAAGATGTGCTTGCATTTCATACCAAGAGATGGGCTGTTCATGGTGCACCCATACTCTGCCTGGCTACTGGGTTGCTTTTGTGGCAGCCGTGCAAGCGTCAGGAAGGACGGTCGAAGTTGAAGAGGCTGTAGCACGTTGGAGCAGCTACTGAACCAACCTTACACATTTGTGACGAGACAAACCAAAACCAAGCATTGAGATCTTCATCTTGGCTCGCCTCCAAGCTAACGCTTGGCTGACGAGGATGAGTGGGCTGGGCTTGGCTGGGTAGTCTGGTCTGGGCCATAGAAAAGGAAATGATGTTTCAACGAGGGAAGGTTGACGCGAGGGAGGAAAGAAGCCTTCGACAATTCCAGTCGAGGCGGCTACTAACTACCGACCGACCTGGACTGGACATGACCGAGCCCACTTCTTTGCACGATGAGATTCATGTTCGAGCAAAGCTATGCACTTTGGAAGGCTGTATTGTAACCGATGAACAGTGGAAAGAGCAGTTGATAGATATCCTGGCACCTGGGGTTCACATTCACCAGTCGAATCTTATTTAGTCGGCAGGCAGCAGGCAGCAGGCGCTGGAAGGACCAAAGACCAGACGACATCTGCAGGCACGACAATTGCCTTCGCTGGCAAACCTTGCCGGATTTGGTAGCCTGGTGACTTTTTGGTGACGCCGGCTTTTCGTAGTGCCGACGGCTTCCAAGAGGTCTGAGATGGGAAGACTCGAGACGAACGAACGAGGCTGTGTAGTCTGTAGTTAGTGAATCAGCTCCAGCAGGCGATGGGGGTGGGAGTGCATAAGTGCACCAGAAATCTCAAATACTGTATAGAATCTCAATTATAAGAGCAATTCGTCGCGAGTGGCTAGTGCCCAAGACTGGCATGTTTCTTGAAATGATGCAGCCCCGGCCACAATACTTACTTATTTACGCCCGCCCGCCCTCAGGCCCTGTCTCCAGCCTCTAGCCCGCTGCCCGCTGCCCGCTGCCCGCTGCGCCTACGCTTCCAACTCAAATCGCCCGTCAGCATCCATGTCTCGTTTGTCTACAAATTGCGGCCGTAGAGAGGAGGTTGTTGCTGCTGCTGCTCGTGATGTCTACGAGGTGCCAATGTAGACTTTGTTTCGCATGAGGCGTGGTGGCGCACTTACTCGTAGCAAAGCCCTTGTTTGTTTCATCCGCGGCGTCATGGGGGCCACGTACGGTTGAGACAAGCACGTCCCGGCAATCCTCGTCTGAATAGAGCAAGACGTCGTACGACTGGCGGACTGGCAGACTGGCAGAAAACCGTCGCGCACAAGTGTAACTAGCATGACACGGCCGATTGAGCGCGCACGCATGACAGGTGACGGCAATATGCACATTCGGGGTGCGGAGAGTTTAGCGGACCTACATGCTTTGTACAAAGAGAGCTTCAATACGAGATATAATGTAATATATGCGATTCATGACTGCGCCAAAACGCCAGCGTCTCGTGATGCATTGAAACCGAGCTGGCTCCAGAGCATGCTTGCCTCCTCACTCTGGCTCCTGACCTTTCCATTTTTCCTTGAGGCTTGCAACGTCCATGCCGCAGTTCTCTGCTTTCTGCACCACCGCTTTGGCCTTACCCGCCACTGGCGCATCGATCATGGTGCCATCCAGCGTCCACGCGCCCCTACCCGCCCTCGCCGCCTTCTCGTCGGCGATGACGACGCGCACGGCCCACTCCACCTCGTTCACGCCGGGCGCGAACAGGCGCTGAGCCACGTCGACCTGTGAGGGGTGGATGCACTGCTTGCCGTTAAATCCCATGGCCTTGCCGCCGATGCATTCCTCCTCGAGCCGCCGGATGCCCTCATCGCCCTTGTACGACGTGCACACGAGGTCGATGGTGCTGGGCAGGCTAGCCGCCCGCGCCGCCGTTGTGATGGCAGACCGGGCGTAGAGAAACTCGCTCAGCGAGGGCGTGCGCGTGATGGACAAGTCGAGAGCGAAGTCCTCGGCCGCGAAGATGAGCCCGCTGAGGTACGGCGACGCGGCGCAGATCTCGCGCAGGTTCATGATGGCCTGCGCCGACTCTATCAGCGCGATGAGCTTGACGGGGTTGGTGGCGGCATCTCCTCGTGCGTGCCGGTCCGCCGCGAAGCGACGCAACGCGTCAGTCGCGAACGTCAGGTCCGAGGCCGAGTTGACCTTGGGGATGACGATGGCGTCAAGATGGGGCGAGGGCGCCAACGCGGCCAGGTCGTCAAGCGCATACGGCGTCGAGATGGCGTTGATGCGCACAGCCAGTTCCGAGATGGACTTGGGCCGCGACGGCAGGCTCGCGAGGTGATCGCGCAGGGCAGTGCGCGCGTCGACCTTTTTGGTGGGCGTGACCGAGTCCTCCAGGTCATAAGTCACGTTGTCGGAGGTCAACCCAACGGACTTGGCCAGCATGCGCGGCGAGGAAGACGGCACTAGCATAGAATAGCTATCAGCATGCGTGTATCATAACAGGCGTACTAGGTTTTTTTGGGTTTTTTCGCAATGCAGCATGACTTACCATAGAGAAGGGCCCGGCGGAGGATGGAGGTCGACTTAGCCGCCATGATTAGACAATAGGCTTATATCTGACAGACCTAGCTGGAGTTGCTGGTTTGCAACTTGACTGGCTCCTGCGGTGTGCAGAACCCAGAAAGAGGGCTGTTGTCCATATTCCTGACGTAACCCCACGATTTGACTAGAACCAAGGGATGAAGCTTCTCCAAGCTCCGAGGTTCCCCAATTCATCATCCCCTAATGCGGAGGTTGGGCTATTTTTGGATGCTGCAGTCTTGGTGCACGGGTCACTCATCGTTAGATGGTTGAATTGCATGCATGTTATCGCCGTGCCTCGTTTTCATATTCACCCGAAGAGTTCGACTGCAATCGAGACCCTTAGCGTTACCTTGGAAAGATCTAACCCAGTTCTTGGGAGATTGTGCCCACCCAAATACCAGCCCGTTTCCGCTTGTAGCTGCACGTAGGTTGCCTGGAGCCCATGTGATGCAACACTCACAACAGAGTCCAGCCCAAGCTGATGGATTCTATCTCATGGGCTCCAAGTCACCTTCCTGAAGTGAATAGATATTGACGGAACAAGTATCAGCCCTGGTGGACTGAGTACAGGACCAGGCAACAGTCTCTGCAAACATCGAATTCCACGACATGTATCATGCCAATTTTTCTTCTTCTTTTTTCTTTTTTGCCTTCTTATGAAAATAACGGGGTTCATGTCACTTACTTCGTCCATGTACAGTTGTGTTGTAATTTCACGGCGTTGACATAACTCGCCATCAGCTTCGCGTGCTCGTACGAGGTTGCCAGGGATGCCACCGAGACGTGTCACAGATGACCTGACGGTGTTGTGATTATCACAGGTTTAATCTATCTCGCCAATAAGCATTCGGCCGGTATCAGTCCCAACTAAGCGGGCGTGGGATGATCTCCGAGCTTTATGTTGACAATGGACACAGCTAGCCATGTTGGCCACTTTTGAGAAATCTTGTTTTGTTATCTGCCCGGGAAATATTCTTGAGTCGAGCCGTGCGAGTCCTCCTTCTCTTTGTGAGTTGACGCAAAAGGAACGACGCAAGTCGACAGCATGCCCGCCATTCGAGAGCCATTAAGTGCAATCACACCGCCCAACCGGATATTCTGGGCCATTTGTTAGCTGGAAGCATTGATATGGCGCTTTTATCCCCATACATGCCAGCGTTATACGGCTATGTCGGCTTTTCCTAAGACTTAGCTTCTCGACTAGTATGCGAACTAGATAGAAGTCGAGGTAACAAGGGCTGAAGAGAAGCTTCGATGCAACTTCATTATTGAGCTACTAAAAATAACTCTGCCTAGACGGCTTGCCAGCCGTCATTGTCGGTTTGGATCGGTCTTGCCTCTGCAGCCTTCCTTGGCCAGCCTGCATTTTAAGAACAATCGGTAGCTCAGGTATGTATAGGAAGCTCAAGGTAGCATCGTCTGAATGTGCTGGTTGTTGCGAGGTAACTGTATCCAGCAAATTATGAGTAAGGGGGCAGATGCGTAACCCTTGCTAGTGGTTCGGTGTCAGGCTTCGCTCCGGATAATGACGCCGGGTATATCGCTTTTGGTACTGAACCATACCGCGACTCATCTATTTGCAAATTAAGCTTAAATGAAATATTGCCTAGAATCTCATGGTATCCAGTGTAGACCATGGTTTGTTATCTCTTCTGGGTAGGAGGTCCCCGAACCCAGATGTATAAGTATGCTCAAGCCGAGTCGATGTAAAGGGGGTGCCCTTATTGGTAATCCCATGAAGAACTCGACAGTGATCAGCGCCATAGTCTATACTCGGTTATAAATACCCATTACATTGCTGCATTTAAAGGTATAATCTTGGAATATATTCCCAGGCTGAGTCAATTTCCCTCGTACGCAGTGCAATGATTCGTGCGGGAATCACCGCTCTTGCCCTTGCGGCACTCACACAAGCTTCCCCTATCCCCGACGACAAGCCTGTACTGGAGGAGCGGCAGTTCCAGATCGGCAACCCATGGACGGGAATATGGCCCCCGGGACCCCCAGCACCCACTCCTATTATCACCTTTCCCGGTGGTGATGTTGATTCTGGCGCCTCGGTGGAAGTGGGATCTTCCATCGAGGCGGAGAAGAGACAAAAACTTGGCGGGAGCCAGCCCAGCTCTCTCAAACAGAAGCTCACGGCGCTCGAGCTTGAGTATGAATCGCTGGTGCAGCAGTACGGCAAGCACACCCCTTCGAACGTCACCAGGAGGCTGAAGGAGATCGAGGCGGAGCTGAGGAAGTACGGCATCGCCATCATAGCGACGCCCGATGGCACCAGCACCGTCATTACCTTTGGCAAGGTTAAGCGGCAATTGACGATCGGAGACGGCGGGTATGGCGACCCTGCTTTCAACCTCATTGGACTGGAAACGACGCTGGAGCAGTTGATGCAGGAGTACGGTCCCAACCCTCCGCGTGAGCTTGACCCTAAACCCCTTTCTATACAACATGACCGATTCAAGCTTCCCGGCCACGCATCGAAGACCAATACACACAAATAATTGATACACAATACATGCACGTACTGACTGACATTAATGACAGATGATATCTACATTATCGAGGAAAGAATTAAGAACATCTTGGCCGCCTACGGAATTACTATCATAAGTGCGCCTGGTAAGCCACCCCGGTCTAAGGACTCGTTCACTGCAAGCGATGGCCTCCGTTTCACAGATGTTTGGGGTGTTGAACGTCAAATCCTCTCGTTTATACGTAGTCACTGGCTGACCGAATAACCCCATCTATGTAGATGGCACGATAACCATAATCACCCCTTCCACCAAGCGGGAGGCAGCCAGCTATGACGTCGAAGCCCTGCGGGTGATTTTCGATTCATTCGTGCCGAAATACAATGGACAGCGACCTCCCATGGCCGATTGGGTTGTAATCCAGGATATCGCGGCGATCCTCAGGTCGTACGGCATTGCCACCAGCGTCAAGACCCCCGAGCAGTCGATCCCCACCGCCACGAAGCGCGCCAGCCCCATCGACCTCAGTAACAGCGTCAACACAGAGCTCCTGCAGGTTCTCTACCATATGCTGCTGGGCGCCTACGGCAACAGCGCCGATACTCCGCGCGACATTTTCCTGATTCAGCAGTCCATTGTCACCATCCTCGGTGCCCAGGGAATTGTCATCCCGGGCTGGAAGACGGTGCCCGGTGGGCCCATGGTACCTGACCGCCCCGTCACCGGCGGGCCCCTGGTGCCCGACGCCACCATCCCAGGCGGTCCCATGATTCCCGACGTTACCGTCCCTGGTGGCGAGATGAAGCCCAGCACGAAGCGAGACAATAGCGCCCTCAAGGGCCTTCGGACCGTGCTGTCAACACTCGAGGCGCAGTACGGTACCTTTGCTTCCACCGCTGTCCCCGTCCAGGTGCTTCTCATCATGCAGAATGTTGTTACCGTCCTTCAGGCGAACGACTTCATCATCCCTGGCTGGCCGCCCCTGCTGGGCCCGGGTACAGTCGTTATCGGCCCTTCTACATAAGGCTCTACGAATGGGATTTGGGGGGAGGGGGCGTATAAGGTAACTGCTTCTAGAAAGGATATGTTGAGACTACTCCTTGAGCGGAACGGTACGCGTACGAAGGTATGCTTGTTGGGAGCGGGGAGGGAAAAGGATAGGGGCGAGACGTCGCTTGGCACATTCCCTTTCTTCTTGTTTTTCTTATCTTCATAGTCTTGACGAGAGGAAATTCCGGCTTTTCGAGGTTCTCCTATTTCTCTATACCAAAATTCAAGGCTTGATCGAGCTATTTCCCGGCATCATGTCCCATGTGCTCTATCGTCATCCACATAGCCCGAACTGTCGCTTCCTCGCCTGACGTGGCAAGTAGAGAGGAATGAAGCAACAGAAGGGAGGAGCAGGATCCACTAAAACATCAGTTCCCTCCCATGCACTTTCCCGTTATAAGATGTTAGATGTTGCATTTCAGATGTTACGGACGCTGTCGATTGTCCGCACGAGGCTGCACAACAGCAACAACAAATACAGGGCATGACGTCTGCACTGCGGAAAACTCTCGTCACTCTTCGTCACACCAATCGCACCAGGCTCGCTCCTTGCAAAGCAAGCAGCGCAAGCGTCGCGCCGGGTCTTCCGAGATCCTTCGCGATGTTAATCAGATATGCATAGCCGACACCTGCAGACTGCAGGCTGAAGGATCGGCATATGCAGTCAAACGTGCAAGTTTCAAGTCAGCTTATCTACCTCCGACCGACGAGAAGATCCTTCCCCTTCCGCGTAATCTTCCCTCTACGGGCGGAATTTTCTGCCAAATCACACAGGCCATCGAAGATTTTCTCCGTCTTTCCAGTCCTTCATTGTCCTTTCTCCCTTTTCGTTCTTGGTTGAAGTTTACGTGAGACAGCGGGAAATGCCTTACTGGGTGAAGTGCGTGTTCCTGAGTGAGACACGCCACCGCGTTTCCAAGATGGAGCTCGAGGCGCCATTTCCACCACTGGAAATACCCGATGTTGGCATCTAGGACCTCCTCTTCGATACGCATATGCGGCAGATTACTCAGTCTGAGTCAGGTAGGCTACCAGTGTGTTAGCAGCAGGCCTGACAACAAGGACTAGTTCGGCTAAGCAAAGTGCTGTCTCCCAACGGAGATAGCATCCATACGTATACGACGCTGGGGGTAAAGGAGGTCGTGCTCCACTTCTCCAGAGCCCTGAGACGAGGCTCTCGTTCGGCCCCGGAGTCGCCCTGACCCTGGTCAGCGCCAGTTCTACGCACATGGCGCTCGTCATCTGGGGTACTCTCTATTGCGGCGGCGTGTTGCCGCCAACAAGTCCGGGGTACGGGGTGGAGGAGCTCCAGCTTCATCCACTGCAGGATTCTAGAGCCAGTGAGGTCGTTACTCAGCAAACCTCCTTGGTTATATCCAAAAGGGCGGTTGCGATTTCGGGCATTACCCACGGCCGCTGTCAGATTCGAATAGCTCTTTTTGTTCTCGACCCCCACCCCTTTTGGGTGCCAGCAGCAGTGTGTTGCATTTTTGGACATTGTGGTCGACGCATAAGGCTGCACTTGCAAAGCGACCGCACATCCCGACCATTACGTTGCTTTTTTACTCGATTCATCTGGGCGCGCAAAGGTCGTGGTCATGTCACGTTACAGGGTTCTTTTTTGCAAGGCCGTAGAGGCGCACAGTGTCTCTATTATATATATTGTACCCCCATTGCCTTGGAACTAGCGCAATCCGTCCTGTCGTAAGGTGCCAGTAACGACTTGGCATCCATCAGATTCATGATGCCGGCAGCCGCGCCTCGGAACCCCGTCATGTACACACGCTGCATGCCCGTCGCGACATCAAACTTATTGAAGATACGGTCTCTTGAAGACAAGCTCCGAGGCCTTCATGGTGGTACGTCACCAGGCTTCGCTCTACTAATGGATCGCTGTTACGTGTTTTGTTTCGCGAAGCATTAGCTAAGCAAGCTGAGTCAGTCTGTCGAAGACTGCCCTGTCGCCATAGGCAAAGTGGGAAGCCTCCTCGCTGGCCAAGGTCAACAGGCCAAACTCGTTGACGTCAACAGCCCCCAGCGCGAGATAGATACCGAGCCAGACCAGTTAGGCGAGGTGTGGATGAAAGGCCCGAACGTATTCAAAGTTATTTCAACAACACCAATGCGGCTCGAGACGCCTTACGCAGTACGGCTCCTCTGCACTGAGGATTTCAGCGTTTCGCAACTCTGCCACGAGTGGGAATCTGCCTTTGCATAACGGACCGGCTCAAGGAGCTGATGCTAATCGAATACATAGGATTCCAAGTAGCACCCGCGGAGCTGGAAGGAATTTCCCAACGCTACGAGGGCGTCGCCGACGTCTGCTTTGTGGTTGTGCAAGACCAGCAGACTCTCGGCACAGAAGTGCCGCGGGCATACGTTATCAAGGCGCCAGGTTGGAGGGTTAGCTATGAGGATGAGGAGGGTGTAGTGGCGGCCGACCAATTTAGGCGTTGGTCATATGGGAGACTCGCTAGCCATGAATAACTCCTCGGGGGGCGCCAAATTCGTGGATAGTCTACTCCGGACGCCCAGTGGGAAGTTGCTCCGGAGGTTGTTGCGAAACACCAACTTCTTCGATGGAAAAGGCAAGTTGTAGAAAAGCTCCGGTGAGAGTCGTGCTCGAGCACGAGGGAACTATCGATTTCCATAATACAGGCTAGACACCTGAGCATGCAAGTCTGAGTAATCTGAATGACAGGCTGGCATGCCCATGTGACCAGGAGACGAGCGGCGGTTGGCTTGATATCACTCAGATGGTATCTTCCATCCAAGCAACCCTCTGATTTGATTTGCCAACTACCCCGCCTTCCCATCATACTCACTCGGCTTAATGGTTGCAAAATCACTCCGTTCCTAAGCGTGTCTGGGGGAAACGGTTGTTGCATGGGGATGGATCATGATAATCCAGCGAGTCCGGATAGCTAGCGCCTTAGCTGAAGGGTGTCATGGAAGACGTGTCGGCGAGCAATGGCCAATCCGCCACGGGGATATATCGGCCATGGGATAGATTGACACATCGAGGACCGATCTACAGGGATTTTTATTCCCGGTGAAAGATTAGTGGCGTTAGCGAGCCAAAGACATGGCCATGGTCCAGATAGGGAGTACATACAAGCTTTTCCTGCAGCACACCCTCAACCCTTGGAACAGACCGAGGACGCGCAACCAATGGGCTAACTTCTCCCCACGTTTGGTCGCTCGAAGGAAAGATCCCCAGATATAGCACCGCATTTATACCACGCTTGGGTACGGCTGACATGCATACTCTGGCTGGCCTGCTTGCCTGCCCCTCGTTCCAGACCCGAAACAGGGACTCCTGCCGGATTGGTATGGGCAGGCGGGAAATAGGAAGTGGCGGTGATAAGAAACGGCATTGCTTAGATGATATCAAATGGTAATCTGTTCGGGTGCCAGCGCCCGACAGCCACCCTGGCCCTCCCAACGCACCAACTCGGAACCGTACGTGCCTGCCAAGTCGCTTAGGTCTTACTGACGGCATGCCAGGTGGTGAGCTTCGTCATATCACTTACACCACACAGGCCATCTCTCATGTCGAGTTCACCCTTACCGCTTCTCCGGGCAGTCAGTCGTGTGCGTTTGCGTGCGAGAGGATGTGGGGGTTCTTCTATACGACGAATGCGAGGCTATCAGCTATCAGATACGAAAGTCGCAGACGGGATGAGGTGAGACGGGGAGACGGGTCAGCCCGGAGCTAAAGGGGGACAGCCTGTTATATGGCCGGGATTCCGCTTGGCACATCTGTCGGCATCCTTGGCTTCCCATCCTTGGTTTTCCTGGATCCGCGTGGCTTTCTACAGCAGCCTCAATATTATTCTCGACGTTGCTAGCGCTAACTACCTCGTCGCAACATGTCCATTCCAACCTTCGAACTGGAAGACCCTGAGTCGGGGAGCCAACAGCGGCTTGAACGGCGTCGTGAACTCAACCGCAAGGCCCAGAGACGGTTCCGGAGTAAGTTATGCCCCATCGTCACGACTGGATCATCCCACGAAGAGGTCGGGATCGGGCTCGAATCAGTCATCTGTTTGCTCGTGTGGCCTTGGCTAATCTTGACCCGAGCAGCGCGCAGGAACCAGGCGCGTATACGACAGATTGAGCAAGACAACCAGCTAGCCACTGTTTGGCCGAATGACTGGCACTGGTCGTCGAGCTCTGCTTACTCGGCGCCTTTGGCTGCCCAGAACCAAACAATAGAGCAGGCATCGTCGTTCCGGACCGACGAGCCACTAGCTCTGGACACATCTGCGTTGGATTCTATGCTATATCCTACCATAGCACAAGGAGTCCCGCTCATGGAATCCCCCGCCTTTAGCCCCTTTGCAAAGCCAGGCCATGACAGCTCTCGGCGACAGCCAGTCCCTCGCCTCGCACTCGTCGACAGCAACGCCCACCCAAGACGACGGGCATCATGATACAGCATCTGCCCAGCAAGTGTACTTATCCTGGGTTCCCGACTTATCCGGCTTGGAATTCACAGAGCCACAGGAGAGCGTCGTGACAACAGACACCGGAAGCCCCTTTATGGCAGAGAGCTCGGTCTGGTCCGGTATGATGGACATGTCACCATCCCATAGCCCTGACATTTTACTGCCTACTTGTATCTACGTGCCCGCCATGGCATCGTTCGATGCTACGATAAGCCCGGTAACCACCGCGGCAGATACGACGTTGCTCATGGATCCCCAGGAGGAGTTGAACTGGAACAGCGTGGAAGGCTTCCAGGCCGCGCTCTCGTGGATGCCTGCCGCGGGCACTTACGTCCAATAGAGGCGAGTTCTGGTAGAGACCGAGATCGAGCCTCGACGCGCATGATGCATCTGGCGCAGCTCGTCACTTTCCTTGGCGACCGGTAGTTCCGGTGAGACAAGATATACATCTACCCATTTTTGTTGCTATTGGGCAAAAAGTCCGAACGCGATTGCTCGCCCCGTCTTGGCAGGCTTGAGCTGCTGCAGCTTTGTCCGTGCAATGAGGGCGCAGCAGCCTCCCTGCCGTCTAACTCTAGCGGGAGGAACAGAGCGGCTTGCTGGTGTTTTGTTGGAAACTGGGAGACACTTGAACATGCTCTGGTGGATGGTCGAGGGTTCTGGTTCAGAGTGCGTGGAGTCAATCTGCTGGTCAACCACGGTTGAGGATCGCGGATCTCGAGGGGAGTCACGGCGTTGTTTCTGAAGAGTGTTTGACTTGGCTAAGAGTCACGGATGGCATACGCAAGGCTCAGTGCCGCACCCCTTAATTGGATCACTTCTTCGGGTTACTTTCAAGATATACCTTAATATATGATAGGTCTCGCACGACTTGACAATATTTACGCATCTTCATAACTCGGTCAACATAGTCGGCTGCGATCGGCGCCCCGATTGTGGGAATGTCATCTTCGTACGAGAGTCAATGGCGCGGTTCAGGGAGTCTAATGACACCGCCGAGTAGTATGAGAATACCTCGTAAGACAAGACGCGAAATCTTGAGGACCCCCAATGTTGATGGGTGCTGTTCTCCGCCGCACTCGCTAGACAAGGAACTCAAGGGTAGGTAGCAAAACTGGCGTTGTAGAGCGAGAGGAGTGCCGACTTAGAGTTGTCAGGAATGGGTGGAAATTATCTCACCAGTTGGCCACTTGGTACTGTGCTTGCAGCTGTATTACCCCTTTACTTAAATATCTGTCGGAATCGGCACCTAGCAACAAGAAACATGGATATCACTCAGAGGAGTCCAGCACGTCTTTTATGCAGCTTTTATAGATTGAATAAACATATCGTAGGAGCAAGGCCATCCCAATTCAACGCAGGATAGAATCCAGACTTGCGCCAAGGCGACATGCGAAGTACTCACGAAGCCACAAGGAGCGTGATCGCAAGGGAGAGTGAAATCCCTCCCCCGTCAATCTGGTGTTATCTGGAGGGAAGACATGCCGAGCTCTTTACACGCCCATTGTCCCGACTCGCCTGGAGCGTAAACTGGTAGGGACATCCGCCTATGTCGCATCATCACTACAATCGTCGTCATTCGACAGGCTCTACGCCAGCTGTTGCCAGCTTCTGCTCGCCGCATCTACATGGGCGCAGAGGCACCCACTGACGTCCCACGCAAACGCCCAGCACACTTGCCATTCCCAGTCCCAGGCCTCCCTCCTAAGCGTCAGGCCTTGTCATTTTGCTGATGTTAGTGTCGGATTATTAATAAAGGGGCGGGGCGGCGTACGGCGGACTGGTGCTAATATTAACAGCGAAAAACAGGGCGAGCAGAGCGTTCGTTCGTTCCCACTCGGCTCCGACACCAGGAAAGCAAAAGTGAGTTTGTAGACATCCACCCAGCCGCCTACCAGCCTACGGCATGCACCTCATCGACCTACTACCACGTACTATCCATCAAATGCGAATAGGCCCGGGGGAAGGCCGCTACGGAGCTGAGATAGTACGGCAATGAAGAAGACCCTATTGCGAAGCTATGCGGGCCGACTAATATAGGTGCGTCGATCTTGGTGCCCCCGGATAGGAGGTGCCGCTGGGGCCGCTGGACATAAGGCACCGACTAAGTTGAGCAAGCGGCGAGCGAGCTACTGACCTGGACGGAACATTTCCAACAGCCTTCGCGCCGGCTTCCTCTTAGCAGTCGAGCCAGCACCTAAGGCGAGACACTGACAGGTTGGGACAATAGCTCGCATGACGCCCTTGGGACCCGGCTAGTCTGTGTAAACAAACAATTTCTTTTCTCTCAGCTGGATACTGACAGCACAGCACATCACACCATAACTGATGCTACTGTTGGCCGAACACGAGAAGCGTAGACGACTGCGAATGTGTAGCTTGAACAACCCGATCCAACGAACGAAGTCAAAGTTAGACACTGACACTTCACCCAGAAGGGTGGTTGAGACTGACTCCAGCCGCGAGCGCGCGTGTCGGAGGCTGCCGATCGGTAGATCATGTTGGTTGGCATTGGCGCCGTGAACACCACCTGCCACCTGTCTGTCTATCCGCCTCTGGGTTTCCTTCCTCCCCCTGACCCCTGACATCAGGTCACAACAAGTACATGGCCGCAGCGAGTAGTAAGCAAGTGTAGGGACAGATAGAGACTTAATAACCCGACAATTAGGTAACTGGGTTCGAAAATGTGAGACGACGTGATGAGTGAGTTTGAGACATGCTCAGCCGCCATCACGCCAGTCCAGACACTATGTCGAAGGCGGGGCGTGATTCACACGAGGCTGACTGAAACCTTTTTGGACTGTTCTTCTCCAGCCCACGCTCGCCCCTCTCGTCACCCTCAGCCCGCCAAGGCACCAAGAAGTTCTCTGCGGTTTCGCCCCAGCGCAAAAGCGCTTTCTTTAGTCATGGTCTAGTGACTAACTATACTCCTCCTCAGCTGCGCCACAAGCCTTTATAGACTTCTTCGATCTTCTTTTTCTTCCCAGAAAGCCCCATTCGGTGGCTTATTGGCCATGGCAATAATATACTTGCACAGCCCTGCCAAGTGGATGCCATTATCCACCGTGTACAGGTGCGGTTAGCCACTGAAGAAGACCATGTGCTCTAGTATTGTGTCGTCAGAGCATAGTGTACACGGTGGTAGAGATGACAAACTCTAACGAGGTGTGTGGCGTGCGGCGTTGAATAATAACTTGCTCTGGTGGTGGTACTATGTGTGCGTGTGTGCGCCATCAAGCTGTTTATCAGATGCGATTGTAACAGCCGAGATTTCAATGATGAGTGATCAAAGAGGGCGATTATGAGTCGAGTGTGTCTTGGTTCTACGAGACGATGAGCTCAGATCGTTGCACGTTCGTACGTAGTCAAGCAACCTAGCTGGTAGTCCTTTGTCAGCTCAGCAACGTTGAATGACGGCAAGTAGTATGCCATCCATATCTGACCTAGAGCGTATTCATTCCTCGAGGGTATCCATTTACCTGCATCGCGGAACCGACGGATTTGCGCTATTGGTGGCTCCCTTTCTAGGCTGTCACTGTGTGCCTCTCCCTGCCCTGCCTGGAAACCACATCAGAGTTCGTTACTAGGGGTGGTGGCAGGAAAGTCTATTAGAGTGCGCGCATACTCAACCTAGGCCCGCCGAGATGCTACGAAAGGCAAAATGGTTACGAACACAACTTACCTTGACGACAGTTGCCTGCATCACGTTCCACTTGGACAATGGTTGGATGCCTATTGGTAAGATCTTGCCGGCGCCCATGGCATGAGCCAAGCAGATGCTGCATGGTGAGCTGATGGTCCTATACCACTCCTGGGTTATTCGCGCAGTAGCGACCTGTCTTTGAAATGAAGTGCCGTACGTAGTCTGCAGGAGTGGGAGCTGTATGCAGTTAGACAGATACCCTCGGACTATTGTCGAGGCCATCGTTATGGAGGAGTGTGGAGACTGATGAGGGTCATCGAGATGGCATGCAGTCGATTGGCATCAGCTGGTTTCTGTGCCTACCCATGGCGGCTGCCTTTCCGGTACGCTGGCGAGTAGCGTCCGGCTGCTGTGAGAGATCGCGAAGATAATCTCATATAACCAAGCTGGCCAATGAGCTCGCAGCTAGGCCGGTCGCTTTGACTGATGAGCGAGATGACTGACCCGTTGCGCCATATCGGGGCCTTCCACGTCACGGCAGCCACTCTCCACTCCCACCCATCGCCCACACCCTTACCCATACCCAAACCCACACCCACCTCTACATATGTACACCTTGCCGCGCTCATGATAGGCCGGCCGGGTCGAGACCCCATCCCGTCCAGTCATTGGACTCAAAAGGGCAGCCAGCCACATAATGACACGCATCGGGGGTGCGACAGTCGAACAACACGCGCGGGCGATGGTGACTGGGGCACGGGGAATGGGCGTTGTGTGTTGGTGGGAGAGGATCCTCCCTAGTTTGAACTTGCGCCCGGCCTCCATGCTAGAGCGGCTCGAACGGGCAACTATTGCAGACAGGCCGGCTCCTGAGTGGCTCCCCGAGTGAATGGCGCGCCCGCCTTGTCTCGCCCGCGGCCGATGGACCCCAGCCCATCTCTTCACACCATCACCACCTAACCACCGGCGCACTCTGCTAGAGCGCTAGCCTTACTTTGTTCTGTGGTCCAGTGCTATAACGAGCAGTGAGCGAGTAGGCCACCAGGGACGATCTACGTAACCGTCTGCTTTACGGATAGCGTAGTTGAAAACAAAAAATGACAACGTTCGCACTACGGGCTTAATCAGAGCCGAGCCCCCGGAATTAAGAAGCGAAATAGACACATTGACCCAGACCCGAGACTGAGCGAGAGAGAGAGAGACGTCGTGACTCACCGCCATCATCCCTTATTCTCTGCCGACGTTTCCCCATGCCGCTCGGCTATTATGGATCTGGAAATGGGACATGGGGGTTTTTGACTTTGTGATGTGACTCGGAGATCCATCGTTCTGTCACAGCAGCTTGCCGACCACAATTTCGGCATCCGGTGGTGGTTCTAATCAACGAGGTGGAAGCCGAAGAGGGGCTGAGCAGACAATAATGGTAGGACAAGTATGCGTGTAGAAGGTCTAGGGCCCTAGAGGCCCTGATAGAAGACTCCAGGAAGTCACGGGGGCGCATAAACGTACCAGCTGTACCTACAGCAAGATGGAGAAGGGCGCAGGCTGCGGAGGGGCGCGAGGGGCACCACAGAGGGGGATGAACTGGACGTGAATCTCACCGCCATGTGCCGTGCCCAGTTGGGGGACACGCCAATCAAGACGGCCCCTCAGTGTATTCTTTCTTTTGCCTTGGCTTGGCAGCTCAGCCCGAAGGAGAAAAGAAGGGGACTCCTGTGCATGGATGGCCGGGGGCGCGGGCGCGGGCGCAGACGAGTGGGAGAAACAATGTTTAAACATGTTTTCTATTTGCCCTTGTTGCTTGTTCTCATGCATGGCAAGTGGAACCCCGCCTCCCCCCAAGCCTTGGTTTTTCTGGCCTGGATCGTCTTGGCTCCAGTCAGACGGTCGTCGTCTTACAAGATGTGTAGCCCATGACACCAGTCAGTCACCCATCGCAGCGTCGTCGCCAATGCTGCAATAACGCAAGAAAACACAGGGCACTTCACTTACTTACTTGGCAAGTTGCGGAAGTGGGATGGGTACTGGATGGGGGATGGGGGATGGGGGATGGGGGATGGGGGATGGGGATGAGATTACTACGGCGAATGTGCATGCGCCATTCCTTCTTTTTCTTTTTTATCTCCCACGATGCACTGCAACCCTACCGATAGTAGTAGCGAGAGCCAGCCTGGCCAGTGAGAGATGCGCATGTTCAACGGTCACAGTCTTCTCTTTCTTTTGCCTTCTCTTGGGTCTTGGTCACCTTGCATGTCACCCACTCTCGGGTACCTATCTCGATCCACTGTCATATGTACATACGTCGGTTTAGCTGTGTTTGCAACGGGTCGAGCCAATATCAATCGAAGAAATATACCCATCCAAGGTAGTATACGTACGCACTTGCCTGCATGTCGAGGCTTATGGCCTTCTCCTGCATCATTCCGTGCTATAGTTCGTTGATCAGGCAGGCAGCGCCGCGCTGGGCAGCCCCAGGAAGGGCGAAAAGACAACAAAAGAAAACCATCTTGACTCGTTATGGCATGTTGACCCGCGACCGGCTGAACCCGCCATACGGGAAACGCTGCTTTTCTCCTCCCCCTACAAGCCTACCTCTCGGAAGGGTTGTTCTTTTTTTTTTTTTTGGTAATCTTGATCTGGGACGCACCTCGCATATGGCAAGTTGCGATGGGCGCGAAGGAAGCGTCACCGTACATGGGGAAGGATTCGAACTTCGTAGGAACATGCCGTGTTGGGGCTAGTGTGGAAAGAACTATAGAACCCTGAACGTGATTGGTGGCGGCGCAATACGTCTGGCGGGATCGTCGAAATTATCGGGAAGGGGGGCTTGCGTGGGTAAGCAAGAGCGTGCGTGTGGCACAAATTGGGAAGAAATACATGGCAGTCGGCAGTTTCGGGACGATAGATGAGCAAGCCTACCGGGCCTTGCGAGACTACTCACCACATCCCATGTAACCTTGGGAGGCCATGGTTGATGGTTGGTTGACTGGACTACTTTCTGGCTTGACCTACGATAGATTGCGTCAAATAGATTGGCACCAAGTCTGAGCTGAACCAGACATGGCATACCATATTGCACATTACTATCACCCACCCAAAAGCAACTCTATCCCATACATCAGATCAGGGTAGCTGCACGGCTGGGGAAGACTCTAGGACGGTACGGAGTAATTTCCAAAGCCTGCCATCCATGGCAAGTGACCCTGAGCTGGTGACCAAGACACAAAAGTAAGGCGGGTGGCGTATTTGGCGTACGCCCAATCATTCCAACCTGTCAATCCGACACAACCCAGCGGGCCAAGTAGAAACAGGTATAATCGACGAGTATCAGGTATATCGTATACCCACCAAGGTCACTGACCGTCATCAAGGCCGAGCGAGACTGATATTGCTTGAGAATGCTTTTCTGGTTGCCCAGACTTGTGTATTTATGTATTTGGGTAATGAAGTGTCTATCATCGATGACCTCATCCCAGGGGTCACCAACCCCGGACAAGTGCGTGCGTGCACTGGCCTGGGTGTTGGTGACCACCACCGTAGAAACGTATAGTTGCGCGAGTCGACTCGGCGCGACGGGCTTTCGCCCGGGTGTATCTAAACTTCGCATTTCCCGTAAGCCCCCATGCTCCATCTCCAAAATCCGTTTGGAATGAAGCACCAGATATCCGCGTATCCTTGCCAAAATCCAAAGAAAAAGGTATATCCAAGCGAAGGTATCAAGGGCCAACCCGCCCCCTGTCTAAATGCGCCGAGCTGCACGCAATTAAAAAGACGGTTATAAAATATAAAAAGGTAAAAGAAGAGGCCATTCCAAAACAAGAGCTGTGTGCGCCGCGTAACAATGCAATGGCTCTTCCCGTACTCGCTGAAAGCAAAAGTCCGTTGGCTCCCCAGATCTTTTGTGCTCTTGAACCCAATCCACCAACTCCGCGCTGTAAAAACAAAAGAGATAGACGTAAATTTTGCCCCAAGTAGGTACAATCCGAATGTGCGCAAAGTGCGCGAAAATTCCAGGCTTTTTCTTGTTGATCCAATGGCGTAACGATGTAATCAGAAGTTCCAATGTAGAAAGTCCGGGTAGTGACCAGGATGGATCCAAAAATGGCAAGACGTTATTAAAAGACCAACGGCGTGTATCTCGTTGCAACTCAGGGGCCTGAGTTCAGAAACCCGGTAGTATGGTATACATTGAGTATACACTTGCGTCGCAGAAGAAAGGCCACGGGATGTGCGAACTTGGCACTGGATCCAAGTTCTAGTAGCAGCCTTGCAAGTTGAGAAGAGGCGCCGGGTTGTGGTATGGAACCGACTGGTGCAATGGGTTTGGTTGGCTGTACCTGTGGAGCACATCCCAGAAGTTGTAAGAAAAATGGGAAAACTTCCCCTGAGCCGGTGTGCAGAGGTTGGGAACCGGAGCTGGTAATGTGGCCGGACATGGGCATGGCTGGCACATATCGGCAGCCGGGTTGTGGAATTGCGGCACAAACTCCTGTGGAAATGAAACCTTGGGCTCCTCAAGATCGTACATATCTGGCTCAGGGCAGGACAAGTCTTCCGGGATTTCATCATCGTCAAACTCATCAATGGTCGAGCAACTTGAAATTAATGACCCGGCATCCGACGAACAAGTGGACTCCCCATCTGAATCCGAAGAGGCGGGCGACAAAGGCGCGTCGTAGTTGCTGAAGCCGTCCTCGTCGATCACAGCGGGTTCGCAGCTATAATCAATGTGCTCCGGTGAGGCGGGGAGAGAGCCGGTCTGAGCAGCGCTCATGACTGGCATGGTGAATCGGGAACATGCGTGGATGCAATTCCTGAGTTCTGGTAACGTAATTCGGTCTTCCGGATTGCGGGTGAAGATCCGGCCCAAGATGTCGTTCAGTTCATCCGACAATGGCAAAATGGTTTTAAGGAAATCCGGGCTCCTGGTAAATGCACGGTATGTTGAATCCTCGAATGAGGCTTGCTTCCACGGGTTGCGGCCGCAAGTCAGGTTAACGAGGACGACTCCAAGGCTCCAGATATCATTGGGGGCACAGAAATAGAATGGTCTCCTAGAAGTGGGGTCCAGGCATTCTGTATAAGAGAAAGAGAAAGGGTTAGTATATCCAAACGGAGGGCAGATGCAAGAGCGTGGTCAAGTCCTACCTGGCGACATATAGAATGTCGATCCACAACCGTAATCCTCGGATCGGTCTGATGAGGTGGCCAACCCGAAATCGGCAAGCTTGATAGTCTCTCCACCATTGGAAACGAGGATGTTCTCGGGCTTCAAGTCCCGATGGTAGATACCAAGAGTATGGCAGTGTTCCACAGCGTCCAGGATCTGCATGAAGACTCGCTTTGCCAGGTCGTCCTTACCCACATATTGGCCACGTTCCGTGATATTGAAGAAAAGGTCTCCCTCTGGACAGTACTCTAGAACGACATAGGTGCAGTCCGGGTCGTCTACAATCTTCAACATGGAAACGACGTTGGGGTGTGCCGAGGCGAGATAGTGCAAACGGAGTTCGCGGTGCTGGAAAGCAACCTGCCGGCGGTCCAGCGGCGATCCGTCCATGTTGAATTTGCTCAAAGTCTTGACGGCATATCGAATGCCAGTCTTGATATCAACAGCGGAGTAGACAACACCATAGGCTCCGGTACCCAGAATCCCTATCAACTGCAGGCTGTCGCCGAGGAACTTCCCTAGCCTCTCCTCGGGTGCAATCGGGGTGTATCGTTGACTTTGGCATACCGGCGGCATGGAAAAGGGTTGTTGGGCGTATGACGGCGATGCCGGTGGCGTGGGATATCCGTACGCTGGCACATGCTGCATGTTATATGTCGGAACACGGTCCGGTTCCGGGAAAACCAACGGCTTAAAATCCAAGGAGAGAGACAGAGAGATTATAGGAAAGAGGAAACGGCCTTTCTACAAAGCGGTAACCTCAACCAAAAGAGTATTCCTGGGCTGAAATCCTAAAGTGGCCTGGTAGATATATCCTCGGATCGCAAAAAGGTCTCGACCACGAATCAACGGGTCAAACAGGCCGGGTATGGTGTCGCCGACGGGAGTCAAGGAAGGTCTGGAAGGTAAGGCGTGTTGGAGAAGCAGTGGCAGGTGAGGGCGACAAGAATGGAGACGGAACTCCAGGAGATTGGTGAGGTCGAGGAAGGATGCTTCTGTAATGAGTGAGTGAGTTGAAGTGATGTCGAAGCAAGATGCGACGGGGTAGGTTGATGTAGATATTGAGATAGCCCGGGCTGGGTACGAGATGGGTTGTACCCAAGTATCTTCTCAGACACACAGACCAACGAAACGGCTCTGAGTTTCTCTCACTCTCTCTCTCCCGCTCTCTCTCTTCTCTCCGTCCAGTCGCCCTCGCATGCCAGAAAGGGCCCCGTCTTTTGCGTGTTTGAGTGGCTCAACCAGACCCCGGCCAGGTTAGCCTGAGTCTGCAGCACCAGCAGCCCACAACGAGTAGGGAGCCACCTACGACCTACCTGCTAGACCCTGGCAGCCTGGCTGGAACGAGGTGGTGATGTAGCTGGGTACCCATGTACAGGCGCTCTCCCATGATCCACCCTCATACGTCTGCGCGCTATTCTTGAAATCGGGTGCCGCTAAGAACGAGGGCGGCCTGGGCGCGGTGGAACCGCAGGAGCAAGGGAGCAAGGGAGGGACGAAGCCAAGGACTGGATCCTGTTGCTGCAATGGCGTCCACTAGAGTGGTAAGGATGCGCAGCCTAAGAGCAAGGGTCGAAATTCGTGACGCCTTAGCCAATATACGAGCAGCAGGGATGTGTCTGACACACGAAAATAAGTGGCCCACTCGCAGAGAAGATGGTGTGCCACTGACACGCCCCGGCTGGGAAAGCGAGACAGTCCATGGGCCCATGTTGTTCTTGCTCTCGTTCACTTCACTTCACAACAGGAAGAGACGGATAGGCAGCTAATAACACCCCCTCCACCAACCAGCGCCCAGGGTCGGGCCTTGTCGAAGAAAACGGATGGAAAAGGAAAAGCAGACAGCAGAGCAGAGCAGGCAGGCAGGCAGGAGCAGGAGCAGGAGCAGGGCGTGTGCCGCGTGATCTCTCTCACACTCCTTCACTGACCTGACTGACTGAAGAGAAGGGGATTGGAAAAAAGGGTGTGGCTGCTGACTTTGCCCCACTGTCTGCGCTTCCGCCCATTGACTGACTGGCCCCTTGGGTGTGGGCAAATCGTCATTACTGACGGGCCCGTGACTCGCATGCTTTTCCCCTTCATCTGAAGACGAAGACAAAGCTCTCCCACCTGTGGCGGCACGCTCATGGCCATCGGGCGGTTAGGAGATCCCTGATGGCCCTTTTTTAGCAGAAGCAGCAGAGAGACGAATGTTTTGAATAGACTCTGATTGACCACACCCCGCAAGCGCCAATCGATAGCGTCTGCCTGCTACTAGCAGTAGCAGGTAGCTGCTGTCGTGCTTGTTAGTGATCTTTGGGGGGACAAATAGTGAAAGGCGTAGTGTGAAGAGATGGTTTGACCTCGGCGTTTCTTGATCGAGATTAGAGTCCGTAGCTATTGATTATCAAGACGGCCACCGTCATCGTCTTCTACTTGGTCATATTCGGCGTTGTTGCTGTCGTCGTCGTCGTCGTCGTCGTTATCAACAGTAAGATACTTACTTACATTGCGTGTCTGGGTCACGGCAGTTTACACATCGAATTGATGGACAGTCAGGGCGAACAGACCAGGGCCGCGGTTGATGACTGCCGTGTATGTACCGGCCCTGCAGCATAATAGCAAATATGTACATACCCAATGACTAGGCCTGTTCCCCCCAGATCAGCCAAATGACCGACGGGCGAAACCCTGGCATGTCAACGGACGAGCTTCTGGTCCGTGGCATTGTTTGTGCAAAACTCCCGCAAACGGCTTGCATGAAGTCACCCCAGTGTAAATTGCTCAGGGAAGAGGCGAGAGACGGTGCGCTCCGCCAGCCTCCCAGCAGCTCTGTCACAGCAATTGCTTCGCGCCCTGTTGGCGTTCATGCGTGCGCAGACCGATGTGCCCCGTTGCAAGATCGTCGCCGCCGTCTCACGACCATCAGGTATGGGGTCGATAGGATCTGCCAACGGAGTGGACAGACAGGGAATGTCGATTCCGAACATTGAGTGCCGACTCATCTAATCATTCTGCGGTGACCCTCTTTGCGGCACAGCAGGCGAGTTTATTATTGTACATACTGTTCTTCTATACGGTTGATCTATTGCGGTGCCGCCGGGGCAGAAGTACGGATGGCAATGGTAATGGTGGCGGTGGTGGAATAGCAGATACACAACAGAGCAAAACCCGCCTGGAGCCGCGTCACTCACAGCCCGAAGACAGAGAGGCAGCCGTCATGTCCTAGCAATTTCCCACCCCGGCAGGCGCTCCCATTGATGGGTGGCTTGCTCGGCAACTAAGCGGTGCCAGCCCATTTCCCAGCAGCTGGAATGGACGGAACAATTGAGTTGGCTAGACGCATGTAAGTACGCACACACGCACACACGCACACACGCAGCAGAATACGCGGTGAGAGGACGGTAATGCGGCGCCTGGCGCCCTCCAGCATACTTACGTATTTTGCTACAAATGACAGGCGGCGTGGGTCTTCTGTTACTGGGACTAGGGACTCGGAGCACAGCGGGGCGGCTTTCAAATATTGGAAGGTCTGATGCCGGCCTACCCAACTTCCCAACTTTGAGGAGAAGAAGCTTCATCACAGCGTTCATTTGTTCAACCGTGGATTCCCACTTGACTGAGAACTCGCAACGATCCGACCCACTGCTAATTAAATGACAGCCAATAGGGGATGCCCTCTCAACCAAGAAAAGGTAGTGGTAGAAGTATACATGGCCTTCGAAGACGGTGATGTGTTCTTTTTTTTCTCTTGCTGCAGCTGACGAGACCAGCTTTGTAACGAGATTGGTCGGCCACGATCCCATGAGGGATTATCTCCGAAGTCAGGGTTGGTGTGGGTGGTATCGGCTCCCTTTGTGTTTCCCCCATTCTCCCCTTCTCATTCGCCAAAGGGGGTCTCTATTACATTGAGTTGCATCGCACCGCATGGCATGGCATTGCTGCATAAGCATGCCTGATGCAACAGCCTCGTAAAGAATTCATATCATGTAGCCTAGGCTAGTGGTAGGGAGGCGGATGAGAGGCAAGGGATGTCGTAGTGGATGGTGCGTGACTGTTCATTGAACGGAAATATGAAGCCCCCATAATTTAGCGCCTCACAGTTCCAAGCGGCAAACGGCCAAAACCAAAAGTGAGGCTGCCAGCAAGCAGACCTGCAAGCAGCCAACATCCATCTGACTTGCGGTACCACCACCACCTGCCACCCTTGTCGGGTTACATACCAGAGGTCCCTAGGATCTTGATCTATCTGGGATAACAAGGCACTATTCCCTGTCCAACGACAAATTGCTCCGTGCGCTCAGGGTTTGGAAACGGCCGATCTATCGACCCAATAGGAAACCTCGGCCGGCGTACTATTGCAGCATCCCCCTGACAAATGTGTAGCATCGCCTGTCGGTGATTATCACGGCTTCATCCATCAGCGGCATCATCATCAATGATCGACCACCGGCAGCAGCAAATCTAAAAGTGTGTGTTCTAGCAAGTAGGTAGGTAGCCTTATGCGTTGAATACATGGATGGGGGGTTGATACTACTCTACTTAAACAATAGGATTCAATATTAGGATAAACATAGGCCAAGCGATACGCAGGCCTCATGTAAATCGAGTCACAGTTCGTGGTTGCAGAAGAAGAGAAGAAGACGAAGAAGTATGCAAACACGGTTGATGTTCTATTTTGGCCGAACCCAAGCCAAGATCGACTGTATCACCACCACCCAACACTCGCCCGGTCTACACGAGCGTCTACGACACGTCCAAGCTGGATCATCCATTCCCCAAGCCAAGACTGCTGATTATAGACTGATCAACATCCTCCCGCGTTCTTCTCTTTTCTTCTCTCCCTCCCATGACGCTCATCCACATCCATTGTTCTGTAACTGCGGCGTCTTACTTCGGACTCTAACTTTGTTGCTTTCCCAGTGCCACATGCATTTCTTTTCTGCCTTCCCACCTGTCAGGGTCTTGGCCGGTAGCATCTAATTGCGGTATGAGACTGTACGTCGCGCGAGATATCGATAAGAGATGGGACGACGGCTTGGGGGCCATAGCTGGAGGAGAAACAGCGAAACTCACCGCCATCCCATCTCTACTCGAGTGTGTTTCTCAATGTGGATGGCTACATCTAACATCTTACCTGGTCCTATTTGCTGACACATACTAATATGTATTACTACCCCTCCATCTCGGTTGTGTGCGCGTGTATAGTGTGTTTGTGTGTGTGTGTGTGTGCAAGTGCGACAGACTTGCCCATTGCAACCACCAAGTCCGTCTGGTCAAACGACAATAATGGAGATGGATATGTGGCTTGGGTATGGAGTAATGCCCGCATCATCCTTCCGATGCGACTGCCATAATGCATGCTCGCTATCCAGCTCATCGTCTACACCGCTGATGCAGAATTAATGCAATGCATGCATAGCATACGTATCCAAGGGTAGGGCAAGGGCGCTAGTCTCACTTGCTCGTCTTCTATTCGCAGTTGTTGATATTGCTTGTTGATATTGAGGGAACATCGGCAGCCCGTGTCCAATCAAGCTTGTCCTCAGATGCAGTCAACAACACCACCAATTCCCCGCCTCCTGAACAGTCACTCCTGGCTAATACTGCTGGAATGATCCTTCCAAGCCACATGAGAACTGGAATTGACTGATCAAATCTGGCAATATCGTTCGTGCGGCTTGCCCATCCCCGTCCCCCATGCCATGTCAGATCATGACGAGGAAGTCGGCATCGTCTAGGCCAAGGATTGCCTTGCTGATGAGCTGGTTGCTAGCCATTTTTCCAAACCTCGCTTGGACCATCTGGCACCTTTCGGTCGACGGGTTGATGGGATGGGGTTTGAGAAACGCTAATGGACATGCCTTGCTTTGTTGTATGATTGATTCAGGCCTCGGTCGGCGTACGAATGTGGAATTTGCTGAGAATTTTCGATCCATCGCTTGTTCTTGTTGGAAGGCTCCAAGGCTGACAAGCTTTCAGGACCCTGGGCCCGAAACAAACTTCAAGGGGCCAGAAGGGGCCGAATCCCTGGCAAAAGCGGTCGATGTGGTCTTTGCCCATCATGCAGCAAACCGTGGGGAAAGTAAGATGGCGGGAACAGCAAGCAACTCGCAACTCGCAACTCGCTCGCACCCCCTCCCAGCTGACGATGTGATCCCGATGTGTTTGATTGACACTTGGATATTGGCACGTTCAGCTCATACCGCACCATGCCGGATGCGCAACCTCACGTCAATCTTATGATCGATCAAGCATTGACACAACGCCCGGCTGCTCATCAGCTACAATTACGACGCCAGGGTAGCAGTCGGGGCACGTTGTCTCCCGCTGCCCAGACAAACCAACGGACTCGGAAACATCCAACAGCGTGTTGTGTTTTATACCTGGTTATGACGAAACAGCTGGCTACTTGCCGATTTAATGCGTGGGATGAGATGAAATGAAAGGCTAGGTTGTGCCTAATCGCTAGACTTCCCTTCCAGTCGCTAGACTTGCCTTCCAGGACGCACCTCTCGGACTCGGAGGTTGGATGGTCCAATCGTTGGCCCTCGTTGCGATTGTAACGCCGAGCCCGCCAGCCAATGCAAGACAAGGCCATGCATTTGACGAACTGGTGATAGCAGTCTGTCGTAGTATGTTTGTGGGGTGAAAGGAGGTGCAATTACATATGTAGTAGTAGTCCTCGTCGAGCACAAGGCACAAGGCACAAGGCACAAGCTCACCCGGCCGTTGGAGGTTGGGCTAGTTCCCGTGATAACTGGCCCAAATACTAACACAGATCTGGCCTAGCCAATCCATGGCCTCGGGACGGGGCCTCCAAATGCTGGGTTAATCGGAAACATGCCGGCGTTTTGACAATTGATATCACCAAGATAACCTTCAGCCGACGTCTGCCTTGTGAGTAAGACTATTCGCCCGAATGCTTCTCTTTTCTTCCGTGTCCCCTCGTGCGTCCCTCGCCGGATGGACCCGTCCGTCGTCCCCGAATCCCCAAATGACTCACAAGTCACCTGCCCTGAGTGATGAGCATGGCTGCGATGACTCCGGGGAACGTTTCCATCGCAGCCGAAAGACCTACTTTGTCTGTGTCTACGTCTGTGTCTGTGGCTGTGACGCCTGGTGGCCAGAAGAAAGAAAAATAAAAAAGCACAGTCGCTCACTGTCCCCCGTCAGCTCAGCTGCGCCTTCTAGTGAATGACGAGGCAGAGGAAAAAGAACAAGACAATTACAACCGCAATGCAAACAAACTGGAACACGACATGGCTGATAGCAAGGCATAACGCCGGCGCAAACACGGTTGGACCCCACGATCCCGTCCCACCTGATGCACATCGTTCGTGTATTGTCTACCAATAGGCATATCATGGCGTGTCAGGCCAATCAATACACGCGCAAGCGCTGATGAATCCGTTGACCATCATTGATATCTCTCACAAGAGAAGCGCCGAAGATCCCCGCGTCACGTCACAGGGGGCCAATAGGCTCTAGCTACAGCCTGTCCGGCGCTCTCCCGCCGACCTTCAGACCTACATGATGATGTGCGCTGCAAGTAAACCCACCAAGTCTCATTTGACGCACCAGTGTACCCCGTTGGTGCAGCGACGACGAACGACGAAGAAAATCCTCTGCGTCAGGATCATCGCTATGCAAAGGGAATTGTGCCTGCCTGTCTGTGGCTGACCACGTATTGGTGAAGTACTGGTAGATCAGATGATGGAATCCTGCTCCGGGTTTGTATCACGCTGGCTGCGCGACAGCGTTTTGGGTTTTGCCGCGAGACCTTAACCTTGACCTCGTCGTTCTCGTCGCTTCTCCCTCCAACCTCCCTCTGCCTAGCGCTTGACCCTTGATTTGCATTCAGGGCGGCCACCTACGTACATTTCGAGGTATTTGTGCAAGGCGAAAAGGGGCCAATCATTCGCAAATCAGGGGGTCCGACGCCTCGAAACAGAAGTCATCATGGCCCATCATTTCGTCACTGTTTATCAATTGAGTTGCCCGGACTGCATGCAAAGTCGCTAGCTCCTCGGGCCTCTTTGACCCAACTCCCTGGTTTTAGGTATCTAGCCACAATCGTACCTGTGGTGGCTGAGTAATAATATGCCTCTTTGCTAGAGGCCTTGACTAGCTGTTTTACACACGGATGGAGGCGGTCACGGGCTAACGGGTGCGCAAGAGCCTGACATGTTGCGTTCCAGCCGAACCTCATCTAGCGTGCGTGCTCTCTCCCATGGTTGCGCGGATGTGCGGAGAAAGGCACCCCGGAGCAGACGGATGATCGCCATTGTTGGCTGTGTGTGTGTGTGTGTGAACTAAGGCAGCCCGCCGTCGGGTCTCCATCAAACAGGCAACAGTATCATTTCATTATGTATTGCTGGTCCTGCCTTGCGGCGCTCGCGTCGTCCAGACTGCGAGTCACGGCCACGAACTCGAACTCAATCTTGAGCGCTTGATGAGGAGGAAGCTAGAGTCTAGGCCTCTTGGTTGCTCACTAATACTGATGAGGTCGTTAGTTGTTCATCCGAAGAAGTTATATGCAAGAAATGAGACGTTGAAACGTGCGCGGCGCCGGCGGTTCCTTCGGTCTTCGGTTTCTCGTCGTACATAAGGTTAACACCGCCAAAGATAAGCGGCAATTCTCGATATCGACATGCCTAAACGAGGCAACCCATAGAAGACTTTCACAAACGCTGAGATCGAGCACATAATTTTGACAGATGACGATCTCATCTCCGCCAACAACAGGCATTTTCGTCCTTCGGAAGGAAGGGAGACGAAGAGAACGAGTCAAGCCAGGATGGTGATGCTCCATCGATCGAGAAAAGAAACGTGGGACTCGGTGGTACGTGTCTGACTTGTTTAGATCTCGTGGTGCATCGTACTACAGCGCACCCTCCATCTCGGGTTGCGAATAGCCTCGTCCGCATCGGGTCCCATTTATTATCAGGGGGTCAATCTCCGGGGCCCAACTGACAGACTATCGTTGCCATCATGTGCCGATTGAGTAATGTCAACTATCTTTCATCTTTTGCCGGCTTTGAAGCGGCCATAAATGATAGACGGAGCTTCCCAGCCGCAAGTGGCTGCTCTCCTATCTTGAAAGCAGTATGTCTCTCCTAGCCGCCACCAGAAAACTTAAGGGGGCGTACCAGCGTACATCCCGGAGCCTCCGTGGGACGTAACACACCTGTAGCTGTCTATACCCCTCTCTATCCCGCCTTAGTGCCGGCAGGCCGCAGTGCGGGACCGAAAAAAGGCGTATCATTCTCTGCTCACTGCGCCACCCCGAGCCGGCAAATAGTATGACAAGAAATGATTTGCTTGCCCAGCTGGGGCGGCTCGAACATGATGTCCTCTTCACCTGTCCTCCGGTTCAGCCTTGCCTCATTTCACTGCGCAACCTCCGTCTGCCTCCCCTATATTGAAATACGTAACACCGCATCGAGCAGGGCGCGCACTCCGGGCCAAGCTATATTCGCGTGTGTTCTTGGCCTCGACCATTCGAGGTTTCTCTATCACACTAAGGAGAATTGCCGATATCCAGGCCAGGATCTGGTTGATTCCTCCCCTTGCACTTCCAGACTCACATTTCACCCCCTCCCAAAGGTGATATGCAGAGCCGGGCGGATACCTAAGCCGGCTTGCTGGACAAACGAGCAAACGGGGAGGAACGGTACCACGACCCGTACATCTTGAGAATATGATCAATCCCAGCAGGTGTGATCTATCGTGATTCACTCCTCGCCGCAACCCCGAGAAAAGAATCCAATGTCTAGGACAGGCAGGACAAGACACCACGCGAGACTTTCTTCTTCCTACCAAGAATTTGAGACAATGTCACCCCCGCCCCTATCGGCCATACCATCAACAGGCAAACAAGCCAATACTAACAGAGGCTACTCGCGCATCTGGCCACCACCACCCAGCACAACACGCAAAGGCATCCAAGGGCCCAGGGGGCCAGAGAAGGAGAGACTTGACATGACGCCTGGTATGCGCCAAGAGACAAGGATGACGATGCCGACGAGGATGTCGAAATCCCAAATTCTACATACATGCCACTTGGTAGCATGTACCAGACGTTACGTGGCGGGGGACGGGATGGGAACTAAAACAACCGGGACGGGCGCCTGCAGGAGACACTAAAGACACAGCCTCCTACCTCCCATGCCGACCTGTCTGTTGTGTCTCGCTCGCGAGGCATGTCATCCGTTCCCGGAACTTGGACGAGGAGGAGGGAGGTGGAGCTGACACACGCGTGCATGCATACAGTTGCTGTGTAATGTGGCTGGGTGGAGGATGAGGCATCTCACCGTGTTTACTAAGGTCGACGTCGGCATTGCACGCGGGCGTCTAAGATCGTTATCTCCATGGGACTTTGTCTGGCCCACCTGGGTTATACGTTGTTGCTATTTCGAGAGCGTGCTTCTGCTTTCTGCCAATGTTTCGTGTCGGCCGGGGGCGAGATAAGATTACCACACGTGTCTGCTTGTTGGCGCCTCATCTGTAGAATCCGAACAGAACCTATACACCATTGACCGGAATCGGGGCTGGGCGTTCCGTCGAAGGGATCAACCATGACCGTTGTGTCAACTAATCAAATCAAAGATAGGTTCGTTTGCTTCGCCTGGGAGAACCTCGTCGTCTTGGTTTGTTCTTTTTCCGTCTTGGAAACAAAAAGACCGTGAGATCCTTGATCGACTGCGCCGTAGGCGTGCATCGCATGACATGCATTCAAAAATCCTCTAACGCACCCGTACTTCGACTCAGCCAGGGAGGTTGGATGACTGTCACCATCCTCGGCGCCCTCTCTTCGTAAGTATGCACCTTGGGCAAACACATTTCGAGCTGTGCGATAGGATAGTAACAATGAACAGATATTTCGGGATCCTTGTCATGGGCTTCTCCGATGGCTCGACTGGTGATCATGACCCTGGCTTATTTTAGCCATACCCAGCTCTCTCTTTGCTGGCCCTTACACCCGTTACGATGACTGCACGGTAGGATCACCAAGCGGCATGATTACGCCGGGAGGATCACCCCCTTGCCACGGGGCAGCCTAGGGAGATCTTTGGGTACTGCTTTGGGTTGGTTTGCTCAGCTCAAAATCAATTTCAATGGATGATTTGTATCCGCGCCTGCGGAGGATACATCCTTGATGATTTTTTCGTGGTGTCTGCAACTCCAGCAGGCCATTGTGCAAATGCTATTTCACCTCCAACAGCGTGTAAGATTATCTATAATACGCATAGCCGCATCTGTCAGCGTCTACTCCACGACCAGGAGCTATTGGATGACTCGATGCAACTCTCAGGGGTTCTGTACGGCATGCATGCAGCTACATAAACGCCGACGCTACTAAGCCTAGAGGCTTTTTTTCCCTTTGGGGTGACATGATAAAGCGCAGGTCACATCACCCTCTTCTATTATTACGTATCTGACACATTGAATACATATTGCTTCCGCACGGCACCGTTGACAGAGCTTAGTACGTAAGCCATCGTGACAAACCGTGAAAATCATGTGTCAAATGGTGTATAATGGCGCAGAAGGATGGTGGATAATGCTATATATGATACATTTATGAGCCGGCATGTGATTTTGTCAACCTGATAATCGATTATACTTGAGGGTCATCTATCACTATGTGGTCTGAATATGTAACTAGGCCAATGTACATGGATATCGAAGCCAAGCATGTCTTCCAAGGCGCCGCAGTTGTAGTGCTTATCTCACTGGCATAGTCAGTTTAGTCGTGAAGAAAGGATGTTTCAATGCCTCTAAAGGCGTGATCCTCTTGTCCGGATTGAGCGCTAGGCATCGTTCCAGCAGATCGACAAACTGATTTAGCTCTCGAGATTCGGTATCGCTCATACCACCGGAGGCAGCCATGAGGCGGGTTCGCAGGTCCCGAGTTGGCTTCACGATGGCCATGGTCCGCACAGTAGTCTGTAAAGATAGGTCCAAGTTAGCGTCGTAGACTTAATGAAGTCAACGTTGATAACATAGTGAAACAAGGAACAGGGCATGAGATCCAACAACTATGATCTGCAATTCCATATGTCCACCCAATCCAAAGAGCCGCTGTTACTTTCGCTCGACTCAGCGCCAACTGTGTCCCGCAGCTTGCAGAGGATGCTAACGGTTCCGGAGGAGGCCGCATGACCTGAAACGAGCGTCTATGCAAGCACCCCGGATCTGCTCCAGTAGGCCAGAGTTTCGGTTGGCATCCACCCGAAGATCTCAAAGCGAGCCCTCCGGGATTTGGGTGACCCAGAGATCGGAGCAACCACAGCTTGGCGCGTGTTGCAGCCGCATAGAATGGCTACAGGTTGTTCCCCGCCAAAAATAACGGCACCTTTATAAATAGAAAGACAGGGATGGAGGTGATAACTGATAGATGGTCTGGGACAGGGCCACCGGCAGGGTTCACAAACAAAACAAGAAATTCAAGACTAATAAGAAACAACGTACCTTTCCAAGTGTCTTATCTTGCTCAACGCTAACGAAGTTGCCCATGTCATCAAAGTGCAGGTGTGACAGTTGGCCGCGTTTGAAAAGCTTGGCGCTAAACTTGCCTCGAATCTCCATGATCGCTTTTAGCATCTGGTTGTTGCTGTCGCCGGTAAATAGAATCTTGCCCGTGTATAGCTCGTATAGCGTGCAGCCGATGGACCACATGTCGACTGAGTAGTCGTACGGCATCCCCAGAATAATCTCTGGCGCTCGGTAGAAACGACTAACAAGATAAGGGGTAATCTCGTTGTGCGCAGTTGCGGCATCTGATCTATCAATAGCTGTACCCAAGTCACAAATTTTGAGCACATTGCGAGACTCGTTCACCTGGATAGAATTAGTCAAGGGCCTGGCGATGGGGACGCTTGGGAAGCTTACCAGAATATTGTCAGGCTTGATGTCAGCGTGAATGATGGTGCATTTCCGCATGTGCGCCAAAGCAACAAACATCTGATGGGCATAGGCTCTCGTTGCGGGCAGGTTGATGCCCACATTGTTGCCGAATTTCCTCAGGACTTCTCTCAGGTTAAGACTGAGGTTCTCGAAAGCAAGACATAGATGGCCCTTGTGCTCAAAGTGTCGCTCAAACTTTACGATATGCTTTCGGTTCTCGGGATCGGCCTGATTGAGCTTTTCCAGGATGGCGATTTCGACATAGCCTCCCTTCCGGAGTGCGTCGTTGTTTCGCATCATCTTGATGGCGACCGAATTCTTCGTAGTGATATCGATAGCCCGCGCCACTCCCGAAAACATTCCCTTGCCCAGAGTCGACTGAACTTGGTAGCGGCCGTTCATAACCTCTCCAATGCGAATCTTGTAGTAGCCATCTTTATCGTCGCCTTCGAGTATCCCTCCCTGGCTTGGCTCCGCAAGAGCTGCGGGAAGGTTACGATCATCTGCAGACATATCTAATTGAGCGTCAGGTTTAGGGGCAGCAAACTTGTCCTCGTCGAAGTCTTCGGCAAACATGTCAAGGTCATCATCATCATCACCTGAAGTTTGTACAGGGGGAGCTTGTGGCTCTTCCTTAGGCGCGATCTCTGCCTTTTCTTCAGGTGGCAAGACTTCCCCATGAGGTCCGATATTGCCATTGCGAAGTTCGTCTCTCATTTCATCTTCTCTCATGTCTGCCGTTGGATCGTAATCCGCAGCTGAAGGCCCATCGTCCTCGGCATCCCGAATTTTACCATGAGTATTGATGAGGTCCTGGTCAGTGGCGATGTCCAGCGCGGCGGGCGACATACCCTCCTGCATTCCAGGACCTGGCGAAGCAGGAGACGACACGACTACACAACAGTTAGTAGGCTTTCGAGTCCATGGAACAAACCCAGGCTTACCTGATCGTGGGGTGTTTGATTCTGTGGCCAGCGGTGTACTAGATTGTGTATGAGCTGGAGAAGCGGCAGTAGCAGCCTTCTCAGAAGCTTGTACGGCCTGTACTAGCATGGGGTTAGGTCCGCGTGTCTTCGCCAGAAGCTCTGCGCGCCGACGCCGTCGGCGCTCAAGCTCTTCTTCTTCGTCAACGACTGGTTCTGCATGTACCTCTTCGGGTCCATTTGCAGCTTGCGAGGCCGATGCCTTGGCAGATTCATCATCGCCCGGATGCCCTTTAGCAGATTTAGTATCATGTTTAGAAGTACCAGTAGTTTCTACCGAAGTAGCCCGCTTGGACATGACACCGTTCTCAACATGCCTTGGGGAGCCCTGATGACCATACTTGTTGCTTCGGCCGTTCTCTAGCGGTCGACCGGGCCTGTCGCTATCGCGCCGCGTACGCTCATCTCTATCTCTTCCGCCACGGGGCGGACGGTAGGGTGATCTAGTGCGGTTTCGTGGTCGCTTTTCGGGATAACTGTCACGATCTCGGCTGCGATCGCGACGCCGGTCTCCAGCTCTTGGTCGGTCGCTGTCATCATATCGTAGGCCAGATGTTGAGGATCGGGGCGGCGGGCGGTCATCGTCGTCGTAGGGCAGGCGGGAACGATGCGCATCGTCGCGTTCGTTTTCATAGTGAACACGGAATCGTCGAGGGTCCGAGTTCCCACGTCCGGATGAATGATAGTCGCGGTCGTTCCGGGAGCGCTTGTAACCTCGTGGCGAGCGGCTGCGTCCGCTGTTGTGTCTCGAGCCGTCTCCATGATCAGGCGATCTTGATCTCGAATACCCAACTCGATTTCTGTCCTGACGGTCAACACCAATCCCATCAATCTGCGGCAGTGAAGTTGCCTTGGAGTTCCCCACACCGTTCTCCAGGATCTCGCCCTCGTCGGAGCTAGCTGGACTGCCCATGGTCAAGGCCTGCTGCTCTTTGTCTCCAAGAGCGGTTGAGCGTAAAGGCTATAAGGCTCGAGTAGAGTCCTTCCCTGCCTGGTAAGACAGAAGAAACAGTGTCAGCCAGAGGTACAAATATATATCGAGGCGCAGAAATTTGAGCCGAACCGGGAAGTCTCTTCTCAGCTCCTTCTCATCACGGTGCAAATGCTGCGCACACAGGTAGCGTCAGAAGAGTGGACACGAGCGCGTTCCTGTACGAGTTGCTCGTCTGGTTGGTGGGCTGTTCTACTTGAGAGGACTTTGCCAGATTCGTGCTTGCGGCCAGAAAAGAAGACGCAAGGAGTTGGGAGTTATGTTATGATGGTGCTGGATGGCGGTATGGTAACGTCAAGCAATTTACGAGGCTGACTCGGCGGAGACGGAGGTGACGAACCGACTGGACTGGTGGACTGGGCTTCTGCACTGGGGAGCGAGCCGAGCGAGCCTTGGCCCCAATTAACCTTAAAGCTCCTTTCCGCTGGTTGGCTGTTGGAAACTGCTGGACAACGGAATTACAAGGGCCCGTATCTCCGCCGGTTTCCATTCCAGCACCCACCATGGCCCCATGAGTCGCCAGAGAGCCGAGACTTTGGGGGCTTTGGGCGCTGATGGATTGGCAAAGGACCCTGTTCCAGTGGGTTGCCCCGCGGTCTGGAACTTTTAGGGATGCGATTTATTTTCTGACTTGGCCGACCGTTGCAGAGAAGTCTTTCCGAAGACATTGCCATTCGAGATACCCAACCAGTGCACTTCAGATCGAAGGTGCCTTACCAATCGCGTTTCGTTTTCTTCCACTTCCTTCACCCCACGTTAGATACCCTACTCCCAGCACCATCATGGGTGGCGCAAACAGAGATGGTACGTTTTTGAGATCTGCAATGCCCCTCCATGAACATCCCACAGGATCATGTCCCGCTGACACGACTGGAATCCAGGCGGCAAGGCCAAGCCCTTGAAGGCCCCCAAGAAGGTCGCGAAGGAACTCGACGAGGAGGACTTGGCGTACCAGGAGAAGCAAAGAGCTGGTACGTATTTACTATGATATCGCAACAGCTTCGTTCTGACAAGACTGCTGCAGATGCCAAGGCACGAGCCGAGATGGCCGCTAAGGCGAAAGGAAAGGGCCCTCTGAATGCCGGCACTCAGGGCATCAAGAAGAGCGGCAAGAAATAGATGACTGCCTACTTGCGATGCGGCCGACCCCGACCAGTTTCGATCCACGGGTTTGCTATTGTCAACACAAGCGATGCATGGGTGACGAGAGGCGGGATCCGGCTTACTACGATCTGAGCATCTAGATATCTCACGCGATACGACTGAATACCATCAATACACGATCACACGTTTCGGGGCGTTACATGCCCCTTGCTGAATCAAACCATGCCAATACTTTTGCTTACGAAGCTGGATTTGGTGCCTTCGGGTTGCCGCCATGCACTCACTGCCTATTGGAACCGTGACTGCTGGATGTGAACTTTCGTAATGTCCGTACATGATTTGAGTGCATGTGGTTCACAACTCTTAAACAAATAGATGGAAGCGCAAGAACGGCTGTCTCTTTTCTTCTTTCTCTCCCTCAGGCGCTGGGGGTGGGTATGCTTAATCGAATTATCTTTACAATAAGTCTTCAGCTGCTAGTACCTAGTCGAGTAACACGTTCGGCCTCGGCAGAAAGAATCCATGGGAATGGTTACTTTTACATGTGCATCCAACAACAAAAAGGCCCCAAGCAGATTTCCCAACAAAAAATAGACCACCGCAAATCCCGCATGCCGATTAGGCCGACACGTAATAGTGGGCTGTTTCGACGACAGGAACGACTCGCAAGCCAAGAGACGGGGTTAGTATAATACCGTCGAAGGTGTGTCGTTCCGTCCACATGTGTAGTTAAGTTCACGAGAAGCATCCAAGTGTACAGAACGACAGCCAGCTTTATTCCAGATCAACCATTAGAGTTACTTTGGCTGAGCATCATGTCCGACGCTAAGGCAACGGGCCGGCAGCCGGCTTCCGCCCACGACCACACCGCAATCGGAAGCGAGACGCTCCGCCAGCGTGGCCGCGCCGCGTCGACGTCCCTGGCGTCGACGGCGAAGGAGGTCGAGTCCAAAGTCGAGCAGGCGCTGCTTCGGCTGCTGCACTGGGACGACCTGCCGGCGTGGCGGCGCGACAACCAGTTTCTGCTGCGGGGGTACCGGACGGACAGCGGCAGCTACGGCGGCTCGCTGCGGTCGCTCTTCTACGTGCACAACGAGAGCGTCAATATCTGGACGCACCTGCTGGGCTGCGGCGCGTTCGCGGCACTCGGTGGCGTGGCCCTCTACCACGGCTTCGAGTTCGTCGCGGCCCGCTACGCCTCGGCGAGCCGCGACGACGTGCTCGTCTTCTCGTGCTTCTTCGCCGGCGCCGTCGCCTGCCTTGGCATGAGCGCCACCTTCCACACGCTCATGAATCACAGCCCGGACGTTGCCAAGTGGGGCAACAAGCTCGACTACTCCGGCATCGTCTGCCTCATTGTTGGGAGCTACGTCCCCGCCCTCTACTACGGGCTGTTCTGCCTACCGGAGCTGATGACGGTGTATATGTACGGAGTGAGTGTTCCAATGAAACCGCTTCGAGTGTGTAACCTTTGCTAATATGAAGCTTTGGAAGATCTTTGTCCTTGGCGCAGGCTGCGGTATAGTCAGCTGGGTCGAGTTCTTCAGAACGCCTGCTTGGAGGCCATACCGGACCATGATGTTCGTGGGCCTCGGTGTATCCGGCGTGCTTCCCATCTGCCACGCTCTGGGGACTTATGGCTACGAAGGTCTTGACCAGCGGATGGGTCTGAGTTGGGTCTTGCTCGAAGGTTTTCTGTATATCTTCGGCGCGTTTCTCTATGCTGTAAGTGTTGTATCCCAGCTCCCGAATCGAGTATGTAGCTAACACACACGCACACTATAGGTACGTTGGCCAGAGAGAAGCTTCCCCGAAACTTTTGACATCTGGGGCAGTTCGCACCAGCTGTTCCACATCCTCATCTTGTTCGCCGCGGTGTCGCATTTGATTGGGATGGCGAAGGCATTCGATTATCACCACACAATCCTGGGCGCACAATGCTAGTAAGCCAGCGTTGCACAAACAGATAGAGTTAGAGTTAGATAGACGCAACGATAAGGCAGGACACGAGTTGACTTGATTGTGCATCAGCACCCGATCGTCGGGTTGGCCCAATATTATCTACTATTGACCGCCGTCCAACCACCATCACCCATCATGCCAGGATCACCAGATCCTTCGTCGCCAAGGATATCACCTTCATCGAAATCATCTTCTGCATCGTCCATATCCTCGTCCGCTTGGAAGTCTTGTCCGATGTCCAGCCCCGGCTCCTCCTCATTGTTTCCTTTCGCCTCCGGCCGTTGGCCAGAGCGCATATCAACGCCCAGATCCATGATCCTGACTAGTCCTGAACCCATCGCTGCCGCGGCCCACCAGCTGAGGTTAACGTTGGGATTCCAGCACACGGCAGTGATACGACTTAGGGGCGCGTAGACAGCGATCTCACCAGAAGGCACCGGTCCGTCCGCTTGATCCTCTGTGGGCTTCGGATTCTCTACCCCTGGGATGGCGTTGTCCTGGGCGGTGGCCTTGTCTTTACCTCGACCCCCCTTCTTCTTGGCGGACGCAGCCTTTGCTTTTTTTCGGTTCTTCGAATGCTCTATTTGTGTTTGCCTCATCTTCAGGCCCCGGCTGGCTTTCGGATGGCCGTTGTGCAAAGGCCGGAAACCATGCAAAATCCGGCAGACGCCTCGTGGGGCTCCCTGCTCATCTTCGCCGTGGTGTGAATTTGAGGCAGTGGGAGTTTCCTGATACTCGTGCTGGAAGAGCTTAAGCTTGTGAGAGGCTTTGCGATAGAAAGTGACCTTCCGAAAGATATTGACAATCCATAGTGAACCATCTGAGGAACCGACAAGAACATAAGGGTGGCAGGATCCCACAGCGAGGCAGGTGGGTTGACCATCCAGGGAGAGTACAAGTCGGGCTTGCGGAAATATTCGGGCTGCCATGAAGGAGATGCAGCCGCTGGCAGGGAAAGCCGAGGGCCACACGCCGACGAAACCCCGCATGTGCTCACACCAGGCGAGCAGATTCGGCTGGAAGTCGATTATAAGATTCGGGTTGTAAACCATCTCTCCATTGGGTTTGTTCAGGTCTGTGATAGTAGCGACGCCACCCACTGGCAACGATGCAATGACAAACGGGTGAGAAGGATAACTGGAGCTGATATCCATCACAGGGCTCGAATGAATGGGGTGCCGCTGAAGGATTCTGCATGGGAATATAGACCACACTACCACGGACCCATCTGTGAGACCGGTTGCAATGCGGTTGGTATTAATCCAAGTGAAGCAGCTTATCTCTATGCCCTGTTCGTTTCTTATCTCCATGAGAGCAAGAGGCTCTTGGATCTGCTCTGGAAAGAAGTTAGTAATGGCTAGCTAGAAGCTATCACGAGACAACTTACCGTATGTGGCTTTACTGCCTTGCAGCTGAGGTTGTCGTACTTCCAGCACCCTCAGCCTACCGTCATTACAAAGAATGGCAAGCAGGCTAATGTGGTCATCGACGGGCAGCGGAACCGGACACCATTGCATGCGCATAACGCGGCCCCAATCAAAGCAGAACGCTACTGCAAGCTTCGGTTGGGTTCTGGACGGGCGTGTTGTGCCATGTTCTGTTTGCTCAATGTGGACTTGCCATATCTGGATACTGCCTTGCTTCAAAGTTGACTCCTCTGGGGCTTCTTCCGGCGTGCTGTAGTAGGCTTGGTCGGTAAACGGTATAACTGACATGGCCAGGAGTTGGTCGCCATGTTTTTTTAAGAGGCGCCCATCCCATGGACATAACAATGCCCCCGACGTCCAATAGGTAACCACCTTGCTCGATACTGTCGTCAGGTGTGTCATCGATTGGTAACGAATTCGTCGCGAGCGTAACAGCTTGCCCCTGTTGGGTCTTATACTCTTTCAGTGCATCAAAGGGGCCGAGTAGCGAAATTAGGGCAGTCGCAGTCTGAGGAATATACCAACGTAAAGCAGTGCTGTCCGGCATAAGCACAGCTTTCTGGCCACCAGCGCGACTAGAGAGATGACGGATATACCACTGCAGAAAACTACTTTCTTGGTCCTCAAAGAATTTAATGGGCATCCAGGGGTTCCGGGCGGTGTTCACTTGCTGCGCAGATAGGAGCCTGGGTGGTAGAAGCTCGTGTTTGGCCCACATGGATAAGTAAACATCGATCACTGTCTGGTAGTCGGTTCTATCGTCAAACCAGTATTGGCACAGCTCCGGAAAGCGAGACCATCGTGTCACTGGTCCTACGTAAGCTCGTGTCCACCTCGAGGCAGGATCCGAGGGATAGGGCTGGACCTCTCCCGGCGACCTCTCATTCTCAGGTTCTCGCAGCTTGCTCTTAACCACAGTTCTGCGGGACCTGGTCCTTCCATTGCCAGGGTTATGTGACGGCGTATTGTCGGACTCTGATGATGGATCTGGCTCTATAACGTCTTCGTCATCGTCGTCTCCAGCGCCAGGCGGGTTGACGAAGGCCTCGTTACAGTCCTCGTCAGCTACCTTTGCTGCATCATCAACTTCGTCATCCGAAGAACCTAGACTGGGGATGTAATCCGAGGTTCGGAAGCGTTTCTGCTTGTTGGTTGCGCGGAGTCTCATGATGAAATTCAGCTCGGATCCATTCCCGTGGGCAAATGATTGGTGACGTTTGACGATTTGCGATTAGCGAGCGCGACTGCACTCGCATTCGGGACAAGGCGGCGTCACGTTCCTATAGCGCTTGTGCTGCTAGTTCATCATGTGTCCAAAGCGATTGTAAACAGAAGCCAGGCGTGACAATGTATTGTTGTCGGAGCAAAGTGAGACGAAGAAGAAAAAAACCAGAATTATTTCATTCATTCGAGTACTTGAGGTGGGTGCTGATTTTTGGTGATGTAGGATGGGAAAAGCGGGACCAGCCCAGGCCAGAATCCATCTTGTTACTGATTCACCACGACAAGATCACGATTTATATGAGCTACACTGCAACATCGATAGATGTCAATTGAGAGTAAATATAAAAGCATTGGTTGGTTCCAAATACACATAGCTAATACCAACTCATCGACTCTCTTTATGTACTACGGTCGCCTCATTGTCTTTCTTGTCAAGCCCGGCCTCCTCGTCCTTGGCCATCTGGACTGCCTGGTCCTGAACATCATGCCGGACCTTGTCTTCCTCGGTTGGATACGCATGGCGCCACATGGTCCAGATGGAGTTTTGGAACAGATCATCCATTGACTCTATGGATCGTCCCTTGAACTCCGGAAACTATGCAGTTCCTTCCACGTTAGCATATGTCCCTGCAGTGCCGTAACAAGACCGGTCTTATTTCATGTGAGCCCACTTACGCAGAAGAAGATGAATACGCAGCCGATGTAGGTAAGGATAGCATATAGAAGGAATGTGCCCCATCCGAGTTTAGTCATCATGATGGGCGTGGCCTTGGTGATGCCGTAGTCCACGATCCAGTTAATGAAGAAACAACAGGACATCGAAAATGATCGGATCCTAGCTGGGAATATTTCCGCTGCGGTGATGTAAGGAGCCACACTGTGACCGAACGACCTGTTCACTTCGGTATTAGTAGGCCTTTCTCGATAGGTCTATGCCATGGAAAGCTCGCAAACATACCAGCCAAACGCATAGATGTATATCCAAATGATACCAACAATACCGCCAGCAGGAGTCCCGCCCGTTGAGTCAGGCTGTGCGAATTTGACGTAAAGTGCAATATACAACATTGCCGTAGCCTGGAGGGCGGCGCCAATCTGCATAGAGTGTCAATATACAAGCAATCACCAAAACACCAGGCACAACAACCAGTGTCTTACCAGCAGTGGCTTCCTTCTGCCTACGCGATCGACAATGACCGTCACATACACGATGATCGTGGCAAGTTTCACAAGCCCGTAGACACCAGTGGTCAGTAGAGAGAGCGACCCTGCCTTCACGCCAATCATCTGGAAAATCTCCGGCGCGAAGTAGTTGAGGCTGTCGGTACCCGTGAACTTATGGAAGACAAACAGTGTCGTGGCAAGGAAGAAGCGACGCGTGTTGGAGCGGACTGTGAATATTTCTTTCATGACAATCCAGTAGTTTGTGCCTGGGGGACAGTCGTTAGAAATCTAATGATGTGCAGAGAGGCTATTTGGCTTACCTTTGCTTAATTCCTGTTCTGCGTCGACCTGTGCGCAGATCTCGCTAAACTCTTGGTGAACATACGGGTGCTCTGCCGGGAGATTTCGCAGCTCGCATAGGTTCTTGAGGCCGAGTTCTCGCTTGCCTCGCGATATTAGGCCTCTTGGGGTATCGATAACAACTGCAGATTGAGTCAGTACTTCCCATCATGTGAGAGTTTACTAATATAGTAACCTACAGAACATCATTAAGAACATGCAACCTCCGGGGATGATTTGAATGGCGAGGGCCAGCTTCCACTGCAAGTCACTTGAAGAGGGCCAAAGCGAGATGCCATAATTGACCCAAAAGGCTAGACTATAAGAGGTTAGAAAACCCGGAAGGACGAAGACGTGCTTTAGTATACGTACCAAAGAGACAGGACAATGCAGAGGTTATAAGAGGTTGTCAAACTGCCGCGAACGCTCTTGGGTGAGTTTTCTCCCAGATATTGCGGTGCCAGCATACTGGTAGCCCCTATAGCTAGCCCAGCGATCAGTCTTCCGGCATAAAATACACCAAGATCGGCGATTTCCTAGATGATAAAATGTCAGTATAGATATATGCACCGTAAGAGCCTCGAGTCTGGCGGAAATGCGTCTCAATGCACGCAATGGTCGAACGGCGGGAGGGACACAAAATGATGGGCCTCTGTGTGGCCATAAAAGCATTGAAAAATACTGTACTTACCTGCATAGCAGCGCCAATGATAAACAGCAATCCGTACATGATCATACTCTTTTTTTCGACCGAGGAAGTCAGCGCAAGGTGCAGCCAGCAGTGCTCCAGCAGAACCCCCAGCAGCCACTATTATCATATCAGCGAATCATTCTCGATCAGGGGTAGGAGTGAAATCGGCATACGCATTGCGGCAATGTTACCGGCTAATAACTATGTTAGTATGATACATGTCGCATGAGTTCACTCATGGGTTTCTCACCTCGGTGGTCCGCATCCTCCTTGCTCATGGCGTCAAGGCCAAATGCATGTCGGAAACCTGTAACCCGAAGGTCAGTATGTTCTCCAGCAGGTACTTTCGATGCGGTAACACGAAATCTATTGGCGTTGAGTGTTGTCAAGGAAATTTATGTGCGCAATGCTTTGCCGATGGACCACAGATGGCGACTCACTCTTCAGGGTCAAGACTCCTCCGATATTCCCCTGGTCGAACCCGTAAGCGCAGCCAGCAAAGGCGACGGACGCAGTCAGGTAGTATATCTTCCCATTGAAGATCTCCCTGGGATCCGATCGCCACTCAGGGCTTGCCCAGATCGAAGTACCACCGCCCATTCTCAATGTTGAACCTGTTATTGCTAGAGTAAGGTCTGCTTCTGCAAATCCTTGAAACAGAATAGTAACGAGGAGGGTCTAAAAAGATGACACGGCAGAACTAGGGAGATGGTGAGTATACCTGTGTTATACCGGCGGAAGTTGAGGGTTCAGATATGCTTGTAGTAGCTTGTATTGTATTGACAGGCTTGGACACCCCTTAGCACACTCCCTCGTAGATATCCGGGGACTTCTCCCCAGGAAAAATATACGAGATCCAGTTTCCCCCATATTTGGAGTACCCCAGATTTCGCTTACCATGTTCTGAATGCCGGTGGACACATTACTTTGCGGGGAAAAGAAGGCTTGGTTGCATCCTTGTGGGACTTCATTTTGGGCCGACTTGGTGATGGCATGCGTCGGAGAGAAGACCGAGATCACCATTGTCATGCTAGTCAGGCTGTTCCCCGCATACACTGGAACATGGCAGCTGGCTAGCACAGCAGGGTAGTGAGGGGGGCTTCGGAGAGAATGCAGATACGCAAGGTCCTTTTTCTTGTTGAAGATGCCGGGGTTCATGTTGTCTGATTATATTAGCTCGAAATAATAAGTTGTGAGATATCTGGTTGGCTCTGCTTAACCCTCAGGAGAAGGCCGTGCTCGCAACACTGCTATATTTCTCGGATATCTATGGGCTGTCACTCCAAGTATCATAGTCATCAAGTGTCCCTAGACACCGAGAGGACCCGTTCATCAAATCAACATGACCACGCCATTGATTTCCAAGTCCAAGCCGGGTATTGGACGGGTCGACCATATAGAAGCGGCGACAGTACAGTGCCATGCATCCAACCTACTTGAACTTCCCGACCGAACACTGCTCTGCGTCTGGTTTGGAGGGACTCAAGAAGGTTGTTCCGACATATCGATTTATCAGTCTCGCCTGCAACCTGGGTCTTCTTCGTGGGCAACCCCGACTAAGATCTCCTCGGATGAGGGCCGAAGCTGCCAGAACCCCATCTTATTCCGCGACCCAGCGACAGAAACTCTTTGGCTATTCCACACTGCACAGCCCGCAGGCAACCAAGACGAGGCGGCCATCTTAGCGCGAACGTCAAAAGACGGAGGGCAGGTATGGTCCGAAGCATTCGAGCCTTTCCCCGGCAAAAAGGGCGCGTTTGTTCGCCAACCGCTCGTCGTGCTCCCCAACGGGACTTGGGTGCTCCCTATCTTCTACTGCCGCGTGCCGCCGGGCTTCCGCTGGATCGGCAGCGATGATGTATCAGCAGTCATGTACACCAGTGATGGCGGCACAACATGGTTGGAAAAGAGCGTGCCTGGATCGACTGGATGTGTCCACATGAATATTGTGGCACTACCGAAAAGGCAGTCATATGTCGCCTTCTTCCGGAGTCGCTGGGCCGACCACATTTACCGTTCCACATCCAACGACGGCCTCAACTGGGAGCCGCCGACAAAGACCACGCTACCAAATCCGAACTCGGGCATCTGCGCAGCAGCTCTTCCCAACGGTAATCTGGTCATCGTATTCAACGATTCGAGCGCCTCGGCAGACATGCAGCGAAGAGAAGGCCTGTACGACGACATCACGCCGGCCGACGATACGCGGGCAAATCAGCCGGGGGTTGATGGCAAAACGGCCATATGGGGCACTCCACGAAAGGCGCTGTCGGTCGGCCTGTCCGAGGACGAGGGTCAAACGTGGCAATACAGGGTGCTTGAAGATGGTGACGGGTTCTGTATGACTAATAACTCCAAGGAGCGATCCAATCGGGAGTTGAGCTATCCTAGCATCTTTGTCGAGAGGGAATCGTGCGGGAAGAGCATACATATTGCTTTTACGTTCCATCGCCAGAATATCAAATATGCTCACGTAGAAGATGTGGAGGTTTTCGTCCGCGGAGGTTAGTCCTCGACACTTCACAATCCATACGTACTTCAATACAACAAAGAAGTCCTACTCAAGTCGAGCTCTTGTGCGTGATTGCCCCGACCGTAGTAGGTTTAAATAGTGCGTCAATAGTGGAGGTGGCTATTCCTCCACTACCAAGGATCCCTAAACTCGCGGGTTCTTCCCCAGACCAGAACCCCCGCATCCTCTCGCTACGGGGCTGGCTTGGGGTGCCTGCCTGGGGTGTAGGCAAGGGCCTGCGACAACGGGGGGAATGGCCCGAATCTTGCCGCTTCAATCCCTCTTCCAACCCAGAATCTAACAAACTGGTTCCAACGCAGTCGACCTGGTTTACCAACGTCGCATCATGAAGAAGACATGTCGAAGCGCTCCTGGGAACAAGCCAACCACGAGGGCTCCGGGATGGAAGCCGACGGGTTAGATCACTCTCCTGTCTCGCTATTCGGCACCGTCCAGCAGTCGCCACCGCCGCGAAACCGCCATGGAACTGCCACGACCGCGCAGGCTACGGAACACTATAGTAACAGCGATGGCACCACAAACCACATACCCATGATATCCCGCAAGATTAAAGGTACGTGTATTTCAAATAGTCGAGTGCATGCAGCGTGGACGCGAATTGACCTTACATTACAGCATGCGCTTCTTGTAGGAAGCACAAGGTACCGTGGAAGCCGTATCATCCCAACCAAGAAAGCTCTAACTGGTCGCTGTTAGATCAAGTGTGTGATGGGCCAGAATCAGAAGCGATGCAGAAGATGCATTGAGAAGAATTTGGTACGACCACTGCATTTCGCTTGGGGGGATTCGCTCGTATTATATTGTTTCTGACTCTCCTCGTCAGGGTTGTGTGCTCAACAAGAGTTTGCAGACATTAATCAGCGAAAGATCACAGCAAGTACACATGGAACTGATCTACTTACCCCGATAGCTAATCTTGGGCCTAGGACGAACGAAGCTATAGTACAGGATCTAGAGATGTTGCATTCCGGATTGCAACGAGTGCTCAGAACTATGAACCATCCTTCACTTGGGCCACTCCAAAGCACGAGACAAATGTTACAGACTCCAGCTGCCGAGGAACCTCACGAGATCGGCCCGTCGTGCGACAACTCGCCACGACTATCTCCCGCAGATATCAACGATCTCCCGAAAGCGCCTATTCAATCCGTGTATCATTTGACCAAACTGAGCGCCCTTCGGTCACCGGACGATACCGATGCCAGCCACATGGACGAGCAGTCATTGGTCATAGACGATTTCATCTCCAAGGGGCAACTGTCTGTGGAAGATGCCCAACGGCTGTTCAACCTCTACATGAACCATCTCGACCATTTCATGTACGGCATTGGCGGTCGCCATAAGACCCTCGATGGACTGCGCAGAAGCTCCCGGATTCTCGCAGCCTGTATACTCACAGTGGCGGCCCAGCATGACCCCCAGAGCAATGTGATTTACGGCGTGTGCAGTAAAGAGTTTAGGCGACTAGTTGCTAGCTCCATGTTCCAGCGCCAGATCGACAGAGACTATCTTCGAGCCCTTAGTATTGGCGCTTACTGGCTGTCGGACATAAGTTGGATCCTCTCGGGTCATGCTATCAGACGCGCATCCGAGTTTAACATATCAGGTCTTTACCGGCGTGTAATTTCGGAAGGGAACCATGACGCTTTGGACTACATACGCATCTGGTACATTCTGTACATCTCCGATCAGCACCTCTCGACGCTATTTGGGCGGTCCCCGGTGATACGCGACGACTATACGGTGCAAGGATGGGAAGAGTTTATCGAATGCGCCGCTACCAATGAAGAAGACAACCGCCTGGCCAGTCAAGTCTCCTTACTCAACATCCTACATAGTATTCGCGAGCTTTTCGGGCCAGACAATGGAGAACCTATCTCAAAGGTCTACATGATGCAAATCTCCAGCTTCTCCAGGCAGCTAGACCAATGGTTGGCCAGATGGTCATCGGCCATCATACGTATGTGCGATTACTGTTTTCTACCGATTAGTATGAGCTGACCCGAGGCAGAGCACCATGGAAAAATCGGCGGGTTCCCAAGGAAGGGGGTTACTCTTCACTACCATTATGCAAAGCTCATTCTGTATTCGCATGTCTTTAGGGGGGCTACACGACTCCTCCATACCAGCACATTTCCTGGATTCAGCAGCGTCAGCAGTAGCTGCTGCGACAAACACAGTGAATGTACTGATTTCAGATCCAGAGATCCAACCAGCTTTGGTGGGGATGCCGTCGTACATGCACTCAATGACTGGCTACACATGTATGTTTCTTGCGAAGCTGGCTACGGTCCACGGAGACCAGCTCATCGAAAAATCACTGGTGATCGACTTGACCTCTCGATTAGCGGCACTCTACCGATCAACTCTGGTTGGCAAGTTTCATCTCATGAATCTAATGGCGGATGGGCTAGACAAAGTAGTCATGGCACTGCAAAATAACATGACGACCAACCATCGGCCAGATCCAAGTTTGTCGGAACCCAATACGCACCTCTATCCGCCCGCGGCTGCTGGTGATAACATGTTTTCGGACATGGACCCGAACTTTGTCACGGATTACAATGTCACCATGGGTGCCTCTCACTTGATGTTCCTGGGTGGAGGTCCTTCGGTATTCGATACAGCCGATCTAAGCCCGACCTTTTTCTGATATACCACCCTCTGACGACACTCTGTGCTTCTTCGGCAAGGCAACTTACATATATCGGCTTCCATCAGCCCTCGTACACAGAAAAGCTTCAAGAACATCGAACAATAAATTACATCAGAGTTTCAAACTATCGGCAAAGGCTCTTACGGTATCGACCAAGGGCACATCTGGTTGCATACCGAGCCCTTTGGCATAACTTGTGTTGAAGTTGGCCGGCCAAGTCTCCACGATTCCGCTGACTTTAGGATCGGGGGACTCGTCGATGAGACTAATTGCTTCCTTTCCTCCCACAGCCTCCAAAGCATCCAGTATGTCCTGTACCGTCACTTTGATTCCCGGGAGATTCACGGATCTCGTGATGCCAAACACATAATCTTCAACATCTTTGACAAGCACGAGGTTCTTAACCACGGTTTGCGGACTGCAAACCCACATCTCCAAGTCCCGTGGGACCGGGAGCGCACTTCGTTCTCCCTTCAGGGGCTCGCGGACAATCCCGCTAGCAAACGAGCTTGCCGCGGCAGACGGGGCTCCCGGTCGTACGATTACGGTCGGGAGCCGCACAATGCGCCCATCAATTAGCCGTTTCCGGGAGAGGTTGTTCAAGTAGGTTTCTACCATCAACTTCTGGGATCCATAGTTCGTCATCGGCATCGGACCAGTCATCTCGGTAGTCACCTCTTTTGGCGACGCCGGGCCGTAGACTGCGAGAGAGCTTGTAAAAATAGTTACGACTCCCGGATTGTGGATCCTTAGGTGATCCAGTATGGCTCTATCAACAATTGTTAGGGGCGCTGCTGGTTGGAGAAATCACCTGAGGGGACAGTCGGGCTTACCGGTGGCTCTCCCAGTTAACCTTCCAGCCGAGCTCATACTGAGCTTCGGCGGCCCCTGACATGAGGCCATGGAGAAGATAGACGGCGGTGAATCGTGTGGAAAGTAAAGAGGATATGGCTTGCGTGTCAGTCAAGTCGCTTTGGGTTGTGGTAATTCGGGTTGCGTGTTGCGCAACAGCAGAAGGGATGGGAGGCTCAATGACATCCGTCAGGGTCAATTGAAGTTCGGCCGACGACTCAAGTAGGGCGGCCGCTAGGAGTTGACCGATGAACCCGGCTGTTGTGCCAACTGTTAGTCGCTGGCAAAGGAGGTTTTCATGTACGAGCTCGAGTGTACTTGCCAGCGCCAGTGACGAGAACGTGTTGCTGTTTAGACATGTTTTCTACGAAGATGCCGAGACGTGCCAAACTTAGCGATGGTCCTGCCTGCATGGGTGGATGTGATGTATATTGTGAGAAGACCCCTGCCAATGTTCGGTGTATGCTGCGGCATTGAAACGGAGCGACGGCGATATGCATCGTCACGGCTATGGAGAAGCGGCGGGCGAGTCAATCCCGAGGACCCCCAACTACCCCGCGCCCATGCTCGCAGAGGGATAGAACACCGACAGCGGATCCAACTTGCCGAAACGGGACAGAGGACGCCATCTCGGCCAATAAGACCAGTTTTCGAGCATCACGGAGAGAAAGCCGATGTACGATGTATACACACTGCATACCCCAAAACCCCATCTCCAAAACTTGGAATAGTGCCATGCCTCCGAAAGTATGGGGATGTGGTCTGCGCAGCTTCACATGTAATTTGAGAGAGAGAAACCCGCCAGAACATCACTGGTTCAAATAGATTCCTGGTTTTTCTCCGAGTTGAAGAGGCATTTTACATTGCCGATATAGGTAGCAAGACTCGTTGCAGATTAACAACAAGACTCAGACTATTCGACATCACCTTCTTGCTTTCAGATTCACCCATATAGTCTGATCATGGAGTACACTCGGTACGTTTCTAAGGCTACACATCGCCTTTAACCATGATTTCTCTTTCGAGCGCCTAATCTCGCCCACACAGCTTAGGGAACAGCGGCCTCAAGGTCTCCAAGATCATACTCGGGTGCATGACCTTCGGATCGTCAACATGGGAAGGCAGCCCCTGGGTATTAGACGAAGAGGAGAGTCTTCAGGTGATCAAGGCAGCATATGACCACGGCATTAACACATGGGTGAGTGGTTGCACCCCTTTGACCCCCAATGCTTGAACCATCTGCTGAATGAGTATCTCTTCTAGGACACGGCGGACACATATAGCAACGGGAAGAGCGAAGTTGTCGTTGGAAAGGCACTCAAGAAGTTCAACATCCCCCGCAGCAAAGTGGTCATCATGACCAAGATCTTCAACCCGGTTATGGATGACGACTCAAGGCCGGCGTCGATCAACGACGGCCCTCTGGTGAACCAAATGGGTCTGAGCCGAAAGCACATCTTCGAGGCGGTCGACAAGTGCCTCGAGCGATTGCAAACCGACTATATTGGTAAGCCCGTGACACCCCGCAGAGCGCTTTTGCAGATGGGTCTATGCGTGTCTGTTCATTTGCTGATCCCGATCGTCCCTAGACGTCCTCCAACTCCACCGCCTGGATCGCGAGACGACCCCCGAAGAGATCATGCGCGCCCTACACGAGGTGGTCCAGTCGGGCAAGGTGCGCTACCTGGGCGCCTCGTCCATGTACGCGTGGGAGTTCGCTCGGCTGCAGTACACGGCGCGATTGCACGGCTGGACCGAGTTCGTCAGCATGCAGCCCTTTTACAACCTGCTGTACCGCGAGGAGGAGCGCGAGATGCTGCCTTTTTGCCGCACCACCGGCGTCGGCATCATCCCCTGGAGCCCCCTGGCCAGGGGAATGCTGGCCAAGCCCCAGTCGGCGGCGGCTGCCGGCGAGAGCGTGCGCAGCCAATCGGACGTCAAGACCAAAAAATGGTTCGCCGACGCAAACATAGAGATAGTAGACGCCGTCGAGAAGGTGGCCAAGGAGAAAGGTATCAGCATGGCCCTCGTCGCCACGGCGTGGGTCCTGCGGCAGGGCTGCTGGCCCATCGTCGGGCTCAGCAGCGAGAAGAGGATCAAAGAGACCATCGAGGCTCTCAAGGTTCAGCTCACGGACGAAGACTGCAAGTTCCTCGAGGCCGGGTACCGACCCCGGAATGTCGAAGGCATGTAACTCTGTCTAGTAATAACAATGCATTCTCCCCCAAAGCATATCCAGCTCTGTAAAGTGGTGCACTCGTGAATCGGGAAGATTTGGCTTTCCCAGCTAAGGGAGATTCTTAAAGTACCGGGTGTCAACGGTGCAGCATATCACAGCACGACCAGACGCAAAGCCCCATGGAGCGTACTAGTTCAACAGCAGACGCAGGAGATAGATCAGTCTACTAACCTGCTTGGAGTCTAAGGTAGACACTTGATCTCTGGGATCGTGCCCAGCACCATGATAGGCGGGGAAGTCCGAAGACTGGGGTTTCACCCATGGTGGAGGACGGATGTGGAGATCGGCGAGAAAGCCGATCGGGGGGGGAAGTAAGACCTCTTGTCTCTGGCCAGTACTCTGGCCCAGCAGTAGCTGCAGTGGAGCTTGCTTTTCCGCCTATGGGGTGTTTTGGAATGTGTTTTATTCCCGGACCAATGAATATGGTCCAACGGCATGCCGGAGTTCCTTATGGTATAGTCCAGGGCTGAGTATACATTTCTGTGTTCTGTGTCCGGGTCATAGACGACGCGCTGAGGACTGAACTATACCATCCACAGTCTTCGCCGCTGACACCGAGGATAGGAGCAGCCATGGAGACCTCGACCTCACCACAACCTGTTCAGGTCTCCTCGTCTGAACTCCATCGCCACAACACCAAAGACGACTGCTGGCTGGCTGTTCATCAAAAAGTATGGGATCTGACCGATTTCGTTGACAAACATCCCGGCGGAGCGGACAGTGAGTTGACCCGATTTCGCTGCTATCGGATGGAAAAAGGCTGCTGCCGAGACTAACGAACCCGTGAAGTCCTTCTCCAATGTGCCGGAACCAACGCCACGAGAATATATGACGAGGTTCATGCGCCGGGCATATTGGAGGCAAACCTGCCCGTCGACAAGTTCAAGGGTGTGCTGCAGGAAGCGCAGCAGGAGCACGACAATAAAGCCATCTCGACATGTCCCGAAACAGGACATCCGCCGTTGTTCTCTCTGATCAGCGCCGCCGACTTCGAGAAGTTGGCCAGCGAGGCCCTGTCCCCCAAGACATGGGCCTTCTACTCGAGCGCCGCCACGGATCTCATCACGCATACTCAAAACAAGGCGCTCCTGCGCAGAATCATGATACAACCCCGGATTCTGCGTGACGTCAAGCACGTCAACTTCAAGAGCAGAATTCTCGGCCTCAGTAGCTCCGCGCCTTTCTTCGTCAGTCCCGCCGCCATGGCCCGGTTAGCCCACCCAGACGGCGAGCTAGCCCTGGCAAGAGCATCAGCATTAGAGGGGATCATCCAGTGTGTAAGTCGGTGGAGAGCCTGGATCCCAAAAAAGTACAGCGTAGATATGGTATGGATATGTATACACGAAGACCAGAAGCTGACAGAGCTGTCGCCCAAACAGATTTCCAGCAACGCCTCGTATCCCCTTGGCAGCATCGTCGAGTCCGGCGACCCGGGGCAGCCCTTCTTCTTCCAGCTGTACGTCAACGCAGAGCGAGACAAAACGACGGAGCTGCTGCGCAGTCTGGCTGGGGCCGGGATCAAGGCCGTCTTCGTGACGGTGGACGCGCCCGTCCCGGGGAAACGCGAGGCCGACGAGCGCGTCGCGGCGGCCACGACGGTGCGGTCGGCCATCTCGGGCGCCACGTCGGCCAATGACAAAAAGGGCGGCGGGCTGGGACGGCTGATGGCCCAGTACATTGAAAAGAGCTTGATCTGGGACGACATCGCTTGGATCAAGCGCACATCGGGATTGCCAGTGGTTCTCAAGGGCGTGCAGAGCGTCGCAGATGCGCGCATGGCTGCCGAGTACGGTGTCGATGGGATCATGTTGAGCAACCATGGGGGACGGTCCCTGGACACGTGAGTTTTGTTGCCCCTTTTCCGACGTGTGGAAAGACAAAGGCTCGACTGACAGAAAGCGTTACTATGCACCAAGGTCGCAACCGGCTATCCTGAACCTTCTGGAGCTACGCATGCGCTGCCCGGAGATTTTCACCAAGCTCGAAGTCTACGTCGACGGCGGCTTCGAGCGCGGGACCGACATCCTCAAGGCCATCGCGCTCGGGGCCACCGCGGTCGGCATCGGACGGCCGTATTTGTACTCGCTAGTATATGGACAGGAGGGTGCCGAGCACCTGACCCAAAGTGAGTAGAGACAGGCAGACTTCTATCCCTAGTCCGGTCTTGAGAAAGGGGAAAAGTCGCTGACAATACATCGTTCTCCCTCTGCACAGTCTTGAAAGACGAGATCGAGGTCTCGATGCGCCTCTGCGGCATCACGGACCTAAGCCAGGCGAGCCCGGACCTGCTGAACACGTCGGATGTGGATTATCTGATACGCACACCAAACAAATTCCCGGACATCCCGGGGCAGCGAGAGCGTGCAAAGCTATGAGCAGAGCATCACCGCAGATAGAACAACATAGGCAACCGATTCTTGCCATCGAGTCTCTTCGTGGATAGTCACTACCTTTCGCTCTATTCACAGTTATGTTCTAGTCGCCATGTCTCAACACAAGTCCATCATGTAAATCCTCTATAAGCACCAACGAACCAGTAGTCCAAATTGCGTGTAACCCCAAGTCCTGCTCCCTCAACTGCCACGCAGCAAGGCATCTTCGGCGGCCTCCAGCACTTGCATCGTCTCGACCGTCCACTTCTTCGCCTCCTCCCCGAGCGGGAGGTAGGGCTTGCGCATGTTGAACAGGTTCGCGTCCAGGCCGAGGCTCTTGCGCCCCACGAACCACCAGGCGCCGTATTTGGTCTGCGCGATGCCCTTCTTGCAGGCCCACTCGGCATTGGCGACCTTGTCCTGCAGAACGCGGGCCTCGTCGAGCTTGCCCGCCGCCCACAGATCGTACACCATGGAGGTGGCGCGGGGGAACACGTTGCCGAGCCCCGTCACGCACCCGTGCCCGCCCGCGTGCAGCGTGGGGAGCAGGTAGTCGGAGCTGCCGCCGTAGACGCCGAAGTGCGCCGGCTCGAACTTGGACGTCAGCCGCGTCAGCTTGCCCACGTTGCCGCACGTCAGCTTCGTCGCCACGATGTTGGGGTGCGATGCCAGCGCTGCCAGCTGGTCCGAGTCGAGGTCCACGCCCGACGTGACGCCCGGGAACTGTCGAGGAGGGAGTCAGCCGGTCAATCTCACAAGTTTTGCCTGGCTTTCCATGATCGCCACCCGCGGAGAAAATGAGGCGGCTCACATTGTACACTACGATCGGTATCGGACTCGCATCCGCAACGTCGCGGAAGTACGTCAGCAGCGCCTCTGTAGACAAGGCCTTGGCCCAGTACGACGGGGGCAGCAACAGCCCCCAACCTGCGCCCGCCTCGCCCGCCTCCCTGGCCAGCTGCATGGTCTCGGCGGTGCTCTGGGCCGAGATGCCTGCTACAATAGGGTAGCCGGGCTTGCCCAGGTCGGCGACGGCTCGGCGGGCATTACGGAGGATCGCCTGCCGCTCCTCGCGCGCCAGCAGCGCCAGCTCGCCGTTGGTGCCGAGGTACACCAAGCCGTGCATGCCCGACCGCACAAGGTGCTGGCAGTGCTTGTACATGGCGTCGTGGTCCACGCTCTGCTCGGGCGTGTCCTCGTACAAGGTGATGACGGGCGTCCAGACCCCCGCAGGGAGGGGCTTCATCTTGGGCTCTGATGTCCGCGAACCGGTGCTCATTGTGAAAGTCGATAGGTAGAAACAAGGGACAACTCCGGGGGGTCCTTCCACGAATTCGTCTGTTTCCCGAAATCGAATGATACGAAAGCAGTGGGAGGTGTAAGTACTACTCTTCAATATTATTCCCTTGACCTCCCCTGCAGCATCATGAGTGCCTATTTTCCCTCCGCATGCTACCCCGCCCCCCCGGGGCATTTGGAGAAGGGCCCCTTTTCCGGTAGACACGGCCACTTCCCCCGCACAAGCAGCTTATACCACGCAGCTCGGCATTCTCTCCGAGCCCAGTTTTCTCGACACTTCGCGTCTTGGGGCGAAAGAAGTGAGTTGCGTGGACATAGCCGTGGTAACATTTTGTTACACCTTCGTAAAGGCGTCTTGCCCATGTAGGTTGGCTTGAAGAACGGGCAAGAATATGATCATCAAATCAATACGCGAGGTCGTGCACATCATTGCCCAGCAGCACTGTGTTTCTATTACTATAGCTTTCTGCATTCTCGTCGGCAGCTACACACTCTGCTTTTCCTCCTCGCTTTCTGCTATAGCCCTATCGTGCACCGCGTTGACATCGTCGACGCCCTGGTCCCTGCCCGGATGTAGCAAGTCGTGCCGCCACACGGCGCGGACGTGCATGAAGGCGCAGAAGAACCAGAAGCAAACCAGCAAAACGGTGAGGCCGGACGCGACGCCGTTGACGCCGTCGCTGTTCAAGGCCTTGCCGATCTGCGCCGTGGCCATGGCGAGCCCGGCGTTGGGGAACACGAAGGCCCACCACTGCAGCGAGAAGCGCATGCGGCGCGCGTCGCGGACGATGTGCATCGTCGTCACGCCCGAGAACCAGATGGCGACCATCCAGAGGAACAGGCTCGCGGGCAGCGCCGCGGCGAGCCAGACGTCGCCCACGGCCAGCGAGGTGATGCCCAGGAACCCGGGCGGCATCTGCAGGTGTGCCTGCTGGCCCAGCGCCAGCAGGCCCGCCGCCGTGTACGCCGCGGGCCCCACGGAGACGTACATGCCCGGCCGGAGGCTGGGGTCGGGCATGTCGCTGCGGATGAGCCGGGTGAAGTAGACGCTGTACATGAGCAGCGACAGCACCCAGCCGAGCCCCTGGCCCGAGACCCCGGCCACGATGATCTGCAGGGCGGCCGTGGTGTCGGGCTGCGTCTTGGCGATGACGGCGGCGAGCGGGCCCGAGACGAGGAAGGGGTAGGCGGGCAGGATCCAGGCGGGCATGGCGTCGCTGACGTGCAGGTGCTCGGTCTGGAAGATGATGTAGTACTGCAGGACGGCGACGAGGGTGGCGCAGGCGAAGTACATCCAGAACAAGACCCTCAGCGCCGCGACCAGCCACGCGCCGCCCCCGTCGGCGCCGCCCAGCCCCGGGACGCCGTACGCGGCGGTGCAGTTGAGGAGCAGCGCCAGCGAGACCCACCAGGCGCCGAAGAAGAAGCTCTCGGACGGGTGGTGCAGCGAGGTCACGATGGCGCGGGGCTTGAGCGCGAAGCGCGCGGCGATGAGGGACGAGAAGGCCAGGAACAAGGCCATGTCCAGCAGGAAGACGACCTTGCCAATGGTCGTGAGCCCCGGGAAGGTGAAGGGCTGCTGGCTAAGCAGCGACGCCAGCGCTCCCGTCGACATGGTTGAAGGAAACCAGCCCCATGTGATGCGCGTCACCCTCAGGCGGAAAGGCAAGTGCCGGCGCTGGGGCTCGTCCTGTGGCGGCGGAGAGTCCTTCTCGCCCGTGTGGTTCTTCTTCCGGTGTAGCATCTCTCGTCTGTCGCAATGCGGCTGGTAGAACTTGAAGTCTCGACGGACGAGTTGTGGACAAAACGGGTTGGATATGAATGGGAGGGCCTCATTCTCCATCTGCAACCCCCGGCCGGAGTTCTTGAGGTTCGTCATCCCTATTCCACACCAGGTGGCCTGTTCCAAGGCATTTCACTCTTCTACTAATCCAAGACATGGGGAAATTCTAGGTATTCGTCGGCAGGCGGCCCCAGTGTTAGCGGCAGGCTTAACGGTCGACAGTTACATCATACTGGAGCCGCCAACTGCGACGGGTCCGGGTATCACGGCTGGGCTTCCTTGTCTTGGTGTGTCTTGGTCGTGCCGATCTACCCAGCCAGATTGACTTCGATCTCATCTACTTTTAGCTTCGCCATGACCGTCCGCCTGGACCTACCACCACTGGTTGGCCATGTGGCAGCGTGTTGGAGTATGCATTGGGATTATTTTTTCATTTAGAGTTGGACTATCTTTAGCAATTATGTATATGTCGTCTTTTCTCGTAGATGGCAACAAAACGAAGCCTTAGTACACATTAGATCCCGACAGCTATCATTAGCAATCCTCCGTCCGCCGCCGGTTTAGGCGCCGAAGACAGTCAGGCTGTTCTCGATCATCCAGTTCATGGCCTCGGCGCGGTAATCGTCAATCTCGACGTGCGACCCCTCGCCCTCGACGGCGAAGACCATGTTCTGGCCAGCACCGCCGCCGGCCGCGAGGTCGTACTTGGGCCACGCGGGCTTCACGTTGTCGCCGTTGGGGTCGAGCCCGGTCACGAAGTTAATCCAAGCCGACGAAATGGTGAAAGCGAGGTCACGGTTCGTGGCGATACCGGGAGCGTCGGCCGGGAACGGCTTCTGGTCCTCGGTGTAGCCGTCGCCGTTGAGGTTGTTGAAGACGTACGCGACCTCTTGGAAGTGAGTGGCCGAGACCGAGCCGGGCGAGCCGGGCGTGGTCACGTCAAAGCGGAAGCTCCACGAGGGGAGGCCGGCCTTGGCCCAGGCGATGTTGGCCCGGCGGCGGGCGTAGTGCATCATAACGTCTCCGTAAAGGGCGCAGCCACGGCGGTACTGCAGACCCAATTGCTCAACTCCCTTGGTGGAGGCGTTGATGACCTCGGGCCACGAGGCCATCGATGGGATGCCGACACTCTGGATGTTGGGGTACAGAGCCATCAACTCCGAGGTCAGGACGTCGATGGACTTGCCCGAGGCCTCGGCGGCCTGGGAGCCCACTAGGCCGTTCTTGATGGCCCATTCAAAGTCGGCGTCCGTGTTGATCGGACCACCGTTGGGGCCCCTGCCAACACCGAAGGCGGAGCCTTCATCCGTGTTCTCGCCAATCAGAATTGGGATCTTGGGGAATTTGCCGTTGTTGAGCTGGTTGACAGGGTAGTCGGCGAAGAAATCGCCATCGAACGCAGGGGCCCAGGGGCCGGCGATTGTACCGTTGAGGGCGTGGTTGATTTCCTCGAATGGCGCGTTTCGAAGACAGGGAATGGCATCAGCAGTGCCCACGGTAGAGGCGCACGAGGTTACGTTCGTAACAAGGCTGTCGAACGTCTCCTGGCGCTTCACCGTGTCGTTGAAGCCACCACGGAATCGGAAGATGCTCTGACCAAAGCCGGACTGGGCCATGGCGCCTCGGAACAAACCATCATCACGTCCTAAAAAGATGGTCAATACTAATTTTGCGTGGTTTATGCGTATTCATCCCATCTCAATCTGACTTACCATTGAAGGCGAAAACCTGGGCATGGACAGACTCAGCACCGGAACTCTCCCCAAAGATGGTCACCTTCTTAGGCGAACCACCAAAGGCGGCGATGTTCTCGTTGACCCAGCGCAGGGCCAGGCGTTGGTCATGGAAACCTATGTTGGTAACACCGGCATCCACAGCTTCTTTGCTCGCGAGGAAGCCGAAAGCCGAAAGGCGGTAGTTCAGGCTGACACCGATCATCGGGGTGCCCTGTTTGACACTGCTTTCGACCATGAAGCTCATGTTGTATCGCTTGTCGGCAGATCCTCCCATGAACAGGCCGCCGCCGTGGATCCAGACGGCCACAGGGAGGTCGGCCGTCTCGGAGATGCCGGCGGGCCGAACGACGTTGAGGTACAGACAGTCCTCCGAGAGTTCGTAGCCGACCTCGTCGCCACCGTAGCCGATGCAATGACGAGGGTAGGCAGTCGCCTCCTTCACACCCTCCCAGGTGCTGTTGAGCGGCTCGGCCTGGGCGAAGCGCACAGCCTTCTGGGAGTAGGGCATTCCCAGGAAGTAGTCCTGGTTATAGCTCTGGCTGTGGATACCCGAAAATGTGCCATTTTTAACCGTGACAGTAGGAACAGGCGAGTCGGCATCACCAGCAACAGGAGCGGCGAGGGCCGGGCTGATGGAACAGCCAAAGGCCGCGAGTAGGGATAGGCGAAGCATGACGACGGGTAAGCCAGCTCTGGGTGCTCAGCTTGGGGAATTTGGTAGGCAATGAAGGAACCCTGGGATCGCGTGGCTTCCAAAGCTCTCTTCAGTTCGTGGCGGCGAGGACATGGCCTATTTATCCTGCCGCTGCAACCCCTGTCTGGATGGTCATATCGTTCTTTTTCGCTTGCTTGCTCAGGCCACTCTCCTCCATGACGTACGGCATACCATCTCTCCTATACCATCTCTTTCTCTCCGCACCGGCAAGTCTCCAAATGCCTGTCACTTTAATTCCGGGCTGGCCTCGGAGTCGGAAGCCTTGCGACACACCAAGGCCGACGACTCATAGACCTTGCTGCGCAGGGGAAGGTAATCGGACCTTCTCTCGAAAAGTACTGGACGGGTGGGGAAGAGCAGAGCAGCTGGCCAAGAAGAACTACCCTTTCTAGCCCTTAGACCTGAAGAGACTGGTGATTCCGTAGCAAATATGGCCAGCCTAGTCGGGCTTCAGTGCGGAGGGGGGGCTATGGGACGGCCATGGGGCAGCATTCGGTGCGGGGATTCCACGTTGGGTGTGGGGAAGAAGCAAAGGAAGAAGGAAAGAGGGAGAAAAAGGGTCCCGACCATGTGCCATGCCACGCGCCTGGACGTGGAGCAAGATTGGTGAGGTTGGCTTCATTATACAGGACAGGTACAGGCATGCCGGGTAAACAAATCACCTCCCCTTTGCTGTCTCTCTCACGCTCTCCCTCCAGAAGCTCCCTCTATTTATTTAGACACGTGGGTGGACGTGACAACCGGCGTCGGCCGGGCAGCATGTTTTCAACGACTCCTAGTGTGCCTGCCAAGAAGAGGCCAAGCAGGAACTGATCGGACTTGAATCATGAATCTTGGCCTACGAGATGTCAACTTGCGGCCTTTCCCCCACCCCACCCTTCGTCTTTTTCCCTCTCCTTTTTCTTGTCATCTCTTCACAAATAGGCGCTGATAATGGAGCCATGACACCACGTGAGGATCCTCCTTTCCTGTTACCTCGTCCCGTCTCTCATGATCATTGAGTAGCGGTGGGCAAGGGGTTTCGGTCAAAGTGCCGGGAACATGTTTGTTTTCTCCCTCATCCCCACACCCGGGGCATTGCGACTAGGATGACGGCCATGCAATGGCAAGCTACTGTGGGGAGATCTAGGTCCAAAGCGGAAAGCAATGCGGAGTGAGTGTCAGACGTCGGGACATTTCCGGCACACCCATCGTCTCTCTGGGTGCACCGAGTAAAGAGCATCGAGATATCTCGGCCGGTGTGGAGTGACAGTCGCTGTGTCGTCGAATGACTGACATGCCGGGTGCACAGAAAGAAGAGGGTCGGGAGAACAAATGATGCCGAGGTGCGAGAATAGAGAGCGTTCAGCTGGAATGGCATTAACACGCGGCCAAAGAAATCCCGGCCAAATTTCTTCTGCAACGCTGCAGTGCTTTCCCAAGGTGCCACCATTCCCCGTAGTTTCGGGAATGTGCGTTCATGCTACGAGATTGTTTGTTCCGCGCCAACAAACAACCAAAACATCACGGGCCAGGCTGTCGGAATGAAGAGAGCCACATAGTTGGGTCAGACCAGATTAAATGCCATCTCTTGCTTTGCCTTCAAATACAAGTGCCTGCCTCCCCATGGCATTGCAACCTCAACGTCACGTCTCGGTTCTTTCCGTCCCTGGCCATCGTCACATTGCCTGACGAACACATGATACAAAGTCCACTCGACTAGATTACTTCTCAGCTCATTGTGTGTATACAATCCCCTCCCACTTTCTCTCGGATACCCACCACCCAAGCGCGACATTCATACGCGCGCATCCCATGATCCCAAGACGCCGCAGCCAAACATTTTCTGGGTATTGAACGCGGCACCGTTATAAAGACGATCCGTCCTGAACCAAACAGGTTTATCTGCCAAATCGCACCTTTCCAATCCATGCAGCCTCTACCTTCCACCCCCTACACCATATGGGGTATCAAATTATCTCGCGACGTTCCAACACATGAATCTGCTCTCATACATTACATTAAGGAACCCCCCATAGCCTGTTGGCAGTAGGGTGAGCAGGGAAATTCCAGGTATGGTCTTACTATATCGACAGAATGACTCGCTTGGAAGCTGAAATGCAAACGCTGGAAAAACGGACCAATGCAATTGCAGAAGAGGCCACCTAATTGTACATATCACGCCTGCGCCTGTACGCAAGGCGGCGAAGCTCCGCCGGAGAGGCCGGTGGAGAAGTGGTCGAGCAACACCCGTCAGTTTTCCTGTAAGTTGTAGTCTTGCGGAGTCATGTTCTGGGTGAAGTGGATCTGCTTGGATCTAGATTGACCGGGTGAAGACCTAGAAGAGCTGATCGATTCATTGGTCTCCCAGTCAAACTGCTGGTTTCCTTGGCCGGCGCCCACGTACGCAAGGGGAATCCTGAGCACAGCCAGCCATGTTGGGATACAGTGGCGTTGATGGAAGGCTGTTGTCATTCATTTCGACATAGCTAGGGATGTTGTGGATGCTCAGGTCGGGGAATTCGCTTTGAAAGTGAGGAGTCAAGAGCGGTTGGTCGGCGGAGAAGTCGAGGCCAGCACTCAAAGGATGGACTCCGAGGTTGCTGGATGTGAAGTTTCCTAGCATACCCGGGGTTCCTGGCGGTGTCTTGAGAGACGCGCCCAGACCAAAGGCACCAGCATGGGCGCCAAGCATGAGCGCCTCGTCGTCGGAACAGTTGGAAGAAACTGTGGGTTCACGTAGTCCTTGCTGGTTGTACACAACAGGTGTCATTGGCGTCGGGGGGCGCCGGCTGTAAGATTTGATATCATGGAACCGGCGGGAGACCGCGCATGGTACTGTAGGTATGTCTCGGTGTTTCGACCGAAGAACATGGGGGATCGTGGACCTGCACTCTGCTTCTGGATCCGTCCCGGCATGTTTCCGCTGGCTGAAGCGATCCTGCGCATGGCAGTGGCGGGACTGGAGGGGTCGTTCCGCCTGACGCCGTCCATCGACGTCTTGGGTCCATTCTGCAAGTTAAACGGACGTGAGCGCACCTGCAAAGCAGCTGGCCTGGGGATATTACGGCGCGAAGCAATGTTGGCAGGAGGCGGTGGTGATTTGAAAGAATCCGACGAAGCAGGCGTGTCTTGTGGCGAGTGCATGTGTGGTGTTAAGGACATAGGCATGCTTTCAGAACATGGCATGGCGCCTTGCGTCGATTCTGCCGACGCGTCGTCGAATTGCTGCTGTTCCACAGGTGAAACGTCGTCACATAGAGGCAAACCTTGCTGCATTGTGTTTATTCCTCCCATCTGGAGACGGAGGCCAGTGCGGAAATCAGTGTTCGCAATATTCTGGTCTGGGGACAAGCCCTCCACGGGGCTTGCTGGCATGGCTTCTTGGTTTATTCCACATGCCAGTGATTGTGTCGGCTGCGCTACGAAGCCGTTGTAGCCGAAGATAGCCCCTTGCTGGGTGTAATCTTGAGTCATGTGCGGGTAGTTGAACGCCATCTGATCTGGAGGTGAGAAACTAAGCGACATCGGTGATTGCAAATCCACTGTGTTACTTTCTTGGTCGATCTTGATGGGGTGAGAAGCGTAGTGTGGCTCCAGTCCTTCTGAGCTGGGCGTAGGGTTCTCATCGTCCTGAGGGTCGGCTTGATCATCCTCATCATCCTCGTCAAAGGACTCGGCAGAATCGACAGCCGAGTTCATGTCCGGAAATGGCGCCGATGATAGTCGGATGCTCGGGTGGGGGGCTTTCGTCAAACGCATCGGAGGTCTCGGTCCTGGAGCCCTCAGGTGTGCTGGTCTCGGAGACGGACTTCTCGGCAGCGCGGCGGGCCTCATATTCCTCCTGTTTCCTCTCCTGCTTTGCCTTGGCACGACGGTTTTGAAACCAGTTCTATAAATATGGTAAGCCACACGACTATACGAGAGGGTGATTGGGATCTTTTACGTTAATTCTGGGCCGCTCAAGCCCCAGACCGTCTGCTAATGCGGCCTTGACCGAGCTGGACGGTTTTGGGTTCTCTTGGAAGACCTTCTCGAGCTTCTCGACCTCCTCTTTCGACAACCGGGGCTTCGATTCCGTCTTCCCATCACTCATAGAGTTGCGGTCGGACCCCATGTGACGTGCCTGCTGTGCATGGTACATATACTGAAGGCCATGGAAGCCAGGATAGGCGGGATACTGTTCCTCGGTGTACTGCATAGGCATTCCCTGCCCATGACTGAAGTTGAAGACAGGCCCGAAATTCGACTGCGCGCAGTACTGCATGTCCATGATGGATGGTGAAGGAGTGCCTGTCACTCAATATCTGGTGATGTTGACAAGACCCCAAAAGTTACTCCAGATTGTTGGAAACAGCGATAGTAAGTTCAACAGGTCGATTAAAATATTTTTTTTGGTCGACGGTGTATTGGTTCGACGAATCGTTGCTGGTATATACTGATGGGGGTAAATTAGGCTTAGGCGGTAATGGTAAAGAAGGACTGCAGGTCAGGTGTGATTTGATATTAATTCCAAAAATAAAAAGAGCTTGGTAGAGAACGAGAGTAATGGTCGGCTTGGGAACAAGGCAAGACGGGAGAAGGATTCGCGGTTGTTGGACTGCGGCTTGTATAAGAGCGAGCAGGAAGCAGGAAGCAGTGAGTGGTAGGTAGACCAAGGGAGTTTGATCTGTCCAGGTCCAAGTGAGACAACGCTCACTCTGGCGACCCAAGGATTCGTGATGCCGACGAGAGACACGCAGAAGAAACAGACGACGTCCGGGATGGATCAAAAACAACACAGGATCACGAGAGAGGGAAGGGAGGGGGTGGGCACGTAGTAAAGTAATGCTGGTATGGATATGGGCATGGTAAGGCCATGTCGACCCTAGTGCACAGTACAGTAGGAGTGGTAGCGGCAGTGGGCCGCCGCCCCATACGCTACTTTGGTTGTGATGTGCGCGCGCGCGAACTGCCCTTGCCCAACACAACACCGTAGGAAGGGAACCGTCTTTTCCGCCCTCGCACCTCGCAGCCTGTCCGTTACGAGAGTGGACGCGCCTGGGCTGGCTGGGCTGGCTGAGTTAGGACCTAGCTCCTAGCAGCGTTTAGCTGGGGGATGTTTCCCAGAGCGAGGGGGGTGGAGGCAGTCCAGTCAATCGACGAAGGAGAAAAGAAAAGAAAAAAGGGCAGCTGTACTTGAGTGGGTGGGTGAGGTGAGCGAGTACTTCTGCGGTACTTTGGCCAAAGCCGTGAAGAAAACAAGAGCAAAGAGAAGCACATCAATCCAAATTGGAGATTAGGGAGTGGAGCACTTAGGAGAGAGTGTGGTGAACGAATGGAAGTGCGCCCTGAGAGAAAGTGGTTAAGCCTGGTAACACTGGCAGCCGTAGCTGTACCCGGATGCAATTCCCCCTCCGCGCGAAGCAGCAACAGTGCGCTGGATCCTGATGGATGCCCCCCAAAAAGAAAAGACAGGAAGAAAAAAAAAAGGGACGCCCTGGCTTGGTGCAGACTACTTTGATGAGTTGGACAGGGGTTCTGACGCTGCTTGCTGTTGGCTGGGTCTAGTCGTGCACGGCTGCACTGCTGCACTGCAGCAGCAGCGAAGCAAGGTACCTCCAGCGTATACAGAGACGGATGTAGAGACAGTTAGACAGTCCCTTGATCCTTGACCCCTGGCAGGCCTGGCAGGCCTGGTCTGAACTCACTCCAGCATTTCCAGCTATCAGGAACCCTCATTTGACTCCCGTTTGCAGCGGTCGTTTGAACTTTCTCATGTTACCTGGTCTAGACACGACGCCAGACAGACACTCTAAAATCGCAGGGAACCTAATTGCGATGGACTAGGCCACATGAATTGCACCGCAAGTCATGTAATGTTGTTCATGTACGTGCAAATGAGGGCGAGAGATCACGGACTTTCGGGGACGAACATGTCATTTACCTGGCCTCAACATTCTTAATCACATTAGTCAGGTCAGGTCAGGCCAGGCACCAGGCAGCCCAGGCCGGTGTGCACAGAGCAGAGACCTGCTACATACATACTTGTTTCCTGACAGGTGTGCATGCACCAAGTAAACCACCTCACTACAGATCTCCCTTTTGCGGCCGAGCAGCCCGCCCTGTCAATGTCCAGTAAGGCGAGGGCAACAGAGACATTCGTATTTCATGTCCTCCTTTGGGATTGATCGATCTGATAGGATACATACTGTACGTGTACATCAGATATGCTCTGGAAGTAGACGTAGACTAAGGCAGGGGCCCCTGTCTCCAGCCAAGGAACGGCCAGCCAGACTGTGACCCAAGCTCTGTCGCTCAAGTGGGCCAGAGACGTGCCACGCGCCAAAAGGTCGGCAGGGGGAGGGGGCCTAGCAGATACATATATGCAGATGCACGTAGCTGGATACTGGGTACATCAGATGCGCGGCACCGTACAGCCAACTCAACACACTCAGAAGTCAGTCATGGTATTGGGTATGGAGGCTAGGGGGCGCGGGCTTTGTTCCCCTGTCCACAGCTCAATTCCCTTCGAGGGATAATCGTTACACCTGGTATAGCATCGTTGGGGGTGGGTGGCGCGGGATGGGGATGGATGGATGAATAGGTGGAATTGACAGACGGACGACAAGTCTTAAAGCGCCAATCAGTATCTATCCTCTTGCTTAAGCGCTGTATCCGGATTCATTAAACAGAGTCGGGCAGCCCCCTGCGCCCGTCGGCACCATATCTCGAGGGATTCTACGTGTATAGGCAGGGCAGAGTCAAACTTTATGACGAACCCAACCGTCGACGTGTAGCCTGCTTCCACATGTGTAGGACTGGCTCACTGGACTCCCTCAGAAGGGGTCCGGCAATGCGGGGAACGCACCACAAGTGGGTGGATCAGGGCAGATTCTCACGATCCCTTCCAATGGTGAGCGCCAGTCAACCAATGTCGTGTGTTCCATGTTATTGCTCTCAGAAACCTGCCCACCTTGTAACGTCGTTCGCCGTGACCGGAGACTACCGCACCACCCCGAACGGGCAATCATCGAGTTCATACGGTCCACGCCTGGACTGAGCGCCATCGTACTACGGGCCTCGCTTTTCTCGCATACCTGTCTTGTCTAGCCGACCGCCTTGTGCCTCACAGTGCGCCGTAGGGCCAAAGTGCGGTGGACTGGCAATTTCACCTCTGCGTGGGTGATACGCACCGTCAGATTCGACCTGATTAGGCTTCACAGGACATGACTGACTGATGGACAGAGCATAGCCCTTTCGTATCGTGACGACCTCTGCCTCCAATTGGCGGCTTGGCCTGGACTTACATGCGCCAAGCGACCCCAAGCCAGAGCTTGTGCAGTTGATCCATGGGCATGATACCACAATCGTTGCCTGTCGCCCTGGGGGTATGGATGTTGTGTTAGCACGTATGCATTCCAGATAACTGGTTGGCAGGGTTATTAGATCATGCTGATCATGGCAAATATGGAGAGCCTGACTTGCTTACCCGGATCCTACCTACCGTTCATGGCACATCTAAACTTATACATACTTACATACAGAATACATACATGCTTATGATGCCCACGTCAATTTATCACAAAGCCTTCTAGCGTACGTAGATCCCGAAATCCCCATCCCGCCTGTCGATCTGACGGTCACCTGGGCGGTAGTAGTTGACCGGGTTTTGTACGTCACCAAGTTCTTATGGAGCCTTGTCGAAAGCCATTGTGGTGATCATCGGCATCTTTCGAGGGGTCTTGTCACATTTCAGGCAGTCGTCGTCGACTTGTCTCCATCGTAGTCTCCATACCTGCCTGTTCCTATCGCTCGTGTGCGCAAGGGAGAGACAATTGGCTTGAATGTCTCAGCGCTCTTTCGAGCCAGAGCTCGAGTGCTGCACAGACTGAGAGGAGCTAGAGGATGGTTTTTTTCCCTTCTTAACGGGACCGGACAGCCGGGGGCATTATCGCTACCATACTCCATCATCAAGTTGCATACCCCTGAAGCTACTTGATTCGTGGCGCTGCGCTAAACACGCCTCCGGGCAGTCCTTTTTGTCACATCCCTCATCGCATCGTCTGCAATGTGGTCATGATTTGTTTTTTCTTCCCCTTTGCTTGCAGGACTGCAGCGCTGGCCGCACCGTAGTACATAATGGCGTGACGTGATGCGCCTTCGAAGGGAGGCGCACCCCATTCAATTCTCGGCGTCGGAAAGCCGCGACATCCTTTCCTGAAAAAGAATGAGACTGATGCCCGCATTTCACCAACACGCCCAAACGAGAAGGGAATGCTCCTGCTGCTAACCGTCAGCACATTACGGTAGGGTCGGTCTGGGGGCCCTTTACTCACTCACAGTCGCCTGTGGCCCAATTGCATGTCTTGGAGATTATAAGTAGCAGTAGGCTCTGCATAGGCCCGATTTAACAGGCCATCAAGATGCGCCGGTTTCTATAGCCCCCAAGAGGACAGCCTAACCTCCCAAAAAAGCTACACACATCCATCTTTCCGGGGCTACGGGAAGATCTTATCTTCTAGAGGCCGTCAGATCATATGCTTGTTGCCCGTTCAAGTGAGAGTGGGATGGATCATCACAATGCTTTCTTACTTGCTGAAGGGCAGCAAACTGCACAATCCCCAAGTCTTTGGAAGCCCACCCGACGGTTTGGACGGCTGGCGAGGCGTCTGCCAAACCACTTAACTAATGTGAGAGCTAGAAAGAAGTTTTCAACGGCTCTAAATCCTAACCTGTCATGTTCAGTATGGCGTGCCTAGCGACAGGCAACGGCCGGCCCAGCTAGGTTGGTGTTTACTACGAAGAAAGTGGCGCTGTGGGAAAAGGGGCCCCCTCATCAGTAAGCAGCGGCAGATGTTGACTTCATCCGTAAAAGCCATGCCGAAGTCTCTGCGATGATGACCTGTAGGTCACAAAGGTTCATAGTCAAGCCGAAGGGGGGTAAGAAAGAGAGGAGAGGTCCGCGCCGCACAGTTACACTGCGTGAAGGCTGGGTTGCATTTGAAGTGGGTGCCAATTGCTATTTCCGTCTCCAATTCTTCTTGTGCGAAAGCTGGCTCATTGGTGGACTTGACAAGAAGCACTTTTATACAGGTGAAGTTGGACTGCATTGCGCAGAGCTCTGCATCCATCAACGACTACCCCGACATGCCGTACAGTATCTTTACATCCCAGGTGGGCAGCTGCTCGCCTCGATGCCCTCGATGCCCTCGACTGCATGGTGTGCTTGGGATCTGGGCGTTCAGCCATCAAAAGGGTAGTGTTCTGGGTAGTGGGTGTTGGGGGCTGAGAGGGGCCAGCCTTCCCGATTCGCAATGCAGCACAGCCAACAAAACAACGCGCCAGAATGCCGCACACATCGTACTGTTGTAGAAAATCGGGATTGGGCGGCGGCTATGGGTAGTGAGCAAGGAAAGACTCCCTCGGGCAAATATGTCCCTTTTTGTCTTTCGGCGACAGGCGACTTGAATCTGGGCCGGAAGCATTTAATTGAACTGGATTGAACGCCATTAGCTGAAAGCGCCCTGGCGCCTGACACGCTATGCAAATGCCCGCCCACGGTGTTCTCAGCTCTCGCTCTCAGCTTGTCAGCTATAGATGGGTAAAGGATGAGTTAGAGCCGGTACTGACAGCCTCAGTATATTAAAAAGAGATAAGATTTTCTTAAGATGTGCAATATAGGTGGGCATCGTCAAGGTGAAGGCTTCCAGTTCGGGTGGCATTAGTGGGGTCGTTCGACTACCTCCCCCATCACAATTTACCAACTCGCCATCTTCCATCTGGGCACCTGGCACCTGGCATTGGCGATGTATGTACGTACGGCCATTCCACGCGCATCAATGTCACCCTCCCATTCTCGTTGACTGCGAGACAGATTTCGCCAACGGCTGTCCCGGGTTGGAGGCCTGACGGTGAATCTAGACGTCATCGGTTGGCGATGTGCTTACGGAAACCACTCGTTCCGGTGACCCCGCGCCTTGTCGATCCGGCCAGACCACCACACCGCACACAGCATCCGCGCACCCATCAGTTATATCAGGGAACAACTAACCCCCAGGTGCGTGTTACGGGGGTAAAACATTCGGCCCCTCCCTTCGCTTCACCTACACCCAAAGCTTCCAGACCCTTTCTCGTACTCGATGGAAAGAAAGAGATTGCCATGTCTCGGGCTCTTGTCGCGTAGCTCCCTTTTGCCATCCTACGGAAAGTAGGGCATTGCTTGCTGAAGGGAAGGGAACCCTCCTGAAGTCAATTGGAACTTCGTTCCGGGGCGCTGGGCAAACCCGTCAGCGCCTTCTACATCTTCCAGTTGGATTCGGAGGTACTTCTGGCTCCTCGTGATAGGTCTGGCCGATGCAGCAGACAACGTCGTGGAGCATGCGCTACGCTTTCAGCTTGGGTCTCTACATGATTCATATGGCTCCCCGGCTTCGAGTCATCTCGACTGGCAACCCCCTTCGCTCCCGAAGCTCTGGACGCAGGCTGTCAGGCTGTGGGGTTCGCGCCATTCGAGCCTGCGTCAAGACAGTTTAGCGGCATCCGATTCAACACGCATCGAGCTAATGTTCTGATCTAGTGCGTGGACGGCTAATTCTAACGACTTGCTTGACCTTGCAAGTGCAAACGATCTGTCTTCGGTACCATGGAAGCGCCCGAGAAACTCCTACTCCGTGGTCCAAGGCCCTTCCCGGGGAGATTGGTAGCTGAACAGCTTTTTGTTCGAGGGCCTGGATCGAACCCAGTAAACCCTAGTGCTTAGCCGCGAGATATCCTTCTCGGAGCAACCCCCTTGCCTGCTAGTCATTGGTGGGCCGGCTCAGCTTCAACACAGACGCGGGCAATTCTTTGCCCATATATTTCCGCGCCGTTCCGCTTTAGCCTGATGATCTGAGGCTGCATGAGGGGCAGTGTGAGTTTCGCTTCGCCAAACGGAAGAAGGTACGGATAACTTCTGAGAACCCCCATTTAGATACCGTACCGAGAGATGCATGCTTGTTTCTTCAAAGTCGATATAATCGGTGTGGCCGCTAAAAATGTGTTTTCTTTGGCTGGCTCTCCCACGACTAGGCTTTGGTATTGGTGTTCAGATGGTCTCGCTGAGAGAAGGCACATTCAACCAAGACTCAAAGTCCAGGTAGTTGCAGGAAAGAGTATATCAAATCCTGGCAGCGCAACGAGATTGTGACAGGTAGAGAGGTTCGTCTGATAATCAAAACGCTTCCACAGGCTTGGGACCGGCCGATTTTAGACCCAAAAGATCCTAGTCGGGCGGCCACGTGGTTTTTGGGGTCATCACCGACATAGGCCGACGGTAGGTACTTCAGCGCAACATCTAAGGGCCAAGGGTCATGAACTAGTCATGGTGTTTTCTCAGCCAAGTACCTAGAAAGTACCGACTCGCTCATTAATCGACGATACTGAGACCCCCGCTGGTGTACCTGAGAGAAGGTAGGGAGTTCCCTGCACCATGGCATCTTCATCACATTGAAGTGCATTTACATATCAAATCATTACCAATTGCCCATCCAGAAATGCGATCGGAGAGAGGCTAGACATGGCCATTGGAAATCATGGACAGCAGCGAGTGAGGGAGTATATGGAAGATTATTGCGCAGCGGCTGCGTTGGTTCTGCACAGCAGATTGCATAGCGTCATTTTGTGAGTCTGTCGGCCGCAGCTAATAAGTAACCGCCATCGACCAATCTCAAGAAATTGCAAAGATGGGCCAAGCAAAAACTTCCGTTTGCCATTTTGGTACTAAACGCAGCGATAAAAGGAAGAAAAAGAAAGAGAAAAAGGCCGGTAGGTATCTTCGTAGGTATGTACGCACTGTACATCTTTTCGTTTGCCCATTGCTTTCGTCTCGCATTTTCTGCCGTTGCTGGCTCTCAGAAATATTGTCGTTGTTGTCCTACACCATCAGCCTCGGGGACTACGGAGTACGATTCGATGCGTGTTCGGGCGACGCGTTTTCGTCGGCGATAGGACGAGCCATAAAGCTGGGTAACTGCCAGCCAAGAAGCACGACAACGAAGAGCCCTCCCTTCGTTTGTGCCTGGATGAAGAAGATAATGGCGATGGTGGTGATAGGCTTCAATAGCCCAGCCATGCCTGTATTCGATCTTAACTGCCCTCTACTAAGGACATGGGAAGTCGGTGTTGGTTGGCGCGCTCCCACCCTATTTGTGCACTGTATTCTTCCATTCTTATTATGTTCCTGCAGAGTCCGCCTCGGCCAGGTACAATGCAGCAATGCAGGGGCCGCGGGAATTCATCAATCAGCTTGCTTTTTTGGTGCCATCTCCTGTCTTGAAATGGTAACCATGATGCGAAGGGAAGATAACAGGTAACGTCGGCATCCGCAGTTAACCCACTGGTCCCCATCAACGACCCAGCGAGTACGGTGCGACACCAAATACCGATACGTCAGGATGAATTGCATTCTTCACGAACAGCATTTCACAGTCTTGATGATCACTCAACAAGTATCCCGCGAAACGGCCAATAATGGCCCTGATTGGTCAATAGGAAGGGCATCGGGGGGTTACTCAGGTCGGCGACCTCTATTTCGGGGCTGTACTACCATTGGCTCTGCAAACGCCCCTCGGGAACCTTTTGTTCCGTCGTGATCTCGCAGGTGCATGTCTTGAGATTTGCTTCCTCCCCGGGCAAACGCTCCCTCCGGAAGAGAGAGGAGGGGAGAGGGAGAGAAAGCGCACCCAGTGCACCCTGTTTGGTTCCTGTACTTACCCGGCGGGCCCTTGCAGAGTGCCTATCTTCCGCTCCCCATCTCTCTTTTCTTTTCCTCGTCAAATGGAATATAGCATCTTGCGGGTCATATAGACACACAAAAGCACGCACACATGTCATCGCCGGCCAAGCATCAACGCACATGTACTGTGGTTGAGCAGAGTTTAAGTATAACCAAAGCCCTGGGCTGCATATCTCCCTAGCTCATTGTCGAAAATTACAAACACGACCGGGCCGTCGCGTCGCCCGGGAGTCGGGACACGTACGGCAAGCACAGATATGACCCCTTGCGTCGCGTTTCTCTCCAATTTGGTTCAAGTATACGAAGGAGAGCTTGCACGATGGGCGTGTCATCGGGGGCGATGAGGCGGAGCAGATCAGTAGCCCAGACTGACGAAAAGGCAAGTATGGCTGTCTGTCTACCTGATCATTTGAGCTTGTCATCACAATGCTGCTTGACGCTGGCAGCCAGCCCCTGATCCCCTACCATCTCGCTCAACATCCTGTGTGTGTGTGTGTGTATTGCCGGAAATCGCTCGGGCCCCTTTTTACTACCGTCTGCTTATCGTCTTCTGCGTTCAACGGCGTACGCCACGGCGATCACCATTGACATCGATATTCTGCGACCCATTCAAAGACCACGTCATTTGGGAACATGTCCTGGTCTTGATATCGATGGAGAAGGTGGTTGAGGTGAGGTCTTAGATCAAACGTAGACGGACCGAATTTGAGTCTAACATTTCCTTCCATGACAACTTTCTAGAAGGGCGTCGCGACTTAGACGCGAACCCCCCTTTCCCCTGTATTGTTGTTGTTGTGGTCCATGCTGATGATGAGGATAGTCGTGACTCGTTTCACACTGTCCCTTTTCTTCTTCTTTGCTTTTGATCCTCCTGCCAGGCCGCCCAGAGTCGCGGCGAACCCGAATTTTTCGTCATCATTCGCGACGAGACATGTTCGCACCCAACATCTTATGATACGAAATCAATCAGAAATTACTTTATGTCCCTCGTCAAGCGAACTCCCTGTTTAACCATCGTGGGGGTCACCGTTTTCGAGGGGTATTGTTGCATTGCATTTGGGGGATTTTCCCACATCAATAGTTCTGGAGATCCAAATACTGACCTGACATGGGTCTGAAGACCAACTGCATACTTAGTATGCATTCCCTCTGCCTTGCCTCCCTCTCCGCCAACGCCCCTCCATCCATATATTACCCGTAATGCATATGTACACACTTGGCCGCCCTTGAGCCCCGAACTTCAACGGATTCTGGTTACGGCAAGACGAAATTGCGGTAGGGTGCGGTACGGCACATATCATGCGAATAAAGATTAAACGCCATGTACGTGTGTACGTTTGGCTACACCAACGGACTATTGCCCAAGATGGGGTTGGCGGCAGCAGCCCTTTACCTCTCTTTTCCCCCAATCACACGCCAATCTCAACTCTATCTTGGATCTATCTTATTTTCCTTGTTGCTATATGCCATATGCCGAGATGGCCCCCTCCCCGATGAGCCCCCGAGGCTCAAAGGTTTACCTGCCAAGTCTATAACGCCGCACCGCTCGGCTCATCCCGGCCAGACTATCACGAACCTGTGCCGGGTAACCATTACGGACCCCGATGTGCATGTGCTTCTACCGAATTTACTAGTTCAGCCTTGCTTACCAAACAACCTTCCACCCCGGGCTCTATTCCACCGTAGCTATCGTAGGCTGTTGCTGTTGAGACTTCTTTTTGTCTGTCTACTGCTCTATGTATTCATTGCTCATTAAGCCCCCATTTCCCCATAACAGGCCGGCAAATCTTATCTACTCTGGTAAAATCAGAGAGAAAGTCCTTGACCACGTGATCGTCCAAAGTGTCCGATTCTGTCGTTTCTCACTTTGTGGTTCCAACCTGCACTATTGATTTTGTAGCTGGTGGCCCCCTGCCCACCTTACCCAGCCACCCATCACTGCCCGGTGCCTTCATTCTATCATTTGTCTCCTCATTGCGTTAGAGCGTTGGATATCTGCAGCGTCACCACACCGCCAGAGCACTCAACCATCTCCACTGATCGAAGATCTTCTACTATCCAGTCGGGCTGGGCAGCGACCACCTGGTCCAAAGTGTGACTTGTGACCAAGCCAACGACCTTGCAACCCGCAGCCTTACCCGAGAGGATCCCTGCGGGGCTATCCTCGAAGACGACGACATCTGGTGACGACGATGAGCCGTTACCGCCCAAATTCAGCTTCTCCTTGCCAAGGATGTAGCAAGCTGGGTCTGGTTTGCCGTTCTCCACCGACTCGGCCGTGACCAGGTGCTCCGGGTGAGGGAGCTGGAGCCTGTCGAGCCAGCCGTTGACGAGGGGTTCGGTGCCCGAGGTGACGATGGCCCAGGGGGCGTGGGCGGCGATCAGGTTATCCAGGAGCGCTCGGGCCCCAGGTATCTCAACGGCATCCTCACCGTGAAGCTTGGGGAGGAGTCCCTCCATATGCCGGACATCTGTGCACTCGGTGTGTAAGCCAACTCACTCATCTGTGCGCCTACGGCGGCTGGTTGGTGACAGCAAAGCCCCCTCCCTCTCCTCTCACATCTTGAAAAGGGGGAGGGAGGGTGGTGGTGTTGGGGATTGATTGGTCGCGGGGGTCTGCAGAGAGAAAAGGAAAAAAGCCACTCACATTCCCAATTGGCCTTCTCGGGAGCAAGCACCTTCAACATGTCTATGCTCCTCCTGCCGTGCGAAGTCTGCAGGATGACCTTGGGATCCACGCCGATCTCTGCGCCGACGCTGTATGCAGACGAATCAGTGGGTGTACAAAGGCAAGTACCGCCGTGACCGTACCAGCGGTCGATGTGAGGTGGTGATAGGGGGCCAAGAGCAGTGTAACAAACATGCCCCAGGGGGTTAAAGTAAGAAGGTACCTACGTGTGCCAGTGGTTTACCACGGCTGCCGTGGAATCGATAATGGTACCATCCATGTCGAAGAGTAGGCCACGAAAGCCTAGCTTCACCGGAGGAGCCGTATAACTCATGCTTACGACGTGAAGGGTATGCAGCAATGTCCCTACAAGAGAATGGAAACAGATTGAGCAGGCGCTTTATGAGCAGGCGCTTTAACCGGGACCAGACGGGTTTGACGCTATCAACGATGTGTACTCAACAGCGTCTATATATGTGGCGGTGGTAAGTCACTTGTGTCTTGCCGCTTGAGGAAACTCCGCCAAGTGCCGACCCACTGTAGCGACAGCTGCCGTCTCTCGTGACTTGCAAGAATCAGACTGTCGGGCCTGGGATTCCTGTTGTCGGCGTCTTGACATGCCGTTTGGTGCATCCCATCATGCGAGCGTGATAAACCCGGAACGTCATGCATCAGCCGTGTCTCGAGGTAGAAGGGAGAAAATGAGAAAATGGCGAGGCCACCAGGCCACCCAAGAAACAGGTACATCGATACTTGTTTGGGCGGTGAAGCAGTTTTGGTGGGGGCGCCTATCGAGTTGGATGTGAAATAATGATTTTGATTGGCATTGGGCTGGCAGAAAAAGTCCATCCCACTTGCTTCCCGATAAGATTGGAATTTTTTGGGCCAACCTCAACACCACTGATGCCCTTGACCAAAGGTATTTTATATCAAGTCTACCAATCCACGGCATCACAATGCCGAGCATCAATAAGCCCGGAAGTATGTGTTCCTCCCCGTCGTCAAACGATGCAGGTGTTCCGAGTCTGACCGAAGCTGTGCTACAGAGCCCAAGTCCAAGCGGACGCCCACCCGCCTTCGACACAAGATCGAAAAGGCATCTTCGGCGAAGCAGCGCAAGGCCAGAAAGGAGGCCAAGAAGAACCCAGAATGGCGCTCCAAGCTGAAGAAGGACCCCGGCATCCCCAACCTGTTCCCTTACAAGGAGAAGATTTTGCAGGAGATCGAGGATGGACGGAGGCGCAAGCAGGAAGAGCAACAGAAGCGCAGGGAAATGGCCAGAGCCGCTAAGACGGGCACATCCGACCAGGACCATACGATTGAGGTCGACATGGAGAGCGACGAGGGCGCCTTCGAGGGCTTCGCGGAAGACGACGACGCTATGGATGAGGATGACGGAGGCGACAGCTCCAACCCGATGGCCGCCCTCATAGCCAGTGCGAGACGAGCCGCCGAGCAGTACGATCGTGAACTGGAGAGTGGCAGTGATATGGATGACGACGAGGAATCCGACGACGACGAGGCCGGCGGCGCAGATCTCCCAGGTCCTGATTCGTCCAGAAGACAGTACGACAAGGTCTTCAAGACAGTCATTGAGCAGGCAGATGTCGTGCTCTACGTGCTCGACGCTCGTGACCCCGAGGGCACAAGATCTCGTGAGGTGGAGCGGACCGTTATGGCTGCTGCAAGCGGTGGAAAGCGCCTGATGCTCATTCTGAACAAGGTCGACCTGATCCCGCCGCCCGTGCTGAAGGATTGGCTCAACTACCTCCGTCGATACTTCCCCACGCTTCCTCTTCAGGCTTCTAAATGCGCACCCAATGCCCAGACTTTCAAGCATGGCGACCTCACTGTCCAAGGCACATCTGCAACCCTCTTCAAGTCACTGAAGTCATTTGCCGCCTCGAAACAGCTCAAGCGCGCAGTCTCGGTTGGCGTCATCGGCTACCCTAATGTTGGAAAGTCATCCGTTATCAACGCTCTGCTTTCTGGCATGGGCAAGAGGGGGGCGGCTTGCCCTGCCGGAGCCGAGGCTGGTGTCACGACAAGCATCCGGTCCGTCAAGATCGACAGCAAGTTGACTCTGCTCGACTCGCCCGGTATCGTCTTCCCTTCATCCAAGGACGGCGAATCCTCCAACAAGAAAAAGGCCATTGACCAGCACGCGCATCTTGTGCTTCTGAACGCTGTGCCACCCAAGCAGATTGATGACCCGATGCCAGCCGTCAGCCTTCTCCTAAAGCGCTTGTCTACTTCACCAGATCTGTACCAGAAGCTGATGGATGTGTACGATCTACCTCCGCTCATCTCATCGGGTGGTGACAACACGACCGACTTCCTCGTCCAAGTAGCGCGCAAGCGCGGGAGACTCGGCAAGGGTGGTGTACCCAACCTGCCCTCGGCTGCCATGACGGTGGTTACAGATTGGCGCGATGGTCGCATCCAGGGCTGGATGAATGCACCCAAGCTGCCCGTCGCCACTGAGGCCTCTAAGAAGAATGCCGAGTCTGGTGACGGTCCCATGGCGGATCAGAAGGAGATTGTGACGGAATGGGCCAAGGAGTTCCAGCTTGACGGACTCTGGGGCAACGATGCTACCACCGAGGATGCTATGGAGCAGTAAATAAGGTTACAAATTTTCTCAAGGCGTATTTGATCTTCTTGCTACCTCAACCCCTGAAGCTATAGGTAGAATGGCGTTCCTGGCGTCTTGAAAACAAGGATCTAGAGAGTAATGAATACTGATGAATTCTCGATTGCCAGTCTTATTGGTCACGTAAATTTCGAGTATTATTTGGACAACAAATAGTGACCGACGGGATTCTGCACATATGCAGTGACATGCTAATACTCAATACGTATAAGATGCCTCTATAGATATTAAGTCAAGGCTACATAAGACTTGGAGAGTGACGATTCGTTTTTTCTGAGATCTCACAAATCTATCGTTTTCTTCGCTACCTCTCATTTCATACATGAGCCGTTCGCCTGACCACCCTCAAACCACTTTTGCCCAGCCGCCCACAAAACCTCTCGGCTTGGATCTCTAGTCTTTCCCCTTTTCTATATGAAAAGAAGACTCGGTTGACTATACGGACCGAAGAGACCATTAAGACAGGTGCACGAATGTTGTATGTCTGTTTAGTACGCTGTGTTTCCCTGATCTGGCAGAAGATGGTCTCTTGAGACAACAGATTTTATAAAGATATTTGATTGATGGCTGCATGCGCCTAAAAAACAACAATGTTGATAAAGTTCTGGAACTCCGCCGCTGATGCTGGATGAAAAAGGGTAAAGAAAAGAAGAAGCGAATAATGATAGGTCCTCGTATGTTCTTCATGTACTGTGTTGATCCATAGAATACATTATAAAGGGGAAACACCTGCACGTGTATATATCCTTCAGTCCCCCATTCGCTCTTAGGCAACAATGTGCCAGCTGTAGAAGTGATCTTGTCCGATATCCCCTTTCAAGGAAACCGAGGTTGGAAGAATTACACGACCCTCTCAAAGTCAGCTTGTCCGTTGATGGGTATGCTCGCACCCTATAGTTGGGTTGGATTCCGGGTATATATGTATTCCCGAATTGCCCCGGGAGGAGGAGTCTTTCGTCCTTGATTGATGGTTTCTGCCGAGTTGTCGATCGCCGGACCAGCTGTAGCTACCCGTGAGCAGACTCGGTGCGCTCGATCTCCATAGCCAGCCGTTCCGCCTCTTCCTCGGTGTTATCCACGGAAGGGAGCACGCTGGGCGAAGAATATTCCCCCTAAGAAAATTGATCGGCACCTTGGCGGCTCCCCGCTGAGTTCGGGTGCGGCGTGTTTTGCGCCGAGTTGCTTCCGGAGTCGCTCGGCGTCGCGGGCTCGACGACTTGGCTGCGGATAGCCATCATCCATTCGTGCTGGAGCAGCTCGACGGCACTAGCGCGGCCGGCTGGGTCTCGCACGAAGCACCTCTTCAGGAAGTCGATGCCTGTCTCGCTGAGCTGATCAATGCCGGGAAGCTGTGGCGGATTTCCTTGCGCAATGTTGTACATTATAGCCCATTCGTTGTCGAGATTGGACCAAGGCCGCCGGCCAGTGACCATCTCCAGGATAACACATCCAAGTGACCAAACATCGACGGCTCCAGCCCTACCGGGATTCTCGCCCTTGATGACCTCAGGAGACATGTACATTGGCGTGCCGGTCATAGACCTGTTAGGTTGCGCACTACCAGCGTTCACCAATGTACGGCCCTTACGTGCGATGACCTTGGCAGCGCCGAAATCGACGTATTTGATAACCCCATTGTGGTCAAGAAGAATGTCTAGCGGGCGTGGTTAGTCTCCAGCAACGCCGCAAGTGTCATAGATGAGAGTTTGTGACTTACTTTCTGGTTTGATATCGCGATGGGCAATGCCGCTCTCGTGAAGGTAGGCAAGACCTTCGAGAAGCTGCAGCGCGTACACCATTGTGACCTGCTCGTCTTCAATACGGCCGTGCTCTAAGAGGTTTGCCAGAGATCCACCTGAGCAGAATTCCATAAAGATGTATACTCTGTCACGATGCACCTCAATGCCGTAGTAAGACACGACGTTAGGGTGATCGAGCACCTCCAACACACCCATCTCATCCTTGATCTGAGTCGCGACCTGGGGAATCAGTTTGGGATCCTGTAAGCGAATCTCCTTCACTGCCATCAAGTGTCCGGTGTCCAAGTTCATAGCAGCGTAGACATTGCCGAACGTTCCTCCTCCAACAAAGTGGCCTTGCTGCCAACGCATAGATATATTTGTAGCCGAGGAAGATAGGTAGGCAAGGGATCGGTCGACCTCGTTGGAGAACTCGAGCACACGGCCCAGTCCCTGCCTTTCAGAGATGACCTGCCTCTGCACTTCGTCGACTTGAGCGACTTTCTCAAGGCGTTGTTCTTGGATATACTTGAAGGCTTCTTCGTCATCGAGCATGCGGTTCTTGTCGATTCTCTTGAACTGCCCGACGAGAGCCTCTATGCGCTCTCGTTCCGACTGAGCGGCTTGGTTTGACTTGGCTCCGAGAATATCGAAGTGTGAGATCAATAAGGACATACATCCCGAGACCTTGGCGCGCAGTCGGGCATACTCGTTGGGATCCAAGCCTAGGATATGCCGGCCTCTTGTCATACCCATGGCAAATTCTAGAGCTGGGACCGCCCAGCGGAAAGACTTTCGGTCGGTAACAGCACAGTCGTCGCAGATGAAGCTCACCCAATCCAATGCCAATTTGGTAAGCTTCATATTGTTCATCTGGCGACGGTTGCTATCCATGCTAAGCAGGGATCGTTGACCAAACTCGGTGGCAAAAACGAAGCAGGTCTGAATAAGTTCTGCACAGTCCAGCCCCTGAGTCTGCTTTCGGATGGTCTCAACACTGTCCATGAAAGTGTTTGACAGCTTGAAAGCAACCTTGCGTATCTCCATGAGCCTGGCGTTGACTTTGTGCAAATTGGATCGTTGTTCCACCACCAAATCCAGGTGCATGTCGATCGACTCCAAGAATATCTTTCGCGCATTGACCAGAGGATATTGCGAACCATCGGCAATTAATCGCATTTGGCCGACTTTGAGATCGGTCGAGTCGATGTCCAATGGTTGAGTGCTGCGGTTGCCGAACCAGTGCAAGGGCGTCTCAGGCCGCAGAATCAGCACGTATGGATCAGAGCGGTCTGGAACCAGCTCAGGGTCATGGAAACATGTTCTCAGAATATTTGGGACTTCATCGTCGCGTCCCACGAGGGCAGGCGACGCGACAATCTGAATACCCTCGAACTCATCCACCAGAAAATGGCCGCTTACTGAGAGACGCTCGTAGAAGCTTTGTAGGTCATCGGAGGTAAACGCGATACTAAGATCAGAGGCGTTTTCATAGTGGTCGCTGAGTTTTCGTGAAAACCGCTGCAACATCCTCTGACGTACGCGGACAGATTCCAAGACCTGCTTGTACCGTTTGCTCATCGCGTCCACGGACTCCTTAGGTTTCCGCTGAAGCTCACGCTCGAATGTCTGGCTAAGACGGTTGAGTGCCTTGAACGTCAGAGTGCTAAACTGCTCAGCAACCTCGATATCACCTCCTTGCAGGTTTCTACCTATTTCGTTGGCGAAGCCCCATTCCTGAAACAAGACCTCGGCTTCCTTGAAGGTGTTCTTGTTCCTGCTTAGCTTCCAGTTCAGCATTTTGAAGTAGTACTTCAGGGCATCCAAGACGACCTGGTCAAATGAATCATCGATACAAGGGGGCAGCTGCCAGCCCGGTTGCGGTTGCAGTACGGTCAAACACTCTTGCTTGATCCGAATGGCCAGCTGCAATAGAAGCTCAAACTGCGAAATCATCTGATCCTGGAGAATCGAGTTTTGCTGGGTGGTCTCTTTTCATCTTTTTGGCGTATGCGAGTCGGACTTTGATGATTTCCTCGATCAGACGGGATGGGAAGCTAATAAGAGTAAGGATCTCCTCAATATACGGTGGAAGGTGGCGTTTTTTGAATGCTGCCGAATTCATGATGAGGGTCTCCTTGGCTTTGGCAATGGTGGTGGAAATGGCTGAGAGCATGCTGCGGCGCACAAGGGTCTTGGTTTTAGCTGCGTTTCTCTGCTTCTCCTCGAAACTGCCACCATTATCATCATGCAGAGTCTTGAGCCCATCTTCTTTCATAAGACGATCCAAGAATGATGTCTCGTCGCCAAGACCATTGGTGCTTGGTGACCGTTGCTTTTTCATATGAAAGTCGAGGTTGTCATTGCCCACCCACTTCTTGAGAATCGAGAGTTCGGTGTTGATCATCTCGTTTGTGTTGTACCAGGAAAGAACGGCATCAGAAGCCTCCAGGAATGTTTGGGACTTGGCGGTTTTGTGCTCAGCACCGAGTGCGTCCCACGATGGGTAGAGACTCTCGCACTTTTCTATCTTTTGCACAACATCCCGGATTTGGTCGATTGGAGGCTTCCCGGCTTCGCTTTCTCCCTGAACCTCGAATCGTATGATCTCGTCAATGACCCTATCCAGGTTTCCTCGGGCCTCCTCTACCATACGCCTCTGAACCGCAAGAGACCGGCCACAGACTTTAGAGCGTAGGCCAACCCAGAGCTCAGCCTTGTGAGCAGACTTTCCGCCTTGTTGCTCAGATGAACCAATCAGACGTTTCTTCTCTTGCCTGACGACATCTCCAGTTAGCACAGCGGCCAGCATGCCGTGCCATTCCAGCCTCTCGCGGTTAACAGGATCCTGAATGTCGTCTTCCGTGGGCTGCAAATCGTTGTCGTCATTATAGAACATGATAGTTTCTTCATTGTAACGGTCGTCGTATGCTCCTTCAGAGGACGGCGTTTCCTCCTCCGATTCGTCGTCGGTATAATCTAAGCTCGGGGTGTAGGGGTCGAAGTAACCATTCATGTTCGGCTCCTGGCGCATCATACGAAGATAGGCAGGTTCCTGATGGCGGAATTTATCGGTAGGGTCTTCACCTCGCCGAGGACGCGAGCCGGATCGGCTGTTGAGTACAAATGATTGTGTGTTGAGACCAGGACCTCTCTGCGGCGCGTAGGTACCGGAGGGTGTTCGGGTCAGAGGTAAGGGCCTCTGTTGGGACTGGCGAGTGCTGTTACTGAGTGCGCCGGAAGGCGAAGGGGTGCCGTTTGCGTCGTTGGAGAGTGGTACCAGTCGCTGCCGACTATTTGTGCTATTGGCCAACGAGTTGGGTGCCAACGATGCCACCGAGCCAGAGTGGCTACCTCCATCGGCATATCGCGCCAGTGAACCAAGCTCGTCTTGTCGTTCGAGTTCAGCAGGATCATTAAGGTCAGCAACGTAGCTTCCGGAGGAGCCCGAGGCATCTGAGTCTATCGTTGGTGGTAAAGGGCGCTGTGGTTTGTTGCTCATCTTTTCGCCGAGCATCTCGTGCTCGCCCTGAGAAAAGCGCACAGCCCGCGGCGATGTTTCTGACGACATGTTTGCTGCTGTCGCTGCCACTGCCGGGAATTGGCGCGGTTGAGTAGCAGTGGTGACGAAAACAGTGGTGTCCAAGTAGAACAGCGAGTTGGGAAAAGCGCGGGTTTGGTTCACGGAGGGGAGGGCACGCTGCGGGTTGCGACAAAGTTGGAGATGTCTCTGGTCTAGGTGGAAAAGCGAAGGCTGTGGCGCCGTTGTTGCCGGCCTGGCTTTTTCGATGGATCCTCACCCACGATCTTCTTAAGTTTGTACCGGAAAAGCGGGATGCCAGGTAGGGTATCACGAAGTGTCGACACAGAAATCCATTTGAGCCAAGGAATTGGAGATGTGCCAATCGGGGCGAGAGAAGAAGGAAAGACAATTGGTTGGTTGCAGCGGTGTACTTCCAGCTGTGTGATATATATCGGAGTTCCTTGTTAATTCTTCTTTTCGTGGATGTTGGCAGTGATCTGGGCAGCCCGGTGCAGCCAGAAGCAAGGAAAAAGAGGCGTGGACGATCGCGATGGCAGTTGGAGACACGATATCAAATCGACGAGTAAAGAAACGAGACTTGGGACCTACATCGGAATTCAACCGTGGGATCAGCGTGCTTGTGCCCGGATTGGTTGGTGCACCACCTAGCAGGTTAGGTACAGTATTGCCCACTGAGATTACTGGCTCCAGACCTCCAGCCCTCCAACCCTCCAGACCTCCAGACTTCCAGACTTCCAGACTTCCAGACGTAGGTGCTCGGCCCCCAGGCAGCCAACCACCAACGTCGAAACACTAACAGACTAGGTGCCTCCCTGGACTGCGACTGCTAACAGCCCCTAATAACAGTCGCTTCCTTACTCTAACGCCACGTGGGACGACAACTGCGAATATCTGGGATACGAGCAAGGACGATAACAGCATGATGCCCTTTATGGCTTTGCTTCTTCTGTACAAATGCCTTCGGGACAACAGCTACACTTGATGACACGGCCACATAAGCAGCTTGTTTTTAACAGGCTGGTGCTTGTCGTGTAGGCCGGGCTCGAACATGTGTTCGGAGATTGACAATCACACGCTGGGGCCGTGATCGAATAAGATATATAATAAGATGCAAGGCGTCAAGATGGAACAGGTTCTGCATCTTCAATGATGTGACCAGGGATGGTGATCAATCAGTTCTGATGCATCCCGGTCAGCAGCTGCGTAAGCCACCCTCGATCGACGATTGTGCATGTACCTAAGTTTTCAGCCACATGATACACGATACATTTACATGGTAGCAGCTCATCAGCCTGTCTACTCCCGAATAAGCTAAGCCCGGCGTGGGTTCAATTGGTGGTCGGTACTCAACGCGCCTTGCAGGATTGCAGGACGCGTCTAATTGAGGCATAGTGTCAGCTCTTCCTCCACGGACTTACTTGTTCCTTGGATGTGCAATGTCATTGTAGCAGGCCATGCACGCATTGCTGTCTGGCACATAGGGAAAGCTTCTCGTGGTCCTTTCAAAAACGTCGTGCAGTGCACTCACTATCCTCGGTTGGGTCATAGCATACCCCATTTCTTTCTCTCGATGGAAGGCTCGTTGTTCGTCTCCTTATGTCTATAAAAACGCCCAGCTCGAGCGCGTTGCGTACCAATATAGCGCCCGACTCCGAAAGCCGGCCAAGCCAACATGGGGGCCTCTCTTCGACTTCAAGCTTGTCCGCGAGGAAGCGTACGCATGATGCCTACGCCATGGAGGACATGTTGAGGCCCTCGATTACTGTTAGGGTGAGTACCAATGAAGTTCCTGTCGTCTGGATGCACTTCTTCTAAACCATCGTATTTCAGCCTCACCCCCCAAAACTGTCTGTCAAGCCCCCGCAATCTTCAGCCTCTCATGCTTCTGCCTCGAGAGCATCTGTCCCTTGCCTTTCTCGACCTTGCTTCGCCTCAAGGAGATTTTTCATATGCTCGCTTCTTTGAATCCACAATCAAGATCCTGGATCTCGAAGGTCGCATGGGAGCCCGGCCCGTGGTTCTGATTGCACGTCTTGAGAGTGACAAGTCTGTCTACGCTTTGGAGCGACAGGACAATGGACTCTACTCTTTATGCAAGGTGGGTAGCTGGGTCGATCTGGTGCAGCTCAGCGGTTATGCCACTGTGACGAACTCAAAGATGGTCAAACCACGTCCGCAGGTCTCGACGCAGGACCCAGACTCGGGACCGTTGGTCACTCCTCAAGTACACAAGGAGACCAAGAAACGCCGGCTTGCCATCGAAGCCATACAGTCAATGGTGAAGAAGCCGATCAGGCCGGCATCTGTTGTTGAGAGTCCCGACGCGCCTTCGCCAGTGGACCAAGCTACAGATTCCCAGCCCGCCAACCCAGCTACTCTTCCGGCCCCTGAAGCTCTAGTAGCAACTCCGGTAGCATTGCCAATGAATCCAGCACCACCTATAGAACAGACGACAGCCGACGAAATATTCAGCAATATTCGAAACCAGTATATCGAAACGCTGTATCATTCAATGGTACGTATTGTGAGATCATATGTTGTTTCCCACCTAACGATCACCAGGGTTCTCTGGCCTATTTTGCGAAAGGTCCTCTGTCTCGAGCACGAGCTGCATTCCATCTGGATTGCGATTCGACTTTGGATATGAACGATCTTATAGACTTCTTGAAGAGCCTTGTGCTGTCAACACAGCAGATCGACGCCAAGTATAAAAGCTCGGTACCGGATATCATTGCTCAGGTGAAAACAGGCCTTGGAGACTCAGGCGATGAACAAATCACCAAGACCAAAAAGAGAAAGTCGAAGAAGATAAACCTCGGCAAAAACATTCTTTACCCTGATGAAGATGAGCATGTCCGGCAATGGTGGTCGCTACGTAAGCCACAGCGTCGAGACGACGAAGACTCGGCGAAATCTGAGGCCGAGGAAACCAGGATGCAGATCTTATATCTCCGCACAAGGGAAACCCAGTTACAGATCATTCTCATCCTGGAGATCTTGGCCTTGGAGTCCTCAAAATCTAATAGCAATGAGGCGGCCTCACAGCTCCCTACCCTCCCGGGTGATGAAACCGTTCTGGACTCATCAAAGCCGGCATCGGCGAAAAAACGAAATAAACATAACTTCCCCGTCCTTCTGGTTGTGCAAGCAGACCGGCTATCTATTTGGCAATCGACAACACTGGATGGGGTTGAGTTACCAGACGGAGCCCAGGCTGTAGACGCAGACGGGACTCATCATTCGCAGGGATCAAGTTCTGACCCCCTCCGAGACTTCTGTATCGACATTATAGTGCCTTTGTAAGAAACATGCCTCGTTATACCCTAAAGAGTTGCTGTTACTAACCTGAGGCTAGCTACTCCGCCCGACTTCCACAGCAATGCGACGAGGTTAGCCGGAAACTCGGCGGACCGGTAATGCCATCGCCAGCGAAACCACGATCAAAAAAGGCAGAACCAACAGCAAAGCCAAAAAGCAAGCCAGGTTCTTCGGCGAAAAGATCGACCGCCTCAAAGTCGGCTCACTCACTTGAGCGAGTTCTGTCGAAAGAAACTGAGCGCAACCGACGCAGCATGTCACGTGGACCTAGCGGAATGATTGCATTGATGAGATCGGTCTCAACTCCAACATATCCAGTATTGAAACGAGAAGCCAGCGAGTCCACGGCTCTGTCAAACGTGCCCCGACCAGACTCCAAGGGTTCCAGCCATGCCAAAGACAAGCACTCTGCTGTCGAGCAAGTATCAAACAAGCGCGCCCTTGCCGAGGATAAATCGAGGAGGGAGGCTCAAGTCAAGGCTGAACTTCAGGAGGCCATTTCCAGCCTAAGAAAGCCAAACAGGGAGGTGGTAGTCGGCAAGGCTTTGGAAGAAGCAGAGGAGCGACGCGCGACTACGACCCTGGCCCAGCTGAGGAAATCGCGGAAGCCGACCCAGTTTACTCGTTTTGAGGATGTTGTTCAAGCGACACCAATGGGCCACCGATTCCGAGATGCACTTGGTCGAGCAGCTCAGAGCAGACCAGCAACAAGTAACCGTTCCCTTGTTAACTCAGTCGAAAAGATGCAGATATCACCGTCTGCCTCTCTGATATCGTCATCTGCTCCAAGAAAGCGCGACAGGGATGCAGCCTTTTCGGCTCCCGAGTCTCCTGCCTCACCAAGAGTGGGCAAGCCTTCAGCAAAGGAGGCTGTAGCTACGCCCGCACGGCCATCTACGATGAAATATGACGCAGACACAATCCGGGTGTCGGCACCAGACGAAGGCGTTGTGCTCGCTTCGTCCCCCGTGCTGTCTCGGCGATCGCAATATCTTGAAGTGCCCGGTAGCCGCTTAAAACACCGCGATAGTGGCGTCATGCTGCCGTCCTCTCCCGGCGGCATCAACTTCGCCGAAACACCTGTCAAAAGGCCTCGCCTTGGGCGAGTAGTTTCTATCGAGAACTTCGTGACGGTCACTCCAGCTAAGAAGCGAACAGTCGACTATGTTGGTGCTACACCTGTTAAGAACGACATAAATAAACAAGATGACGGTACAAAAACGTCGGTATACCAACAGCTTGGTTGGGATGATTACGATGACCTTTTCTGATCTCCCTGGTTGCAAGTCTGCCAAGACCAGTCAATACAAGCAGATTAATAGTCACCTACCGGTTCAATTATTTGTATTAATTTGTCTTGCAGACGTTTTCCCAAGGGGGGGCTAGGATTGTAGGAAATGAGGCTACGGAATGAGTAACGAAATGGCATGAAAGCATTGAGCTGGCGTTGCATACAATACACATTATGCTGGCATTGCATAGTGGAGGCCGGCTTTGGCGGTTACTTCTGGCTTCTGGCGCATGTTTGAAGCATACAACTTGGCTGTATTTGAATTTGGTGCATACATACTTTAGTTAATTCGATCTAGACTCCCGGACAGCCACGCCAAGTGACATTTAAGATCAGTTGAATATGTAATTCTCACCCCACGGCCCGACGTCAGGTCCCTTGTATAGCACACCACCTTTCCAGACGTACTTGATATTCTCCTTGTGCTGGAGGACCCCGACGTCCGCCGCCGGGTTCTCCGTTAAGCCGAGCACGTCGGCCTCGTAGCCGACCTTCAGCTGCCCCGTCTTCGGGGCCTGCTCGCCCACCGTCAGGGGCCCGTTGGCGGTGGCGCACCGGATGGCCTGTAGGTTAGTCATGCCGCACTGCACCGCCAGCTCGAGCTCCATGGCCATGTTGAAGCCGGGGGGCGTGTCGGTGCCCAGGGCAAAGGTGATGCCACCGTCGGCGATGGCCTGCTTGTAGCCCGCGAGCGAGGCGTCAGCGACCTGCTGCGCCTTCTCCCAGCTCTTGCGCGGCACACCCTCGCCGCCCGAGTCGAGGAGCAGCTTCAGCACGGTGCGCGTGGCCACCCAGATAACTTTCTTGTCCTTGGCGAGCTCGATGACCTCGTCGTCGGCGAACGACACGTGCTCCAGCGTCGTCACCCCCGCGTGGATGGCCTGCAGAATCCCTTCCTTGGCGTGTACGTGCGCGGCCACGCACCGCTTCTGGCGCCGGGCCTCGTCGACGATGCAGGCCAGCTCCTCGGGGCTGAACTGAGCGCAGCCGACGTCGTCGTCGAGGGACAGCACGCCGCCCGACGCGAGCACCTTGATGCACTTGGCACCGCGCCGGATCTGCAGCCGCACCCGCGCCGGCACTCGTCCACGCCGTCGACGATGATACTCATGCTCGTGCCGTGGTGGCCCGCCGTAATGTTGCCGACGCCCATGTTCAGGAGGACGTCGCCGGCGGGGAGGGGGAAGATGTCTCCGTCTGCAAGAAGATAAAGGAAACAAGGTCAGCCATCTCAGTTAGTTGAAGCAGGTTGCTTCATACTCTGATAAATTTTGATCGGTTGATGATACATGTCTGGCATCGTGGTTTGGAAAATGATACGATTCTATAACGTTGGGCTCTGCAAAACTGGGTAGAAGTAGAAAAAAAAAGTAATAAATGATCCTAAAGGGGATTGAATAAGTGACCGTAGAAGGAGTTGAACCCTCTTGCCTTTAAGTATATAACTAAGAATACTACCGCTAGGCTATACCGACCCGGTCAATGGAAGGAAGTAATATCTTGACTTAAGTATCTCTGGCAGTGTGTACTTTACTTCCCGGGGGCGAGTGGTCGAGTGGCTGTGCGTGGCATTCAAGCTTCGGTGATGCCATGGTTGAGTTTACGCAGTTTGCGCTTGAAAAAGGGGGTGGGTTGAGGAGAGAGGAATAGCACTCACGACCAGCAAGTTGGCTCAAACAACCTCCGCTACTGTAGATGTTTGGGCCTACAATACTACCGTCATTGATAGCCTTGGCAACCTTGCTCAGGACTGTTAGCATTGCTGGCTATTTGATGGCAATACCGTAAGTCAAGAGCTTCTCACCTCACAGCCATAGCCAGCAACGTCTCTTAGGGACGTCTATGCTCGGTCAGTATCACTGGGAACCAAAATCTCGGGGCCCCTAGCACAAGAAACACCAACATCTGAGACTCACTGCACGGGCTAATTAGTTTGGTGATAATGGAGAGAAACATAATCTGTCAAACACACCATATCCGCGCTGCAGCGACTCCCAGCACTGTCTGGCCAGGCGAGCTCCCTGCGAAGCCGGATGCTCCGTGATGAAACTAACATAGCTGGCCAGCTCGTCAGGCCCGCCACCATCGAAGTGGGTGTGCACATCCCAGAGCCCGGGCATAACGGCGGGGACAGAGAAGACGCGGCGTTCCTGCGGCCCGGCATCGGCGTACTTCTTCGGCAGGTCGGCGGCGGCGCCGACCCAGGCAATCAGGTTCCCCTCGATGACGAGCGCGGCGTCCTCGTAGGGTTCGCCGTCGCCCGGGATCAGCAGGTCAGCCTTCACGATGGTGTAGAATACCTTATTTATCGAGGAATTTGTTCCGCGGCCGTCATTTTCATCGCCACGGCGCACATTGCTGGGTTGCCAATTCTTGGGTCTAATGGCAATGCCCAGGCCGGTGGAGAAGATGGGGTTGGTCAGCCGCCCAGGGGCATGGATGATGGTGTAGTAGCAGCGCCCGAGACGGTCGGGGAGAGGCTGCCTCCTCCTGCGATGGCAAACAAGTCAGTTTTGTTGTTGGACGTTAGGCCCTCGTTATCCTTGGGAGACTCAGAAGATGCGTGCACTTAGTCATACGAAACTCGCAGAGTATGGTCATATGGTGTTTGTTGAGATGCAGCCCGAGAGATACATACGAAGAGAACGAGACTTACGATGTTCTTCAACCACTCTTACTGTCATCCTGTCTCATCCACAAGCATACCGATGGTTGTCAGGTTGGGAGATAACGTAAATAGTAAGAAACTACCGCTGTTGCGATTTATCTACCAAAGACGTTGCATGCTGCGTATGCCACTTGTGCCATTCGGGAAGGTCCTTCGGGCGAGCATAAGTTTAACGGGGCATCGTACCAGGCACTCATGGAACATAACTACAGTATGCACCCCATGAAGGTCCTTGAGATCAATGACCAACAATGGTATTACCACTACAAGCTGAGTGAGTCGGTCGTATAATCCACGCCATCCAACCCACCATCGTGTTCTATACGCCCGATGCCAATGCGGGGAGCCTGACGCGGGCCCAACGACGACATTTATAAACCCCAACCAGGCTGATCCAAGGCTTTGTTTCAGAGCTTCGTGGGAGAGGGCCTCGTTTCTCAGCGAGAGGATCCAGGTGGGTATCAAGGTTAGGAACGAAACTTATGCAGCTTGCCCCATGGGCTCTTGCAGGAGCTAATCAATCCATGCCCTGAAGCCTGCCTACCAACTTACTTACATGGTGCATTCGCATCTCGGTCAGCCTCATTCGAACCGGAGCCAGTAGCAGGTGTGAATCCATGCGAGTTCTGTCTGGATTGGGCACAAGCAGGAACCTCGAGGGATCTAAGACTATCAGATCGCAGAGACGTGTCCTTTTCTAGTTTCCTCCAGGGTCCGTTGTGTGCCGTTGTTGGACTGCTTACTCCCTTAGGCAATAGACAGGCGGCGGAGGCGGCGGAGGGCGGTACATAAGGACCTAAGACAAAGCATGCAGGGAGGGTGAGGCTGGATCTCGAAAAGATCTGCATAAGGGCAATGTGTCGCCATACCTACTTGCCTACTTGCCCATTGGATCATGTGCCTGTTCAGCTTTCTCCTTTCCTTCTTGTCGCGTATCGTTGTGCTGTGTGCGCACATCGAAAGAGACGATAGGATCAAACTGGTGGCTGTCGTGTCATGGCAACGGCAGACACCAAGTACTCCTTCGCATCAAGACACCACAGATGCATAGCTGGAGACGGGAGACGGGAGAACCCTTGCGTTGCGCCTTGGGGGGCGGAAGGGCGGCTGGGCAAGGTGGAGGCATCGCATACGTCCAGTCCTGGCTTCTGGTCCAGGTATATTTACAGACACAGGCGGTAAAGTTGGAGGGGAGGTCCGTAATTCTGGCCAGTCCGCCGTGCAATCCCTGTCTAGCGCAGCCCAAGGACCCCAAAAATACCTAGACTTGTCGCAGCGAGGTGCCTGAAAAAAAGACAGAGTGTCAAGTTCAAACCGCTGGACGTTCAACGCCACCTGCCGATGGGGCCAATGACGACAGGCCATTCCGGCTTTTAGGTGGGGGATGGCTCTGTAAGCAGCTAAGAGCCGTAGGCTGGAGGGGTGGGTGCTGCATCGGCTTATACATTCAAGGCATGTAGGTGTAGGTGTAGGTGTAGTTGAATGCAGCCTGCGAATTGAAGACAGACTGGCATCAACAGACCCGGTATTCCTACTAAACTACTTCAACTCCATTTGCTCCGGGCCACTCCCTTCTCTTCTCTCAGTATCTTTTGCCCATTTCGCATTCTGTCTTGTACGTTGAACAGTTTCCAGTCAGAGAAGTAAGTCTTGCTGTCGCCCCCTCTGCTATCTTCCCCTATCGCTTGCGTTGGTGGGACGGTTGAGCTGTCATCGTCGTGCTCAACGAGAGAGAGCTCTGCACACACAACCAACCTGCCCTCGGCCATTGTTTGTCTGCAAGCTCGGAAGGCCCTGATACCCAATTGCTCTTTGCGCAACCGACGCACTTCTTGGGAACCGACAGATAGCTGACAGCTTTACTCGCACAAACAGCCGTTTTCACCATGTACAAGAAGGTCGCTTTCAGCCTGTTGGCTGCCGCCGCCGCCACTGTGTCGGCCGCCGACGCTTCGGATGTCCACCAGCTTACCAAGGACACCTTCGACGATTTCGTCAAGACGAACGATCTCGTCCTCGCAGAGTGTACGTCCCCTTGAATGGAAGAAGAACAATACGAATCCGTATTTTTCAACACCGTGCTAACTTGCCCTTCTGACAGTCTTCGCTCCCTGGTGGTAAGCACAGGTCTCACGGCCAGTATGGCAACAGCTACCTTTCAGTGTACTAATTTGCAAATAGCGGACACTGCAAGGCTCTTGCTCCCGAGTACGAGGAGGCTGCCACCTCCTTGAAGGAGAAGGACATCAAGCTCGCCAAGGTCGACTGTACCGAGGAGGCCGAGCTTTGCCAAAGCTTCGGTGTCGAGGGTTACCCCACCCTCAAGGTCTTCCGTGGCAAGGAGAACATCACCCCCTACTCTGGCCAGCGTAAGGCGAATGCGTAAGTCATGCTCATATCAGCTCACTGCTCGATTGGGACCGGCACTGACCTCGCATATCTACAGCATCACTTCATACATGATCAAGCAGTCCCTGCCCGCCGTTTCCATCCTCACATCCGAGACCCTTGCGGACTTCAAGACCGCCGACAAGGTTGTGCTTGTCGCCTATATCGATGCCTCTGACAAGAGCTCCAACGAGACCTTCACTGCTCTCGCTGAGAAGCTCCGAGACTCGTACCCCTTCGGTGCCAGCAATGATGCCGCTCTGGCCGAGGCCGAGGGCGTCAAGGCCCCCGCTGTTGTTCTGTACAAGCAGTTCGACGAGGGTAAGGCTACCTTCACCGAAAAGTTCGACGCCGAGGCCATCGAGAGCTTCGCCAAGACCGCCTCTACTCCCCTGGTCGGCGAGGTCGGCCCCGAGACCTACTCTGGCTACATGTCGGCCGGCATTCCCCTAGCCTACATCTTCGCTGAGACCCCGGAGGAGCGCAAGGAGCTGGGCGAGACCCTGAAGCCTCTCGCCGAGACCTACCGCGGCAAGATCAACTTCGCCACCATTGACGCTAAGGCTTTCGGTGCTCACGCCGGCAACCTGAACCTCAAGACCGACAAGTTCCCTTCTTTCGCCATCCAGGAGACGGTTAAGAACCAGAAGTTCCCCTTCGACCAGGAGAAGGAGATTACCCTCAAGGCCATCAAGGCCTTCGTTGCCGAGTTCGACTCTGGCAAGATGGAGCCCAGCATCAAGTCTGAGCCCATTCCCGAGACTCAGGAAGGCGCCGTCACTGTCATCGTTGCCAAGAACTACAAGGACATCGTCATGGACGACAAGAAGGACGTCCTGGTCGAGTTCTACGCCCCGTGGTGCGGTCACTGCAAGGCTCTCGCTCCCAAGTACGAGGACCTTGCTGCTCTGTACGCCGCCAGCGAGTACAAGGACAAGGTCGTCATTGCCAAGGTTGATGCCACTGCCAACGATGTGCCCGATGAGATCCAGGGTTTCCCTACCATCAAGCTGTTCCCCGCTGGTGGCAAGAGTGAGCCCGTGACCTACAGCGGCTCCCGCACCGTTGAGGATCTCATCACCTTCGTGAAGGAGAATGGCAAGTACAAGGCCGAGGTTTCGGAGAAGTCTGCCGAGGAGACCCCTGTGGCTCCTGCGGCTACCGAGTCCACCAGCAGCGAGGCTGCTGAGGAGACGCACGATGAGCTGTAAAGACAGTTAGGAATTTAGCGAGATATCACATTTCACGATGTACGATTGCACTTTGCGGCTCTGCTCTGATGATTTGAGCTGGAGCAACTGGGTCTCTCGGAATGGGACTAAATGGGACCAAAACCTAGGACTAGGACAAGCAAGCCTAGAATGCCAATAGGGTTAATGATTTTATGCGTTTTGATAAACATCAGCGAATGGCTTTCGTGCCGCTGTGATGGCGATTGAACTTAATATGCTCTTGAAATTGGTCCCTCGGCCATTGACCATCAGTCTAACCATTCCTCGAGCAACAGCCCAAGTCTATAAGTAGTTGATGTCGTCGCAGCTGAAAAGGCGAAATAGACAGGGAGCCCTTTCGGCAGTTAATATTTCTTGGTTGCCGAAGCATTTATAGAAAACATCGTGTGGGCCTGTCGTTGGGCGATTCTAGTAGTGAGTGGGAAAGGCCGCTCGCTATACGCCAGGCAGTCGGACCCCTGTCGTGGGCTTGGTCGGGTACAGCTCATGGACAGCTCCTCCAATCTCCAATCGATAAAGCAGTCCATCGTCACCGGAATCCAGAAACAACCTCAATTCTTCTCATAAATCACACCCGACCCGACAGCACCCCCCCGATCACCATTGCCCGCCATAGGACAGGTCACATATCCAACATGTCTGCGCGATTCTTCTCTTCCGGGGCCCGAGGCCTCGCAGCGTTGTCCCCCATGCGCGCCACTGCCACCCGCAACTTTTCGGCTTCTACTCGCAGACTCGCTGATGCGACCGTCTTGCCCGCACGAAAGCCCGTCGGCGCATTCCGTGGAGGGTAAGCGATCCCTTGCCAGGTCCATGTCTACACACTCGAGCAAAGCAGAATTGCTAACCCCGGTCAATTGCACCCCGACAGTCTCTTTGGCTTCCTCCTCGGCTCGACCCTCGCCGGCGGCAGCGTCTACACCTACGTTCTGCAAGAATACAAGGCGAGCAACGAGCTCCTGACAGAAGACATCTATGTGCGTTACTGCATCTGAAAAAGAAAAAACATATTCTGGCCATCGATCATATGCCATGGGGCCCCCGAGAGATCATTGCGATTGCGGGGTGCCCGGGGTCTTCAAAGATTGGGCTGGACAGGTTTAGTGATCATGCCATCCGCCTGCCTCTTCTGCGAAGACCACCACGGAACTCTCTCTTCTATGTTTCGTCCCCCCCCTCAAGGCAATGGTCTACATGGGTTGTCGCCCCGGATTCGGTTTGAGCGGAATGTATTTGGCTAATCTGGAATTCCTTTACTCTTTTCACAGGCTCTGCAGGCCGCTTGCCAGCGGTTGAGTAAATACGTTCATGAGTTGGAGGACAAGATGGACGCCGCGGAGCGCAAACGAAAGTAATGGTTTAGGCGTCGGGAGGACCGAGTATGAGGACACGGGGGTACTTGGAGGGCAGAACGATGTTCTTCCACGTTCTTGTTGATCTATCCTTTCGGAAAGCATGGAAGGTGGGGGACACAACAACGACAAAGTCGGCATCCAAGATATCGGCGAATCGCGATCTCTTTCGGTTCTCTGGCTTCTTTGTTTGATTTATGAGCAGAGCAGAGCAGAGCATTGAGATACGAGACTGTACAACAGTGGTATTCGGTTTACTGGTTGAGGTGTATAATGATATCGTACTCACACACCTGCCAAACTTGATAATGGCGAATGAACTGCCGTCTATCGTAAGCATATAACTTACGACAACATGAGACTACCCAATCCCACCTCCGATCCCGGTTACGTTTAACATCGGGAGGCTATAATCTGCCTAAGGCATTATTTACACAGAGACATAGGATGAAGGAGTTGCTGCTAGCAGTTCCGTCAGGTTTCAAACTAGCCAGGCCGGGAGTCAATGTTTTGCATCCGAAGGCTGAAAGGGGTTAGGATTCCTGATGGTTCTCGAGTTTTTCCAAGATCACCTACCTATCAACAGGCGGGTTGGAAAACTCTAGGGAGGACCTAGGCTGGATTTGTTTGTTCAAAGACCATGCCTCAAGAAGCTGGGAAGTGCTAATTGATGAAACAAGTGGAACTGATTCGTCCCCTGAGTGCTCAAAGATCGCGAATACCTCTCTACATGGGTTTCCGACCTGTGCATGATCTAGGCTGGCACTCCACCAGTCTATTGATACACAGACAAGAATTGTTGCTCAGGCGAGAATCTACTTTGCTCTACTTTGCTATGGGTATGGTATAAAACAGAGTACATGGCCCAAATATACATTAACATGGTTCTTCTCTCCTCTCACGACTCAATCACTCGACAACAAGACTCTTATCCAACCTTCTCTACCCATATCCTCTTACTTACTTGGTAATCTATCACAGAAAGCAGAGTCCCTCGTTGCTCGCATCTTCCCCACAAAGAGACGATCTCGGTGAGATGGGACCGCAATATGTCGCGGGCCGGGCGGGCTGTAAGTCTGACGACGGCATAATCACCACTCCCACTCGGAAAGAAACAGTCGCCCCCTTTTACGGCGAGGAATCAACAGCCCATCCAAGTCCTGGCCAGGAAACGACACTACCATCTGTGGCCACCTTTGATAGCTCGCCCAAGGCCAAGCCCCGTTCCCCTGCGAAGACCCCGGCTGCCCAAAAAGGCCACAAGGTGATATTATCTGGAAGCACTGTGGTTGGTCGTTCTCGTAAGCATTCTGGCCATGAGAGCTCTCCCGATGACGGCTCCAACGAATTAGAGCTAGACCCGACTACAAGTGAGTTTGTTCCCGGGACGCGGCAGCAACAGCCGAAGCCGCCCCAGGGAAGCAGCGGCCGAAAGCATCACTGCTCCACCGAGGCCGCCATCAGCGAGCGCCGGCGCATCTACATCGGGAACCTGGACTTCACGCTGGACCGCGACAACATCGCGGGCCTCCTTGGGAATACGACGTCTACAAGCCGGAGTGCTGCTGCATCTACGTGCCGCCCCCTTCGCTCCGCAAGAACCCCAAGACCAAGGACGAGCACCGTAACCGCGGCTACTGCTTCGCCACCTTCACCGACTCGGAGAGCGCCACGGCCGCCATGCAAGCGCTCGATCACATCGAGTTCGCCGGGCGCAAGCTTGTGTGCCGCTGCTGCTTGCCCAAGGGCGTGCCCTACAACGAGCATCTCAAGCGCTCCGACTTTATCGAGCAACGCGGCGTATTGGAGTTTCTGCCGCAGCCGCCACCGCCGCAAGAGGATTCAGAGGGAGAAGATCAGCAACATTTCCCATTGCCGGAGTCATGTTTTCCTCATAACGCCTCTCACATGTCGTCTTATGGTGGCAGCAATCCTAACAGACGTCCGAAATCCGATCGGCATCACCACTACCATCATTATCATTCGGTTGGCTCTGCTAGACAGCAACATCAAGAGCACCCCGAACGTCCAGGCCACTCCCGTTCGCTGCACCACCGCTACCAGCAGAGGAAGTATGACCGGTTCCTTGTGCAGCCGACGTACACGCCCTATGACCACTATCCTCGCTGCTACGATGATCCGCATGGCGTGGCGGGGCAGCCGCAAGTCATGATACCGGAACCTATCATGTCCATGCCGAAGTACTACCCAGACCCCTGCTCTGACCACCGGGCTGTTCTCCTCGATAGTTTCAAGCAGGATGCTGCGGTTGAGGCCAACGACGGTGGCATCGACTTCGAAATGGATTACCTTGACGTGTATAAACCGCCCGCGGACTCATCCCACGCCAGCGGCAGAACGGTCGAGCTGTTGAACTTGGCGCCCGTCCCGGGCTGTTACCGCGGATTCAAGGCCTTTATCGAGAAGCTGCTCGAGAAGACGGAATGCAATGTGACGGGCGTCAGCGAGGCGATCTACCAGTATGATCCCCATCGCCCACTTTTCCCCCTCCGTCCTTGCCCTCCCGAGGTGGCTCACAACTGCCCCCTATTCTATTGCTACGTCCAGCTCGCAACAAAAGAGCAAGCCAAACGTGCTTTCAAGGAGTTAAACGGGATGAAAATCTTTCACGGGGGCGACATCCGACAATACAGAGTAAACATGGAGTGGAACCTGCCTGGCTCCGGCTGAGCTGACGTACATACGCCACATCATGGGTCTGGACACACATTCCATGGAAAGTTGATTTCGTCCCTCGCTGATGAATTGCTATTTACTAATGTTGCCAACTATGGAGTTTCGCTGCTGTAGCAACTCAAAATTCTAGCTATGAATGCACACTCTATCCTAGGTAATCTATCAACACATGACATCTCACGTTATCATTTTCTGGAGCACGGCCAAGTAGACTGACATGCCGGAGACTCGTCGATAGGACGCGCCGTCGTTGCTGCGAGCGGGCGGGGCCCTCGGAGATGTCTTCTAGGTACATAGTTAGGCCTATCACCAGTATTGAGCCGGCCAACGAATAGATGTATTGGCTTTCTTTTTACATCTCACCCCTAATACCGTTGGTAGTAAATAAGCAAGCAGCATAGCACACGACGGGGAACAGACCAAACGCGCCATGGCCTACGAATTCTATGGTATGTCGTTGGCTCAACTGTGGATTGTAGATGTCATGTTGTCAACACTACAGTAACGTATAAAAGGGATTGAGGGACCTCCTTCCTCATCAGGGCGCTGACGCGCGCATCATGACGGCAGCAGCTGCGTAGCCAATCATCGAGAGCCGAAACCGAAGCCGAGAGGAGCAAAACATCCGGACTAACAAGACGGTATTTCATCATGTATATATGCCACCGCCATCATACCTCAAAGAGTCGGGTTTTCGAATCTGGATCAAGATTCACCATAGTAAAAGACAGCATCAAGCTTGCACCGAATCAACCTCACGGCACTCGCCATTCTCTAACATAACAGCAAACCTAGTGCATCATGGGTGGCGGCGAAGCAATCCCCGGGTTTCCACACCCGAACCCCGTGACGTCCTACTGGCAACTGCCCCCCACACCGCATCGCCAGCCACCGGACCACCGCGGACCTGCCCACCTCCACGACCTGGGACTACGTCATCATCGGGTCGGGCATCACGGGCGCCGCCGTGGCCTACAAATTGCTGGCCCGCGACCCGTCCCTCAAGATCCTCATGCTGGAGGCGCGCACGGCGGCCTCGGCGGCCTCGGGCCGCAACGGGGGCCACGTGCGCGCCGGCTGGCACCTCAACTTCGCGCGCTACGTCGACGTCTTCGGCGAAGACGCCGCGCTGGCCTTTGAGCGCCTCGAGGCCGCCAACGTGGCCGACATGGCCGCCTTTGTCCGCGAGCACGACGTCGACTGCGACTTCCGCGACGTCACGACGGCCGACGTCTACACGACGGCCGCGGCGTGGGACGAGGCTCGCGCCGTCATGCGCAAACGCCAAGAGGTCGAGGAGCGCCGTCCGGGCCAGGGGGGCCAGTTCATCGAGAGGCGCGCCTGGGAGGGCGAGGCGGCCCGGGAGCGCATCGGACTGCCGTCGGCGGTGGGGGCCATCACGTATCCGGCCCACACGCAGAACCCGTACCAGCTCGTGTGCCGGATGCTGGAGCTGGGGCTAGAAAAGGGGTTGAACTTGCAGACTAACACGATGGCGCTCGAAGTGGCACCGGTAGGGAATAGTAGCAATGACGGCGCCGGCGGCAACGACGAAACGGTGAGGTGGGAGGTTGTCACGGATCGCGGCACCGTCAAAGCCCAGAAAGTGGTCCTGGCAACCAACGCCTACACGAACGCCCTGCACGCCAAGCTCAGACAGACGGGCTTTCTGGTCTCTGGCCGTAGCCAAGTCAGCGCGATCCGCCCGGGGTCCAACATGGCGCATCACCCCATCATGGAGAGCACGAGCGTCGGCCTCAACGACGTCGGCAATGGCGACTACTTCGGGGTCCGCGACGCCAGTCTCGCCGGCTCCGGCGATATTCTCTACGGCGGCGGACGCAGCGTGTCCAAGTCGCTCCACACGGTCGACGACTCGATCCTGAACGAGGAGGTCATGGAGTACCTCCGACACGCGGGCCGCCAAGTGTTCGGGGCGGAGGCATGGGGCGACGAGGGCAAGCCGGTCCGCGATTGGGGCGGCATTACTTGCTATACGCCGGACACGTTTCCGCTCGTGGGCGAGGACACCACCACGCAGCCGCAGAAGGGCCTCTGGATGTCGGTGGGCATGAACGGGCACGGGATGGCCATGGCGTTCCGGTGCGCCGAGGCGCTGGTTGAGATGATGACGACCGGGGAGGCGCCCGGGTGGCTGCCGGAGCCGTTCCGGCTCGAGCGTGTGTGGAACAAAGAGAGGGCTCACCTTAGCAGCCTGAATGCCTGGGTCACGGTATGAGTTCTGTTCGTTCATTTGCTTGTGCGTGGCTGTGAGAGTCTAGAGCAAACAAACACAAAGAGTAGGGTGCGAAGAGCCAGACCAGTCCCTACCTCATGAGCGAACCAGCCAGTCTCGGTATGCGTATTGACGGATCACAAAAGGGGTATATGTGTGTGTGTGCCCACTTTGATGAATATCAACCAGCGTACAAGAACAAACTATCCAAGTGCTCCTCAACCTCTCGCCCTTACCCCTGTCGTCAGCCCTCACCTTGTCGTCGCCCCTCGTTTAGCCAACATCCCTTGTGGCCGGTCAGGTCTGCATATAGAAGAACTCACAAATAAGCTTTCTGTGGCGGAGTGATATAGTTCTCGATAATCACGGTCAACCCTCATACTTTTCGTTTTTTTTTCCCTTTTGACTTGAAATTTGCAGACAAACCCAAGCAGGTAAATTGTCAGAATCTCCCATTGTCAATTGGTCGTGGAAACATCTACTCACTACCATCCACTTTCTTTATCCTCTATCACGCCCTGTGCGCAATAATACATCCCGTTTTCTTATAAGTACCTGCCTGGCAAGGTGTGTTCGGTAAAAGCCAAGGGACGCAGATCGAGAGACAACTCGCTGAAGACAACTAAGATACGACAACAACAATGCCAGACAACGCCCCTGCCCAGACGCACTACTCAACCTCTCGCAGAGAGAACTGCATCATCTGCCATGAGGAATCCAACCTCTCTGAGCTCGTTGCTCTAGGATGTTCTCACGTCTACCACCCAGAATGTATCACCAGATGGTGGGGCCTCGGCCACTCCAAGAAGTGTCCCTACTGCAAGAAGCATGTCGCCGAATACGGACACGCCTGCGGTCAGCCTGGCGCCTGTAACATAACCATCGTTCCCTCCTGGGCCACCACTTTTCCGCCCGGCCCCCTTCCAGTTGCCCTGCCCTGCACCGCCTGCGGCCAAACGAAGTTCCTCCTCGACTCCATAGTCAATGGGGAGGAGCGGTTCAAGGAGCTCTACAAGGCCATCTGTGACAACGAGGACTCGCTGTGCGGTCTGCTCGACCCGAACGAGGGGTTGGATCTCAACGACTACAAACGGTGGAAGAAACGGGACAGTGAGGAGAGGGCCACAACGGGCAGATTCTACTACTGCCAGACCAACAGACCCTCCCTCTTTGCCGCGGCCCCCACAAACGGCAGCGGTCAGCGGATTGCCGTCTACCATGAGCAATCAGCCCGGGTTACGAGGGCGGAGCTCGCCTACGCCATCGACATGGGCGACTTCACACATCTGCGGGCTGCCGTCGCCAGCCGGGTTTGCCCCACGAACCAAGCCGACTGGGACGCATGGGAAAAGGCGGACCTGCCGGCCCTGCGGAACAGCCAGCAGGACCAGGCCGTCTACGGGAAAAGACGGATGGCTCAGCACCCGGCGCGCTACTTCGCGTGGCTCTGCGCCTTCGAGCGGCTGTGGCACCGGACCCGGGCGCTGGATCTGCAATGGGAGATGCACGAGGACGAACAGAAGAAGACGGAGCTGCAGCAGGAGCTCGACGACCTCTCGGTCGCATGTTTCCAGAGACTGGCTGGCCTGGTCCACGCCCGAGACATATCGGTGAGCGCGCCCGAGGAGACGGAGAAAGCATGAACAAATTGATGTAGACGTCGAGCTCTTATTACGGTTGGCTCAAGGAATTGAATGACCGAAAATGAATATTATGCTTTCCAGGGGTTTTTCGTTTGATAGATGAATAAAAACCATAAAATATACTATATAGGGTATCGAGTACTAATACAAAGCAGTGCTGGCAGCGACACGTTAAATTGGAAAAACCAAGTGTGATCATTAAGCTTTATCCCACCTGTTCGTCCGTCCGTCCCGCTTAGTCAAAATGAATCATTGAAAATTGTCGCAATTTCGGCTCTTAAAGCCACTTCCAGCCGGGCTTCTTCCCTTCCGTTCGGACCGTGGCCTCGTGCGCATTCAGCGAAGGGTCTTCGAGCGGCGGGAGCGTGAGCGGATCCATGGACTTCATGGAATAGGACCCCTGGTAGCTCAGCGGCTGCTTGGAGTCGCTCTCGTGCTGCTTCAGCTCCGCCTCGCTGCCCGTCCGGCTGTGCGACTGCTGGCGGCTATGGTTGCGGTCCATATGCCCTTGTTGGGTCATCATCACTGCGCCGCCGCCGCCGCCGTTACCGGACTCCTCGTCGTCCATCTGGAAGAACCGCGTCTCGCGACGGATTTCGATCTCCTGTGTCACGAAGATGCCTCCGAGCTTGTTGCTCAGAACCGGCCAGAAGATGGGCACGCTGGCGCAGACGGCGGCGGCGTCGACCTCGAGGACAGCGAGCAGCATGGTGATGGGGCCGTACCAGGTCGGGTCGCGCGTGGGCACCGTGGCGGCCTTGTGCTCGAGAATGGTCTGGAGACGCCAGATAGCAAGTGCGATAACACTAACAGTAGATCTAGGTTAGCACAATATCCTACGTGAATACGCGTCGAGATTAAGTTTGTGTGTGTGTGTGTGTGTGTATGCGTGAGACGTACATAGTTCCCATGCATAGCAGGGCAGTGATTCTCAGGCGCTGAGCAAACCCGGTCCCTTCCTTGAAGAGCAGCGGCATGGGGATGATCAGCACGATGACGTCCAAGATCATGTTGATAGCTGTGTGGCTCTCGTACGTGGCCGAGAACTCGGATGGTTTCGACGACCCATAACCATAGCACTTGGCGTCTGGCTTAAGCTCCCATACATGGTTGACCTATACGTGACTGAGTTAGTATTGTGCATACTTGTCCACCCGTAGGGGGATTGTCGGTAGAGAGAGATATTGCGAGAGGTATTGCCAGTGATCCTTTTCTACGTACCGGAAAGCATGGGAACCACGAGATGAACGAGTAAACCAACCCCCAAAGGGCCGTCAATGCCAAAGTTGCTAGACAGGCTCGGTGCATGAGAGAGCCCTTCGGGTAGACGCGCAGGTACTGGAGCAGCAAAGCGAGCTTGATGAATGCTGTGGATGTGCAATAGGCAGCGTTCGCTACATAGAAAGTCTTGACATTCCGTTAGTTACCGGCACTGACGTTGAGGCGAAGGTATGATCTAAACTCACTTTCGACCAGGTCATCATATCCTCGGTTGATAACTTGAGAAAGTGTTGGCCTAACCCGTATTTCGTACCTGGAATAGAGAGTATTAGCTACGAGGCTCAGGCGTAAAAAGAAGACATGACAACTCACCGAGAACCAATGAAATACTCCCAGCCGTAGTCGTAAGCTACACACAACCGCCGTGTTAGTTAGTCTTCGGGTCTTTTGTCGGCCATGCTTTCGTCTGTCCGATGGATGGTTGACTGCGTACCAAATACATTACGACACAAAAGTCATCCCAGCCAGGGTCCCGAATCAACTTGAAGCGAACCCATAGTCGAGTAGACACGCATGCCCATGAGAAGCACTGTAACGGTAGTCAGAAAGATATGTCATGGTCTAATTGGTATCATCTGGTGAGGACGGGATGTGTAAGCTGCTGGTCTCGTACCATAAAAGTGATGACCACGGCCAGGATAGTCGACTTCTTGTTTGCCAGAGGTTCCGGCTCGTCAAAGTTGCTGAATGAATAGGTGAAGGTGTCGGACGCCGCCATGATTACGGTAGGTATAATAGCACACACAAAACACTAGCACACCCAAGATCCGGCCTTGGTAAAAACACGGAGGGGGAGGAGGGAGGGAGAGAAAATGCCTTCTTCCGCAACGAGGTTGTTAGGGCACACGACTTGAATGAAGCTCCTGGCCTAGGAAGCAAAGCTCAAGTTCGGGGACCAAAGCAACGAGACAGGGCCATATGGTCTTATTAGGGGGACACGGAAGGGTGGACGGGTCGGGCGGGCGATCGATGTTTGTTGCGATGGCGGTTGCGGGCAGCGTGTTGACAACGAAGGTGGAGTGCTGTAACGTTGACCTTAAACAACGAACGACGGACGCTTCTTGCTAAAACTCGTGGCTCGTTCCCCCTGCCTCAATTGTCAAGGTGTGAGGACATATATGTATGTATGCTTCCTAATATGATGGCAAGGCCCAACCCTACACGACTATCTTGACCCAGCTTTGTCTATCAGACGTAGCTCTATACACACATGGGCGGGACTGCACGGTTATACTTGGATTTGCCGGCGGCGCAATACCATGGCGCGAGTCTTTCTTCTCTCGGAGGGGCCCCCGTCAGGAGCTAAGATCAAAAGAAGCCATGAAGTCCGACTCAGTCTGCCTGTCTTTGGAAGTGATCCTGCCGGTCTTTGCCTCATGGGGCCATGGCCTTTGATGATCCTCACGACTGTATCAATCCGGGCTAGGCGGATATAGCCGCACAGACAGCTCTATAGCTGGCCCGCTGTTTTGTCTGACTGACGATTTGGTCCGGTCATGCCTCAACCCTGTCAGCCTGTGTCGCTTGCTGTGTATTTTTTCTTTTTTTCGACTAGGCTCAGTGTTGACTGGATTTGGATCCGGGGTGTAAGGTGTTGAGGTGGCATCGTACTGAACAGCTCCGAGCAAGTCCCCTGCCGAAATGGTAGGATTAGCCATTAGTATGATGAAAACAGTATGGCAAGCGCGTTTTTACTATGTAGCCCGGTATAATATGCAGGGGGGTTGGTTTGGGGGTTTGCCATCCAGCTGGAGCAATCTCCGGATTGTTTTGCATGGCCATTTGTTGAGTTTCTGGTGAACGGCTCGACGAACATCGGATCTGAAACACGACCAACCAGCCTCCATCTAGCCATGCTTCGTTGGGCAATTGATGAACAAGACAAGACAGGAAGAAACAAGGAAAGAAGGAACACACATGTCTCTTCGGTGACGGGACGTGTCAGACCTGCCGGTGTGCTGCGTACAAGCCCAGTAAATGAGGGCGTCCACGTGAAGGCCGGGATGTCCAATATGTCCTCCGCTCTGATGGGGGCCAAAGCTCAGCAACCCATGCAAAGGGCTCCCAATTCATAATCAGCATCCCGTGCCCAGCATGCTTCGCCCATGCTGCTAGACCTTCAACGGCGATGTTGGTGACAGCCCAGATGGGGTACCGTCGCATACTCCTTTCCTTCGGGTCCAGCTGGTGGAAAGAGTTTTCTTCTTCCGTCGCTCTTGCGTTCCCTTTCCCTGAAAGCCCACACGAGACTAGAGTGGCCAGAGCAGTACTGGCCAGTACTGCTCTGGCCAGAGTGCCTTTCTCAGCTTGTCCCTCCTACCGAGAAAGAAGTACATATGGATGGACCCCCCCCCCCCCCCGTCTGGCGCTTACAACGGCTTTTCTATGTAGGTATTTCCCTCTTTATTCTCCGGAGCTTGGGCAGAACTCTGGGTCCTTCTAACCGACCGGTACATATGTACATATTATGGCATAATCCAATGTCGATCGATAATTTGATAATGGGATGTAACCCGAGCCGCCACCCGTGCCGCAGAGTATCCAGAGCTTCTGCGCAGAGCGAAGAGTCGCCCCATCCAGATTCGCCGCACAGCTGATGGAAACTTATGTGGCTCTTCTACCAGACTTCTTCAGCGAGACTGAAACAGGCGCATGCTGTCCCGCCGTTGCAGGTCACGCTCCGTCATGGGCCTTCCAGAGAAGCTGGCTGACGCTTCCCGGCAGGTTCACATAAGAAAGTTGTGACTGCATGGCATGCACAGGGTAGAGGATGCATACACCTGCTGTTTGATTGGTTTTCTATGTAGCCATCTGGAACCCGACTTTCCTTCTTGCCGCTTCTTTCCCCGCCGGGCAGGTCCGAGAGAATTCCACGACAACCATAAGGGAATCATGGCGCAGTCACCATCTCCATTGGGCTTATGTAAGAGGCGGGATGAGAGAGGCTGTCTAGTTCTGCCAGGAGGACCCGGCAGCCCGGTTGTCATACGGTCGTTCCGTTCCTAATTTTACCTGGACTTCTGGAGTCAGCACGATCCAAAAATAAGTTTGAGCGCCGAGCCCGAGCCCGAGCCCTTCTCTCGCTTCTTCTTCATCTTGATGTCTTGGTTCTCGCGGGCGACATTGACGGATTAGAGTTCAATGTCACTGATCCGACCGGACCCAAGGCAGTGGACCGGCCGCGTCTCGTTGCTCGAGTCATGTGTCCCCAGATAGCAATAACGGTAAGGGGGTGCAAATGCACCCATTGTAATTTGTTGGCAGAGAAAATTGGGTGATTATCTCGAGGTCCAGTACTCCAATTATCGTAGATACAGATACAGATACAGATGTATTCTCCAGCTGGAGATGGATTGGGATGCCGCCACCTTCTACCTGGGATGATTGGCCGTGGCTCGCTACCGTCAAAGCTGCTTCTATCCGACTCCGACGTGCCGTGCGGCGCCCTGCGCAACAGCCTAGCTTGCTTCCAACCCACGTGCTGAGCGAGCACGCAACACCACCATCGCAATCTCAACAACCCACACCGTCTGATTGGCCTGGCCAACATCACCACGCACACCACACATACACCCCCAGCCGCGCCGAGCCATGAACAATTTCGGCGTCATAGAGGTCGCTGGTGCTAAGACCACCAACGCGCCGGGCTGGGCCTATGTACCCGACACGGGCCACCCAGGCCTGTCCCACCAGCACGCCGCCGCCGGGGGCAAGAACAGCAAGAACCGCAAGCGCGCCGCCCGCAGCACCGGCGGTCCCAACCTCAGCTATGCCGACATGAGCGCCCGGCAGGAGGCCAAGGTCCGCAAGGAGCTCGAGCTGCTCGACCGCGACAACCCGCGCGACCTGTCCATCCCCATCCCGCCGAAACCCAAAGGCAGCGGCAGGGACACCGCCAAGCACACCCCCAACGTGCGCAAGATCCTGCAGTCGCAGAAGACGTTCGCGAACCACCTGGACGACTGGCTCGCGTTGAAGGAAGGCGGTGCCGGCAATGCAACGGCCTGTGCAATGCTGGCGATTGCGGGCGGGAGGAAGGGGAGCGCAGTACAGCAGCCGCAGCAGCAGCAGCAGCACAAGAAGCCAGAGACACCGGCGTCACGCGGAGGTACCTCTTCATCAAAACAGCAGTCAAAACAGGAAGACGTCGAAATGACGGATGCCCCCGACATCGAAGCTGGCGAGCAGACAGGCGGCGGTGGCAGCACGATCCTCTCGCCCTACCGCGGTCCGCTACCCGCGCCGCACCCCCGCGACGACGACCCGCTCCTCGTGTCGCGTGTGCCGTCTATGCCGGCGGACGAGGAGCTCAAGGCGCTGCTCGCGGCACCGCCCCTGACGTATCTCGAGGCGCGCGCGGGGTGGGGCGACGAGGACCGCAAGTATCCCGTGCGCGTGTTCTGCGAGGTCTGCGGGTACTGGGGCCGGGTAAAGTGCATCAAGTGCGGGACCAGGGTATGCGCACTGGACTGCCTGGACACGCATCGCGAAGACTGTGTCACGCGATACGGACTTTAGAGGGTGCTTTGGCTTGGCTGGCTGGCGCACGGCTCCAGCATGACTGGCTGGCTCTGAAGCAAGATGGAGAAGAAAACAGTGAATCCGGCGTTTAAAACGAGCATTGCATATATTATGATACCCGAAGATTGGTAGAGTTGGTTAGATTCTTGCTAGAGTAGTCGACAGTATTACACAAATCCGAATGATACACTATGACGATCCAGCAAAGCCAACTGCCGAACAAGCCTACGTCTTGTCGTACGGTTCCAAACTTTACCAGTACCCACCGGATACTGAAACCTCCTTGAATTTGATGCCTCCCAAATTCTCCCAGAATTTGGTACTCGGTTCTTGACCTCCGACATTAGACCTTGAGAAGAGGGCGAGAGTGATAGTCCGCGGATGGGTATGACTCGCGATGGGTTACGTGTCTGCGTGTCTGCAGTAGCATGCTCCTTACAGGACTGGGTGCACCGCCCCGGAACCATAACGTCATATGATGGAGGTTTTACTCGACATGTAGCGTAGAACGACGATCGCTTCGTGTCCTGGGAAAACGAGCAGCCCTCGGTTTTCAGGGTCAAGTAATTTGGCGCCAACAATATAGCTTGCCATTGGATCATCTAACCGGTAAACCTCTCCTCCTTCCCCTCAGTCTGTGCCAAGATGCTAAGCCCAGTATTCCCAGGTCCCTGGTATCATACAATTCTCAAACACCCCGTCCGTCATTATATGTACATATCCCTTCTAAAGCCGGGCGCCCCTTGAAAATACAAACCAGCTCCAATCCACCCCAGATGTCCGATTCTTTCATCGGCTCCTTTACGGGTTGTCTAGGGTGAACTTGATGTCACCGTTCGAGGCACCACCGGCACACGTGGCCGACATGCTGCCTGTCGGGCACACGGCACGGGCGGCGCGGATGCACTGCTCCCAACGTCCCTTGGAAACGTTGATAGTGCCGCCGTTCGTCGCCGTGTTGACTGTGAACTTGGCTGTGCCCGACACGCCCGTCGTGCTGGGGGAGCGCCGCCGCACTTTGTGATCTTGCCTGCAATGCCTCCACAGATGCCCAACTGAGCAACATTCTCGTCATGGAAGGCGATGTTACTATTGTAATATGTTAGTCTTCTGGGAGTAGCTCATTATGATGCGGTGTCGTCATCGGGACAAATGAACCCAACTAGGAGGGGAAGTACGTTTACGCACACTTTGGAGTTGATGCATTTCGTCTCTCTGACGGCAGCAGGGTTGACGCTGGTGGACGCCCGCATCTGCAGGACCTCGAGGTGCTCCGGGCCAACGGTGTATCTGGGCCACACAGGACCAGCGACAGCCAGGCCAGCCAGCAAAAGAGTGAAGACACCGGACGACAGCATGTTGAGAGATGTTGTGACGAAGAGTGGTATGAGGTGGTTCGGATCTCAGGTGGACTTCGGATGAAACAAGGGTTGGTTCGCTTTCGACCAGGTAACGATAGAACAGTCGTGGAAAGGAAGGGGACGACAACCAGGGAAGAAAATGAACGAGATCGGCTGCGTCAAGCAGTGTGTTGCAAAGGAACGTAATCTGTTCGGCTGAAGAGAAAGGAAGAGAAAGGCAACGATCACAGATCGACCGGGTATAGATGATCAAAATTGGCTTGGCGATAGGGACGAAGAGAAAACAGAAGAAGGGCACCCAAGTTTAGCCTGGACTTCCACGACTCTTTAACAGCTACCTAGACAAGCGAAGGGGTCGCTATGCGGGGATAGGGAAGTGAGAGAATTAACCATAACGCAAAGGTTGCAAGGTATAAAGTCGCCAAGGCCGGCGTTTGGACAGAAAAGTCTGGATACAACGGAGGGAGATGTGGACGTCTCAGATCGAGAGAGCACCTTCCCAAACCTACCAGTCCACGAGCCTTGCATGTACATTGCATACGCTAGACGTGCAGCCACGAATGCTTGCACTGGAAGACATTCCGAGAACTGACGTTGCTTGTTGTCCAAGAGGCAGGCAGCAGGTACGGCCAGGTTGATAGCATTCGCGCACTCGCGCAGTGCTGGGTCGGTCAAGTTGCCGAATATGATGCGTTGATCTGCACGGACAAGGCGGATACGAGCAACAGCAGGCGCGGGAGATCGCACGTAGGGGCTACATACAGATCTACCTGGTTTCTGGCTTGTTCCCGTGAATGTGTGTGTGTGTTGTTCTTCGCAATGCCATTATCCCCGACAAGCTTCCCCAGTTTTTCGTGCTGGGAGCGCGAGTCTTGGCGGACAGGGCGGACAGGGTGCCAGGTCCTGAAACAGGAACCGTTGCAACTCAAGCTTTTCTTTCCTTCCCATTTCGACCAGACTTGGATCCGATTTGTCTCCCGCTTCGTCACTAGAGGGGGGAAACAGTGGGGGGTATCCTGATTGTGAAAGCAACTGGTAGCTGCCTACTGCCAGGCAGAAGGCTTGCCGGCCTTCATTTGCATATTTCAGCTTATGTAGCCGTGAAGGGATCTCATAACTTGAGACCAGATGCAGATCTTACCGAAACGAAACTGCAAGTGTTATGTAATGAACCTCTACCTCCCGAACACCCGACCACAGTCATTGTCCTATGCAGAGAATGCCATCAGGTCACCATAGAACGAATATACCCCAAGGCCATTCCTGTAAAACGCGAGAATGATCGGTTTCGGAAATGGGCAGACGGCCAAATGCCCCACGACCATTTTTGCTGGTAGCTGGCTCTCAAACGACCGTGGCTGTGTTATACATACATTATACCCCGAGAGGCTGTGTAGCTTGCGGGGACCACGACCCGCCCAACGGAGGACTCGACAGACATCGGAGAGAATTGATTGACACATACTCCGATCTTTAGGGGTCATGTTGGTTAACACCCAACAGCTTGCAATGACAGCCGATGGAGAGAGCATAGGGAGAAGCAAAGACCTATCTGTCTATATCTTACATTGTCCATCCCTATAGGGCTATAACAAATATATTATTATTGGCCCGCTGCTGTCTTTCTCGTGCCGCAGACACCACACAGGGAGTTGTCCCCCGGCATTCAAGTACTGACTGTCTTTACACCGCGCATCTGAACAACTCCAAGCATTTGGGTCTTGCTGCGGATCCACGACATGAGAACAGACAGTACATGTAACGGAACCTGGTTGATTGTCAAAAAGAGCACATAAGGCAGCTCTGGGAGTTCTCCTGGGAGACGGCTGGGCTGCGGGCCGCGATCGACTTGCTCTTTTCGCTGAGTGCGGTTACATTGGGCGGCTTGTCGTTTCTTAGCTCTGCGGCCTCTCCGATGGACCCCTCAGGTATAGACTTGGTACTGGGGTTCTTATTAGTGGTACTGGCCGTCCTTGGGGCAGCGCGGACCTTCGGGGCCGGTGCTGGTCCAATGGAAGATTGCAGTTCTCGAAGTTCTTGCTGCGCGTCCTGGGCGTCGGGGTTCTCGTCCTCGCACACCTTAATCATACGATGGCCCTTGCGATCTAAGATTTGCTGTCCATCGGTATCGGCATCCGCTGGTAGATCATCGTCGCTGTCACTTGCCGTTTCTGATTCGTTGCCGCCGCTAGTCTCGTCGTCATCGAGTTTGACGACGTTGCCGTCTTCTTCCTTCTTCGCCGCTGGCTCTTCGGTCTTCTTCTGTTGGCCAAACCGGGCGAGGGCCGCGGCAGCTCTCAGCTCACGACCCCTTTTGCTGCCAGCCACTCGGGGTTTAGATGCTGTCCGCTTGCCCTTTTCGAGCTCGGCCTTGACCTCCTCGTCGTCGCCAAGTGCCACGCCGTTTGCACCGAACTTTTTCAATATCCTCCTTTGCTTTTGCTCTTGGTAGGAGAGTTGGGCCTTCGGCTTGCGCTTTCTTCTTCGGGAACGGTAGGTACCACCACAAAGGTGTTCCGGCAGTACCTCGCCAGGTAAGACTGTGTTATTCTCGAACTCTCCAGTCTCGAGCGACGCACCGCGTCCCCATAGGCCTTCTCCCGTGTAGCCGCTGGACCACAGCGTGCGCATCTCGTTTGCATAGCCGTTGCGGACGGCCCAGAATGCCTTGGAGTGGTTCATCTGTTTGCAGTGCGCCAATTCGTGCATCATCACCATCTGCACGTAGTGGAAGGGTAGCCACCGAGCCGTAGAGGGAGACTTTAACACCAGCTGGATCACCTCCCCGGCGTTGAAGTTGCGCCCGACAAACTCCCGGTTCGGCTCGTACTCCTCCAGCGACATAACCGAGAGATGGTGCTTTTTCATGATTGGCAGGCATTGCGCCGCGATGCGCTCCAGGAAGTCCTGAGCGACCGACTCGTCCGGGCCTTTTAATGGCTTGATGAATATGACCAGGGAGTTCGGTTGCGACTTCTTCGCGTTGATGCGCTGTATGCCGATCGGCATGGTCGTTACGTGGTTATCATATATAAAGTGGCTTTGCCCACAATATTGAGAATGATGTCTTGACCAAGGTTGACAAGGAAGTAGTGCATAGGACAAAGAAACCGGCCTCCGGGTTAGACAAGACGTGATTTTATGTGGGTGTGTATAGTTTGCGCGTTGAAGCGGCGATGGACTTTAACCGAAGGTGGCCTGGACATCTGAAGGTCAGCGGCCCGGGCCGACCTCATTTAAACAATTCGCCACCCGCAGCCCAGACAAAAATTCACCAAATCTCAAGGATCATGCGCTTCGTCAAATCAATGCCTACATTTCCACCAGGTGACTGCAAGTATATTCAATAGTCGCCTGATAGCTTTTGCCCTTCTCTAGAATCACGAAGATTGGGTACTTATCAACGTCTTCTCCCCGCCGCGCCAGGACCGGCAGTACCCTCGCCCCTATCCGCAAGGGATACAACCTCGCCAATACCCGCAGCCTCCTGTTCATCCTCGAGTGCTGTGATCTCTTCTCGGCAATCCCACCACTTCTCTTCGCTCATCTCAAAGGCCTTGGTCTTGATCTCCTTGATAGCCAGAGTCTCAGGCTGGATGCCTTTCCAGCGCAGACTCGTCATGAGAAGCTCTTGCCACTCGTTTGACGTGCGCTGGAAGAACTCTCTCCTGGTTTCGAACGGCCTGGGATGAGGCAGACCATCGTCCACTGAAGTTGCAATAGTGTCTGTCTCAGTTTCGTCATCTGCCGACGTTGTCGTAGTCTGTGAGCTGGACTCCGAATCGGCTGTGGACTGCTCGTCTGACTGCTTCTTCTTTCGTTTGGTCGGGGAGCGTATCTCTTCGGCCATTTCGTAGTCGCCCTCGTCATCCTCTTCGTCATCTTCCTCATCGTCCTCATCATCCTCCTCATCTTCATCGTCATCCTCGTCATCAGATCCCTGTAGTCGCCGTATTAGCCTGTGGTTCATGGCAAGCCTGGCACTTATACTTACCACCCAGTTCTCGACCTCTCGGTTAAACACCTCTTTGCAGCCATCCATCTTCCCCCAGATCGATGGCGTACAGATCGTCAAACGTGAACTCACGGTCTCCCTTCTCGAAAGTGCCGCCATAAATGTAAAGTACATCATCCTGCACAGCTAATTGGGCATTGAACCTAGGATGAGGAAACTCCATCGACACGGGCATCTCGCGCACTGGCTTGTCAGGCGTATCTGTATCGTCGGCTTTACCTACATCGATTTCCATCTGATCGGCATCTTCGACGGATGACCCCGCCTGCAAAGCCGCCAAGTTCTTGAGCAACTCCTCCTCGTTCGCCTGGGCTCGGCCACGTCTGCCCACACGCTGGTCTGCATTGACATTCTTCTTTTGCACTCGAGGTTTTCGGAGTCCCAGAGGGAAGAATCGGTTGCGGTCCACGTTCCAGGCAAACAGCTGGTTAAAGAATTCGCTGTCAATACCTTCCTCACTTTGCTCCACGTCATGGACGCCACCGAATAACAGGCCACGGCCTTTGTGATACGTCATGGTAGTTCCAGCCCTTGCTGGTGCCGGAGTGTTTGCCGGCTTCTTGCGCTTCTCCCATCGGACAGTCGGAGGTGTTCCAGGGTTGGCATCTGCCGGAGGTTGCGTGATCCGCAGAAAGAAACAGTCTTGATGAATCATTGGCTTGAGAATGTTCCTTTGGCCCTGAGACGCACCCTTGCCTGACTTGTTCACCGCGACAGTTGATTTCACACGAGAGTATCCACCGTACAAGACAGCGCCTTGCTCGTGTGGGAGGAAAGTAAAGGACGATCTAGCATCCGGCTTCAGCTGCGCAGGGGGGAGAGTTGGATTAAACCAGACAAAGTTCTGATCGCATTAGTCAGTAGATGTTTCGACTTATGCTGCTCCTTGCGTGTACTTACTTGCGTGTCATACAACCAAAGGTCGGCCATATACTTTGTCTGATTCGACGTATCCTGGAACCCTGGAGTCAAGTGTTAACATAGGGGCAGACCCCCACAGCGCGTCGTCGAAACGTACCTCCGAAGAGAATGATATAATTCTTATAGTAAGTCATTCGGTGACCACTCCTCGCAGGCGGCGTCTTTCCTTTTGTGTCTACCCGAGTCCATTCGCGGCTGCTGGGCTCCAGTCGCCAGAAGTCATTGTAGTGATAGAAGGTACCCTGTTTGGGACTACTGAACTCCCCGCCAAATAGGAAGACCGAATTGCTTTGGTTTCCTCCGCGGCACCACGCATGGCCGGAACGCGGCAGAGGCGCATTCGGTGACGTGACACAATGCCACTCGTCCTTGTCGGTATAGTAGATGTTCAGGTCATTATAGAAATGGGCTATAGCACCGTTGTAGTTCTCCCCTCCAAACAGCAGCAATTGGTTGCTATTCGAAGGAGAAGCTAGCAAGGTGGCAGAGGAGCGTGGCTTAGGAGGCACTTCGGAAACAGTCTCTGTGACTTTGAGGAATTGCTCCTGCTCCTTTCTGTACTGCTCGAGCACTGCTTCCAGATCAACGTCTTCGGCATCGCTGCCTTCAACCTTGGCATTCTTCACCTTCTCCTTCTTCTGGGCTTTCTTCTCCTGCTTCTGCTTCTTCTCGGCTAGCTTTGCCTTCTTGGTCTCGGCCTTGGACCCTTTCTTGTCCTTCGCCATGGCTGTTGTTTCCGACGCTCGCTCAGACGGTGTATAACCTTGGTTGGGAGACAAGATGAGGTCATGTGCCCAGCCAAATGAGAATTTGCGCACTTCCTCGCTCCCTCGGAAAGCTGCAATCCAGCAGGCAGTTTGTGTCAAATCGAACTGTGCTCAGACAGACACAATTATCGAATGAACATCGACCCCTCTATTTGGGTTTCGATACCGCATGGCAGCCCCTCTAACCCCACCCCCACTAAAACGTTTTGCAGTCCAGCGCCAGCGCGTCACCAAACCACCCAAGATCTCCCCATCACACCAAGCCCAACACAGTAACATCGACGACCTATCGCCTATCGATTGGGGATAGCTCACGAGAAATTTCGAGGGCGACCGCAACGTCTAATTCCCGCACTACGCCCATTCCAACGCCTGCCGCCGCTCTCCAATCTCGCCAGAACATGCAAAGTATAACTGCATAGCACTGCATATGTATTTCCACTTCTGCTCCGGCTACCCGACATGAACCTTGCAAGCGACCACCCCTCCGATTGCACCCCGACCCGCGGTGACGACGACCCGCCATATCAGGTTGGTCGCTGGTAGCGTAGGGTCCCAACCCAACAACACCCTGGCGCAACCGCCCCCATTTCCTGCAAGAAAACCCAGATCGCGCCAACAGCAGCTCTGTTCGGAAGATATGATTCAAGGAAATCCTCAGCTATCTGTGATTATCGCATTATAACGGCTGAAACCCAAGACTGTTGTTGGCTGCACCGTCACCAACCTTACCTCCTGCCCAGGAGCTCAGTGCCTACTTATACCACACAGGCGCTACTTGTTGCTAGATGCCAGGAGCTGAGCAGCATTTTACGTTCGCCATGGCTACTTCAACAGACTTTGCTGCGCAGAGCCCGGTTCCTCAAGTGCAAGCTTCGCACGCCGTGGGCGGAAAGAGGACGAACGGCATGGAGGCTATTGAAGATATAATGTACGGCTCGGTATGTCGCAAACCCCTCCCGTATGACCAACTAGGCCCTAACCATACTGCAGGCTGCTGGTATTATTGGGAAATACATCGAATACCCTTTCGATACCGTTAAGGTGCGGCTACAGTCTCAGCCGGATCACCTCCCACTCCGTTACCGCGGACCATTGGATTGTTTTCGGCAGTCTATTCGAGCGGACGGTCTCTTGGGTCTTTACCGAGGTATCAGCGCTCCTTTGGTCGGAGCTGCTGCGGAAATAAGCAGCATGTTCCTCTTTGAACGCCTAGGGAGGGAGACCGTGTATGCCAGCGGATTATATGCTAGAGACACAGTCTTGCCGTTGCCTGCTTTATGGTTCACTGGCGCTTTCTCCGGGACTTTCACTTCTTTTGTGTTGACGCCGATCGAGCTGGTAAAATGCAAGATCCAAGTTCCAGCCCCGATAACTGGCGGTGCCAAGGAAAAACCCCCAGGTGTGCTATCCGTCATCAAGAATGTCTACAAACATGATGGGTTCAAAGGCTTTTGGCATGGGCAGATGGGCACCTTTCTGCGTGAAGCTGGTGGAGGTGCTGCTTGGTTTGGCTCCAAGGAGACGACTACCAAGCTCTTCTATGTGCTGAACGAACGCGGCATCAAAACACAAGCGGAGAAGGATGCTCTGCGAACGGAATCGCTGCCCCTTTGGCAACAAGCCATCGCTGGCGCCTCGGCTGGCATGTCGTACAATTTCCTGTTCTTCCCGGCAGACACCATCAAGTCGCGCATGCAAACAACCGCCACCGGAGGAACTGCCGTGAAGAAGACATTTATGCAGGAAGGCCGAGCTCTGTGGCACCAGCATGGACTCCGTGGAATGTACCGTGGCTGCGGCATCACAGTACTTCGCTCCGCGCCAAGCTCGGCATTCATCTTTATGGTGTATGATGGGCTAAAGAAGTACTTCCCGCTTGGTGGATAAATGTCTTGAAGAATTGAAGAGAGGCAATAAGTTGCCTTTCAGAAATGAGTCATATTCCTCTGGCTGGCGCGTGGCCTGTTTCAAGCCGCTGCAAAACTTACAAGATAGAAGGGCCCTATCATAGATCAGCGCTGGCAAACACTTCTCAAGTATTTCCAGATCCCGTATATGGGGGGCATTATTAACAGGACGGCCCCTTCGAGTTGTAAAGGGCCAGGATGCAGCGGGGACTGCACCCGCAAAATGTCGATACATAATGTGTGATGACTATTGGCGTTCACGGCGTTGGATGATGCAGTATAGAGAACTGGCGTGGCTGGTGTGTTTTTGGATGACATTGCACAATATCCCTGGCGTAGGCCAAATAGACGTATTTAGATCAATCATTTTTTTTACTTCGACATACGTTGTATTATGCTAGGCTACAATCCACTCAAAGAACCCTCCCTGGCTAAAGGGGCTAACCGATATGTAGCCACTTCTTCCTAGATCCTGGAAGATCGAAGGCTCTGCAAGTCTAGCTTATTCGTTGCGCTTCTTCAACAGATCCTCGTCCGTGATCCTCCAGTTGTTCATCATACCCACGCCCGTATTCAGGTAGGTGGCGAAGGTGAGCCAGGCGACGTAGGGAACCATGCACCAGCCAGCGGTGGCGTCAAGCTGGAAGAATTGGTAGGTCAGGTACGAGTTGAGGCCGAGCAGGGCGACGATGTCGACGAGCGCGGCGACGGGCTTGCGTAGGCCAAAGAAGAGCGGCGTCCAGGCCAGGTTGAGCCCCAACTGTATTGTGTAGAGGGTGGCGGCGTGTTTGGCGTCGCGCACGCCCTCGACGCTCGACGTCAGCGGGTTCAGGCCCGTCGTGATGGCCCGGTGTGCCGCGTAGCCCATCAGACCGTACAGCGTTGTCCATGCGGGGCCGAAGACCCAGGGCGGGGGCCGCAGCGGGGGCTGCTTCATGAGGCGGTAGGTGTTCTGTGTTTTGTCGCGAGCTGGAGACGATTAGCGACGTGGGATTAGAGCTCTCTCACACACAGACTGGGCACCCAGCCGCCTACTTGAGAAGCGCAAGCAAGCGCATGCGCTCCATTGACTAGGAGGAAGCTTGGAGGGGTGAGAGAGGGGGGAGGGAGGTCTGCTTACGGCTGATGCCGAAGCCTACGCCGGTACCCAAGGCAATGGGCAGCAGGACCGAGGCTGCCGCATTGGAGAAGACCTGGCTCGGTAGCGTAATTTGGGGGATGTACGTCGTCATTGTGGTGGGCGATATTCAGGAAAGAAGACTCGAGGTTGCTGCGAAGGATAAGGGACAAGGTGGCCGAGGATCTTTGACAATGGCAGAATCGCTGTTGCTATTATATTATTCCAGACCGGTGACTGAAGGGGGTGGACGGTTGGTCATACGAGGGCGCTTCTGGAGCTCTCCGTTTTTGCATGACGTATGGATCTCAGGATCCTAGCTAGAAGCCGCGGTACCTGCAGTTAAGCGGAGCTGGGCTATGATGATGGATGTCCAATTAATACACCAGATATCGATATGGCGGACTTCGGGTTTATAGCGACCTCAACTGAAGACAGCAAAGCACCACATATAGCAACTGCAGATGCAAATTCCCACGAACCTTGTGGTCAGGCCTCTAGCCAAGCCATTGTCATGAACAGCATCTAAGCTACTTTGAGTATGCAGGTCGTCAGGTTTGTGAGTTCCGAAATGGATGCTTCTACCAGTGTGGAAGGTCTCTCTGCCTTCAGGTAAAAAAGTCCGGTCTGGCGTTCAAAACGGAGGTAGGGAGGTACTGATATGCTGCTGCCAGCCGCCACTGCTCGAATGCCACGACCTGCAGCTGCCAGTCACCCAGCCCCCACAATTGCCTGTCTACATAGTAAGTAGTACGTCTTTAGATAAGCATGATCCACCTCGATCCTGGCCCGACTGGCTCTAGGTTAGAGGCTGACGCGACATCCTCCGTACCCTTTGTTCTCTCTTAGCAAAGACATCGTCGCCTCTGTCGATGTTTAGCAAAAGGGACCGATAACCTCCATACTCTTGGGACCTCGCGCCCATCTAGGAGTGCTATCGTATTCGACTCATTTACAACTACAGTTCGTCTATCCTTTCCCGTCAATCACCCTTCTCAAGTCATTCCATTCTCAGGTCACGTTGTTTCTGTTGTAGTGTGCCTATCTGCTATTGAATGCTCTCCCCGGCTTCTGGACCTCTCTCTTCATCATCTCTCAATCCAATCACCATGGCGCTCCCCCAGAAACAATAACCTTCCTCTGCACAGTTGCTCTGCTTCCCTTCTACTTCTCTTGGCATACATGAGATCGATTGCTTATCGCATAGCTTGCGTTGCTGAGCCCTCTCATCATTTTATTTGGCTTCCCATCAGCCAATCCCATCTTCGTTCTACATCTTGAAAATGCCCATATTTGCCCTTCCTACCATTATTTCTTCTCTCGTTCCCTTCATAACTTTGGTCAGGATGATTTCTCTAACAGCAATCGCTTTGCCAAACAGCAGCCATCAAGCTCATTTGTTCCGACAATCCCGTGGCTTCACTCAAGGAGCAAACCAGCCTGATCGCATTGCGACTTGCGAAGCTAACTAAATAAGAGTTATACACGCAACTCCAACAGAACGAAGCGACGCATTGCTGGACCAGCATTGGAAGAATTAAGCGCGACGAAATGGACTCCTACAACACCTACCGAGACCGCGAGCGCGATGGTTCAGGGCGGTCACCTGGTCGCGACTGGGATGGCCGTGATGACAGGAAGCCCGAACGAGGCGGAGACAGCTTCTTCCGTGGTCGTTCACCTGGTGCGTACTATGAACACCCATGCATTTCATCTCCTCGATATCGGCACCACTCCGTTCTCCCATCCTCACCCTCTTTCATCACCCATCTTTCGGTATAGCTGTGGCTAACTTGCTTAGGCTTCGACCGTAACCGTCGACCCCGATCTCGGTCGCCTTTGCCTGTAGACCGCTATGAACCCCGTCCTCGAGGTCGCGACGAATACGTCGCTCCTCGTGACCGCGACGAAAGGCCTCGGCGCGTTACCTCACCGCCTGCCAACATCGACCGCTATGTTCCGGGCCAAACAAGCACTGAACCTCCAGCACCAACGGTCAATCCCCTCACAGACCCCTCAAAGCTTCCCTTTCAGGTCGGCTTCTCTTATTTTGGGGAATGGTGGAGAGCAAATGAGAAGATCAAGGACGAGAAGGAGCGCGCCCGCACTGGTCGCCGCCGAGATTCCGAGCGCCCCCGTGGCCGCGAATCTCAAGAGGATCGCGAGAAGGAGAAGGCCAGGATACAGGCAGCGTATGATTCTTACCGAGAAGATCTGCAGGCAAAGATGGCTAGAACCTTCGTATCTGAGCACAAGAAGGAGCAGTGGTTCAGGGAACGTTATGTCCCCGAGGTTCGGGATGCATTCCGAGCGCAGATCAATGAGTTCCGTCGCGGAGCTTATAGTCAATGGGAGCAAGACATAGAGTCTGGCACCTTCGACGAGTTCTCCTTGGAAGGCTTGCCGAAAAGTGAGTCCAACGGTCTAGTCGAAAAGGAGGAAGGCGAAGCCACAGCATCCAACGAGGTTCTTGGTGTCGGTGACTTGGCTCCTGCGAACGGTAACGACATTCGTGACGAGAACCTTTACCAGCCAACTCTCCTCATCAAGACAATTGCTCCTCACGTTAGCCGTCAGAATTTGGAGACTTTCTGCCGAGAGAACCTTGGCGAAGAAGAAGGGGGGCTTCAAATGGCTCTCTTTGAGTGACCCCAACCCCAGTAAGCGATACCACCGAATGGGCTGGGTCATGCTTCATCCTGCCTCCGATGCGGCTGCCCCTGTGGAGCGCACCGACCCCAAAGACGAAGATGGTGATGTGGATATAACATCGCCTGCGCCGCCGCAATCGACAGCCGAAAAGGCTTTGGAAGCCGTCAACGGGAAGACCGTAAAGGATGAAGTGCGTGGTGACTTTGTTTGCCATGTTGGTGTTCACAACCCGCCCAGTAACCCTCGTAAGAAGGCACTCTGGGATCTTTTCTCAGCACCAGAGAGAATTGAAAAGGACCTGAACCTTGTCAAGCGCTTGGTGAATAAGTTTGAGGAGGATTTTGGTTCCGACTTCAACGCGACTCTCAAGATCGAGGAGCGTACGGAGGATCTCAAAAACGCTGGTCGTCTCCAGCCTGCCGGTCCTGTGTCTCCATCGAGGAAGGTTAAAAAGGAACGAAACCTCGATCTTGATATGGATGAAGGCGAGGAAGGCGAGATGGAAGACGATGAGGACGAGGGTGCCGTTGATGATGAGATTGATGATGAAGACCTCTTGACGAAGAAGAAACAGCTTGATTTGATGATCGAGTATCTCCGTCGAGTCTTCAACTTCTGTTTCTTCTGTGTGTTCGAGAGTGATTCGATCCATGAGTTGACTAGAAAATGTCCCGGCGGCCACCTCCGTCGCCCCCGCAGCACCCTCTCCTCGGCTGCCAAGAACGTGGCGAGAGCGACTGTCAATGGCGAGCCTTTCCCATCCAAGAAGCGTGAGGTCAAGGATGAGGAAGAAGGTGAAGCTCCTGAGCCTGACCGCAAACCTCGCGCATCGAAGTCGGAGCAGCAGCTCGAACGCGCATACAAATGGGTCAAGACCTTTGAGGACAAGATTATGCAGATACTTGAACCCGAGTCTGTTGACATCCGCAAGCTTGGCGGAAAGTCCACAGAAGACGCTCTGGCCGAGGAGTTGCTCAAGTTCAATAAACAAGAGGATGAGCACAAATGGAGATGCAAAGTTCCCGAGTGTACCAAACTGTTCAAGGAAGAGCACTTCTGGAAGAAACACGTTGAGAAACGCCACGCCGACTGGCTGGATCAGATCAAACATGAGGTGAGTTGTTCACTGACGACACTTAACAAAGTGCCTAGCTAACGTAAGCAGTTCGACCTCATCAACGCATATGTGCTTGACCCGGCCCATATCGCGCCATCTCGGACAGACGCAAACTCCAATGGCCACTTCCCCCTTCTAACGGTCAAACCCAGCAGGGTACACCGCGTGGCTTCAACCTGCAGAACTTTAGTATGAACAACGTGATGCCGCCCTTCCCTGGCTTCCCTGGTCTTCCGGGTATGCCTCCGTTGTTCACAGGTGGCCACCCTATGCAAGCTCCTGGTTGGAACGCCGGGGGCGACGATCGCGGGGCTGGGCCTATCCGTAGAGGTGGTGGTCCCGGTGGGAACCGTTTCAATAACCGAAGTGGCCCTTATGATAGGCGCCAACAGCCCGGTCGTTGGGGCCAAGACGGCTCGGGAGCTGGCCGTGGCCGAGGTGGTGCAGGCAGGTGGGGAGATGGCGCAGCAGGAGGTGCAGCCGTTGGTCCTCGTGAAGCTGTTCAAGGTCGCAGCCTGAAGAGCTACGAAGATCTCGATCACGTAGCAGCTGGAGGCGGTGGCGAGTTGAACTACTAGAGAGGTTCCACTCCCAAAACTAATATGTCGCGCCTGAAGGCTCAAACTTCAACAGCTAACAATGGGAATTGCGCAATTCCAGGCTCTGTCGGTTCCGAGTTTAGCGGACTGGATTGGGAAGGCGTCCGAAGCGCCCTTACGGCCTTCGACGCAAACGATGCGGCTTCCGCCATTGCGATGAGGAAGAATTGCTAGATGCTCTTGTGCAAAGTGTATGGGAATAGGGTCAGGCGTTGCATTTCTTTCTTTTCTTTCTTTTCAGGGCGGTTGAAGTGCCAGGACCAAAATTCATTGTCAATGCTGGGGACAAGAAGTGAAAACATCTCTTCAAAGCAAAGATTGATAAAAACGCTTGTGGGCTGCGTAGAAACGCCTACTTGTAGCATATAAATAGCTTAGACAAGCTGAACACATTTCATTCTTAGTAACTTGTTTTACCCCATGTGGTAGTGCCTTGCCATTTAACCTGTCCCATGCAGTGTTTTGCGCTTTTGTGGTTGTCGACGACCGGAAGCCCCTTGCCTCTACATCATTGATACTTGCTTCAGGTGAAGTTGCCAGACACCTTGCTACTGGGTATCTTTTTCACCGTACTCGGTCGGTGCCAATTATCTTGAACCAGTGAGATTTAAGTGAGTAGCAGTTAGTACAAAAGGAGACAGCACTCCTGGTATGCCAAAAAGCCAGGAAGTCAAAAGCAAAACATACAACACCGGGGATTCCCAAATCGTCACCGACTCTAGTACTAATCCGGCGCTTCTCAGCTTATTTCGGGGAGAGCGGACGGGATCCCAAGTTGTCTGAGAGCTGTGGTCGTATGTGACGATTTGGGCATTTGTGTATGGCTATATACGTTTGGGAATATGTAAGGTTGAGTAGGTCCAGACGCTGATGTTGAGCTACTTTAACCGAGAGTGGCAATTCCTTGATTCTGCATCTTGACGCCTTTGGCAGATGGTATTAATGGAATTGCTACTTAGAGGGGTTTCAAGCTCGGTCGCTGGAGAAGTACCAAGTGATCCAGAGCCATTCGTCGCATCGTGAATGATAGGCTGGTGGATAGTTGATCTTGGTTGAACAAGATCTGGATACAGGGCAGATGGAACGACGGAAATTTGAACGAGCTCGACCTGAACTGGACTCCGACCAGGGTTGGAAGCCCCGTTTCCGTTGACTATTGGGAACACGGGAGGCGATCCGTCCTTACGGATCGTAGTTACTCGATCTTTGTAATCGTCTGGCACATCTGCGACTGTCTGTATGTCGAATCCAGACGGGAACCTCGTCATTGCAGACGTGACGGAAACATGGACGGACAATTATGGAACCAAGGAGCCATGCAGATGGAAGAAATAGGCAACATGGGAGCCAAAGAAGAGTAGCGATGTAAGGGAAAGTTGTTTGCCCGGCTGTAGTTATAGTGAGACTGGGTGTACTGCTATATACATTGTCGTATGAAGGTAAGAAAGCATCAAATGATGGCCCCTTCGTTGATGCAGTATTTCTCGTACACAGTGACCGTCGATGGTTCTCTAGATGAGGTCGAGAATTCCGGAGTCCATGGCCATTCATTGGGGTTCGTCTAGGCACACGAGGTGGTCGGAGACCATTTCAGGCCTCAGGGGTGTCTGTGTATACTTCCTTTTCTCAAGTGATTCGTGTTCTGGGAAGGGGGTAATAGGAAGTGCGCTTGCTAGACTAGATATTTTAGATAAGTTAGCCCTCAAAGTGACGCGGTCATTATAATATCAGAGGCACAGTGGAGTGAACACAACTTCAAGAACAACGACACATATAGCTAGTGAATGGAGTAAGACCGCCTCTCCTAATCTATTTTAGGTTATGTCGGCGTTCTTCTATAAATCCCTTTTCACCCCCTCTCCAAAAGTTGAGGCAAGATGAGTATTACCTAGCAGGCAACTACCGAAGTAGCCTTTTATACTGTCTAGGTTTCCCGAGGATTTCTCCCGTCTTCAGATACCAGACATGAATACAGCCACATAATCCACAGCGACCCAGAGAAGTCGCTTACACCAAGTAGAAGCCGACTCATTCTTGATCGCGTATCGACCAAGGCTATTGAATCAGCCGCATCAGACATGGCCTCAGCGACCATGATAAAAGCACGAAAGTGGGAGTCGTTGGATACGATAAGCGACTCGAAGCACAAGACAACCTCGGTAAGCTGCAGCAAGCAAACAAATGCAAGCTGGGTCGTGCAGTGCATCCAGGGCGCATTGATTCAAGGTGTAAATGGCGAGTAAATAGACTGGTAAACATGTGAGAAGCTAGAACGCCTACATAGTCGAAAAGGGGCTACCACAATAGGCGGGATCACCAACAACCAAGAGAATGCGGCCAAGCTGGTTCGTTGTTAGCCGTTGATGGTGAGGTGATCAGTCATATTGCATGTTGAGGATTGATTAGTTTGTTTTTGCATCATTGGCATGGGTTGGCCCCAACCCTCTTGGGTGGACCAATGAGATGGTGGCGCGGCATCGAAAGATGCTGCCTGTGACCCCTGAAGCTGCCTCGGTTCAGAGCAGAAGGAAGCAGGGAGAAGGAAATGCACACGCCAATACGCCCTGCTAAGCGCGCTTGGTGTTTGCTCTCGCACACAAACCGTACCGAGTGAGCTTTTCCGGCAAGGTCGGGTATGACGCGGCATCGCAAATGGTTGGCCGAAGACACCTGTATTGCTGGTGTTGCACATATCACACATACTGTCTCTGTCAAGCATGCAGCAAAGACGAGAACTTCTCAGGCACCTGTTTTATGATTGGGCGCGAGGCCGGTGGCCGGTCTGACGCGCTCGCCATGTCTCATTTTCCGGCTCGGTGTCCATGATGGTGCCCTCCAGCTGTTAAGGCTCCTGCATTCTTCCGTGGCTCATTGGTCGGATTGGGGCCCCAAAGCTTAACGGCAATGGCAATGGACTGGACCGATAGGGCTGAACCATCATCGCATATTCTGAGATGGGGAATGCGTAAGCCGTATATGCGCGTGATGTTACGTGTCCCTCCGATGGAGAAGAAACCACGATTCGTGTTTGCGATCGGTTCGTCACCTAGGCCTGGCACCAAAGATCTGGCACCGGGCTGGAGAGAGGGAGAGCCCACCCGGTCACAGATCGCATATCGGATACGAGCGAAAAGTCCCTCTCGCACCAGGTAGTAGGTAGTCACCCAGTCACCCAGTCACCCCAAGATACATACACTTTCCAAGATCCGAGTCAATTGCAAAATCTGGTTGGGTCGCAACCGATTGGTGCTCGTTGGTAAACAGACAGCAGAGCAGCCTCTCCTCATAGCCCTAATTGTGGAGGACGGATCTGCGCAGTGATACAATGGCCAAAGCTCTCTGCGCCCAGGTTGGATTTGTTGATCAGATAGGAAATAGACGACAAGACAATACGAACTGGGCCCTGTAGTCCTGGATGGTCTCCATTACGTAGTTGAGTGTAATAGGCAATGCGAGGCGCGGGAGCAATTCGTCCAGCGGCCTCAGTCCATGCTGACCTCACACATAGGCTAAGCCGTTAGCACATATTAAAAGGACCCGTAGTACGTATGGGAAGCAGTGGTGCAGCTCTTAGCCACCATGCGCAGTCGCCATTGGACACAGTAATCAATCACCTCTTGGGCCAGCACGACCAAGGTTGGAGATTGGGGGTGGCTGAGGCCAACGGGCCAAACTGCGGTTGACAGCCGGAGGAATTGTTTCGGAGGGATTCGAACATGGTGGTTCCATCTTTGGGTTTCTTGTTGTTGTTGTTGTTTTTAGGAGTAACACGGCGGCAGCACGATGTGCTAGCCATTGCTGCTCTCAACTCTCAACTCGACTTGTTCCAGCCCTTGGCTCGGAGACATTCCGCTCACTTCGGCCAGTCGGCATAGATAGTAGTCGAGGTCGTCGGCCAAAGACTCATACAAGTGGAAACGGGCTAATGGGAGATGGGAAACGGGCTGCGGGCTGATTAATTGCCCATGACTGACCGATCCCGTCCCCTGTTCCCAGCACACGGAAAGCTTGGCGCGCCACCAGCTCGAACTGAATCCAAAAGTAGACCAGGGGGAACTGACCCAATCCCAATACAAAGGGCATTGGTAAGCATCCCTGCAGTGACGTCCCGTCGCTTTGTCGCTTTGTCGCTTTGTCGCTTGTCCATTGACGCGTCGGCCGCGAATTGCTTGAGACAATGCTTGTACAATCGTTTGAGGCCAGTTTGAAGAAGAGGTCCCTGGATTTACAGTAATGCCAACGAATTCGGGGGACGCATCATCATGCCAATGTCGTGCGAGAACGAAACACCCACAAGATAAGCAACACCATCTACCATCTAGCGAAATGAAACAACCAGAACATGGTCCGGGTCCGGGTCAGGGCGCCCATAAACCCGAGGTTCGGTTGAGGGAGAAATTCAATGGAAATAGGGTCAGTGGATTGGATTGCATGCATGGGGATGGCTCGCTTTCGCTTGCAAACATTAGTATGACATTCTTCTGTTAAGGCTGTGTCTGCAGTGGGGAAGGTCCTTTTGGGTCTGCTAGCGGCCACCAGCAGCCAGCAAGCAACTGAGCGTCGCCGTAGAAAACAAACTCTTATTCTTCCACTCCGTACACATGTATGTAAGAATGGCCTGCCGTCGCGCAGACAGGTCACAGTGGAGACTGGATGGGGGGGGAGAAAGAGAGAAAGACTGAGAGGAGAGAGTCCTGGCACCCGGAGTAGGAGGTTGAGAAAACACCCCAAGTCCTAGACTTCCTAGACTTCCTAGACTTCCTAGACTTCCTAGAGGAACCTCACAGCCCAGCTGCGCCGTCGACTAGTGCCACCCACCCCCTGTCGGTACGAGGGTACAATTCTAGGCAGCAACTCGAGCAATCCCAACGTCGGTTGAAGGAGCACCTCAATTGATCATTCCCGTCGTTCCCTTCTGCCCTCAAACCTGTTCCTCTCCCACGACAATCTTGTAACTCATTTGTGTCCTCACAACCTCATCTGTTGCGTGCATCATCAGCCCGAGGCTCTCAAGGCTGCCATATTTTCTGCATTTTAGCTCTTCATCAACTGCAGTGGGGGAAAGTAAGCCGGCAAACTCCCAGTCGTTAAAGCTATCCATCCCCATCTCTGTCCCCATTCCCATCCCATCATCCATCCATCAGTTGTTGTCTCTATATACCGCCATCTTTGCTCTTTCAGACTCAACCCAACTGAGCCTATATTCGAGCAAACGACCAATCCCACTGCTGGCATATCAAGAGATCCGTTATTTGCTCATTGACGGCATGCTCTCGTGAAACCGCGGGTCCATCTGAGTTTCTGATTCACCTGGATCTCCCCACGTTTGCTTCCGAGTATATCTGACTGGAGAGATCTGGTCTGTCGAGTCTTCATCTACAACGCTCGACGACCTCTTGCCCGGTTCGACCCGCCTTGCCGGCGTAACTTGGAAAGTAAGGACCAATATATCCCTTTTGTCCCCAATTCCCACGCCAGCCCTGTCTACCTCTGGCTCGCCGGCCTCCACGGATTGACCAGTACCCCCTACCCAGCAACTGTGATATCATCTGTGGTGTCCTCAGGCCATCCATCGTTGTGACTCACACAAGCTGGGCGCGGTCCTATTGCATGCATAAGGGTGCTGACCGTTCCGTCTCTCAGCACAGTCTCCACGGGCCATATCCCACCCATCTTTCGACTTTACCTATAAACTACCCCACTGTCGTTGACTTGACCTACACCGAGATCAACATGTCCTTCTCTAACCCTCGAAGGACTGCTCGGGTGACTCGACCCGATACTGATGGTAAAGATGGCCTGAGACTTAAGACCAACCTGACCCTCAGGAAGGGTGCTACTTTCCACTCTCCTACTACTCCTCCCTCTTCTCCCCCGGCTTCTACCTTCAAGGTCCCATCACTGCCTCGTCGTTCCCAGACGAGCCTGGATGATGTGATTGACTCTCATCGTCGGCGTGTTATGATGACCTTGGGCCACATCGAGGATACCCTCAGCTCCAATCCTGAGACCTCAGCATCTCGCCGCTCTTTCCGGGACGACAGCCTTCCCGTCCCCAAGGGCTTCCTTGGCCACACTGTCGCGGAGACCTCATCCCAGGAACCCGAAACCATGGAGACTGAGCACGAACCCGAGAGGCGCGTCTTGCGCCCTCGTAATCGCCGCTCGTCAAGACACCACGAGTCAGACAGTGGTCTGGGTTCATCTGTGGCCTCGAAGCAGTTGAGGGCCAAGGAGACAAAGCCGTCTGCTATCGCCTCCGCCATCACACGGTCTGCATCTTCCACCAAGCCGGAAAGGATGCCCCGCCTCAGTCAGCGTGCCGTGAACCGCATTCATGAGCATACGCTGAAACCCTTGTTGGCCAAGCCCTCATTGAAGGAATTTGAGCCCATTATTCTTGATTGTCCCAGGCGGATTCAGGAGAACCAGATTGTCTGCCTGAGAGATCTGGAGAAGACGCTTATTTTTATGGCACCGGTGAGTCAACTCCTGAAGGATACTGGCGTTTGGGGAAATACTTATCGGGCGTTGTGTTTAAAGGAGAGGGCCAAATCTGCCGAACTGTACCTCGACTTCTGCCTTACTTCGATCCGATGCATTCAAGCCACCGTCGAATACCTCAGCGACCGAGATCAGACCCGACCTCACGACCGACCATACAACAACGGCTACTTTATTGACCTCGTCGAACAGATTCGCCAACACGCCCAGCAAATGCAGACTGCCCGTGAGCGCCAGGCTGCAGGTGAGGAACTCGACGACATGGACGTCGATCCGTATGTGACCCAGTGCCTACACACAATGAACCTCCAGGCTAACTTTACCAGCACTGATGAGGTGAAGCTTATGGGCGGAATCTCATCCACCGGCCGGCCTGCCGAGCTGGTACGTGTCAAGAAAAACGGCAAGGCCATTTCCATTGCCACCGGCCAGCCCGTCGAGGATCTCGACGAAGACACCAAGGCTCCTATTCGATTCAAGCGCTCCATGAGCGAGCAGCTCGAAGATGAAGAGGAGATCATGCGCTCCATGGCTCGCCGCAAGAAGAACGCTGATCCCTCGGAGTACGCACCCAAAAAATGCAAGGAGCCTGGTTGCAATAAGGAATTCAAGCGACCATGTGACCTGACCAAGCACGAGAAGACACACTCTCGTCCTTGGAAGTGCCCACTCCCCACGTGCAAATACCATGAATATGGGTGGCCTACCGAAAAGGAAATGGACCGTCATATCAACGACAAGCACTCGTCGGCGCCACCCATGTACGAATGCCTATTCAAGCCATGCCCGTATAAGTCAAAAAGGGAGTCCAACTGCAAGCAGCACATGGAGAAGGCACATGGATGGACATATGTTCGCACCAAGACCAATAAGAAGGGTGGCTCCGAGAACGGCAGCAGCTCTTCTAAGCCAACTCCCATGATCCAGGGAATTCCCACACCCAGCAGCGAGGGAACCTCGATGATGACACCGCCTGAAGAGCCCTTGATCCACTATCCCGATCTTGAGATGTCCAACTATGCTTCCTCGGAGGAGTTCAACGCAGCTTTTGAGAACTCGGGACTGTTTGACCCCATCCTCGACCCTGTGCCTTTCGATGCTGAGATCAGCCTGGATTACTCTCCCATTGAGAACGGCACTCCTTCCACCGATGCGGGACAATTTACCAGCTACCACGAGCTGAGCCCCGACGTGACTGGGCAGTTTGAGGATATCTACGGTGCTCACGTGCAACTACCTACCCCAACCCACTCAGTGTACAACTGCAACAAGGTCGCAGATATCTTCACAACCACGTTCGCGGATGACTCGTTGCCCGCTACAACAGCTCATATCTCTCCTGTTGGCCATGGCAACACGATGCTCTACACCCCATCGTCCTTGGCTGATGTTGACGAGGGCTTTGACGAGTTCCCGTCTGGCGACCTCGGCAACGACTTCCTTCTCTTCCCTCCCAATGCGATGGGCAAGTCGGATGAGTTCGACGCCAACCTCTTCCTCACGACCCCGAGCGCTGCTGCCGGGTTCAGCCAGCCATCGTCTCAGGACTTCAATATGGACTTCGGGCACGGCATGGACTGGACTGCGGACTACGGCGCTTTCCAGCACCAGAATTAAAGATGTCCTGGGTGCTATGTATTACGACATTGATGACGAGCGATGAAATGATTTGGAGAATGCAGTGACTTGGAGAAACTACAAAGCCCAGACATGGATGTATAAAATATTTTAGTTATTAGCGATTTATTTGTGGTTTCTCGGCAGTTTCTTTGGTTCGTTTCATCTCTCATGCCATCAGAATGAAGACACAAAAAGATTTGCAGTGCGTCGCAACAGAAGTTATTTGGGTCTATTGGATTGTGGCGTTGTAATGGCAATCAGTTATGTTATGTATGTAGCTAGCGATGGAGAATGAGCAAACTCTTCCCCCTCATTGGCAGACGAAGTCGCCCAAAATGAGTATTTGCATGCTGCTGTGATGTGCACCCGTAGAGCCAGTGGAACACAATGTCACCAGAAGTAGAGCGATACTGGCACTGGTGGATTGCTTCGAATGTGCCTCCCTGGTTCTCTCAGCTGCGGGCGGACCGGCGTAATGCAAGGCCGATACGACCCACACTCCACTCGCAACAAAATCAGTAGCCAGGATTTTTCTACATCAAAGCATTTCTGGCGCGCATCTGTCCTCACTTCAACTTGCTGAAGTAAACAGGCGATGGCTTGGAACCGAGACAAGAGCAACACGCATTTCGACGGATATTCCATCGGTTACTAGCTGACTGGCCTGCTGGTGCTCCTCCGGCCCTGAACAGACGGTAAGCTCCCAGCATTTTTCTCATTTCCCATTTGACCACCACTCTCGCATGATGACCTTTCTCGACTATGCCCTTTGGGCTTGTCAACTATAACCATTCTTATCTTAGGAAGAGCCGTATTAGGCCGTCCTCGGGGCCTCGAAACCCCATTAGCCGACCCATCTATGGCCTGTGTTGGCTCGTCCTGGCCGAGTTTGGAGGCGTGGCGGGATCGTCATATGCTGCCACGCTTCCCGGTTGCTGGGATGGACGACATGGATCTGATGGCGAGGTGAGGATGAGCGGTGCTTATAAAATTTGGTTTCTGATTTTTACCTTTATCTCTCGTGGTGTTGCGAAACTCGCTCTCACTGGACGTTCACGTTGGGATATGCTTGCTAACGGCAAACATACACAGGTTTTCACCACCTACAATTTCAACACAGGTTTGTTGACGAGGCTGCGGTTTGGAAGACAATTGATGCATGACCTTCCTATCTTGCTGGGGGCTTGCTCATCCGTACCACTGCACTTCCGAATTCCGAGACCAGATCTGTAGAGCTTCATGGACCTAGATAGCACGATGACAATACAAACTTTACTGCACCTTGGTCGCGCTCTGATGACTTGTTACGTACCGCTGCTTCATTTCTATCCGTGCTTGCCGTCATCCCGCGGTGATTGTAGATCGTGCCAATGCTTTTTCCAGATTTACAATACCAAAATCAGACAATAATCTATCTACCTTGCCCGGCACGCAGGCAGCACTGCAAAATTGAGGTAGTGGCAACTCCAGTCACGAATTTACGTCAAGTCGGCCTGCCGAAGAACCCCAGTATGTCTCCAGCATGATGCGGGTTTTGATTCTGTTGTATTGTGCGCTGCTATCTACTATCAATGTCAAAGAGCAGGTGCGGGACAAGGTACGACAGGGAGGTCATCATCGGGAGCGATCTGTGTCCCCTGACCCATAGCAAGGAAATGCTTCCGGATCAGCTGGATGCGATGGTTGGTGTACTCGGAGTTCGCAGGGTTGCCGTATTGCAAGGTAAACCCGTCCGAATGATCTACAAAGCTCTGTAGTATCTGCGTTAGCTCTGACACCTCTTGGTGGCCTGGCCCGAATCGGTCATCAGGAGGAAGAGACCATCACTTACGCCGCAGTCTGGCAAGTTGCGCCCGAAGAGACTCCAGAATGCGTCACCAACGGCCACTGTGCTCTTCTCCATGATGTCAAAGAAGGCCGTCATGTTCTTAGTGCCGTTCGCGTCCGGCCCAACCCAACTATACTCCCCGCGAAGTACGCTTTGCCAGCCCCTTCTACGAGATCGAGGTCGGCCTGCAGCTTGGCCGTGTCGACGGGATAATAGTGGTTTGAGAAGACGTCCACCTCGTCGATAGCGAGGTGCGTCTTGTTGACGCCGTACGTCCCGTCCACAAACAGCTTCTGCGGGGCCAGGCGCTTGACAACCCGGGCGATGTCCGCAACCCAGTCCGCCGGGCAGTCCATGTCGCCCCAGACGGGGCCCAGGAGCTCGTTGCCCGTCTCGTACGCAAAGATGGTCGGATCCTCGGCGTAGGTCTGGTTGGTGTAGGGGTTCTGGTGCGTCAGGATCTTGGCGATGTAATCATTGAAGGCCGCGACGATGGTGGCGTTGGTGTAGAACTGCTGGATCTCGGGGTTGGTCGCGTCGGCGCCCTGGGTCAGGTTGAAGCCGGCCCACCGCAAGAAGGTGTACTTCCCCCATGGTAGTAATCCTATCTTTGATGTCAATGAAACTCGTCCGTTCACAACGTCTGCGCGCGCGTAGTTCGTGTGCCAGGAGGTGCGGTAAGGGGTTGAAAGTCACACTTCTCCTTACAAAGTTGTCGATCAGTGGGATCATAAGCCGGATGCCGTACTGGCCGGCCTGGTAGACGGCCCAATCAATAGATGCGAAAGCGGCGTCGTTGACCACGCCCGGCACCGGCATGACGCTGAGCGGGTTGCCCAAGCTGATGCCCAGCGTGTGCGATCGAATCATGGTCCCGCCCAGCGCCCTCACCGTCGCCAACACATCGGTTATGCGACCTTTGGCCGGGTAGCTCGACTTGGTGACGGGGTCGTACGGTTCGCCCTCGGGCGGCACGACGTTCTCGTCCAGCCCCAGCCAATATACGTTGGGTCCCACGGCCTTCCACGGCTTCCCGTCGACGAGCAGCGTCGAGCCCGTGCGTGTCACGGGGGACAGGACGGCAGCGGGACGGCTCGCGGCAGCGACGGCGGCGGCTGCTGCAGCGGCGGCTAGGATTTGCAACGGCCACATGCAGGATCTCATGGCTCGGACGGAGAAGAGCTCGGACGAATATATATCAGAAGAAGTGTTACTCTTGCTGGCTCTCCAGCTTTGGCATTACCCCCAGACACTAAATGCCATCTATATATACACCTACATGGTGGATGCCCTTTACCGGAATTGGGTGCTGCGCGCCTAGACATGGATGAGGGGTAGGCAAAGCGAGCTCTTGGAAGTACAGTTGTTGTTCGCGATAGAGTCGCAACAAGAGGCTCTGGGGGGGGCCGTTGATGCAGGGACGCGGAAGATGGATGCCCGCGGCTGGGCCGGGTTAGCTCACGCTGAACTGAGCCTAGGGAAGGAAAGGACTAGTTCGTTGCGTCATGCATGGACGCTATACAACTACTCATACAACCGGACGATGGCTATCTGACTTGTCTCTCGGGCTCTTATCTGGTTAGTATATGTCTGTCTGTCTGCAAGCTGGGAGGCTCGGGGGCTCGGGGGCTCGGGGGCTCGGGGGGCTCGGCGGTGGAGCACGGGCATTTCGCTGCCAATGGGAAAGCCTGTTTCATCGTACATGACAATCACAGAACATAAGGATCGAAGCTTTGTTCATCAACATCCACAACCACCCCGACTTCCCGACAAGCATTACTACCACTGCCTAAGGGTCCTGGGTCCTGGGTCTTGGGTCCGGTACTGGCGTTGTTCTCTACATACGACCAATCCTCCTCCCTTTTCCTCCCTCCTCCCCTTCATAAAAAGCCCATCCCAACCCCCTGGCGTCCGCGTTGCCCAAGCATTGCCAATGCGCACATCATGTTGGCACGATCATACGCGAGGATCCCCCGCCTTATAGCGGCAGTCCTCGTACTCTGTCTGCTGCTAGACACTGCCCAAGCTTCCGTGGGCGATCGACTGCCCGAGTTTCGAGAGTGCGTCAAGGTACGTGCAAAAGCCAGAACCCACTCCACGTTGGCGCATTGCGACACAACCAATCGGGGGATGGGAGTATTAGGGAGTATAGACTGACTTGGCATTGCTGTCTTCATAGATCTGCGAACGAGAGAATTGCTATTCTGAAAAGCCGACACCCATTCGTAAGCCTGCATTGTCGCGAGCCCGAGCCCGACCAGACCATCCGACGTGTCCGATCTATAAGACCCCCGTGAAGCTGACAGGAAGCCAATTTTAGCCATCCACCGCCGCCTCCTCTTATGGACTTGCCCACAAGAATGCGACCACACCTGCCAGCACATCGTCACAGCGAAGCGCGTCGCCCGCGGCGAGGACATCACCCAGTTCCATGGCAAGTGGCCCTTCGTCAGGGTCCTCGGCATGCAGGAGCCCTTCAGCGTGCTGTTTAGCATGGGCAACTTCCTTGCGCACCAGAACGGCCTCTCCAAGCTGAGGGAGCAGATCCCCGCCAGCTACCACCTCCGACCCTACTACGAGATGTTTGCCTACTTCGGCATGACCGCCTGGGTCTTCAGCACCATCTTCCACGTTCGCGACTTCGCCGCGACCGAGCAGATGGACTACCTCGCGGCCGGCGCCGACGTGCTGTACGGCATGTACTACACCCCGATGCTGGTGTTCCGCGTCGAGAGGCCATCCCCGCGCCGACAGAGCTTGGTGAGGCTCTGGACCATCTTGTGCTGCACGCTGTACGGATGTCACGTCCTCTACCTTAAGATGTGGAAGTGGGACTATACGTACAACATGACGGCCAACGTCATAGTCGGACTCATCCAGAACTCCATCCTGACGTACTGGAGCTATAAACAGTACAGAGAGATCCGTCAGCTCTGGACGATTCTGCCCGGTATCTTGGTGGCCTGGCTCCTGATGGCTATGAGTCTAGAGTTGCTGGACTTTCCTCCGTTATGGGGCGCGATAGACGCGCATAGTTTATGGCATCTGGGGACCATCCCCGTCGCTGCGATATGGTACCGGTGAGTCCGCATCCAATACTCCTCGGTATAAGTTCACTCTAACCGACGTAAACACAGCTTCTTGGTCAGGGATGCCCAAGAAGATATCTCGGGTGGCGCCAAGTTGAAGTTTTAGTATGCATTCCCTTGTCTTATGGATATTTTATCAACTGCGCTTTGGCAAGCGCTGGACTGGGACTCACTCGGTGGTTCAGCCGTACGTCTACGAGGAACCTGGGCCGTTTATTACCGCCCCCATGCAATTTGGCGGTTGGCTTGGCTGCAATCGACATGGAACATATAGCAAGGCAATTAATGAGCATCGAACATGCCCAAAACGCCGGCATTAGTACGGACGATCTGCTCAGAGGCCCTGGAGTCCACTGGTGACGATGTTATAATTGGCCACGCACGGTATGACCCAGCAATTATGCCGCAGCCAAGACGTATTATTACGGTATTTTAAGCAGCGAGGCTGTGAAGTGTTGCTGGTCTTTGTAACTCGAGAAGCGCCGGCACATCCAGGAATCCATGCCAACGGCATTCTTCGTTCACCCATTATCTATAGTACTAGTATAGTGAAATTAGAACCCGTTAGTAACCTAGGCACTTGGTGCTCAGCGACTGGCCAAGGGTTTGATTAGTACCGGGATAACTACCGACAGCATGACTAGCAAAGGGATGGCTACTGTCTTTAAATCTTTGCCGTTGTTAGATATTCGTTCTATCGATAGCCGATGGTATCCTCTCGCCACCAAGCTTTCGCAGCTGGCTGCTCCACTTAGTTATACATTAGAGGACCGACAAGGTTGGTGCTCACTCTACTGCGTATGGCAAGATGTTACGAGAGAAAACAAGTCTATTCTTTGCAGCAGTTTCACTCTATGGATCCACTACCAACTGACCCATCAACCTCTTGAAAAAAAAAACCGTGGTATCTCGAGGGACGTGTGGGAGTTACAGTACGTCGTAATCTTCGTCAGTCATACGGCCTCTTGCCGTTCCCTGTCCAAGCAGTAATCCCAAACTCCCACCCTATGCATATGTGTGATGATGCAGCTCTCATCGGTTGAAGGCTGTTATAACCATGCACTGTCTATAAAGCCTCGCCGGCAAGCCAATCCCAGACAGGAATCTAGACCCCCAGTGCCCAATGCCGTGATACAAACAACTACTAGCACATCTTGTACTCGCACTCGCCCTTGGCGTTGCGCACGCTATCCGGGGTGTCGAGCTGGTACTGGATCTTGATGTCTAGATCACGACGGTTCTTGTCGTTAGGACGAACTTCGAGGTTGCACTGGACCTCCTCACCCTGCTGGAGGGTCAGGACATCCCTGAAGTAGAAAACGGTCTGCTTCCAGTGCGTGTACTTGGTGTGAGGTCCTGTCGAGAAGCGAATCGGCACGTGGCATGCTGTGAAATCGATATCGAACCACGCCACGAGGGCATGAACAAAGTCGTCCCGACGAGCGGTGAGCTTGAAGGGGATGTTGAAGGCAAGGTCTTCAACGGTGCACTTGTATAGATCCAGCGTCAGGATCGATGTGGGATCCGTCACAGCCGCCTTGACCTCAACTGTGTCAACAAGGGGCTCCGAGAGGGCCGTGTGCTTCAGAGGGGTATAGTCGAAGCCGTAGACGTTGTCCCAGACTACGCAACAGCAAGTCAGTCTCATGCATGTCTCGGCGTGCTTGTTTGGTAGACTTACATCCTATTTTCTCGTCCTTGTAATCGCCGTCTTCGATACCACACATGAAGATGGTGGCCTTGTCGGGGAAGATCAGGCCATCCTTGTTCAGGTACCTGTCGCGGGCGTAGAGCACGGTGTCGAGCATGGACTCGTACAGCAGGAAGTATCCCATCCACTCGGAGATGATGATGTCGACCTTGGGGAAAGGAAGCTCAATCTCCTCCATCTTGCCCTGGATAAGGGTGATCTTGTCGGACAAGCCGTTCTTCTCCACGATTTCCCTCGCCTTGAAGATGATGGTGGACATATCAACACCAATGACATGCTTGGCGCCGGCCTTGGCAGCAAACATGGAAAGAATGGCGGTGCCGCAGCCCACATCGAGAACGACCTTGTCCTTGAACAGGTGCTTGTTCTGGACGATCGCGTTCATGTACGATTTTGTGCGGACTTCGTCTTTCTGCGTCGGGGGGATCACCTGTTAGCTGGGCTGCAAGTCGCAAAGAAAGTCGAGGTCGAGGGGGTCGCATGTACATACCAACATCTCTTCGTGGATTCCTGAGAACAGGGACACTGCGGTTAGCACAAAGTCGGGAAAACAGCATCGGATCATGCCAGAGACACGGGCTTACCATGGTGGTTGTAGCTGTTGGGCGCCAAAGGTCAGTAAAGGGATTCCATCTCGAAGCGCAGTACTTGGAGTCTGGAGCGAGGAGGGGCAACAGACGAAGCCTGACACAACGTACCTGTTGAAGTAATGCTGCTCGGAATGGGCCATTCCCTTGAGCGCAAGCTCAGCAGCGGCGACATCTTCGGGGCCAGACATTTTGAGATATTCTTTTGGCGGGTTTGAAAAAGAGGTTGAGAAAGACGAAGAGACAGACGAGTAGAGAGGGCTGTTTGGCGCGCGTCAGGCACAATTTTTCTTGAAGGGCAGCAGCAGCTGGGGGGTCTAATTCTAGTTCCGCTTGGTTGCTGCCCGCAAAACAGGACCCCCCCCATCAATTGGATACATCCTTGCCAAGTACAACTTTTCTGAGCCTTCACCGCCTGCCTTGCCGGAGCGTCGGCCGGGCGAACGATGCGAACGATCAATTCTTTCTTCACTTTTCGCAGGCCGCTGGGCCAAGCATGACTCGATCCCCGGGTGCATGTCAAGTTCACGAAAAACTGGTGGCAATCATTGTCCAGTTGCCACATGCTGTAGTAAATGCATGTGCATCGTAATAATATATACTTACTTGATGATGCAAAGCGTTCGAACGGACTGGATACATCCTCCCACGTCCAGGCTGTGCCTACACCCTATCATACAATGTTGGACCATACATACACAACCGGGTTTGTCAACGAGACTCAAGCATCGCCCCAAACACCGGCAATCTTCTGGCTTAAGGCGCCTGCAATCTTCTTCTGGCGGAACAGGTTGCCCATCTCACCGGCGACGAGCTGCTGCCTGCGCTTTTTGCCGACGTCTCCCGTGCCGCCACATTTTTCAAAGGCCTTGACGAATTCGTGAGGCGTCTTCCACCGCTTCTGGATTTCGATGGCCTTCTCGCCCGTGACGCCACGGGTACACATGAGCATCTTGAGGTAGACATCGCGTAGTGTCATGGTGTCCGACTTGGAAACCAGGGACGCGAAGGCCGGGTAGCTGACGTAGTGATCCATGCCGGGCTCCTTCTCGCGCAGATGCTCGAGCAGAGGCAGGTAGTTCTGAGTGGTCAGAATGCCTGTCGGGATAACGTAGAGCGGGCGTGTTTCGTATTGCTTCTTGAGTAGTAGCGTCATGCGCGTCAGGTAACGAATGGTGTCATCCATCTTCTGGGTCTTCTTGACGAAGAAGCCATTCACCACCTGCGTCGATGCGATGGCCGACTCGACGGCCACTTCCCACTTGTCCTTATTCAGCGGATCGATGTTTATCTCTTCAACTATGTAGACAACATTCTTGAGGCCAGAGCGCTTGAGTCGAAACTTTTGCTCGTGAAATCGCCCGTCCTTGATACTGCCCATCAGATCGTCCAGGCGCTTGCGCTCGACAATCCAGTCGAGAACCACTTCATCGCCCTCAGCCCCAGTCCTAGTGAGAAAGTTGGCGTCGTGACACTTGGCTACCCACAGAGCATCGCCTAGCTCGAGGGAGCGGACGATCGGTGGGATACCTTTCTTGGCCAATTCCTGCTGCATATAGTCACGATCCGTCCTTGCACGGATCTCTCGCACGTCCAAGACCAGTTGCACGGTGAAGGAGCCAGGGCGTAAGCAAATAGGCCGGAACTTGGGGAGTGCTGAACTATTCGACGAGGAACCGTCCGCAGTCGGTACTAAATCTGTATAGGCAGATGCTGGCTGGGGTGCTGCTGGTTCAACTTCTACCTCGACGGATTGTGATCTGTTCCTATCAAAATAGCCTATCCTAGGCGTGGGCTCTAGGTTTCTGGGGAGTGTTGCTGCGTCTGGGTTCGCTATCTGATAAACACGTGCCGCGACTTCTCTGCCGTCGTCCGTGAGGGTATACCGTTTTGTTGGCCCTCTACGCTCGTGGACCAGATCCTTGTCCAGGAGGGTCTTCATGGAATTCCACGCGGTATAGAAGCTCGCGGGGTCTGAAGGAGCCGAGAAGGAAGAATCACAGTGCGGCTGTGCCTCTTCGATGAGCTCGGCCTTGGTCATCCCATTTGGCGAGTTTGACTCGGCCAGTCCCATAATAAGGGCATAGGCACCAGACCGCAGCTTTGGTACGTAGGGCTTCGCCTTCCTGGGTTTCTTGGCCGGCCTCGCTTCGGCTTCTTCTTCATCATCGTCGCCTTCACCTCCGCCAATGCCATTTGCTTGACCCGTGCCCGGAGCACGGCGCTTCTTTGCGGCATGGGTAAACCGTTGGCGTCGCAGTGCTCTTGCAGCTTCTGGGTAAGGCGGTCACAAAGCTTGGGGCCGAAACCCTTGAGCGCATTAAGCTGGCAAGGGTGCGTGAAAGCCACAGGGCACGCCTTTAAGGAGTTGTAGGCATTTCTATATGTCGTAACCCCCTTGGAGTTGAGCTCCCGGGCTTTGTCCAGCCACTCTTTGACCCAGCCCAGATAGAGCGGGTTGGCGGTCTCGTCGTCGTCGACTGGCATGTTGGTGTCAATACATGTGCTTTGTAGAAGAGTGTTTAATCCAGCAATGCCAACGAAACGAATGAGACGCATGAGCTACTCCGCTCAATCCCCCGCGCAATCGTTTGAAACTTGGGGTAGTTCGTCTGGTGTCATTCACATAAAGTTGGGAGCCCAGGTGCTGTACGACAAGTGAAGACGCGACGCGCCAGAAGCGCGTCATGGACTTCGGGTAGAAGACGCCAGACCATGTGACCCTGACTCCTGTTAAGGGTCCAAAACAGAAGGTGCAAGGGGGCGGAAAGAAAAACAACAACAGAAGTTCCACATGCAGCCATTATGTACTATGTAAGGAGCCGTCATGGGTGCTCCGTCCAGGCATCGGCGTTTTGAGTATAGCGCCGGGCGTAGTAATACGATGTCCTAGTGTCCTAGTGTCCTAGTGTCCCAGCACGTATTAGGTATGTAGCTTCCATGCCACATGTACTTGAGATGGCGGGGCAAGTCGAAATAATAGTGAAGATGGTGAGGGGCAGGGGGCAAGGCAATAACAACAGTGACAGTGTACAGCGCCTGCAGGAGACACCACTGCTAGCTACCTAGGAACCAGAGCTACTGGCAGCTTCTCCTCCCGTTGCCGGGCGATATTCTGAGGTAATAATTGGGAATAGAAACGCACACCGACTTGCATTGGATGCAGCTTTTGGCGCAACGTGGCTTGGGTAGATCGTCCCTTTTAGCTGTGGTTTCATCCCACTCTCTCCATTTCCCGTCTCCCGATTAATTGAAGCATTGATTGACAGACTTGACCTGGCCTGACCTGATCCAGCCTGGCCTGCATTTGACAATTGGCGTGATTCTTGGTCCCTCTTCTGCGAGCAACCTGTTCTTCCTCTTCCTTCTCCCTCTCACCCCAAAGCACTGCTCTCAGAGGCCTCCGCTATTCTACCACGCTGATATATTCACCATACCGCATTTCTTTCCTTCTCGACTTAGCTCGAGCTTGAGTATTCCCACCTGGCCCCAAGCTAGCACATCACTTCTTGTCGTACAGCCAGCCGGTGTCTGCTCTGCCCCACCATGGAGCGAGATTCCATCATTGCTGCTTCCCAGAAGCATGACATCGTGGCTCTGCCCGATGGCAAGCTCTACACCTATGGCACAGCCGGCTTCCGAATGGCTGCCGATCTCCTGGAAGGCATTGCCTTCCGTGTCGGCTTGCTGTCTGCCCTCCGCAGCCGGAAGCTGAGCGGCCAGGCCATCGGTGTTATGATCACTGCCAGCCACAACCCTGCCAAGGACAACGGCGTCAAGATTGTAGACCCCATGGGTGACATGCTTGAGCAAGAGTGGGAGGTTTACGCCACTCAACTGGTCAACTGCCCTACCCACGAAGCCCTTGCCGACACCTTCTTCCAGCTGGCGGAGCAGCTCAAGGTCGATCTCAAGTCCGGCGCTAAGGTCATTGCCGGCCGAGACACCCGTCCTTCGGGCATCACCCTCATCCAGGCCCTCTCCGACGCCTGCACCGCTACCAAGACGTCCTTTGTCGACTACAAGATCCTGACGACACCCCAACTCCACTACCTGACCCGATGTGTCAACACCGAAGGTACCCCTAGCTCATATGGCGAGGTAAGCGAGGTTGGCTACTACAAGAAGATCAACAGTGCTTGGGAGCGTGCCATGAAGAACAAGAAGGTCAATGGTTCTTTGACGGTGGATTGCGCCAACGGTGTAGGTGGCCCGAAGCTCAACGAGCTCTTGAAATATATGGACCCTTCCAAGACCGGCCTGGAGACCAAGGTCGTGAACGACGATGTGCTCAAGCCCGAGATTCTCAACCTGGACTGCGGCGCCGACTTTGTCAAGACGAGACAGCGAGCTCCCCCGAACCCCAAGCCCGTGCCTGGTGGCAGATGGTGCTCCCTCGATGGCGATGCTGACCGTCTCATCTACTACTGGATTGACCCGGAGACGACCCAGTTCTTCATGTTCGATGGCGACCGCATTGCTACTCTCGCCGCATCTTTCATCGCAGACCTCTTTCGAACCGCCGGTCTTGATGGTGAGCTGCGCATCGGTGTTGTGCAGACTGCCTATGCCAACGGCGCCAGCACCAAGTATGTCGAGCAACACCTGCAGCTGCCTGTAGTCTGCACGCCTACCGGTGTGAAGCACCTGCACCACGCTGCGTGCGCCTTCGACATTGGCGTTTACTTCGAGGCCAACGGCCACGGTACTGTTCTTTTCTCCACCGATGCGGTCCAGACCTTCGAAAAGAAGCAGCCTCAGTCTCCCGCCCAGAAGGAGGCACTGGATACCCTACGCGCTCTCGCCGATCTCATCAACCAGACGGTTGGCGATGCCATTTCCGACATGCTGATGGTTGAGGTCATTCTCGCCCACAAGGGGTGGGGTCTTCGGGACTGGGCCATGACATACCAGGATCTCCCCAACCGCCTCGTTCGCGTAGAGGTCGGCAACAAGGACCTTTTCCAGACTACGGATGCCGAGAGGAAACTTTCGCACCCTCTCGGATGCCAGGATGAGATCGACCAATGCGTCAAGAAGTACACCAATGCACGATCGTTCGCACGTGCCAGTGGCACAGAGAATGTAAGTTTTAGCAGTAGGGTTGAGTGAAATCACTTAAGAACCAAGTCTAATATTTCCATCACAGGCATGCAGAGTATATGCTGAGGCGGCCACCCGCTCAGAGGCAGATGACCTGGCCAACAAGGTCGCTCACATTGTGAAGACTTACGGCGGAGCATAGGAAGCTGCAGCTGTCCGGACAGAAAATGAACAAGATGCAGCACACCTTGTGCAGTACGCAATTAAAACCTGTAACAAGGCCGTCGTATCCATAGAGTAGGTTGATTGACGAACAGAAGGAAAACGGACCGGCGAGTAGAACGATTATACCCACCGGTTTTGGCGGCTGGCGGTAAGAAGATACGACGTTATGAACACGGTTTTTCTAGCTTCAACCGTAGTAAGGAATAAACAAAACTCTTCTTCTAGCTTTCGTACCAGAGCTTATGTCTTCACTTGAAGCCAGGAACGAGACAGTGCTTGCTTTGGCTTCATGGCTAAGATGAAGAATCTACAAAGCCCAGGCCAACGGGGATGGAAGTTGACGATCCGAAGTCCTCAAACGCAAGATGAATGTGTGGCAGAGCTTAAGGCGCGATATTTATTTATATACATGTGATTCTATGCCTCACGCCGAATGCGCGCCCATGGCCTGAGCTACCATATTCTGCACCATCTTCTCGATGATGGGCGTGAGGGCGTCCTCGCCGCCTCGGCCGACCTGGGCGCTCATGTAGCCCTGCATGCTCTTCTCGGCGTACTTAGCCAGGACGTCGACCTCAATGTTGACCGAGTCACCGGGCTTCTTGCCGGCCACGACGACCTTTTCTTGGGTGTAGGCGATGAGCATGACCTCGAACCAGCCGGCGGCGTCGTCGACCTTGGTGACGGTCAGGCTCGTGCCATCGATAGTCACGTAGCCCTTGAAGACGATGTAGCGTAGCATGTCCGACGCCGCGGGCTTGAAGCGGAAGGTCAGAGCGTTACCATCCTTCGCCACGGACTCGATGGTCGCCGTCGTGTCCACGTGGCCCTGCACGAAGTGGCCGCCCATGCGCGTGTCGGCCCGCACGGCGCGCTCGAGGTTCACGCGCGAGTTCTGGGTCAGGGCGCCCAGGTTCGTCAGGCGCAGCGTCTCGGGCGCGATGCCCACGGTGAAGCTCGGCTTGGGGTCGGCGGTCGTGGTCAGGGACGTCGCGGTCAGACAGACGCCGTTCACGGCGATGCTGTCGCCCAGCTGCGCATCGGAGAGCAGGGTCGAGGTCGCTGGCAGGGTGATGGTCAGGGAGGTGCCGCCGGTGGCATCTTGAGGGTTGAGCTCGGAGACTTCTGTAGGGTTGGTAGGGGGTTTGAGTTCAGCTAGCTGGCTTCTGGAGGAGGAGGAGGAGGAGGAGGAAGACAGGACATGGGAAAGAACGTACCCCCAATCTCCTCAACGAGGCCGGTGAACATGATGTTTTGCGATGTACGGGAAATCCCAATGTTCTGTAGCAGGTTGCTCTAAAGTCGTGGTGGTGATGACGCTTACAGAAAGGTCTCCCCACCCACAAGGGAATCCGACAGAGAGGATGAGAGGACCCCGCTTTAACACATATATGTATGTATATGTAATTGCCCTGCCCATCCCAATGGGAATTGAATTCGACATGTGAGTCGAGTAGCCTGTAGCTAGGCCTAGATCAACCTAGGGTCCGCCTGGGAAAGAGACCCCAGGCCCCAATTGCCAATCTACGTACAACTATGTACATACTTGCTGTCTTTTGGATGTAGGTAAATATTGACCATGTGCGACGGCCAAACTCAATTGGCCAGCAGCCAGGGCCCCATCCCGATGCCGATGGATGCGAAAGAAGGATTCAACAGAAGGTTCGACAGGAGATTCGACAAGAGATTCGACAGGAGATTCGATCGGCAGGAGATCAATTCAATAGCCCTCTTTCTTTCCTTCTGGGTGCTCCTGCAAGCCAAGGCCGCGTCTGCCAGCGTCTGCCGGTTAGCCGGAGTGACGTAAATGGTTGGCTGGCATTTCCCTGGGATTGGTAGGTGGTAGGGCTGACTTCTGGGCTGACCATAACCGTCGCCCGTGCGGCTCTGGCAAGTGGGCCAGCTTGCGAATCCCTCAATCTCAGGGTCCCCTTGGGTCCTTTCCTTACGCGTGTTGCACTGGATTGCTTACCTGTCCGCTTCCCTTGTTTTAGGTTACCAACAACCCTTTCCCACATCACCTGCATGCTATCCTAACCTGATTCATTCTCAGGGGTGGGCTGTGCTATCTCGTCCCAAAGACGACATACAGTATCGCAGAGTAGACTCGGGCTCCCTTGATTCTCCTTCACCGCTTCGTTGATGCCGGGCTGCCAGGCTACCCTCCTTTCAGATGTCCGAGATGTTTTCCTTCAAGAGGCAAGGCACCTTCGGCGATCGGGACCAGTCCATCTTGCACCGCACCTTCCACGACAAATACGTGGTCCACTATGACTTCAGTGACGTTGGTGCGTATACTTCCCACATTTGTCCCCTACGCGAACCCCCATGCTCGTATCATGTCGAATACTGACGCTCTTGGCAGACGATGAGACGGCCAAAGAGGAGTTCAGCACTCTGGTTGCTGACCTGGAAGAGGCCGGCCTGCAGACCGAAGTCCGTGCTGGCGCGGATCATTCACTGCTCGTCTTCGTCAGGGCTCCCACGGAATTGCTCAATGACGAGATGCACAAATCCAGGTAGGAAGCAAGCACATGGGCCGAATCTGCCAACTTGCCCTGGCACACACTACAGTATACTGACGGAACGGCCAACTACAGAGTGAAGGACTGGCTGTGGGGCATCACTTCGGAGCAGCCCCAGGTCGGCAGGAGGGACCAGAGACATGCATTGGAACGCACATTCGAGGCCGAGGGTGTACTCTCCGTCTATCATCTTGTCAACTGGCAAAAGGAACAAGGCGGCGCTGCTATCACTCCTGGCTATGGCAAATGGACGAATGTCAAATCCATCTTCCCCATTCATAATGGACCTGCCAACAAGGAGTTGCTCAAACACTTGAGCCAGAAGATGTTTCTCACCAAGGAGGACTTCGACAAGATCCGCGATCTCTTCGGTGCAAAGGTTTGTTCAGCCCCCTCGCAATCTTCTCCGGATACTAATCGTATTGGATGTTGCCAGGTTGCCTTCTATTTTGCTTACATGCAGACCTACTTGCTCTTCTTGACCTTCCCGGCCGTCACGGGAATCCTGGCCTGGGCATTTCTTCCTAAGTACTCGCTCGTCTACGCCATTGTTACTCTCTTGGGATGTACCATCTTCCTCGAGTACTGGAAGATCCAGCAAGATGATTTGAGTATTCGCTGGAACGTCCGGGGCGTGGGTTCACTAAAGCAAAACCGGCCCAAATACCATTACGAAAAGGTCATTGTGGATTCTGCAGGCAGGAAGAAGCACTACTACCCCAGGTGGAAGGCAATCCTCAGGCAACTTGCCCAAATTCCGTTCTTCGCCCTCGCTGTCCTGGTACTTGGTCTTACCATCACGGCGGTCTATGCTATGGAGATTATCCTCTCTGAAGCCTACCAAGGCCCATACCAGTCCTACTTGGTGAGTCGCGGCCACTGTCCCACGCTCAAGCGGAATATACTCACGATTGCAGGAATATGTCCCAACTCTGGTCCTCGCTGCATGCCTGCCTTACACTCGATCTTTCCTCGAGGACGTGGCCACGGCACTTGCCGACTTCGAGAACCACCGCACAGCAGACTACTACGAGATGTCTGTCACCCAAAAGACCTTCGTTCTAAGCTTCATCGTGCAGTATTTCCCTATCCTGCTCACCGCATTTGTCTACGTTCCGCTGGGAGGGAAGCTCGTCCCTTACCTGCAGACCCATCTACCTGGCTACGTTGGACAAAAGCTTAACGTGGCAACGTTTGAAGGGGACACGGATCGTCTGCGGAATGAGGTCATTGCCTTGACGGTGACGGGGCAAGTTTCTGACATGTTCGAGGAGATGGTGATGCCGTACCTGATGCACAAATTGCGAGGTTGGTGGCACCAATACAAATTCTGGAACTCTAACCACGGTGCCTTCCAGGCTCTTGCACCCGATGATCCGGCGGAGGAGCCTTTCCTGCGAAGCGTCCGACAGCAAGCCAGTCTGGAGCCGTACAACGTACAAGACGACATATCCGAAATGGTGATTCAGTTCGGATATCTTGCGCTCTTTGCGCCTGTGTGGCCACTGGTCTCGGTGGGCTTCTTCATCAACAACTTGATAGAGCTGAGGTCCGATTTCCTTAAGATCTGTCTGGAGCACCAGCGCCCTCACCCGATCCGAATGGATGGAATCGGTCCCTGGATGAACTCGCTTGATTCGCTGACGTGGATGGGGAGCATCTGCACGGCTGCGATTGTCCACATGTTTGGTACACAAGCCACCGGGCATGGCGGAACTACGCTGCTGGACCGATGGGGCGGTGTAACGTGGTGGTCGCTCCCGATCACCATCTTCTTGAGCGAACATATCTTCCTGCTGCTCCGTTGGGTGGTGCGCTTAGTTCTTCAGAAGGTTGGATCTGAACAGATCCGACGCGAGCGCAACGAACGTTATGCGGCCCGGAAGAAGCACCTGGAAGATCTGGAGCAGGCGAGCAAAACCCGCAATGCCCTGGATGTGGGTTTGATGGAGCGACGCAAGTCGGTTCGCATGGCCGACCCCGACCTCTTCTGGACCAAGCAAGCCAGAGAAGGCGTTAGCGACATCGTGGGCGTCAAGCTCATCGAGGCGTTGGGTCGTACCAGGAACGGCGGTCTGCCTACAAAGGAGGACTGACGCCACTTTTATTCCTTGCCCAGCCACACAAAACAGCATACTGAAGACACAGTACTGTTCAACCTTTCAAAGGTGCACATTGCCTGAATTTCCTTGAATAGTCCACCATTCTAAGCAGCGTATGCTGCAACTGCTTGCTTCATTTAGCAAATTCTACATAGCCACTTCTAGGAGTTGGGGAAAAAGAGACCATCTAATAAATACACCAGATTTTCTCGAAAAAGGGTAAACGAGGAAGGTTTGACTGAGTGCCGCGGTCAAGGAATGTTGCTGTTGTTGCCTATAATGACATAAGTGGATATGATTTAGCATGACCTCCAAAAACAACAAAAAGAACAAAAAACATAGGCGTGAACACAGCCGGCGACTTACACTCATCAATGCCATGCTGGCTTCCACCACTTTTGGGTTCCACGACACATTGAACAAGTATACAAGAAAATGGTCTGATTCGTGATACATCTGTAATTTCGACGCTATGGAGCCCACGCTGGGCGACAAAGTCGCTTTTTTCCAAGGCCTCGAAGCCGTTCGAACCGGAGATGGCGATGAGGACAGCGAGGTCGAGAAGGACACCCATCGCAACGCCGCCAAGGCGTTTATGAAAGCTGCTTCTGGGGCAACTTCGACTTTGGTGAGTTCTGCTAGGGTTCGTCCGGCAAACCAGGTGGTGGTTGCTGCGACCCAGCCTTTCTTTGCGTCAGCACCTGCGAGAACCGCGTCAGATCCCATCCGGAGAACAAAGAACCGCGAGTCCGGTCTTATCATCAAAAGCACGCCTCCCAACTCCCACCTCGTCCCACGCCTTCGCAAAACCGCCTCGGAAGTGATTGACATCTCCGATACGCCCATCCCGGACTCCACCAAGGCAAGCACCAGACAACCGCCCCAGAGGAGGGTGTCAGACAGGTTACTTCGCCGCCGCGCCACCGGCGGTTCCCCATCTGTGCAAGAGACTCCCTCTTTCAAGATGCCACCCAAGCGCAAGAAGGACGCGCCCATCAAGATGGTGCCGGAGTCCGATCGCTGCTTTGCTGGCCTGACCTTCTTCTTCTTCCCGAACAGCGACGCCAATGGTGTTCGGAAGAAACGCATTGACAAATCGAGAGAGCACGGAGCTACTTGGACCAGGTCTCTCGAAGATGCAACCCATGTCATCGTCGACAAGGGACTTGCCTTTGCAGACTTAAAGGCCATGTTTGATGAGGAAGGCACTGTCGACGTCACCAAGAAAATCGTGGTGAATGCCGACTTCCCAATCGATTCCTGGACACACCGGGTCCTAGTATCTCATGAGCAAGAGAAGTATCAGGTGCCAGGTAACCCAGCGGCTTCACAGCAGCGCGACGTTGATTCCACCTTGCCACCTCAGAGCTCGGGACATTCCCTGAAGATAAAGGAACCGAAGTCCAAGAGGGAACGTTATGATGTATCTCAAAGGGCGACTCGAAGTGGCAAGTTGTTCTCTCAAGCAGCTGCAGCGCAGCCCGCAGAGCCCATGGTCATACCCGATACACAGCCCGTCACGGCTTCAAGGACTCGAGGAAATTCAAGTAGTTCGTTGCCCACATCAGACTTGCAGACCCCGGTTCGGAAACGCCCTCAGAGAAAAGCAGTACTGTCCGAGAAGCACAGCGAGAAGGTTGATTTTGACGACGAATTATCTAGATGTATAGGGCACATTAAGGAATTCGGCGACGATGTCGTAATTCCTGGCGAGGACGAGGACAAGTCTCCGGAACCCGAAGATGTCGAAGAGGAGGACGAAGAACCCTACTGTTCCGACGACGAACGGCCCGCGAAGAGAACCCGGACCTCCCGCACGAGTGCGAGGGCGGCCAAGGGCACGGATGGCTGGCAGTCTACATTCGCCTGCATGAAAGGGGGTCTCCAGGGGGTCGCCTCACAAAACCCCAACGCCGGGACCATTGACGTCCTCCTACAACTGGCCGACCAGTACGCCAATATGGGCAGCGAGCCGTGGCGCACCACGGCGTACCGGAAGGCGGCCGGCGCGCTCAAGCGGCAGCCCGTGAAGGTCAACACGTACGCCGAGGCCATCGTCCTCGACGACATTGGCGAGTCGACGGCCCAGAAGATCGAGGAGATCGCCAAGACGGGCCGCGCGCGCAAGCTCCTGGACCTCCAGTCGGACCCCATTATTCAGCTGCGGGAAGCCTTCACCAAGATCTACGGCGTCGGCCCCGGCCAGGCGGAACGCTGGATCGCGCAAGGGTACCGGACGCTCGACGACATCCGCGAGAAGGCGCAACTCACAACCAATCAAAAGATCGGCCTCGACCACTATGACGACCTCAACACGCGGATCCCACGCAGGGAGGCCGAGGCTCTCGGCGCCCACGTCACGCGAGCCGCCCGTGAAGTCAACCGCGATGTGCAGTTGGTCATCGGAGGGAGCTACCGCCGCGGCGCTGACAGCTCCGGCGATATCGACATCCTCATCACCCGACAGGGCACGTCGAGCACGGGTCAGTTGATCGACTTCCTGGACGAACTCGTTGCAAAGCTGACCAACGAGGGCTTCCTGACCGCGGCCCTGGCCGCTCATCGGAGGAGTCACGCTGACGACACCAACGGCAGTAAGTGGCAGGGATGTTGCGTGCTGCCACAGGACGAATACCCCGGCGATGGCTGTGAGGGCGTCGCCACTGCCAGTAATAATGACGACAACCACGAGTGGCGCCCAGTATGGCGTCGCATAGACCTGCTCCTTGTCCCCGAGTCTCAGCTCGGCGCTGCCCTCATATACTTCACCGGCAACGACATCTTCAACCGAAGCATGCGGCTACTGGCCCAGAAGAGGGGCATGCGCCTGAACCAGCGCGGTCTGTACAAGGATGTGCTCCGCGGCAGGGGCAACGTCAAGATCACGGAGGGGGAGTTGGTCGAGGGCGAGGATGAGCGAAAGATCTTCCGTCACCTTGGTGTGCACTGGCGAGAGCCACATGAGCGGTGGTGTTAAAGGAAAAGGGGAAGGGGAACTAGACTAGCTGGGACAAGCATTGGTTTCTTCATGTTGAAATTCAAGATACCCCCTGGAACGTATATGTTAATTGGGCGAAGCATAGTAGCGGTCTCTCTATCTGGAGATGCATACATACATACATACAGTTGCTACTCGGTAGCTTTTTGGGGATTTCTATATTACATACAAGTGATGATAATGGAAATGCATAGTAGAAGAAAGTCCAAAACCCCTCCCGGCTCCCATCCGCCTTTATATAACATAAAAAGACACATGCACCAAGAACAATTTTCCCAGTTTCGTAGCTTACCACGTTTTTGAAAGTCGTGAATGTTATATCCCGGCTTCTGCGTATGATCCTTTGGCATCGGTAGCTCTTCTTCTCATCTATCATCTGAATAGTCCTGTTATAGCATGCTCCTCTTAGCTGTAGGCGATTGATCGATCGGACTGGAGCTGGACCGCCTCAGATCCATTGATAGTCACCGAGCGTGCGGTTGCTGCGCCGACGTCCCGGCGTAGATGCGCGTGTCCATGAGCGGTATCGAGTTCTTTTCGCGGGGATCGAACGGGTTCAAGTCGGCGCCCGAGTAGTGGCTCCCGGCCTCGCCGCCATCGCCATCGACGTCGTTGAGCACCTCGCGCGTCAGCTCGACGTAGTCGTACGCAAATTCGCCAATCTCAGCGTCATCGATGCCCAGGATTTCGGCATCCTCGGTGGCGCGCAGCTGCAGACCCGGGATCAGGTTGAGGAGGAACAAAATCAAGCTCGTGCCGACGAAGGAGTAGGTTCCTCCCGCGGCCGAGTCGGCCAGTTGGTAGGCGAGCTGGATCCAGTGCTGGTTGAGCCAACCACCCTCGATGGTCTGGATGTTGTCCAGGTGGGCGATGTCAGCTCGTGCGAAGAAGGCCGTGAGAATGTTTCCCACTAAGCCTCCTATCCCGTGCACGGCAAAGATGTCGAGAGCGTCGTCGATGCCAACGAGGAACTTGAGCTTCGTGGCGTAGTTGGCAAAGCCAGCCCCGAGAATCCCGTAAGGAACAGCAGCCCACGAGGGTACGTATCCTATGGCTGTCGTATCAGCTGAAAGCCCGTAGACATCACAGCGGCTTCTTTCAATTTATTGGGACATACCTGAACCCGGCGTGATAGCGACGAGCCCTGCAACAATACCAGAGCAGAACCCGACAGTCGACCACTTGCGCTCCAGCCGGTAATCCAAGACACACCAAGTCACGCCTCCCACGCAAGCAGCAAGGTTCGTGACGAAAGCAGCCATGACGGCGCGCAAGTTGGCCGAGAGCGCAGATCCGGCGTTGAAGCCGAACCAGCCGACCCACAGGAAGACAGTGCCGATGACGATATGTGTGACGTTGTGCGGTCTATAGTTGAGCTCGTGGGTCCCGTGTCCACGTCGCTTTCCCAACATCATCGAGTAGGCCAAGGCGGCAGCGCCCGACGCGATATGCACCGGGGTACCACCAGCGAAGTCTAGGCCGCCCATTTTGTTGGACCAGCCGCTCGGGTTCCACGTCCAGCAAGCAATCGGGTCGTAGATGATGGTGGCCCAAATGAACATGAAGATGACGCAAGGAAGCATGCGGCCGCGTTCAGCCACGGCGCCTGTCGCAAGTGCCACCGTGATGGCCGAGAACATGCCCTGGTAAACAGCGAACAGCAAGTCGGGAATCCTGTCGGATCCAACCGAGGGTCTGGCTAGAACGTCCTTGAAGCCGAAATTTGCCAGGTTGCCAATATAGGGACCGGCCGTGTGCGAGAAGGTTAAGGAGTAGCCCCAGAAGAACCACTGGAACGAGGTTACGGCAGTGGCCATAATCGAGAGCCAAATGAGTGACAGGGCCGACTTTCTTCGGGCAAGGCCGGAGTAAAAGAAACTGGAAGACTCGCGTTAGTGATTACAGTCACGATCATGTCTGTTGCTGCGATTCTTGTACATACCCAACGCCAGGTATCATGAGTAAAACAAGGGCCGTTGCTGTGATCATCCATCCAATGTCTCCGCTCTATCATCACCAAGATCATTAGAAGATAGCGTCAGAATGATAGTTCAGGGGCAGGTGTAGCTCACTTCATACCAAATGTTGAGGTCTTCCGTCAGAGAATCACCGCCCTGCGCGCCTGTACCATTGTAGGGCACCTTGACGATGTAGTTCAAGGCGTCCAGGTCGACGCCCTCGAGTACCACCATATTGACGATGTTGAGCCCAACCAGGAGCGAAATCTCGACAAAACCGATACGAATATGGCTCGGCGTAACAACGAAGAAGGGAAACGCCTCGGTTTTTTAGTTGTAGGGGAAGGACGGGCACCTTGTTCCAGAGGAGCTCTTAGACACTAAAACAGAGATTCGGTCTGCCCATGAGTCGCAAGGATGGTTTCAGCCAGGTGAAGTAGCATACCACGCCGTCCGAAGAAGTCTAGGGTGTGAGCGTGGGGTAGCAAGACTAATATTCTGGACTATTGTACTTCAGGAGTAGGCAGGTAGAATACGGCAAGCTAGGCAGCGGGAATGGGCTGATGTCGTAACGGATGAGGTGTGGGAGAGCCTGTCTTCTGTGTAAGAGGAGGCCGCACACTGCAGAAAAAGCAACTTCTCCGGCAGCCAATCACACGAACCTCACCATGTACAGCACAGCACTAGTTGCGAAGAGGCGTTACACAGGCCACGGCTTGGACAAAGTAAAAAATGCAGCTTGGTGCCCGGGGTGAAGACAGAGAAAAGGACAAGAGACACGGTCAACTGTGGCAGTCCTCAAGTTATGTACGTAGGGCATTGGGTACGACAAGCCTGGATATTACCAGTCAACATCACTCCTTACGCCAAATTGCCGGATCAGCACGATCAGCTCCGGCTGGGACGGTGTCGGTCTTGGTCCACCGCTTCGCAAGTGGAATTGGTGGGCAGCAGAAAGGAGACTCTGCTCTGGGCAGGGAAGACGGCGCAGCACCTGTGCGCGTCGTGGCCAGGATGCAATGGCAGTGGCCAGGAGCCAAGTCGTAATGCTGATTGCATTGTCATTTCCCAGACGCGAGCCGCCAAGCCGAGAAGACGAGAGAGGAAAAAGAAAGCTCATAGGTTGGTGGTGAAGTAATGGTCGTACTGCAGGGGCTGAGATGATAGCAGGTTGGCTGAGATGATAGCAGGTTGCCAATCAAGCTAAACCCGACTGAGCAGCCCAAGACTCACCTCGCTGTGTGGGAAGATAAGACACGACATGCTCATTGGCCCAGACTTGGGCGTGGGGGGTAGAGAGGGCAGTGGTGTTGCTGTTATTGTACATAAAACAGCATGCACAGTACTGCAAGTAAGCCTATTCCATCCCAAAAAAGACAGGACGGCGGCCAGGCAACGTATGACCAAAAAGGAAAACAGGAAACGCCGTAAGTAACCTTATTCCCAGAGACCCTGAAACCGTTCCTGGCATTGCCGTGTCAAGCAAGCAAACTTGCCCGCGAGGCAATCCGGAAGGGCCCAAGCAAACACGCGGCCCAGGCCCGGCCTCGTTGGGTAAGAAGGTCATCGTCGGACAGTTCTGGTTGCACATCCCACAGTCTATCCTGTATCCTATATCCTTGGAGCTATAGCAGGCATCGGTCGTACGATCCTCCCTCCCTGGAGTTGGAGTGACACGACAGGAGTTCGTTCATGTGCAGTTGCTCTCTCTACAGCATCGCATCTTTCCTCTGGACGTTGTGAAGAAGGCAGGTTTCCAACTAAAACTATCACATAGAGTGGAATGCCCCCAAGGGCGGCAAACTGAAACACCGAGTACGTATATCGAGTTCGAACTATCGCGAATCGTGGAGAGGAGAGGAAATCAATTCGCTAAACTCTCCTAGGATTATTAACCCAACGCGCCATCAGCCATCGCATCGCACTGAGCGTATTTGGAGTATTAGTTACGCGCAGTAATGGCCTCTGGGCACCTCTACGGACTCGCCCATTATTCGCTACTAATATATTGGCGTCTCTTGACAAAGAAGATCTAGGGGGCGTATATGTCAAAATGTGACGCCACCCTACCCCAGCTCGCCAATTCAGTGTTGCTCTTGGCCGCCTTCACATTAGAGCTCACGATGCTGATCTTCAAGCCGTCTACCTGGCTGGGTTCTACGACTGTTCCGTCGCTGATAACAACGCGTATCATCAGATTCTCTCGCAGGTATGCCTCCGCCTCTGTCGAGTCAAGGCTCTGGAGCCTCTCGTCATAGACGTGGTCAACGAGTGTTGATGTTAAAGGAACAGTTCCAGATATCCGGCGTCCTTGCTCATCAGATCCCGACATCTTCCCAGCAAATATCCCCAGGCTACCAGCGAGATCGGGGCTTGATTCCCATGTCGAACGATCACTAGGGACGCTGCCTAGGAACACATGTATTTTGAAGGAAGTCTTCATGGCATGCTTGTTCACAATGATGTTCGCAACCCACTCACGGTAGTGGCCGGCCTTGATGATTCGGTTGACGAATGACCCGCCAGGGGTCCCTTTGTTCCAAAATACCCCTGTTGCGCGCTTGTTGGGTTCCATTCTAAGGTAGCGCTTGCGTTCATGTTTGATGGACATCGCGGCCGCGCTGAAATCCGTGTAGAGCCTGTTGATGGCACTGATGACATCTGACCGACTCTTGGAGGCAACCTCGGGATAAGTATAGTTGAAGACCTGGTGGTCTCGAACCATGTCTGAGGTCCAAAACTGACCATCATTGACGAAAAAGGCGTCAAGTTGGTGCTGGCATTTTGGCTGGCTCCGTACGACATGGTACGAGTAGGCTCAACGGCCATCATCGGCTCAACCCACGAGTCGTTGTAGAGGATCTGCCACATAGCAAAAATTCTGTCCACGTTGGCATGGTGTAAGAAGAAGACCGGGTCAAAGGCAGAATAGGCTATGATGGCCATGTGGCCCGAGTCACCACCGGCTGCAAGGTGGATGGTGTCATGGAGAGACTCGATTGAATCATATGAAGCGTTGGTAGGGTCCGGTATCCATGCTTCGTTGCTCCAGCTGCTATAGTTGCCACTGTTGGCAAATAAGTTGTAGAGGCGTGTTTGGTATTGGCGCAGTCCTGCGTCCAACATGCGTGCAACATCGGAGTTGTTCGAGATGGCATCGGGGCTATTTGGAGGGTTGGGAGCCCGTTTTGTTTCGTTCCATTCGAAGAACTGAATCCTCATTAGTTATGTTGCCCTCAAACATAATCAGGAGAAAACATACAGGGAATTCTGGGAAAACTGAACGGTCCAGTGGTTTGAAGGTAAAGGTGAACAAGGGGTTGGCAATTTGCTGCACGCCACTGGGACCGTCTGCCGTAATATCGGAATCGCCACCAACGCTCAGGGGAAGCACACTCTGATTATATGGTGGCGTGGCTGCCCAGTCCCAGTAAGGCATGCGGAACGTTAGGGCAGCTTGTTGGAAGCGAATTCGCTGTGGTCCGGCAGGATAGAGAGAGGCAATGTACTGAACGATGTTGTACATCACTTGCTAAATACCCTGTATTAGCATCTCGCATTACACTTACGGTTGGGACTCTAGTCCCCAAGATATTCATATCAGACATTACTAACCTCAAAATAGGCCAAATAGGGGCGATGCCAAGTTGGAAAGAGGACGGATACATGGGGGCAGTACCCATTCTCCCCGCCATCTGGTAATGCGTGGACGCCGCCGTAGTCAACAAATGGAGCTGCGTGTATGCCTGCGAATAATCAGTCACGATATCACAAGACTAGATCAGTACTGCTGAAGCTTGACCTACCAGTCATGCGGTACCATGAGTATGGGTCATCTTGACTGGTGAACTGCATCCAATCCAGGGCCAGGATGTACAAAGTCCATTGTTCATGATCCTGCTCCAGTTTTCGAATTTCTTTTCTGAAGGGGATGCTTCCGTTGATTCGGGGCGCTCCTGTGGTGATTGCTGGCTGGGTAGATTGACGCTTCTGCAAAGCGCGACGGACATCACGGCCATAATCATATCTCGCCTCAACGTGTGGGACGGTCAAGGCAGATAAAGCCAATGTAAAGAGAATGACGATATCCATGGCCCCCATGGGGAAATAGGCGGGCGATGTCGAGTGTTGTGGGATAGTTGTTTTGGGAACGAGCGAGCAAGAGAGAAAAGAACGGCTTTCAAGAGGAATGATTGGATTATGTACGGGACAGTCATAAGCTGGTCCGAATTAAGACCCAAACGAATTGACCAGAAATTGAATAGGAATGAGATGTCAAAAAACCAACAGCATGTTGAGCGTAATGACAAGCAAATTGTCGTCAGTGGTGAAGCATTTGCTGGCGAGATGACCAGAAGTGAAAACTCCAGGATTTCACGATCTTATCCTTCCTCACTTGGGTAAAACGAGGGTAGGTTTCCACTAAAGTGGTCCGACAGATTTCTCATGGGCACTTACCTGTTTTACCCGTCTCAGATATTGCAGATATCTCCTTCTTGGGAAAGTACGAATATTGCCAATGCCGCTTCCCTTCATACGCCTCGGAGCAGTTGCTGTCTGATGCCACGAGTTGCGAACACATCGCTGGCACTCGAAGCCTGTAGAGTAATGGCAGCTGCTATCCAATATACACATACAATTCTTCTCATCAGGTGATATTGGCATATGATGTTGCTTTGACTTGTTGCCATCGAACGTAGACCATCCATGCTTCGCGTCAGGGGCAGTCCCCCAAGTCGGTCTGCCTCCAACGGCTGGCTGCATCTCGGGTTCAGCTGTAATCAAACACATGGCCTTCTTTTGCCATCACAAAAAAGAGCCACATCAGAAATACTCCAATACATGACACATGTAGCTAGGCATGTATAGTCGCAGCCCTAAGACAGGTCCTCGAGCACATGGTGCAGTGTGGCAACACCCTCTAAAATTCGGCCGTAGAAAACTAAATACCCCACGGCATGAATCGTCTCTTCAGGTGGCATCCGATGTCATAATGTAGGTGATGGGTAATCAATTATCGGAATCGTAGCCTCCTAATATGCCACTGAAATACTATCAAAAGGGTCAAGACTTGGGGATGCAGAGATTTCATCGTGACACCGTAACTTATCCTCCAAAAAGCTGTTCTGCGATCTACTCCCAAGGTGTACACGAGACACGGAGTGTATGTATTTAATATATAACCTGCACCGTAGAGATGGAAAAGCTTGTCCGCTGCAAAATATCGATTCCTCTGGCTATGTGGCTTATTAATTGGACCTAGAGGTGAGCAGTTCGTTATATACGTATTCCCAAGCTGAATATCCACATAGCATAGCCGAGAATTGGAAACAACTATACATATTCGAGACAATGCCTCGATAGGTTTTTGATTTGAAAAATGAATATATTCGATAATGATTCGGTCAAGAGAAAGAGGTCCCTGTTCTGGTCCCCTTTGCGCAAACGAATTTGAGCTCATCACAGTTCTCTTTACTAACAAGCTTTAGCCCCCCATGGTAAAAGTTGAAACAAATATTCTTCGGCCGTGTACCTTGGGCGTATCTAATAAACAGCGTGGAGGTCTTCTCCCAGCTGCTATATTTTAACCCAATCGAATACATACAGCGTTTAGCAATGTCGGAATCACAGCTAACTTAAAGAAGCCTAAAGCCCCAAATCGTGCCGGGAGGCAATGCCGATTCGGACTCGGCAGCTGAACTATAGGTGGCTATGCTAACCGGCGTTGAAAGAGGCCTCCCGACCTTCGCCGCAGGTAAGCTCTCAAACCACCAGCAATTTGGCATTGAGCCTAGTAATACCGCACCATGAGCTTGCAGCTTTTCGACTCTGCATGAGCCTCGTTAGAAGTGAGTTTTATTTCAAGGAATACACAGAAGATCGGCATGATAGTTAAGGGAGGCTCGCCATTTGCGGTCTTCTAGGACTTGAATTATTATGGCTGAGCGCCGTACAAAATCCCCGAATTACACAAAGTACATGCCGAGCAGGCTATCCATTTCACCACGCCGTCAATAGACGTTCAATTAGCGACGCCCGTCGCTCGCACGAAGGTGAGTCCATCCAGTTGTCCCCTTATCCTCAAATCGTCATCGTATCCCGTAGCCTTGCTTGCTTATTTGGGCGGCGGCGGGCCCTCCGGGGAGCGTAAGTTGTGTTGTTGTTGTTGTTAGCAGTGCTGTCATGGGGGTAGACATTCTTAGGTGCCTGCACGCCCTCATTCTGTCCGCTGTAGTAGCCGTTCTGCTGGTAGTTGTTCATAGGGTAGGACTGGTTCTGGGCCCCGTAAGCCGGGGGCGGCTGGTGCGCATAGGCTTGCGGGTTGTTCTGGTAGTTGCCAGCACCGTTGGTAGCCATCCAACCAGTCCCGTACATGGGCTGCATGCCGCGGCGGCGGCGGCGACGCGATGTAATGCAACTGTAAATAATCAGGTCAGAGAATTTCCACGGATTGACTTGATGGAAGGAGAAGCTTACGCCAGGATGAAGAAGACGAAGATGAAAAACACCACTACTATAGCGGCGAAAATCCATCGCCCATAATCGCCCCAGGTTGATCGATAACATCGACCAAGCTGTTCGTCACGCTCCGAGCAGTAGTATCGCTTGCCAAGGAGGCTGCCGTGGTCGGTGAAAGACGCCATCGATAATGTTTGGTTTCGTGCGCCTCGATTGAAGAAACAATTAAGGCAAATGTGGTACTGTTGATGTTTGTTGAGGACAAATGCTGGTTGTGAAATCCTGTGGAATTGCAGGGATACTTTAATTTGGCTCGCGTGACGTACGTAGGTCGTTGGTCGCGTCACTTCACTAATAATGAAATGCCGGCAGTCGGCAGTCCAAGTTGCGCGCAAGGTATGTAGGAGGAGATGGATATCCTTGAGTAAAATGATGTTCAGACGAGAACAACCAGAGGTAAATATGCAGGGAGGAATTGACGTAAATAGTGCAGGAAGACTGGGGATGGCAGACCTTCAGCATTTTAAAATACAAGCCCAGCCTTTTTGCCGTCTCATCATCTCTCTTCATCAAAGTCAGATGGCGCAAATACCAAGGAAACAAGGGGCTGTGCGGGACTTGGCAACCACTGGCGGAAACGTACTATGGCTCGCGAGGCACCTGCCTGAGCTGAGTAAACGAACAGCGTGCATTATGGAGTACCTACACCCACTATCAAGGCTGTGGCAGGCAGCTGGAAAGCTTTCGGGTGTCATTTGGAATCAAATCCAATCCCTTGATGTCGACAAGCAAATGGCTAGAACTCACTCACCCATTCACTAACAAGCATATTTGTCAACAAAGTGCACCAGCTTCGTATGAGGGATCATATATGAATGATTTGAGAAAATACAATGGCAGAAAGCCGTATGAGAGCGCGCGCCACTTCGTAAGCTCTTGCTCAGGTGTTGCCCGACGCAGCAGCATCCTGCATGCCGGTACTTCCGATCTCGCCGAACCTCAAGCGACAATACGTCCTTTCCTTTTCCAAATTGTGCCCCAGTGACGTATTATCGTGGTGGATTGTCACACAGATTGCGAATATCTTCTGAGTCGTCCGCGCAAAGTAGCCCTGCAACTATTGGATGTTTCGAAACCGTACCTGATCAACCCACTATCATCCACTGACACATCGGAAACGGGGTTCAAACCACCCGTACAGCCGGTACACCGCCGACATGGAAGATTCCAAGTTGCGCAGCCGGGATGCCATGGAAAGTCTCGTTTTCTCGGAACTCTCACATAGTCCCGATCCTATATTACGGCCCTGACTACCTGACTCCGCCTTGCGGAGCAGTGGCGGGTCAAATAGTTCGTGAGTCAGTTTGGCAGGAGGAAGCATCAGCCCTGCTGGCTGCGGGTCAGCTAGGTGAACGAATGGCCTAATTCCGTATACAGATATAGATCGTGGAGAAATGCAAGCTCGTCAACCGACCCGACCGTTTCCATCCTCCTTCGAACCCGAGTCCCGAAGATGGATGGGGCTGGTAAGAGTACATATTTGATGTCGCCCGGCCTACCTTGACACAACATTATAGACTTACTGCAACAGAAGACTGGCCAGAGTAAGAAACAATTTTGTCAGGGTCTGTCTCGCTGCAATGAGCATGTGGCACTAGATTATGCGCGGACACGTCAAAATTCTCCGGGCACACTATTATTGGCTCTAGTTGGATCAGCGAGAAGAGGGCGGCAACAACGGGATTCTCTATGTGCAGTAGTCACCGTACACACCTGTCGCCGAAGCGTATGTATGTGCATGCGATCGCGGTTGGTGTAAGAGAGCGCAACCATACCTACTCTGCCCACGTCTCTCGCAGTGCCTATCAACGAACAACGGGGCCGGAGCGGAACCGTGGTGTCAGGTGTATGTGTGTGTGTGTGTGTGTGTGTGTGCCAATCCAAACCAAGGGGGGGAAACAGGAGCTGAGAAACGACGGAAGCAGAAAACCATGCAAGGACAAGGACAAGGACATGCCCCATCCCCCGCATAGAGAATCTGTAGTAGCAGTAGTAGTAGTAGTAGCAGTAGTAGCAGTAGTAGTAGTAGTAGAGAAAGAACAGCAGCAGAGTCGGCCTATGATTTGACAGAGGCGAGCCGTCGCGAGGCCGGCTACGGGCCAATCATTGCCAGGGCGAGGCCATTTCGAACAACGCAACGCTCTGGTGAGCTTGCCAACGCATCACCGCATTGCGAGTGGTCTGTGTGTAGCCATTGAAGTATCGTTCACATCCTACTCCCTCGCACCATTGCCTTTTCCCCCTTCTTCCATTCCACTCCTTCGACTCTTGTTGCTCCTCGGATCTTCTTAATCGTCTACAGAATCCCTTTTTCAGCCCCCCTTTTTGTGTGGCGCTTGTTCGGATCTTTGCGAGCTGTCGACGTCGAAGCTCAACGCTACTTTGCTCTCGTGAAACGACCTTCTCCACCTACACCTTAACTGGGCCCCCTCTAGCACTTGTTTCTACCGATATCAACAGGGGATTCTTGATTCTCTCCTGACAGACTATCTCATTGCCTCAAGTGGGCACTCAATCTGAAATTCCCATGGACAAGTCTACAAATCTACCCGACGGAAAGTCATATATCGAGGAAATTCATATCGTCGTTAAAGAGACCCGCCTATCATTCGCGCCTAAATACACCGAGGCTTCATTCACGCCTGCTATGATACCCGCCGCACGCCCACAAAACTAGACACACTTGCTTAGATATTCGACCCATCTGCTATAAGTCGATTCCGAGCTGTTGTCTTCCACCCAAACCCCTTCCAGGCGCTGGAAATCGAACTGCCACTACTGCGCCGCAATGCCTTGGCCAAAAGCAACGGCAAGCTCAATATGGCGGGGTTGGTGAAGGAAATATCAATGCCGAAGGTGTGAGTCTCCAGGAAGCTGCACTGACTTCCAGTGGTGTTCCACAGCTTCCCACTCGCGAGAGAACTTATATATTATGGATCGTCGCCGAGGTGAACCGTCTTTATATCGCAAATCTCGTAATCGTCGTTACATGCGCCATGGCCGTTACCGAAACCCTCCCGGGTGCTGCCGAGCAATGGAAGTGACACCAACAGAGCGCGAAGATTGATGAAGAAGTCGTAGCGTGTGCCTGGAGGCCGTTCATCTCGCAAACTTCATTAACCATTGGATGACAGCATCAAGGTTAGTTTCCTCTTTCGCACTGATGCCGTAACAGGACACCTCACGGTTGCCTATGACTTTCAACGACAGAGCATCGATCAGCTCATCGACACTCAACTTGTTGGGCAAGTCCGACTTGTTACCGAGCACGAGCAAAGGAATTCCCTGAAGGCTAGGCTGCGACATCAGCGAGTGCAGTTCGTCCTTCGCTTGAGGAAGGAGAGCCTGGTCTGCGATATCGACAATGAACACGATGGCGTCTACGCCGCGACAATACCGTTCCCACATCGGGCGAAAACGCGGCTGGCCTCCAAGATCCCAGCATTTCAGTGTGACATGGCCGCGTTGTACCTTTTTCATATTGAAGCCCACTGTGGGTATAGAGCTACACAGCCGTTCATTAGCGTTGGTTCTGAAAGATAGCACATGCGCGAGTACACATGGAAGCGCCGACATGAAAATGCCTTTTGCCCCAAGAAACAAGGAGTGGCCAGGCTTACTCGATCGTGAACTCTCCACCCTGCAAGAAAAGGATCGGCAAAGGTCAGCGGCTCCGACTCGAATCACCCATCAGAAATCATTTCAGCTCACCGATAAGACGCGCAGCAAGGATGTCTTGCCGGCGTTCTGCAGTCCGATCATCGTCACGTCCATCTCGGTTGCCCTGTGAGAAGTTAGTCGGAGGTGCCGTCCTCTCTGGCGACATGGCAAAGGTCAAGATGTCCCAGGCGGCGGTGAAGACTTTTGTGCCATGTGACGTGACCCCGCGACGCAGATTCATTGTACTAACCAGAAGGTCCGGAGCAACCAGTCGTACACCTTTCGGAATAAGCCCGCCATGGCGAAGCGTTGGCGTGAAATGAGCCTGCTGCTCTGCTTGGAGATTCAGGCGAGAGGCAAGGACGTGTATTTAATTATAGAAGAAGAAAAAAGAAGAATTTGTATCAATGAGGGTGTTTCTCGGCCAAGGTCCGCGAGAAATCGGTTTGCGCCTGTGTGTGTCGTTAGGCTGGATCCTAGGGAACGCGCGTGGTGGGGAAACGCTGGCAAATGCTAGACGAGATGGTGTTCTCTAGACAGATGTTAAATAGCTGCGCTCGGTTGCTGCGATGGCGTTGGAAATTAGGAAATCAAATGTCTCGTATGACAGACGATAAATAATGAAGGCATGCAACATTGAGCATTCTCTTTCGCAGCGGCCGCTCAGGGTAGGTAGGTATCGATGAGGGGTGGTGAGCAGGCCCAGGTCAAGACCCAGCCAGTTCGTTCGCGCGCAAAAGCGACCCTAGCCCAAAAGCTGCGGTGGTACGGGACCAGTGACCAGTGATAGAGTACTGAGTATGTACCTAAGCCTATGTAACCTGGTCGCTGATCGAGCTTGAGACCAGTCCGTTTAGGACGACGGGGGTAAAAGTGAAATTGCTACTGGTGACGACTTGAGAGCTCACAAGTCACGGGAAGGAAAGAGGGTCGCATTGGAAATCCCCACCATCAGCTTCGCACAAGCAGTATGATGAGCCGTGCCCCGGGTAGCTCAGATAGTGGTCGAGCGGGAACTGATGGAGTTGGTCTTGCACTTGACGAGGCAGAGCGGCGGCTAAGCCAGTAGGTAGGCCAGGTCGAAATGTAGCGCAATAGGACTGACTGGGGTTCTCATTCGTTGGAGGGTGTCACCGTGGCCCCGCCGGCCTTGAACATCGGTTTTGACAGGTAGAGGGTAGGCCGTAGGCTCTTGTAGCTACTGGTAGGAGGCCATCAGCAGGTGGGCAGGACCGACTTAGGTGTGGCCGAATAGGGAGGGACATGTAAGGGCGGCTGGGGCCATACCTGGAGCACCTGGAGCACCTGGAGCACCTGGAGCACCTAGCTCTCAAGCTCCGAGAAGGATGCAAGCGAGGAATCCCCTTGTGGTTGCCAGTGGCCGTCCGCAGCGGCGGTGGCTGCAAAAGATAGCCCTACGGTGGTTCGTTGTGTTTGGGTAGCTTGCGACTAATTAGTTGGGGGGTCTTGAGCAAAAGGAATAACCTAGCAAAGATGACCTAGTAGGTTAGGTGGTTGAACGTTTGGGGAAAGGAGCCAGTGCGATGTGATGTTTCATACGAGTGCCTTGCGGCAAGGACAGCGGCTAAAACGACCGTTCGGCATAGTACTTTAGACAAGATATCGCTTGTTGGTTGTACTCGTCTCGAGGCCACAAGAGGGTTTTCTTCTTCTTCTCTTGGTGTTTGCATGCAGGGACGCGGAGATCAAGTCTCGTTTCTTTGCTGTAGTTGGGTATCTCCGACTTGCTCGCTCTGCAGCTTCGGAAGCCCGTTTTTGGGGTTGCTTTCGGCTGTCCAGGGTTCTCCGCATTCATGGTGCCTTTTAGGGTGTTTTTTTCCACTTACACACCAACAGGCTCGTCATCCATGAGATGTAAACTGCCTCGTGCTTTTGATTCTACTTCGGCCTGGCGAATACTATGTTAAACCCGACGTTGTGTGAAATTTGGTCGTACAAGGAGAACAGACGAAGGTGACAGGTACCAGTCGTGCAAGAGGACACAAGATGTTCGTCTGTCCGGGGAGCCGGCAACAGATAGCGGCGACCTGCGCAGTTCTCCGCTCGTAGTAGAACGTACAGCCGGAAAGTCACACACTGCTTGGGGTAGTATTGTAACGAGACCCCTGTAACTTCAGATTGATAGGTTGGCGTCCGCTCGTTGTTTAAGATCGCAGTGCTGCGAGCAACTGAGGCAAGGTGGAATGAGCAAAAGACGATGAAGCTTGCTAGCATTTTTCGGACATGGCCACGGCGAGAACGAAAGGGTTTGGCGAAGGCCGGAGCGACCCCTGGGCTCATGAATTCCAGGCATCATTCACCTCTCAATTCGCTATCCAAAGAGAGAGAGAGAGAGAGAGCCGCACCCACGGGCCAGAGATCAGGCATCACTGCAACAACCGAGATCCATGCATTTGTTCCCACCGCGACCTGTTACTTGGACCAGCAGACCACATTCTAGGAGGTTTATCAACCACTCATCCGTGCAAGACCCTCAAGCTACGACGTACAGGCATACTGCACACATCGCGTGAGATTGCAGCCCAATGACGCCCATGTACACACCCAAAGCCTATGCCGGTCGCGCATATTGCCTGCTTTGCCGAGATACCACTGGCGAGGCTCAGATCATGGAAAGGATTCGTAAGAACAGCCAAGCAATTATCGAAGCCATTGGTGTCAGTCCTGTCGGTTGTGTACCCCAAATGAGGTCAGCGAGGCCAGCAATAGGCAGCAGAGGAGCCTTGGTTTGTAGAATGCGTTCATGTCCTGGTTCTTGCCCGGGGATGATATACCAGATTCATGGGCTTGTAGTAACTAGTTTCCTAAACCTAATACTTTACAGTAACATATATTGGAATTTATGCTATCGACAAGGACGTAATCGTGCATCAAACCCGGCGACGCAAGGCACACATCAACTCAGGCGATTTGTATCGTTTTCCCACTTGAGTCTACTTGGTCTGGTGGTTTTCTCCGAAGCGCCTACATACATGCGTCTATCATCAATTGCGTGTCGACATGCCAATCGCCGCTTTCACTTCCTCGTATGGCATGTAATTGTACCACCCAGGGACCGTAGATCTGTGATAGTGAGGACTCCGAAGGGAGGAGCTACTGCACATTAGACATGTATGTATGCGGGGCACTCCAAGCCCACAGCGGCTTCGGGGTTAAGATAAGACACTTTGCGACCGCTTATCGCTGGAAACTTTTTATTTTATTTTTCCTATGGTCCAAGAAAGTTGTACACTCGATCGCCCATAACGCCAAATACCACGGTCCAAATTCGACACAGCAAGCCTTGCAATTGAATATCATCTTGGCTTCCTCCCATGTTGGATTGTGTTCGGGTGCATTGTTAAGCTATCTGCTTGAAACATCTCGGCGCAGTTCGCTGACCGGACCTCATCATGGCGCCCGCGCCGACCAGCACAAGCTGGGATCACGAATACAACACCTTGCGTCGCCAGAAGCTCTTTACAGACCCGCCGGCGGACCACTCTGCCTATCCTCTACTCCAGATCGCCGTCGATCCCCATATCGAGTCTTTTGACGCGATCTTCGAGGAAGGCGGGCTTCTCGACAAGGGCATTGCCGATATTGGCACGAGGACATTCCTTGATGGTGATGATAGATCACCCCTAGCTTCAAGGAATCGCCTCTCGATTAAGATCAAGGATATACACGTGCAGAAGTCACAGGTACCGCCGTCCAACAAATTCGCCAAAGTCCGCGAGATTTTCCCTGCCGAGTGTAGGGAGAGGCACGTCACCTACCGAGGAAAACTAGCCGCCACCTTTGAGTACAGAATCAACGATGGCGAATCAAGGGAATTCGTACGAGAGCTTGGACAGATGCCTTTGATGGTTAAGGTAAGAGCAGACTGTAAAATGCGCAACGACGAAACGAGCCGATACTAATGCACTTTGGATTAGTCCAAGTTTTGTCACCTCAGAAACAACAGTCCTGCGCAGCTTGTTGCACGAAAGGAAGAATCCGAAGAGCTGGGAGGTTATTTCATTGTCAATGGTATCGAGAAAATCATCCGACTTCTTCTCGTGAACCGAAGGAACTTTCCACTGGCCATTGAACGCCCGAGCTTCCAGAACCGTGGTCCCAGTTATACCTCGTACGGCATCATTATCAGATCTGTACGCCCCGACGAGACTTCTCAGACCAACAACCTCCACTATTTGAACGATGGCAATGTCACGTTCAGATTTTCTTGGCGCAAGTCCGAGTACCTCGTTCCGGTCTTGATGATCCTCAAGGCGCTCGTCGAGACAAACGATCGCGAAATCTTTGAGGGGCTGGTTGGCTCGCCTGACTCCAAAGGTATCAAGAACACCTTCCTTACAGACAGAGTTGAGCTTCTACTGCGAACCTACAAAACATATGGATTATATACGAAAGAGCAGACTCGAGCATACCTCGGAGAAAAATTCCGACCAGTTCTTGGTGTATCGGAAACTTTGTCCAACTACGAAGCAGGAACGGAGTTCTTGCGGAAGATCGTACTGGTGCATTTGGGGAACGTCAACGTCACAGAGAAGCAAGATTCTGATAAATTCCGCCTGCTTCTTCTCTCCATCCGCAAGCTGTATGCTCTAGTAGCTGGTGAATGCGCCGTGGACAACCCTGATGCTGCACAGAACCAGGAGATTCTCCTTGGTGGCTTCTTGTACGGTATGATTATCAAGGAGCGACTTGATGAACTTCTGTCGACCGGCGTACGGGCTTCGCTGCGGGATTACTTCAGGAGAAACTCGGCGAGAACTTTTACGTCACAAGAGTTTGCCAAGGACTTTCCCCTGAAAATCTTCCAGAAGACCACCGAGAACCTCGGTGAGATGTTGCAGTATTTCTTGTCCACTGGCAATCTCAACTCTCAGTCTGGCTTGGATTTGCAGCAAGTTTCCGGTTTCACAGTCGTAGCCGAGAAGCTGAACTTTTTGCGATTCATTAGTCACTTCCGCATGGTGCATCGTGGTAGTTTCTTCGCCCAGTTGAAGACCACCACTGTCCGGAAACTGCTCCCCGAATCTTGGGGTTTCCTCTGCCCTGTGCACACTCCAGATGGTTCTCCATGTGGACTTCTTAATCACCTGGCCCATAAGTGCAAGATCATGACAAAAGCAGTTGATGCTTCATCGATTCCAGCGCTTGCTGCAGAGCTCGGAGTGGTCAGTACCTCTTCGGCCGCTACTGACGAGAGTGTCCCTGTCATGCTTAATGGACGCATTCTCGGATGGTGTAAACCCGCTGAATCGCGAAGGATCGCGGACACATTCCGGCACTGGAAAGTAGAGGGATCTCACGGCGTTCCGCTACATCTTGAGATTGGTTATGTTCCTGCCTCCAACGGTGGCTCTTATCCTGGTATCTACATGTCTTCAGAGCCTGCCAGGATGACACGGCCGGTGAAGTACCTACCGCTAGAGAAGGAAGACTACGTTGGACCGCTTGAACAGCCTTACATGTCAATTGCCTGCACGGAACCAGAAGTTGTTTCCGGAGAATCTACTCATGTCGAGTTTGATCCGACCAACATGCTGTCCATCTTGGCCAATATGACGCCCTTCTCAGACTTCAACCAATCGCCAAGAAACATGTACCAATGTCAAATGGGTAAACAAACCATGGGGACTCCCGCTACAGCCTTACGCTACCGAACCGACAGCAAGATGTATCGCATTCAAACCGGACAAACACCAGTCGTGCGTTCGCCCCTGCATAATGCTTACGGTTTCGACAACTTTCCCAACGGCTTCAATGCGGTGGTTGCTGTTATCTCGTACACTGGATACGATATGGACGACGCTATGATTATTAATAAATCGGCACACGAACGTGGCTTTGGCCATGGCACTATCTATAAGGTGAAAAAGGTAACTCTGAAGGAAGAGAGTAGATCAAAGAATACCAAGGGCGTACAAAAGCTCTTTGGGTTCGCACCGGGCGCTCCTGTCAAGGACTCTGTTCAGACCATGCTGGGCGATGACGGCTTACCGCACATTGGGAGAATGGTGCAGGAGGGCGATGTCATCTGCGCCTGGCATACTGTTTCCGCAGATTACAGCGGAAACTTGGTGAACAGAGACGGTCTAACACACTACGAGAAGTACAAGGATTCGGAAGTCGGCTTCATTGACGAGGTTCGACTGCTCGGCAGCGAGACAGGCAACGAGCCTGCGCAGACCATCTCCATCAAGTTCCGCATCCCTCGCTCACCTGTCATTGGTGACAAGTTTTCCTCCCGTCACGGACAGAAAGGTGTTGCCTCTCAGAAATGGCCAGCTATTGATATGCCGTTTTCAGAATCGGGCATTCAGCCGGATATTATCATCAACCCTCACGCTTTCCCATCGCGTATGACAATTGGTATGTTCGTGGAGTCGCTGGCCGGTAAAGCTGGTTGTCTTCACGGCTTGGCGCAAGAGTCGACTCCATTCCGGTTCAATGAGGAGAACACGGCCGGCGACTACTTTGGTCATCAGTTGAAGATGGCCGGGTACAACTACCATGGAAACGAGCCGATGTATTCTGGAATTACTGGCGAGGAGCTGGCTGCGGACATCTACATCGGTGTCGTCTACTACCAACGCTTAAGACACATGGTGAACGACAAGTACCAAGTTCGAACGACTGGTCCTGTCGTATCCACTACTGGCCAGCCAATCAAGGGAAGGAAACGTGGTGGTGGTATCCGTGTGGGAGAGATGGAGCGTGATGCTTTGCTTGCTCACGGCACGGCATTCCTCCTCCAGGACCGTCTGATGAACTGTTCGGATTATTCGCGGTCATGGATCTGCAGGAAGTGCGGCTCCTTCCTCTCGGTGCAGCCAACAGTTTCGCCGTTTGTGACGAAGAAGAAGACGGTCAGCACGGTTCGCTGCCGAAACTGTGCCGAGCGGGTGGATCAGATGAAGGACGGGGAATTGGCCAAAATCACGGGCGAGATATGGGAAGATGGCCAGGGCAACCAGTGGGTTGGCGGCGAGGACACTACACTCGTGGCGGTGCCCGGTGCTCTGAAGTATCTTGATGTCGAACTTGCGGCCATGGGTGTGAAGCTCAAGTATCGCGTAGATCCCAAAGACGCGACTCGACGAGGCCCTCTGGTCCAAACGAGATGGGATGGCCTCGCATCGGGCAGGACAGCCGATAGCCAGCAGCCCGCACTCGTTGCCGCATGATTCGAAAACCGGGTGTCTTATTGGAGCAGCATTAATAGGCGTTGAAAAAGAGAAGGGTCCTTGTTTTGTTTTATATCATGATGGTTTTCTCCATAGCCCAACCTGGCAGCCTTAGTAATGAATTTACAAAGGTTGAGATTAGTTGTCGCAACCGATTACGAAGTTTACATATGTTTCCGTCTTATGAAAATCCAGATCGAGCTTGGTATCTACGAAGGTCCCTCCTCTCGCGTGCGGGGCCGGGAGACATGATTATGGCTATTGTGTTAGATTGATTGAACCCCTAATCAAGATGGCAAACGTGATGTCAGCAATAGGAAGCCGGATCCGAAAAAGTAAGATTGCGCTGTACATGGGATACATTGCACTTCTGTATGCAAAATACTTCCTTTACGACACATAAAAATGACGACTTCAACTCGTGGGAGCAGCTTGCTTCATGTCAGTCCAGCAGTCCAGCAGTCCAGCAGTCCAGCAGTCCAGACGATCCATCTTGCTCGGGTAAAGATCCACATGTCGGCATCAGATCGCAATAATGAAATGCATTGGCAGTCAGGTAGCCAGCCTAGTAGGCCCAGGGACGGGTTGCAGCTTGGTCTAATTCTGCCTAGCAGATCGCCAGGCGCCAGGGCGGCGAGACGGCAAGACGACAAGCGAGCAGCAAATTAGCCACAATGGCGGGTGGGTCATACTCATAACGGTTTGAGCGGGATGGACAATGTCAAATAGGCCCAATATCCAATACAACACCAAACGCCGTTCAGGATGGAGCAGAATGGCAGCACAGCGTCGCAGCACCGAGGTAGGACAGCAGGAGCAATCAAATACTCTGGACGAACCTAGTTTGTTGAAGGATTCTTTGAAGGATTCTTTGTCTAGGCGCCGAGGCGTCTTGGGCTGCCTACACAGCCACCCAGCTCTGATACTTTTCGGTTTCATCAATCCCGATGGCTTACTTTGCAGCGTGCAATCTACAGCCTACGGAATATGCCTGGTCACTTGAGTACTGCTTGAGGGACCCCCAGACGGCTCTTGGAAGTCTTGGCCACTTCTCACGCAGCTAGGGGCTTGGGGGCAAGTACATACATAATGGAAGCTTGGTGCTTGGCGGCGGACCGACCAGCTAGCCAGGAGGCCAGGCAGATCAAAGCAGCATCCTTGTCGCTCCGCTCCAGCTAATTGCGACCGCCCGACCGCTCGCCCCCAGCATCTATGGATTCTATGGGTTCCATGGATTCGGCTTGATTGTGTGCGTGGCCGAGTTCTCTCTCTCCTTCTCTCTGTTTGTGTTTCCCCAGTCGCAAAGCGTCCCTCTCGTGAAGAAGAGAGACTATCGTGACCCTGTCCCGTCTCACAGCAATCTGGGGCTGCTGACTCTCTTTTTCTCTACATTCTTTTTTCTTCTTCTTTTTTGGTTAACCGAAAGAGGCCCCTTCTGAATTGTCGTTGACGTTGGGCTCGTGATTTAGTTTCCTATTTACCCCTCGACGGGCGTGAGAAGAAAGAGAATCTCGTGTTACACCCAATCAATCAATTGATTTATTCCTTGGTCTATGGCCAACAGTCGTTCCTTTTACACTGCCTCGTTCTCGCTTACCAGTCTCTAAGTGCCTTTGTGCGCATTTCCACCACCACGTCGCCTGTCGCCAACGCTCATTACCTTGTATCATCCTTACCACTTCGACCAAGCCGGCTACGCCTTCGACTGCATTCGATTTTTAGTTGGATCCTGGTCCTGCAGAACTGGCAGGCTGCTTGTTTGTTTTTGATCTCTTAGCCGCTATCTCGCTTTGGCGCCTCAACTGGTGCTACGACCTCATCTTCGCAATCGGCAATTCGACTTAGTTTCTCTCTCCGGCAATTGTTACTTCGCGAGTAATTCGAAAGCCAAATCCCGCGCGAACAAGCCACCCATTTCCCACACCTGGCCGCCATTGGAGGATGGAAACATAGCAACCGATTTGAATTTCAATCGTCGAATGCGCAGCACCTGTTCCAACGTTTTTGTGTCTTTCCGGTAGTCACAGAATCTTCTGGGTGATTCTCTGGTACCTGCGGGTTTGACGACAACATGCCTCATATCGGCTCCGTCATGGAGCGGAGCCTGGTGCCTGAGAGGAGCACCGGGGAGGCACTGCTGAACCTGGTGGCCAGAAGCGTAGCAGCTGGCTTCATGAAACGAGATGCGATAAGCGATGCCAAGGGCCAGGTTATGGACGTGAAGACGGCCTTCTCGAGTTGGGATAACTGCATGCAGGCAGTGTATTGCAAGTAAGCGTCTCCCTTTCCTTCAAACATGTACACAAACGTCGGCATTGACTAATAGTGTGTGCGCAGGTGGCCAGTGATTGGAGTTATTATTGTACTTGGTTTGATCCTTTTCTCCATTATATGGTGTTGCATTCGGTGTCTGTGCTGCGGTCTTTCGTGCTGCTGTTCCTGCTTCCAATGCCTCAAGTGTTGTGGGAACTGCTGCGGGTGCTGCGACTCGCCGCAGAAGAAGAACAAATACCTCGATGACCCTTTCATCCCGCCGCATCATGCCGAAAACCAGGCCTACCGATCCCAGGCTCCCATGTTCGCCCCTACAATGGCCCCTACAATGGCCCCCACGGCCGCTCCGTCTTTCGCCGCCAAGTCTGAGCCGCCGCAATACGCCGAGTTCGACATGGGAAAGAAGGGCGGAGGTGACGAGTTGCCGCAGATGCCAAGCTGGGACGGAGCCTCATCGAAGAAAGTGCTGATCGAAGAGGACGCTGTTGAGCTGGAGCCGATGAAGAAGCCGGACACAATGCAGAACGCTTCCCTGATGGCTGCTGGTGGAGTGTCTCGCGGGGTTTCACCAAACGGTGTCTCCCCTGCTGGCGGTAACAGCCCATATGGTCCGCCCTCACAAGCCGGGCCCAATGGATATATGGGTGCGGCCCGTCCGGAAAATAACATGTATGGCATGAATGGAAACGCCAGCGGACAGGTTTACAACGACGGCTTCAACAATGGCAGTTATGGTCAAGTCTCGCGCGAGAACATGAATCAAGGTTATGGAAACCAGCCCTATAGCGATCCAAGCGGCGGACAAGGCTATGACCAGGGCTATGGCATGCCAGCCGCTGGTGCAGTGGCTGTTGCGAGCGCTATGGGCCAGGGCTATAACAATAACGGTGGCTACGGGCATGAGCAGATGAACCAAGGCATGAACCAGGGTTATCCCCAATCTCGAACCCCTAGGCCATACGACGACTACTCTCGGAGTATAACACCTTCAAATGCTGCATACGGCAATGCCCCCCCTCCTCGTGGGCCTACACCGCAAGGCAACGGTCCTTATGGAGGAAGCCCCAATAGAATGAGGACTCCGGCACCCCAACAGCAGGGCGGTGACGGTTACAATGATCCGAGAGGGTACAATCAGGGTGGATACGGAGGTCCGGACCCACGCATGAGGGCTTCTCCTGCACCTCAGCAGCAACAACAGAGCGGGTACGGGCAGAACGGCGGCTATGGTGGCTACGGTGCGAGATCGCAAACACCCAATGGCTACGGCCGCCAGCCACAGCAGCAGCCTGGACCTCGACGGCAGAACACCTATGATGTGACGCCGCAGACAGCACGTGCTCCCCCACAACGCTCATATACCGACGTGCCGCCGCCGGTCTCGCCCATCCAGAACGCGGGCGGCTTCGACTTTAGCTCGGGCTATTCGCGGTCTGACGATAGCGCGAGTCCGCAGCCACCACAAGCGGCTAACGGCGGAAAGGCCTACCCCGGATATCGCACTTACAAGCCCGCTGTATAAAAGCGCGTGCGTCTTCTAAGCAACAGGGTCGTGGAGTGCTCGCGTGTTGGATCTAGGCCCCCTATATTCATGACTAAATATTATGATATTTATACAAAACAAAAAGAAACGAAGAAAGAAAGGAAGGAAGAACAACGAAAGCCAGTGGCTTAATCATTACTCATTCGAATGGAAACCCTCCTCTGCTTTCTTGTATATTACCCCCACGGAGTTTCTGAGAATGGGCCTACGGGAGCAGAGGGTGGCTAGGGGAAAAGGCCGGCCATGTGACAACAAGCATGAAGATAGCTAGGCGTTCTTGGGCGTCCTGGAGTGAAAGTGGGATGGCAGATTGGGTTACATGCATTCATCTACCTATAGTGGTAGCATCGAGGGTAATTTGCGTGGTTGTATCTGGGAGGTTTCTTCGACCCCATTCCGATTCGGGCCATGGGCATCTGCGCTGCCTGTCTGTGCCTGTACATTTATCTGTATCTGCTTGAGCGCTCACGGGATGGAACCGTAGCATGTTCTGAAAAATAGCATTGCACAAATCATCAACCAATATGACGATTCTGGCTCTTCTCTTTGCCATCTCTCTTCCCGGCACGCAGACAAACCTCGACGTTTCAGTCAAAATCACGAATCAACTGGTAAATGGTTGTAGCCAGGGATCGTCCAATTCATGCCGTGTTAAGACGAGGTGTGTATATGCACCTTTGTGATAGACTCCCCATTATGTATATACAATGATGCCATGATGCAATAATGCAAAGCTCTCCCGCCCGCACTAATCGAGAAACCGTTTGGAAACGCCGTACTGAATGCTGATAGAAAATGCAGATACCTGTAAGCCCCTTTTTCTTCTTCTTTCTTTACTCATGCGGAATCATCTCCTTCTGCAACAGCTTGCCTCTCCCCTTAGGCACGTTGCTGCTCCCTATCACGGAATGACCATCGACATCCGGGTTGTACTCATCACTGCTGACCTTGGGCCCCCCTGGCTTCGCTTCGCTTAGATTCCTGGGTTCGCTTGAACTCCTGTGACCGTGATAATCGGACGTCGTCGCTATTCTCGCTGCCCGAGGCTACGTCGTCATCGCTGTCCGCCGGCGCATCATCGAAGGGGCTCCGCCGGTCGTGATCAGGGTCCTCTGTGGGCAGCCTTTCGTGGTCCGACTCCTGCTTCTTTATGAAGCCATCGATGATATAGTATTGCATAGCATTCATGATGAGCGGGAACAGCATCATGACGAAGACGATCTGCAGGCGCTCGTTTCCCTCGGTCCATCCCAGGGCCCAGTCGCCAATGTGTGATATCCAGGGCAGCACCAAGAAGAGGATCAGGACACAGATCTTCATGCCAAAGAGTCCGCAGAAGTAGATGAGCGACTGCTTGAGCCACCACAACGCGTTGGGCGGGCGACCATAGTATCCGGACTGGATGGACTCGGCCGGCTGGCCGAACGGCGTGTACGACGCAAGGCCGGTGATGACGCGCAGCAGGATGATGAGTATAGGGATTCCAACCGTTGTCTAGTGTCGTGTGGTATGTTAGCTCGTGCCCCCTCTGGGGTGAAGGTTATGCCCGGAGTCAGTGCATATGCAGCAACAACTTACGTCAATAGCTAAATTTAGCAGGTATAAGGAACATGGGTTGGGCACATAGGGATCCTCGTCCCTTCGCAGCAGCCTCGCGACGGTCTGGACGTTCGTGGGCTCCAGTTTGACCGAGAAACGGCCGCTCGTGAGCATGGACATGAAAACGTTGGCCATGTGCACCAGGACGCTGCCGAACACCTGCTTGGACGCATCGAAGAACCAGATCTTGACGGGCCGCTGCGGCCGCTCTCGCCATCGCTTGTAAACGAGAGACATGAGGGCCAGTCCACCGAGGGCCAGTTGCACCAGAAGCGCGAAGGGGCCCAGCAGCCTGCACTCGCCCTGCCCGCCGCTGGGTTTGTCGTCGGCCGCCGTGGATAAGGCCGAGGTGGCCGCCGCGGCGAGCGCTGTGGTCGTGGCCGAGGCGAGCATGCCGATCGCTTGGGAGGCGGGGTGGCTAGCGGCAAGAGTTGCGCTGGCTATCGCGGTTGCGGCATCGTTGAGGGCGGTAGGAGGGCCGTCTACCATCGGATTTGGTGACATTTGCAGGGGAAGTCGTCGGGGCGACTGGCAGCTGCACCGGGTAACAGAAGAGTACGCAATAGGCTGCTAGCTTCTTGGTGGTCGAAGAGAAGAAAGATAAGACGAGACAAGACTAAACGAGACAAGATTCGAGGAAGTTATTGCAGTTCGAAATGGACGTCGATCAGGCAGGCCACGAATGGAATGTGTGTGTGTGTGTGTAGTGATAGATCGGCAGACAGGCACAAGGCAGACAGGCAGTGGTGTCCCGCGCGTATGTAGGAAGTAGCAGCGGCAAGTGGCGTGGCAGAGTTGGAGACGCAGCGCTGCAGGATTCGGGGATCGGTGGCTACTGTCTCTCGAATCGGCCTGGTTTCATGGGATCCGAACAAAACGAAATTATATCCAAGTACCAAGCCAGAGAGCAGTCGAAAAGAAGCTGATGGTGAGCCGGACAAGAAAAAGAGAGGGCAATCAAAGTATGTAATCATGGGATATGGGATGACAATGAAACACGACCCGGGGGAGAAGTCTTTAGGGGGGTGGTGCTACTGCTGTAGGCAGTGCTGTAGGTACCTCGGGTGCTTGGGGGTGCTTGGCTCGGGTCCTTACTGTACCTGCTTACCTGCCGCTGGGGCGGAGGAGCGCTCCATGCTGTCATGGCGCATGGGGCCTGGAAGCGGGCGGATAAATGGCACGAATTAACACGGCCGCAGCTCATGCCTGAAACCACACCCAAGAAATGCCACAGAGAACTGGACCCTCAGCCGCAAGTCGCAAGCCGGGACGAGGCAAGCAGACAAAAGGGACAGTGCCCAGATGCCAAAAGTTCGGTCGGTTTATCTCCTGTTCATTAGCGATCCATCAGCGATCCATAGATGGGACGAATTGGCACCCAGGCACCTCGTATCGTGTCGCCTCCAAATCCAGACAGACATGTCGGGAGTCGCAATGTCATGGCCAAACTTTACTTTGCCATCACCTGTCAGCCTATCCATCAATAGTCCAAGTAGCACAGCAAATACTCGCGACGATCACGCGCGCGCCTTCTTGCCAGCTTGCGCCCAAATGCCGTGCCCAGCCAACGAAATCATGCGCTACGCTACACTAACACGGCTATTTGTAGCGGATTACGTGAAGCACATCGTCCATCCCAACCAGCAACGCCTTACTAAGATATATTGCCAAATAATTACAGCATCACCCCCAGTTCCACTTGTTTTGGCTCACCGCCAATAGACTTGGCTGGTTTCGGGGCTCTAGTCACGGCGCAATCATTACGTGCTGCCCTCCGATTGCTGGCAATGCATGGCTAGCCATTTACCTTGCCTTGGGCAGAGAGGTCAGATGGTCGATACTATGACATCGGGCCTCAACTTGCAAGCCAAATGAAGCACGGCGGCAAACACAGGAGCTACGACACAAACACAGGGAGCGAGAAGATGATGCTTTCTTTGTTCTCCGGCAGAGTCACAGCCCGCGTTCAGCTGTGCTCGTCGTAACCGAATTGCATTCCGTAAAGTAAACCATAGGCCAACGGCCTTAGAGAGTAGTGTAACGTCATTCTGCCTAAAACAAATCCATACGAAACCGAGGCAAAGTGAAAGCCCGTCTGACAACGAAAGCATGGGGCGGGCCTAAAGCCTTGAACCCCTGCCGAAAACACGAAAGAAGAAGAAAGTTGCATCCATTGGCCTTGGCGAAAACGCGTCCGGGACGGAATGAATTTTGTAGTTATCGAGGGAGGCCAACGCACGTTTAAAGCCGATTAGATATGCCAGGTACTTCCATGCCCTTAATGAAACGGTCGAGATGCCAGGTGGGCCAAATGTCTGCGATGCCGGTCGATAGTCGTACAATAGCTCCTTGTCAAGTTATACACATCTTGTTGGTAGAGTTCCGGGGAAGGAAACCTCGCACGAATCCCATCAGCGTGCTACGCGCTTGCTCGGCGGAGTCGTCAGCCCTGTTCTTCCTAGTAACAGGAGTGGTAGCTGCCATGGTCGACTTCACTGGCTTCTTGGCAGGAGGTGGCGGTGTCGTCATCTTCCTCAACGAAGGGACCGATGACGATGTGTAGGTGCTGGTTGGCGATAAAGACGGGACTGCAGACGTGCGTTGAGAACGAGACGTCTGAAGCTTATCCACAGACCCGTCTAACTGTCAATCGATGCCGTGCTGCTTCTTGAGCTGAGCTAAATTCTCCTTGCGGGCTTCGAGGTCCTCTTTTGACTTGACCATCTTCTCTGGCTGATGATATAATACTATGCCAAGGGACATCTGTTAGTCTTGGCTTGGTATACAAACGACAAGCAGCACAAGAACACCATGCGGTGCCGCATATTACATACCCACGAGGTATCGGTTCTGGAAGTTGAAGCCGTTCAGCTTGTCGCAGGCTTGCTTCGCATCCATGACATCTTCGTAAACGACGAATGCGGTACCCTTGGTGTTGGTGGCGATGCCCTGTCGGACCTGTCTGTACAAAGGGGTCAATGATAGTCCCAGCTTAACACTTTAAGGTGACTATAAAGTCGGGTATGCGTACCGAATAGGCCCGAACTTTCCAAAGAGCTCGAACAAGTCTTCTGGCGTGACGTTATAGCTACAGAGAGATTGTTAGAGCCAAGGTTGAGTAAGGTAAGGGTGGCTGAAGGGCGACCGGGTTCCCGAGAGACATACCTTAGATTCTTCACGAATAAAGCTCTGTTGACAATTGTTATTAGCATGCTGTGACACATCAAGACGTAGTGCGAGGTGCATGGGGGCTTGCCGCCTCCCAAGGCCCGGCACGAAAGGCGAGGCAGCACGGGAGACGGGAGCGGGGGCCACGGGGGCCTCGCCTTGTTCGGAGGCAGCAGAGAAACGAACGAGATTCGGCATAGATGAGATCAGCGACTTACCGATTGACCTCCGGGGCAAGCTTTCCGGCGCGACTCATATCTCGATGAGATTTCGGCGGTTGAAATCTCCTGGGGGGGCTTATGTTCGGTTATTGACCGTTCGATAGTATCGTGTTTATTAGGTGGTGGTGTGAGTTGACATCGACTTGGATTTGATGTCAAATGAGCAGGATGCTTGGAGGATAAGGAAGTAAATGCGCCAGACAAGAGAGACTGGGCCGGGTCGCCTGGATGCCAGCAGGGTGGGTCCCGCCAAGCAATCAGCACGTGACCCCAAGGAAGGCGTGATTTGTGATTTGCTATCTGATGGCGGATGGGTTCAGTCCAATTCAATGTTCGATGCTGCCTTGGAACTGACATGAATCCACCCGAGTCACGCGCTTGCCGGGCACGGGTATCAGTAACAGTACCAGTGCGGTCGCTCTGTTGTGTGCGTGCATTGCGCATTGCATTCAACCCGAGAACCGTGGATTTAACCGTCGATATGACACAGGAAGACTTGGGGTGATACGAGCATGCAAAACGCACCTGCAGAGCCGAGTCAAGAAATCCAATTGCTTTCTTGAGTTCTAGACCTCCCTACCTGGATTTGTACTGTACGTATTGGTCGACGAGTCCAGCTTCCGCGTGCGATTGACAATTGGTGCAACAAGCTGATCGCTGATCGTCGACCTTGTTAGGCTTGGCTGCATTGTGAACCCCCAATCAAGTAAAAGGCCTCTTTAACCTTTCTCGTACCTGGTCTTACATATGCGCATACATACATTTCCATCGTCCGAACTGCCCTTGCATGACTCAGCATATCCGCGAGGCAGATCAGTCTTCAGATAACCTTGGCTAACGAGTGTCCACCGATGTTGTCATCGTCCCTGGCTGCTTCACTCGCAATGCGACGAATCCTGCGAGGACTGACAAAGTGAGGGGATCGTGTTTGGGGTAACATTCCTTTTCTGCTTCGCTCGGTACTACATGATCTATTTTCACAATCTCAAGCTGGGAATTTCACCACAATCAGATATATCTCGGGCAATCGAGCTTATCCTAATCGAAATCAAGGGCTTCGGCGATACATCATTCTTATAGACTACAGACGAACTCGGCCAGGAGAGAGTCCCGGACTACGTTGCCTGATTCCACGTCCTTGTCGATGGCGGAGCCAAGCTGATCAATAGATGATTCCATGGGATTGATGGACTTGGCCAGGAAATATCCAAACGCTGCCATGTCGAGATCGGCTCCTGCCGCGAGAAGAGTTGGATAGCAAAATTCCAAGCCATATGGATTGGTCTGGCCTCGCGTCCGCTCCCCCGCGACGGCCGCCAAGAGCGGCGTCCCGAAGACAAATTTATCAATGACAAGGTTTGCGTCCGCCCCATTCTCGAGCAACACTCACGGTCTTGCTCAGGTCTAGAAAGAATGTAAGCTGGAGCGGCGTGTTGTTTGAAATATGTGATACCTAGGGCTCTGATGTGTTTGACCAGTTTGGCTTGCCCACAAACACTGGCAGATCGGCGTCTCTAGGCGGGCATTCAGCGAAGTACTTGCCGAAAGCATCGATGAATAGGCCAAATCAAGAACTTAAGGAAGATGCCGTGGGGCTTCGGGATACACCAAGCGGTCGAGGGGAATCAAGCCAGACCTTCCTGGGCTGGCATTGGGTCAACAACAACAGCCTGGCGTAGTTTCCTAATTGGTCTCAACGTCTCCCCGCTGAAAGCTCTGTACCTGTGGTCGGACGCTCGGGTAGACTTGGACATATCTTACTCAAACTGCCATAAGTGGCCGTTCGATAAAGGATGGTGATGTTCTGGAACGAAGAAGCCCTTATCATGTCATCGACGTGAATTACAATATCACCATGGGATGCTAACCTCGCCAAGTGTGGTGGGACAATCTGGATCACAGATACGCAACTGATTTTCATGGCAGTGGGTGATCGTGGTAGACCGAGAAGAAAGTATAGGTTTACCAGCCTTCCAGCTAAGGGGCCAGTAAGCTCTTCGTAGGAAGATAAGGTTTACAAGGAAGATTCTCCATAAACCCGATGTCTCAAAGAGAATAAATATACCGGACAATTCTCAGTAGGGGCTGCTAAAATGAACGGAGCAGCGGTCATCGAAGGTAAAGCACGCCTAGGCTTACAAATGGATGCCGTGGCATAGGCTACATTGCCCCTTAATGACACAAACCGCGGTCGAGATCGAGCAACTATGCTCTCTTAATACATTTTCGTACTTTGATGCCAAATATATATCTAGATTTATAGTCAGTATTGTTACTGTGGTAACGCTGCATATTATTAACTATAGCCTCGATTAAATTTTGTTTTATTTATGCTTTCTATAAGCTGTAATATAATATCAGATTAAGAGAGAGAGGGAGATTAAACAGATTATAGGGGCTATATAAGATACAGCATTGTCTGTTTTCATCTTTTAATTGAGTATGGTAATGGTACAGTAGCATTTAGTGTAAACAGCTTGCCATATGAATATTATGTGTCTATTTACCTAGCCGGATTTCCTTGCTATCACTACACAAGATAGAAAATTGACTCCCTGGCCGGGCGGAGGTTGATGCCCGTGGCACACATGGCCCTGCCCTGAAAATGCAAAGGGAACATGAATATAACGCGTATGCTCCAAAACATATGGTATATCCCATTCCTGAACGCCTTGCTACAATTGGGCACGCTGCTTCCTCATCCTAGAGGCCACAGCCGTCGGGTGTGTGCCATTAGTGTAATAATAAAAACATTTCCTCCCAGTGCCTCTCATGGTTATTGGTCTTCGCTGCATTATTCGTAACAATACTGTCCCCTTTAGTATATGCATCGGCTCTTCTTTAATCGTACACGGTGCCTCGTTGTCGTGATCGTCTTCTAAGCCCCCTCCAGGCCGGAAAGGCAGCCAAGGCATACAACGTCGCCCTCGCTGCCCCGTTCCACGCAGCAGCGGCTGCAAACCGTAGAGCGATGGCCATTGCCCACCCAACCGTCCATATCGCGGCCGCTTGTTTCACGCCTATCTTTAGGTTCCCCGCTCGCCGGACTGCGTTCTGGTTGTTGATCGTTCTCGTCGCCTACATCCTGCATAATGAAGGACGCCGAGTAGCCCTGGTCCTCGTTCCGGGGAATACTTCTGGCTGGGTTCAAGGCAAAGGTCCAGTCTCGACAAGACCGCATGCATATATAGCAAGTTCGTTGCCCACAGCCCTCGCAATCGGCGAACGAATCCAAGTCCGACTTCTTGGTAGGCTTACGGTGGCATATATGGCAAGGACTGAGCAGAGCTGAAGAATTGGTTCGTGATACGACTGGTTTGGTGAGTGCCTGGTGAGCATATGTCGGGTGAGCGTGAGAGAACTGCTGGTGGTGCTCTTGTTGCAGTCTTTCGTGGATGTTGAGGCAACCATCGTAGGAGGAGGGGTTTTTCGACAGAGCATGCAGGCCCTCTTCGCCATCGTGAGTTACACGAGCTCGCTTGTTCGACGGCAAAGGTATCATCTTTCTGGAAATGCTGAAGCCGCGGTTCGGGTTGGCTTGCTGGAAGAGTGGCAGTTCGTCATTTTTGTCGAGGGTGGCGATGAATCCGTCTGTAGAGTTCCTGTAGCTAGGAATGAGCAAGGGGGTCTTCGAGTCGAGTAGAGCGAGAGTCTGCCTGGAATAAACTTACAATGGCATCTGAACTTCAGCGCTGTCATCCAGTCGCCGCTTCTTGCCCGATGCCAACAAATGCATCTCGGTATGGGTTGCCGAGGGCATCAAGGGCGCCGATCAAATGCTCCAATTCCCGGGGCCTGGCTTGGCTTGGCGAATCGGCGGTGAATCATGCAGATGTCTTGTGATAGGTGCCAAAGTCGGGGATGTAAGAGAAGGATGTCTCCGGCATTCCAAACTTCAAGCTGGAGAGAGGCAGGAGGTTGCTTTGTTGACCTGGGCTGAAGTAGCTGCCGTTAAACCATGGCGGCGCGGAAGAATCACTCGGAGGTTGGAAGTAATTAAGCCATTCTGATAAGTAAGTACAGTACCAGTACCCAGGGCGCTGTTCTAAAGATTGTAGCGCGACCAGCGCTGCCTAGATCAGGGGTCTAGTTTCTGGTTTAGCGTCTTGGATGGTCTGCTGCCCTGAAGCCTGCCAGTAGTTGTACAGGCCTAAAACTACATATTCAGCTCCCGAGTTACCCAATGTGGCACGTGGCTAATGCAGTGGCTGGTGTAGTGGCTTGGTGCAACTACTCCGTATACTGGGATAACGGGAGGCGAAACCGTGTGAAACGGTATCTGGCATCTTTGACCAATCAGATAACACTATGACTTGGCCTCTAAACTCATTCCGTCAAGGGAGGGATGTGTTCTACACCACCATGGTAAATCAGCGAATACAATAATACAGCTACTTCTCCTGTCTTGCTGGGAAATCACACATCATCAGTGCTTGGCTCTGCCAGTGTCAACTTCCGCCTTCTCATCCCGCTTCCCTGAGCCGGTACCACCACCATCAGTTGCTTTGGATCTCTTCAGCGCCTCCTGGAACATTGTATACGAATCAAACATGCCTGTCTCGTGGTAGTACGTTTCATAGTGATGAAGCAGCTCGCGCAGCTTCCCGGATGGCTCTCGGACAGATCATGGATCTCACCGAGGTCCGTCGCTAGGTCGTACAGCTCCCAACGGCCGGGCCCCTTGGGCGGCGGGAGGAACAGCGCCTTCCAGTCGCCCAGGCGGACCGCCGCAACGCCGAGCTGCTCCCAACCCACGGCGTCTGCCGCCGCTTCCGGGTCGTATATCACCAGGCTCTCGTTCGTCGGGTCACGCAGCAGCGGTGTCCACGACTTTCCCCTGACGGGCTCGACGTCGCGGCCACGGAAGGGGGTTCGGTGCTCCACGCCGGCCAGCTCCAGCATCGTCGGGAGGATGTCCATGACCGTCGTGAACGTGTCCGTGATGGTCCCCGCGTCAGCAGCCTTGACCAAGGGCGGATAGCGGATTATGCAGGGGCAGTGGATGCCGCCTTCGGTCGTATAGGCTTTGGCCCCCCGTGACGGCGCCGTCGCTGCACCCGCCCACTGTGGCCCGTACCAGACGAAAGAGTCGTGATTCCCGATATTCTCGAGGGAGTTGTTGCAGAATTTCTCGATCATGTCCTGAAGTTGGTACCCTGCCAAGATAGGGACGGCCTCGAGCAGCTGGCCCTCGGCCCCGTTATCGGACATGAATACGACAAAAGTCGAGTCAAGCTCATCTGTCTCCTTCAGTAGATCTAGCACGCGCCCTACATTGTAGTCGATCAAATCTACCATAGCCGCGAAAACTTCCATATGCCGCGACGATTTCTGTCGCTCTTCATCGCTGAGTTCCTCCCACGGCTTGGTATCCAGTGTGTGCAAGGGCGCCGCTTCAACATCTGGCGGCACAATCCCTTTTCGATCAGAGACTTGAGTCTCTGATCCCTCAAAGCCGCAGGCCCGTCATCATATCGGCCACGGTACTTGTCAACCACTTCCCTAGGGGCTTGCAACGGCCAATGTGGCGCTGTGAAGGCCAAATACCCGAAGAAGGGCTGTTCCTTCTGCTCCAGCGTCCTCTCCCGCAGAAACTTCATAAAGTAGTCCGTGTAGGTGTTCGACGAGTAGAAATCCTTAGGCAAGTCGGTGCCGCCATTGATGAATCTGTCGTCTTCCATCCAGATGCCGTCGCCGTGGAAGATGGCACGGGGCTTCTCGGTCACCCCGTAGAGTTGCGGCTCGTGGTTGTAGTGATTCCCCGCGCCGGGCAGCGAGCTAAGGACTTTGGTGAAGCCTCTTGCGTGCGGGCCGAGCTCCTTTGTCAAACCAAGATGCCTTTGATGAGGACCCGAACATCGTATACGTCAGCAGGACAGCAAATGTGGTGGCGATGTCGAAGCGATCGGACGGTCTTTCTTACCATTTACCCGACATAAATGTGAAGTAGCCAGAATCTTGAAGTAACTCGGGGAGTGCAGCAACACGGTGGTTTAGGTATCCTTCGTAGCCGGGCTTGTCCTTGAATATTTCAGGGAATTTCTTCTGCAATAAGAGTAAGCTCCACTGTCACTGCCCACTGTAGTCTTTGACCTCTTATCCAGCGGTCCCTGCAATGGCGTTGGCATACAATCCTCTCGGCCATGGCCCCAAGCCCAGCAATATGCGCATCGGTTCCCGAAAGGAGCATGGCACGGGTGGGCGAGCACGAGGCCGCAGTATGAAACCCAGTCATGCGCAGCCCTTCATCGGCTAGCCGCTGTAGGTGCGGTGTGTCAATCTCGCCGCCATAGGGGGAAGTGTCGCTGAAGCCCAGATCATCGGCGACGATGACAAGAAAGTTGGGTCGCTTAGCACTCATGTTGGACGGTAGAAGTGTAGAGATAATTTCGCAGCGATTGCTAGCACGGTAGGGACGAGGAAACACAGCACACAAAACCGCCAGTGCCGTGCATGTCGTTGTGGAAGTGGGAACACGATCTCGAAGGCAACTTGGCCTTTAAATGCACTTTGGTTGCGTCACCCTTTCTAAGTAGACTAACGGTTATGTTACGTCTTGAATCCGGTAAAATGTGCCGTGATGGCAATCGATTCCTAGACTGTAACGAACCCCCGGCACTTGTCTCGGCGGTTGGCCGGAATCGGAGTAGGATACATAACCCGCTACACCAGTGGGATGTCTCGAATGCTGCCGCATAAGATGCATGCTCCCCTGAACCCTCACCAAAATCAAGGCTCGGCAGTGAGAGTGAACCACTTGTCTAAAGGTACAGCAGTCGGGAAAAAGATGTCATTGTCTATCGTTCAAGCCGCATTACGCATGCAGACTGCCTGTCTAATAAGAGCGCGTTTGAGCATCCCACGCCATTGTACTTGAGATACGACGATCTGTCCAAGCATCGAATGACTTCAACCCCAAAAAGCAATGGAGTACGGAGTGTCAGAATATCAGCAGCAGTAGCATGGCTACCGATTGCTGTTTCGACACCCTGTCCATATTCATACAGATAGTACAGTTCAGCTTCTCAACCCCTATTCATTATGGCATCAAAGCCCCCTTAGTTGTATTGCATATAAGTAGCAGTAGAGTTGAACTTCAAGTTGCCCTTGATGACCTTGTCGACTGCACTTAAGAAGTCCTTCTCGCTAGCCACCTTTCTCCGCGCCCGGATGGCAAACATACCAGCCTCCGTACACACACTGCGGAGTTCGGCACCGGTAGCATTGGGGCAGAGACGAGAGATGAGCTCCCATCGGATATCACGCTCGACGCTCATGGACTTGGCGTGGATGCGGAGAATGTTGGCACGGCCCTCGAGATCCGGGAGTGAGAACTCGATCTTACGATCGATACGACCGGGTCGCATAAGCGCAGGGTCCAGTGTAGAGGGTCTGTTGGTGGCGAACATGACCTTGATGTTTCCACGAGCATCGAAACCATCAAGTTGTGTAATCAACTCCAACATGGTACGTTGCACCTCGTTGTCGCCACCTGCGCCGTCATCGAAACGGGCACCACCGACAGCGTCGATTTCGTCGAAGAAGATGATGCAGGCTTTCTTGGTCCGCGCCATCTCGAACAATTCTCTGACCATGCGAGCACCCTCACCAACATACTTCTGTACCAGCTCGGAACCGATGACGCGGATGAATGTCGCATCTGTTCGATTCGCCACGGCTCTTGCGCAAAGCGTCTTTCCGGTGCCCGGAGGACCGTAGAGTAGAGCACCCTTGGGCGGGTCGATACCGAGGTTGACGAACCGCTCCGGTGAGAGCAGAGGCATCTCGACCACCTCTCTGAGCTTCTCAACTTGTTCCTTGCAGCCACCAACATCTCCGTAGGTGACGTCGGGCTTCTCCTCCACCGTCATCATGGTGACTGTGGCGTCAATCTTGGGTGGGAGAGGCAACAGAATCTGGTACTTGTTGCGGTCGACACCGACGCGCATGCCCTCCTCGATATCGGTAGGGGAGACGCGCTCGCCCAGCTGCACGACAAACTTGGCTATCTGTTTGACGTTGATGACATATTTGCTCTTCTGCTCGTCCTTCTCATCCGCAATGATCTTGGTGCACCGCGCTACCTGAAGCGGTTGCTCTTCCGACATGCGTTGTCGATCTGCGGCGATATCCCAGAGATGTGGGGGAGCCAAACCGGTGTCCGACTCCTTGACGCCGATCTTCTCATCTACGCTTTGCTGCTTTTCTTTTATTTGCTTCTCGAGGTTCTTGAGAGCGTTGCCGTAGGGCGCAGCGCCGTAGGTTTTGAGGACTTGGATATCCCTGGTGGCAGGTTAGCTCGCGAGTTGCGGGACTGTCCGGGAGAGGCCAAACGAACTCGTCGGTGAGGGGCGTGATCTTCTTCTCTTCTACCTCATCGTCGGCGAACTTCTTCTGGTACTTCTCCCAGTTCTGACCGGTGGCGGACGGCTGCGTAGAGGGCAGGTTAGTAGAGATCGGGGGCCAAACGAGGCTGTCGCAGACGTACCATGGTGCCCAGGGAAGCTGTGGGAACGGGGCGGATTGGGGACGGGACAAATGGATCGTGTATCCGACCAGCCCGTGGGAGGTGATTTGGGGGGGCAGGGAGTTGGAGCAAGGAAGGAATCACGGGTATCGGAAAGTACGAATGCGGCTGGTATTGTTGTTGAAGGTGTGATGGGGAGAGGTGATGATGGGTTGAGGCGAGTTAGTGAGTGAGTGCCAGGCACGTCAGCTAGCTCTTGCCTGGCTGCTGGGCTGCTGAACAAGCCGGCAGTGCGAAGAGACCCCGGGCGTGGTTGTAGCAGATTTAGCGGGTCGACAGCCAGTAAGTAAGTAGTAGCCTTGCAGCTCCCCCCCGGTCGGATTTTGGGTTGACCGTCAAAAAAATAATTGGGATGGTAGTAGCCTTCAGCGCGGGGGATCTCTCTCAAGGCACAAGGGTCGTTTGCTATCTGGGAATCAATTTCGTTGACCTGTTCTAACCACTTCCCAAGACGCCAAATCAACCTACGTTCGTCCCCGAAGCAACCTCTCCAAACATGTCGACAACAGCGGCTCCTGGGTCGGGCGCCCACTCCAACACCACTTTCAGAGTATGTCTGCCCACACCGAGTGTCTATTGCTGCACCTGAGCTAATGCGGGATACAGGACAAGGAGAAGCCGATAGCAGTTCGCTCTGCCAACATCGTCGCCGCCAGAGCCGTCGCAGATGCCATCCGAACCTCGCTTGGCCCTCGTGGCATGGATAAGATGATCCGAAGTGGGAGGGGGGAGACAATCATCACAAACGATGGAAACACAATGCTCATGAGCATGTCCGTTATGCACCCCACCGCCAAGATGCTGGTGAACCTGTCGGCTGCCCAGGATGTCGAGGCTGGAGACGGCACCACCTCGGTTGTCGTCATCTGCGGTGCCCTGCTTGGTGCTGCTGACAGATTGCTGGGCAAGGGTATTCACCCCTCAGTCATATCCGAGTCCTTCCAGAGGGCCGCCGCCGCCGCCGTGCAGATTCTACACGATATGTCCCAGCCCGTTGCCTTGACCGACACCGCCACCCTCCTCCAGGCTGCGAACACCTCGCTGTCATCCAAGATCGTCTCGCAGTATTCCGGCCTGCTGGGTTCCATGGCTGTCCATGCAGTCACCAAGACAATCGATATCAAGAGCGCAGACAACGTTGACCTGAAGAACATCAGAATTGTCAAGAAGGTCGGGGGCACGATAGAAGACAGTGAGCTGGTTGATGGTGTGGTACTCAACCAGCCTGTCATGAAGTCGGCCGGTGGTCCCATTAGAATGGAGAAGGCCAGGATCGGTCTCATCCAGTTCCAGCTCAGCCCGCCGAAGCCCGACATGGAGAACAGCATCGCCGTCAACGACTACCGCCAAATGGATAAGATTGTCAAGGAGGAGCGGTTGTACCTGTTGAACCTTGTTAAGAAGATCAAGAAGGCCAAGTGCAACGTCCTCTTGATCCAGAAGTCTATCCTGCGCGACGCTGTCAACGACCTGTCTCTTCATTTCCTGGCCAAGCTGAACATCCTGGCCATCAAGGATATCGAGCGTGACGAGGTCGAGTTTATCTGCAAGTCTACTGGCTGCAAGCCGATTGCCGACATCGACTCGTTCACCGAGGACAAGCTAGGAAGCGCCGACCTGATCGAGGAGTCGCAATCCAGCGGTGCTCGCATGGTGAAGATTCTTGGCACCAAGAGCGCTGGCAAGACTGTCAGCGTGGTTTGCCGTGGCGCCAACGGTATGATTCTGGACGAGGCCGAGCGATCCCTTCACGATGCGCTCTGTGTCATCCGCTGCCTGGTCAAGAAGAAGGCCCTCATTGCCGGTGGTGGTGCCCCAGAGATCGAGATCGCTGCTCAGCTCTCAAAACAATCTCGGTCGCTGACGGGCACCGAATCGATCTGCTGGAAGGCCTTTGCGGATGCTCTCGAGGTTATCCCCACGACGCTCGCCGAGAACGCAGGTCTGAACAGCATCAAGGTTGTGACGGAGTTGCGTCACCGCCACGAGATGGGCGAGAAGAACGCCGGTGTTAGTATCAAGAGTGGTGGTGTCAACACCAACATTGCTAAAGAGAATGTGTTGCAGCCTCTTCTGGTGAGCACAAGCGCGATTGAGTTGGCCGCAGAGACCGTCAAGATGATCCTGCGTATCGACGACATCTGCCTGACCCGGTAAATCCGGTAAATACTGAAAATTAGAGGCATGGTATTTCGGGGTTCACAACCAATGTATCAATGTAATCTATTCTGCCAGCTTAGACGGCGGAATACGGGGTCCTTTACGGACCCCTGAATAGAGCCCAACGAGACCAATGCATTTGGAAAGTATCAACATGTCTGGAGTGAAGATCTAATACTGTTACTTGTTTGGCTTAAGCAAAACTTTCGAGGGCAGAGAATATTGGGTTATTAATTATCTTGCACAGGCTAATTGAACACAGGACATACAGCCCTCTAAAATCAAACTAGTTGGTCTATCGAAAAAAAAAGCAGAATTTGCTTCTCTACATGCTAGCATTTCCCCCAGAAATTCCTCGAGGCTGGTCATGGGTACGTTAGCCAACTCCGGTGATTTCTCCAAGGTCCAACGACCGTTGATAACGAACAGTTGGTAAAAAGCTCCGATATACAACCATGGCTCCTGAATATTTCCGCTTTCGCGACCCTTCAAGGCCCTCTGTTCGAGATCCGGGACAGTACCGCAATGGACAAGGCGAGCCTGTTTCCCCTTGACCCTGGTGTACTTATCTACCATCTCCCTGGGGCTGAGCTCCCCCGAAAACGCGGAATAGTAACCTCCCTTTTCCGCGTTCTCGGACAGGATGAGGGCGATGCTGAGCTCGGCCGCGTCTTGTTCGGCCGTCCAATAGTACTTCTCGTCGCCCATTCCGTAATACTCGAGCGTCTTGGTCGCTGGGTCCCAGATGCCGCCGCCGTTCTGGGGCGCGAAGCTATGGCGGCCCGCGGCGCCGAACAGAACCTCACCCAGCACGCCCGTGAACAGGTACAGGGGCCGCAGGCGACGGACTGACAGCGCGGCCTGCCGCGCGAACATGAGGAACGGATCGTACATCTCGTGCTCGCCCAGTTGGAGGGTGCGCCAGTCGTAGCTCCACGACTGCGCGTGGAAGACGCGGACGGTGTTGGACCGCTCCGCTGTCCGTAGTAGGAGTAGCTGTGCGTCGAGCTGCAGCTCAGCGTGGCCCGCGTTCGCCACAATGACGGCTTCGACGCCTTCCATGGCCGCTGTCAGCTGCGGTGTATCGTCGTAGTAGTCCTGAATGGTGACGAACGACTCGATCTGGATGGATGGGTCCAGCTTCTGGGGCGATCTGCCTAGGCCACGGACGCTCAGGCCATGCTTGATGGCTGCCCGAGCAAGATTCTGGCCGACATGCCCTGTGATGCCAGCAATTAGGACAAGCATGGTGATTATTTCGGGTGACTCGGTAATGGGGTGCAGTTGTTGCTGGTGACTATATGGTTTGACGTAGGGTACCTTTCTACAAGCGTCGATGCCTTGTCTTATATGAAGATCTCTCGGCCGAGCAATGCATTATGGCACGCTTCACGCAGCACACATTGGATATATCAAGTTACATCAATGCTACAGCGGAATCGAGCACGCCACGGGAATGGCTGGACTACAAGCAAAGGAGTATCAGTTCGCATAGGGGGAAGGAGGCCAGCTTGAGCTAAGCCCTTCTAGGCAGGTTTCTCGGCCGAGGACTAGCAATTAGTCAGTGAGACGCGGCACGAACAGGACAGAGAGACGTTGGCCCGATCAACCTTTCTCACCCCCTCTGCATGAAGCAAAATGGCCGGCAACACCACAAACAGTCTTCGAATAAAGCGCAAGGCGGTTTCCAGGAACCGAGTAAGCAAAGCCTGTCAGGTGAGTAAGCAGGAGAGTCAGAAATCTCGGTTCGACTTCGACTTCGGCTGACCATCTCTCAGCATTGCCGGGCCCGTAAAATCAAATGTAATCAATCTCGGCCTTCTTGTGGTAACTGTCTGCTTGGCCAGTATGAATGTTGCTACACCGAAGACAGTGCCCCGGACGCCACACAAAGGCCTAAGACGTTGTCTTTGGCATCGCCGGAGAATATATCACCACTTGCTCCATCGCTTCCGGGGATACTCACCCCTCAAGGCCCCCAGAAACGCTATATATCCAGGTGCAGCTGGATGTCTGAAGTGTTTGTACGTGACGAGGCTTCGGCACCTCCTTCGGCACATTCTCAGTGCAGCTCGAGCCCCGGACTAGCCGCTGAGGCCGAGCCAACACTTTGGCTCCAGTCGATTCCCCGAAGCCATTATACGAAGTTGATGCGCTGGTTTTCCGAACATTGTTACATCTTCGTGCCCATCGTGGAGGTAGAAGAAATCGAAAGACTGGTGGATGCCTGCGAAACCCTCCAACTCGATGAGGAATCGTATCTGCTCCTTGCCACCAGCTGCCATGCGTCATCCTTGTCCATAGAGGCATGGAGGCCAGAATTGACTCTGCTCTATCCTTCTGATATATGGAGAAGATGCGTTGAAAGTCTCTTTCGTCTATGCAGCCCGTCCTACTCAATTGCATACATAAAAGCGTTGGTCTTCAAGGCCATCCCCAGCATCACCGAAGGAGCGGCTTGTCCGGTGGCAAGCCCTATATCCACTCTCGTCCGTTCAGCACAGCTGGCTGGGTTGCACCGCGATCCAACAAGGTTGGACATACCATCCGAGGCTGAAGCAGAGGAAAGGAGAAGGCTTTTCTGGAAAGTCCACGGACTTGATATCGCCTTCTCCGTGGCCCATGGACTCCCAACACTGCTTCGCCCTTCGTCTTACGACGTGCGGGAATTAGACGCAGGTTCCCATCCGGGCCTCATATTCCTCAAACATTGCTCGCGAGCCCACATGATCTTCTCTGATGTTCTCGAGATGACGCTCGGCCACAGCCAGGCCACTCCACAGGTCCATAAGGACCTAGCCACTGCCGCCACAAACTTCCAAGAGACAATCAGAGAACTAGGACATAGTTGGGGGCCCAGTCCTGGAGTTCCCGCCAAATATGTCCAGCATAGTTTGCTTATCATTAGCTGTAGGTTGGTGTTGACATTACATCAACCTTATCTAAGGAAAGAAGGGCGACCGCTCTCGCCGTCTCGAAAAAGTGAGCTCCAAATTTACCAGGAAATTGCCCCTTTCATGCTGACCTGATCTCTCGCGTCAGAGCGATTGATGCTGCCAAGGAGTGTATCGAAACGTTTATACTATGCGCACACGACTTCATATTCGCTCCCCTGAAGTGGATCACAGGACTATACAATATATACCAACCAGTTGTGATTATCTTACGAGATCTTATACAACACCCGGGTAGCGCCGAGGCTGACGACCTTGGCCACACAGTCGCCGCCTGCTTCGAGGCTTCCGCTGATGATAATCAATATATGTGGGAGAGGCTGAGGCGATTAAAATCCAAGGCCTGGGAGCTCAATGGGTGGTCAGCGAATACCAAACTCCCGGTCGGTCAAGGAATTGAGGAGACAACAGACTGGGATACATTCTTCGCCTCCTTCGCGAACGATAGCGCATTCCTTGACTTCGCTCAGCTCTGAAGCATTGTCGTGCTCTTCATCCCTGGCATGCAGGGCTGCTCCTATCCAACACATAAGCGTCTGATCAAGGTTGGAGGCAAGCAGTAAAAAGGAACGTTACATGCAAAATGAAAGTCAAACTTAAGCTTTGAAACAAGGAAGGTATATATACAATTGTACTACTAACGTTTATGTATTCCGGGGCATCGTACGTCTGCGGTATGCAATAGACGCCGCCCAAGGCCGCTTATATACTTAGGTGTTTGGTGCTACTGGATCAACCAGTAGCTAAATCACCGATGAGGATGGAACGACTCCCGGCTTGGAGATGGTGTCCACGGATTTTGGCGATCGTCCTCGTCCTTGTCCTCGTCATCGCTGCCAAAATCGGATACACCGTTGCTGTCCCGTCGGGTCGGCTTTCGAACGGGTTGCGGCAGCCCCTGTGCTCTTTGCGGTCGCGCATGCCGACTCTTGTGTCGAGCGGGCGTTGCCGTCTCCGGCTGTGCCCTCTGGGCCGTCGTATGTTGCTGCATATGCCGAGTGAAAGATGGGGGTTCGTGTCGTTGAACCGACTTCATCTGGGGTTGCTGATGCCTACGCTGACTGTCATGGCGGAAAGAAGGCGGTGTCGGATACACCATCGTCGCGCTCATAGGCTGCGCCGCCACATAGCCCCTTTGTATTTGAGGTCGGTGCGAGGCCTCGTGGATCGAAGGCATGTTTCGGACGACGGGCTGTCGCTGCGGAGCCTCGCGGGTGCGACGACCTTGTGGGTAGTACGCCGGCTGTACCGGGGGCGGCCCGCGTCGGCGGGTGTCGTACGTCACCATGCCGGGCATGGCCGCGACACCCTTCATAAGGTCCGCCTCGATGATCGAGTCGCAACTGCTCTTGTTATTCAAACGGTTCGCACCATGGGAAGAAGAGCTTTTGTGTCCATACCAGCCGTGGGTCTTGGCGGCACGCGTCGCCGCCTGCTTTGCTTTGCAGTCAGGACAGTACTCCGGTCTCGTTACGTTCGCATCTATGCCCCGGCAACCTCTGCCGCCGCCGAAGCAGCAGCTCGCCTCGGGCTCCTGTTTCGCCACGCACTCTTTAACGTAGGAATGGTGGCGACAGAGGTAGTAGACTCGGTTGCACATTGTGTGTGTGGGTGAGGATGTCAAAATAGGGGTAGGTGTATGTATGGAAAGGGGCGAGGGAGTGTCGGTAGGTTAGAAGGGTACCGATACGAACTGTTCCTGACAGGTATTGGAAATATCTCGAAGAAGAAGAGAAGAAGAAGAAAAGAAAGAAAAGTGAGCGGTGTATCTGCTCTCGCAGACGTGAAAGAGCGTAAGATTCGTGGAAGTTTCGGGTTTGGATCTATCACTACAATATCCTCAGACTTTGGGGACTGGGGCGTCCTTCACTATATCCATCAGGAGCATTATTCACCAAGAACAAAGGGGGAGAATATGTCCCGAATGTTACTTTGTCTTTGATCCATGTAAGGGGACAAAGACTTCTGGATCGTAAAGGTGAAGACTTTTACAGATACTAACTACCCTTGGCAAGTATTCCCAAACGATAACATCACGTCCTAGATGTCGAATTCATCACTAGACTCTGCTCCTATTGGCATATATCAGTCAGCGGGGCTTCGTTAATTGCAGCTGCAACACCCAGTCTACCCTTCGTTATACCAACCCCTCCAGCACACGAGATACCATGGGGAGCAGAACGATATCCACATGTATGCAAGACGTGTGCAGGTCTATGGACGTTGCCGAGTTGCATGTTTGGGTGTGATGACCAAAACCGTGACGTCTCATAAACTCGAGGTTACGTAGTTCTAGATCATGGCCTGAGCCCAGCTCAAAGGGAGATTAGACCAGGCAGGATTCGAAAAGAAAAGACCACAAAGGCCTATTGTACTGAGACTCAAAAGGGTCCTTTGAAGATGTTCGCTCATATCATGGCGATTGCCGTATCCTTTCACGGGGAGAGGCTTTCAGCATAAAGATACTACCATCTCCCGCTCCGCTGCGTAGCTACGGGAAGAAGTCGAAGTTGTCATGTTTCATTCCAACTAACAATAAAAAAACCTCAGTACATTTCCATTTATCTCTTTTCTTATTTCCTTGCTTGTCTCCTTATATTTATATTATAATATGTTGTTCCAATGGAACCCAAGGACGTGGAATAAGGTCCGATGGGGACTCTTATATCTTTATTTCATAATTTCAATTTACTTCCAAGCCCTGAGGGCATGGGTACGTAGGCCTAGGCGGCAGACAAGGACGAGGACGAGGACGGTCGGTTTCGTCAACCGGGAGACTGGCTCACCTAAGTTGACGACGACGGAGGCAACAACGGATGGCGGCGAGGCAAATAATCCTTCTGGCTCAGAAGCATCTCAGGCAAGCTTTTCTGCACCGGCGCCGTTGAGTTCCGAGCAGAGGAGAACGCTGGAATGGGTGCGTCAGGGGTCCCACGACGACTCTTTCTATGTTTTCGATTACGCCCAAGATGTTCATTGTCTCGAAGCGAATGTTCCATTAAGACCGCAGAGCGAGGGGTCGGAGCCGAGGAAAATCGAGGCAGGGGACACTGTCGAGGAAGATGAGGTCGCCGACAAGGAGGAGATTGACGATATTCAACATACCATCGATGATGAAACCCACTCCTCGACTGAGATCGGTCTTCACGTGGACGACACTACAGAGGAAGTTGTCGTTCAGGCGGAGGAGGAGGATGTTGACCAGGAGGTTACTGACCACGGGGACACCGTTGATATACAACATATCAACAACAATGGTGAGAAGCGATCATCGACTCAAATCATTCTTCCCACAGACGACACTATAGAGGATGTGCTAGACACGGGCGCGGAGGAGATTCGAGGCGACGAAGGCGTATCGTCGGAATCGGATGGAGAGGAGGTAAGGCCAGAATCTATTGAGAGGCCGTCCACCAGCCTTAGCTTTCACTACGAGGACGAATCGCACAAGGATGACGACGACGAGGAGGTCGCTACGACAAACCCAGCGACTGATATTACGAAAGAATACGAACTGCCGCTATCCGAAGAAGAAGCAGAGGAGGAAGCCGCAGTAGAGAATACCCCTGAAGAGGAAGCCGCGAAAGAGACCATAGAGACTGTCCCGGCTCTCGAGCGAATAACCCAAGAGTCCCCCCGCTTACGCCATCAGAACAACCTCTCTCCAGAAAGGCGCACTGAGCTGCTGGATCTACGATCCAAGCTGGAGCTTTTGCAGTCTTTCAGAGCAAGAGAGAACAAGCCTGAGTCCCTGGAAGTAGTAAACTCGTCGGTCTCGTCCGCCTCCTCTTCGACCACCACGGCCGCGCCACAGCAGCAGCAGGATGAGGACATGGCCCTCAATGAGCCGCCGGGGCTGTCGCCGCAGAAGCGTGCGGAGCTTGTCGACCTGCGCACAAAGCTCAGGATCTTCATGGAGTTGCGAGAGCAAGAACAAAATAATGAGAACTCGCCAGTAGAGCCTTCCGTCCAAGAAACGATCGTCGAAAAAGCCGACGAAGATATTGAGGAGGAGGGGGAGGTTGAGACGAATGAGTCTTTCGATGAGACAAGCCAGACCCCTGAAACCACAGACTCTAACCACGAGACGGATAACAACGTTGATGAGATGACGCCACCGCCACCGCCCGAGGGGTCAGGTGAGCTTGATGAGTTAGAGGAGCAAGAAGAGCCAGTGTCAGAGGAAGATGAGACACTATATGAAGACGATGGTCTAGTCGACCCCTTCTCTAGCGACGGAACCGAGATCCTAGACTTCATCAAAACCTGGCTGCTGCTCTCCGCCGATCTGAGTGCGCTCGAGGTGTTCCACCAGGTGGCGAACCTGCGCGATATCATGACGTTCGTGCCCACGTGGGTGCCTACCAAGCACGACATGGTGCGGCAGGACGAGGTGTTGACTTATCGCAGCCAGGACGTGCCCTACGAGATCAACTGGCACTTCATGCGACACCTGCGCTCGCTGCGGTGGCGCGACCTGCTGGATGTGAGCGGGTCTATGATCGAAGCCGCGGACCGGGAGTGGCTCGAAGCCTTCCTGGAAGAAATGGCGACGCCCAGCTTCGTCTTCAAAAAGGGGCGAGTTCGCAGTCGAAGCGGCCACGGTCGCGTCCGGAGGAGGAGGTCATCGTCGAGGTCCGGAACGACTACCCCAGGAGGTGCGGCAGCGGGACAAGAAGAAGGAGGACGACGACAAGGGACCAAACGGAGGACGCTGCTGCACCAGGTCGAGGCGGCTGAGCCCCTGCTGCCGCACGAGGAAAAATATGCGCGGGCCATGAACCAAATCCTATGGACGCGGCATGCGCACGAGACGGCGCACGCGGTGGTGCAGGCCATTTACGACAACACCGTGGAGCGCGCGGCGTGGATCGACGAGCGAGCGAGCGAGGTCCGCGGCGAGCTCGAGGTGATGGAGCAGGGCCTCCAGCGTCTCGTCGATGGTCTAGCAAGCCTCAAGGCAAACGTGGACACCGTGGCCGAGGCCCACGAACTGGACCACGAGTATTTGGCGATACTCTTGCAACAAAACTTACTTGTGTGAGAGAAAGCGGGTGTCAGGGGTTGCATGGCAGTAGAGCCAGGCTTGTTTAATTCGCATTGCTTTGTTATAGCGTATATACTTCATCGTAAATAGTAATTATTCGATTCCAAAAGCAAGTAAAGGATAAATGCAACATGGTTTGATTGATGATTAGATACTAATTTTACTTTCTTTGTTGGACAGAGACCGGCTCTCTGCTGTATGTCTATATGTAGGATTTTTTCAGTATACCCTGCAACCCCAACGAGATGGGCCTTTCGGCCCGGATGGGGCTGAGAGTCAGGGGCCCCGCGCTGCGCCGCGCCGTCGGCAGGATGTTCAGCCCCATGGGGAACGTGTTGCGAAACGCCGGGTGCTGCCGGGTCAACTCCTGTAGTTCCTGCTGCTCCTTGCTTAGGTGGCCCAGCTCCAGGTCGATGTCCTGCACCACGAACTTGAACGACGCCTCCGAGTCGGCGTGGTTCAGGGGCCGCGAACTGTCGCCCGTCCAGCCCCGGCTGCCACGGTTATCCGAGTAACTGCTACCGGCCGGCGGGAAGTTGCTACGGCCGGCGGCCGCGCTGGCGTGACTGCTGCTTGACTGCTGCGTCTTTCGCACGATGTAGGCCGACACCATGCGGATCAGCGGCTGCAGCGTGGGCAGGCACGCGCACATTATCGCTACTCCCACCTCGACCGAGCTCCATATCGCCGTACTGACCACGACTACCGCAGGCAATCAGAAATTTTGGCTTGCCAAAGCCAGTTTCGGAGAAAGGAGGATGAAACTACTTACCCGTCGTATCGGATCCGGGTTCCGTGTTGACCATTTCGGCAACGAATTTGAGGCGTATGATACTGACGAGGGTGACGCTTTGCGAAGTTAGCCTTTCTGCGCACTTGATATGTATCGGATCTGGTTGGTCTACTTACAACCCCCAAGTAGAAACATGCCGCAGACGGCCGCCTTCTGCCAATTGACTATCTGGAGACGACGCACTTCTCGTATCGGAAGTGAGAGTATGATAATATCAATAACAATCTGGTGTTGTGTGAGTTATGTCGACCTCTATGGAACTCGCACAGGAGTGTCATTGAGAAGACATACATGAGGAACTATTGTGAAGAGAATATTGTTAGCATATTGAGAACATATGTTTGCGACGACGGCTGCAGGGTCGAAGGTAGGTACGTCGTAACCATAATAATATTCTGTTTACGTACCAGCAAGGCCTGTATAGTAACTGTAATGGTCTATACAGTGACCCTCTACAGTGCCTCCCCAGGGAGCGAGGAATCGGGTCGCACTGGAAAAATACCACCAGTATCACTGCAAGATACCAGAGCATTGCTACTGTTGCGAGGCTGACGACGGCCCTTCTCATGAACTTGGTTGGAAAGAGCCGGTCGTACATGGCCAGTATGGAGAGCTTGACTGCTGTTATCGAAGCGCCATATGTTATCTCGCTGATGAATGTCCACTGGGGTCAGGTCAGAATTTATACATCCGAGGTTTCGCATCATGAGTTAACATGGGAGTCCTTACTAGTTGAATGATCCGTAATGAGCCCGGATCTGTTATGATCACAACTAGGAGATGCTTCCCCAGACCATTTCTTGATACTGATCATGTACTCAGTCAGCTCTGTAATTCAGTGTACACGTAGATCATCCTCCCCGTTCTAGCAGGCGGTGCTCACAGATGAAAGTGGTGGAGAGATAAGCCATGGATGGTATCTGCTTGGTGGTCAGGACCTTTCACGCATCATAACCAGTTTTGATAGCAGTTTGGAGAGCATCATACCAAGGCAGCGAGTATGATCCAGTCGTCCAGGCCCAGACGAGCTTTCCTTGTAGCGCGAGACACTAAGCGTAGCAAGACGAATCCAAAAGATATACCCATCATCGCCGCGGCCACCCTCTCGGCGATTGGGCCCTGGTTGAAGCTGACAAAATCGGCGGGTAGATCATCCAGCCTCGTGTTGGTGGTGTTTGCCATCGCTACACTGCAAGGTATACTGCTGATCGGTATCCTGATAGGCCGCAGTGTTGAGGCGAAGGGGCGGGGGGGAGGGGGAGACTAAGAAGGGGGATTCCTTTACAGGGTATCGGCGCCCGTCCAGACCTTAAAAGACCCGGGAAGCGCGAGATGTTTGCTTTTGCCATGACGACAGCCGAAGGACCCAGGTCGCGAACTCTTGAAGGGTGTGGTTTTGGTCTTGTATGCATAGCCCGCCAATGTTCCTCGAGGCGTTCTGGTAGGGTTGCATATATCGAATTGGGCGACGGGATTGGTTGGGAACGAGGCAGGACATGCCGCTCCCATGCCATTGACGAATGGCAGCTCTGCAAGTAAAACTTTGGGTGCATCGCTCGGATCCAGCAATTCTCATACGCACCTACACAATCGAAATGTTGCGCATGTCTGGGTGTCGGGGCCGCGGCCAGCAGAAGAAAAGTGACACCTGGCTAGCTGGTTGCGGACCCGGGCTCCGGGGAAATCTCAGCTTGCAGGAAAACGTGGAATTGGCACCATGCACGGCACCCGTCCATTGGCTGTTCACCTCGGACGGCGGTTCCTGAGATACCATCTGTGAGTGCTGTCTTTAACTCTGTACCGGAGCGCGTCTTCCACTATCGAAAACCTACATATGATAAGCAATAAACAACAATGAGACAGACGGCAATCTAATCCGGCTCAGCCTCCCTTCTGTTCCTGCATAGTGTATAGTCGACCGCTTTGAAGTCGAATTACGGCATCATTGATCTGACACTATCGATTGGTCAAAGTCTTGGGTAGACTTCATAAGTAGGAGGCGCCGACGTAGTGCTGCAAGAAAGACGTCTCGCAAGCACCCATCTGGTCCAATTGGCTTCTGCAACGCAGATGCCATAACAGACTCGGATTTGCACCCAATTGCGGAAAGGGGAGAGATGCGCCAGGTCGACTGTGACCTGGCATTTTCGAGTGCTGGGAATGGCCTTTCCAGGTATTGAGGTCGGGTATTGCGCCCTCGTCCTAGTCTGGACCGGTTTCTGCCAAGAGATTGATCAAGGCGATAACTGTCGAAGAAAGAAAACATGTAGAGAGGGTCAAAGCTAATGCTGACTACTGCCAACTAACCGACTCATGAGACAAGACCATACTTTTTGGATTAAGATCACGTTCGAACAAGCCGCCATTCCCAGACAAAGCTATTCTTAGCCAACTTACCAAGAGTACTCGATCAGTGCAAAAAGCATCCATGCCAGGCCGCACGATGAAGCTATTGGGCCTTTTCGGCCGAGAAATGCTGACTATATGTCTGCGTCCATTCTAAAATGCTTGCAGCCAAGGCGGAGGTAGCTCAGGAAGCACTAGATCCCCATGGCTTCGGTTGGTGGAAGGCAAGTAAAACTTAGAGATCGGAAAGAAAGAAGCAGATGGCGTGAAGGTTGTCTTTCATTATTAGCTCGACGCTTTGCGTGCCACTCCGGCCTACTTGGCTATATTCCATGGCGACGATAGAGCTATCTCCCATCCCCCCCAGCTTAAGGGAGGGCAATGCACTCGATCTCAACATCGGCACCCTTGGGCAGCTGCTTCACGGCAACGCAGCTGCGAGCCGGCTTGTGGACCATCCACTTTGCGTACTCCTCGTTCATGGCGGCAAAGTCGGCCATGTCGGCGAGGAAGATGTTGACCTTGACGATCTTCTCGATGGACGAGCCGGCGGCGGCCAGAACGGCCTTCAAGTTCTGGAAGCAGAGGGCCGTCTTCTCGCCCATGGTGCCCTGGAGCATGTTACCGGCGGCATCCAGGTGGATCTGGCCTGAGCAGTAGATGGCCGTAGGGGTCTTGATGGCGTGGGACTGCACAGTGAGGTTAGAAGCTTTGCTCGTCATAGCCCGGATGTGATACATACGTAGGGACCGGCAGCTGCAGCATGTTAGTCGACATTTGCTCCGTATAGAAAGGGGGCTTCAATGGGGACAGAAACTCACGCGGGGCTGCGTCCTTGGCAAAGACTTGGGTCATTTCAGCCATTGTGCGCCGTGGTGTTAGTGAGGGACGGAAGATGGTAGCTTTCCTGGATATTTGGAAGAGGGAGGAAGAAAAACTTGGAGTCGGGGACAAAATGGACCGGACGGGTGTAACACGAAGACTCAGTGACATAGTTCTGTCGGTCGAGGATGGGGAGTCGGTCTTTAATGAGTTGACGTGATGGCTAGAGTCGGAGGGCGGAGATGGGATGGTCGCAAACCTCCGTATTTCGGACGTTTGCAACTGGGGCTAGTTCCGCTGCGGGCCGGCCTGGATGGAATGGATGGAATGGATGGACAGCAGGGTTGTGCTGACAAGGCCTGAAAAGGACAGGTAGTGTGTAAGTAGCACTAGAGCACTAGAGCACTAGAGCAACCCCCTGCAAAGAAAGTCAGCCGCGTAGAGCGTAGCGTAGCTTGCACTGTTGCACCCACTCTCCTATTGATCTGTGAGCTGAATCTGTTTGATTCTTCATCTTCTTGTCGCATTGTCGTCACCCTTCAGCCCAACGAGGTCGACGACAACCACCGTTTCTTTCTGTTCTAAGCAAGTAGTAAGCTCTCTCCCCCCCAGGTGTTGGTCCGTATGCGGTGCCAAGCCATGCAACGGCCTCGATGCGTCTCGTGCATGCATTGAATGCATCTCGAATCCGTCTGAGCTTTTGCTTCAACCATCTCGCCTACGCTGCGAATCGAAGCGCTAACAATGCCATGTTCCTCGCATAGTATTCGACCGACACGCTCCTTGACATCACATTGTTTTCTCCTTCTAGCACAGCATGGCGTCTACTGCCACTCCCCAGGGCAGTTTGCGCCAGCGTAATGTGCCTGGGTCCAAGAAAAAGGTCGGCACCGGATCTGGAGATGATAGCGAGCTCGACGTCTTGGTGAAGTCGGCCAAGCAAGCCTCCGTCGCGGATTCCGCCTGGGACTACAAGATTGCCTTGGCCGTCATCACAGTCTTGGCCTTCATCTCCAGATTCTGGGGTATTAGCCACCCCAACGAGGTTGTCTTCGACGAGGTCCATTTTGGCAAGGTAAGGCAGCCCAGTCCCCGATGAATCAACCGACCCTTCTGTATACCTTCAGTAATGTATGGCTAACATGGCTGCACTCGCTAGTTCGCTTCGTACTACCTCGAAAAGACCTATTTCTTCGATGTCCACCCCCCCTTTCGGAAAACTCCTCTTTGCCTTCATGGGCTGGGTCGTTGGCTACGATGGCCACTTCCACTTTGATAACATTGGCGATTCCTACATCTCGAACAAGGTTCCCTATGTCGCTTTTCGCGCTATGCCCGCCATTCTGGGCTCCTTGACGGTCACGGTCACCTATCTGATCATGTGGGAATCCGGCTATAGTCTCCCGGCTTGCATCGTTGCGGCTGGTTTGGTTCTCCTCGACAATGCCCACATCGGCCAGACCCGACTCATTCTCCTCGATGCCACCCTCGTCTTGGCTATGGCATGCAGCCTGCTTTTCTACATCAAGTTCTACAAGCAGCGACACGAGCCGTTTGGTCGCAAGTGGTGGAAGTGGCTGATCCTCACTGGCTTCGCTCTGTCCTGCGACATTTCAACCAAATACGTTGGCCTTTTCGCTTTCGTTACCATCGGTTCCGCTGTCATCATCGACTTGTGGGATCTGCTCGACGTCAAGCGACCCGGTGGGGGCTTGAGCTTGCCTGACTTTGGCAAGCACTTCGCCGCGCGTGCTTTCGGTTTGATCATCATGCCCTTCATCTTCTATTTGTTCTGGTTCCAGGTTCATTTCTCTATCCTCAGCCGCTCCGGTCCGGGTGATGATTTTATGTCGCCCGAATTCCAGGAGACACTTTCAGACAATGTCATGCTGGCCAATGCTGTCAACATCGAATACTACGATACCATCACTCTCCGCCACAAGGAGACTAAGACATACCTCCACAGCCATGAAGCGAGGTACCCTCTCCGCTATGATGATGGACGCGTTTCCAGCCAGGGCCAGCAGGTGACTGGCTACCCCTATAACGACACCAACAACCACTGGCAAATTCTTCCCGCCGAAGTCGAGACTGAGCAGGAAATGGGACGCAATGTGAAGAACCATGAACTTGTTCGCCTCAGACATCTGGTCACGAACACGGTTCTACTTTCTCACGATGTGGCCTCGCCTTCTTACCCTACCAACCAGGAGTTCACAACTGTGCCACTTGAAGAGGCGTACGGAGGCAGATCCGCCGATACGCTCTTCGAGATCCGTATTGAGGGTGGCAAGAACGGACAGGAATTCAAGAGTGTCTCGAGTCACTTCAAATTTATCCATAACCCCAGCAAGGTCGCTATGTGGACTCACACTACGCCTCTTCCCGACTGGGGCCACCGCCAGCAAGAAATCAACGGAAACAAGCAGCTCGCCCCTAGTTCCAATGTTTGGATCGTTGACGATATTCCTTCTCTTCCGGAGGAGCACCCCAGACGCGAGAAGCCCGAGAAGCAAGTCAAGACGATGCCATTCCTCAAGAAATGGTTTGAGTTGCAGCGATCCATGTTCTGGCATAACAACCAGTTGACGAGCAGCCACCCCTACGCTAGCCAACCTTACCAGTGGCCATTCCTGTTGAGAGGTGTCAGCTTCTGGACCCAAAACGACACCCGCCAGCAAATCTACTTCCTAGGAAACCCCCTCGGATGGTGGCTCGCAAGCAGTCTTTTGGCTGTATACGCAGGTATCGTGGGAGCCGATCAAGTGTCGCTGCGCCGTGGCATTGATGCTCTTGATCATCGTAAGTACCAAATTCGCCTCTTTGTCCGAGTCGGCCAACTAACATTTCTCAGGCACTCGTTCTCGTTTGTATAACTCAACTGGATTCTTCTTCCTGGCGTGGGCTACTCATTTCTTCCCCTTCTTCCTGATGGGTCGCCAGCTGTTCTTGCATCACTACTTGCCTGCTCACCTCGCGTCCTGCCTGGTTGTGGGCGCTCTGGTCGAATTTGTCTTCAACGCGGATCCAGCGGTTGATGAGGCAACTTACCAGGCCATTAAATCTGGCAAAAAGCCAGCCCCTGGTCCCAAGCGACATGTCACTGCCCGTGAGCGATTCTCTGGGCAGAGCATGGTGCCGGCCTGGATTGCGTGCGGCGTCATCATTGCGATCGCCGCTGCATCGTGGTACTTCTTCCTGCCGCTTACTTACGGCTACCCTGGTCTCAACGTGGACCAGATCCTGCGCCGCAAGTGGCTCGGATACGACTTGCATTTCGCCAAATAGAGGTGAATATCTAGCAAGTGACGCTTGACTGAATCACGGGCGGATGCGGTCGATTGTGTAAGATCTAGAAGCATGAGTGAAGGAAACGGGGGAGAAAAAAACGGCGTCGGACGTAGACGATGATTTATTTTATAGAGCATATGAAAATGGCGCCGGCAGAAAGCAGAGATATTTGTTCCATCTATATAAAGAATCGATATTCCCGCCCTACGAGCCGGCCAGTTAGCCGTTGCAGCAAGGCCTCTTTTCTTACGAGGTCTACCACGCGATACATCGTTTGGGGTGCAATTTCCATCATGTACAACTCGAACACTTTTGCACTCCTGGTGAATTACACCAGTATTAGGGTGGTGTGGCCTATGCAGAAGGGTTGTAATGTGCCGATGCAATAGGTATATCTAGTCCTACTTCCCGCCAGCGTCATTGCTCTGGTGTGGTTATAATATGCATGCTACAGGGCCGAGTCGCCGGCTCTATGTTAGATGCCGCCTGGAGACGCAGCCCGCTCCATAAGACGATCCCCGGATCGCACCGATCAGACCATTCGAACGACGGTGGTATCTTCGCAGAAAGAAATGGTTAACCTTGTTATAGCTGACTGGGAATCCAAGTGCAGGCAGAGCAGCATCGGGAGATACTGGTTTCTTTTTGTCTGTCTCATCGAAGCCAACGTGCTTACTTACATGCTTGGCAATGCATCTATAACAGCCCCTTCACATGCTTGGCCAATCGGGTAGCTGGTTTACACATTGTTCTGGTTCTTTTCCCCTTTTTGCCGAAAACAACTTCGACCTGCTTACTCTATATGCCCAGGCGGGAAGAGCCTTCCCTTTTATCCCACAGTCGAGAAGTGGCTCCGAACCGCGAGCGACCTGCGTTGCCGATCGCTTCCCGATCCTTCGACGGCATGCCTAAGGGGGGACAATCTGATTCGGTCAAAAAAACCAATACTACCACAATGTATGCATATCATGTTTTTCCTTTTCTTCTCAGCTACCACCTAGCTATAAGGGTCTTTATCCCATAGGTGGAACCGATGTGAGAATACTACGCACACCAACTCCAACATCGACTACCACGCGAGGACTGCAAGGTGAGACGGGCTGGCCACCCTTGGCTTTGGAGAAAAGCCAGGCACGACAACGTTGCCCGTGTTCCATATCGCACAATCACCCCTGGCGGTGGGTCGATTACAGCACTTTCTTGCAGGCTAAAGGGAAGATCTAGATTGGGAAGCCATGTCGCCAACGGGCTGTAGCGAAATTTCCGCCCACAGCACGCCCCTTGACTTTGCTGATGGCCAGTTGCGGCACCAGGCTGCAGATGGACTCATAGGAACATCTCCAAGATGGTGTGGCGGTCCCGTTTTCTGGGGCCATGGACGTTCTGATGGCGCCCTTGATAGAGCTCAATTTATCCTAGATCTTGGACTACAACCTATGTTTAATATATAGCTGGTGGAACTGAGCTTGAGTGACACGGACACTCTCTATCCCATCTGGCCCCTACTATGCGCACTTCATTGCTCTGACCGAGTCTGCTTAGTTGTCGCATCGCTCTCATTGGGGCTATCGTAGCATCTGTCTTATCTGCAGGTCACTCACTCACTCACTTAATCAGTCTACAAGCAGACAGAATGCGTGGTGTCTCTATATGGGCCGCGTCGGCCCGTGTAGTTGTCCTGGGCGGGCTGATTGTTGGCGGTGCCGCTGCTCGCGGGCAGAAGCGGGACGAATGTTCACTCACCTTCGTCACAACGGTACTCATGCCCACGACGGTATACGTCACGGTCTCCGCGTCACCATCATCGTTGTCGATGTCGTCGAGAAGTGTATCATCTGGGACCAGCTCTGGCGTAGAATCATCCTCTGGAGCTCCATCGGGTGGAAGTGGAACAACTTCGTTCAGTGTGACGCTGGGCACATCGTCGTCGATCATAAATGAGCCAAGCACGACAGCATCGGAGAGCGGAGGAGTCACCAGCGGGACTTCATCCACTGGATCGGAAACCATCACGACCCCGATTACGGATCCGCTCACCAGCATCAGCGCCACCAGTGGCACTATTTCCAGCTCGATAACGAGTGGTGCTCCTGGAAGTCCGACCATAAAGCCCCCAGGGCCACCATCGCCGCCCCCTATCTTCAGGGGTTTCAAGAATGCCGTCTATTTCACAAGTTGGTAAGTTAGCTCGAATCAATATCCAAAAGAGTATAATCCTCCTAAGAGTGTGCTTGTTTTATCATGTGTGGCAGGAGGCTGATCCAACTCTTTTGTTTTTCGTACAGGGGTACATCCGGCAACAACAGCTACCTGCCACAGGAGCTCCCCGTGTCCGAGTTGACTCACATTCTCTACGCCTTTGCCGACATCGACGCCAATGGCACCGTGAAATCGTCCGACGCCTTTGCCGACGTGGGCAAGCGCTACGCGCACGACCCCCAAGGCAACCGGACCCTGGGCCACAATGCCTACGGCGCTGTGAAGCAACTGTACCTGCACAAGAAGTACAATCGCAACCTGAAGACGTTTCTGTCCGTCGGTGGCTTCGACTTCTCGCCCAAATTCGTCCCCGTCGCCGCTGATGAGGGCCGGCGGCGCGTGTTTGCCGCTTCCGCCGTCAAGATGATGGCCGATTACGGCTTTGACGGCATCGATCTCGACTGGGAGTATCCTGCCAACGCCGAGCAGGGCCAGCACTTCGTGTTGCTTCTCAAGGCGTGCCGCGAAGCGCTGGACAAGTTCTCGTTCCAGCACCGCTTGCCGTACCGCTTCCTCCTCACGGTGGCGACTCCCGCAGGACCAGTGAATTCCCACAAGTTGGATCTCGTGGGGATGGACCCATACGTGGATATGTGGTAGGCATTTTTGTCTCCTTGTCCGAGGCTGCCAAATACGTAAGCTAACGGAGAGAATTGTAGGAACCTCATGGCGTACGACTACACCGGCAGCTGGGACAACACCACAGGCCACCAGTCCAACCTCTACCGCAGCCCGCGCTACCCGAGCGCGACCAAGCTCAGCACCGACGACGCGGTGCAATACTATGAGTCGCTCGGGATTCAGTCTAGCAAGATCCTGCTTGGTGTGCCCACGTACGGCCGCTCGTTCGAGTCGACCTCTGGGCTGGGCCAGGCGTACGCGGGGGGTGGGGGCCGAGGGCGGCGGCGTGCTGTTGTACAAGACGCTTCCCCGGCCCGGCGCCCAAGAGATGTGGGACGACGAGGCCAAGGCGTCGTGGAGCTACAACAATCAGACGCACGAGCTCGTGAGTTACGACACGCCCCGAAGCACCTTGTTCAAAGCGAGGTATGTCCGTCGCAAAAAGCTCGGCGGCGCTTTCTTCTGGGAGGCCACGGGTGATCGCGCGGGCGCCGCCAGCCTTGTTAACACTATGTCCAAGACCCTCGACTGGCTGGACGAGAGCCCCAATCACCTGTGGTACCCAATGAGCCAGTACGATAACATCCGTTGGGGTATGCCAGGGGTCTAGCAGTTCTGACTTCCTTTCTCTCTTTTTCTTTTAAGCTGTCTGAAATATTATAAACAGCCAAGAGGGGGATACTTGGCGTATAAATATATAGGTGTCGATGTTTTCTTACACCTTTTTCTCGTCTAAAGTAAAGATGAAAAACGAAGGGAAACGTATGGATTCAAGAGAGAGTATACGAGTAATGCCCCGTTACTTTTGTATAATGTGCACTCTGAAGTGTCAAATTTGCCACGGACATACTATTTACTGTGAGCGGAAGCAACATGTGTAATATATACATACGCCTTATTTTTACTTCTGGCTAAGTCCACTTGCGCTCCATGGTGTCAACCTAATACCTGACTTGGTAAAACCTGGCTGCTTGAAGATATATATGGTCCAGTCGTAGCCTAATGATTATAAAGCTTTCGCAGCGAGCAGCGAGTGCACCCTTATGTCTCAGCATACTCGTACGAGCTGGTGGATTCCTCGACCTTGACCTCAATCTTGGCCTCCTCGAGCTCCTTTCCATCGATCTTGATGCCGGCCTTCATGACGTCGCCGGGCACAACCGGGCCGACACCCTTGGGTGTACCGGTCAGGACGATGTCGCCCTTCTCCAGCGTCATGACCTTGGAGATGTCTCCCAGGATGCGGGGGATCTGGAAGAGCATGAGCTCGGTCGAATCGTTCTGGTGGACCTTGTCATTGACGGTCAAGTACAACTCAACATCGTGAGGGTTGGGGATGGCCGACTTGGGAATGATGTTTCCCATGGGGAGGAAGGTATCGAAACCCTTGGCGATGGACCAAGGAAGACCCTTCTTCTTGGCCTCATTCTGGGTGTTCCTGGCTGTCATGTCGATGCTCAGAGCGTAGCCTATATTAAGCAACAGTCAATAAAGCGAAAACGTCCGCCCCCCGCCCCCTGGGCATGCAAGGCTTGAATTGCTTATTTGGCCACTCACTCTCAACTGCGTCCAAGGCGGCGTGGTAATCACCAGAGAAGTCCTTGAGCTGCTTGCCCATAACCAGGGCCAGCTCGACCTCATAGTGAAGGCTCACACCCCTCGGGCGGATGACAGGTCCCTCGCCAGGTAACAAGATGGACGAAGATGGCTTCAAAAAGAAGAAGGGCTGCTTTGGGCGCGCACTGTTGAGCTCGGCGATGTGGTCTCTGCATGCAGATTGTGTGTCAACCACAGTCAATTGGATGAAGGGGAAACCATGGCTGTCTTACGCATAGTTCCTGCCAATGCAGACGACCTTACGGGCCTGTTTCAAAGTTGATGCAGAAGACATGGCGCGTCGAAAAACGTTCATATCGTGCTTTGACAGGAGTCAGTGAGTCTGTAGGTTCTTTCTCTACGGATTTGCTCTTGCGGCGTATGCGAATATGCTCACCAATTGGGTGTGACACTTTGTCACCACTGCTACGCTGCTGCGGGATAGATTATTGCACGTAAAGCGGAGGTTGAACTGGATCCGATAGTCGGCTTCAGATGCAGAGACAGAGACAGACACTCGGGAGGTTCCGACTTGAGGGAAAGCTAACGGGCGACGGAGATGGAAGCCGAGCTTTGCTCTCGCAACCCCTCCAATACCCGAGAGAGAGAGAGAGAGAGAGAGAGCTTATGTGAGCTATTGTTACATACTAGCCATCGTTGACGTTTCTCTGATCCACTAGACCGGACAGCCTAACGATACAAGTAAAACTTCACCGTTGCCCCCCCTCTTATATTTTGCTTGGTGACGATAACAAATGCCCATCCACCATCTCGCTTCTTGTGGAACCCGGACATTGCTTGGTATGTATGAAGTCAGAATATGTCATCAGAGAGCCGGGCCCGACTACGGTGTCGGTTGATTTCAAATCCCCAGCCTAACCGAGACTGACTGCTGCTGACTGGGACTGACTGCCGTCGCCAATGGCGGGGTAGACAGAGCTGACCGACGTGCCAACACCACACATCTTCCAGACCTGCCTTTTAGGGTAGGCAACCGTTGAGACGCTGGCGTCTGGCTGGCAACGATGTGCAAGCAGATGTACAGTGATGAGCACACCCGCATATGGGGTAAGTAGCCGGGCTGGCCTCCCTGGCTTGCAAGTGCCACACGCGACTTCCCCACTATACATGCCAAGTTCATTAATCTTCTGTAATTGATACTTATGCTTGCCTACAACACACCTTAGTACGTGATGTTTTAACCTCCAAGGAGCCTGTCTGCCCTCCTAATCTAGAACCTTGAACCCGTTGCTTTTCCAAGCTGGCCAAGGCCTGGAGCCTGATGTCGTGTCAAAGTAAAAAAAGCACCCAGTACACAGCACACACAGCACACACGGCGCAAGCCTCTCTCCTCATCCCGTCCTTTCACCCAAATTTGATCCGAACCTCCTTCAGGACCTGGGGCTAGTGCTACTTTACCTACTGACCCTACATACCTTAAAACCCAGAGCGGCCCTTTTCCCTCGATTCCTTCTCTCTCCCAACTTACTTCTTATCTAATCAACCAATTTGGGGATTTCTCCTCTCGTTTCCAACTACTCTTACCGAGTGCGCCATGGAAGCTCTTCAGCTGGCTCAGATGCTGGCTGACCTGAACGATCTCCAAGCTGCTGTAAGTGATGAGCGTGGTATTGCAGCCGAATACATAGTTGCATTCACTTAACTCCACTCCCCAAAAACACTCGTCGGTCAATATACTAACCCCGCAATCGCGCATCTCTAGCAGGACCAAGGTGCCGCGAAGGCACTGGTATCAGTCAACAAGACCCTCGATCGCAAGGACAACATCCAGGTCCAGGCCTTGTCGGCAAAGACCTCGTCGCCAGATGGGAGAACCGTAACAACCCCGGCCGGCCGCTTCGACAAGTTTGGTCGCCGCATCTTCACGCCGCCCCTTTCGCGCACCAATTCGGGGACACCGTCCTCCATTCCGGGCACACCCAGGAACCATGATGTGAGGCACCCAAAGGCAGAAGACGTCTTGGCTTTGCGTATTACAAGTAAACTGACCATCGCTGCACAGGCCGACGGCGACATCGACCGTGCCTCGACGCTACTCTCCCTCTACGAAATCCGCGCCAAGTTGAAGGACCAGGACAACAGCAGTCTGATGAAGGCGCGCGAGAAGATCAATGCCCTGGCGGCGAAGCAGGAAAGGTTGTCTAGGGAACAAGCGACATCGGCACATCATCACGGGGGGGCTGAAAAGCCCGGGCCGGATCAGCTACCCGAAGTGAGCAAACACAGGCGTTACACACGAATCTTAGCATCAGCGGCGTTTTTGTTTTGTTTTGGCGGACGGGGTCACGCAGTCCGTTCTGAGGCTTCTGGGACTTTCTGGGGTTCATATGGGTTCAAAAGGGGAAACGTTCTCGATCCTGCCTGGGCGGAAACAGGGTGGGAACGCGCAAATGTTTACTTTGGTGTTATACTGACGACCATCATTTCCGGGCCTGCCTACTTAATGGGATAACGGAGGTATCACGAGATACGAATGCATTATAATGACTCCAATAGGGCGTCTTCAACTATATTGACTTGTCAACTTTGAAAGACAGCAAGCGATGTCCATTGATTCAGGGGTGCCGGGGTGCTGCATCTCGGGGCAGGTCACGCGGACCAGGTACCCTTAAGCGCCAACTTGCACATCTTTGTGCGTGAGGAGTGAAGAAACAGCTATACATACACATCCTGGAGTGAATATTCCAGGAGGCTCTGTTAGTGATGTGGGGGCGAGCTCAGCAACCCCAGAGCTCCCTAAATAACTACGAGCTCCATTGCCCTGGCTACTGGTTTTAGTGCTGGTAGGCCCCGCTCCACGGGCCTGTAGGCCTGTAGGCCTGTAGCGTTCGTTGCAACCTTGCAGTGGTCTTCTGCAGTGGTCTCTACGCTGTCTGAGCCGACGCCTGAATTCTGCCCTGGGCGCTGGGCTTTTAGAAATCTTCTCCAACCATTTCTTAAAAACGTCACTTTAGCTTCCCGACCCCGGCTACCGCGCCATTTCAACATATCATCGCGGATTTCTTTATTCGAGCATTGTTTCTCTCGTTTTCCAACAGACGATATCGCTAGTGCGTCGGCGCACGCCTGACAACTTCCGCCAATCTGCCAGGAACTGTCAACGTACCGGAAAATGGCTTCTGGTGTAGACATGAAGCTCTTACGAGCTACCAAGTTCCCGCCTGAATTCAATCAGAAAGTCGATATGCAGAAGGTGAATCTGCAGGTCATGAAGAAGTAGGCGCTCCCAGCTATCATGAGCATCTGTCGCCGCGACCAGTACTGACCATCTTTCTCTTCTATAGGTGGATTGCGAGTCGAATCTCCGAGATTCTTGGTTCTGAGGACGATGTGGTGACCGAGCTCTGTTTCAACTTGGTCGAGGGCTCCCGTTACGTATGTACCTCCTATACCTTCTAGAATTGCCTGCGAGAACCGGCCTGACCACTCGTATCTACAGCCAGACATCAAATCCATGCAAATCCAGCTTACGGGCTTTCTCGACAAAGATACTGCGCCTTTCTGCAAGGAGCTTTGGAAGTTGTTTCTGAGTGCCCAGGGTAGTCCTCAGGGTGTCCCGAAGGAGCTGCTCGAAGCCAAGAAGGCCGAGCTGATTCAAGAGAAGGTGGGTTTAACCAGCATCGCACAAGCTTGAGCGGCATGCTTGGTCCAAGCAAATGACTGACCATTACCGCAGATCGAGGCTGAGAAAGCTGCAGAAGAGGCTCGTGTACGACGCGAAATACATGAGCGACGCGATCGTGAGCTGGCTGACATTCGAGAACGGGAAAGACGTGAACGAGGCTTCCGGGGCGGCCGTGGTGGTGACAACTGGCGAGGCGGCAACAGACGTGGGGGCGACAGGGCTTTCGAGGACCGCAACAGGGGTTTTGGGCGTGGCCGAGATCGATCTGTTTCACCGCCCCGTAGAGGTTCCTTCCGTGGCGACCGCGACCGATACGTACCGCAAGACCGACGTGGCGGACGTCGCGGTCGTTCGCCGACCCGATCAGTGTCTGCCGACTCCCGAGGCTCGGCCTCACGGTCTCGGTCCCGCTCTCGCTCGGTTTCCCGTAGCAGGAGTGGTAGCAGGCGGCCAGGCGCACGGTCGGTCACTCCACCGAGACGGAACCATCGATCCCGTGGATCACCGTCTCGTCGCCAAGAGACGCGCAAGCGGTCAAGGTCTAGAGTCAGAGATGACAAGGCCCGCAGGGGCAGCCGCCGGAAAAATTCATCGTCGCCTGACAGCGCTTCTGAGTCGGCCAGCAGCAGATATTCGCCGGCACCAAAGAGACGCAGATATTCCAGTTCGAGAAGTCGGTCCCGATCTCCCCCTCGAGGCAGCCGCCGACGATCACGCAGGTCGCGGTCTTCGTCGTACTCTCGTTCACGCAGTCGCAGTCCTCGCCGCAAGCCCGTCCGGGAGCTCATCAGCCGCAGTCGTTCCCCTGGCCGATTGAGGCGCTCCAGCACTAGCAGCAGGAGCAGGAGCCGAGGCAGCGATGCACCGGCATCAAAGAAGCGGAGACAACGTTCCGAGACCCCTCCTACCGGTGACAAAAAAGCTGATATTTCGGAAGATGACAATAGCGCAACTCGACGTACGCAATCCGGCGCGGCGGCTCCAGCGGCAGAGGAGGTTCGTTCTTCTTAATAGGACTTCTTCATAGCTATGCTACGTGCTTGGATTGAACAAACTGACCTTTTGAAACTGTCGATCAGACCAAGAAGACAAAAACCCCCCCAGCAGCGGGCCAGTGAATTGCGCGAGAAGCTTTTGAAGGAGAAGATCATGAAGATGAGAAGAACATCGAGCAGCGGTACCTTATGAATGGTTGAGGCTAATCAATGACTGGCTCGCAGAACTTATCGCCCCTCCAACCATTGTTTGCTTCATTCTTCTCTGATGCCAAGGTCGGTTTCTACACCCAGGTAGAAGAAGTCGTCCAACACTATCCCTGGTATGACCCAGTTTGCCCTCAGTCATGAAATAGACAAACAATCAATGGAAAAACACAGCTGAACTGTTGACCGTTTTACCTAGCTGTATCCGTGACACCCCGAGTCCCCCGTTTCACATCACTCAGTCTCACTCGCTCCTCGCGGCACGTGCGCAACAACAATAAAGTGTATAAGGTAATTAATTCGTAGGCAATAATCAGCAAGATGGCGCAGTAGTTATATATGTCAGGTTTTCTTTAGCCTTCCGATCAACGAGCAAGCCCAGGTCAAACAAAGCCTTTAAGCACCACGGTGCCTGTGTTTCTACGAAGTGAATCCATCCATCTTGGGCATTATCAGTATCTCACATGCATGTGTATATATATATATGTATATGTATGTACATAAGTTGCCGGTCTCGGTCTCGGTCTCGGTCTCGGTCCGCATCTGAACCGTGCACTAAGATGGGCGTCAGACACTTAAGCTTATCTCCACAAATTTGGCAAGCTTCAAGAACGCGGTCGCGCATTCCCAGATTCATTGGCAATTGTTCAGCCTTGTAGCTTTCGTGTGTATCACTACATCTCACAACATAATCACAATCATGACGGAAACTTCGAATACCGCTGCCTCGGCTGCTGGCAGCGCCAGTGCTAACAATGGCAATGAGTCATTCAACCGGGAGAAGGAGATGGCCGAGTACGAGAAAGAGAAGCAGGTTGTCAAGGAGCTTCTGCAACGCCGAAACCAGCTGAGTCGAAATATCGTGAGTCGTCCCAACGTCCATCCTTTTCCCAGCCCTTCTACTGATACTAACAATGTCTTGTTTCACAGCTGGGCACTGATAACCGCATTGCCGATATGGAGACCAAATACCTGGATAGCACTCCCGTTGGTAACATCCTCACGGGCTTCGACAACTATACCAAGGGCGTGACAGCCATCTCTGCCCAGCGCCGTAAGGTGGGCGCCATGGAGCAGAACCGCGTCTTCTCGCGCTCCTCGATATCCTACAACCCCAGCAATGTACGTCATCTTGGAAGTCATGGGCAGTCCGAACCTATTCCCGTTCCTCTTATACTGACCTTGGAATGTCACCCTCTTCTAGCAAGGTGGGGCCGACACACCTATCTCTGGCGCTTCGACCCCGGCCGCTCCCACGCCTGCCTCGACCTCGTTCGCCAATAAGGAGAAGAACGCGGCGTCGGATGCCCCCACCCCCGGCTCGGCCACCGAGAAGAAAGGCGCAGGCAAGAAGAAGAAGGCGGCGGCAGCGGCCGCTGCCGAGGACAGCGAGACCGACAGCCGCGAGGTTAAGAAAGTGCGCACTCAGTTTGGCGCTACCCGCAAGTAGAATTATGTCTCGGTCCCGCGTCTACGGCGTCTACGGCATTGAATGATACCCCTTTGAATTTGGCATGCAATTGGCGTTACGGGAAAGGCAACAACTGGTGGGTGGTGGTGGAATGCCGGTTTTGTATTGGCTAGCAGATGAATTTCGTCGGCAATAGTCTACATCTTGGGGCGAAAGGCATAACACATGCACGACTCGTAAGTTGGCCAGACTGATATGATATTCGCATGCCAAGAAACCGAGGACACGCGAATGAGGGGTACGAAGCTTCCACTAACTCACGACAATAGGCGGGCAGGCGGGCAGGCGGGAGGACCGGGAAGACCAGTAGTGCATTGACCCCTGAACGGGTTAAGGGCGAGGGGTTCCACTGCGGGGTGGATGGAGGCGCGATGGGATCTGGCGATGGTGTGTGTGTACGTGTGCGTGTGTGGTGTACCTACCGTAGACTTTTTATTCGACCTGCATTCGTTGACCCCCCCCCTTCCTTGTGTATGTTGCGCCGAGCCTCCTCCTTGCTGATCCAGCAGTCGTCTCTTCTGAGTCGCCACTTACGAACAAGCAAGTGGTCTCCAGTCTCCCATTGCTGCTACACTCCCTCTCCTCTTGTCGTGTACCACTCAACAATGACCATCATGGCCAAATTCACGCCCGAGGCCATGCTCTCGGCCCCGCGCCGCTCCTCGGCCGTGCCGAACGCTACTGGGACCTTGGCTCTCTACACCGTCTCGACATATTCGTTTGAGTCCAAGTCCAAGAACTCGGTCCTCAAGGTCCTCGATATCAAGTCAGGCCAGTCTACCACCTTCTATGAGGATGCTGCTGCCTACAGTGAGCCGACCTGGATCTCGGACTATGAGTTCGTCCTTGTCAAGAGGCTGGACAAGGGCACCAGTCTGGTTGTGGCCGATGCCACCAAGCCTGATGCCGAGTAGGTGAAACTAGTTTATCTGAGTACTCACCCGAGTGAAGCCCAGCTTTCCTCTTCACTTGTGGAACTCAACTTTCGTGTACGAAACCCAATGCTGACTGCCTTCAAGGCCTCGTGAAGTCAAGATATTCGATGGCTCAATATCCAACCTGAAGACGAAGAAGATCGGCGAGGATACAGTGGCCATCGCTTGCTCGGCCCTCGCCACGCCCTCCGGTGAGATGTATAATCCGGCCAATGACAAGACACCTTTGTCCTCGGCTAGGGTATACACCCAGCTCTTCGTGCGCCATTGGGACACGTATGTAACCGAGAACAAGTCGGCCATTTGGTACGGCGCTCTCAAGAAGGGCGACAAGGGTGCGTGGAAGCTGCAGGAGCCGGGCCTCGTGAACGCGCTGGCCGGCACGCAGCTCGAATCACCCTTTCCTCCTTTCGGGGGAGCGAGTGACTACGACATCGGCAGCCAGGGGCTGGCGTTCGTTTCCAGCGACCCGGAGATCAACCCGGCCATCAACACCAAAACGAATGTGTATTACGTGCCCCTGGAGAGCTTCACCGAGAAGGCCCCAGCACCCCAGGAGATCAAAACCGGCCAGCTTCAGGGCTACAGCATGACGCCCGTCTTCTCGCACGACGGGAAACAACTCGCGTTCAAGCGCATGCGACACCAGCAGTACGAGTCGGACAAGCCCCGCTTGATGGTCGTGCCCGACATCAAGGATCTCAGCAACGTCCAGGAGTTCTACAAGTCCGACGACGGCGAAGGCGGCTGGGACCAGCGGCCTGATGCCGTCGTCTGGAGCAAGGACGACTCCGAGTTATTCGTCTCGGCCGAGTATCACGGCCGGACCTTGCTCTACAGGCTGCCCTCCTCGCCGCTGAAAGCGGCCCAGAAGCTCCCTGAACAGATCACCCACGAGGGTTCGGTACGAGATGTCGTCAACCTGGGAGATGACTCTGAGCGGCTTCTGATCCATTCCAACTCGCTGATTGATGGCTCGGCCTTCTCAATTGTCGACCCGCAAGCCTCGGAAGTGGCGCTGGTATCGTCGGCCTCCAAGCAAGGAAAGTCATTCGGTCTGTCCAAGTCGCAGGTATCCGACATCTGGTTTCAGGGCGACGGCGACTACAAGGTTCACGCGCTAGTGATGAAGCCCTCCAACTTCGATCCTTCTAAGAAGTACCCACTCGCCATGTTGATTCACGGAGGCCCGCAAGGAGCTTGGGGAGATTCCTGGAGCACTAGATGGAACCCAGCCATCTTTGGTAAGTTAACCTGCTAAATCACGATCCCTCGCTGGCCAATCAAACGCCCACGCCCCTGAACAGGAGTTCCTGTAGCTAACTGGGTGTCCTCCAAAATGAAGCCGAGGCTGGGTACGTGGCCGTGATGCCAAACCCGACCGGTTCGACCGGCTACGGCCAGGCGCTGACAGACGCCATCGCCTGCGATTGGGGCGGCCGCCCCTACAAGGACCTCGAAAACTGCTTCGAGTACATCGCCAAAAACATGGACTACGTCGACACGGACCGCGCCGTCGGCCTCGGCGCCTCGTACGGCGGCTACATGGTCAACTGGATCCAGGGCCACCCGCTCGGCCGCAAGTTCAAGGCCCTCGTTTGCCACGACGGCATCTTCTCCACCATGAACGACTGGGCCACCGAGGAGCTCTTCTTCGTCATCCACGACATGGGCGGCACCCTTTGGGAGAACCGCGCCACGTACGAGAAGTGGGACCCGTCCCGTTTCACCGAGGAATGGGCAACGCCCCAGCTCATCATCCACGGCGAGCTCGACTACCGCCTGCCCATCACCGAGGGCCTGGCCGCCTTCAACGTGCTACAGGCCCGAGGTGTGCCGAGTCGGTTGCTGATGTTCCCTGACGAGAACCACGTAAGTTCTCGTTCTCTATTTCCCTTGTTCCCTTCAAGTACATTCATTGCCGCTTGCCAAAGAGCATAGACAGCAGTGCTGACAGAAATAACCCATGGCATCAGTGGGTGTTGAAGCACGAGAACAGTCTCGTGTGGCACAAGGAGGTTCTGGGTTGGATAAACCATTATAGTGGTTTGGAAGAGAACGCAGATATTGCGAAAGGTATCCCGAGGAGATGATCACACGTGTGTAATCCTACCTCGGCACTACGACGTTACAAGGGAGAATGGAAACGAAGATTGGCAATTACGTTGTCTTGAGAAGTTGAGCCGGAACACATTAGTTTGGTTATTTGTAGGCTTAACCGCGCTCTGTAGAATGATATGATCACCGAATTTCAGAAGTGATATGAGCATTTCGGGATTGTTGATCTGGCTCAATGGCATACAGTTGATGCAGACAAATATCTTATTAAGCAGCTAGTGAATCTGAAACGCACAAGACACCAAGACCTGCTCTCGCACGGCCAGATCGCATAAACCTAAGACTCTCCGTTCTCCAATCTCAAGAGCTCTATGTTCAGATACCCCACGTCTAATTCGGCGAGTGCTCTAAAGAACACATCGTATGGGAGACGCTTGCCCGTTACCCCATATAGCAGAATGATAGGTTCGACTCCCGACGCGGAGGGACGGCATTTCCTTTTTCGCAGTTGAACGTACTGTGGACATCTCGCCAAGAGTGTGTGCTGTACGAACTCAGCCAGCATGGGATGCAGTAAAGCTATCAACCCCCACATGAAATTCTCTTCATTGGCGGGCTTCTTGGTCTCGCATGCTCGCTGGTACCGGTCTTTCTCTCTCCTGAATCTTCGAATGGCTCTCGCTTCCACCAACGGACGGACGACTTCTGTGAGGTCATGATTAGTATGCAGGTCTTCGGGGAGCCTTCAGTGCGTAGCCTACCACTCTGGTGTTGCTCTGCCGCGAAAGTCTCCCAGGCATCTTTCATTTCTTGAAGCTGCTTTTGGAGTTGTGCTAAGTCTCCTGCGAGGCTTCATTATTTCGTTTCACCCGCAGCTCGAGCTGTGCCATAGCTTCGTGGTAGCGATGGTCTACCGTATCTAGTGTGTAACAGTAGGTATCCAACCTGGTTGTCATATCTTCATGGCCCTGAGACACTTCCAGGTACTTTGTGGCCGTTACTTTCTGGCGCTTGATGGAATCTTCTACCTGGGCTTGAAGTTGGTCCATCCTCGACACAGTGTCTTCTTCCCGTTTGGTCATACGAGAGACAGACTCATCGAAAGCTTCCTGCAATTCCTGGCGAGATCTTTTCAATGATTGAAGATCAGAATTGGTCTGCTTAGATTTGTCATATAGAACATTGATTGCCCTGGACTGACCCAAGGCTACCAAAGGTAGGAACATGGCAGACTTTTTACCATCGCCAGTTGCCAGTCTGACTTGCTCCAGTCGAGCCGCTGCTTCGCCCCGAGGTAGAGGCATGGCGCAGCTTCAACAAATACGGCTGGGCGAATGAGGGTTAGCTGGCCAGCAACGGACAGCGGTCAGGCAACCAGAGTGAGGTGTTGATCGAAGGGACAGATGCAGGATGCACTGCTGTATTGGAGACGAACATGTGGAAGAGAACCTCTCTTGTTCGGAGGAGAGGCAGGCGGTTTAGGCAATGCAAGATGCAGGCTGCAAGAGGCAATTCGTTACTTCTCAACATATCGAAAGTAAAGAAGGCAGGTGCCGCCGTCCTGGGAAGGTGCGCATTGTTGAGGCAGTAGGCAGCACATGCCAATGTTAGCAGTTGGGATTGGGTGGAGGGGGCAGCGCCTTCCCGGGAACTGACAGAGCAGAAACCACCAAATGTACTACCAAGTACATACGATCAGATGTGTCAAGAGGTGTCGGTTTGGAAGGTCCTACCTATTGTGGATGACAAAGTCAGGAGCCACAGCAACCCGACTGGATGATCAACATGACATAGGCACAGTACTGGCGGATAACAACCACTCACTTCGAGGCATCAATCACTTGCAAGCAGGTAGAAGAAGACATTAGTTTAGGACATTTATTCGCAAAGAAAAAAAGCTTCGGGCCTAGGTACAGAGACAAATGAGAAGGCAGAACGATTCTAGTCGGCAAATCTTTGCAGGACTATAGATCGTGCTCCCCTTGTGCATTAAAAAGCACCCAGTACTTTGGCCGAAAGCTCCAGATGCATCAAAACTTTTTCTTGCCCGTTACCGACCGTTATTCATTACTGGAAACTCCCCAGCATAACGCCCGAGGAACAGACAAGAGCTCGCCACCGTCTATCAAACCACCATGCGGCGGCCCCTTCTCAAAGAGGGGCCACCACCAATGCGCGCGCAAGAGTGAAAACTGTATCCCCTATGCAACTGAGATTGAGATGGACTAGGTTGGGTATCTTGCCGGATTTAGATGAGGTCGGCAACGTTCATGGGCATCTCCTCGATCTGGGTGCTGTAGAACTGTTCAATTTCGCGCATCATACGGACATCGTCGGCGGTGACGAAGTTGATGGCAACACCCTTTCGGCCGAAACGACCACCACGACCAATGCGGTGGATGTAGTTCTCGCGGTTGGCGGGGAGATCGTAGTTGATGACCAGCGACACCTGCTGGACATCGATACCACGGGCCAAAAGGTCAGTGGCGATCAGGACACGCGAGGAGCCGGATCGGAACTCCTTCATAATCAGGTCACGCTGACCCTGGTCCATATCACCGTGCATGGCCGAGACAGTGAAGTCACGGGCAGTGAGCTTGTCGGTGAGCCAGTCGACCTTTCTGCGGGTGTTGCAGAAGATGACGGCTTGGGTGATGGTAACAGTCTCGTACAGATCAGACAGGGTGTCGAGCTTCCACTCCTCCTTCTCAACGGCAATGTAGAACTGCTTGATACCCTCAAGGGTAAGCTCGTCCTTCTTGACGAGAATGCGGACGGGGTCACGCATGAACTTGGTGGTGACCTCGAGGACGTCCTGGGGCATGGTGGCGGACAGAAGGACAACCTGGGTAGACTGAGGAAGCAGCTGGAAGATGTCGTAGATTTGCTCGGTGAAACCACGCTACAAGATGGTTAGAACTGCTTCATCATTAGACACCACGCCAGGGCAACTTACAGAAAGCATCTCATCGGCCTCGTCGAGAACGAACATCTTCATGCTGTCGGTCTTAAGGAAACGACGCTGGATCATGTCTTGGACACGGCCAGGGGTACCGACGACGACCTGAGGGCCATCCTGAAGGGCCTTCATGTCATCGCGGACGCTGGTACCACCAATGCAGGCGTGGCACTCAATCTGCATGAAATCGCCAATAGCGATAACGACCTTCTGAATCTGCTGAGCCAGCTCGCGGGTGGGTGCGAGGATCAGAGCCTGGCACTGCTTAACGGCGGGGTCGATCTTCTGGAGAGTCGAGATGGAGAACGTAGCAGTCTTGCCAGTACCAGACTGGGCCTGGGCAATGACATCGTGGCCTGATAGCGGATCGTGTCAGTATATCGTATACGCAATTCGAGGTTGAGGGATATTCTTACCCTTGATAACGGGCATGATAGCGCGCTGCTGGATGGCGGAAGGGCGCTCGAAACCGTAGGCGTAGATACCACGGAGGAGCTCGGCCTTCAGGGCCATCTCATCGAAAGAGTCAACAGTCTCATCGTAGTTGGACTCGATCTGGGCTAAAGAGAGCATGCAAGTTAGCATACAGTAGACAAGGCAATTGCTGGTTTTTTTGTCATAGACGACAAAATAATTATTTGGTTTTGCCATTTCCTCTTTGACCGCAACCCACCACCCCGCGGCAAAAATGCCACGAACCTCCGGCAGGGTAGGCAAGCAGAGTCGACGAAGATCAAGCAACGATAAAAAAATGGGCGGGGACGGCTATTGGTGTTGACTTACTGTCCGGAATATCCTCCAGACCCTTGTCGGCAGCCATGATTGCGGTTGGGTTGAGAAAAGTGCTTGATCCCGACCTGCTGGATCAAGCGACTGTGGTGATGAATTTGTGGTGGCGGGGTTAGATTGCGCAGAATGTCCCGCGTGGAGCGAACAAGGTCCTGCGACAACAGTTGCTGAGAACTGAAAAAGGCTGAAAGAAGTGAAAAGAACCAGAAGTGACACTCTCGCAGAGGGAGAGCTGTGCAAATCTAGTTGGTGGATGTGTTTTGTCCTTGGTATTTCAGTTGTTGTTGGGTAAGAGAACTTGTGAAGGGGGGCAGAACAGAGGGAGCAGCAAAAAATTCTCTTAAGATGCCTCGAATATTTAGAATTCTGTTCAGCACTGGGCGAAAAAGCTCCAGTCATTGGCCTTGGCGGTGCACAGACCACAGCCTCTCTGAATTCAATGTTTTAGTGGGAAAATGGGATTTTTTCTGGCTGCCCCACCACTCACTTGGCCACTACGCTTAGGTGTTTGGGCACTCTAGGTCAGGCTCAGGCACGCCGCACTTGCTGGAAGGGCAATGCTGTAATTGTGGTGCGATTATTCTCGGTTGGTGGGGTAAAAAAAGCTGGAAAATCGTACAAGTCTTTTTTGCAGGTGGTGAGACGGTCCGAAAATGGGCTCATGCGATCGGAGCAAGCAGAGGGCAGATGTAGGGAACAGCCAGTCCTACAGTCACAGGGCACGCAGTCACGGCCAAGTCACAGTATCTTATTTTATTAGTTGGCTGTGTAGTAGTCAACGTCGCTCGCTATTCCATATACTCTCCCCGTTCCTTGACAGCATTTCCCTGAGCGGTATACGTTTTGTAGTATGCTGTAAGTCATTAGAAAGCCAAGTTCAGCAGTATAATCAACTTCCTCCCTGTAGACAACTACCCCCGCCGGCCCTGTGCTATTCAACACGCAGTGCACAATCCCTCTTTGCAAACGCACCCCGTATCCCAGGACGCAATGCTTCTTTCGCAAGATGCAGGCCTGGCCAGTGGCGGCCATGTCACTGCAGCATCTAGAGAACCTAGAGTTGCCACCTTCCCAGTGGAGCCGCAAGTTGAGTCAACAGCAGAGGCTATTCCTGTTCATCCTCTGGGTGTCAAGCCCCTGGGCAACCAATATTTTGCGGCTGGCCCATCCGCCCGAGGGTCTCTGGGCTTCCTGGGGTTTCTCCCGGACGAGATGATCTTGCAGGTCCTCGAATTGCTGGGCGCGGAATCGTTGAAGACCCTTGGCGCCACATGCCGTTTTCTTTACGCCTTCTGTCATCTTGATGACCTATGGAAGCCGCTTTTCTTGGAGTAAGTAATTTTGTGTATGACTCTTGGTGTAGAATCTTGCTGTTTGGTGCGACCTAGTGTCCAAAGAAGAGTCACGCAGGATCTCTTGGCCAAAGGGGGCTGCACCAGCCCCTTGAATCATTGTCTACATGATCAAGCGTTGACTTCCATACAGATTGCATGAAGAGAATACGTCTTCAAGCCTGCCGCCTTGGAAAGGCACCTGGAGAAGCACATTGCTTCAACTGCCCCAAAAGGCACTAGCAGGACTCGATTGCAGCAACGTCTTCTCGGATGTACTCCATCGGCCATTTGCCTGCAGTCAAATTGTCCTGCAGAACTATATTTCTGCTATACCTGTTGGGAACCAAATCACCAGGCTCAAGGATCTGTCACAGAAAGAGTACCTTGAGAAATGGAGCGAGAAGCCATTCATTCTTACCGACTTCATCCAGAAATGGCCTGTTTACAATCACTGGAGCATTGATACCCTCAACAAGATGTACGCAGATATCGAATTTCGCGCCGAGGCGGTAGATTGGCCCTTCTCTGTATACAATACCTACATGCAGAACAGCAGTGACGAGAGTCCGTTGTATTTGTTCGACAGGAGGTTCGCAGAGAAAATGAACCTGCAGACTGGCCAAGGCGAGAACTCCGCCTACTGGCCCCCGGAGTGTTTCGGGGAAGATCTCTTCCATTTACTGGGACAGGAACGGCCAGCATACCGTTGGCTTAGTAAGTAAAGCTCATCTAGATGCGTTTCTTACACCATCTCGTAAGACCCCAAGGGCGTATAACTGATACTGATATGACATCAACAGTCGTTGGCCCGGAGCGTAGTGGATCGACTTTCCATAAAGACCCAAATGCAACCAATGCATGGAATGCTGTCATCCAGGGATCCAAATACTGGCTTATGTTCCCGCCCAGTGTTGCAACACCCCCCCGGCGTCTTTGTTTCCGAGGATAGCAGCGAAGTAACGAGTCCTCTGAGCATAGCCGAGTACTTGCTCACCTTCCATGCGGACGCTAGAAGAGAAGCTGGCTGTATCGAAGGCATCTGCCGCACAGGTGAAATGCTCTACGTCCCAAATGGATGGTGGTAAGTCCGATACGCCCGACGACGAACACACGGTATGATGCTGACTTAACCTCCCTATAGGCATCTGGTCATAAATCTTGAAGCGGGGATTGCCCTCACTCAAAACTTCGTCACGAATTCGCAAAAGCATTTGGCACATGTTTTGTCTTTCCTGAAGTATAAACCGGACCAAGTCACGGGGTTCGCAAAAGAGATCGAAAGCCCGTACGACTTATTTGTTGAACGCTTGAGGGCAGAGCAACCTGGGCTTCTAGACCAGGCTCTTGCGGAGATGCAACGAATTAGCAACGGGAAGAAACGGACATGGGAAGAAGCAGTCGGTGTTCACGAGGATCAGTCGGGCACAGGTGGAGGCGGCTTCAGCTTTGGGTTTGGGGGTGGCGATGACGACGAAATCCCTTGAATAGCTGTCTTAAACAAGCAGTATGGCCATTGACGGTGATAAGAGGAGATTTGCATGGCTGCCGGTGCTTCAAAGTTGTTTAACAAATAGCCCTCAGCTGGAAGAGCCCCCGATGACTATTTTGCCTCATCCTCTGGTAAAGCCATGCTCTGATCTTACATACTAAATACGGAAACCATAAGCTTGCTACAATTTTGCGGTGTTCAATTTGTTGGTTCTGGCAATACATTTGGCTATATCCAACAGGGGTGGTGTCGGGCGTTCGAAACTTTACCGTATTGGTAGTTCAACAGAACTGCATGGTTGAGGAAATGCTGGAGCAGATATTACCCGCAACTGTATGGAATCGGCAGGGCCAGAAGAGGCCATTGCACCCAAGTGATTAACGTTGCAGTAGAATGTCAGCAGTCAACGTGATAAAATCGAGCCCGGTGAGTCATATCGTAAGACTGTTTGAGTTGCTGACGAGTGCGGCCCGTCAACAGTTCCAGCCGGACCAGTTCTTAAGCGGATAGAAGCGCATGTTGAGCTGCTGCTGCACTTCGAAATGGTGGCATGACCTCTCAGGTTTTGGTGGTTCCTTAGTTAATGACGCCAGCTGGCCCCCTTATTGGTTGGGTATCGTGGGTTGCATTCCTACGAAAGTGGCGCCAACATAAAGGGGGAGCAAACCCCTCTACATCTCTGAAGGCTATACCCGAAAGAGCCTGACTATAGGTGACCAGGCCAATACCGTGGTAGTCAATGGCAGTAGCTTCTTACTCAAACCACTTTGCTTCATCCGGGGTTAATTGTATGCAGAGGTATGGCAAACGTCTAGTCTATAAGTACATCGTCTGGAAATGATGCTGACCAAAATTGACCAATCCCCAGGTCCTTTGCCTTTCAGCTCTGGCAACGCGTTGTATATTCCCTGTAAAAAGCAATACTCGAGGAATAAGCCGCCTCCTTAGGCTCACCGTCCGACGATCACATTCGGAAGGTGATTGAAACCTACAATGTAGTAGGCAACTGCTAGAAGACGAACATCATTTTATTGCTTAAACTTTTTCCCTACTCGTAACAGGGGAGTGTCAATGTGCATTTATATACAAATGTAGATATATAGGCCTGTCTCGGGACTGGGGCTGTTCAAAGTTAAAAGTACCCCGAGCAAGATCTCACAAGCACCCATCGAACTCACATTCCTTGTTTGGTTCGATACGATGAGAACTACTACTGTCTTTCTCCTGGCTGTTGCCATAGCAGGCGTCCGCGCTTGGCTGCGTGACCTTGAGACGTTCAACAGGAACACTGTCAGCCTCAAGTGGATGAACCTGCCATCCAAGAACCGCGGCGTCAACCTCGGGAGATGGCTCGTTTCGGACCTGTGGATGATGTCGCAGGAATGGAGCAAGATGAATTGCGTCACTAGCACCACCGGTGAGTGCCAGTCCGAGTTCAACTGTGTGTCCAAGCCGGGCCAGTCGAAGGCAGACACGGCATTCGACAGATACTACCAGGAGTGAATCACCCCAAACGACGTCCAGAAGATCCATGACGCGGGCCTCAACACCATCCGCATCCCCATGGGGTACTGGATCTACCGGGACATCGTGGACTCGAGCGAGCATTTCCCCAAAATCGACCTGAAGTACCTTGATGCCGTCGTCCAGAAGGCTGCCGATCTCGGTATGTTCGTGGTCAGTGACCTCCACGATGCACCAGGTGCACAGAAGTTAGGAGACGAATTCACGGGCCAAGTAAGTATCATTGATACTGCAATACAGCAAACATCTATAGGTGCTTACTAGTATGAGTGATAGTGTCTCACACAGCGGTGGTGGCCTGGCTTCTTCAGCCAGTATAACTATGACCGCGCCGCCAAGTTCCTGACCTGGATGACGTAGCGTATCTACGACAAGCCGTCGTATAGGAAGGCGGTCGGCGTGATCCGAAGTGGTCAACGAGCCGGAGAGGGGAAATGCCCAGTCTCAGCAGGAAAGAGATAACCTGACCTAGGTCTACTATCCCCAGGCGCTGCAGGCTGTGCGGGCTGTCGAGGATGCCAAGGGCATCAACCAAGGTGAACGCCTCCACGTCCAGTTCATGGACCGACTGTGGGACGCCGGCGACCCAAAGTCCAACCTGCCGTCAGGCGACGGCCGCATCATGTTCGACGATCACAACTACGTAGGCGAGGCTATTGACCAGAAGGACGGCGCCAAGCAGGCCGATTACATGTGGTACACATGCAAGAAAGACAACCGCTTGCGCCCGGAAGACCAGCGGCTGGATCTTCTGGACGTGGAAGATGCAGCTGGGCAACCCGCGCTGGGACTACCAGTTGGCCATCAGCTCGGAGTACCAGTTCTTCATGTAGGCAAGTGGTGCGATATAGTGACGCAATGCAGTTCAGACCTATGCGTAGGCATTGTTACCAGAGGTGCTTTATACAGAGCTGTTGTCGACGATACATGAACTTATTCTCGTGCCCTGCTGACTACGCGTGCTGGCGTGCGTGAGTTATGCAGTGAGGATAACTGAGCCAATCAAACCCAGTGTGGCTTGGCATTTCTCTGCTGACCAATTTATTTACTCACGGGGCGGTAGTATATGCCAACCAGATCGTCCTATGCGCCCCAAGCTGCGCATCGGCGATAAACGCAAAAGGCGAAACCTTGGGAGCGCCATGGTGATAGATTAGCACGCCCAATGGCCGTTCTATGCGCAACATGTAAGTACATCGATAACCGAACGTGCGGTGGTATACCTCCATTGCCCACGTTCACTGCATGCGATCAGTGTCATGTCGGTCATCTCGTAGTTGTTTTCGGTGAAAGATTTGGCTGGGTCGGCCAATGAGAAGTGCAAGGCGCCCTCAAAAACCAGCTGCGGGTGGAATGGAATGGAAATGCGAGCGACAAGACGAATCGAGAGGGCTGAGACAAGGCGGATTGGTGGCACACGCTATGTACTGCAGAGCACTACGACATCGTACTTGCAGACAGCCAACAACCAAGTGCTGTAGATGTCGCGACAATCAATATAAGCAGGTGTGACTTGGGCAGCATGTAGATGGACTGACTGACTGACTGGCTGTATATGTACAGTGGGAGTAGCACAGGTCTCGGCCAACCCAAAGGGTGGAAGGGGGCCCCCACTCCAGCGTGCATCATATATGTAAGGTTTCCTTTCCCATCGTCCACTCCATGTCACACGTATAGCCAGTGATAGCTGTCCAATCTCCAGTAAAAGACAGAGGCCAAAAGGAGACGGACCCACGAAAACCCCCTAAAGTAGTGAAAAAGACCCCGCTAGGCTGCCAGAGCTCTCAACCTGGCTGCTGGTTGCCCCGTCATGCTACCCTTACCGACTGTGTGCTACTACTGCCCATGCCACGGCTGCTAATCACTAATCTAGTTGCTTCCCGTTCGAGAGACTGTGTCAAGCTGCCTGTGTGTCGTCAACTCGGGTCGCAGCTGAGCAACATCCGCCAAAAGAAGTCATCCCCAGGCCTCTTGATCGCACTCGCTACTTGGCTTTTTCTCGTACCTCTCCGCCCGACCGCCCCCCCCCCTCTCTCCCCAAAACTGCTTCTTCATTCTTCTTGGAACCAATCATGCACCTGTCGCCGGCCTTCAGCTAGCATTCGTGTCTTTCGTTTTCCGCCCCTGACCACGGTTGCCCACCCCCCGTTTCGCCGGTTCTTTTCCCTCGGGGACATCCCTTTTGATACAGCCTGCCCTCGACATCTGCGACCGAAACCACCTCTCGCAACTTATATACATAAACATACACTAGATTTGGTCACGTATCAATTCTCTTGCTTGCCAGCTACACCGAGCCAGTCAGCCCTATGATTCGTCGTACCCGCCTTCCAGAAGCTACCCTGCTAGAAATACATCTCCATCGTTTTAAACCGACCTGACCAACAACACTCGTCTATAATCTCCCTCCCTTCCGTTTTCTCGATCAATATCTACAGGCCCCCTATCTGCTCGGAGCGAGCCCAGCCGGCGCCATCATGGTCTCGGACGACACGTACGAGATATGCCTGCCGGTCCTGCAGGATCCCTCGCTGGAAGAAGAAGATAAGACGGACAAGCTCGAGGAACTCCTCAAGAAAGAAACCTCACTGAGCGGCAATAGCCTAGAGAACGCCGTGCTTGACGTCCTATGGAGATACCGCGAAGGCGGAGGCACGGCAACCTCACCCCCGCCCATTAGACAGACCATTCTCCGACGCCCGTCTCCCGCCTCTTGGAGGGGGAACTCGTCCGCCACGCCCATCTCCGGCTCCCCGCGTTTGGGCGTGAGTCCTCTTGCGCCACCGGGTTTTGTGCCCAGCACGCTCAGTAGAACAAAGTCGTCGACGGTCTCCCCGTTCTCGTCTCCCCGCCCGTCGCCGCGTCTCGCGTTTGCCGCGCCCGTGATCCCGCATAGCCCGAACCTCAACGCATACGAGTTCGCAAGTGATACCAGCCCTGCTCAGGAAATATATGGCGAGTTCCAGTCAGAGAATGTTGACTGGCTTGTCAGCGACGATGCCCTCAGTATCTCTTCTTCCGTAGGCACTCCGAGCGGCCTGAATGCAGCCGCTCCAGAGTACGTGTCCGCGCAGCAGTCTGACATGACACCTTACGACATGCTACGCTCTATACTGGGGCAGTTCAAGACAGACGACGAGATCGAGGAGGCCCTCGCTCTCCATGGCTATGATCTGAGTGCTACTGTTGCCGCCATCATGGACAGCCAGGGACAGGATTCTACGAATGCCACGCACCTCACTCCGGAAGCTAAGAGCATTCTCATCGGCAAGGCCATGACCCCGGATGCAGGAAGGCCCACTACGCCTTCAGGACAGCCAAAGTCGGGCATAATCTGCAAGTTTTATCTGTCCCAGGGCCAGTGTCTGCGCGCCGACTGCCGTTTCAGTCACGATCTGAGCAATCATTTGTGCAAGTACGTGGGATTCTAGTATGCCGCCTGAAGATATCGTCATATGCTAACTACAATAGGTACTGGGTCATGGGCAACTGCCTTGCAGGCGCAACCTGTATTTTTCTCACACGATCCCGCACATCTCATGAACAAGCTCTCCGTGGATGAAAGTAGCACACCGCCTCAGAAGAATCTCTCGGTGCAGGACTTGGCTTCCTTCCCGGCACTCCGTCCCACTACGCCAGAGCTCAACCCGTTCGCACCCAGCTTCAGCTTCACGACCAATGGCCTTACTCCACCTCCGGGTCTTCGACCGCATAACCAACACGGAAATGAACGTTCGCGATCGCGACCCAACAGCCGCCATCAACCACGGGAGTCACTGGCGGCGCCTGCCATCGATGACAACGATGCGTTCCCCTCCCTCGGCTCGGCGTCCGCGAAGCCCAGCAAGAAGCACCACGGAAAGAGAGGTGGGCATGGGCATGGTCCCAAGGAGAATTACGCACCTAGTTCGATGGCCGATGTGGTCAAGATGTCGCCCTCGCCCACGCCATCTGTGGGCAAGCCAGACACCAAGAAGATTGGGCGCAACGGAAGCTCTACTAATATGCGGGGTGGTGAGAATAGCGCCGCAGCCCAATCAATCCCCAGCCCTAAACACATCCCATGGTTGGAAACGGGAGACAAGGCCAACAAAGCCTATCTCAAGGCTCGCCAGGAGGCCATCAGACACGGTGGCCTCCGCAACAAGTTTCTACAAAGGTAGGCTCTAGGCGACATTTCCATCAAGACATTTGCTAATCATAGCCCCCTTAGTGCTGCTCAAGCCTGGAACCGAAACGATGCCCGAGCTGCCAAAGCACTCAGCCTCCGAGGTCAGAGTGAAAACGACCTTATGAGGAAAGCTCACCGTGACGCCGCCAGAGAGCTATACGAGGAGCGCAACAAGGCCGGCAGTGGCGGAACCGAGATCTACGTGGACCTCCACGGACTGCACCCCGAAGAGGCCGTCGAGTATCTGGAACGCGTGCTCCTGGACAACAGCAAGGAAAGCCGCCCCGTCTACGCCATCACCGGAACCGGTCACCATAGCAAGAATGGCAAGGATAAGGTAGGCAAAGCGATTCGCAACTTCCTCAACGAATGGCGCTATGCATACCGTGAGTTCTCGGTCCCTGGAGACCGCAACAACATGGGCGGCATTCTGGGCATCGATGCACGAAGCTGGGACAAGTCACTGTCCCGCGAGAGCGATGGTGCCAAGGACCAGGACGAGGCAAAGGAGAAGGTGGACATCCTCAGTCAAGGAAAGGAGATTGGGGATGGTGCCGTCAGGCTTCTAGTTAGAGATCCCCCGAAAGGCCCCAGCGGAGGGAGTAGAGTCAGGTGACAGATAGAGAAGACAAATAAAGAAAGGAACCAATAAATCCTACATGGTTGATACTTGCCAGTGATTGATAGTTGCTGAGCAGATGTAAGAATGGATTGGCATGCAGATTGCCGATTTGATCACCAATGACTAACGAATGGACTTACATACCTAATGGGGGGCCATAGCTCCCCCCCCTTATAGTACCTACTCAAGTACTGGCCTTAGCCCCTGGGTTAGGCTGCCATCGGGGCCGGAGCTGTCGGGGTTCCTTTTCAGACTGGCAAAAGACCCCTGCATGAATGTACATGATGTAATCCACTCACGGCTGCGTCTAGGCCCTCGTGTTTAGCAGCCATCAGGTAGAGGTCAAGCCTTGCTACGAGTCTGTGACATGGAGCTGGACCAGATGAAACGAGTCAATGGTTAAATTTGGGCAAAGAGATGTTTTCTGGCCTTCTCTGGGTATTGCAGGTTGCAACTAATGGGTACTCCCGTGGTTTTTGATTGTCAATCAAATAGCTGGGCCTGTAAAACATTCGTCGATTTCCATTCATCCAACCTTTTCTCTCCTGCCATCGATCCCGCCCGTCAGCCAGCTTGTGTGTCGTGGCTGAGCTTCGATCCGCCCGTCTTACTACATACACATAAATATAACGTACATTACTTGCTTTACTTACCTAAGTGCAGCAGTGTCCTTTTGAATACCCAAACGGTTGCAACTGATCAAAGCAAGAATCATTGACATGGAGGAATAGCCGTGGGAGAGACAAATACCATCAGTCTGGAAGGCCCGTCAGCTTTTCTAGTCAACCCACCGCTAGAGATAGAACCAGACTCACTATCACATTCCTCCTTGACACCGGAGAAATTGGGACGAGAAGAAGAATAGCCTGGTCTTGCTTGGCGTTTCCCGCAGGCACATATCGCTCTACCCTCCTACCGCCAACATGCCCGCCGACTACGCCTCCACCGCGCAAGCGCTCTCGCTGCCCATCTCGCCGATCGGCACGCCCTCCCCCCGTCCTCAGAGCTCATCCCCGACGAGTCCTTCTTCCCGCCAGCATCGGCCGCCGCCCTGGGTGCGCCCGGGCCGAACCAATTCCAACGCAACCCGTCTCTCGACCGCCTCCTTTGCGCGCCGCATCAACAGCAGCCATGACGAACCACAGCCCTGGGGCGCCCGGATCCTCCAGACGAGCACCGACACGATGAACTGGGTGCTGCGGATGTACTCGCGCCTGACGTTCTGGCAGCAGATCGCGGCGTCGGTGGCGGGCGTGGGCGTGCTGGTCCTGGGCGTCGTGTTCCTCGTCTTCTCGCACCGCATCTTCGCCTGGCTCACGCCCTTCGCGCAGGGGTGGCGCGACCTGCCGGGCGGCTGGCTCATCGTCTGGCTCCTGACGTTCGGCTGCGCCTTCCCGCCCATGATCGGCTATAGCACCACCATCACCATCGCGGGGCTGGTCTACGGCTTCCCGGGCGGCTGGCCCATCGTGGCCACGGCGACGGTGGCGGGCTCGACCACGGCCTTCTTCACGAGCCGCACCGTCTTCAGCAGCTACGTCGACCGCCTCGTCGGCAACGACAAGCGCTTCGTCGCCCTGAGCCAGGTCCTGCGCCACGACGGGCTCTGGGTCCTGGCCGCCATCCGCTTCTGCCCCTTGCCCTACAGCCTGAGCAACGGCTTTCTCGCCACCATCCCCAGCATTAGCCCCGTGAGCTTTGCGCTCGCGACGGCGATGGCCTCGCCCAAACTGCTAATTCACGTCTTTATCGGCAGCCGTCTCGCCATGCTGGGCGGCGACGCCATGACGGCCGGTGACAAGGCCATCAACTACCTCAGCATGCTCTTCAGCATGGTCCTGGGCACCGCCATCGGCCTCGTGATCTACCGCCGCACCATGGCCCGCGCCAAGGAGTTGGCACTGGAAGAGGCGGCCGAGACGGGCGGCGTTATCGACCCCACGGGCGAGATGCCCTTCGGCGAGTACGACGATGGCGAGGACGGGGACTTGGAGCGGGGGTTCTCTCGACTGCCATGGGCAGTGGTGGTAGGTCATCGAGGCGGGGTGAGTCGGATGCTGCGGCGTTGATGGACGATGATGACATCTCTCTGTGGGAAACCGACGCCATGGAGCACGGTTATAGGGACGATGACAGCACGAACGAAACTACCGATAAATAGGGCGTACAGTTATTGTATCACCATCAAACAATAGACAGGCGGGCTAAGGTCCATGGGACGGCGGAGTTTATCTGGCTAGGCGTTCAGGATTACTATGAATTCAACAATCTAGGAAGGGTTCGGTATTTGCGGTGCCTTTCTGTCGCGATACACGTCTTGGGTGGTAAGAAGCAGCATGGATGGAAGACAGAATATCGTGGCGACAAGGGCAATGCAATGCATGTATATGTTCCAATTGAACTATCGAAAGCTGTGCCGCAAACTCTCTTCGGGGTATCTTGAGTCTCATCAACCGATCAGTGCAAACTAAGTATACAACTAACGCCATGCCCATGCCTGTTACGTAGAAACGCCTCGCAACAAATCGAAAACCCTAAATCCATGTTGTTGCCGGCTCAAATATGAAAGGGAAAGAAAGAATCAGTGTTCAATAAGCGTCACAATGGTGGTGGTGGTGCCATGAGACTACTACTGTTGCCCTTGGAAGTGCTGCATGAACTGCACAGCTTGTTCCATGGGATATCCAATAAAGACTGGTCCTGTGAAGATCATCTGAGGTGTGTTTGCCGGTGTAGGGCGTGCAAATTGCTTGGCATCTAGGAACGTGGGTTGACCAGGGACCGTCATGGGAGGTGGAGGAGGAGGAGCACGGGTTTGAGTAGTAGGACTAAAGGGCAACTGGCTTGCAGCACCATCAAGCCTGTCTGAACTTTTGTCTTCCAGTGTAGGCATGGGCGGAGGAGTCAAGCCGTTAAACTTCATCTTGGTATGATCGAAAGGACATTTACCGGGTTTCTTACCTGGCGTCTCAGGGTTTTGCACAGGCGAGGGCATATGCACTGGCGCAGGCGGCGGCGATTCTGGACGCTCAGGACCGTCGCCTCGCTGCGACAGTGTGTCGTATATCGGCACGGATATACCCCATGGGCGACTGGGAGACTCGCCCACGCGCACCTCCTTGAGTGGACGATCGAAGTGACTTTGGCGATCATCGTCGACTGACGAGTTGCCCTCCAACGCAGTTCGGTCAGGGTCATCAGTAATGGCACTGACAGTCTCGGCCCACGTCTGGACCCGCTCGTCCGAGGTTCTCTCGACATCACTCTGGGGTCTCGTGTCTTGCTCAGGCAGCATGGGCTGATGAATCCGGCTGAGCCCTTCGACCATGTGGACCAGACTTCCGTACTTGGCATCCAGTTTTCGGATGTGCTCCTCATTCTTTTGATATCTGCGTACGCACACTTCATGGCTACGTGGAAGCTCATGCTTATGCGTCTCTAGATAGTGAGCGATCTCCTCGGGTGAGTGTTGATCCATATATCGTATGGGACACTTGGAAGCACCGCCCTGAGCCGAGGCGTGTTGCGAGCCGGTCTCCTCATACATAGCGGCGCAAATAGGATCAGACGATTGATGAGGCGTGGAGTCTACGTTGCCTTGCTGGCTGCCATCTTGAGCATTTTGAACCTCGGCCTCTTCCGAGATGGGTCTCGAGAAGGGACAGTCCAGTGAGCCTTTTTTCTTGCCCTCGACGGTGAAGTCTTGTTCCAGAATTGTAGACATGGACGTCATAGTAGTGGGATGCATCGATTCTTCTCTACTCGATTGGCTGCTCCGGCTCAACTCGGTAAGAGAAGAGGCCGCACTCCGGCCCTCCCGGATGAGCAGTGCAATCTGGTGCTTGGAGTCGGAAGGGTTCCGCTTGGGTAGAGGGACGGGGTTTGTGTTGGCTAGTGCAGAGTTTTCCAATTCTGGAGGCAGCTGCAGCTTCACCAGCGTCTCTGAGATTTCTGTCGAAGCCGGCGCATATCTGTCGGCGAGCTGTTGGTACTGTAAATAGTGTTCAGGTCAGTCAGGCAGCTCCGAACACAATGGAGATGGGCAAAATGTAGAGGTAATAGTAGTGTGAGTCAGACAAGTGGTAAATGGTTGTCAATCTGTGCTGCGTGAGGCAGCTCTTGATCTAGAGCTAATGTGTATCATCATACAAAAGGGGGAAGAGAGAGAGAGAGAGAGAGAGGAATCCAAGAGGAAGCAGAATGCGTTCTTACCTGTTCATGCGCATAGCGGAGCTTGTGCTCCAAGATGGTCTGCCGGTCAGTTAGATTCTGGACTTCATTTGCCAGGGCGCTGAAGGAATCAATCAGGGTCTGTGTGAGGCCCTGTTGATTCATAGCCTGCAGGGTTTGAGTCTGTTGTCAGACTGGGAGGGAAAGAAGGGTTTTCTGTTCTTGGTTTGATGAAGATGAGGATGGAGGAGGCTGGAGGAGAAGAAATAGTTCGCAGGAATGCATGCAGCAGCTTATGCAGCGTTTTGGTTGGGGACGTCCATCGGCCGGGCAGCGTCGGAGATGGAGCCTATTTTCCCTGTCCAGCTAGCCGGTACACATTCATTCAGCGTCCTTCCCCTCGGTCAATCAATGCCCGACAAATGCTGCAGCTAGCAAGGCAACATGTGTATGGAAATCACAGCAGGGGGCTTTCTGCGGCCACGTCTTGTCTTGATCAATCAAACATCACCTCCAGCCAGTGTTGTTTGCCCAAGCACTTACTTAATCAATCATGGATTGCGTTGCCAAACTTGTCTCCAAGAGCCAGCCGTATTTGGTCCCCGGTATGTTGCAATCGACTTGAACTTGAACTTGACCGACAAACACAGTCAGTGCAAAGTTCAACTAATGTGAGGTAAAATCCCAGGCAAGATCTTGGTGGCCGAACTCTGGTTCGAAGTGCCTCTGGACTACGCCAACCCTGATTCTCGGAAGCTCAAGCTGTTCGCCCGTTCGGCTGTCCGATACGAGAGGCCGATAGTAGAGCCCGCTGCCGGCGACAAGTCCCACCAAAAGCCTTACCTGGTCTACCTCCAGGGAGGTCCAGGCTATGGCAATCCTCTCCCCCAAGACAGTCCCTTGTCGACTTACATGCTCGACAGAGGATACGAGCTCCTCTTGCTCGACTATCGTGGCGTTGGCCTCAGTTCCACCGTCTCCGCCGAGACCCTTCCTCTCGTTGGCGGACCTCGGGAACAGGCCGACTATCTGAAGCTGTTCCGGGCCGACAACATTGTCCGAGACTGTGAAGCCGTCCGCAAGTGTCTCACCAAGGACTACCCAGCAGAGAAGAAGAAATGGTCCATCTTCGGCCAGTCGTTTGGCGGCATGACCAGCCTGACATATCTCTCTTTCCACCCTGAGGGATTGCGAGAGTCGTTCATCACAGGTGGGCTGGCCGCCTTAGACAAGGGCCCCGAGGAAGTCTACACCTTAACCTACAAGAAGGTCACGGAACGCAACCAAGACTACTACAGGAAATTCCCTGGTGATGTCGCTGTCGTCAAGGAGGTCGCCAAGAAGATTCTTGAGCTTGGAGGCAGCGAAGGTGTTCTTCTCCCGGGCGGCGGCCAACTGACGGTCTCACGACTGATGACTATTGGCCTCAACTTTGGCGCCCATGGAGGCATCGACCAGGTCCATAATGTGATACTCAAGATGAAAGCAGATCTTGATCAGTTTGGCATCTTTACTCGGGCGACCCTGAACTCCTTTGAGCAGGACCAGGGCTGGGATAACGCTCCAATCTATGCCATGCTTCACGAGCCCTGCTGGATATACGGGCCAGGTACAGCGGCGAATTGGGCGGCCGAGCGTGTGGGCAAGGCACTGAGCCGCTACCAGTGGCTCAACAAGGACTGGCCTGGGCCGCAGTCGCTGAAAGAAGATGAGCCCATGTACTTTTCCGGGGAGATGGTCTACTCGTTCTATTTCGACGTCTGCAGTGGGTTGAAACCACTCAAGGAGACTGCGCAGATTCTTGCCGAATTCGACAGCTGGCCATCTCTCTACAATATCGAGCAGCTCCAGAAGAACGAAGTCCCGGTCTACGCGGCGTGCTATGAGGACATGTACGTCGATCCTGGAACGGCTAGGATTACCGCCTCGAGGATCAAGGGGATCAGGGTATTTGAGACCAACGTCCTTTACCACAGCGCACTAAGGAGTCGGTCGCAAGATGTGTTCCGTGAGCTGTTGAGATTGCGTGACGATACCATCGACTAGTTAGAGATACAGGAGAGCCGGGTCAGTGGCAACTGCCGCCGTACGTTTACGTCACTGTCTGATTTCTAACTCATATCGTTACTAATCAATTACAATGGATACATCGTAGCATCTCGGATGCTCCAATGCTTAGAGACAATCGTAGTTGCTGCCAGGGTCACCGCTACCCAGTCCGTCAATGCCCATTCTACCGTCATCTAGTTATCCCATTACCAATCCTCAACAGTTGGGATATACAGCTACAGATTAAATAGCTAGCGACCGGAATTCTAGCAGCTTCATCAGTAACTTCTCGTACACGAGCGCGCTCGGTGAGTGAGAGACTGGCAACAAACAGAGACAGCACTCCAACGACCCAACGACCAACAACAGAAACCTGCACCATCCGCTCCAATATGTCCCTGTTATGCTTCGTGCTGGCCTGCATCAAGGGTGTTGTCCTTGGTTTCTACAAGTTACTGTCACGTTTGGAGCAATGTTCACTTTGCCTGTATCCCACCTTCAATTGTAACTCCGTCAGTCTTCGTTGTGGTCACACTTTCCACCTGCGCTGCTTGCTGCACAGAGTTCTCGCGAGCCCCGACCGGCTGCCGGACTGCCCACAATGCCCGATGCCCCTAGCTGACTACCACGGCGACACGTGCGACTGCAAGCCCCCGCCGAGAGAACGCTATAAAGGCCGCCTAAGCGACCCGACCGGCTACCCTCCTTCGACACATAAGCCGGCAAAAGCCCAAGCCCTCCTCCCCAACGAGTATGTCTCTCCCCCGCGCCCGGGATCTGAGCTAGCGATACGCCAAGACAACAGCTCTGGATGTATATTGGAGAGGCTGTTGAGACTCCAGAACGCAAACGTCTACCCCGGCCAGGAGGTCCGCTTGACTATCGTCGTGCGAGAACCAAGACGACAGCCCGGCGGTTGGATGTCGAGATTGTACACCAATCAGCAAGACGAACGCGACTTTGCCCATTTCTATTCCAAACTGAAAAGGGACACCGAGGACTTTCTGGGGCGCTCAGCCTTGATGCTGAATACGGCCATCCACGAACTGGGTTGGATGAAGAATCGCATTATACGCTGGGTTATGCGTTGGCTACCTACCCTGGTCGACTTGGCATTCCGACTCCCCCAGGAAGCTGCTCGATTCCTTTGGCACCTGTCGTGTTGGTTCCGCCGTAACTTCCCAGAGCTTCTGGTGGGGAGATCGAAAACTGACTGACGGACGACAACACGACGGCTGATAGCTCGTGCGGAGGATGAAATCATCGTTACATAGGTACCCGAGTCGCCACGTTAAACCAAAAGTTACACCGGTCTTTAAGCTCGGCGAGCTTTGCCGTCGAGAACCCTCGCTCATCAACCACATATTCTAGACCGGATTTCAGGGGTGGTACATCGGGAACATCTTTGGGGGTAAGCTTCATATCGTTAGGGTCTCCGGTCATGAAGAAGGAACGCAGAGCACCTTGATTGTTGGTTGAGTTAGTCATAACTGTGTGTGTATTATCGAAAGCCCCATTGACATCGTCATCATCATCGATGGCACAGGCATCAATCAGCTACTACCGCTGCTGTTTACTTACCTGCATAGCCTTCATAATGGAGACGATCTGACTGTTGGGATGAATTGACCGTATTCCACTAAAGTCACGAGCAAGAAATTCAGTATATGTGCGACTTCAACTCCGAAAACCCCCGCCACTCCACTCACTTACCCAATAGACGTCCGAGGCATGCTTGGCCGGCGCGATCGTGTATTCGCCCAGCCAGCTGCCTCTGGGTGCCGTGCCTGTCATCCAGTACGCCGGACAGGCTAGGACAGAGTCGCGATACACCAGCCCGGCCCGGGTATACGTGTCGTTATAGCCACCTCGCAAAGTGCCCATACTTCCGCTCGGCGGGTACAGCTGCTCGAGCCTCTGGCGGTCTGCGCTGGAAAAGCCGGGCAGATAACCCGCAACCCACTCGCGGAACGAGGCGACAGAAGCATTGAACTGCGGTGCGTCTCCCGTACTCGTTGCGCTGCCCAGCCCGGTTGGGACGAAGCTCTCTCCCTCGTGCGTGTTGTACATGGCGAAAGCAACCTGCAAGGTGTTATTGTCACGACGTGGTGTAGCCGAAGTAGCATCGGCGGCGGCTACAGCCTCGGATAGGGGCTCTAAAAGAAACTTCCCGTCGATCACAGGAACCCACGAGTAGTATGACGTCGTGTACTTAAGGCTCTGAGTGATCTGTAGGCTCGCATCGCGAATCGTCTGTACATCCGCCTGCTTCAGGCAGGCCAGACTGTCGACGGTTGCGCCGCTGCAGCCCGTCAGGTTGGCCAGCCTATCGTACCGCCATTGCGCCTCGGGCGCCTCGTTGCGGTAAGTCTTGGGCCAGAACGGGCTCGACGCCAGGGCTTGCCGGAATAACGGGGGCGATGGACCGCCTGGCTGTTGTTGTTGATGCTGTTTTCGTCCCTGATGCGCAGCGGCAGATATGACCTGCGCCACGACGCTGCCACCCCCGGCCGACTGGCCCCAGATGGTGACGCGGGCCGGGTCGCCGCCAAAGCGGCAAATGTGCTTCTGCGTCCAGCGGAGTGCCATTTCCTGATCTAGCAGGCCCGCGTTCGTGTCCGAGAAGGGGTCCGCGGCGACCTGGCGCCCAGGCAAGAATCCGAAGGCGTTGACACGGTAGTTTGGATACACGAAGAGCATGCCATCGTCAGCGTCCTTGTCATGGTCGTTGTCCTTGCTAGCGGATGAGGAAGATACATTGAGAACCGGGTAGGCGGAAGGTGGGATAGTGAAGGACGCAGAGCCCTGGGCGAAACCCCCGCCGTAGAAGGTCACGACGACGGGGCGCAGGGGCTGGCCCTCGGTCCAGGGGCGGCTGTAGAGGCCAAGGTATAGGCAATCTTCGGAGCCATTGACCTTGAACGGGGATGCCATCCTAGTTAGTACACGCATACCGTTGAGTCGACTGCTCAGAGTCATCCACCATAGATACTCACTGTTCTCTGAGGGCACATGTCGAACGTTTGGCTCGAGTTATACACTTGATTGCCCAAAGGCAGTGGCGGCTGTGGTGCGCGGAACCTGGGAACTCCAACTATTCAGTCCGACAACTCACTCCATGTGATTCTCAATCCCGCACGAGGGGCTCATGCATGCCCTACCTGTTCCCGCCCACCGGTGGTGCTGCATAGGGGATCTTCTGCCAGTAAGAGATATTGTACTCAGCGTTATACGCTCCTTGGAAGGTACCATAGCCAAGGTGCGCCACCAAGCTCTGTGCTGGAACAAGACTGGCCAGTAATGGCGCTGCAACTAATTGATGTGCCCTCATCTGGTGTCTTCTATAGCGCAGATCGTGCGTCGAGGACAATACTTGCTATCTAATAATCTCACAACAAACCGAAATACATGCTTACCATCGCTACTCAAAAGCAACGCACATATACCCCGCGTATTTACACTCGGGGTATATCCCTCCATCAGGTGTCTGGGCTGCCGTTTTGGGCAAGCCACACCCGCCATTTCTGGCAAACTCCGGGAGAACCCCCGGCAAGCACATCGGCGAAACCGGCGTGGCTCTATCGTACTGGGACGGTAGTATGGGGGTTGGTTCAGGGATTGAGTAGTAGCGATGGAAATATGCATGCAACTGTCGACGTCTTTCAACGACAGGTAGAGCGATGCGTTTCTTTGTTTGGTCTTCGGAAAGATCTCGACTCTACTCTAGGCGGTGTAAGCCCATGGCAACTCTAACATGCTTCTATCCTAACGATACCAAAGGACCACAGGGCCGGTCGCAAAAGCCACGTTTACCGACTCTGTGCAGGCATAGTAATGCAACGGAAGGAAATCAATGCCAATGTACACCTGCCTCTTAGGACAGGACAGACTGTTATTCTTCGTCAATCTCTTGCTGCATCTCGATTTCTGCAATGGGTTAGCACGTGGCATCTTCTGTATGAAAGCCGCTTATACGTACGCCATAGTTTGTTAGCCGAATCCGAGATAACATTGGCCTTGGCCAGCAGCTTCTCCTCGTATTTCTGCTCGTCCTGCGATTTCAGACGTAGCTTTGTTGGTTGCGCCTGATGGCTCGTCAGTCTGTAATGCTGTACACTCTGCAGTACGCCGTATCGGTATTTACCTGCATCAAAACTGGCACGAGTTCTTTGGGGTCTGCATTCGCAATTGCTGCCACGGATTTGTATCCGTTCTCATAGAAGACTCGAGCAGTTCGGCTCTTGACATAAGTGATCTGTGCGAGCGCCAGCAAGTCGTCCTTAGCTCCGGCCTTAAGCCTGTCGGCGACGTGATCAAGTACTGCTGCCATGACACTAATCCCGTGTTAGTCAGAGGTTATATGGACAGCCCACGAGCTGGGAGATAAGCGGGATGACATACCCCCAACCCATGAGTTGGCAAAACTTGATCATCCCCGCCGCGAAACCCTGGCAGGTTTGGGCCAGAGTCTGGACTGTACCCCTGGGCACGTCGAATTTCCGTGCCACAAGATGTATGGGTATTTCGTTGCACATATCTCGAAGTTGAAGGGCCAAGTAAAATCTGCCATACACCCGCGCTAGTTCCTTCTCTTCAGGCGTACATACCTTCATCTTCCCTCCTTGGGCCCTATTGTAAAGTCAGCCACAGAGGGATGCATGCTAACAATGCAAGATACTGACATGCGGTTGACCACAGTGGGCTTGAGGCTAAGGAAGGTAAGGACTCGTAGGCCACTCTCGTCTAGTCCCTCCAACTCGTCTCTGAAAACTTTCCAGTTGATAGTGATGGAAAAGTCCTGCACGGGTGTGAAGGTGTAAAGAATATGCATTTCACCATCCATCACGAAAGCCCGCAAGGCTCTCTGTAACTCTCGATGGACAAAAGCACCATCTTCTGGTTCTAGAGATGAAGCCACGACAGCTTTGCCCAGTTGGGTAGCTTGATGATTTCCAGAGTCGTCAAATTCGATGAAGCCCATTTCGCTAAGATCTTTCAGACCTGATTCAACATGACCTTGTATGGTGCCTGGGCTCTCTGTTTGATTTAGCAGGGTTCTACTCACAAAGTCCGCGAGCGAATCTCTTCCTGTAGCGAGACGTATTGCGACTGATTCGAGCAGCGCGCTGTGCGACTAATCATCAGCCATCCCGAAATACCGAGTCCGTGGGCGGAGTCTTACCGCTGAATTCTGTGTTTGTCTGTCATGAGTCCACTGGAGACCCGAGGCAATTCGGCATGCATTAACTCAATGACTTCCTCGAGGTCGGCTTTGCGACAGCAAAGATATGTCTCGCCGATCTCGTCCTTGCCCTTCCTCCCCGCTCTCCCACGCATTTGTCGCAACATGGAGGGCCCAACAAGATCGCGGCCCATGCGCGCATTATGTAGGATCACTCGTCTAGCCTGAGACATAATCAGTCATGAGGCTATGGCTGTAGAAGTTGGACTGGAGCGTACAGGCAAGTTAATGCCGGCGGCTAAGCTACAGGTGGCAACTATGACCTTGAGTACACCACTGTCGTAGGCACTCGCGAGAAGGTCGCGCTCCTCAATCGTCAAGCCCGCCTATAGGTGTTATTAGACTGCGACAAAGACGGCACACGGCTCTGTACTTACATCTGCATTGTGTCAGCTCTATTGGGACACAATATCCGTCAAATACATACGATGAAAAGCAACACCAAACGGTATAGTTTCGGCAAGACTGGGGTCTAACCCCGTGGGTAAACTTCGTAGCTCCCCTAATAGATCTGATCTCTGATCCGAGACAGCCGGGTCGATCTCGTACAAGTCGGGTAGAACGCGGGCTACCAGGCGAGCGTCTGATTCGCACCCTGGCCGACTGCTACAGAAAATGAGAACACCATAGCCAGATCGCACAGTTTCGTTGGCAAGAGCAATGACGGCATTGAGAACAGGGTCTTTGAATTCCTTGTGATCAGAAGGGCGGATCAACCTGAGGTGTGCTGACGAAGACTGTGTAGGTAAAGTTTTAGAAGCAACTTGACTGACTGCTTTCAGCAGAGAGCCGGTGGCCGAGGCAGCATATATCTTCGATTCGTAAACTAGGTGCTCTTCAATGGGCACTGGCCGGTAAAACGTTTGGTAGGTGTGTGCATTCAGCCACTTGGCCAATATATCGATGTTCTGAACGTATTAGTAACGCGTAGTCACAATCTACCAACGGAAGCATATTTGAAGAGATCTACCAACTTACAGACAATGTTGCGCTCATGCCAATAATCTGCACGTTTTGCTCGAGACTGAGAAGCTTGGTGGCCATCAACTCAAGGAGATAGCCACGGTGGTCGTCATCGATCATGTGCAACTCGTCGAGCACAACTGCTCGGAGTTTGACAATGGAATAATCATCTATGGCGGTATTGATCAGGGTATTCGCCTTTTCGAAAGTACAGACTCCGATATCGAAGTCTGCCCAAGCAGCTCTCACCTTGCCGCCGCCGAAGAAGCCGACGACTCTGATGGTCCCTTCGTCTGCCCTCTTGCGCCAGAGAGATTCTTTGACGGATCCTCCTTCGGGCTCTTTACGACGAATTCCCTGGACTGCATTTCGAATCCACCGAACTTTTTCCTGCACCAAGGCAACATACGGAAGAATCAGAAGTGCCTTGGAGCTGGGATCTTCAAGAACCCTCTTGAGCATGAGGACATCGGCTACCAATGATTTGCCGCCACCCGTTGGAGCAGTGTAGACCAGGTTTTTCTCACCCGTCAAGATACCTGGCCCCATGAGACACTGCTTCTGCCAGGGGTATATGTCCTTGATGCCAAGCGAAGCAAAGTTCGTGATCAAACTCTCTGGAAGCGCATATCGAGGGTGTGACAGCTGTAGCGCCCTGTCCACAAAGGACGTGGGCGTTGATGATATGGCTTTCCTCTGAGAATATTCGGATATCTCCTGGCTTGCACCTGGGTCTGTGGCGTCTATTGCACTTGCCTGCAACCTTGATATTGCTGTACCGACAGAGGATGCTCTCTGAAACCCCGTCCTCTCCACCAGAATCCGAGAGTCGTTGCCGTGTACATCAGCGGTGGAGAAAGACCTTTTGGTTCCCGTGACTGCAGTGAGGTTGTAGGTCTGGTGCTGCTGGGCTACATTTTGCACTGTGGTGTGATGAAACACTCCTTGTCGTGAGGCCATAGTGGCTTTCTAACAGAGAGCAGGAATCTGATTGGAGGGGCGGGTCTGGCATGTTTGTCCAGGATTGTCAGAGCTTAGTTCGTGACTCGTCTGCGACATGGATTTGGTCATCGAAAAGAAGCAACCTTCAAGAGGAGTGAACCGTGCAAGTAAGTACCTATTCAGACCAAGGGAGACGTATCCAGCTCCCACCGATCGCCGGATGAAATTAGTGACTCCAGCCCGGAGCGACGCGAGGGGGATTCAGGGCCGGGCAACGCACTCCACTCCCACGCGAAATCACGTGGCTGATTGAGGAGGTTCCCTCGGTCATTTAAAGTGATTGCATGGTATGGTATTGGCTGGCCTGTGCGTTTTTCCCCTGGCAGCCTGGCAGAGCTGGTTCCGATCCAACGTCAGGTCGTGTTCGTCCATCAATTGACCTCTCTTTTGGAGCCTGCAGCTGGGAATATCCGGACACGCCAGTCTGGTAGAAAACAAGCAGCTAACAAGCCCTCTGTGCTCCCACATTATTTGGGGAAGCAATTCTCCCCGTTCCGTCGAATGATGGCTGCTCTTGCCTGATCAAGGATTGACTTCAACCACAATCTACTACAGCATATTGTTGGATTACTTTGCCGCTACTACGTATGCTTTACTTGGCTATCCAGGGCTGATGCCTACGACGATAATGCCTACTTCCCTCTTGACTTGCCCGGGGCCTCTCACGTATATAAGACATTCGTAAGTTATCAGCTGCAGAATTTGTTTTCGGCACCTGAGCCGGAGTCGCTAGTCATCCAGGGCGGCCTTAAAGCATATTGAGGCTTATTCTGGTCCTATGGGGAATCTTGATTTCCCGGGTGATTCCGACCTTTGGATACAAAATTTGTATGTGCCAAGGCATAAGGCAGATGGCGATATGTTCATCGTACTGCCTTCTCGTGTACCTTTAGGGACGAGCCTCGGTCGCCAGCTGTGCAATCGTCACGTCCCAGTTTCGCCTTTCCCTTGTGCTGGCCAATAATCACCACGGCTTTATTCCCACCAACACCAACACACAGCAAGGACAAAGAAGACGGGGCCAATGACTCGGGGTAAATGTGTGAGCGCAGCGGGCTCACCCATAATACATGGGCGGCACCATGTACAATATGACTGCCGATACAGACGGCGAACGGCTACGAAGAGGCCACCAGGCTCTTTATATCCACCGAGCTGGTTTGGGCCATTAAAGTTGGGCTGGCTAAGATTGTGTGCCTAGTATTGATGAGATCGCACTTGATCTTGATATGTAAAAGGATGCGTTGTTTAAACCATTTCGTGGACAGTAGTACCTCTCTCTGCACGCCATCCCTGTCTGACAGACCCACGCTAGCAGAAAATCGCCTCGCTTCTAAGCCCACTGGGCAATGGGTGCATGCTGCAGATGCACGTCTGTGGTAGCAAGTAAGGTGGTTGATAGTCCAGTGATGTGACTCCGGGCGACTTTGATTGAATTGCTACTTGCATAGGCATCTGCCAACAGACAGGTCGGAGAGCTGCGAAAACAGGGAGTTCACGAGATTCCATATCTGACTTCCGGGCAGATGTCCTTCTCTGGATTGTGAGGTCACGCCAAAACGTTTGGCACTAGTATGCGTGGGCAAGAAGGGCGGAGTACCGCAAAAGAGGGAGAGAGAGCAGGAGATATATGGGCGGTGATGTATCTACGCAAAGCTTCCGACCGGCTCCGGCTGCTGAGTTGAGTTCGATCGACCGCCCTACTTCATACTACAGAGGTGCGAGGGGTTGATTCGTTGCACATGCATCCTAGGATAGCCATCGCCATGTACTTGGTCCATCATCGTGTCCATTACTAGACTGGCTAATGAGGGCAGCTGGGATGACGCTATCGCCGATTCGTATCGTCTGCTGGATTCGTCCCTGCTTCTTTCCCGCTCTCCCTCTATTCTTTGCTCTTTATTCCCGTGCGCATCTCTAAAAACCTGCATGCAATATCATCAATAGCCACCGGTCAATCCTCGCCTGGACCGCCATCATCAAATGACCCCTGTCTGTCAAGTTGTGTGACCTTCCATAGAGGGTGGGGGCGTTTCGGTTTCATCAGGATTCGAAAGAAGACTTGGCTCGCTCGCTGTCGCTGGAGGCGCCGGCACGACAGACTTCAACTGTGAATTAGTTTAAACAACCCATTTAGATTTGATTTGGCAAGCATTCACTCACGCATTGTTCTTGCTCTGTGCGTCGTACTGACAGCGATTGAGCCCTGAACAACTGCGTGTGTATATCTCTCTCTATCTGCCTGCCTGCATACGTACATATATGCATGTATGACTATAACATGGAGAAGTGAGCATCTCGTTGGGTAACGCGGGTTACTCGCATTTATCAGGCAAGAAGTCTGCATGCAGGGTGCTCGGTAGGTATTATGTGTGTCCCAGCCTTAATCAGGGAGGCAAGTACGTACCTCTGATCGGATTGAGAGAGAATTTTGGTGCCGGAGACGTGCTGGCCTATGAGGCGCGATTATGCGATGGGATGGAGTTCGATTTCGTAGCGTCTCATTGGGAAATCAGAATCCCCAATATGCGGAGGGCTGGCAAGCCCAGCGGCGATCTCTGGTCAACTTGCAAAGGAACAAGCCCTCGCTAGGAGGGAGAGCCCTCACCACCAGTTTCCCGTACACCCAATGGGGCGATTTGTTTGTTGGTTTCCGTCTCATGTCTCTCGGCGATCTGACATCGGATTCAAATTGCTTCTGCTGGTCAGTAGTGGCCATATATCTATCTACCTATTACCAATTCGAAAAACAAAGCATCTGGTGCGTGTACGGTTTGTATACATATCCATTGCTGGGGTGTATCAAGGTATGTGCTGGAGGCAGCAGATGGCATGCCACATCATGCCCATTGAATGTTGGCCCGGCTTCGAACCGCGTGGCCACTAGAAAGCGACGCTATCGCCCCAATCAAGAGCACTGCGCTTTGCTATCACTTTTTTCTCTTCACCAACTTGCCCAGCCTGCCAGTTCAATCAGCTCAGCAGACAGATACGCCACTATTCTGTGTGGTAGGTGGATGCATGCCAGTACGTGAGATTTACCACCAGGATGGGACTCCGTCCAACGGGGGGCTTATATTCAATGTATGTACATAGAGGCCCTCGCCCTCCCTGTACCTTCTGCTAGGCGAGGGGTTTGGGGTGCCAAGCGGTAAGGACCAGGTGGGCGAGTCAACCTTTACACATGCGCTTATGGATGTGAGGCCCAAGGCATCATTCTATCGTGTGATTCCCGCGATACACGTCGGCTTTCAGTCCTGGTCTGGAGGCTGGGTATGTGCCATCGCACGGCGCTGCGTGCTACACGTGCTTGCCCCATGAGGATGCATATACACTCCAAGAACCTCCATCATCATCGATATGGATATGGTTACATGCATGTAGGTAGTAGGTATAAATAAGCCATAGCCTCTGAGCCGACGTGGAAAGCAGTCTCTATGGCCAGGCATGTTGGATGGAGTGCGCGCGCTCGAAAGCAATAGGAGCGAGAAGAGACAGACATGGGGCTAGAATTGGGCTTGTCAGCAAAATGAACCTGGGAGACAATGGGAGACTAGACCCTTTTCCAACATTAACTTAACCTGTGGAGCCGCTCGACGGTACACTTGCATTACTAGCATGCTCGCGGTACATCTGCCCATGTATCTTATTAGTCTACGTAGCCTACCTCTTTTTTTGCCCTTGCCTTTCACTTTCAGTCCAGACAGACAGCGCGAGCAGACACAGACAAGACAGGACAGGACTGGACAGGACTGGACTGGAATCGGACTGGAACTGGACTGACCGAAATGCCATGCCATGCCATGCTGCGAGGCCAGGCTGCTTGACTTTGCCTACCTTTGCCTACTTATTGTTTTGCTTGACCCTGACCTGACCTGACCTGACCTTCCTTACTTACCTAACCTCATATTCCATCGGCCTTAAACCTCTCTCTCTCTCCCTCTCTCTCCCTCTCTCTTTCTTGCCCCGGGCGTGCTAGGCCATCCATCCATCCATACCTCCATCCATCTCTATATGAGTTTTAGTTTTCTCGAACATATACACCCATAATCCACTTCTTCCCTCCCTTCTATCACACAACCCATTTCCCAACCCTCTCTCCCTCTCTCTCTTTCATCTTGACGAACCTGGCCATTCTTTCTACGAAGGATAACCAGGTGCCACCAGCCCTATATCAAACTATTTTCTCTCCCTCGGCCCCCCGTCGCCTTTCTCATCCCGTTGTTTTTTAAGGGACGACATCCCACAACGCCCTTGCCCCCGGCATACCTTGGCTTTTTTGGCTGGCAGCTTTTATGAGACCGGCATTGGATTGCGAAGTCGCCCTCGAAACGACCCTTTAGACGGTCACTTGCAGCCAGCCGGTTCAGGCTTGTCGTGATTTCAGGGCAGCCCCGGTCTTGAAAGTATTGGAATGCACGTAGACGCGGCTGCTTATAGTATTCATGGCTTTTGCTTCTCGTTCGACCTGGGTCCCCCACATGACACTGTAAGTTTTCGGTGTTCCACCACGCCGATTTGTATGCGCCACCTCTAGATATCTCGACATGGCGCCAAAGTCCCAAAGCGTGAGCAGTACCCAGGATCAGCCAAATCCTGCGTCATCCTCCACGAAGGCCACCCCGGACTCTGGCTCCCATAATAACTCTTCCTCCCACAACACCACCCACTCTCCAACCGCCCAAGCAACCACAAATAATGCCACGCCTGAGCTTGTCGCCGACCCGCAGCCCATGACCAAATCTATGGCAACTGCGGGCGCCAATTCGGCGACAAAGGACAATATGTCGTCCTCGTCGCAGCCATCGCCCTATGGCACACGCTCGAGGAACCGTGGCCAGGCACGCCCCAACTACGCCGAGGACAAGGATGCCGACATAGAGATGTATGATGCCGTGCAGGAGAAAAAGGAAGAGGAGCCCAAAAAACCATCACGGCAAGCGGGCAATTCAGCAAATGGCAGCTCAGATACTCCACGAACTAGCATACCTACTTCTCGCAAAGGCACCACTGCTACGAACACCAACACCACCAACACCAATACCACCACCACCAACACCACCACAGCGGATGACAGCAAGCCGAGCACCACCGCGACAAAGGACCATCAATCAGCAGCTGCCAGCTCTGCGAATGCCACGCCTTCAAGCGCGTCGTCGTCGTCGTCTAAGAAGCGCAAAGCTGCATCGCAATCTACCACAAATGGCGCCCATGCGCACACAGCACCTGCTACTACGCAAGGCTCAAATGTGCCTACAGCTACCACGGGCAGCCGAAGGAGCACGGGCAACGCGGCAGCTACTACGACCGCTCCCTCTGGTGGTCCTGGCGCAGGTTTCCGAGAGACAAATATGTTAAGCTTTGAGGGCTGTGGCGCAAAGCCGAAAGACGGGAAAATGATTGCAGATGATGGAACGGTACTACAACACAATGGTAGGACCTCACGCTTTTGACGGTGCATTATGTTTGTGCTGGGGTGGTGATGCTGACACGACACGACCCATAGATCACGTCTATCTTGTATGCGAACCACCTGGGGAGCCATATTACCTGGGTCGCATAATGGAATTCCTGCACATGCAAAATGACAGCTCCAAGCCGGTCGACGCGTTGCGAATTAATTGGTACTACAGGCCCAAGGACATTGGCAAGAAGGTAAACGACACGCGACTCGTTTTTGCAACCATGCATTCAGACATTAGCCCATTGACGGCGCTGCGCGGCAAGTGTGAGATCCGCCATAAAGCCGAAATCGAGAGCATGGACGCATACCGAAAAAACCCCGACTGCTTCTGGTTTGAAAAACTGTACGACCGCTACATCCAAAAGAACTACGATGTCATCCCTTGTTCGCAAATCGTCAATGTCCCCGGCAAAGTCAAGAAAGTGCTGGATGAGCGATGGAAGTACATCTTGGTCGAGCAAGGCCGCTCCAAAGAGTTTACCAGTGCCGTCAAACTCTGTAAGCGTTGTGTTGGTTATTGTGCCAAGTAAGTTGACCACCAAGCCCGCGACCCCCAACCCAATTCCGGGACTTCGCTCATGCAGAATACAGCAACGATTCCGTCGATTGCGCTGTGTGCCAACAGACATACCACATGAACTGCGTGAGGCCACCTCTTTTGAAGAAGCCGTCGCGTGGATTCGCTTGGGCCTGCGCCGCCTGCAGTCGCGCCCAGGAACGGAAGCTGGAAGCACGGAACACGCCAAGCCTTCTGGATCCACATGCCGAAGCTGAGGAAGAAGAGTACTGGGACGAGGAAGAGGACGACCACGGCGCCAACACCAACGGCACAAGCCCCGCCGACGGCATCGACGACACCCACCAGCCCGCAACTGCTGAGCAAATGTACCATGCCAGTCTTTGGCCATATCGATACCTCGGAATCCATTGCAAGCCCGAAGACGCCCTCGACTACGATGACCGGATTTACCCGAGAGCGGGGTCGCGCCAGGGCCCCAAGCACCAAGCAAACGTTTTGCCATGGTATGGTCGTCCTGTGAAACTCGTCAAGCCACTGGAGATCAAGAAGGGCAGCAGGAAAGACGGCAAGCACTCGAAGGAGGTCCTTGCCGCCATCGAAGCCGACAAGCTGGCTAGGGAAAAGCGGCCGAAATGGATACAGGACGAGCCCGCGGGCTATGTTGCACGTGGCGAGGATTATGACAATGACGACCCGAACAACACGGCACAGTTGTTGTACAAGCCAGCGGATGAGTGTGGTGCGTCAATCACGCCCCAGGAGATCGATAAGTACATGGCCAATGCCGACGCTCTAGCGCCGTCTCTGGGCCTCCCTGAGCGCTCGACAAATCTCCAGGACGTGGCGCGAGACGAGCTGTTCAAGAATCAATTCAATACCGCCAAGGCCATTGAAGCAACTAAGAAGACGCACCATGCGGCATTCAAGGAGCCTCAATTTAGTGCCGCAGAGCTCAAGAAATTCGAGGAGGCTATTGGCAAGTTCGGGTCTGAGCTACTCTATGTTACACGGCATGTCAAAACCGTCAAACATAAAAATATCGTCCGGTTCTATTACACTTGGAAAAAGACGGACAAGGGCAAACAGATCTGGGGCAATTACTCGGGCAGGAAAGGCAAGAAAGAACTTAGGAAGGCCGAAGCCACCGCCAGCAAGCTCCAAGATGATGTAGCAGATGACCAGGATGACTCGGCCTTCGATACCGAAAAGGCTGTAGAACGCAAGCGCAATTTCATGTGCAAGTTTTGCTCGACGAAGGCCTCGAGGCAATGGCGGAGGGCACCCAACGTGACTCAAGCCATGGTCACTGAAGGGAGCGGGAAGAATAAGGACAAAGGCTCGCAATACATCGTTGCCCTCTGCCGCCGCTGTGCCGAACTTTGGCGACGTTACGCAATCCAATGGGAGGACATGGAGGAGTTGGCAAAGAAAGTACAGACTGCTGGTGGTCGGTCATGGAAACGACGTGTAGACGAGGAGCTGCTCAAGGGAGTTGGCTACGGCAAACGAGATGATGAGCGCCACGGTCTACAGCACGCCCAGTGCTTCGGCCACGCCGAGTGCTTCGGCCCCGCCGCCGAACGGCACAGTGGAGCCTCCACCGCGGAAGAAACTCAAGACCCTTGCGGACAAAGAAGCCGAGCTGAATGCGTCCGACTCTGGCAGTATGTCTGGTGTTGTGATGCCCAAGAAGAAAGAGAAAGTTGTGGTTGAAAAACCGGCCCCTCCAGTCCCGGAGATACCGAAGCCCCGAATCTTGCCCTGTGCAATATGTGGGCAGCTGGATCCCGTAGGAGACCAACAACAGCTTCTGGCATGCAAGGAGTGTCGTCTGAGCGTTCATCGGAAATGCTACGGTGTTGTCGATAACCGACAACCGGGGAAGTGGACATGTGATACGTGCCAGAACGACAAAAATCCCCAGGTCTCACTCGTAAGTAGCAGTATCATCTTATGCTTAGGCCACCTCACAATACTGACGGGTTTATAGGATTACAAGTGTTTGCTGTGCCCTGTTGAGGCTACCGAACATGATTTTGTAGAACCGCCAAAGAGTACGCACAAGAAAAAGACGGAAAAGGAGCGAGAGAAGGACCGCCAAGAGCGCGAAGCTGCGCAGAAGGCCGCAGACTACTACCGCAAAAAGCAAGAGGAATCGAACCGTCCTCTGAACCCCAGAGAGCCCTTGAAACGAACTGCCGACAACAACTGGGTTCATGTCGCTTGCGCGGTCTGGGCACCTGAAGTCCGATTCGGTAATCCCAAGGCACTGAGTCCCTCCGAGGGCATCCCGCTGATACCACGAAGCCGATGGCATGAGGAATGCAGGGTCTGCAAGACTACAAGCGGCGCCTGTGTGCATTGTCATTCTTGCAAGGCTCCAATCCACGTCGAGTGCGCGCGTCAGGCTGGCTATCTCCTTGGCTTCGAGGTGTCTCCTGTCAAGGGCTCGCGCCGCGATCAAGCCACTATTGTTAACATCAATGGAGAAACAGGCTCGATGTCGGCAGCAGTCTGGTGCAAAGAACACATCCCAGTCAAGACAGTGGTCCATCGCATGCACGATACGGTCAACCAAGAAGGAGACGGCAACACCGACTCCCCGGGGCTTAATGCTCTGCAGCATTTCGTACAAAACTTTAAACAGGCGGATGAGGCGCTTACGGGTACTGTTCGGAAGGCCAAGCTTCTGGAACTCATAGGAGGTTTCAAGCAAGGCAGCTATGCCCCGTCATACGCAGATCGACCCAAGGGCGACAAAGTCTGCATTACCTGTGGTATCGACACTAGTCCGAGGTGGTGGCCTATTGATAAGGTGCACGAAAAGACCCTTACCAACGGCCACTACGGTTCTTTGGGCACCGAGGCGCAGAAGTTTGTCGACCAACGGACTTTCCAGTGCCACAAGTGTAAAAGGCTGGCCGGAAGCCCACCCCTCATATGCCGTCCCCCCCAGAAGAGATTGTGCCGCCGCAGATGGACCCTGCAAGAGCACCGCCGGCACTTGCTGCAGCACTGACCAGTCCTCCAGCCGTGGCTGCTGCTGCCCAGTATCCTCCAGCTGATGCGTATGAGCCACGCCCTTGGGCAGCCCTTGCGCCGGTCGCACCTCCAGTTGCACCGCCTCCCATGCAGGCTCCTTCGGTGGTGCCCCCTGCGCCGCCATCAGTAAATGCCCCTCATGTCGCGCCCAGCCCCATGGCTGCACCGATGACCCAGCCGCCGCCGCCCCATCACTATCCTCCTCCACCCCCAACCGGTACATCGTACAGCGACTGGCATCGCACTGCGACGCAGCATTCGCCGCCGGTGCATCATATGAACGGCGGTCCTGGGAGCCACAGTGGGCTGCACCCAAATCATCTACGCGACCTGCGTCCCCCGCCGATTGCACCCATATCGCACCACCCAGGGCCACCACTTCACCATAACGTGATGGGCCAACCCATGGCCAATGGCATGCCGCCTTCGCCACCTCGACGAGCACCTGCCGTGCCGAACGGCCCGGCGCCGTATCTTCCTGCTTATCACCACCCCACACATCACCCGCTACACAGCCTCACCAATGGCGGCCCTCCACCGAGAGCTGTAGACCACTCTTTCTCGGCGGGACTTCTGGGGAACAGATCACCATTCACAACACCTCATGGCAGCCCGCCTGTTGCACGAGATGGCTTACCAATGAGTCGTGAGCCGAGTATGCCAAACGCCAACCCACCGCGGCCGAATGATGGACGCGCAGCCAGCGGAGCTAGCGCAAGTCCTTGTCTGCGCAATCTCCTTTCGTGATAGAGCATTTACAAAATCGAGTACCGGGTTACATGGATATGTTTTCAAGCGGAATGCGTTGAAATGGGCGTCAAGGGCAATTATGGATGGAGTACGGAAGGACACCTCTTCGAGGCCTGCAGACAATCCGTTTAGCATATTGGTGTTTTCAGCGTCATTTCGGGGTATGGGCTCGTATGCATTGTACAATTAGATGGTTGGAATCTGCCAGGGCTGCCAACCCAAAATAGACAAAAAATGAAGCGAACATTGTTGCTACATCAGAAAACCACTTTTGACATGCGTACTTCGTACATCATCCGTAACCCCTGCATATTATTCGGGGCCAGCGAGGAAAGGCGGGGGGCATTTGCATCCAGAGTTATCCAGAGTTATCCAGAGTTCTGCCCGGCGTTCCGACTCCTATTGCCTTATCAGTTGCCGATAAACCCCGATGCTCCTGGAGCGGAGCCAGAGTTGTGCAAAACCAGCTTCCAGGTGACCCAGTATTACGCCCAATCGTCGATTATCTTCACAAGTTGCTTTTTACTGAAACCAATACGAGTTTGCCTGTCTGTTGAAACAATTTTCTATATAAGACGCACAAGTATGGATGACACAAAGGGGCTCGCGATAGCCTTGGAGGAGGCCAAGATCTCGTATGACGAGGGCGGCATTCCGGTCTGTCACCCCTCCCCTCCCCAGGCCACATAGCAGAGGATGATGGGCGCCCGAAAGGGAAGGGGAAGAGCTCTTGGGCTAACCAAACAAGTAAACAAACAGATCGGGGCGGCTTTGGTCGGCGCAGATGGCACTGTGCTTGGTCGTGGGCACAACATGCGGACGCAGCTCGGAAATCCGATTCTTCACGTGAGAAATACTATCCTGCCTGGCGCCTACACCCGTCTCTTCTTTTAATTCGAATTCCCCGGGCTTGTTTTAATGTGTTCGTTGTCTTGCAGGGCGAGACATCAGCACTCCAAAACGCGGGGCGGCTGCTGGCCACTTCGTACAAGGGAGCCACTATGTATACAACTTTGTCTCCGTGCGATATGTGTAAGTCCTGCCTTCCTGGACACGTTGCATGTTAGAAGTACCTGACACTCGCCCGTTTCCAATGCGGTAGGTACCGGAGCCTGCCTTCTCTACGGCATCTCCCGTGTCGTTATCGGCGAGAATAAGACGTTTCTTGGCGGCGATGGGTACTTGAAGCAGCGGGGCGTCGAGGTTGTCGTGGTTGATGACGAGGCATGCCGTGGGCTGATGGAGAAGTTCATCGAAGAGAAGCCTGACGTTTGGTACGTTCGAATCCCAAATCTCCCTTGCCTCTCGTGTACGGGTTCATATTGCTGACAGTTGCTCAGGAATGAGGATATCGGTGTTGAAGAGAGGGTTTACTCTAAGGAGGGCACCAAGCAGCCTTCGGCGTAGGCCGTAGTCAAAGTAGAGTCGAACAAGTCTTGAAATTGACAGCAAAAGAACCATACGCTTTCCTTGCATAATACACGTGAATTGCATTTGTGTATAGTAGTTGATTTCGATTTCGGCCCACCACTATGCATCAAATCGCGTTTTCCTCTTAGCCGGATTCGACGTGGCGCCTGCAGTCTGCTTCTGGCCATCGACCGTCTTCTGCACCGGCGTTGTCTCTCGACTTCCTCTGGTCGCCGCAACAAATTCCACTGGTCCTCCTTGCTTCCGCGCCCGTGCCTGGTTTATGTCCACCTGGCTCTGCCTGAGCCCTTCCCTGTACGCTTCTCGTGGGAAAGCGGCAGGATCCCACAGGTCCGTCACCAACGTCGTCTGGTACTGGCCTTTGTGGTCGATCTCGACGAAGTTCATGAGCTTGTCCATGAGGCCAGGGTTCTTGAGCGCCGATGACTGCGCGATCTTGGAGTTGAAGTGCACGCCGTTCTTCTTGAGCTCGAGGAACTGCTCGAACTGCTTGTTGATCTTGGGGGGCGGCGAGCCCGGCGGCGACGGCGGGATGTCCATGTTGGGCACCCGCGGCAGCGTGAGGTTCCGCAGCAGCGCCCGGCTCGCCGAGTAAGGGGAGCCTGGGGGGCATAACCAGGCCCGTTTCCGCATCTTCTATGGGAGCGTCTTCCAGAGGTGGAAAGCTAGGATTGACATCTCCCTGCTGCGGCATAGGCCCTATTACGCCCGACGGCTCGGCCAACGGAGGCCGAGCCTGAGCTGTTGGCTCAGCTCTGGGGTCTGTGGCTGTAAGTGCATCAGCAATTTGCTCCCTCGGCAATGGGGACGAGATCTGCATCATTAGTTAATTACCTGGTGCGACATTGGCCTCGACAACGGTCTTTGGAGGTGACTCCAGTGGCTGGTCTCCCCCAAAATTCATCAGTGCTGCCCGCTGTTCTGTTCGTAATAGGTAGTCTGGCGTAGACTTTTCTCTAGCGGGCTCTTACCTTTGAGGCGACGGGTGGCTGTGCGACTTCGACTTCATCTTCTTCATCGCTACTCCCATACGCAACCAGGCCGGCCATGTTCCCGAAAAGCCGCGTCTTGAATTGGCGGGGATTCGCTCTTTGCTCGGGGGGGAGATAAAGAAGGACTGGAGGCCAAAGGGATGAAGTACTGGATTAATGGACGGATTAGGTAACCCACATTAGCGGCGGGATTTAGTCAGCGCTGGCTGGCCCTTGCACCCAAGAAAGGCCAGGCAACTGGAGCTGCATCATTCGGGCCAGCCTCATCCATCTGTCGAGCTCCGATCTGGAGCTTCTTCAAACGACGCCCATCTTCTCGCTCACGCCCATCTTGCCATCAACATCCCCCCTCTCCATCTCCCATCCCTTCTGCGCCCGTTTTTCAACGACCACACCTGAAGCCGCGGCAGACACTTTTCATCTGCACTTCTCCGCACACGCACACGAGACCGCCAGCCCGTAATACGTCATGGCTAGTGACCAGGAGCGTGATCATGCGCTGCAGGCGCTTCGGACCAAGCTAATCGAGTCGAGAGAATGGGAGGCCAAGCTGAAGGCCCTGCGGCTGGAGATCAAGGGCCTCGCCAAGGACTACGACCAGACCGAAGACAACATCAAGGCGCTCCAGAGCGTGGGACAAATAATAGGCGAAGTGCTCAAGCAACTCGACGAGGAGAGATGTAAGCTGAATTGCGCTTGTCGCTTCATTTGCCCCAATCGTGCCATGAGCGTTTTCTGACCGTAGCTCCTTCTCTCCAACAGACATCGTCAAGGCGTCCTCAGGCCCTCGATACGTCGTGGGATGCAGATCGAAAGTCGACCGGGCCAAGCTGAAGCAGGGAACAAGGGTGGCGCTAGACATGACCACGCTCACAATCATGCGGATGCTGCCGCGAGAGGTCGACCCTCTGGTCTACAACATGTCACTGGAGGATCCGGGCCAGGTCAGCTTTGCCGGAATCGGAGGACTCAATGACCAGATCCGTGAGCTTCGAGAAGTCATCGAACTTCCCTTGAAGAACCCCGAGCTCTTCCTCAGAGTAGGTATCAAGCCGCCGAAGGGTGTTCTACTCTACGGACCCCCGGAACCGGCAAGACCTTGTTGGCCAGAGCTGTGGCCAGTAGCTTGGAGACGAACTTCCTGAAGGGTAAGCTTGTGTCAACTGCCAATACCACTCTCCGGTCACGTCTACTAATTGTCATCATTGGAAATGCAGTCGTCTCTTCAGCTATCGTGGATAAGTACATCGGAGAATCTGCTCGGCTGATCCGAGAGATGTTCGGCTACGCCAAGGAGCACGAGCCTTGCATCATCTTCATGGACGAGATTGACGCCATCGGTGGACGTCGTTTCTCGGAAGGAACTAGTGCAGACCGAGAGATTCAGCGAACATTGATGGAACTTCTGAACCAGCTTGACGGTTTCGACTACCTCGGCAAGACCAAGATCATCATGGCCACCAACCGGCCCGACACTCTCGACCCTGCGCTGCTCCGTGCTGGACGACTGGACCGCAAGGTCGAGATTCCGCTGCCGAACGAAGCGGGCCGCCTCGAGATTCTGAAGATTCATTCTCAAAGTGTCGTCACAGAAGGCGAGATCGATTTCGAAAGTGTGGTTAAGATGAGCGATGGACTGAACGGTGCCGACTTGCGGAACGTCGTCACTGAAGCGTAAGTGCCTCTGGCTTGCTGCCCGATCTTGACTAACATAACGATCCAGGGGTCTCTTTGCCATCAAGGACTACCGTGATGCAATTAGCCAAGACGACTTCAACAAGGCCGTTAGAAAGCTGTGCGAGAGCAAGAAGCTCGAAGGGTAAGTGGTTTCGTGTCTAATTCCTCCCCATTCCAGTGCGTCTCGGGGAAGCTGTTCCGACTTGTTACAGAGTCGTCTACATACATTACCACCTGAGACACGTATCTTTGATCGCGAACGAATGCTAATGCGCCCTTGCAGCAAAATTGATTATAAGCAAATATAATCTACGTCATCTTTGCTTCGGTCGTAATGATATTTGGTGTTGTGGTGCGCAGATAGGGCATATAAGAGGCGGGACAGGCTGTGTCCTGAATTGGCCTCTTCGGACGTTGGGGCGTAATTCTACATGTAAACTAGAGGGAAATGGGTCCTCAGCCTTACCGTACTGCATCAATAGCAAAAGAATCCCATGCAAAACAGTCGGCCAGTGCGTAGCTGTCCTGGTGAGCCTTTGATGATTGTGACAGCTTATGATATCCTTCTGGGGCAAGCAGATACTAATGCTCTGTCACTAGACGGAATATGTTGAATTAAGCATACCCAAAAAGGTCACAGGTTACATGGGGGCTTTGAATGAGTCGTTATAATTAATCCCTGTGTACTGGTTGGTACTATAGATTCTGGCGTGCCGCGAAGCAACGTCTGCATTCTTATCAATAAAACGGTCTGTCGAAAGCTGTTCCACCATATAACGGGACGAAATATTTGATACGAATTCTTGAATTATTCTGTTGGGTGAATACGGGATTACCCCTGAATTATGTAATCATACTTGAGTGGAGACTTGCATAAGACTCTTATGCACTCCTCGAGTACTGTTGCGAGTGCGATATCCGATTCGCAAAGACACGATGCTGCGCCACGTCGACTTGCAGCACCGGGAGCGCATTTACACAGCAATCAATGCACAACACGGTCACCGACGTCACTCTTGGACAAGAATAGAAGCAATGCAATCGTGTTTGGGGATATCGGCTGGGAAGCAGCGTCTCTTACCTTGTTTTGATGTGCGATCAGATATCGAGTTTCGGGACCCGGCCAACGGGAGAGATTCCATGTCCGGCAGTCATGGCCATTGGTGGATGGATGGATGGACGATCAGCGAGGTTGCCTTCTCGTGTTGAGAGAAGCCAGAAATGAAGAAGAGGAGGATCTGCCAAAAGTCTCGGGCTGTTGGGCTAGGACTAAAAGGAGCATCGCTTTGCTAAAAATAAGCAGAAACCCTCCTGCCCTCGATTTCCCATCGGCGTCCCCTGAAGATTGAGGCTGTGAAGTTGGTCGAGAACCCCACCAGCACCTGGCTGCTAGTCAGTCTAGCGGTACGGAATGGTGTGCATTGTGGTTTACGGCGGTTGCTTGGCTTGACAGAAAAGCCCGAACATGTACGCTAAAGTTTCTCGCTAAAAGAAAGCGAGGACGACTGAAGAGGACGAGGGAGAGAGGCAGAGCTAGAGAGAGAGAGAACCCACTGAAGAGAAAACACGAATCTTGTTCTGTAGATCCTTCGAAAATCCGAGACAGCTGGCGGAAAGCGAGAGAGGGAACGGAAAGGGAAAAAAAGAAAAGAAAGAAAAGGAGGCCCGACATCCCCCCGACTGCGGATGTACAGCAACTACTAGACCAGACGGGTTCTGCTCGGGAAAACCGTCGTAACGGAAACGTGTTTGTGTCACTTGTGAAGCTCGTATGCCGGAATATCAGGTGGGGGAGGGGGACCGGGGGGTTGGCAGCGAAGGGTAACGGAAAATACACTCGCAGAATAGAGATGAGATGATGGCAGGGGTCCAGCTAGCAATGTAGATGATACTGCGCCGACAGGACCGGACAGAGCACACATACGCCACAAGAGGGACGCTCCTGTTCGTTTAGGCATTACGTAATGAGAAGCTGCACGTGCTGAAGAAGGCTGAGGCATCTATCTACGGCCACTGCCGAACAAGTGAGACACGCTGTACGGATAGGGCGATGCCATGTTGTTGTTGTTGTTGTTGTTGATGATGATGATTTGATGGGGGATGGGATGGGATGGAGGGGCTGCTTGGTCCACAGCCGTGCGGTGTGTGGTGGTGGGTGGTACCGGTGCATTCAGGTGCAGCTACGGTTATGCGATGGGGGCGTTGTGTTCGTGTGCATGGAGGAGGGAAAAGTCGATCAGCCTGATCCTGTAATAACAGGTGTGCTGTTGGCCTCAAGCTGGATGAAACCGATCGAACTCACCACCTCCAGCCAGTCAGCAGTCTAGAAGAATGGACCCTGGCTGCGATCCAGTAGCACGTCGCGGGCTAGCGTAGGTCTGGGAAATCGTCACCGCCCGGGTTGCCAGTATGTATGTATCGCGATGTAGTGACAGAGTACTCCGTGTACTTGCAGCACCGCCAGCCAGCTACCAGGGGCAGCAACCGGGGTGCCAAGCCTGCCCTAGTGCACAGTAACTGTCAGTAAACCGACCTGCTTTGATAGCCCATAAAGACAAAGACCAAGACCAAGACCAAGGCCATCGAGCCCCCCCACCACCCAGCCAACTACTAGAAGAATGAAAGAGAGAGTCAACATCAGCCTTTTCCTTCCCCCTTCCTCTTCCCTACTTTCACCATCCTCCAACCCCAGAATACCCTCGTTTCCCTCTCTTGATACCCTCTTTTTGCTTGCGAGCGAGAAAAGCAAAATACTGAATTAGACTCTGCCCTGACATTCCTGCTCACCCCCACCACCACCAACCCGGGTCCTTTTCTGCCGTGTTTCTCAACTAGACTACACAATGTGGTACGTTCGACAACTACCCCTCTCCCCCTCCCTCCCGCCTCAGCTGCTGCTCTCCCTGCGACTCCAATGGAAGACCTGGCCATGCTAACCTTTGTTCTGTTTGCAGTGGAATTTTTGGATACGTCAACGTAAGCGAATCACCCTGCTTCTACCCGACCTCAGCACCTACAATGCCATTGTAACGGAGGGGGAGTGGCGGTCGAGATGCCCCCTCTGCCCAGATGTCGGTGTGCAACCAAGCGCAAGAACTAACCAAGCTGCCTCCATATAGTACCTGGTGGAGCAGTCCAGAGGCGACATCACCCAGTGCCTGATCAATGGTGAGCCATATTGTTATCCTATGCTTCAGCTGGTCCAGTCGAAGCCAGTCGAGTGGTTGCTAACACGCATCTGTTTGTTTTAGGCTTATCACGCCTTGAGTACCGTGGGTATGATTCGGCCGGTCTCGCTGTCGATGGCGACAAGAAGAACACCGTCATGGCCTTCAAGGAGGTCGGCAAGGTTGCCAAGCTCAAGGCCTTGATCGACGAGGAGAAGCCCGACATGACCAAGATCTTTGATTCGCATGCCGGTATCGCCCACACTCGATGGGCCACCCACGGCCCCCCTCTCGGCTGAACTGCCATCCTCACCGGTAAAAGAACCTCGAGCTAAACATAGCAACCTGCTTACGAAAGCTTCTAATTCAATGGCGTGCTGACCCCCCTTTCTCTGACAGCTCCGATCCTAACTGGGAGTTCTCCGTCGTCCACAACGGTATCATTACCAACTACAAGGAGCTGAGGACTCTCCTGAGCGCCAAGGGCTTCAAGTTCGAGACCGAGACGGACACCGAGTGCATTGCCAAGCTGGCCAAGTACCTGTACGACCAGCACCCATCCATCGACTTCGTCGACCTGGCCAAGGCCGTTATTACCGAGCTTGAGGGTGCCTATGGTCTGCTGCTCAAGTCGGTTCACTACCCCCATGAGGTCATTGCTGCTCGCAAGGGTTCTCCCCTCGTCATCGGTGTCAAGACCCAAAAGCGCATGAAGGTCGACTTCGTCGATGTTGAGTACTCCGAGGAGGGCGCCCTGCCCGCCGAGGCTGCGTCTCAGAACGCCGCTCTCAAGAAGACCCCCGGCGAGTTCCTTTCGCCCAACAACAACCTTCTGGGTGCCCCTGACAAGTCGCTCCTGCACCGCTCGCAGTCGCGTGCTTTCATGACCGACGATGGCATGCCCATGCCCGCCGAGTTCTTCCTCTCCTCGGACCCCTCGGCCATTGTCGAGCACACCAAGAAGGTCATGTACCTGGAGGATGACGATATTGCCCACATCCACGAGGGCTCCCTCAACATCCACCGCCTCAAGAAGGCCGACGGCACTTCCAATGTCCGTAACATCCAGACCCTGGAGCTTGAGCTCCAGGAGATCATGAAGGGCAAGTTCGACCACTTCATGCAGAAGGAGATCTTCGAGCAGCCCGAGTCAGTCGTCAACACTATGCGTGGACGTCTGGACGTCGAGAACAGGACCGTCACCCTGGGTGGCCTCCGCTCCTACATCGCCACGATCCGCCGATGCCGCCGTATCATTTTCATCGCTTGTGGCACTAGTTATCACTCTTGCATGGCTGTTCGAGGTGTCTTCGAGGAGCTTAGCGAGATTCCGATCGCGGTCGAGCTGGCCTCGGATTTCCTGGACCGACAGGCTCCCGTCTTCCGTGACGACACCTGCGTCTTCGTTTCTCAGTCTGGTGAGACGGCCGATTCGTTGATGGCTCTCCGCTACTGCTTGGAGCGTGGTGCTCTGACCGTCGGTATCGTCAACGTGGTCGGTTCTTCCATCTCTCTCCTTACCCACTGCGGTGTCCACGTCAACGCCGGCCCCGAGATCGGTGTTGCCTCTACCAAGGCCTACACTTCGCAGTTCATTGCCATGGTCATGTTCGCCCTGTCGCTCAGCGAGGATCGTGCCTCCAAGATTCAGAGACGCCAGGAGATCATGGAGGGTCTCGGCAAGGTCTCCGAGCAGATCAAGGCCATCCTCCAGCTCGACCAGCCTATCAAGGAGATGTGCCAGAGGACCTTCAAGAACCAGAAGTCCCTGCTTCTTCTCGGTCGTGGCAGCCAGTACTCCACTGCTCTGGAGGGTGCCTTGAAGATCAAGGAAATCTCCTACCTGCACTGCGAGGCTGTCATGTCGGGTGAGCTGAAGCACGGTGTCTTGGCCCTGGTTGACGAGAACCTCCCTATCATCATGATCCTTACCCGGGACGATCTCTTCAAGAAGTCTCTTAACGCCTACCAACAGGGTATGTATTTCTTGTTTCCCTGCATCGAATGAAAAATTGCTAACCAAATCCGCAGTCGCTGCCCGTGGTGGCAAGCCTATCGTCATCTGCAACCCCGCCGATGAGGAGTTCGCGAACCAGGAGGCCGAGAAGATCGAGGTACCCAAGACGGTCGATGTGCTTCAGGGTCTCCTGAACGTCATCCCTCTGCAGTTGATTGCTTACTGGCTGGCGGTCATGGAGGGTCTCAACGTGGACTTCCCCGTAACCTGGCCAAGTCGGTCACGGTCGAGTAAGCGACGCCAGATATCTGGTGTTTCAATGAAACGAGGTCTCTCACGTTATGGAGTTGGCTGTAAACGGTATCCTTTCGGTTGGCGATGGGGTTTGGTTTGGGAAAAGACTATACGATCCAATGTCCTCTCAGGCATGGGGCGGCACGAGCCATGATAAGAGGAACAGTCTCTAGGCCATATTGGCCTATTATATGTCTATGAAGAAAGAAGAGGAGGAAGCGTAGACGGGCCCAAGTCTTGAGCTTAGGTTGTCACGATAATCGTGGGGTCTTCCGGGGATGGGGGGAGGAAGCGTACGCAGCCTATAGTCGACCAAATCTCGGTCAATACAGCATTCTGAATGAACTGCCAACCAATCATTTCTACTATGATGCTTTCCTCCATTGACTGGTATCACTTGGGAGATAACATGGGCAACCTCAAGAGCAAACGAGTAAGGGAGTAAGAGGCAAGTAAAAGAATCGTACAATAAAAGCAAGTTTAAAAAACAGAACTGAAATTCAGGTGGTTGCATCTCTGCATGCAACCGCCTTCTTTGTCAGGGGGTATATTTCGCAATTGTATGATATGAATGACTTGATCGATCCATCCCATGTCTCGGAGCTGTTCTCCGACTAGCTGCGGCGTGTCCCCCATCCACCCCCCCTTATAATATCCATCGTTTGTGTTTGCATTCCCTCCCCTCCCCTTTCCGGCCAAAATGACATGTGGTTATGGTTGATAACACTCTTGTCCCCCCCTTCACCTTCTCTCTCCTGATATACACCCGTGCCCCCAAAAGAGAAGAGCGAACAGAGAAGTATGTATGGTATGGTATCATCGAAGAACTCCTTTCGCTGTTTAAAAACAATTTCACACTGCCGGAGGGGTGCACGGCCCTCTGGCCCTCAGAAGCGCCACCTCGGCTTGTTGCTGCTGTCCTGATCCGAGGAAGAAGCGGCACTACTCAGCTTGCGTACGCTCGGGCGCAAGGCAGAAATACCAGCTTGTAAGCCTGCGCGTGCAGCGCCAACGCTGCCAGGAATAGTTCCCGCTGCAGAAGTGCTCGTCTTCAAATGACTAGGTTGAGGGAGCATGCTGGTACGTCGGGAAGCGGCCAGGGAACTAGCCGGCCGCCTCGTCTCAGCCATCTGGCTCTCGGGTCTGCTGGGCGGGTGGAATGAGGCACGTCGGTTACCCAGCGTCGACATCGAAGCCTTCGAATTAAGACGCGGCCTCGCCGGGCTCAGCGTCTGCTGTGAATAGGGGCCAGGTGAAGACAGTATCCGCTCCCGGAAGCTCATCCGCGACCCGCCGGGCCTGGGCGGGGTGACCTCGGATATGGGTGATGCCGAGCCGTCTCGGCCATTCGGCGTGCGGAGCATGGGTATCTTGGAGCTTTGAGAATTGGGCGTGAGGGCCTGCTGCATGGCCGAGCCGGAGCGGACCGGGGTAGCACTCCTCTTCGCGTAGGGGCTGGGGGTCGTGAGAGTCAATGGCTTGAAGTTGTGGCCCACGTCCAAGTCCCTCGTGTTGGTCGTGTTGCTCCACCGAGGTCGGTTGTCAGCAGCATTGGAGACCGACCGCGGTGCGCGACTGCCAAAGCTGACAGGGGTGGCGGAAGAGCTCCGGGGCGGCGTGGTGAGGCTGGATGACGGCGAGGACAGTGTAGAAACGCGCGAGGTTACCGGTCTCCTGGTAATATGAGAGGGCGGCGCTAGCCCGGTTGTCCTCCGCGCCGAGGTGGGCTGCGGGAGCTGACTTCCTGTGCTGCTAGACCGGCTCTTCTTACCTCCATGGGGAGAGAAGGGGTCCAAACCGAGGTTAGACATGACGACCGACGATGGTGGAGAACTACCGGGCGTCTCATTGCCGCTGGCAATGGTAGACCTATCGTTAGACAGGAGGCTGGATATGGAATCTCGTAGAGTCTGTCCCTTTCTGTCGGTTTGGACTTCCTCTAGTATAGCATCCAACTCCTTCATCTGGTCCTTGACGTCTTGCCACCCTGTCTGCATCTCGGTGTGCAACCGTAGGATTTCCCCGTTAACGGTGAGCCGGCCCTTCACGCCCCCGTCAATGATGGAAAGAACGCGCTCGATGGCGGGCCCATAGTGCATCTTCTTGGCCTCATAGCCCTCGATTCTCTTGCCCAACGTGGGTGCGTTCGTTAGGTGCATTCCCGAGTCCACAGCTTCCCGCAGCTTGGCCACACTCCTTTCGACCGACTCGATCATCTTCTGGGCTTGACGCCCTGCATTGCGGAAGACGACAATCCATCTGTCTTCTCCAAGTTCTTTTCGCAAAGACTCGGCATCCTTTTCCAACTTCTTGTAGCTGGCCTCCAGCGAAGTCTTGCGCTCATCAAGCTCCTCGCAAGCGGTTGGGAAGGACCTCGAAGCTCTGGCCTCGAATACGGATAGCCGCATCGGCAGGAAGTCTAACGAGGCTCGCAACGGCTGCATCCTGGCAAACAGACCAAGAAGACTGCCATCATCTTGCGTCATGGTGGGGGTCGCGGGCGATGCTGGACTGAGTGGGAAAGGGGGCAGACCAAAGCGACTGTTCCGCGCCCCTGCTGGCGGTGTTTCCTCAACTATAGTCTGAAGGTCACCCATGTCGAGGTTATCCCCACCGGCAGCAGCCATCAGTGACTTGTGTCTCCGTTCCTCCATCTCGAAGACCAGGCGAGTGAGCTCGTCCATCTCGTTCTGAATTTCGCCAAGTACGGTGTCCCATAGCTCTTCCCATTCCATCGCGATCTCGACCTGGCTCTTGGCGGTTTTCAGAGATGTCCGTACTTTGGCCCATTCCGTAAGAATAGACTCCATCTGCGTCACTGCCTTTTGGAGATCGTCGCTGGAGACGACGTTAATGTCGTTGCGACACTGGACATCTTCGATGGCGGTCACGTAAACGTTGATGAGCTCCTCAAACCTATGAATGGCGTTTTCAACGTCCTCGTAACCCTCTCTGCCACCTGCGGCTGCCCATTCGACATCGTCGTCGCTGTCCAAGCCGCCGATCACATCCGTAGCTCTGTATATCCACATCCGAATCTGTTCAGCCGCGTTGATCAGAGCTTTGGTAGCTGCCTGGGCGGTCGGGATTGCCGAGATTCTGCCTGATAGTGATTCTGCATCTGGCAACTGCAATTGCGTCAGCTGTGCTAGCTGGTTGGCAAATGACAGCCGTGATATGGTATATATGGACCCAGGCCGCTGCAGGCCGAGCGGGTTGAAGTATGAGCTGGCATCTTTACTGAACTCGGCGGGCGCAGCCCCCTGGCGGCGTATCTTTGGGCAATGGGGGCGGTGGTATCTCGCGCTCAATGTGTTCGCGTCTAGTGTCCGCCAGAGCTTTTGTCCCGTTGCCATTCGTGTGGTCGGGAAGTCGGTACTTGTTCGTATCCATGTCCAAGGGATCAGCGGCAACGATCTCCGGGAGAAAGTCGGGCTTCGAAACCGGTTCCTCTGCCTCGGGCGCCGGGCTCTGGGTGTCGGGCTGCGTTTCTGGTGGCTTCTCTTCGTCGTCGTGGTCCTTTCTCGAAAACAGACTGCTGCGGCTCGACTTGGATCTCAGCAGCTGGAGAGGGGCACCCGCACCCTTCCAGGGGCGACCGCGCCGTTCAACTTCAGCCGCGGAGCTGTTAGCTTGGTGCTGTAGGTCGAGTAATCGAAGTTGGTCTTCAGGTAGCCGGCCCACGGTCGCTGGCAAGGGCGATGATTGCTTGGGCGCCGATCCTCCACCACCAAAACCAAGAGCTTTGAGACGCGCTGCTAGACCAGGGGAAGGTTTGCGCGGGTGATTCTGCGAGTTGTGGCGGCTGAGCGGTGACAGCTTGCTGCCTGGCGGAGTTGTTTTTGGTGTTGTCGCAACAAAAGAGGTGGCGGCCTCATCGACGTGCTGGGATTCTAGATCGAGCGGGCCCAGCTTCAACAGGTCGTTTGGCACGTCGGAGAATGTCAGGGTGTTTGGTTCGAAGGCTAGGTCGGTATCGGCATCATCATGGTGACCTATCACATTGGGTTTTTCGGGGCGTTCTGGCGGCACCCTAATGGAGACGTCCGTGGGTTCCTCCTGTTCTTGCTGCTGCTCCTCTGGAAATTAGAAGAAGGAATAATCCATTGCGCTGCAGACCCAGAAGGAGTCGGGTCTGCCGCGTGAGGTAGGCCTGTCATTTACACTGGATCGCCTGCCAAACTGCGGACCAATTTGGTAACCTCTGAGCGATCGGGCTTGGAGTTGGATACCGAAATCCGCCTCTACGATGGGCCCGGTTTCTCTGGGCTCGCTACCTAACGCAATCTCCAGGTGCCTACGGACCCTGGTCAACGACCGGGGAGGTAGGCCGTCAGTCAGTTGCAGTGGAAGTAATTGCGGCGTGTCGTCACTTTCAGGCTGTTGTGCTGTGTTTTGGAACGTGCGAGGTAATTGAGGTAAATGAGACGCGAATGGTTGCCCGCCACTACCGTACGCAGCTGTGGAGAGCTTGATACGTTGGCGGAGGTGACTGGGTGGTGCGTTCGCGTTCCGGCTGCAGCATGCAAGGCGACGCATGGATTGCAGGATGGAGGAGGAGGATGCGCGCTGTGATGCCCTGGGAGGTTATCAGGCGCATTTACCCATCGCCAATGGGCACCAGCTGTATCGGGATATGTGGTTTTGGGTTTCGTTCCGTCTCAACTTAAAAGGAAGCCGTCGTACGTAGTTGGACGGGTGTTGGAGGAAAATAAGATCGCCCCGAAGGCGTCGAAGGTTGATGACAGTTGCAGTTGATAGATAGTTGGGCTTGGATTTCCCAGTTGAGAAACACATGAAAGACAAACCCGCAAGGCGGGCGAATAGGGTGAGTCCAAGTGAAACAAGTGTCAGAAAGGAGCGACAAGAAATAGAAACAAAGCTATATCACGGTCACACTAACACATGAGAAGTGTTTTTGATGTCCTTCTTTCCAACCAAGCGGCGACGTTGACCTGGAACTAGGCGACCCGACTACATCGGAGGAAAAAAGAGAGAAGGCGCACTTGGGATGTATTATGTGTTGGCGACGACAGGAGAAGAGGTAGAAGGAGAAGAAGACGAAGAAAGAGAAAAGCAGGAAAACTGCGTCACACACATACACACGCACACATGCAGAGGTTTTTTTCTTGTCCCATTCGCGACGGCAACAGATCCAGTAGGTTACATAGCTGTCTGCTCAATAGCGACCTACCGGCCAGATAATCAATAGCTTCATTTCTCGTCGTCTGGCCCGGGAACGAAGAAGTACGAAGTACGAAGTAACCCACACACGCTTCAACCTTGGACCCGGCTGGATGCAATCCTCGTCCCGCGAGCGCGAGCCAGCCCTTTCCTCCAGTCACATCGCCGGCTTCTCTCTGCTACTTCCTCATCTGGGTATTCAATAATGTGACGATGCACTTGCTCCACGGTGACCACCACCCTACAGACGAATCCCCGGACTAACAAACCAGGCCAACTCAAGGATCGTCCGCCATCGCTAGGGGTGGTGCGCAATCGAAATTACACTGACCGGTACATGATCATGTCCGCGGCCAGGAGTTCGCGATAATCCGTCGTTGAGGCACTGATTACGGACGTGGCCCACTCCCTAAACACCGTAATGCGGACTCAAGAGCACCGTTCACGTTTTGGAAAGCCCGTTTCAGTTCTCCGTTCTCTTGTTGCGAGCCATTGAATACTCTGCTAGTGATAGATGCAGACCATGATGTACCATTGTACTTCCCCTAATGCCCGGGAAAGCGGCCTTTGTGATGGGCGTGATGTTTGTATGAAACGACCAAACGTCAGAGAGACGTGAGGTTGAATACTTAATTGCTAAGATATATACTCTGTAGAGGGGGTCTATAGCTTTGGGGGTCCGGTATCCCTGTTGCCCACGCGGGTGGGATCTACTTTGCAGCCTTCCCTGTGCATGCAACATATTGCATGATACATTATCAAAATTGATCTGGATAGGTTTGTGGTGACAATATGCGTTCACAGGCTTGAGGCCTGCATAGGTTGTATTGGTGAATGCTTTGCCGTTGTGTTGTTGCAGTTGGGCACTTTCCATGTTGGGGTGGAACGGATCACCACTGAACTGATGCAATCAACGTCAGTTACTTCTGCCATGTTACATACATATGTAGCGTTGGTAGGTGCACGGCTGCAAAAGGCCGTGCATCTCGGCTAGCAGTGGAGCCTCCTTTCCCTTGAGCGGGCGGAAATAGCGATACCCCTGTAGCTGGCTCGTGGTAGGATTGCTATTAGTTGGTCGAGTAAATATAAGATGACCAGGTCGGAGTGGTGGAAGCTCGAGGATATCGTCTTCTATTCGCTATGTAGCGTTACAGGGCTTCTCACTCTCCCATGTGCACAAGCACACAGAGCCATGATCTTGAGTCGCAGATATGTAGGCCTCAGCGGTGCCTGCTTTGTGCTGACTTCGGAGAAGGAAGCTGGATTGAGTCGCTATGGGGTCCAAGTACTCCGAACAGAGTACTGTAATATAACAAGTGAGATTGCGTTGCTCCCCCATCTGGATGCAGGGCAGCATGGTACCTTGCATACCCGAGTGAGAGGAACCCAATATTTAAACCCGTTATGGCCTGGGTGGCGCAAATTGAAGATGCATCCATCCCCTGACAATGTGCCTGACAGTACACAATGTAGGCATATGCATGCTGCAGATGTGAAATGCCGTGATGATTGTGAGCACAATGCTCTCTTTGGGCAGAAATCAGTCAACGATCAGGTTACTTCTGCGACTAAATATTGACTTCGATGATGCCCCTATTAGGTTGCAATATTGATCAGACGCACGAAAAGCAAGCCAAGGACGAAAAAGCAACGAGGAGGAATAATGCTAGAGGTTGTGACGGTCTAGCGCTGTGCCGATCATGTCACCCACGATATATTTGTTCTCCTTTCGTGGCTTCTCCCGTATAGAAGATAAGTACCGGAAGCCATGAAGCAATGAGCTGGAAATCAGCGTGTGACGTATGACGGTTGGAAAGAGGACAGCAACATGAGATGGTGACTGGATACGAATGCGATGCCTGAAGCGCCCAGCTGGTACCACCGTTGCCAGTGCTTTCCTCCGTCGCCCTGGTGCCTGGGTGCTGGTATGGATCTCTTGAAGAGACACGTCGCCGGCTCAATCTCTAGGGGTCCACAGGGCTCTAATGAAGGCACACAGATAGGTAATTACCACGTGGGAACAATCACTTGGAGGGTCGTGTGTCCAGCATACCGAGGACCTGGCTCTATGATATCAGTTGTCTCACTCCATCCGGTGTGAGTGTGTGTGTGTGTGTGTGTGTGTGTGTGTGCCGCCTGGTCTGACAGGAAACGGCGTATGCAACGTGCTTTTGGCTGCAGTATGGACAATCGTCTACTTGGATATTGCCCACTCTTCCAGAGGTCAAATGCACCCGGCTCGTATCTGTCTATGGCATGGCGAGATCAAAATAGAAAGTAAGTTGTTTCATTGGAACTCGGCTCCCCCACACCCCATGGCCGTGATTGACCCAGCGGCACTGACACTGTAGGCCTGGCTCGGCACCAGCACATTCCATTCCTGTGCCCTCTCTGCCACTCACATCATGGCATTCATGGCATTGGTATTGGTGACTTGGTGAGTCGAGCCAACCCCTGTGCAGAACTGTGTGTGCACACATTGACACCGACCGGGAGCCGGCCTGATACCAACTGATCTCGTCTCACCCGAGTACTGTGCAGTTGGTACCCAATCAAATGGGTTAATGAGAAAGTATGGAACGGAACACGGGAGCCCTTCTGAATAAATACATGTAATCAATCAATGCTGTCTGTCTGCCTGTCTGTCTGTCTTTCTGCCACTTTCAATTCCCGAGGTCCCTGAGGTCCCCCAATCTGCCCGTTGCATTGGCGTAGCGTAACGTTCTTGTCTATGGCCATTCTTTCCACCCACTCCTTTAGATTAGTTTCCGGGTAATCACCACCCACGCCTCGCCTGGGACCCTCGACATAACCTCCTCCTCTTCCTCCTCCTTGTCAACACTCCGCTTTCCCCTCTCGACCTTTTTCTTCTTCTGTTTTGTAAATACTGTACAAACTTGTGGTTCTTCAACCAAGCACTCTACTGTTCATTCTTCACACACTCCTTTCTCTGATTCTTGATTCTTGATTCTTGATACCCCAAGAGCTGTATTTTTGCCAGGCTCGCCGACCATACCGCCCCAAGCTGCAGCTTCACTTCGCATAACCCCCAGAACACCTTGGATAAGCTTCCTCCCCATCATGGCTGCCACTTCAGGCCAGAATGCACCTCCCGTTGTTCGCTGCGAATCGCCTTCGCCTCGGTCGATTCCCTCGAAAGCGATGGAACCGAAACCCCGCATAGTATCCAACGACTCTACCGCTTCTCATGGTTCCAGCACAGATGGCTCCTACCGCGACTCTCTGGCCAGCCCTTCGCTCTCGCGCCAGTCCTCATCCAGCTACGGGCGACAAGCCGACGGTACGTTCGTGCACAATCCCAACCGGGCTTCGACGATGAGCTTCATGGACCGCCCAGTTCGGCGGGGGTATACGAGGCCCGAAGGCACCGAGTTTGCGGCCAGCGCCAAGCATAGAGAAAGTGTTCTGAGCCTGGGAAGCATCGCTCATCTACAGTACTACTTCGCTAGAACCGGGTTGCTGGAGGGAAAGGGGGGTCAGCTTGCCAGGAAGAGGAACCCGAGAGCCACTTTGGATCTTTCATCGGTCGATGCATCCTCGTTTCTCAACCCCAAGGGCACAGGGTCGGATGGCGATTCGTCCTATGCCTCGCTGAGCAGCAGCCCGGATTTCAACGGTCAAGGGATCGGAGGGGGCCGATGGTCGAGTCTCCTACCGACGACCACTCCGGGTACGACACGGATGACATTGAAGAAGCTGACCCGAACGTTTTGCCGCCAACTACGAGCACATACAAGCACCGGGAGAAGGTGATTCCCAAGCCACCCACGATTGAGGAGCTCAAGTCGGAGTTGAACAGCTCTCTGGATGCCGCGAGCCGGGTTCTACTACAGTCCATCTCCCCGGCCAATTCGCAGACCACTAGTCCTGTGCCCGAAATCCCGTCACGCTCGCCAGCCCCGCCCAACCCACAACCCGCCAAGCAGGGCTGGGACCAAGTTCAGGGCATGCAGATCCTCGACACTATGACGTTGGCGATCCGGGCAGCTAAGAACTTTTACACATCGCACGAGCAGCCGGAGATGCTGGATACTATCAGATCCGAAAAGGAAATCCGCGCAGACCTGCTTGCAGTCATGGAGACTCTGAAGCACATGGCTACACGCAACTTCAACGGCGGCCCGCGCCCAGATGAGCGATCCATCATGACCTCGTGGATCGAGGGTATCCGCGACATGCTGAAGAAGGAAGAGGAGATCGAGGAGGCTGAGCGTGTAGAGAGACAAGGGTGGGCATGGCTCAAGGGCGACTGGACGGGACGGGAGATTGAGAGAGAACTGGCTTTCTTGCGGTCTATGGAACCCGACGACGAGCCGCTTCCTGCGTACACACCTGCGGCCCAAGCGGCAGAACAGCCGACGCCTTTCCTGGAAAGCCTGCAGAATGGAGTACGGCTTGTGAAGCTGCACAACGCGACGGTACGCAAGTCCAAAAGACGATTCGGCGTCATCGGATCGTACCATGTCGACACACAGAAGCCCTACAGATGTGCCGAGAACCTCCGCTACTGGATCAAGGCTGCCGAGCTCCGATGGGAGGTCATGTTAAAGGTGGACGTGTTAGGCGTTGTATATAACAAGAGCGACGACGTCTGGGTAGAGTTCGAGGAGGCTCTGTGGAAATGGTGCCGCAAGGTACGCGAGGAGATCACGGCTGAGCTGGTCACTCCTCCAAGCTAAGAAAGACGGGAGGGGGGCGGCTCTAGACGCGGTCACAGATTCATATTCTTTGGTGCAGAAGGTCGAGGGAGTTGTTTTACTTGTCGGGGCGGTTTTGTTGCGGATATACGGATAGGTGCGGGTGCATTCAAGGAGGCATTCAGGGCATCCAGGGACAGGACACATTCAAGGACACATTCAGGAGACGAAATTGCATCTCCGAGGCTTATTAGGTTTTGAAACGATATACCCCCGATGACTGCATCAGCATCAGCATCAGCATCGCCGAAGAGAGGAAGGAGGACGTGGATCGGTCGTGCGGCTTTTATTTATTCCCTCATTTCTTTTCCTCACATAGAGACACACAGCCCAGATGTTACGATCTGCTTAATAAAGATTGTCATCTATACGGTGAAGAGTGCGAGTGCTTGTAGTGTGTCTAGCAGTCCAGCGCCAGCAGGACGTGAAGTGGATCTGTGGATCTGTGCCAGGCGGCGGTGGCCCAAGCTCCCAGCTCCCTCCAGTGGCCGCCGTCCCCGCAGCTCCAGCGCCAGCTCTCGACTCTCAGGGCCTTTCCGGCTGCGAAGGCAGAACCGTGACGACGTCGTTCCAGTGCTTACTTTACCTACAGCTACAGACACTGCACACAGACCACCAATCCAGCCAAAGCCTCCCTTTCCCACGACGGCCACGCTCCATCTTCCCGCCTTTGGTACCCAGATCGTCTTCTTGACCTCGTTGTTGTTTATCGACGGCCGTCCCTCGCCGTTTTTGATTGCCCGACGCATCGCCAGCAGCCCGCACCATGGATCACCGTCCGCAAGCCTGGGGTCGTGTGAGTTATCGACGCACATCCGGCCTGTCTCTTGGACTGTTGACTAACGCCTGTTTCGTGCATAGCCTCGTGACGATGTGTACGGCGCCTACGACGCTTCCTACATGCAGACAAACAACGGTCCGACACAGCACACACAACAGCCCATCGTGACAGGAACCTCCGTCGTCGCCATCAAGTTCAAGGATGGTGTAGTCATTGCCGCCGACAACCTGGGTGAGTTTTCTGTCCCCCGATCCCCTCGCTCTTGCCTTCGCTGTGGCCTGTTTGTTCGCCTCGGCTGACACGAGCACCCGTCTTCCAACAGCCTCGTACGGTTCCCTCGCCCGCTTCACCGACGTCAAGCGCCTGCGCAAGTTCGCCGGCACCTCGGTCGTCGGCTTCGGCGGCGACGTCTCGGACATGCAGTACCTCGACCGCCACCTGACGGAGCTCTCCATCGACGAGGCCTACAAGTCGGACCCGGGCCACTCGCTCAACGCCCGCAACCTGCACAAGTACCTGTCCAAGCTCATGTACAACCGCCGCTCCAAGTTCGACCCGCTCTGGAACTCGCTGCTGGTCGCCGGGCTCGATGACGACCAGAAGCCCTTCCTCGCCGCCACCGACCTGCTGGGCACCACCTTCACGAGCCCCTCGCTGGCGACGGGCTTCGGCAGCGTCCTCGCCCAGCCTATCATGCGCCGCTACGCCCCCGATGAGGAGTCGGCCGCCCAGCTCACCCAGGAGAAGGCCGTCGAGGTCATCAAGGAGTGCATGAAGGTCCTCTTCTACCGCGACGCCCGCAGCATGGACAAGTACAGCATCGCCGTCATCACCAAGGACGGCGTCGACCTCAAGGAGAACGAGAAGCTCGAGAACCAGAGCTGGGCCTTCGCCGACAGGATCAAGGGCTACGGCACACAGACGGTTTAATGGGGAGAGGGAATTACGTGTTTCCAATTCTCATGATAACAATAGAGAGAGCCCTGGACGATGTACAATACCGCCCCCCTGAGTACTGCTCTCTATAGCTTACGGTTCATGATTGATTTCGCGAGACCTAACGGAACGGACCATTAGACGTCAATTGCTATGAATTGCGAGGCTAACGTTAAAGCGGCACTTGAACACTGCTCTCTATCGTGGAACCTTTTGCGATGAATTTCGAGATATAGACATATGTCCTGGTCGACCGGGTATTTATGCAGCCATTGATAGCTGGATATAGTCTCCTAATTGAATGCTGTGCTGTGCCAAACTCGATGTGGCTGTCCATCTGTCCTATCTTCCAATCAGGCAGCGCAGCAGCAACATCCTCTCCTAAGACGCATTCTTTCTATTGTGTTTTATCTAGGGTATTTTGGATTATGCTCCAATCCCGACAGCGGCGAGTGCAACCCAAAAGAATATTAATGTAGTTTCTCCCTTGGCCCCTTCCTCCTGCGTGAAGAGTGCTCATTCATGTCCTTCATGTTGTGTCTAAGCTGTTCGTAACCCCCTTGGAGACATATGTATATGCCCGCAATACGCCGCCGACAAATGCTAGGTATCGTATCAAAACCAAACCACAGTACGCCAAAGCCATGCATGCAATAGCTCCTTTTTTCAAAAAAAGACTTGTAGGGAAACCCAACTGGCCGCCCCTAAATGCGAAGACTTTCCGTCTCAGCACCTCCTTTCCTTCCGTCCCTTGTACCTTTCTTTGCCCAAGGACATCAGCTAGAGCGGCATCAAGTCAATCCTATGTTGAGCACCACCCGCACCACCGCTACGCCCACCTCGATTGGACATGAATGCACCAGAGCCACCACCAGACCGCGATGAGGTTCCAGTGGACGACCTCTTGCCCGTGCTTGACCTTTTCGTGACGCCGCCGCCACCGGATTTGCTTCCCCAGAGGTAGCTGCCCGAACTCTTGCGTGGGTACGATCGTTTGCCCTTGCTATGGGAACCTTTTCCACCTCGTGCCACCGACCCGGATGTTCCGGATCGCCTCCTCGAAGATGTCGACGCGGTCTGTGATCCACGCATCATCACGTCTAATTCTTCCTTCCAATCATCGGTGGGTGGCTCTTGTTGGCGTAGAGAACCCCCAAAGTATCCCGACTCCTCCCCGTCATCCTCCGAATCGCCCATTTTCTCGTCCTCGCTAGACACCAGATCCACGACGCTCGTGTCCATGTCCGCTATTATGCTCTTGTACCGCTGCTGAAGCCGCTTCACTAGGGGGATAAATTTACGGCCATGTTCCACGACCTTTGACGTGTCTATGTTCGGTATCCGCTTCATAGCTTCCAGGTCGGTTGTCCACCCCAGCGCCATGTCACGAAGCTGCTGTATGGAGAAAATGGGCTTGCGAAGTTGCATGTTGTTCTGGATCTCTTCTGCAAGGTCGGTAGCCTGTATTTGGAACTCCTCAACCAGTGCCGAGTGAACATCGTCCAACGGCGCAAGCTTGGCATCCTGCCGGATTGGTGGGCCAACAGGCGCGCGCCTCTGCGGCCTCTTCGCCGTCTGCATTTCTTCAAAATCGTCATCGAAGTCATTGAATTCATCATCATCATCAGACGGTATTGTGGCAATCGCTTTGCCTTTCCCCTTGGCCTTGATTTTGCGTGCTTGCATAGGGGAAGAAACAATAGTCGATGGAGGCGCTACCGTTGCTGCCACAGTCTTCTTCTCCCCCTTGGGCGCGGAAGCTTGACCGCCACCGCTTTTAACTTGGACGGTCAGAACGAGCTTTTTCGGCCCGTCATGAAGGAGTTGGCATTCCTCCCAATCTGGTCCAAATAGTTAGCTTTGGATGCACTAATGAAGAATGACGTTTCATGCGGGATCGCGTACCTGGAAATATTGAACGGCCATCCGTTGACTCCGCTGGAAAACATTCTTCTCGGCCAGGGCCCCTTCAGCTTGCAACCTGTCGATAACGCGGTGAATCTCATGCTTGGGGTTCTTCTTGGCGATTCCCAGGTACGGCTTTGCGTCATCATCCAGAGACTCGAGGGCCTTCTTCCGGTTGAGGCCCATGAGCAACTCGGTGCATTGGTTAAGCGTAAGTTGACGTTGGGACCTGGTCATCTGCAACGCAGCAACTGCAATGTCGGTAAAGTCCTTACAGTCAAAAGTAGCACCGGTCTGGCAGTTGTCGCATGACTTGTCACAATTGGCTTGGTCGAACTTTTCACCAAAGTAGCGGAGGATCTCGACACGCCGACAATCGCTTTGGTTGTCGGCAAAAGCAGTCATTGCAGCCAGCATATTACGCTGCCGCTGTTTCTGCTGCTCGTTCCCTTCGCCATCATTGATCATTTTGCGGAGTTGCGTGACGTCTCCAAAGCTGAAGTACAGATAGCAAGCCGAGGGCTTACCATCTCGCCCAGCTCTTCCGGTTTCTTGGTAGTAACCCTCCAAGCTCTTTGGCATAGACTGGTGGATGACGAATCGCACGTCCGGCTTGTCAATGCCCATCCCGAACGCGATAGTGGCAACGACGACTTTAATGCGGCCTCTCTGCCATTCCAGCTGAACTTTGCTCTTGGCCTCTGCGGGAATCGACGCGTGGTAATGGTGAGCGGCGATGCCGTGGTCCCTCAGCTTTTGCGCAGTTGTTTCCGCATTCTTCCGAGATAAAGTGTAAACAATGCCAGTTTGCCCTTCGTACGTGCCGTTGATCAATTCTGCAATCTCTACGATGGTGTCCTTTTCCTTCCGCCTGACTTCGTAGAAGAGGTTTGGCCTGTTGAAACTCTGCGAGAATTCCTCACCTTGATCAATACCCAGGTTGTGTTTGATGTCTACCATGACGTTCTTCGTAGCCGTGGCGGTAAGGGCCATCACAGGAACTCTTGGGAAATCCTGACGAAATGCGCCAAGCTCTTTGTAATCGGGACGGAAGTCATGTCCCCATTGACTGACACAATGCGCTTCGTCAATGACAAGACGTGCTAGATGATTTCCTCTATACAGAGTACTGAGGGCGGTGTTGAAGGTACTGCTGTTCCTGATCATCTCAGGTGTAACGTAGAGGAGCTGGAAGTAATGGTCCGGGTTTGGACCCTTCAGTGTGGCAATAATCTCTCTGCGTTCCTCTGCAGAGCATTCTCCGTTGAATACCCTTGCAGGTATATGGAGAGCCTGGAGGTGATGCACCTGGTCCTGCATCAAGCTAATCAAGGGAGATACCACAATGGTTACACCGCGAGTTTTTCCCGACTTGATCACCGCGGGCAGTTGATAGCAGAGGGACTTACCGCCACCTGTAGGCATGAGAATAAAGGCATCCTTCCCCGCCAGGGTCGCGTTGATGGCTTCGAGCTGATTGTGGCGAAAGCCGCTCATGCGAAACCGGTCCTTGAGTGCACGCTTGACTTCCGGCGACCACGGAAACTTCATGAGTTCGGGGGGTATTCTTGCCCTTGCGGACGAGCTAACCGCTTTTTTATCTATCGTCTTCGTTTGTGAGGTAGAGCTCGTGTTTCCCGAGGTCGTTGACAATGCCGGTCGGGTACGCTTTGGCGCCGTGCTCTCCGACGACGACTGGTTCAGTTCGAACGTCGCTGCCACCTCTAACATGTCAACGTCATCGCCATAGTCGCTATCGCTCGCGTATGTGGGCGCTCGCTTGCTGGATGCTCCAGAAGGACTCAGTCGTCCAGTATTATTATTTGAATGGACTGAATGTCTGAGCGGTGCAGGCTCGTTGAACTCATCGTCGATCATCATCTCCATTTCCATCTCATCCCAGGTAGGCTCCGATGGATGAGCTGCAGGCACTCGGCTATCTCTGCTAAGGGTCTCCCTTGATGCTAAGCGTTGACTGTTGGCGATGAGAGGTCTGGAATGAGGACGATCCTGCAGGGGATAGAAGTCGGAAATTGACTCGAAAGATATGTCTTCTTGAGCGGGCATTTGAGTCTGCTTGATGACTTGACTGTTCCTAGCAGAAGCAGACACGGGCGCAATGCCTCGGGACGATGCCCACGCTGGTTCAAAACGAGGCGGCTGAGTAGCTTGAACGACGAAGTCGGACGGCCCAGGGGTGCTTGCTGGGTATTAGACGTGGACGGCTTATGTTGTGTGAAAATATCGACGCTGCTAATTCCAGCGCGTAACAGTGACTCTGTCAATGGTGCTTCTTGCTGTGCAAGTTCCGTCTCCACTCCTTCCAGGGCATACTCTATTTCGGCAATACTCTCTTCCTCATCCAGATCATCGTATTTATCCATTATTTGCGATACGAACCCATCTCTCCTAGCAACCAAGTCTCGATATGTTTGATGTGCGCTCGCTACTTGATCGAGTGCAAGTCTCTGCTTCATCAGTTGGTCTTTCTCCCGTTTCAAACTGGCCGATTGCTCCGCACGTGTCTGTCTGTTGACTAAGGCTGCGCGGTAGGCTTCCCGGTTCTGTTGAAGCTTCTCTTCTATCGAGGCACGCCTGCTTTCAGCTACGGACGGCATTTCCAGAAACATCTTCAAGAGTTGGTCTCTGGCCTCTTGGCTCAGCACAGGAAGTGCTTGGCTAGATGCTGGTGTCTGAGAAAAGCTTCCCGATCGTCGTTACCTTGCGTCGTGTATGTGACAGAAGGCTCCGCCTGTTGGGTTTCGCCCTGCTGAGTAGAGGGTCCCGATGTCGTTTGCTCAACAGGCGATGGATGCAAATGGGTCTTGGAAGGGGTATCAGGAGCAATGATGGCAGTTGACGATTCCCGCCTTCGCCCCTTCCGATCTCTCTCGTCGTCGGTCGAGGGAATTGAGATGATTGAAGAGTTGTGCGTGTCTGGGGTTGCGAATTCATCATCCGAATCTTGTATTACCCGATTATCGCGACGGGTCTTCCGTAAGGTGTGAGGCTCTTGTGGAGTAGTGAGGTCGAGATCAACCTCCATCGCATTATCAGCTTCTATAGGACTCCCTGGCACTTTCGGGGCCACTGGGATGCCTTTTAACTTTGTCTTCTTCGGCGATTTCTTCGGCGATTTCTTCGGCGATGGTGCATCCATCTTCCCCTGTATTTCCCCGAAAGTATCCTCGAAAGCCTGGGAAATCCTTGATATCGGTTGGACTTTGCCTCTACCGGTTCTACAGCTTGCAGATGCTTTGGAATCTACAATGCGCTGGCTCATAGGCGTTTCCGGCCTCCGCTTCTTAGTGGACTTTGGAGTGGCATAGTCTTTAGGGACGATGCCAAAGATATCGGGGAATTCGTCGTCATCGCCGATTAAGTCGGGTGATGTTGGGGGTTGAGCAATCTCGTAGCTTTTGCGCTTGGTTCCACGCTGGGACTGCGCCGGCTCCGGGCGTGATGCGTGGCCCACAGTCCACAGTCGCACATCGTCACCAAACCCCACGGGATTGGAATCGGATGAGGGATTGTCTGTCAGATCCAGCGCCTCCAGGTCATCTTCGTAGTCATTCAAGGGAGGTGCTGGTGTTTCGGTCCGCCTGTCAAACAACCTCGAGCGAGGCGGGGATTTCCTCGTTCCGGTAATACCGGTTCCCGAGTTCGACAATGAAACCGAGTAAGCTTGCTGAAGCCGACCGACACCAGAGGTTGAAGCTGGGGTCAGCAGCTGCTCCTGGTTGAAAAGAAGACCACGTTTCTTGGAGGTGGAGGCCGAGGCCGTGACGAGACGCCCCATGTCTTCCGTATGACTTCCTCTTCGTCCCTCCACACCCAGACCCTCCTGCGATTGTGCTGCCGCGGCCGTAGAACCATGGGCTCGCGTGGCTCTCGTAACAGAGGTCGCCCGATTCAAACTCCCAGCCTGGCTAAAATTATCGGTTTCGGAAGCTCCATTATTCTCGACGGGCGGCAGGGTGGGATATAGGCTGGGTCCGCGTATTGATAGTTGACTTGACGTATCGCGGGCCGGGGGGCCAAAGGCGCGTTCGGGGCAGACAGAGCAACGTTGGCCAACAACCAGGTAAGATGATCGCGAAGGTTGTTGCGAGTCATGAAGCCGGCTTGGACACACAAGCCACAGGCACCTCCATGGACTTGTAGTGAAAACGTTCCTCGGATAGTACTTGTCAGGTCGAGTTGACCATCGCGCGTTACGTTGTGAGTTTTTGTTTGGCGGTTATCAATCGGCCATGCAATTCTCGAGCTTCCGCCTAGACGCGCCACTGCCCCACCAGAGACGCGGTTCCCTCTAACTGCCTGTGTCGCCCAGTCAGGTGACCACAATTGAGATCTTTTGTGGGTTTTGATCGGCTTCCAGCATCTACAAGGAAGTAAGCATTAACAGCTGCAGTTGCAGTTACCCACAACCCTGCGCCTTCCTATTGTGCTTATGTGTGCATGGATATAAATACAATGGTTTATCAGATGTACACTGCAGCGTCGATAATCCCCGAGGTTAAATATATTAGTTGGATATCTATCTATCTCTGTGGCAGTCTATGAGGCGTAGGCTATCGTTCTGAGGAAACAAATACTTTTGAGTCGCCTTGAACATGTGCGCTCTCCTTAGTTCTTCTGTTCTAGAAACCCAAGTTTTGCACCAGTTGGGCCGAAATCTAATTCAGAGAGCCGCCCTCGGCATCCTCCTCCTTGGACCGCTCAGCCCCATTGAATAGGTACATGACGGTAACCAGCATCTTGCCCGATGCCGAGACGAAGATAGCCGCAGCCGAGCCCGCCGTCTTGTAAATGCCCGCGCCGGCGAGACAGCCGACGGCGAGGGCGAGCAGGAAGCTGACGCGGCGATCGCGGGCCCGGTTGTTCTTCACGCGGAACATGTGAGGGTCCATCATGAGGTCGACCCAGGCGGCCGTGGCCATGGCGGTCGAGATCTCGGTCATGGCGAGGGAGCGTGACTGGACGACCTGGCTGCCCGAGGCGAAGGCCAGCAGGGCGATCGAGGTCACGGCGGGAATGCCTCGCAGTTCGGTGCCGTACACCAGCTGGATGGCCGCGGCGGCGAAGACCAGACACGCCTGGAAGAAGTTGCAGAAGACGAGCCACCACCGCCGACGCGCGCCGACTAAGTGGCTCAGCTGGCCCGTGAGCCATCCCGCAGCCAGGAAGAAGCCTAGGGCCGCGCCGATGTTGGCCGTGATGAACATTGGGCCGTCGAAGCTGGGCAGGACGATAGCCAGCATGAGGAAGACGGTGTTGCCCGTCTGGTTCGAGGCGAAGCAGTGGTAGTCGGGGAAGGAAACGGCATCTTGTATTCCAGTACAACTACAAGCACAGACACACTTAGCTTCGGAGGTAATAAGGAGGTATGGCTGATAAGTGTTCCTTTGCCAGCACTTGGCAAGCTTCGGTATGACTAGTCGACGTCCGGCCGCGATAGACTACTTACAAGGTGAGGAGTAAAAGTTCGAGCTCGGCATAGGTTGATGGCCGAACAGAATCATTCATATGACTCTGTATTCTGGAGACCACCGAGGTCGGTTCGGGTCGTTGACGTTCCGACGGCCCATGGGGTGTTCCGGCTTTGTGCGAATAGGTGGTAGGCGAGGCCTCTTTGGATGGCTCCATCATGGCGCGGTGTTTAGCACTAGTTTGTGACTCGAATTTGCGTAGTAGTTGGTTGTGCAGATATGATACACAGTATTTGTTAACAGGGCACTATTCGAGAGGAGGCAAGCTGTGAAGTAATATAGTTTTGCAGAAGGATTGCTTATACTAGTACTAGGTATAACCACCAAGTCACAATTTTCAATCCATCGCTCAGTCAGTTGATTCTTAAATATTTTCCAGGCATGGTCACCGGGTCGGGCTGTGCTGTCCACCCCGACAAAGTTTGCTCTAAGAGCGCCTCCTTTACCGTCGAGTCGGCCACGGCGCCCTGAGTAATGATAGACGGCGCGCAACCGATAGCCGCGCAAGAGGAAGCAACATGAATGGATGTGGGTCGTGGTTTCGAGCGGTGACCCATCCAAGAGGAATACCAGCTCGGTTGCTCGCAAGAGCTGAGAGCTGAGTTGCCGCCTCAGAAATCCATGACCTTCTATATGACGATGTCCAGCGGCACGGCATAATGGAATGGGGGAAATGGGTGGTGACACCGGCAGCCGATTGTTCGGCAGACAGGAGTCGTCCTATCCTATTGCGGCTCTGTGGATAAGGCGGTGGGTTCCCGTTCGTATGTATCCCTCCGGCTTGGCAGGTAACCCGACATCCGGTTCCAGCCGATTGAGCCGCCTCCAGAAGGTTTCTGGCTTCTGGCTAGCCGTTCAGCTCATTTGACATTTCAATCGCCAGTCAACTGGTTTCCGTCAATTGGACCTCGCCGATAGCGTGTGCCCCTGGCGGAAAGGAATGATTGGCGCGTGTGTGACGTTGCTGTTATTGGGCGCATCCACCGACCGCATGGTCTTCCCACGACGGCTTCTTACACGAGTAAGTCTCGCGTGGTGAGTTTTTTCTTACACTTGAGGCAGGTCGTTGGTCGTTGGTAAGCTTTCCAGAACACGCCCAAACCGCACTCGTGCGTATACCCGTGGGCACCCGGGTAGCCCAAAGCCGAGGCCGCCATAAGTAGGCATATGAATCATGTCCGTGCAGACAATCGAGGGCTCGTTGTGTTTGTATCACTTCTGCTTTGGTTTGGCGGTGGATTACCGCAGTGCTTACGAATGGCACATGTTGCTGCTGTGGGCGGTAAATGCTTCGATTTCCACAGCATTAGAGGTGTTGTTGACCGTGGAAGGCTTGCCTGATAGGGCCGATGGTGAGGAGTAAGAACCAAAGTTGCCCGCAGCAACGATGCATCTACGCCATCTACATACGTGTATCCAGGCGAAGTCGATGAGGCTGAGAGACAGCACCCGAGGGCTCGGCAGAGACGATGCCAGCAGTGGGGGATCTAGGCCGGGGGTTATGCCTGACATGGGGCTTTTAACAAGTTCCACGCTAATTGATAGTCTTAGTGTTGCTCTGATAAGAACAGCCTTATCTGGTGACAAATGCGAACCTCGCTCTGGCTTTCTGGCTTTGCCCTCGAAACCAATATCTTCAGCAGCGGTAGGCGAGAGTGGTCCTGAACCGGTCGCCACCTCGAAACCTGGAAGCCCGGGTCGTGTGGCAGGATTTGGCTCAGACCTGCCCCCGTGAAACTGCTTCAATGTATACGTATGTTACACACATTGCGCTTGGGAATATCAATGACCGGCCAAAGTCACTCACTGACCACTCTTGCAGCGTCGTGGAGCGTCCGCAGTATCATTGCATCCCTCTTCTCCCCCTACTCCGGGACACACTCAACACTGGTCTGAACTAGGCTGCTAGCCGCGGAGATCTGCGCGGGAGATAGTGCTAGATATTGGCGAAGGCGCCGGGCCAACGACATCAGTCGTGCTTATCTCTTGTACGGTGGGTCCCGTCCTTCCTTTTCAACGTCGCTCTTGATAAGGACAGGGACCAGAGGCGAGGAGGCCACAGGCTAATCCTGTCGCGCTGCCCCTTGCGCTGCACCACGCCCGTACATACATACGAATTTGGCATGGTCCGTAAGAGTATGTCTCTGATAAGAAACGTTCAGGTACATGCGGCATGAGCCGAGTCGTGTCAACTGGTAGCTACGCTGGCCAGTATCCTGGTAGGATATAGTGCACAGGTCCTGAGTCGATTATATCCGTGCCGGCAGTCAGTGCCTCCAATCATCGGGCTTGTGCAGGTTCGACAATCTGACTGCGGTGTTGTGGCTGCTTGTTTATATTCCGGCTTGTGCTACCAGCTGTCGCACCATGCCCTTGCGTCGCCCAAGCTGACCATCGTTGGCTGTCAAGTATTGTCAGTTCAGCAGCTTCCGTGCTTACCCAGTCCTCATCAACTTGGCATTCGCGAATTACGCAGGAGCTTCATCCCTCTCTACTTCCTCTCTCCGTGAAAGCCTGTGTCCATGCCGAAGGAAGTCAGCAACTTGTAGACAGATGACCGTCACGCCGTGGTGTCCAACATCACCCGATAAGGAGCCCAACCAGAGCTGAGCTCCCGTATCTTTCGACACCCAGCCTGGCACGCACTTGGCTTCAGCTTTGCTGAATTCCAGCATCTCCGGCAAGCCGTCTTTAGTTGACGCCCACTTATCAACAAGGGCTACCCGCGGAGACTACAACAACAACAACATTAGCGTCGAGGTCCGAAGATCCGGCCCACTAAAAAGGGTTGCGTCCGGAGATGCACATTGCAGTTCATGGTCTGATATAGAAAAGAGCTCAGTGGTATAAGAAATCCGAGTTGTCAGGCCTCGAATATCGTGAGAAAGGGACCAAACAGTCACTCCAACACGGCCTTGATACATTACCAGAGGCGAAACGCGAACACCGCAGTAACATAACCCTTTATATACTCCCTTGGCGACATACCCCCTGAAGTGCTACCCATATCATCATAATGAAGCTCTCCTACCTCTGGGCTGCTCCAGAGATCAACCCGATCAACGGAAAGGCTCGTTCGATTCCAGTACTAAACGTATTCAATGTCTACGGGCGCGTCTTCTTCTTCTCCTGGTTTGGTTTCAGTACGTTTTCCATCTGTTCCGTCTATGATTGGCCTCGCTGTTCAGCCGCTAACGTATCTGACAGTGACTGCATTCTGGGCGTGGTACACCTTTCCTCCCCTTGTAAGTATCCACACACAATCTTCCTGCTCAATGTTATGCCTCTATGTCTCTAACACATTGGCAGTTGACCCATACCATCAAAGCGAACCTCGGCCTCAGTGCAGCACAGGTTGCAAACTCTAACATTGTATCGTTGTGTGCAACGTACGTAGAACCAGCCGTTATGGGGTTATTTGTTCTTTGCTAATGCAAAATCAGTTTGCTAGTCCGTTTCGTCGCTGGACCCCCTATGTGACCAGTTCGGGCCTCGCTGGGTATTTGGTGGTCTACTTCTCGTCGGCGCAATACCCCTCGGGCTAGCTCCTCTCGTACACGATGCCACGGGCCTATACGTCAGTCGCTTCTTCATTGGCATCCTCGGTGGGTCCTTCGTCCCGTGTATGGTCTGGTCGACGGGGTTTTTCGATAAGAATATTGTTGGCACTGCCAATGCTCTGACCGGAGGCTGGGGAAATGCCGGTGGCGGTATTACCTACTTCATCATGCCAGCTGTTTTCGATTCTCTGGTCGGCAGGGGCTACACACCCGGTGTGGCTTGGCGGCTGACCTTCATCGTCCCCCTTATCATCACCATCCTCACTGGCATCTCCCTCATCGCGTTATGCCCCGACACTCCTACTGGCAAGTGGTCCGAACGCCACCTACATGCTCAACAAAACCTGCATACACACGTCGTCGACGGCGGTGTCATCGAGAACGTCGATAGCAACTTGGTCGACGTGCCCGGTAGCATTGCTGATAGGGTCAGCTCCAAATCCTCCGGCGTCCAGGATGCCAAGGAAGACTCGAAGCCGAAGCCCCCCTCGCATCACCGAAATTGGGACCACGAAGCTGCATGCACAAAGGAAGAGATGCTCGAGACAGCACAGGGCGAAACTGTGGTGAAGCCCACGCTGAAGGAGAGCATGCGTGTCTTCCTCTCTCCCCAGTCCGGTTTCCACATGTTTACGTACTTTTGCTCCTTTGGTGGCGAGCTGGCCATCAACTCCATCCTGAGCTCTTACTACGTTAAGAACTTCCCCTTGCTCGGCCAGACCCAGGCGGCCAACTGGGCGGCCATGTTCGGCTTCCTTAATTTCGTGACCCGCCCCATGGGAGGTGTCATTTCCGACCTCGTCTTTAACGCGCTCGGCCGCAGCCTCTGGGCCAAGAAGATCTGGATTGTGGTGTGTGGCTGCCTCACCGGTTGCCTTCTGGTGGTCATTGGCGAGGTCAACCCACACGACCAGTCCACCATGTTCGGTCTGGTGGCCCTAATGGCCGTCTTCCTCGAGGCCGGCAACGGCGCCAACTTCTCCCTGATCCCTCACGTCCACCCCCACGCCAACGGTGTCCTTTCCGGCACGACGGGCGCCGTGGGCAATATGGGCGGCGTCGTCTTCGCCATCGTCTTCCGCTTCATGGACGGCGGCACGAATTACGCCAAGGCGCTTTGGGTCATCGGGCTCATCCACATTGGACTTAACCTCGTGCTCTGCTGGGTCCCGCCACTGCCCAGGGGACAAATCGGTGGCCACTGAAACGTTGGGTTTACATGTATGACGCTGCTTATGAGAATGCATTTTAGTTCGGGTCGATGTTCTTAGAGGATATCCAACTGGAGTTGAGGAGTTTGAGTTCAGGAAGCGAGACAAAATGATCTACTTATGATAGCCTAGTTGAGAAGTCACATAATATAAACATTAATTACGCTATGAGTCTTACCAGCAAGTAATAGGTCACGCCATGCCATTGATAATGCGTATGAACTCTAACCTTCTTTCCACCTTGACAAGTGCCATCAATCAATATTCAGCCACAGGCGTCCCAGCAAAAACACCCCTAACCCAGAGGCTAGCACATGGCCAACAGATGGATTTACCCATATATTCACATTTATTAGAGTTCTTGCATAGCATTGTGCAATACAACACCCGGTCTTTTAATGCTGTTTACTTATTGATACATTGATACATCCATCACAAACCCGACTGCCAGGCAGCTGATGAGCTAAAGCAAGTATCCTCTTAATCGTTTCTGGAAGAGTAGGCGTGCACCATACGATGATGCACGTCCTGCCTACCTAGACGTATGTATGGACGAGCCACAAAAGGGCTCCATGATTAGATAAATACGAGGCTATAGGCATACGATGTCTATAGATAGAAGATCTGCATCCAGAAGATCTGCATCCATACTCCACAGCGGAGGAGTCAAGTCGGATAAGGAGCCGGGACTGCGACGTACTGAGCACTGTCAACTGCTGAATTTCACTTACAAGATAGGAGGCAAACAGTCGACGTCCTGGTCCTTAGTTAGCACGTCGATCATGATCTACTTCGCCGGCTCAAGGGGATTTCGGGTGCGCCACATGGTAGCATAATCCGCTACAGTGTAGCCGTGCCAACTCAGGTTGGGAATTGGTAGCTGGATGGTGTCTGGCTCATGGAAGTCACTTTGATGTATATATTTTCACAGAAAGGCCAAGTAATCACAAGAAAAACGTAAGTTTTATGGGGTATATATGTGCAATCAGAATGTACAACCGTCTATATGAACCAAGCGAAACGGAACGCCAGCGATGTCGAAGATATCGCGGCTTCCGCTCCCTCTTTTCGTTTCACACACACCGTGTCGATCATTAAGATCGCATCCAGCAGTCAACTCTCTCCAATCTCTGAATCTTTCTCTTCCTACACCCATTTACACGGGAAATGGTATGTCGCCTCACAGGAAAAAAGGCGGCCGCCACAGCAGCGCCCAAGAATACTGATCCAGCGGCCATTCGCGAGGCAGCAGCAGTAGGGACCGGGGTAGGGGCACCGGTAGGCTTGGTGCTGTTACCAGCGGGAGCGGTAGCCATGGTGGTGGGGACACCGGCGCTGTAGGTGGCGTTGGTGCCCTTGGGAGGGGCCATGGTGCTGTAGGCGGGGGCGGAGCTGGAGGGGACAACAGCCTTGGAGGTAGAGACAGCAGGGGCCGACGAGACCTTGTAGGCCGGGGCAGAGCTGCTGGCGGCAGCGGTGCTGGAGGCGCTGGACAGGCTCACGGTAACGGTGGGCATGCCGGAGGCCTTGTAGCCACCCTCGTTGTTGGCGGCAGCGGCGCTGGTAGTAGAGGCGGCGCTGACAGCAGCCTTCTTGGGGCTGATGTGGAAGGGGAAGCTGTACTGGAAGGTGGCGGGGTTGGACTCGAGGGTGAGGGTCAGGCCGTAGACGGCCTTGTCGCCCAGAGTCTCGGGGACGGACCAGGTGAAAGAACCGGCCTGGTTGTCAACGCCAGCTATCATTGCAGGTTAGTATGCGTTTGTGGTTGTCGCGTGACAAGCGGGAATTACTCACCCTGGATGGTGGTGATGGGCTCCTGGGTGTTCTGGGTAGCACCGCCGATGAGGCCGATCTTGATGGTTCCCTTGACATCACCGGGCTGCCACTTGATGGTGAAAGGCTCGCCGGCCTTGAGCTCGGCGTTGTTGGGCGGGCTGGTGACGGCGTCGAAGCCGGGAACCTGGGCCATGGCCGAGACCACGAAGGTCAGGGTGGCAGCGGAGATAGTAGCGAAACGCATCTTGACTGGTTTGATGGTAGATGGATTAAGAGTACTGGAAAGATTGGAAATAGGGTCAAAGAGTGACTAGAAGAATGTATTAAGTATAGAGAGTGACGAAAAAAGCAGTGCCTCTGGGAGGGAGGGATTAAGGCTTTTAAGGTGGTTCTGTAAAAGAGTGTAAGTGCCGTGAGGCTGAGAGAGTGTGGGAGACTGAAGGTGGTCTGAAAGCGTGTGGTGAGAAGGAAGAAAGGGAAGGAACAGAGAGGTGAGCCGAAGATGGTTAAGAAGAGGGCAAATCCATTCTTGGCGAACCGCACAGCGTCCACCCTTACCCAGAATTACTGCCCCGAAGACCTGACATATCCATCCTGCACTTTGGTTTTTCATGGATGGGACGGGGATGACCAGGGTCGGCCAGGGTCGGCCAGGGTCGCGCAGGCCAGGTCAAATCATCCGAGCAAGCGTTACCCCGTAGCATGGCCGAAGCGGCATCAGGCCCATCTCGTTTCCCTTGCAAGACCTTGGTTGCCCCCCTGCGCCGCGCCCTTCTTTCGTCTCGTCTTCACCAGCCGCCGACAGTCACCAGTCTAGGAGCGATACCCGCCAGCCGTGGTCGTCGGGTCAGTGGCAGTGTGGCGACGAGCCCACCCGTTAAGCCTATTGAAGCTTCGCCTTGGGAGGTAGGGAGGTGCGCTATGGGCGCCCACGACCGCTTTCATCTCGTCGACTTTCCTAGTGTCTACAAGTAGCGACTGCCTGCTCTCCCCACCGTGTGTTTGGGAGCAGAGGACCGGAGCCAGGAGCCAGGAGCCAAGGAGCCTGCTGACGGCCCTGGCTACTTCCTGGTGTGCATGGGGTGGATCCTGGGCTCATTCGAGGTAATTTCCAGGGCCGGGGTCAGGATGCGAAAAGAGGGAAGATTGCATGCAAAAGAAAATTAAGCAGACCCAAAAAGGGGGCCAGCTATTTGTGGAGGTGTAGCCTAGCTCACCATAGTCCAGCCATAGCCCAGCCAATCCGCTGCTAGCCTCATGCCGCAGGCCGCCATTAAGGCTGAGCATCGCTGCTGCTCTGGTGTCTGCTAAACGCCAACACGCCACAGCCAGGAACCATCACACCGGCTTCGTGATTGGCCAACGCGGGGGAATGTAGCCTTTCCGGGCGCCGGCCAGGCACGCGAGGCACGCGAGTAGCACGAGACGTTCCTGGATCAGGCCGTCGAGTAATATGTGCATCGCGTCATCTGAGGACAATCGTAGCGTGCGGTCGTGCAACAAGCAGCGTTGCTGCTTGTAAGCATCTACATACATGCAATCTGGTCCTGGTCGAAAATCCAAACGGCTCCCTGCTCTCCCTTGTCTGGGGTTGGGTGGTGCCCGTCAGCCCAGGGTGTGCGGATGAGCTCATGGGCTCATGGGCTCATGGGCTCATCCAAGGTAATGCTGTGCTCTATCCTATGGGTTCGCTTGGTTATGCAACACGATTGATTCAACGCCTCAAACAATCCCGCTTCATTGGCTGACTCGCCCAGAGCTGAGCGGCCTCGGAGACGTCTGGCTGCGATGCATCTTCGTGTTGTTTTATTTGCGAACGCATTGATCTATGTGCTGCCCCAGCTTTCATCTCGATTGCTCTTTGCACCTTTACTATAGATTGAACGTTTTATTTCAGTTCGCCTTGACATGTACACATATCCACCCCGCGACTCCGCTGTGGGATGGATGCCTGCGATGCCCGCGATGCCTGCGATGCCTGCGATGCCTGCAATTACTCCATCCATACATAGACCCGTCGCGCGATTCCGAGTCAAGGAAAAACTTGTTACAGTGTCCCGTTTATGGCATCTACCGAAATAAATCAGATGGAAGGTTTGCCAAGCCCTGAACCTTAACTAATGAGATCCAAGCGCCTATCCCTATCCTACATATGTATGTATGTATACCATTCCATTTCAGCTCATGCTCTCGTCAGCTTCCATCACTGTACACAGTCTGTGTAACCCGCGTGAAATAGCGTACCACCATAAAGGACATGCACTACCCAAAACCTCGTAAGGTATGACGTGGCTGACCCTCTGCCGCCAGATTGCCAGATGAGCGGTGATGCTTGGTTAGGGTTTGCTTCTTAGGCGTAACGTTCCAGACTCGAGATGCATGTCAGCCTGCATATAAGGCGCCATCCCAGAACCCCTTAGCCATTGATAGCTGTCGACTAATATGCCCATACGCCACCTGCCTGCTTGGGTTGCTTACTAGAACGTCCTTTCGTGTTCCTATGTCCAGTAGACCGTTGACATGTATGTAATACTCGGCCACCTTCGCAGTGATTGGTGGCACAATGCTAAACCTCGTCTGTCATAGGTAGCAGCACCATGCTAGCATGGCATCTGGAAGCCCATGATATAGCTAAACAATCACGGCATGTGGTGTACAGCCCAACGAGAAGATGATTATTATTTGATAGTGTTTCGTATGTAGCTTATGTATTGTTTTAGTAGAAAGCACGTCAACGGGACACCGAAATAACCGAATACCAACGTACGCAGCTGTAGTAGTGACGCAAAAACGACTTGCACGATAGCCCTCGTAGAAGATCGCGAATACGCAATTATTGAGGGATTGGGCTCTATACCATCCCTCGTGTACCCTTCTATACGTTTGGGTCGCAAACTCAGTCGACATGTTACACAAAATGCTTGATGTTTGCCTATATTGCTTGACCCAGCTCCGAAGACTACCGTATTTCAGCCAGGAGATGGGTGCAACTTATCGCTTGTCGCATTGTCGATATTGCTAGAATAAGCAGAAGCTTCATTCCCGTCGGTACACCGCTCTTCTTGATGTCCTATTGTCACGTTAGCTTTCCATTGTGCCTGCTTGGTGGCACACACACGCTCCAAGATAGCCCCGAAGGTATAGCAACCCTAGACGTATTGGATGGGCGGAAACCGGCTTTGCTGGATTGGAAGTGACTAGACTGAACAAACGCCAAGCCCAAAGGTGCAAGACAGGTTACCCAACACGGAATAAAGAGCACGACAGGGAACAGGCTGAGTGTGCAAAGGTACAACAGGAATAATCGATGAGATCATGCATATTAAATAGAGTACCTCCAAAAGAGCATTGGCCAGTTTTCATTCCTCAACCACCTGATCTTACTTGCCAGTCTAGAAATAACAAACACCTTTTTTGTGTGACGACGACAGACACAACTTTGGTGACCGAGCCTGTACGCCAAACCACCAATGAACAACCTAATCCACCCTTCCGAAGCAGCCGGCAGATTTAGTCAGTCAATATGCGCAAGCAACGAGTGCTGTAGATGCGAGAGAGCTTGGCCCATGTGAGCCAGAGGGTACTGCGTCTAAGTGAGGGCGCAGGTAGAGAGATCGTAATCGTCGTAACTCATCAAATTCGGTGCTTCTCGCTCTCTATCAAGGGAAAAGCAGTGTCAGTATGTCATTTCTTCCCAGTTGCGAGTTGGTGTTTGATCTCACCAAGTCGAGAATACAGCATGTAAAGCGCCATCCTGTTGCACTCTTCGGTGCCAGTGATCGTAACGAGACGCTCGTTGCTGTTGTCCTGCGGTTCGTTGATCTTGATGACACTTCCACTGATCTGGCGTATCTCGTTGATTTTCTGTCCACCCTTGCCGATGATAGCCCCGACCATGTCGTTGGGGATGTAAATCTGTTGTGTCAGGGGCGCACCTGCCATGGCACCGGGCATTGGCTGAGCCTGTGGGCCTCCATGAGGTTGCGGGACGGGGTGACCACCTGCCTGGTGAGGTGGCATGTGAGGTCCTGCACCATACGCGGCGGCAGCAGGCTGAGGCGCATAGTGCATGGGGGCATTGGCCGCAGGTTGGGGCATGGGGCCGCCATGCTGAGGAGGATACTGCTGGGCATAGGGGTTAGGCGGCATATGGTGGGAGCGGGGATCCGGCCGACGTCCATAGTTTTCACGGTTACCAAAGTTCCCGGCGGCAGGCTGAGGAGAGTATGGCACGACCTGCATACCACCGGGGACTACACCGGCAGGGCCGCCACTTCTCGTGGCATAAGCAGAAGCAGCAGGACCTCCGAAGCGCTCGTTGAGTTGTTCCAAGAGAGTACTGCCGACATAGTAAGTAGCAATATGAACCGCGTCCGCAACACCCATCACGACAAGAGAGCGTTCAGTGGATAAGGGCAGACACGAATCGGACGCATTCAGCCGAGCTCCAGATGCATCCTGTATCTCTCGGATTCGGGATCCGCCCTTGCCAATGATAGATCCTATGAGCACATGAGGGATCAAGAGGCGCAGAGGGTACGTCTTGGACTGGGCACTCGACGGCTCGTTCAGGGGCTCATTGTTTAATGTCCGGATAATCAGCCCGAATGCCTGCAATGTGTGAGTGGGTCGTGTTCGTCGTGAGTGGCGAGAAATGGAAACTTACCTTGGCCGCAGCATCTACGACACCGCTAACGGTGAGAATGCGCTCGATGGCGCCTTTCTGATAATCACTGACAGTACACTTGGCACCAGACTGCTTGCGGATATTGCTAACATTCTCGCCGCCCTTACCAATGACCGTGGCAGCCTCGGGACTGGAGATGACGGCGCGGATGTGGATCCATGCGGTCTCGTCATGTGTGTTGCTACTTGTGGCCGTGGGAACCGAGGCAGTAGGAGCAGCAGTAGCTGGGGCATCTGTCTTCGTCTCATTGACATCCGGGACGATGGTGTCGCCTTGCTCGTCTTTTGTCGACTCGGCCTTTTCTTCGCCGTTCGTGGTCTCCTCCGGCTTGACCTCGGTGCCGTTTGCTTCGGCCTCGACGGGCGGCGGGATACCGTTGCTCTCGCTGAGGGGAATGGTATCCTCGTCCTCGTCATGGCCATTCTTTATAACTTTGTCAAGGGCCGGGCGCTTGGCATCCGGCTGGTCGTTGGCTCTTGATGGCGAAGAAGCATCTTCCAGGGGCCGTTTGGCCGGGTTTGTGGTCTGAGATGGTGAGGCAGACATTGTGACCTAGACACAGCAGTATCACAAAATGGTGATTGGATGAATCACTGAGTCGAAATAAAGTTGATTTAATTATTGACGTTTCTTATCTACACCTAGAAGGTTTCCGAAGGAAAGCGTGTAGGTGCTGATGTAATGTTCGGGGACGAATAGACGGGAACAGATCGAATCTTGTGGGAGGTGGCAGCTGCGGTGCTGAATGCTGGATAAGAGGTCGGATGGGATGTGATAATGTCGATGGAGTGGTGATGAGCTAGATCAAGAACTCAAGTTCGCTGGGAGTGCTCGTGATGGGACTCGGCGTACTCTGAGAAAACACCTCTGCAACTTTGTGCTTCGTGGACTTCGGCAAGCCGAGGGCGGAGAGGTGCAAGTGCAGGAGCGGCGGTGGATTGCTTCGCAAAGCGGAGAGGTATTGGTTGTGATGAAGCGAGACAGAAGATGGTGATGATGGTGATGAGGAGGAGGATGTCGTGAGTGAGGAAGAGAGGATGGACGACAGCGAGGTTCGGATTAGAATAGAAGATGGAGGGTGTGCCTTCCGTCGCTCAAGAAAAAGAAGCTGCAGGACTCGCAAGACGCAAGTAGTCGCCAAACCTTTTGGTCTGCTCAAACGGAAGATGGCAGCGACACTGATTCCTTTTTCTCTGTCTTTCGCTTTTCTCTCTTTGTATCTTCTTTCCCTTCCCACCTATGCCTGGGCAAGTCCAACTGGTAAAAGCTGGATGGAATGAAGGGTTACGTATGCCGCAATTCTGCGACTGAGGCTTCAGGAAGCTGGCTAGACGGCTTGCGACACAGCGCAACGAAAAAGAATTCAATCGACAGTTGGTTCGCGACCGGTTGATGCTGCTGATGCTGACGGGACGGGGGGTGATTAAAAATGTGAAGCTGCGATCAAATTATGATGTTTGAAAGCTTGCAGTGGGTGCGGGTGCAGTGGTGCTGGTGCAGTGCAGATTCCTCTGGCCTTTCTGCTGAGAAGTTGTGGGGAAAAGCTTAAAAAGTAGGTGCTTCGGTGCTTCTGGCGGGTGGTGTGGGAAAACCAAAGTTTGGGAATCAGACGCCAAACAGTAACCCTCACCTCAGTCTGTCTGTCTATCTGCCACGAAACAAACACATCAAATGATCAAGATTCCAGTGAATCTCGCTTACTGGACCAGTGGTATGTAAACGCCAAGGGTGCGCAAAACTTGACACAATCGAGGGACAGTCGTTTAATGGGAGGACATGGTTGCACACTGCACACTGCACACTGCACACTGCACGCGAGCCAGCCAGCGTCCGTCCCAGCCTAGCGAGGGAGATTCGTCTTGCCTCCTCATACATATGTACATATCTGATATGTAATAAGGTAATGTAGATTGCGTCTGGCCGCCATGATCTGCGCGTCGCCTGAAGCCAGGACCACGCTTGGCATCGCGTCCATGGGAAGCAAGCAAGCAATAGATGCCTTAGCGCACAATATTCCCATCTATCTCTTGCTTGCCTAAATTATATCTCGTGTTCTAGGCGCTTTGAGGTTGGGTTATCCATCATGTCCTGCCGAACGAACTGTAGGCCATATGCATATGCGCGCTGCCAACAGCTGCAATCGTACGTACAATTCCAGTCTGTTTGGTTTCATGAGCTTCACCACGTTATCCAACGCGTTTGGTCGTGTTTCAACCCACAAACGCGGTCCACTGAATTACTTGGGGCGCATGCTGTAGCTAAAGTAGGCGGTACTTACTAGGGAGCTGCCCACGTTGCATTGCATCGAGGTATCGTGTCTGCTATGGATTTTATATGGCTAATCAATATCAAATTGAGCCTCGTCCTGATTTGTTGATTAATAACAATCTCTTGAGCACGGCTTACCCCTGCAACTTTCCTCTCTCCCTCCTTTCGGCAATTGCCATCAAGAACAGCTTGGTATCGCGACTAGAGTTCGGCCTCTGTTGCGGTCCAGAAGTACCTTTCGTACTGGTCGGGCGGTCTGTGGGAGAAGCCGAGACACTGTTCGTCTAGGGGTCGACGCTGTGTTCCACCCTATCCTGGACGTCGTGTGTGACTGTACCAGCGCACACTTACGCGGCTCGGGGCTTCGAGCAAGCCGCATTACAGCCCTTTTGATTCTGACACAGACGGGGCAGCTGTCGGTGGGAACAGTCAGGGCGTAGTCGGCATCTCGGTCGACCGAACACGCCGATATGGACGACAACGAGCTTCGCGATGGTGTTGGCCCCCTCCACGCTGGCCATGTCGAAGAGACGCTGGCAGAGCTTCAACATCTAGTGAGGGAGCATGAAGTGGCTTTGCAAATGGTATCTTAATATGTAGCATCCTCGATTGACGACCCAATTACTCATGTCGGTTTAGGCGCGAATGTCATCGACCAGTCTCCAACGTGACGGGTATGGACCTGAAGCATCACTCGCTGTTATGAAATCAGCTTATGAAGAGCTGGCGGCTGCCACACCTTTTCTTCCCTTCCCAGACTCTGTATTGCCGGCACTGGTCGCCTTGCGAAAAACTTCCCAGACCGCCGTGGAAACTAAAGAGCTCCTCGTTTCTCACCAAGAGTTGGCAGCGAGCATGAAGAAGAAGCTCGAGGCTGAGAGATCAAAATTACGGGATCAGGAGGCACTTGGGAGAAGCTTGCGAAGCCGTATTCAATCGCTGCAGAACAGTATTGATAACCGTATGGAAACCGACGCAGATGATATTGCCAGTGAACGCATCGACGAACTGGAACAGAAGAAGAAGCGCTACAATAAGGAGACGTCTACGTTTCTCAAGTCTCTTCGGACCTTCATCGATAATCATCTTGCATCGATGCTTGCCGCGGAAGACCTCGGTGGCCCCGTGGTGGGAGACATGATGGATCTTGATGACAGTGCTCTCGCCGCCGGTTTTAGTGCGCACGGGAAACTTAAGAAGGCGAAAGACAACCCAGACCAAGGCAAACGGCAACGTCGCATCGACGAGATCTGGGGTGCGCGTGATGAGCCAGAGGCTCAGCCCATGGGAGAGTCTGCCGCTGCAGCCTCCGACTTGCGCGATCTGACAGAAGAGCTGCTCAACCAACTCATGGTGTCAGACGGTGACGGCTCAGCTGCATACATTCAGCTCGAGAAGGAATCGGCGGCAGCTAGGTTCCTGGTCAGGTCGAAGGTTGCACAATTTCATCCTCGCGACTCCACGAAGCTGCGATTAGTAGATTTCGGCAAAGACTTGGATGAATAAGACCAGTGCAAGGAATGATAAATTTATTTGGTACTTTTGCTCTGGGGTGTCTCTGGTGTGCACCCATCGGCTATCAGCTATTCCGGTGCTCTATACGCAACTTGCATTGGCATTCTGCCCGTCGTCTCACTTGCTTGTAAATCAAGTACCTCCCAGCATAAGTTCTGTATATGGTATGAGCTTGGAAGATGTTCGAAGTTGAAACACGACACCGCAACGTAAGGATCCTGCATATCAAAGATAATGACAGGTCATCGACCTACGCTCCAGAGGTCCAGCCAACACTGTTCAGTGGGTATGTTTCTGGCACATATGGTTTCCTAAAGCCTAGAAACACATCATGGCACTCAGCACTGGTGTCAGCAGCTTCCATAGAATGTACGGCTTGCAATTTAACATTACATGCAGCCTTTCAGCTTTTCAATATGTCTCTACCGTCGGATGGTTACAATAGGCTTGAAATGTTTTATAATAGTTAGGGAATCCTGATGAAGCGGCTCGGGTAAATGCATTCCATGTACGCATCGCCACTTATGAATAGATACCCGTCTACCCGTCTCCTATCCTCCATGATGCAAGTCTGAGCTATGGAGGCAATTGGATCATATGCCTGCCCTCCATACCGTGACTTCTGTTGATTAACTGGGACAGCAACTGCCTGCTGCGCTCTTTCTCGAGTGGTCCAATTGGTTGGTCTTCCACTTCTCCCGCTTCCATAATTCATAAGTCAGAGCAGGTTTGCTACCCACTGCTCGCTGGATGACTTGAATCTATTCGTCGTACTTACTCAGCTTTGATCCGATGTCAAGTTATTCCAGTGGGGAAATGTACACTTGATAACAATCAAGTTGCCTTCATCTATACACGGTCGTTCGTCTTTTGACTTTTCACTATAGTAATTTCTTGTTGGCTGTGGTGCCTTACGTGTTACACCAAGCTACGAGTTAGGTAGTTGCACCTGGTTGTGCTGCGAGATTGCTATTTGTGCGTTGTCCAGTCACTGCTGATTCATACGCAACAACAATCGTTGTTCATGATACTGGCCAGACCAGTGGCAATTGTACTCGTGCTGATGATAACACAATCTTCGCCCGTACCTCAGTTGTTTGTTCCCGACCACCCATATTTTACAAAGCCACCACCAAACACACCAACTCCTACAAGAAGTCTTTGGCTTCAAACTGGGGTATTTTGCCGTGATCCTTCGTACAAAACACCAGAAGTACTGCACTAAAGCTTTGTGATAATGAATGATCTTATCGACTTGTAAGTAATAAGATTTTCTACCCTACACCTGGTTTAGCAGTCATTCTTACCTTGAAACAGCAGCGAGTTACCTCCTTGCAAGGACATATTTGACGATGGTGATATCACTCCTCTCGTTTCCGAACTGACTATCCTTGATGAGCCATGCCTAGACGACGGAGCAGGTTTTGCTATTGGAGATAGTCCCATACCTGCTGAGAAATTGGAATTGTCGCCCGCCAAACCACATCCTTCCGCCGATGATGGCAACCCAGCTGGAGCTGTATCACCTGTCGAGCGTCCCTCTGACACTGCTGCATCTGTTATCAAGACCCAGTCGCCTTCTCCGGAGTCGTCGACCGTCGTAGACATTCCCGAGGTTCCGGACCATCTACTACTTCAGAATTGCCCGGTTCCGCGTCCAACACCCGGCCGACGCTACCACCGCCAGCGTGTTAGTAGCATCTGGGGTGATTGTATCCAAAAGCAGTGGGAACTGCATAAACTCGACCGTTCGCGACATCAAGGAGACTCGGAGCAGTCCAATATTACCGAAGTGAGTATCTTACGCAATCCCACGATGATAATTTTGTTGTTCTAACCGAAGTGAAATTATCAGTCAAGGTATTTGATCATCCATAACTCCGAGCTCTCGAAAGGCGTACTCGAGGGGGTTGCCAAGGAGTTGAACTACACGGATTCCCAAGTTAGGATTTTCGGGAACAATATTGTACAGTTTCTTCAGATTCAAGCTTCCTCGCCGGACATCAATATCCAACGTCTGGAGATGGCGAGAACATTGACAGATGAGTTCATCTTCGACCAGACGGTAAAGACCCGAGCCACGTTCGTGGAGCCTTCCCAATGCCCTCTGACTGGGTTTGAGGTATTCCTGGATCCAGAATCCCCAGAAGCCGGCGGTCTGGGAGTTCGACCAACGATCCGTCCCTGTGATGCGAACCCGGATGCCCAGTCCATAGACCGCACTGCATGTGATGAAGATCCTCTGTATCTTGATAACTTCTGCCATAAGCTCTCTGCAATTCTGAAGCGAATAGGTCGCCTAAACTCTGGCTATAATCTCAAGGTCGCCTTTGGTCGGTATATTCTCACAACGTACCCCAAGAAAAGAGACACCTACGATTTGGAGGGCTTCCGAAAACTAATGGGCCAGTCCCGATGTCAGGGCAGATTGGTATCGCAGTAAGTTCCCATTCAACTGTCATATCAGGTAGTACCTACCTCGTCGACCAGGACGCAACTAATGTAGCCCTAGTCTCGGACGTCCCAATGAGGCCATGAGAATATTGAGCGCGTTGAAACGAGAAGATGGTGTCTTCCAACCCCCTGGAGTCAACACTCTTCTGCTTGATGATATGGAGCCTACTTTCACCTTCGACGTGTATTCAGCTCAGCACAAGTTTACATCCCAATTGGTTCGTGAGGGTGACGAGAAAGTTTTCAGCATGAAGAAGTTCCAATGTTTCCCCCTCCAGGACGAAGATAATGCCGAGCTCTGTTACAATACCCTCTGCTTGGGCAGGTATGTAGCCACTTATCAACATTGTCGACGAGCAACGCCAGCTAACTTGGTTTCATTCAGGGGATTCGACTGGAAAATCCAACTTATGAATGAGGTGCGAGAGTCGGACGAGTCTTATCGGTCCCTGAAGGCATACCTGGCAACTGCAAAGATCACCTTTCCCTCGACCCCTTTAGGCTCGGATCCTGATTCGATCATCTTTCCCCACGTGAAGTTGGATCTCAAAAGCAACACGCTCGTGGGATGCATCCAAAAGACAGCGATCCGCAGTGTCTACAGCTTCAGATTTGGCCTTACGAACTACATCCTGGACTTTGTCATCCGGCGAGAGTGGACTAGTGTCCGAGATATGACGCTCCGTCACGAGCCGTCTTCGAAAACCTACTCTGTGACCCTCAGGGGCGAGCACTGGGGCGATTACCAAGGAAATAGAGCAACGGATTTCAGTCGAGCTGGACGTGGCTGGGGAGCCGAGCTTGAAGATTTGCTACCAAACGACCCAGACCAGAACGCAACTACCGGCACCACAAGAGTTGAGGCTCTTGTGAACATGACCAAGGAAATCCATAAGATCTTGGTGATGGCCTAAGCGATCTTGATGCACTCCCGCCTGACGTTTCCCGGCTGAACGTTGCAGATTGTTTGACAAGTATGTCTAGTTACGACGCGCATACTTCCTGTGCGCCGAAGATAACCTCTTTTCTGTACGTCTTATATGTTGCCGGAGCATATGCCTCCACATCACATCCCCTCTCAGTGGCAGGAGAAACTGTACTGGTTGCTGTCGCAATTGGCATGAATTTGGTTCATTGCGAATACAACACAACGATATCCCATTCAACCTGTCGGATTTGGCATTGTATAGGTGCGCCGTGGTTCACTACCTAGACCATTTGGTGGTCAACCGGGCCCAAGCACCTCGTTGGCAAATGAATCTCTGCGAGAGGAGACACTATGACTGGGGCGCCTGCTGTTGCGGAGCGCTGGCCATCTTCTGTCTCAATACTAGATAAACAAAAAAAAGATTGAGGAGTTAGTTTGCTGTCCACGAATGAAACATTCATGAGAAAACCACGCATGGCTCGAGTTCTTACCCTCTTCGATGACCCGCACGTTATTGGTCTTGCCCTGAATGATGGAGTCGAGATCCTTGACGTTGGTGCCGATCTCATTTGTCTTGTCCTCGTAGAATTGCGCCGCCGACTTAACGTCCTTCTCGACGTAGAAGCCGGTGCCCACGTCCACAATGACATGCGACGCACTCGAGAGCGACCCCTTCACGTATAAAGAGTTGGTAAGGGGTACCAGAACCTGCTTGCCCTCTGCTCTTCCACATCCACCCGTCAGCTACGTTACATATACCAGCCTGCGTGTCTCTCAGCGGTTCTCGTCCCTTGCCCCACAGACTTCACAGCATAACGATCTCCTTCTTCCTCTCCATCGATCGGTGGGCGTGCTCGTCTGCTCCCGCGAGATGGGGAATGAAGCCGGCGGAGGGAAGCGGATCGAGTTTTATGGAGGCGAGCGTACCTTGGAGGGCGGACGTCTTTCCGTCGGGTTGTTGTACACACCGCAGACAGTCGCGGAACTTAGACTGGGCGGCGTGAAGTTGCGTGAAGGATGAGGTGAGGTGCTCGAGTTCCTCGTCGAGCTGTTTCTTGACCTGGCTCAGCTGCTGCACGCTCAGGGTGTCCAGGTTGACTGCCCGGTCGCAAAAGGGGGGAGCATTAGCTTCTTGGTTCTATTGCCAAAGCAAGCGAGGAACACGAACCTGTCTCGCCACCTGCTTGGGCCGACATCTTGACGGGATCGGGTGCTGTCTTGGGTGATGGTGGTGGTGGTTCGCTAGTGCCCGGGGTTGCAGTAATGTGTGCTTGTTGACACACGGAAGACACGAGGATACGAAGTTGTCGCAACAACTAGGAGCTCTGTGAGTCTCTAAATTTTGGAGAGTATTTGACAGTGTCTCGATTGTTACTCCGGTTTACTGGAAGTGGGGGCGGGGCACAGGAGAGCTTTATCCATGTTTCGACTCGAAATCTAATGAGTTCCTGGTTTACGGGGATTGTCCCTAACACCATGAACAAGTTACTTGATAAAAGGCACTGCATTTTAGGCAATGGAATGAATAATTCGCTAGCAATTTTAAGAGTACATGCTTCTCTTCTGGTGGGCGAGGATCATTCAATGCTATTTATCACGACGGCAAAGGGCTGGTTTAGGCCAGGCCGTCATGTTCTCCGTGTTCCCGCTGTATAATATCTCCCCTGCCCAAAGAATGCGTGCCGTCGTTCATAACAATAGCCTCGCGGTGGCGCCTCCGCCGGCGCTGCTCCTCGGCGCTCTGCTCCAGTGCCCGGGGCACGATCTCGGCCTGGAAGTTCTCGTGCTGCACCTCACCGTTCTCGTCCTCGTTGGACATACTAATCTCGAGGATGACCTGGATCCGACCGCCACCGGAGCCCCGGTCCTGCGGGCGCAGACGGCTGGCCGAGTCGCGGCCGATGAGCTTGGCGTGGCGCAGCGCCCGCCGCCCGACCCGGGCCAGCTTGAGGCGGTGGCAGATGTCGGCGATGCGGTTCTTGCGGAACTTCATGTAGTTGGCGAAGTTGCTCTTGCGCTCCTCGTCCGTCTCGCCCCAGTTCTGTCGCACGAGCCACTTCTCGATGAACTTGGCCTTCACCAGCTTGTCCACCCCGTGCTTGTGCAGCAGGTCGTGTAGCAGCAGGAGGCAGCGGCGCTCGCCGGTGTCGCGCAGGTAGTACTCGTCGTAGAGGGGGTCGTCCAGTTTGTCGGTGCCGTAGCCGGGCAGGTCGAGACCCAGCTCGAGACAGCGCACCAGGGCCGAGTAGGCCTTCGGGGCATCCAGAATGCTGAGCGGATCCAGTAGGACGTCCTTCTCCTCCACGGCGAAGGTGATGGCTCGGAGGGACTTCATGCGCTCCTCGTAGTCTTCCCGCGTGATGCCCCAGAACAGCTGGTCGACGATGGACGGGTCATTGACCGCGCGGCCGGCTGCAATCTTGACGGCGGTGTCGCGGATGGAGAAATTGTAGTGCGTGATCAGCGAGTTGAGCGTGTCGATCTTGAGGGCGTTCTCGGTCTCCTGCGTGATGTACTGCGTCTTAGGCTGTTGCGGCTTGATTTCGGTTTCGTCGCGGTAGTACTCGAGGATCAGGTGCATCATGCCGACGACACTGACAGCAGCGACGCCCAGCCCGGCGAAGACCAGGCGCTCATCGCGAACGAACGAGAAGAAGCTCATCTTGCAATATTTCTCTCATATTGTCGAGAAGAGAAACAGCTGATGCTCGACGGCCATCAAGTCCCCGAGCAGCGATTGGTTGTGGGCGGAAGAAGGTGCGACTGCGATCGATCTGGTGGTTGTACTCGTCAGGCCACTAGGCCAGCAAGCGCAAGCCGAGCTTTGCGATGCAAGGATGCTGCTACCTTTTGCCTTCTGTGCTGCATGGGAAACCCACTAATTCGGGGGGCGGCTGGGCGGGTTCCAGCACCAAGTGGCGTCGCTACAGCGCTGAACCGCCTGTGACAAAGACTTAATGGCTATCACGTGCCAACGCGATACAACAGGACAGGCGGGCGACGCGTGTGGATCATGCCCCTAACGCGCTGTGCTTGTGCTGGTCGCTCAACCCATGCGACAATAATTCGAAATCCAACCTGCAACCCGCCAACGAGACAAACCACCCAATTGGCCCTTACGCACTTTCGAATACGAGTAACCTGGGCGAATAGCTGATCAGCACCGGATCACACCATATTATCACTCTGCTGCTCGCCATTGTACGGATATGTCACATCCAAAACCTGGCTCCCGTCTAGGGGGCGTTGCCAGAGATGACTCGGACGACGAATTGGGGATCGACGACCACCCGTGGGAATGGATATACGAAGCAGCAGGCGAGACGCAGCAGAGCTCGGACAGGGCCGAGCCGGCGCGGAAAAGGAAGCGCGATGACCTTTCGGGCAGCATAATCGGCGCGCGCATGGGGACCTTCGAGTGCGCCATCGGCGACTGCGTCCTGCTGAAGGCCGAAGGGTCCTCGAACGAAGCATGGGTCGGAATCATCAGTGACTTCGTGGAGGAAGACGAAGACGGCGACAAGGCGGCCACGTTCTTGTGGTTCTCAACCGAGAAGGAGATCCGGAATCGGGACAAGAAGCGGACCGACTCCCTCTGGAACGAACTCTACATCACGCCTTGGTCGGATGTGAACCCGCTCGCCTCCATAAACGGAAAGGCCATTATAATGTCGCAGCGAAAGTTCACAGAGAAATACCCTAGCGGCAGGATACCGCGCAGCTCTTCTGGATACAACAAGACGTTTGTCTGTCGCCGGGGGTGCAACACGCGGACGACAAGCTATACGGAGGAGTTCACCTGGGAAGACATGTACCAAGGGGCAGAAGACTTGACCAAGCTCCTGGATTTTGTCGAGTCGAAAACGAAAGCCACCAGGAGGCGGCAGAAGAAGGTCGTGGAGGAAACCGCGTACACCGCAGAACATGACGCTCACGACGAAGATGAAAAGTGGATAGAAGACAAGCCCCGGGGCTTGACCGCGACACCGAAGAAAAGGCAAAAGACGACGGCAAAGATAGTGACTCCGTCGAATCGTAAACTTGTCATCAAAAAGGCCTTAGAGTTCACGCCCCTTGGCACCCGCGTTCTCTCACCCGCGCATCACCAAAACTCCCCCTTCCAGCTCGCCCGCGCACAACTTCACGTCGCGTCCGTGCCCACCAGTCTCCCATGCCGAGAGGCCGAGTTTGCTACGGTTCACAATCATCTGGAAGCCGCCATCACCGACGGATCCGGCGCCTGCATCTACATCTCGGGCACCCCCGGCACGGGCAAGACCGCCACGGTGCGTGAGGTGGTGTCACGGCTGGACGAGTCGGTGCGGGCCGACGAGCTGGACGACTTCATCTTCGTCGAGATCAACGGCATGAAGATCACGGACCCGCACCAGTCCTACTCGCTCCTCTGGGAGGCCCTGCGCGGCCAGCGCGTGAGCCCGAGCCAGGCCCTCGACCTGCTGGAGCGCGAGTTCAACAACCCGAGCCCGCGCCGCGTCCCCGTCGTCGTGCTCATGGACGAGCTCGACCAGCTCGTCACCAAGAACCAGAGCGTCATGTACAACTTCTTCAACTGGCCGGGGCTGCGCCACTCGCGCCTCATCGTCCTCGCCGTCGCCAACACTATGGATCTGCCCGAGCGTACACTTAGCAACAAGATCAGCAGTCGTCTGGGCCTGACTCGTATCACGTTCCCCGGCTACAACCACGAGCAGCTCATGAAGATCATCCAGTCCCGCCTCGAGGGCGTCCCTGGAAACATTGTCGAGCCTGACGCCGTCCAGTTCGCCAGTCGCAAGGTCGCCGCCGTGAGCGGCGACGCCCGTCGTGCCCTCGACATCTGCCGGCGTGCCGTGGAGCTCGCCGAGAGCGAGGCCAAGGGTCTCTCCGGCGATGCCGGGGACCCGGGCACGCCCAGTAAACGGGCCAAGGAGCGAGAGAAGAATGGCGAGCCGGAGAAGAAGAAGACGCCAAGCGCCAAGCTTGGTAGGGTGACCATCGCTACCGTCAAGCGGGCGATCAACGAAGCGACCTCAAGCCCCATGCAGCAGTACCTCCGCGCGCTGCCGTACGCCTCCAAGCTGGTCCTCGCCGCCCTGTTGGTCCGAAATCAGCGCACTGGCTTGCCGGATACTACGTTTGGCGATGTGCAGGAAGAACTCAAGAAAGCGCTCGTGCTGGATTCGACGAGTCGACGCGTGCGTCTTCTCACCACGGGACGACAGGTCGACTCGGACTTGTTGCACGCGGACGGCATGTCGGCGGCACGACGCAAGCAGGATCTTAAAGGCATGGTTCGCCCGGCAGGCATCAGCGCCGCCACGATAGATCTCACAGGGGCCGGTGTTGTGATACTGGAGGGGCAGCTGCCGGAACGACCAAGCAAGATACGGCTTGCTGTGGGCGATGAGGAGATCAAACTGGCTTTCCGTGACGATCCTGAGATCAGAGCTTTGGGTATAGTGTTTTAGTCCTACGTGAAAATATTACATGAATGCTAATGATAAACCACCCAATCGCTGTGCAAAAAGCTCTTCGCATTTTATGACTGACCATCCGTGGCCTCTATTTCGGTAGCAATCCTCTTCCTTTATGACTGATCGCCATATTCCATAGCGTTCTTCATGTAACTTATTTATACAACGCTCCCCGCCAGTGGTACCTTCGTCCCAGCCTTAAAACTTCCTTTGGCCCAACGTCGGCTTCCACTCCAAAGGGTGAGTCTCTTCGGTAGCCTTCTCGTCCTGCTTCCAGATCTTGATAGTTTTGTCGGCTTCGCCCACAATCAGGCGCATGCCGGTAGCATCGAAAGTCGAGCTCATGATGCCGGCCTCGGCGTCGAGGGAGCCCGGCTGGGCGATGGAGTCGAGCGACTGGAAGCGGTGGCCCGACTTCCAGTCCCAGAAGCTCATGGAGCCGTTGTCGCCGCCCGAGAAGAGCACGTCCTCGTTGCAGGCGAGGCTGTTGATGATGGCGTTGTGGCCCTCGAAGTTCTGCATGAAGGCGCCCTCGGGGCACTTCCACTGCTTGATGGAGCCGGTGCTGCCCGTCGCGAAGGTGAACTCGGACGGGTGCAGGGCCAGCGCGCGGACACCCTTCTTGTGGTGCGTGAGGACGCCCATGGCCTTGCCGGCCGCCAGGTCCCACATCCGCACCGTGTGGTCGAGCGACGCGGTGATGATCTGCGGGTCGGCCGGTTGGCACTTGAGGTCGGCCACGGTGCCCGTGTGACCTCCGAGCACGTGGATGTTACTCCTGGTACGCATATCCCATACTCGAGCAACGCCGTCTCTTCCTCCAGTAACCAGGACGTCCAGGGTAGGGTGTAGCGCGAGGGTGTAGACACCACTCAGATGTCCGTGATAATGCCGGATGACTTTGTTCGTTTCCAAATCCCAGCACTTGACCATCTTGTCCTCGCCGCACGAGAAGAGATAAGGATGCCGGGGCGAGACGGCCAGGCCGCGGACCGTCGAGATGTGGCCGGTGAGGGTCAGCCTCAGGTTGCCCGTAGCCAGGTCCCAGATCTTGATGGTGCGGTCGCCGGCGCCACTGGCAAACCACTGGTTGTTCGGTTCCACGGCCAAGCTCCGCACCCAGCCCAAGTGTCCCGATATGACTCTCATTAGCTTCCACGGCGGGTGCCAGTCGGGCTTGAGCATATGCGCCTGGGCCCGCGCGACACTCAGAGTTGTGGTTGGGTTGCTGTCTCCCCTGGCCGTTTGCGCGAACGGCGCCGTCTGCTTAGTCCTCTGCACGAGCGCAGTCGAGTTTAATCCCGAGCTGGGCCCGGCACCGGTAGCACCCTTCTTCTCCTCGATGCCTTCGATCATCTTCATCGTCTTCTGCTCCTCGCCAGCGGCGCCATCTGCCGGGGCGGCGGCGGCGGCGGCCTTGCCCCTCTTCTTGTTGCGCGCCGCGTTCAGGGCGCTGGCCTGCTTCTGCGCCAGGGCCGGCGGCAGCTCACTCATGTCTGCATATTCGGCGTTGAGACGGACGGATAGCGCCGTCTTCTCGAGCTCGGTGTCGGTGGCTAGCCTTTGGCGCTTCCGCGAAGAGCTGCCCTCGGAGTCGGCAAAGAGCGCTTTCGACTGTCGGGCGTTGCTGTGCACCAACGCCTTGAGGTCAGGCTGTGCTGCAACCTCCATGTTGGCTGGTTGGAGTTGGGCCCGTGTCGTCGCGGCGCGCGTCTCTGGACCGGGGCTACTGTGTTGGCGGCAAATTGACGACAGAGAGAGCTTGGAGAGGTATGTTGGAGGGGGGAGGGGGTGCAGACAAGATACGCTTCGGGGGATTGATATACGAAGACAAAGCAAGTTGCTGGAGACTGGACTGGGGATTGGAAGATGCCGGCTCCAGGCATACAAGAAGACATAAAAGTTATTGGATTTACGACGGCGTCGGGTCCCCGTCCCCACATAAAACCACTGTGGCCCCAGCCCAGGTCGGAGCTTCCCCACATCCATCTGTCATGGAAATATCACCGTGATGAACATTACTGCGTCAAAGTTGGGTCTTCTTCGTATCCCACTGGCCGCAAACGAACGTTGGTGAGTCTTGGTTGTTGGCGTGGCTCCGCAGAGCCAGCTATAAGTCCATCACTCGCCATGGATAACGAGACAAAACACGCCCTACACGCTGCAGCCCGTGAGGGAAAGCGTACGTTTACGACTAGCCCCTTCTTACATGCCCATGCTATGCCAGTCACTGATGCGCTTCCGCAGTGAGAGTCGTGGAGTCCTTGTTGAATGTGAGTACGACCATCAAGATGCGAAGGCCGTGGTTGCATCGTCATGTGGTTGCTAAGACACACCTTCGTATGCGAAGGCAGACCCAAAGCAGGCACGCAAAAAGGACGACGACGGCCGTCTGCCACTCCACTGGGCCGCCTCGTCCAACCAGCTCGAGATCGTGCTGCTTCTGTCCCAACAGAAGGACTTCGACCCGGATGCAGAGGTAAGGACCCGACTATCTCCCACTTTTGGATGGTCTTGGCTAAGAGAACCTTGTCTGCCAGGATGATATCGGCTGGACCCCGCTCATGATCGCGGCCAGCGTCAAGGACAACGAGAAACTGGTCGAGCTTCTCTTGTCGAGAGGCGCCGATGTGAATCAGACTAGTAAGTCTTGGGCCGTTTCTACTACCCTGGGAATACGCGTGCCCCTTGGGTGTTTCTTTAGAGGGCAGTAACTGACATCAAATGCAGATCACAATGGTCAAGTACGTAATACTCCCTCTGACAGCGAGTAAGTGATGGAGGACAAGAATCGTGCTTACCTACCATCATCTCAGACGGCGTTGCATTTCGTAGCATCGAAGAGCAACCTGGAAGTGGCCCGCCTGCTCCTCGACAGCAAACCCCCGGCCTCGGCCCGGGTGCGGGACAAGCGCGGCCAGTACGCCCTGCACCGGGCCGCCGCCGCCGGCTCCGTGCCCATGGTGAACTTGCTCTTGAAGAACAAGAGCCCCTGAACGCCACCGATATTTCAGGCTACACGGCATTGCACCATGCCGTGGCGGAGGGACATGGCACGTACACAACCTAACTTGATGAAATGTCTTCTAGAAGTTATTGCTAACACACGATAATGACACAGGGGCCACTGCTGTGGCATTGCTGAAAGCGGGGGCTGACACCGACAAGAAAGATTCGGACGGCTTTTTAGCTCTCGATCTTGCCCCAGACAAAGAGGTAAGCCCGGGATTGGTATGATCTGCACCATCAAACGTAACGAAGACTAACCCTACTGGGACACATAGGTGCGAAAGTACATCGAGCGCGAGGCGGAGAACGAAGGCATTGAGTTATAAGTAATATCTAGCAAAGGGTGTGAACGTCTAAGTGCCGTCTTATAAGGAGGGCAACACCATGAGAGCATCAACAACCTAGATGTGGGAGATGCAGGACGAATAGTAGGCTGGCCATAAAACAGGAATAAAGCACCTCTTCAACTGACGCAACTACTATTTGATCGTACGTTCCACCAGGTCTCTGTACATGGCCTTGACGTCCTCGACGTCCGCCCGTAGCTCCTCGACCAGCTCGCTTTTCTCCCCCAGCATCTCCAGCGTGGTCTGGTACCGCTCGTTAATCTCGGTCACCTCCTTTTCCAGGTCCTCCACCTTCCTGGTCGCCGTCTTGCCCGACTCGACCTCCTTGATGAGCGTCACGATCTCGGCCCGGGCCTCGTCGCGCTGCGCCGAGATACGTGCCAGCTCCTCCTTGGCCGCCACCCGCTCGCTCTCGAGCCGGCGCACCGCGGCGCTCATGCGCTCCACGAGCTGCACCGACGGGCCCGCGCCCACAGTCGAGACGGAGACCACGTCCTGCATCATGTTGTGGGGCGAGGCCGGTGTCTCCATGTTGTCGAACGAGTCTTCGCGCTCGAGAAGGCCGGGGTGCGGAGTGCCGGTGGGCGACCGCACAATCTCCTCGCCGAGCAGCGGTGGGGTCCCCGTGATCCGAGGGGGCCCTGAGAGGACCGAGGGCCGGGAAGGAGGCTGGTGGGACGGGCGCCGGGCGGAGAGTGGGCGCTCAATAGAGAGAGGGTCTCCGTTACTCGATGGCGCCGAGGGCTTGCGGAATTTGGTAGATAGGCCTTGCAGACCGAGGTAGTCGGTGCTGAAGGTCCTTTGTGTTGCTGATAGCAATGGCGACGCTGGCCGGCTATTGTTGTTTCTCAGGGCAACCTCGTCCAGCCATGGCCGGCGATCAGCCCCTTGCCTATCTAGCGATTCCTCTTTCCAGGACGCCTTTTGTTTTTCGAAATCGGTCTTCGCTTCGGCCAATGCAGCCTCAGCTTCTTCCGCACGCTTGCGAAGTGATTCTATTTGGGATCGGTGATCCGATAAATCTTTCTGCACGCTGGGAAGCTTCGTTTTGGCCTCTTCCAGTTCCTCCTCCTGCCGTTTGGAGCGCGAGGCCTATAGACAAGTTAGTTTGCTGCGGCATGGGATAGACCCGACAAGTGTGGTGAGCTGGACTTACAGCTTCGCGAGCCTTCCTCCTCATTTCCGACTCACGCTTCAAAGCCTCGTCTCTTTCCCTTTCCAGACTGGCAGCCCGTGCAACTAACGATGCTTCCATGCCCTGCCAGTTCTCACTTGCTATCGAGTATTGTGTTTGTAATGTCTCGATCTGGCGAAGTAATTTGGCCTGTGCGTCACCAACAGCCCCTGACGAGGCTTCCTCGGCTGTGGCACGGAGAGCCTCGAGTTTCGCTTCAAGCACTTGCACCTCTCCTCTCAGCTCGAGCTCAACAACACGCGCTCGCTCGGATGCCCTCTCGGACTTTTCTTTCAGCTCTGCAGCTTGCGTCTTTGATCTATCCGCGAGGAGGTTCTTTTCTACTTCTAAAGTCGCTACTGCCTCCTCAAGGTCTTTAATCTTTGACTGGCCCGCTTCTCGGATTTGGTCATTAGCCTTTGCTGCCATACTCTTGGCGCGCTCTGATTCTTCTTGAACCTGGGATTTCAGCTCTGCTATCGTCGTATCCTTGGAGGCGATGGTGGACTTTAAGCGGTCCATGTCCTTTTTCAGCTGGCCGATGGTCTTTTGCGACTCTTCATTGGCCTTTTTCACAGCTTCTGCGGCTTGCGAAGCATCACGGAGGCTACTGAGCTCCCTTTCTGTTCTTGAGCGCCACATCTTCTGGTCATTGGCCTCTTTCTCGTCCGTAGCTATCTGGACACGGAGCTTTTTGATAACAGTACGGAGTTTCTGTTCGTTTCCCGCAAGCTTCTGGCCTTCTTCCATCAGGCCCGCGATCTGTTGGTCCTTCTCTGCCAATTTCTTTTCCAGGCTGCCGCCCGGCGCAGAAGACGCATCCTTCCGCGCCGATTCCGCTGCTTCCCGGGCCAGGTACTGTAATTTGGCTTGCAAGGCGTCCACTTGCTCGCCTTGTCTGTGGAGCTCCTCCTGGTGTTGTGCTTGGGTCTCTTCCAGCCTCTTCTCTAACTCGCCTATCCGCTTTTCGTAGAGATCTAAAGACGATACCATCTTCTCGCTTGTCGCGACGCTGATAGAAACAACATCGTTCCTCGCGGGGGCATAGAAGCAGCCGGTGTTTCGTCGGCTTCAGGGCGGTCTTCCTGCTCGGACGGCCGTGGAGATTCTTGCGGGGTTGTTGTGGCATCAGAGATCTGTGTCGTTGGCTGCGACTTGTCTTCGCCCTTTCCTGACTTGGTCTCATTTTTAGCCGTACTGGGGTGTTCCTTCGATAGGCTGGATCGCGGTGCTTGCGAAGTGGTATCAGCACCGGCAAGGTCCACGCTCGCACGTGGGCTTTGTTTCGCGGAAGAAGCCTCGAGGCTGGTCCTTTGGGGCCGAGCAGGAGAGACCTCAGAGCGAGGGCTTCCGGAGCCAGACGCAGCGTTCTTGGCGGCAACTGCCCTGGCCAGTCTCTCTTGCAATCTATCATTGGCCGACTTGGCCGTCGTTGTGGTGGGCTTGTTCGTCGAGGCAGCCGAGGCAGCCGAGGCGGGGCGTGAAGGTGATTGTGATGATGGTTTCCCGTTCGTTTCTTCTTCGGACAGGATGTTGTCGAGTCGTGATTCGACATTGGCGACGGCCTGCGACAGAAAGGAACCCCATTTCGAGGATTTGGCTGGAGCAGACATTGTCGACGATTTTATCTCGACTCCAGACCGAGTGCCTCTCTCTCTATTGGTGTTCTAAAGTGCTGTGGTTTGTGCGTCGTATTAGTAGGCGTCATGTACAAGGATCTTTCGCGAACAAGCCCGATTGCAATAGCGATGCATCGTTTATGGCGGCCGGAGGAGAGATGAAACTCGGAGTTGGCGGAGTTGGGCTGGCCCCAGGTGGTCCAGCGTGTGTGCGAGGCCAACGTGTGTCACGATGATCTGGAAATGTCTTGCTGGCCTCAAAGTTCTGACAAGCCAGTGCAGTGGTTTTACGTTGCGGCCGGGTGCAATTGCGTGTCGCAGGGCCTGGTGCCGAGAACACGTTGCGCACTCCCCCCCCTCTTGTCTCCCTATGGATACCAAGAGTTGACTGTCCAACTCAGTCGGGAATTGAATGAAATGCGCTTCCTCGGTATGGCTGTCGGTTGCAAGCAGAATGACTATCTGCCAGGCCAGTCTCGTTACTCTGGCAGTCAAGTCGCTATCACTCCAGGCCAGTCAGTAAGTAAGTACGTGCCTGTGGCCTGACGTGTGTCTTCCCACCTGGATGGATCATCCAAATCAAACGACCGGTACGTACCTACGGCCACTAAGTAGCTGGGCGCCTGGAGCTGAAATGAACTCCCGACAACGGGACTCTTGGAGGCTCTAGTTCTCATGGCCTCCCGCTGTGCCGCCACATGGTCCGGATATGCAGCCGAGTGTACCTTGGGAAGCCAACCCTTACGAACAGCAACTGACTCTGTCGCTGTATCGGAAGATCGTGTTGGTGGAATGACGCAAGTCCATCCACCCCCCCATTGGTTTTGCGGTCTAGAACTAGGCCGTTTAGGTGGTTGGTTACATTTGAAGATCAACCTACCGGCCGGAGTCCGTAGCTGGGCAGCTGGGCTCAGCTTCCCCCATATCAATCCTCATGCTGTGTGTGAGATCAAAATGCCAATCAAGAAGAAACATGCCCAATCGCATGCCTGCCGGGGACTTGACTGCGGTATGTACATAGAACCCGACCAGTGCACGACCGCAGTCTATTGTCTATTGGTCCTCTTGTATCGCACCCCGGGTCAGTCGGGCTTTGGAACCAGGACTAGAGACTGGAGTCTGCTTCCTCAATGTACGCAATCGGTCAATCCAAGTTTCCCACGGGTCCCGCAGCTGCCAGACATTGCTTGTCTACATATACATCCTGCATGACACGCATGTGCTCTTGTCGGATGCCTCGGTTCACAACACAACTTCATACTCGGTATTTCTCTGATGCCGTACAGGAAGGACACTTGACTTCTTTGATACTCACAGCCGTTATTTTGCTGAGCCAATGGCGCCGGGAACCCAACGAAAACTAAGAGTGCATAAACTGTAAACTTGGACCATCTGTGTTCCTGCGGCACAACCACTTTCTGCTCCCGAGAACTCACACCATCATACCCGCACTCTCAGTAGCCGTAGGCTCTGCCTCAACTTGGCCTTCACGATGGATACGCTTTTCTCTCTTGGCATACCCTACCGCGAGCCGGGGCTCGAGGGATGGTGGGGAGAAAAGACTGTAACTCTGAATTTCTGCGAAGAGGTGAGTACTTCTGACTGGATTATAATACCCCTATCTGGATACTGATCATCCCTGCCCTTACAGGACTACGTGATGAGCCATTATGTTGCTGAGGTCTGCAATGTAAGCCACCTGATCCAGCCGGCTGTGAGCTTCACGCTAATCTAATTCTGCGCTCCGTATAAAGACGTTGACGAATGCTCTCTTTATCTGGCTCGGATATAGAGGCATTAGGGACTGCTTGAAGTATTCTCATCCCTGGATATTCTTCGTTGCCTTCATGGGCTACTCGGTTGTAGGCGTAGGCTCTACGTTCTTCCATGCCACTCTGAAATGTAAGCGTCTCAATCTCACTCGTCATCTAGGGTGGGTTGTGCAACGGTGACTTTGATTTACTAACATGCCCCAGATCCCATGCAACTGGTCGACGAGCTCTCTATGATTTACACAACATGCTTCATGTGCTATGCAACATTTTCCTACGGGAGGAACAAGGGTGTCTCGGCTATGCTTGGAGTTGCTCTCCTTGGACTCTCCTACTACATCACGGTATGCATTTGGCCATTCACACCTTCAACAGGATGATCGCAGCTTACAATGGGGTCCAGGAGAGATATTATCGCACCAAGGACCCTCAATTTCACCAGGATGCGTATGGAATCTTGACAGCCATCGTTGTATTTTCGAACATGTACATCATTGAGAAACAAGTACGGCCTGCTCTAAAGGAGCGGCAACAGAAGAGAACCCCAAACCCAGCCATACCGTCAGCGGACGCCATTGTCAACGAGATGTGGGTTATGGTCATTACAGGTCTGTAATCGGAAAACATAACCACATCTGCATCAACTGACACTGACCTTGTTGGCTTAGGTCTCACCATATTCTTGGGAGGATTTCTGGTCTGGAACCTAGACAACATGTACTGTCAAACCATTACGAGATGGAGACGCCAGATCGGTCTTCCCCTTGCTATGTTGCTGGAGGGCCACGCTTGGTGGCATCTGATGACAGGAATTGGTAAGTCCTGCCCAATTTCACTTCATTTACAGTGCCCTGCTAACTGACTATCACTAGGTGGTAAGTAACTACAAACGCACTGCGATCATTGCTTCGTCGAACCTCCCGTATGCACTTCTCAAGATAATCTTTGATTTACTGACTGGGTCGATAACCAGCATACTATTACATCACCTGGCGTGTGTGGATTCACCGCTGCTTGGACGCAGACGAGGACAAGTACCAGCTTAAATGGCCCTCAGTATGGAGGATGCCTGAAGTTGTTACAATCCAGGAGGCTCAGAATGGCACAGCAACCAAGAAGCACCAGTAAGCAAGCCCTCCAGTTTGCCATCTAGGCAACAGAAAACAGGGGGCTGAGCCCCTATGGCAAGATCGGACTATCTTACACGGCTAAGATAGACGGAAGGGACGGCGAGGTGACCATGTCTCGTCCATGTGCTGTCTATTGGGCCAAGTTAGACTATAGATAAATGAGAACATAGAAGAAGCCGTGCCCGGCTGTAAATCACCTAGATACTACTATATACATATACTTGGCATGGCATGTACGTACGGCATCCAACCACGACACATGGTCGATCCTTGGGAGCCTACATGTATGTGCGATGCCAGTAGTTACTTACTACGCACATCAAAACAGTGCAGAAAACTTAGGAGGTTTGGCTGTTCACACTGTCTGAAGCTAAGCTACACCTTCTTGCTACCCGCATCATCAACCCCACCAACAAAACCATATGCCATACAACCACCTGCCACGTTGATAGAGCCTCACTCAACCCCCAATATCAACCGGAACTGAAAATAGACAGGAAAACACAGCGTGCACTCAAGATGTCCATCTCCAACGAGGCACTTCAGAAGGTACGTGCGATGCTCTCTCTGGCAAACATGGGTTTCCTGGACGCCGTAGAACTGATATACAACCCACACTTCAGTTGGTGCGGGAGATTGAATCCCAGTCCATGGTGGCCCAGCAGCAGATAGCACTCGTCCGCACCCAGCAGGCCTCCAAGCAGCGCGAGATGCGGATGGCGCAGTTGACGCGGAGCGAGATCGCGTCGCTGCCCAAAGACACCGGCGTCTACGAAGGCGTGGGGAAGATGTATGTGTTGGGCAACGACCGCCCTTTTTTTTTTATACTATTTTTCGCTTTATTATTATGACGCCAAATATCTCGTCCGGGACTATGATTGAACGTCTGACTAATGGCGAGAATACAGGTTCGTGGCCTTGCCGGTCTCGTCTCTCAACGAGAAGTTGGAGGGCCAGATCAAGGATGCACAGAAGGAGGTCGAGGGGCTGGGCAAGAAGCTGACCTCGCTTGAGATCACGCAGAAGAACAGCAAGGAGCACATCGATAGAATGCTACGGGGCAGTGCATCTGCGGCCTCATGAGACTAGGGCAAACCGTCGAGCAGAGCCAAAAAGAAATCCAAAACATCAAGCGCTTTTGTCTCAAACAAGAAGAGGCGAATCGACGCAAGCTCTTTGGCGGAGGAGACAGAAGCAGCAAGTAGATTCGTGTGCATTCTCGATCCCCTTACGGCAAGGAAGCGGCAGTTACTCGAGAAGCGGGGAGGGGCCCTCACCACGATAACTCATATCAATCAATCGACTCTACCTTTGATCACTGGTGTGCAACAAGCAGATGGAGATGTTTTGTCGCCCTTGCATTCGCCAATGGGATTCGCCCAGCAAATAACATCTGACTAATGTATGTGCTTATCTTCCCAAGGACAGGCGGCTACGCGGCACGTGGACACGATGCGGTCAGCCGTCGAGCAGATGCTCAATTTCTCAACGGAACACAAAGGAAGTCGGATTAGAGAGAGTGCGACAAGCGGCATCGCCCCAAATCCCAACTGCAGTCTAGGCCTACTCGGTAGTCACCAAGCGTGTCTCAACCCCATCATTCACCAGCAACAGCCGCCGTCAACCCAATGCAATACCGACTGGGTGGCGGGCGATGTCACGGGCTCACCGAGACGCGACGCCGTTCAACTCTACATCAGCCCTTCTGCCCTCCCACACATGCCTCCTATTTAACCGGGACATGCCATCTCCAAGTGCTCACGCACGTACAGTCCGTTATTGATATACCCATGATAACACACCGCGTCACGTCACGTCATCTCGCGTCTTGACAAGTCGTCGTTGTCGAGTCAGGAACCAGGAAAGAAAGAGGATGGGTTGACAGAACAGCAAAGCAAGCATATGTAGGCAGCGCCTCCATACAGTCCCAGACTATTCACTCCCGGCCCCCAAATTCGACCCCTCCATCATTGGAGCCCCGGCCTTTTTCTCTTTGTTTCTGCTGCCCACCTAGGCACCCAGTAGCTCCCCACTAGCACAGCAACAACTCAGCCCTTCCTGCCGGGTTTAGACGTTAGCGCTCACGCAGGACGAAAGCTATTTTTGGGCCCCCAACTCCTCTCTCTGAGTGTCTTGTTAAACCCTTACGAGAGGGTACCACTTTGCGCCGCCTCCTCTTACCTCCCCGACATGTTGATAGGCCAGCCCTCCCCTGCCCGTGGTATCCAGCCAGCCAGCCAAGCTGAAGTTTTGGACGTGGTGGTGTGGTGTGGCATCTGCTGTATGCTATGCTGCTGAGGTATCTAAGGTGATAAGTGGTATGTGTCTGCCACCCGGTCGTCGCTCCACACGAACCCGCCTAAGTATACCGACATTGGAGAGGGCGCGAGTGAATGAAGTGAGGGGAGGCAGTAGGGGAGGGCCCGACGGTTTGCCCTGTCGGTCGCCCTTGAGCGCCCTTGAGCGCCCTTGAGCGCTCTTTAGTTAGTCTCAGGCGCCAGCCCGAAAACTGACCATTCATCCATAGCACCGGTACTACTCGCATGCAGGACAGTAAGATGAGCAATGAGGGCCGAGGGGTCCTTGGGCTTTGGGCCTTGGGCCTCTCGGGTGCTGCATATCAAGTGGCGCACGCAAGACGCCTACCGTTTCCGCTCCCCTCCCTCCTCCCCCCCTACCTACTTACTGTAAGCAAGCCAGATATATGTCGGTACGTAAGGGTGTGTGTGTGTGTGTGGTCTATCTAGTAAAAGTATTCTGCAGCCCAGCTTGGTCCCCGGCCTGATAAATGGGCAGAGGCACCCCCGCTTATTGTGAATCTGACCTTATTGCTGACATTCTTTTCTTCGCTGTTCCAAACTTCCACCCAGATAACCCAATCTTCTCTCTTACTTTACTAAATTGCACAATTCGAGCGAGATCCTGAGATTCCGCTTCAACCAGAATTGCCCTTCATCTGGCTTGGGGAAGCTTCCTCTGCAAGCATATATACCTACCTATTCTTCGTGTGGAGCTACACTTACACAGATAGCTATACTTGACTCACATATTGGTTGTCGCTGCCGCTGCCTACCATGAGCAGGTACAGCCGTTACTCCGACGACGAGTCGGACTACGAAGTTCACATCTCACGTGAGCGCCATACCGGCAGGTCACCGGCACCGCCCGTCCGAACCGCACCTGTCCACTATGTCCAAGCCGGGGCCCCTCGGCGACCCTTCTACGAGGACCACGACCGGTTCCTGGTGCCGGCGCAGGAGCGCACCGTCGTGACCACCCGCTCGCGCTCTCGGGACCGCCGCTCCCGCCGCGACAGCTCTCCCCTGTCGTCGCCGCCGCGTCAACGGGCGCAGCCCCAGCAGGCGCAGCCCCAGCAGGCCGGGCCCGTCATCATCAACAACCGCATCTACAACCACTCGGACGACTCCGACTCGGAGTCGTATGCATCGAGCTCCCCGCCGCGCCGACTGCAAGTGGCCCACCACCGCCACCGCTCGCACTCACGGGGCGACTCGTCGTCCTACTACCGCGAGCAGCACGAGCGGGAGCACGAGCGGGAGCGCGGGGAGCGCCAGGGCCGCGACGACGCCCGCCGCGAGTACGAGCGCGAGCTGGAGCGGTCTCGGCGCGAGTTCGACCTCGAGCAGGCCCAGCGGGAACTGCAGGAGCTCAAGCTGAAGGAGAAGATCGACGCCGACGAGCGGCGGGTGCACAAGTCGCTCAAGGAGGAGGAAGAACTCCGGAGCGCCAAGCGGGAGCTTGACGAGATCCGACGCGCCCGACAGCGCGAGGAGGACGAGCGCCGCATCAAGCAGAAGCTCGACCTGCAGCGCCTCCAACAGGAAGAAAAGGACCTAGCCGAGAAGAAGCGTCGCGACAAAGAGGCCAAGGATGCCATCGAGCGCTACAAGAAGGAAGAGGCCGAGCGTACGCTCCGGGAGAAGGAAGAGGCCGAGAGACGCGACCGCGAGGTCAAGGCAAAGATGCAGGAGCAGCTTCTCAAGTCGGGACTCGGCGAGAAGGAGATCAGCGCCATCCTCGCCGGCAAGAAGATCGAGAAGGAAAAGAAGGGGAATGAGAAGGGGAAGAATGAGGAGCATCAGATGCAACCCTACCCTCATCAACCATATCCCCCTCAGCACCAGCACCAGCACGAGCACGAGCGCCCGACTTACACCAAGATGGCTCGGAGACATCTGTCGCTGGAGACACTGCGAGTATACGGCATGGACTATGTGCTGGACCAGGTAAGTCAGAAACATGACCCAAGTAACCCCGTTCTTATCCCACCTCCTCGCCGCTGCCCGGCTATGTTTCATGATGGGATTATTGCTGACATGTATTTTCCTCGTCCACAGGACCCTGAATATGTCTTGATCAAGCGATGGGTAACCGAGCCCGAGCAGGACATGCTTTGGCGCCACACCAAGATCATTCGTGAGGAGCGGTCGGGCAAGCTCATCATGACCATCAAAGACAAGGAGCACCGCCACAAGCATCTCGAGCCCGAGTTCGAATGGGTGCGCAAGAAGGAGCGTAGACGCAGCAAGTCGCCTTCTTTGCTGATGTACCTTGCCGGTGCCAAGCCTGCGTGAGAGAAGGGGGCGGTGGATAGATATAGAATGAAAGAATGAACGATTAGGTTAGGCTTTGGGGAGTTGGGGAATGATTCTGTCCTTCTGGTTTTTGGAGGGTGATTTCACCCGGGGGCATCCCTGTTTCTTATAAAGATGTGCACGATCTGTGTGGGTGAGGTTTTGATGTCAAGAATGAATGAGAGCTGAGAAGCTTGGGTATATTGAATGTGGTAGATGGTTTCTTTTGAGGCTCCTCGTGAGGGGAGCCTACACAGCAAAGCCTCTTTTTGTGTGAGAAGGGTGGGTGCGAAAGCATAGCTTCGCTTTATGTCTCACCGCTTTATAGTGTTAGTTGGGTACATTTATTATACATGTCCGCTCTTCTCCATTCGCTTGTGGCTATCCCATGTAGTCTCGGCCCTGCGGACCAGTTCTTCATACAGCATCCAAGCGAGTGCTGAGCTGATGGCTTTGCGAGTCATTCGCAACGCCAGGCCGTCATACAGGGCTCTCACACCCTCCTCCGTCACCATTTTTTTCGCCGCTTGTACTGTGTTCCGGTAATCGTGTGGCTGCAGCTGAATGCGCGTCTTGATGGCGTCGAATGGATTGGTCAGGAACGAACACGTTGCGCTTGCCATGGCGCCCGAGCTGAAATTGATCGCTGCCGAGAGACTTGAGCCCATCGTAGTCGCAGCGGTCGCCGCCAGGCCCTTCTCATCCCTGCCCGCCTTGCTGTAGAAGGCACTGAGGTGCTTCTTGAACTGCTCGTAGAACAGAACGTAGAAGCCGGCGTACGGGGCATCCCGCACCGCCGTCGCACCGAACCCGGAGAAGAAACCGCGCAACCGCTCAGTCCTGTATATGTCCCGGGCCGCGCCGGCCATAGACTTGTAGGCGTACAGGTTCGATTCGTAGCGGACCTTGAGCACGGTCAAGGGCATCATCACGAACCCCGCAAACGCCCTCGCCGCGGCCCCGGACATCAGGTTGGCCGTGTGAGACAACTTGGGGAGGGACGACGAGTGTGACCCCGAGCCCGAGACGGGCGCCGCCGCATGCTGGCGGATGGTGTTCAGAGTGGTGAAGTAGACTGCGGACCCGAAGCCCGTACGCAGCGTCGAGGGTACGGTGCCCCTCCAGAAGGCGGCTATGGCATTGGGTGACTTGGCGATCTCGCGGATCGTCGCCCGTATGGAAGGCGACCCAGACTGCTGAACTCGGGTCTTCAATAGGTCGATGGGCTGCAACAAAATAGCACCGGATGTTCCGGAAGATAGGCCGGCGACGAAATGAAAAGCTAGGCAGGTATTCAGGTCAGCCTGGATTCTTTCCGTCGGGGAGGGCCCTGCGACAACGTGTCGGGGCAAGTCGAGGCTTACTCTTGCTCGAAGAGGACCTGTTCGCGGTGCTAGGGCTTTGCGACATCTCGTGCTCAGTCCTGCCGAGGCAAAGTTTTGTCGGAGGGACTGGCCCATTCGTTTCACAAAACCTGAAGGAAAATAGGTAGGAGGACGGCCGTCCAGGTCAGCATCCCAACAAAGAGCGGCTGAGCCAATCGTTGGAAGAAGGCAGCGCTCGTAGTAACTTTGCGAACAATGTGATGCGGGCGGGAGGCACACCTTCTTAGCTTGACATTCCTTCCAACGATTATCGAAAAGTTCAAGTGGGACCCCCAGAAGCTGATGTCATGCATTGCAGCTGTCCATCATCATCGACCATGCATATCTGATGCATAAAGTGGCACAAAGCATTAATCCAGCGTCTAGCGCCACCAGTGAGAGTAATTGATATTTTATATTCATTGTTCGGCAAGCGTCGATGCTTTGAGTAGTATCGCAACCAACCAAATCATGTTGCCGACAACCCAAAGTTCTCAAGCCTTGATAGCAATTTCCGGGTTGCTCTTGTTGTCCTTGGAGCCGACTATGGACTCCAAACGGCCAGCCATAACGCGGTGCCTCTTGACAACCTCGACCCATTCCTCTTCTTGCTCTTGTCCCACGTCCAACGTCGCTAGCAGTACGCCGAAGTCGCCCCCTAGCCTGCCTAGGCTGCCTGCACAGTAAAGTACCTGGGTCAGCAAGCTGTCCCGCGACGTCTGGTCCTTGACATTTGGTAAGTATGTCCGCAGAGTCTCCATAAGCATTTCTACCAAGTGGAAAGGAAAAGTTGACAGCGCCGAGGGTATTGGCTGCAAAGGATCCTTGTCTCCTTCCTTCGGTGCCCCCACGCCCGCTTGCCCATGGGAGGTAGGGAATATGCTCCGGAACATGGACACTATTGCGAAACTCTGCTCCCTGAATATCTCAATGTAGCGTTTGAGATATCGCTCCGTCTGCTGTCCACCAGACCACGCATTGCCAGTGGAGGCCTGCTGTTGGCGTGTCTTTTCCTGGTCTGCCAAGTCTCTCAGTGGTTCCAGGGCAGCCAGCATATTCATGAGCGTAGCCAGACGGCACACGAGGAACAGTGCTCCAAGGCCACCTCCGTTACCTGTAGCACCAGCGGGATCCAGCTCTGGGATGACTCGGCGGAGCCAACTGACGGTGCGCAATGCAGACGCGAGCTTTAGTCCCGGGGCTCTTAGGCTGGAAATCAGGTTTGTAGCCATGGTTTGCATTACCTCTTCGGCCTGGGTGGAAACCGAGACGACCGTGGGGGACTCGGGGTACAGAGAGTGCAGCCTCCTGATGTGTCCATTGAGATCTAGGGCAGGTGTGTAGTTGGCGGCAGCAGACGAGGAGCCGGTGGTTATGGCAGATGACAGGATGGTGGGGAGCTCAAGCACGTCTACAAGCCGTTCGACATTTCTCGAGAGCAGCAGAGCGCGTTTGCGAGAGTTCAGCATCTCATTCTCGCCAGACTTGTGATATGTCGTGGAGAAGCGCACAGCTTCGTTGTCCAGCTTCGGGATTCCCAGCTTCAAGTCGCTTGTAGATGTGGCCAGAGCCGGCAAGGCAGTCCGCAGATTGGCATGATTTGAAGCCGATTCTATGATGGACTTGTGGGACTTTTTTGACAATGCCTGCAGCGAAAGAAGTAGAGAATGAGAGGTCTGGGCCAAGGCTTGTGGCTGTTCCGACTCTATGGCCGAAAGGGATGACGAGGCCAAGCTGGAGAGATATTCCAAGGCGGCAGGTTCGGCGTTGGGCGTAGAGCTTTGCCCTCGGCCGGCCGGCCGCAGCAGATCATATAACAGATCTGCCATGCTGGGGACGGCACTCACTAGCCTGAGCTTGCTGGCGCAGTGGAAGCTTCCGAAATATGCCGGCACTGATGAGCCCAATAACTAACATTGACTCATTGAGTGCTGTGATCTGGGGCGGCTGTGATCCGGTGATGGGTTGTCAAGCGGCATGCGCGGCAACGGGCAGTAGAACGGGGAGGTTGTAACGTGATCTTTGGCTAGACTGTGTTTCAAGGCTAAAGGGTCATCTGGATCTACAGAGAGGCCAGCCGAATGCTCGGGCATCTAGAACGCAGAACTGGAACGGGATGACAGCTAAGCCATTTGGATGCTAAGCCATTTGGATGCAACCCCTCTATACAAGGTACCCAGGCTAAAGAGAGCTAAAAGTTAGGGGAGAGCTAATCGGTAGCGTCCCAACAAAATTCACATGGGAAACCACGCAACCACGCAACCACGCTCGCGGGAAGCCCTACCTGCCTACTGCTTGACGTGACTGGTGACTGGTGACTGGCGACTGGTGACTGGCGACTGGCGACTGGCGACTGGCGGTTGCTGCGTATTACACTCTATGCTCAGCATGGCTGGGCATTAATCCCGTCACAAACACGCTTCTCCGTCAGCCGCGTCATGCTTCAACCGCTTGCAAGTGGACGTGGACTGACTTGCACTTGACCTTGGTCGTGGGTAAGCAACTTGTGGAAAACCCTAGGCACGCGATCCACGTCTCAGGACCGGACCCAACTTGGTAGAGCAGACAGGACAGGCCCTGCCGGAGTCCACTCGCTCACTTCAACACCAGTCGTCGCCTCTACATATCTCACTTCCCAGCGGCGGCTGTTCCAATTTCTTCTTCAACAAGCCGTCATCGCGTCGCAACATCCAACCTGCGCCGGCCTGGCACCTCCCTCTGTTTCTTTGTCTTTCGGGCCTTGACTGCACACTCACGTCGGCTTCTTTCAGGCTTCTCTCACGCTTCTCTCACGCTTCTCTGGACGTCACACCTTGCCAGTCCTGCGTGCCAGAAGTAGCTAGCAGGTTTGGATCGCCCACCGGCAGCTTCTGCGTTGGGCGCACAACCCCACGCCTGCCAACGTGCTACACAAACGACCTCCCAACACACACCCGCCCATCCCACGATGCACGATCCGTTCCCGATCCCGCCCATACCGGCGTTGTCCAGAGCTGTCCAGCCTTTCGCCGACTACTTTGGGCTTCCGACCTTGCCTCTGCACATTCACGAGATTGTATTAGCGGCATGCCTATACCAATTCGTCTTCGCCGTCGTTGCGCCGAACGTGTCCAATTATCTAGTCCCCGTCAAGTACAATGCGCTATCCAAAAACAGACGAATGAACTGGAACGTTCATGTTGTGTCTTTCGTACAGAGTAGCATGATCAACGTTCTGGCCTTATGGGTTATGTTCACGGATGACGAGCGCTGGAACATGGACGCCCAGGAACGTGTCTATGGCTATACGGGTGGCTGTGCTATGATCCAGGCTCTAGCTACAGGCTATTTCTTGTGGGATCTCCTCATTACGCTGTCTAACGTGCCGGTATTCGGCGTGGGGATGCTTGCTCATGCCATTAGCGCTCTGCTTGTATACTCATTTGGATATGTAAGTCTTCCCTCGCTCTTCCGACGGCGTGTCTGCCTGATCAGTCCCAAGTGCTAAGACTTCGGCCACCACAGCGTCCATTTGTGAACTACTACAGTTCCACCTTCATCCTGTGGGAGCTTTCGACTGTCTTCCTGAACATCCACTGGTTCTTTGACAAGCTCGGCTTGACTGGCACCAAGGGTCAGCTCTACAACGGACTTGCTCTCATCTTTACGTTCTTCTGCTGCCGACTCGTTTGGGGAACATACCAGTCATTCCAGGTCTCCAAGGATGTCTATGCCGCCGTGACCGGTAAAGTCTCCTATATTCCAACAACTTCCAAGATCGCCCAAGATCTCTCCGTGCCTACACGTTACGAGTCAACCATGCGATTCGTGACCGAGGATTCCCACGTTCCCATCTGGCTGGCAGTCATCTACCTGGGCGCCAACGTCACGCTGAACTCGTTGAACTTCTACTGGTTCTTCAAGATGATTGACGCTGTGCGCAAGCGATTCGAGCCCAAGGCGGAGGAAGAGTCCGAAAAGACGGAGAAGACCGAGGGTGCTACCACCGGCGCAGACGCCAAGGCGCAAATCAAGGGGCGCCCTCGGAGACGAACAATTCTCGACGGCGAGGAAGAAGGGGAACACCCACCACCCGGGATCTAATGCACGCTGGCCCTCTAGAACGGTGTTGGAAGTACAACATGTACGCAGACACAGTGCTGACGTGACAGTTGGCATTCACTGTTTGCGGGCGCATTTAGAGTCCTCGGCGCGAAGAGTGATGTCTGTTCGGCGTCAACCTCGACTAGAGCATGATGGAGAGTCTGGGTGTGGCGTGTACATGCGACTAGCTTCAGCTGACGGCGTGGCTTGAGCAGAAACCTTGGACAGAAGGCTTGCCGAGTCGGAGACTCAGTTGGAATATGCGGCGAAACTGCTGTCGGATCTATCAGGTGTTCGTACGCGAGCTATCTTTACCATCACTGCTGTAGCTTTTGGTACATAATCGATTTCAAGTAATATCTGACATAAGAAACGGGGCAATTCTTTAGCAGTTGGAGGCACACGTAGGGTCTAAACAAGTGTAATGGTGGTTGTCTAAGCCGTAGATCAAGAGTATGTTTCTACTGGCCCTCTATATATTCAGGAATGGAGAGTAACCCAGTCTCGACATGAAAACCGACCATACCACCCCCTATTTCCCTAGGCGGCCGGAGCCGGGGCTCCAGCTCCCGCTCCAGCCCCGGCACCTGCTTTACCACCAGCACCTCCGATCAGACCGCCGGTCAGGCCACCCAAAAGCCCGCCAATTCCTCCTGCGTTGGCATTGCCACCTGCGTTACCACCTGCTCCTAATGCCATATGTTAGTAAGAGCTTTGCGGGAACCTGTGTCTGTCCTCTGGACATGCCTGATCCGATGATGTGTATGTCCAAGGTCCCGCGGTGTTCTCTACACACAGCAATGGGGTTGGTATCTACTCACCGCCAGTGAGACCTCCGGTAAGATCTCCGATAATGCCACCGATTCCGCCTGCGCCGCCTTGCGCGCCCCCTGTCCGCCTGCACCGGCTTTGCCACCAGCTCCTGGGACAACACGTTAGATGGAGGAAACCGGAAAAATTGGGTAAATAGAAGTATAGCGCTCACCACCTGTCAAGCCACCGGTCAGGTCACCGATGATGGCGCCGATTCCGCCAGCATCACCTTGGGCACCGCCGGCGCCTCCAGCTCCTGCACTTCCGCCGGCTTTGGCGCCGCCGCCGCCGATCAAGCCATCTATCAAGCCTTTCAAATCATCTCCGGCTCTGTGGCAAAGAGATATAAGTATTAGTGATCGAGTTGAAGAAAATGAAGGTCAGAGAGAGAGGACGAACCCAGCGTTTCCGCCTACGCTGCCTCCTATGATGCCCTCTAGGCCATTAGCCCTGTGGAAGTGGTTAGTCTCAGTCTTTGTGGGAGAGTTTATAGCGTTTCTCCCCCCCTCTCCTGGAAATGAAGATTCATAGGTGGCTTACTGTTGTTGTTGTTGGGGGACTGGCACAGCCGTAACGGCCGTGAAGGAAGCAACCAGCGCGGGAACGAAGAAGCTTGAATAAAGCATTCTGGTCGGGTGTTTGGATGTGAGAAGCGTGCATACACTGCAATATAGAGGAAAAGAAGGGAAAGACGGAAGAAAACGAACGAAGTTAATCAATAACGACTGCTCGAAGAGTATAGAACGAAAGGAGAGCGGAAAGCTGGCGAACAAAACGTACAGCAGTATCGAGATGCAGGATGGCAACCCCCCTTATATACGCCCGTCTCTGTCGATGGATGGCATGCGGGGAGGCTTCATCCTTGGCCCCGTGCGTTCGTCTTCTCACGACAGACGGGCAGTTTCGGGTCGCACGATAGATATTTCAAACAGCACGTCACTATATCTGCAGGGCAGAAGCACCGGCGTCCAGTTTACCAGAGACATGCTAGGGGTGCAAAGGCGTTGGGTCCCGGCCTGGGGCCGATCCGTGGGCTCGTGCCGGCCCCGTGGTTGGGTGGCAATAGCGCCGGGGACGCCCCTCGTCGTGAAACCGACTAAGAAGGTTGACAGGTCTAGTTTCGTTCATCTGATGTCATGTTTAGATTGCATGCTCAACCCAAAACATTTTCATTTCATCCCATGTCACTCTACAAGCCCCCTCACACTTTAGGCAATCTTTCTCGAAAATACCCTGTACCGTCGAGGCCATGGGGTTGCGGCTGACATCGGCATGACAAATAGTATGGCCATTGGTCGCTGATGTACTTTCTCCTATTTGAGAAGGCCAGGCCTGCCTACAACATGTTGCCCTTCGGTTTGGTGCACTTTGCCTTCCAGACCTGGCACAAGTACGAGATGTGACAGATGAGAGCGAGGGGCGCGCCTGTTCAAATGTGCTTCGTGCTTGCTGCGGCGCAGCTGAAGGGCTCACGAAGCACAATACTTGTGTTTCTTCCCGAACACCGAGGAAGTAATCCGCGAAGGATAACCTCCCGTCTTATTGGCAACTTTGTGGAATGGGGAGTGTACAAATAGGGGGCTTCGTCCCGACCATGAATGGGGAACACCACCGCTCCTCAGAGTAAACCTCTACATTCTACATTGGGAGAATACCAGAAAGCCGAAGAAGAAGAAGAAGAAGAAGTTAGCAGCCATGCCGCGATTCTCCAACCACCACCCCCTTTCCCTGAGCGGCACCATGTCCATCGGCGCCCTCCTCGCCCTGGCCCTCGCCAGCCCCGTGCTGGCCGGACGCAACTGCCAGAACCTGACGATTCCCGTGCATGTCACGGCCGCCAATACGGACCTTTCAGGCCTCCCCACCCCGCAGACCGACGTCGAGTTCACCGACTTTTTCCTGTCGAACCTGCAGCACGGGCGACAGCCCCGCGACATGCCCTCGCCCAAGACGGTGGACGTGACGGGAGACTACAAGCTCGCCGCCACGTACTGCGAGCCGTCGGACGGCAGCCCGCCCAAGGTCCTCCAGATCCTCACGCACGGCATCGGCTTCGGCCGGAGCTACTGGGACTTCGCCTACAACGACTACGAGTACAGCTACGTCAACCACGCGCTCGCCCACGGCTACGCGACGCTGGCGTGGGACCGGCTGGGGCTCGGCGAGTCGTCGCGCCTCGACCCCGTGAAGGAGGTGCAGCTGCCGCTCGAGGTCGAGGCGCTGCGCGAGCTCACCCGACTGATACGCGCGGGCTCGGTCGACCTGAAGGGGACCCCAGCCAATGCCGGCACCAAATTCGACAAGATCGTCCACGTCGGCCACTCGCTGGGCTCGTCGGTCGTCTACGCGCTCGCGGCCGTAGATAAGACGGCCCTCGACGGCATCGTGCTGACGGGCTGGTCGACCGTGACCGACTTCATGGACGAGGGCTTCGTCGGCCTGCACCTGGAGCAGGCGGGGCCCAAGGGCGGGCACCTGGCCGACTACGCTCCCGGCTACGTCGTCGTGGGCGACGTGACGGCGCTGCACACCGACTTTTTCGCGCCGGGGGCTTATGATCCGGCAATCCTGGAGCCGGCCTTCGCGGCGGGCGAGCCGACGACGGTGGGCGAGATTGCCACGGGCAGCTACATGGCGAACCAGAAGCTTGAGGTCACAGTGCCGTCGCTGGTCATCACTGGCCGTAAGTCTTGAGATTGCGTCCCCCATTTTGCCTCTCTTGACCCTTGATGAGAACGCTTTCACTACTTCCTTTCGTTCTGCGACTGTGTACTAAGAGGCTGCAATCTTCTAGAGAAGGACTTGATCTTCTGCGGAACCGACTGCTACGGCACCAATAACGCGAGTCTGCATTCGCTTCTCGAACTTGTGAATTCAAGCTTTCCCCTGGCGAAGCCAATTCTGCCGATCACCGTGCCCGGATCGGGCCACGGTCTGAATTTGGCAAGTAATCCTGGAATTGCTCCATTCTGCTTTGTTCTCTTTTCTGGTGTCTGTCAGGGGGATGCTTTTCGAAAGGACTTTGCTAACCGTGGTCCCAACGCGCATAGGACGATAACCACGAGTATACGTATGGGAATATCAGCAACTTCTTGATGAGCAACGGTCTTTCGCCATGATCAAGCTGAATTAACCTGCACCGTACCGGCTTCGGCTGCCTGCCCATCTGATCCTACTCTCCCCACTCTTCGTCGTTGGTTTCGATGTGTATATCGCATTTCAAACAGGCAGACAGAGTTGTAGACAATTACCATTTTCATGTTTGGTATAGAAGGACGTACTTACAAGTGGCTTTGATTGAATTATGTTTATAGTGCTCTGAAGGTGTCCAATGAATGCTACCTCATCATCTCAATGGCACTTTCCGCTCGAGTCTTCCCCCTATGTACCGCTTCCCGTGCCAACCCCTTCCTGATCCGCTGCCCCTTATCTCATAACCATCTCGCACCAAGTAAAAACGCTTTAAGCCCGACTATATACCGCTTTCTCTTCATAGCAGCCAGCAGCGTAGAAATGAATACCGATCCCATTGATTACTCAAAAGCCAAAGGGGTTTTGCGGAGCTGGAGAGAGTTAGTAACTTGACTGAGCGCGCGCGAGTGCCGTATGACTTACTGGCATGTGCAAGGTTTGCACGCCGTCCCGTTGCCTGAGGAGCAATCTTGTCTGCGACTCCAAAGCGAACCGGGGGTGCCGGTCCCGTCTGCTGTGGTACCAGAGGCGCAGCGGGAGGGGGTTGCGACTGCGGTGTATTGTTCGTGTTGGGGTTGAACCCAGAGTTGAAGCCAGGATTGAACCCAGTTGGCTGCTGCTGCAAGGGAGGCATGCCCGTTCTTTGCGGCTCGAGAGCAGGAGGTAAGAACGAGTTGACCCCGGTGGCTTGCGGGAATTGCTGCCCAGGGTTGAATCCACCCTGGAATCCGGTAGGCTGAGCTTGAACTGGCCCAAACTGCGAGGCCCGAGGGTCTGCGAATGGACTCTGCATTTGCGGCGCGCCGGTCATCTGCGGCTGCATGAATTGGTTTTGACCGAAGCCTGTCGGCTGCGCTTGCATAGGGGCACCGGGATTGTATCCCATCATCCCAGGTCCTGTCGGTTGGGGCTGGAAGCCTTGCATGTATTGCTGCTGCATTCTCTGCTGGTTGATATCGTTCAGACTTTGCCCAGGAGGTGCCAGGCCTGTCATCTGTGGCTGCAACGGCGGCGGTGCAAATTGACTAGGCTGCGCCGACTGTGGTGCCGAGAGTGGCCGCGAGGGGGGCGGGGGCACCAACCCTCCTTGGCCCGCCGTCATCTGGGGTGCTATCGGCCTTTGACGGGCAGCCAACCCAAGGTTCAAAGGCTGGGCAGCAGCACTTTGACCTGTCGGCATGCTTTGCAGCCCGGTCTGTTGTTGTGCAAGCCCAGCAAAGAATGCCGGGCTTGCTCCAGGCGCTCCGGTCGCAACGGGCTGCTGTTGAGGCACGGGCTGTGGAGGGGGCTGGACAACCTGGGGTGACGCTGTTGGCTGGGCCTTGACTGGCTCTAAAGGCTGCGAGAGCAAAGAGAGGTCCAACATTCCTTGCGTAGGTGGTGCTTGAGGCGCTGGTTTGGGTGCCTCCGGCTCTGGCGCAGGAGCCGCCTTGGGTTGTGGCTCGGCTTGTTTCGAAGGCTTTACGTCCCAAGCATCGTCATCAAAGCCACCGCTGCTCTTTTCGCCTCCCTTGGGTTGACTAGCAGCAGGCGTAGGCGAGGGGGATCCCTCAGCACCCTCCTTTTGCTGCGAAAAGGCCTTTGGATCAATAGTGTCGTTGGCTTTGACTGCTGGCTCGGGTCGGCCTTTGCGAGTGTTGTTTCGGAGCGTCCCCCCGGGGCCTGAGAAGAGCCCCCCTCGCCTTCTCCTTCCTCGGCAAAACTGACGCCCTTCTTCTTGCCCTCTCGTCCGTATTTCTTGTCCAGGTAACGCATCACCTTGATGATATCACCTTCTCTGAGCCCAAGACTGCGAAGCACCGTAGCATCGACATCAGGCAGAACACTCTCGTCCATGGAGTCTTTGTTGAACGCCTGCGCATATCGCTCGCACAGCCCGACTGCGACCTCGCAAGAAAGAAAGAATTGAAACCAATCGTAGTCAGTCCTGTTACCGATAGATGCGCCGACAGGTTTCTTTGACGATGACGACTCTCTAGGCGGTCTCGTGGATTGTGCGCGCTTAACTTCGGATAGGGGCTTATCCTCATCCAACGAAATGCCCGTGATTAGTTCCACGTACTCGAGATCTTTGACTGACATTTTTGCTACGGGGACGGCAATCTTGACGCCATTCGTCTTATGCAGGTTGATCTTCCCATCCTTCAGGCCAAGGAATTGGGCCTCAACGCTGAAGGATTTGGTTCGATCGGTCCACACCCGAATCTTATTAGGGTCAGGTTCTAAGTGCATATTATTAGTGCATCTGGTCGTGTTGGGGTTATAGGGCGCCTCGCGTGTCCGACTTACTCGATTTGGAAGATCCCGAGCGGCCACTGCCACTGCCTTCGGCTCGACCGTTTTCTCGTTTGCTCCGCTGCTGGCGATACTGGTTACTACTGTCTGTTGCTGACAAGCTACTACGTCTGTCAGGCAAACGGATGCCAGGTCCTACCTCTGCTGCTTGTTTTTCCCTCTTGAGGGCCTCCTTGGTGAGCCGCTCTTCCTCGAGACGGTTTTGGGCGACGGTTGACCTGCCTGCGTCCAGGCCGGTCGGCGCGTTCGGCGTTAATGGCGACAAGATGGACTCCTTGACCTCGATATAACTGCTGGGTACGACGCCTTCCTTTCCGTTCTTTGCTCGTCGCACCTGCCACCATTCTTCGCTCTTGAGATCGTCAATGATGGTAACCTCGTCTCCCACAGCGACTGTCACTTCATCATCGCCTTGGGCCATGAAGTCATAGAGCATGACTCCCCGTTTCTGGCTGTTCTTGCTGGTACCGGCCAAGATGACTTCACGAAGCCCCTCGGCCTTGACAGCTCCTGCTAATTCGCCCAGAGCACTCACAATTTCCGCCGCCGTATCCTTGGCGCCAGCGTGGAAATCGATACTTCTGCTGGGACGAACCAGCTCCAAGAACACGTGCTTGCCCTCGCGAGAATAATGCGTCATCTTGTCAGCAGTCCACTCGTTAGTGGGCCCGTCATTGGCGCGCTCGGGGGCGATCAGAATGACACCCGTCTTCAGGTTGACACCAAGAGTAGTTGGCATCTTTTTCTTCTTTCCCATGACCGAAACCATCTCGTTGATGTTGTACATATGAAACCCCCTGGCGCGATGCGCCCTGTAGTACCTGCCGGGACGTCATCGTTGCGCTCGCGCCGACTGCTGGTTCGCTGGGGCGGTGGGGATTGGAGCTCAGGGGAGTAGGTCGACGAACGTGGGCGGCTTGGCAGAGCCGGGCTTGGCTCCTCTTCCGATTCTTCCGATAGGTATTGCTGACGGGGCGGGGGGACAGAAATCGGAGGCGGAGTGGGGGCGCGGTTCGAACTTCTGCCATGCATAACGCCAGCCAGTGCAGCCTGTGGATTGCCTGCTCCGCGGCTCTGTTCCGAGGCAGCGGATGCCTGCCTGACCGGTAAAGGAGGGCTCACGGGCTCTTCGGGCTCTGCAAAGGCAACAGAGCGGGTGGGAAGTGCTGGGGTGTGGTACGGATACTGGAGCGGCCGGCGGTTCTGGCTCTGGCTCCGGCTCTGGTTCTGGCTCCGTAGCCTTTGTTGTCTCCCCCTCTACAGCATCACCCATCTCAATATAGTTGGCAGGGACGAAGCCGAAATCGCCATTGAGCCCTACGAGGATCCAATCGGGATCTGAGGTATCGTAGACCATGAGTTGCGCATCTTCGGGGAATGACAGCTCTTCATCGGTTTGTCTGGTGTATTCGTATAGTGCACGAGCTTGTGCAACAGGCGGAGTCTACAGATGAGCGAGTCCAAGGTGTCAGTCTATATCATTCGGTTGAAGGGAAGCCAAGTCCAAAGAACAGGAGAGTCGGAAGAAACGGGTCGATACATACTTCCTCAACGTAGTTGTTAGGCACCAAGCCTTCAGGCTCATCCTCCTCTTCGGCGCTCGCTCTCTTTTTCGCTTTCCACCAGTCATCCTCCTTGCTTTTTTCTAGAATATAAAGAACATCGCCTTCGGCTATGGCCAGCTCTCCTTCGCCTTGAGGCTCGTAATCATATATGGCCTTGCAAACGCCGATGAACCCCATGGCTGCGATGTCGGGTATCGATGCAGTCGCACGAGTCGCGGCGGGAGGTAAGTCAGGGTGATGTTGGTCGTACTATGTGAGGGGGTATGAATTGGAGCGTGTTGGTGCCTTAGGTTCGAGATGAGCTCTTGAATGACGCGTTATCACTATCGTCGGATCATCACGGTCGATTCGGCGCAAGCGGCAGTCTCCTTGGGCCGGTAAAGCTGCAGATGGGAAATGCAGGTAGGGAGTAGGCAATACCGAACGTCGGGTTGAGTGAGTGCTGTCTGTCCTGCAAGACCGCAGGGTAGGGGGGTTACCAAGTGTTTGATTGGTGGGTGGGTTACGAGATGGAGTACTGGGGACTGTGGAAAGACAGCCCGAATGCTGGGTGAAACCTTGCCGAGAACAAAAAGAAGAAGGAGAAGATGAAGCAGAAGCAGAAGAAACGATAATGTCTATATGGTCCTTGTTAATCGATCAGTCAATCACAAACAACTCTCACCACACACAGTGAGTGCACCTTGGAATCCTTGGGCGAAGATTGATGGCCAGCAGACTGGAACCTATGAGGTAAGGGAGAAGTGGGTCCGTTCATGTCGGCTCACAGTGCATCGTCACTGCCCGCGCACCGTACGTGGGCCAGCTTCATAAACGCTTATGCTCCGGAGTACGTACGCCCTTGCATATATGTAATGTACGTGCATACTACAATGGCGGTTGTTTATTGACACAATATCTCAACCAAGTGTTCGGATATGTACAATATACACCCAAGTGTGTTTGATCAATTAAGTGTTTGTGTCGTCGGTTTCTGATCACCGTACGCCGTCCCGTCCCGTGCCCGCCCACTCCCACTGCAGCCAGTCTCACCCGCCTGCTTCACTGTGCGTCGTCCTTTGGCGGAACGCTCCTCTTAGGGGCGCTGCGAATGGAACCAACGCCGTCGTCGGAATCGATGCCCGAGCTTTGTCGCCTACTAGCGCGCCTCGAAGCTCGTGCCATCATTCCGGGCAGGTATCGGGGTTCATGGCCGGAGAGGTGCATCTCTCTCTCCGATGGCCACTGCCCATCGCGCGGGGCTGATGCTGCTAGCGGCGATCCCGACGCTGCGGCCAGAGGGGCAGTATTGCTACTCGGGTCAGTCTGTGCAGCTGCACGCTGGAGGCGAGGGTCTTGGGTCGAGACTCCGACGAACCCATGGGATTTGGTTTCATGGAGGGTGGTGTTGCTGGCTAGGGTGGTCTTGAGCGACGATGTCGGCGAATTAGTAACTGGCTGTAGAACCGCATGGTGTTCCGCCGACGCAGAGCCTGTCGCCGTCTCCTGGGCTGCGCCCGAGGTGTAACTTGCAATCCTTTCGAGGTGTCAGCAGTATCCCTCAAACGGCGCTCGGCAGATACTTACATGCGATGTTCCTCCACCCAAGTATGGTACCTGAACTCCTCCCGACGATCTGGTACATTGGTCTTGGCCATTTGGTTTCCCTCCTTGCCTGGAAGATTGAACTTGGGCCCGAGCCACTGCTGTTTAATCGATTGCTCGTACCCACTCTGTTTGACAGAGTTCTTCGCCAGCTCGCACATATCAACTGGGCTGAGCTTGTAGATTTGCGCTGCTACGGCGTACTCTTCAATGAGAGGCTCCTTGGTGAATGCAAACTGCAGGGGGTCATCCGTCGACAGTGACACGTTCAGGCCCCGTTTGAAGTATTGATGGAACGGATTTCTTTCATACGCGAGGAACAGGGCGTTGTTACTGAGAGGCGACATGGCTATGCCAATCTGTTCCAGGTAGAAGATATACTGGAGAAGCGGCACCTTTCTCAGCAACAGCCCGTGGCTAATGCTGTGGCAGCACAAGAGGGCGATGGCAAGGTGCTCACTATCACCTGCCTCTCCGCAATGTGGGCGCAACAACAATGTATTAAACCCGCGTTGTCGCCGCCAAAAAGTTAAGCGAACTCATGTTAGCGAACAGGTAGTAGATCCAGTAACTATAGGGCGGGTTCTGCTTAGAGGTCCATTCCTTGGGAACGGGGAACTTCTTATACAGTCGGCGCTCAACTTTGCTCTCGTCGTCGACGCTGTCAAATCCGATGACACGCTGGAGGAAGATGTGCAGCTTAGGATGGCTCTCAGGGTCCTTGGTTACTTCAAACAGGGGAAGGAATACGTTCTTAACAACCTGCTCGAAGCTCTCCATCAGACCTGTCGCTTTATACACATCGTACAGGCGTGGGATCTGGATCAGCCATCGGACGTTGTGGGAAATGAGCTTGTTGTCTACCACCCAGGCAGCAAGCTTGTCCCACTCGTCCAACGACTTGCCATAGATGGAGATACGCCACTCCACCATCTGATACTTGCTTGATTCGAGATCAGCGATTACTTCCTTGGTGATCTCTGCGAGATATCGGCCTTGAATGTGGTTGTCTGTCTTCAGGAAGATCGTTCTCAGGCGGGATTCGCCGATGGGGTTATACTTCAGGTTGAATTTGTCGAACCTGTGGAAGGAGTCGGTATGGGCATGCATATCCAGGGTATCAATACTCAGGTCGTATGCTGTGAGCTTAATACTTTCAAAGACCTCGGCGAGGGTAAGAACTTTGCCGTCTCGGATCAGGACCTCCTCGTTGGGACACTTCTTCATTTTACTTTTGATGAAACGCAGGAGATGCTTTTGGTTCATGCAGGCAGAGTGGTGAACGTGGGTATCAACCTTTCTCACATTGTAGAAGTCGCGGTGCGGGACTTTCTTGCTGTCCGCAGTCTCTTGATATTCATTCAGAAGCGTGTAGAGGTTGAATTTGCCCTCGAGGTACTGCAGGCGCCGGAAGGCAAAACTCTTACTGGGTCCATCTGATGATATGGCTAGGATGTTCTCCAGGTCCATGTAGTAATCCTTGATGGTCGGGACGCCAACGATGGGAGTGTTGGCCGCTTCTGCCTCTGCGTTTTCGAAAACCTGATACACTCCGTTCTCGTCCAGCCTAAATGCGAAGTCACTGGGTGGGGGCAGAGGCAATAGGTCTTCGACTGAGAAATCCTCGCCAACATCGTGCCCAGGCTTGCGCTTCTTAGACGTGCGCTTCGACTTGGCGTCCGAGGCGGCCGCTGCAGCTTCAGCAAGGGCCGCTTGGGTATCGGGCTTTGGAGGAAGCACCGTGCTATTGCTGAGACTGTTTACTGCGGTAGGGGCGACTGTATGAGGCCCGACCCAGGCTGGCTCCGGCGGCGAAGGATAGATGTCCCAGCTGGGGTCATCTTTGGGGTTGTCGCCATCACGCTGCACCGAGAGACGGATGTACTTGTGGCGAGTGTCTAGAATCTTCTGGATATTCTGAAAGATGGTGCTCAGCTCGGCGGCGATGTGTGGGTCATTGTCCACAAAGCCAGTGCCGAGCCCCATCGGCACCTGGCCCTCTGGCAAGGTCATGTCTGGCAGGAGTTGGTTCTCGGTTCCGGCACCACCCACGTCTTCCGTGCTCAACATGTTTGGAGTCTGGCCAGGATTGCCCCCCAAGAGATGGTCGAGTGGCTGTTCGCGGTGCGGGTTCGCGGCCCAGGCTAGCGCGGGGAGGCGAGGGGCCGACGTAAGGTAGCTTATAGCTGGATGATGAAGTGGCATTGGTGCCTATGCGGGAGGGCGGGAGCGAGATCGAGGGAGGAGTTTGGCCCTCGACTCCACCATGGGCACCGAAATTCTCCAGCGTTCTCGGACCTTTCCCGGCAGAGACCACAGGACTCTGAGGGGTGGTGTGCGACTGAATCACTTCCCCACCATCCGCTCTCTGGTATTCCTGCTGGTGTCTCTGGTAGAACAGCTTGGCATCAGTTTGGCTCATTTGCCGTTCGTCTACGGGGTCGTAGAATGCCGTTCTCTTGGGGCGGTCTCGATAGAGCATGCCCTCGGCGGATTGCTCGTCGTCGAGTGGCGTCGGTGCCAGGTCTTGCTCTGCATTGTGACCGCCTTCTGTTTCATTGTCGCTTTCGACCGCATATGCATACCGCTCATCCTCGTCGGTGTCGGCGTCCTCCTGGAGAAAGGATGACGGTGCACCCTCAAGGGGTGTCTCCATTTCAGGAAGATCGGATACTAAGGAGCAGTTTTGGTCAGTCGGGGCGGCAGCTTCGAAGCCGCATGCATGCAGTGCAGGTGTTGGGAATTCACTCAGGCTTGGACGGGATGAGTATGGCGGGGTAAATTGCGACTTGAGTACAAGAAGAAGAAGAGAGACCAGGGCACTCACAAGGCATTGTTTCGCGAGGCCAGATGCCGTGCGACTGTGACGCGAAACCCTGCGGGCCAAAATTGATCAGATGGTAGGTAGTGTATGTATCAGAGTAACGCTGTGCTATTCTGATACCGTCTTTCAATGTTGAGTTACGACACCATCCCTCTCTTCGCTGTCATTTTTCAGCCCGTAGCTTAAGTTCTTAGACTACCGGGTGCCGGGATTGGGTAGCACCAATCACCCTTTTCGATTTTTTAGGCCTGATCAATCGGAGGGTCCCTGGTATGGAAGTACCAAACTATGCACAAGTGACGTTGGATACGACCCAACTCAAGCTTCCCCCGGTTGCACACTAGCATCTGCCGGGGGGCCGCCTTCTCCAAAGCAGCCAGGCCAGGCAACTCATGTTCGAACGGCTGCGAATACAGCCACCACCCTCCGAGCCGTGTGTCCCTGTCCCTATCCCTGTGCACTTGCTATGGTCAGTGCACGTGGGGCTTCTGGCCCATTTCTGTCTATGTACATACGTACGCGTATCGAGGGGCGGCGGCCTGAGCCCCGTCCAGATGAAGCGCCAACGACCATCAGACCGGCCCAACTTTGAACATGGGCTGAAAATGCATCTACTAATGCGTAGGAGAGCCCAATACAACATCCGAAGTCTACAATTCGTCTAAGGCTAGTTAAAGCCGGATTAGGCAGTTTGCTCAGGACGGGGAACTAGTATATACGGAAAGCCCCGTATTGTATTGATGCACTGGCGGCTCCTAAGCTATACGAGCATGTATAACTCTGTTTTGTACACCACGAAACACATCCCTCTGGACTCAACCCTCTTTCGTATTAGACACTGAGGTTGACTTGGGTCTCACCGGAGGAGCCTTCTTTTTGCCATCCAGCGAATACAGCGCACCGGCCGAGAACACTACCACAGCCCCTACGAGGGTCCCAGGCGCAAGTCTATTGCCGAACAGCCAGATGCTCAAGAGCAGGCTGACAAGCTTTCTGATGTTTAGAACAATCGTGACAGTGAGTGCCGAAGAGACAGCCGCGACCAGGTTGACCCCGCGAATGCAGGCGTACTGGGTCAGAACATTAAGTGCCAGGTAAACCACCTGGCTAGGTACCCGGATACTCTTGATGCTGTCACGCATAGCGTCCGAGAGGTTTGGCACGGCTACCAACTGCTCTACGTAAGCGGGCAATGTCAAGGGCGCGCTGTTGGCGAGCCTCATGAACTGCCTGTACAATGATGGCATAAAGGGGATAAAGAGCGGCAGGGAGAGTAGATGCGAGTAGAAGAGGTTCTCCTTCCAATGGGGGCCGTACTTCTTGTACGTCTCTTCGGTGTATAGCCCCATGATGGCCGACATGACTTGTGCGACGAACAGAATGATAAGCCCGGTGCCGAAACTGGACGCGGAGTTGTGCGCATCCTTAGACGTAGTATCCTTCTCATAAACTTAGCAATGCCGCTCATACGAAAAGGAAAATGCCACAGGTCGCTTACTTTGCTCTGCGCATCCGACCAAGCAGCCGTGATGACACCGACAGTCAGGAGTAGCACCGCCACGATCTGAATGCGAGAATATTTCTTGCCCCATAAGCTCCCGGCTATCATGGTTGTGATGCTACCGCCGGATCGTAGGATAATGTGAACAGGTACAGATATATCATAGCTGAAGGCATGGTTGTTGAGCACGTTGATACTGAAGAACAGGACGATATTGATGATCCAGCGGCGGATGGGCACTCGGTTCGGCGTGAGGAAGAACGGTGGACGCTTCGAGTCGAATTGGGATACGTATCCGGTAACAGCAACGAAGAGGAATTGAACAAAGGTCAGAAGCGTCCCTTAAGATATGTTAGTATGTTCAAATCGACCCAGGCGTGGGCATAATCGTACCGCTAGCTGGTTCGACCCTTTTTGGCAAGAGACGTTAGTTATTGAGCCAACGTAGAGAATTTTGCGCGCAGACACCAAAGCTGGATACTACTTACTTGATAATTGCCTCCAATGCGAACACCTGCAGGGAATCGTGTTAGCACACCACACGCGTTCACTAACCAACAAGCGCGTCAAGGCAATTGGGTGTGACGGAGCACGTCGACTCCTTACATTTGAGCAACAACCTCCGAAAATCAGTCCCAGCATAACCCCGATGGCCAGCCATTGTGGAATGGTTTCGATGAAGATGCGGCCAGCGAGAGCCATGATTTTGGACAGAGTCGGACGCTGATCGTGTATGCCGTAGCGCTCGGCCTGTTCGAGAGACGGCCCAGCGTTGATGACCTTGGGGGTTATAGGAGCGCCATTGCTCTGCGCAGCATGCGAGTCTCGCAAGGTTTGGCGCTTCCGAGCATTCGATCGGGGCGTCATGTGGATGTAGTGGAGGGAGGATTGGGTGACGGAGGAATGCCAGTTAGTTCACTTTCAGTCAGCAGTTTCCAGTCGAGAGAACTTGACACGTGGGATGCGAAACCCCACAGGCCGGTGGCAGCGCGGGCAGCGCGACAGGGACGTTGACGCTTGAGCAACACAAGAAGAAGACGCCCGCTAAGATGGGTGACTAACTCAATGGGCAAAGGGGGGACCAACGTTCGCGTTGTCTATACGTGAGTGCATTCAGAAGAAGAAAAAGTGTAACAGGTAACAGATGGGGGAGACGGGTGGTCAGAGCAAAGAATAAATTAGTTTTCCCTTGATCACTTGCTCTAGCACATGTTTTTGTTCGTTCAAGGCTCTCGGAGGTTACCCTTCCATAAATCAAAACCACCAGACCCAGCCTACGGGGGAGGGACGGCCCCGTTTTGTGACTGCGGCCAGGTCCTCCATTTCCATCTTACATATAACAAACAAGTACGCATGTAATGTACGTGAGGTGTAAGGCATGTGCACAAATGGGTCAATCACAGATTATGTATTTAGCTGGGATTGCTCTTGCCCGCCATGGCGCCCCCCCCCCTTCCCCCCTGCCTACTTACATGGAGGGAGGGAAGGCACCGGGTTAAGCTACACGATCGGTAAAATGTCATGCATGTCAAAAACGGATTCAATTGCCGATACCAAGACCGTAGTTGACCATCTTTGGCGTTTTCCACTAATGACCTTTCGCGTCAGTCCCGACACGGAAATCTTCAAATGGGAGGGTAGATAGGCGCGCATGGACATGGACATGGACCCCTGGAAATACATATACTCACATTTACGTCTAGCGATCGGCCCGCCGCTACAGGGCTGCCTTGGGGCTAATGTGTCAGTGCTGCCAAAAATATCACACAGTTTACATAGGCCAACCTCCCCCATCTTCTCCCCTCCTCTTAAAAGGTGTTTGCAAACCCCTGTCTTGTACGGCCCATTGGCCGTTTTGCTGTACGTACAGAATTCATACGTCATGTGTGTCTTGCAGTCTTGCAACTGTTTCTTTAGTCTTCTGGACACACCGTCCAGGGCTGGCCTGGGCTTCTGGAATATCGATTGGCCAAGCTCCTCGACTCACCTTCGCCCCTATCCTCATAGCGCAGACGATATCACACAATCACAATTCATGTATGCAGCACCTCGGAAGGTCGTGGTTTGTCTTGCATGCTTGTCTGTAATGTCTATGATGTGGTATGCATTTCTTGTCACCAACTCAATGCTGTGCTTTGGCATTCCGACCAATCCGGTACCTGCTCCTACCAGACTTATACCAATGCAAACGCCTCTCCCCCTTAACACCGCAGGTTGGGCTATGAAGCCCATCCTGTCATATGCATTGTTGGTAAGCTACCATGCATTGGGTTTGTAAGCCTCCTTGCTCGGTAACCAGACACCCACTGATCTAACGGCACCCTTAGAAGAGCCGTATGTTGAACAAAGCACCAGCATGGCCTGTACAGCACCAAATTCAAAGACCCATGGATCTCTGTGAGCAATGCACAGAGATGTCTCTAGGCGGCCCAAAAAGGCCCGACACATTGTCAAGCTGCTCTCGATGAGGCCTAGAGAGCCCACACGTACAGAAACAAAGCTTGCCTCGTGTGGGATGGGCCGATCCTGCACCCTTCGGATTTCTAGAGCGCCGAGAAAACAAAAAGCTGGTAAATGTGTAAGTACAACAAAACCGTGAAAATATATACGACGAGGTGAAGCGCGGGGACTTACATTGTTGGTGGCAGCAATGGCTATGCTGTCCTCAAATGGATGCCAGCTCATGTGCAGAATCTTCTTGTTGAAATCGATCTGGTCCGCGTCCGTCTCTTTCCGCATACGCTGGCCTTGAGCACCCGCCGGACTTCCAGCGCGAGATCCGTTCTTCTTGCCGCCGTTCGCCGTTGGGCTAGTGGACGAGTTGATAGGAGTAGCCACGCCAACTTTCTTCGCCTTGAAAGCCGATTTGTCTGCTTGTAAGACGACTTCGGTTTCCTTCTCAGGATCGGAGGGATAGATCATAAAGTTGTTGTTGTAGCTGCCCGTCATGACGTTCTTCGCATCTCCCGAGAAAACCACTTCGAACTTGTCGAATATACTGTCGTTCTCGTACGTGTCACACAGGCGCGGACGTAGGTGCTCATGGATAGGTATGGTCTTGACCGGCTGGCGCTCCATGTTAACGTCCCATATCTTCACCGTCAGGTAGTCTCGCGAGAGTATGTAGCGCCCGTCATGTGAGAAGCGAACATCCGAGATGGACGAAATGATCTCAGAGAAGAAAGATCGCGACGAGGGATCTTCCTCCTGCTCGAAAACTATACTACTGTCAAAAAAAACACAATTCACATGGAGACTGCAGGGTTGGTTGACGTACGTTTAGCGTGCTGGTCACATAGCGCGCTCTCACGCATGTCGGCGAGTTTGATGGTGCCTTTTGAGCTTGCATACATGAACCAATTGCAACTGGTGGGGTGAAACTCGGCCGCAGTGATGACTTCGGTCAGCTCTTCCATATTCGCTGGTTTGATATCCACGATGTTGAAGCTCTGGTCCTGTATGTTGAGATTCCAGAGATTGATGCGGAGATCGTCACTGCTTATGAAGGTCTCTCCATCACTGTTGACAGAGATGCTGTTGATGTGGTACGCATGGGCGTTTGCGTAGGTGCGTCGAGGTACAGCGGCCACGACAGTATCGTGATGGGTCAGGCGCGGAAGCTTCAGATCCTCGGCATTCTTGAAGTGGGTGAGGCTTGGACTGGCACGCGGGGCTCCGCCTCCCGCACCCAGAGCATTGCCGGGTGTGAGGTCGTGTGATAGATTATTCTCAGCTACGACCTTCAGCGACTTCTCGAAGACCTTCCATAGCTTAATCGTCTTGTCGTTTGTGGACAGCAGGTAGTGTGAGGCGTTCTGGCGGCGGCACCATTTGATCTTGTTGATCTTCTCTTCGATCTCTAGCGACTTCAGGTAGTCGAACTCGGGCTCGTGCGACTGGAACTCAGTATGAAACTTGTATTCACACGTTTTTTCTGTAGGTTGTTAGAGTCGGAACAGCATCAAGGCAAGGCAGGGCTGGCCCATCGCCGGCGTGGGGATATCATTCTTGATAGATGATGATAATGTCTTTCGGCATTGTAGTAACTGACCGTCTCATTCCTCTCGAATAGCACTACTCGTCCACCTTTGTCTCCTGTTGCCAGATAGTTGCCTGTGTGGTCGAACTCTACAGTCGAGATGATATCGGCTATGGGGCGCCGTCAGCATGCGGGCAAAATATTTCAGACGAGTCGTGACAGGAGGAGGAAGAACTCACCTTCTGTGATGTCTTCCACATCTCCCTTGTCTCCGAAACACCTAGGGTAGGATGAGCAATTAGTTCAGCCAGCTCGAAAGCAACGTGTGGTGCGACAGGCGGCAGAAGGGACGTACTGGGTGAACTTCCAAGTCGGCCCCTGTTCCTCAAGAGCCATCTTTGCTGCACTCCTTCGGCGGTTGGTGTATACGGGGATTCAAAATGGTTCAATCTGGAGAAAGTCTTTGGTGGCGCGGAAGGGCAAGGCTTCTCCAGGAGGTAGCGGGGTGGGTTTTGGGTGCGGGCGGCGGTGGTGGGTGAGGGCGCAAACGAAGCGTCAGCGCGCAGCAGAGATGGGATATGTGATGAAGAAAAAGTCTGACGATTACTAGGTGAGGGTACGTCGCAGGGCTGGAATGGGGACAATGATTGTGACGATGTTTCTCGAGTTGGGATTTGACATGGACAAGGACTGGGCTACGTTACGACCTAGGCGGGCAAGAGTGAATGAAGAGCCTAAGGTTAAGGTGTAGTAGCAGCAAGCAGTGACCGTGCCATCAATGGATGGATGGCTTTGGCTTTAGATTGCCTGAGAGGGCGAGCAGCGGGCAGCGGGCAGCAGAGCAGAGGCAGAGAGCAGAGAGCAGAGAGCAGAGAGCAGCCCGGCCAGACAGACGCCCGCAGCCCGCAGCCCAGCCCAGTCCAGCCCAGCCCAGCCTTGTACCTACGTACCACAACAACCTTACGTGCACCACCAGAAATGTTCAATTCCATTCATTCAGTCTTTCCCGTGGCCCCACCACTACGTTACGTCCAACCAGCTTGGCCTCCATCATCATCATCGAAGTCGAAGTCGAGCAAAATTCAACAAAGACCGATTGATCAGTATTGTCGAGTCTGCAGCCATGTCAAGTACCTCGATTGATGGGTTTTGCGGAGAAGTACCTAACCTACCTTATCTTGTGTGCGCGTGTGTATATGTATGTGTGTGTGTGTGTGTGTGTGTGTGTGTGTATGCATGCATGCAGGCAGTTTCAGCCCAGCGAGCCGACCTGGACGTATTTCCCACTGCTATATGCATGTATCCCAACTATCTACGTACAAGGTTGGCGGACTAGGGTGTTCCACGACGATACCTGGTCTAACAGCTCGAGATGATGCAATCACCGTCCATCTCGATACGGAGCGGGCGCCAGGCGCTTCCGCGCTTCTACACTCCTGCTGATAGGCAGAGGGCTTGATTTGAGTGCCTCTTACCGACCTTGTGTCCCTTCAGCAATAAGGGGCAAATAAAGACGGTTTATTGGGTGAGTTCTTAGGTACCCTAGCAGTCTAGCCCCCGAGGGCAACTGTATCAAATCATATCTACGCCCGTCCGTGTCGGCTTCAACAATGACATAATACCACGCATCCTACCTATCGTGCAGAGCTCATTGTCTGCTTGGGCGCACCCTTCGCTCCCCGCGCCGTTATCTCTCTGCCACTGTGTTACAGGGCCTCACTGGGTCCAGGTGGCATTTGAGGCTGGAAAATGTTGGCCCCAGTCGAAATACCTGCTGACCGCTTGCCGTACCTTTACTGATGCACCCAGTTCTTCCAACCAATATTGGTTGCCCGTCCGGATCCGGATATGGTTGTTCCCTCACGAAGAAGGTGGGCACGTGATGTGACGTGGCAGACAATGAATCGGTCTTGACTTGAACGCGCTCTCTGTTCTAGTCTCCCGCTATGAGCGGGTCACGAAACATCTGGTCAAGGATGATTCGAAGTTCAACAAAATGAACCTCCTCCCTTTGCTCCTGGGGTTGCTATACATTAGATAATTCCAAGTCAGTATAAACTGGTTTGATCATCCACCAAAGTCAAATAGTACATTCGTATGTCTGCAATTCTTTTGAGGATTGTCGAAACTGTCCTTACTCGATACTGGCAATAGCGATCGTCATGCCCTGAGTTCAAGCCCGAGGTTATTATATCTGTCATGTGATTATATAAGCCTGCAGGCGTTGCCCAGCCGGTTATAAGGTCCTTCTCCAACATGACACAAGCTGCTATGTCTGCGATGCTTCTCTACAGCCCTAAACTGTATATCATTGCTCTAGAAACGTCCGGCCACGAAGATGCTACTTGATACAAAGTATTGTTGATTTTGCTGGGCAGCTAGTATTTTGGCATATTCTTATTACAGCTACCCAGTCGTACGGCACAACTGCCTCATCCCATGCAGCAACTGTTATTGCACTGCCATTACCGACCACAAGCTACTCTCAGCATGCGTCCTGGAGAAAGTGGCTCTTCAAGGGATTATAATGATATGGCTTCCAACTCGAAAGGGAAAGGCAAGGCGGCGGAAGCCGCTCCTCAATCGCAGGGGGAAAGCCTGGGCAACGATAGGCCACGTACGGATAACTCGGTCGCGACACGAGTACTCGATTCTTCCATTTCTTTGACAAAGGATCTAGCTCGAAGTATACCTGGCTCGAGTGATATGAACTATATGCTACCTGCGGATAAGGCTGGACGTTCGAGCGGGAGCACCGTCCCTCTAGGCCTTGCAGAGACTGGGACAAGGCGAGCAGCGGGTCGTACAGACCCCCGGTGCAGCATTCAAGTCGGCACACGTGGAAGATCACGTTGCATCGCAAGAAGCCGCGTTTTCTGCGTTCTTAGATGGGGAAAACTCGCAGCCATCGTCGTTCCCTGCGGCTTACCAAGATAGCATTCGGGATACTTTAGTCAACACATCTTCCACGGTTGAAACACCCTCCGCAGCGGAGCATGCTCAAAGAGATGGCATGGACGTAGTCAAGCTCTTGGAAAGTACGAACTACAACTCGGTTGCCGAGCCGGATGAAGCTGGTGTTACTTTACCTCTGGATGAGGCAGCAGCTTTAAGACGGGCGCTATTCCCGGACCAAGACTCCAAGAACCCAAAGCACCATGACATCGACTGGAACATACTGAACTTCTTCCCTAACTTCATCACGGACAGCAGCCCTCGGTGGGGCTATACCGAGCTACCTAATCACATGGGGGTCACAGACCCCATTGAGGCCAGAGATCTTTGGGTCAATCAATGGCAGAACGTCTTATCTGGTTATACCGACGAGGTATGGGGAGATCTTGGTTCACTAGTTGATGAGGCTCGGCAGGAGGTGGAGGAGGCGTCAGCTCGGGATCCCGATGCAGTCGGTCCCCCAGAAATGCCGGCACTGCGAAGACTTCGGCAAGTCTTGAATCATATCCGAGGGGGCCGATAACGATGAATTGTGGCGCGGTTTACTGGTACTGCCGATGGCAGACATGCATCATCATAGTTTTTATAAGCCGTCTGTCTACGAGACGGATTGCTGAATCCGTACGGGATGCAATTGCATGGGAACACACGGTCCTATTTTCGCTCCTGAGCACGAATAGAAAGATTCGCCATAGATGCCCAACTTGGTGGACTGGATCGCGACGGAAACGTATCTACCTGCCTACCTAGCTCTATTACCTATACATCTATACCTGTAGTGGGCAAAAATGCACGCATGCGCCAACCAACGCTATACTCGCCTTTTCTTTCGCTGCGGATCCCTGCGAATGTTTCCCCAAACCCAACAGCCATCTACTGCCCACACACATGTACGTATCAAACGTCCGGCAGCCAGGATGACCTGAGCTCGTCCCATAATCTCCTCAGGCCCGGGCAGTACAATTAGCAGGACGATGCGGCTGAGATTGAATTCCAGGTGACAGTCGGGCACGCATGAAGGAGAAGGTCCAACAATCCCAATGCTTGCGGGGGAGTAGCGGAGCTAAGGTGGTGTGGATCCTTGCAATCGAATACCTGCATGCTTGCCAGGTTGGAAAAACGTAAGTCGTAGGTGGTGCTTCTCTGGTCGTGGTTTCTGGTGGCCGGCCATCACCTCGCAGGGCTAGTATGTATGTACCTTCCCACCTAAAGACAACCTAGTATACTTCCAGCATAGGAAGATGTAGGTACAGCTCAGAGGTAGGCCATCCTGCAGCAAACCCGACCATAGGCGCATAAACTGGGCAATTTTTCGACATGGGCTCGGATCAATGCTGTGCTGTCGATTTTCCTCAGGATTTTCGACCTTGACCTCCCCTTTCGTCCTGGCCAGGAGCACATATCCTGCCTGACCAAAAACCCTTTGGCCTTCTTTTTTGCTTTTCGACACCTTCCGCTGCCGCGAATCCTCGACTTTCTCTTCCTATCGCTGAAGAGCTGCTTTTGTGGGTGGCGGAACAATCAGCCCGATCCATCTCGCGGGAACTTTGACGGGTGACTACGGGAACTGCACCTATCGGCAAAAACATTGGAAAGGCTCCGTTGACGTTGCAGTGACCAGAGCTGCATGCAATATTCAAAAACCTCCATCAACATCGACTACGTGACGGCCCGTCCACTTCTGTTGCGCCGCACTCGACAGCCAACAGACTTTAATTTTCACCTCTCCGAGAACGAGAACCTCGTCGTCCTCGCCCCGGCAGTTTCGTAATCTGCAGCCTCACAGCAGCCAAAGCTGCGTCATCGCTGAAACCATGGCCTCACTCGGAGATGACCTGCTGAGGGTGGTGAACCAGCTTCAAGACTTGGTCTTCAACACAATTGGCTCCGATAGTCTCGATCTGCCCCAAATTGTTGTTGTCGGATCCCAGTCTGCTGGAAAGTCCTCGGTCCTGGAGAATATAGTCGGTCGTGATTTCTTGCCACGAGGAAGTGGTATTGTCACACGCCGACCACTTATCCTCCAGCTGATCAACGTCGACGAGGATGAATCCGAACCCGACGCAAACGCCGCCTACCGAAACGCTTCCGCAGCTAGACGATCCGAGTGGGCGGAGTTCCACCACATCCCCGGTCGGAGGTTCACAGACTTTGGCGACGTCAAACGCGAAATCGAAAGCGAGACTTCGCGAGTGGCTGGCAACAACAAGGGAATCAACAGACAGCCCATCAACCTCAAGGTTTACTCTCCCTTTGTCCTGAACTTGACGCTGGTCGATCTGCCGGGTTTGACCAAGGTTCCCATTGGGGATCAACCTGCAGACATAGAAAAGCAGACCAGAACTCTTATCTCCGAGTTCATCGCTAAACCCAACAGTATCATTCTGGCCGTGTCTCCAGCGAATGTAGATATTGTTAACTCGGAAGCGCTGAAGCTTGCGCGGCATGTCGACCCTCTTGGCCGACGAACCGTCGGAGTGTTGACCAAGGTGGACTTGATGGACCATGGCACCAACGCTTTGGACATTTTGTCAGGTCGGGTCTACCCCCTGAAGCTTGGATTCATCGGCGTTGTCAACCGATCGCAACACGACATCCAGGGTAACAAGCCCATGGAGGAGGCGCTGAAAGCAGAGAACGAGTTTTTCCGTCACCACCCAGCCTACCGGAACATTGCAACTCGATGTGGTACCCATTTCCTTGCCAAGACTCTGAACCAAACTTTGATGTCCCATATTCGGGAGCGTCTCCCAGATATCAAAGCCCGTCTCAACACATTGATGGGACAAACCCAACAAGAACTAGCGAGCTATGGTGACATGCATTTCAGCGGCAAGGAGCACCGGGGCTCCATGATTCTTCAACTTATGACCAAATTCGCTTCAGGCTTCATCTCCTCCATCGACGGTACCTCGACTGAGATTTCCACCAAAGAGTTGTCTGGCGGTGCTCGGATCTACTATATCTTCAACTCGGTATTTGGAAGTGCTCTGGAAACCATTGATCCTACCTCAAATCTTTCCGCCTTGGATATCCGGACCGCCATCCGCAACTCCACTGGACCTCGGCCAAGTCTGTTTGTTCCAGAGATGGCATTTGATCTGCTTGTCAAGCCCCAGATCAAGCTCTTGGAGATCCCTAGTCAACGTTGTGTTGAGCTCGTATACGAGGAGCTGATCAAGATTTGCCACACTTGTGGTTCCACTGAGCTTTCGCGTTACCCAAGATTACAAGCCAAGCTGATCGAGGTGGTGTCAGATTTGCTCAGAGAAAGGCTGGGCCCAGCCTCCTCATACGTGGAGTCTCTGATATCTATCCAACGCGCCTATATCAACACTAACCATCCGAATTTCCTGGGTGCTGCTGCGGCGATGAGCCACGTTGTAAGCAACAAGCAAGACAAGGAAAGGAAAAGACTAATTCAGGAGGAGCGTGAGAGACGTGAGCGTCGACGGATGAAGGAGCTTGGCGAGGCTAACGGTGTCGAGGCAACCGAAGATGGCGAGGACGGAGCCACGGAAAAGGGTGAATCCGGCACTGTTAGGAAGCAGGTTGGCAAGGCACCCCGTAGCATGTCGCCCGCTATTCGTGAAAACGGCACCGGAAGCCTGGCATCTGCAGTGAACGGTACCAGATCCGCTTCGCCATCCAGGCCTGGCCCTGGTGGTGCACGGGATACCTTCCTGACATACTTCTTTGGCAAGGATGGCAACTCGCCGCCCGGCGGTGCTGGGGCCCCCCTCCCTCCCTACCACGCCACGTCAGCCAGTCAGTCGAGCCTAGCTTTAGCCAGAGTATTCGAAGTCGCGAGGAGAAGCACCGGCCTGCTCTCTCTTCATCCCTGATCCGGGAACCAGAAACCCCGGTCAATGGAGAGTTCGGTTCGGTTATGCCCTTTGTAAGTTCCGAGATATTGGATTACGAACCCGACGTCCCATGCTAATAATATTCCATAGAGCGAGAACACCGAGCCTGCCCTGACGGACCGTGAAGCTATGGAGACGGAGCTTATTCGGGCGCTGATCTCATCCTACTTCAACATCGTGCGCGAGTCTATTGCCGACCAGGTACCCAAGGCCGTCATGCACCTTCTTGTCAACCATAGCAAGGATGTGGTGCAGAACCGCCTTGTGAGCGAGCTCTACAAGGAGGCTCTCTTTGAGGAGCTGTTATACGAGGACGACGCTGTTAAAAAGGAGCGCGAAAAGTGCGAAAAGCTACTCCAGACCTACCGCGAAGCCGCCAAGATTATTGGCGAGGTGCTATAAATCTAAGGGGCAAATGAAAGAGGGAGGGAAAGGGACTGTACGTTCTTGTGTATTGCTGCTACTTCCCCTTTTTTTGTATTCGTCATGTAAAAGCAAAGAGCGTTTATCATCTCCCCACAGCGAGCCAAATCAGGGAGGGGGGAAATGGAGTACTGGGAAAGGCAAAAAGGAGTCCTTCGTACACCCCCTTGAGATAATGGCCCGCAACCTCAACAACCTCGTTGAACTTCTGTTTGGTGTCTTTCTGTTTTCTCTTGCGCAATGTACAAGTAGATATAGGGAGGAAACGCCTGTGCTGTCAATATGGGAACCCGTATCCGTGTGTGGAAGGGAAGGGGGAGGATAGACGTTGGTGGGGAGTTCGTAGAGGGTAGCGCATTTGTGTACATAGTCAGCGAGGCACCACGCAACTCGTCACTGCACTAGTATATGAGAAACATCGCCATGTTCTGAATTGGTCGGCACAAGTTCACATTTTTTGGTTTCAAAATCACAAGGTCGGCGGTCTTCTCCAATGCGTTGAGTAGTTTTTTTTGTTTTGTTTTTTGATTACTTCTACTTTCCATACCACTCCAGTGTGGATGTCCAGGGTATCGATCATGGTCTCTAATGTGTCGTCATCCATCATATATGCTCCTACGTCCCTAATGTCACGTTCAGATGTTGGTTTTCTCCAGCTTAGCTGCCAACGCATCGACCTCCTTGTCCTTGAGTTGGACGGTGGGCTCCTCCCTGGGCTTCCTCGGCCTCCTTAACCAGCTTATCGGCTCTCTCCTCGGGTTCGATTTCTTCCTCGTCTTCGTCTTCCTCCTCCTCTTCTTCTTCGTCCGAATCGAGCTCCTCGAGATCACTCAGGCTGTCGAGACCCCAGGCGTCCTCATCTACGACGTCGCCGCCGAGCTTCTCCTTGCGTTGCTCGAGAAGCTCCTTCAGAGCTGAAACCGACTCATCCTCTTCCTCGAACTTGTTGCCGTTCAACTCGATCTTCTTGAGGGCAGGAAGGCCCTCCTTGGCAGCCTCAGCAAATTCCTTGACACCAGGCGCGGTGATGTCGTTGTACTGCAGGCGCAGGATCTCGAGCTTGGAGTTCTTGCCCAGCGTGAGGGCTTTCCCGAGCAGCACGGCACCTTTCGCGCCCAGTAGGGAGTCGCCGATGCCGAGCTCCTGAATCTCAGTCCACTTCGCGACGACCTTGCACAAGGCTTTGGCGCCCGAGAGAGTGAAGGTGTTGTCTTGGAGATCAAGACAGTTCAAGACGAGGGTGTGGTTGAGGCCCTCAGTCAGGAGATGTGAGATGCCCTCTTGTCGGATGCCGTTCTGGACCATCTTGATCACCTTGACCTTATTGTGGAGGCTGAAGGTCTTGGCCCAGGCCAGCATGCTACCGTTCTCCAGACGGTTGCGGCCGCAAATAACGGTCTCGAGGTCGGGAACGTCCTTGCCCTCCTTGCGGGCGGCCTCCTTCTTGCCGTGGAGCTCGGACAGCGCATCAGCGACGATGATACCGGCTTGTGGGCCCAGGCCGTTGTTGTTGAGGTAGAGATGTTGCAGAGGCACGTGGCTCGACAGGAACGGGACGAGGGGCGCGACGGTGTTGACGCCGAAGGCGTTGTCGTTGAGGTTGATGGTTCGGAGGTTGGGAAGGTTGAGGATGGATGTGAGGAGGTAAGACAACGCCTCAGGGATTTCGCTCAAGAGTCGGCCGGTGAAGATGTCGGCAAGATTTGCAGACTGGATATCAATTACAAATCAGTCCTGGTTCCGCCCAAGGGGGGGTCTCGTTCACGTGAAGTGGGATGAATGTGGGATGCTTACCTGAAGCGACTTCTTGGTGGCCAGAACTTCACCAAGGCGCTTGCATGCGCCGACACCGAGAGTGTTTCCCAGAATCTTCACCTCTTCGACATCCTCCATGGACCTGAGGTCGGCGATGTGCGCCTCCAGGTCCTCGGCGGTGTTAAGCTTCAATGCCTTCCCCTCTAGGGAGAAGACCTTGGTAAACGCAGCCATGTTGGGGATTCTTCTTGTGTTGACGCAGGCACGACGGCGAAGGCGGAAGAGCAAAAGCAGAACCTAAGGAGATAATATAAAATGCAGCAGATCAAAATGCGGACGGGACGAAGGGACCAATATATGGGTTTCAAAGCAGTAGAAGAAATCGCATGGAGAGAGGGCCGCTCGAGGAGATTATCATGGTACTTGTACAATTTCGAAAGTCCAGGGCAAATTAGCGTGTTAAGGCGGGGGAGGGGTCAGTCAGTCATTTGGGATTCACTGGGTCGCACCTGGCAACGCGCCCGAATTTCTCCTTAGCTCACCAGCTATAGGTTTTGGCCAAATTACCAGGGAGGGAGTCAGGAAAGGAGAACGGATGGCGGCCGCAGCCATTCATCACTTGTCTTTCTCATAGACGATGCACATTCCCAGGAATTCCAGACAAGAATGCACTCACTGTTGGGTTGGCAGTCGGTCGAGCTGCATCTGGCGCGTAACCTTTTTGTTCATGCAGGGGGGAACGTTACCGGCGCTTACTGCCTGTTACCAGATTTTGGTAGTTTATGATAAATTAGCACGTGACAATGTATTTGCCCACTTGTGAACGAATTATGCAATGAGACCAGACTTGCATATGTGCAACCATCTATCTACAATCAGAAGTGAGAAGTAGCCTTCCACTGCCTGCTATCCTGACACAGTGGCGAGGGAGGCGATTTTAAGTCTCGTCCATCAAATGTCTAGGGTGTTAAGGAGAGGCTCATGTGGTCCAGAAGACATGCCGTAGTCCATGCAGGTGTTCTAAGACATGTCCATCGCATCGGGCAAGGGCTGGATCTGCGCTCCGGTGTCTGTGTCCGACTTATTCTTTGGTGTGGGGAGTACAGCACTCAGAAACTGTATAACATCGTCCATCCCGGCTGGCGAGTTGAACCAGTGCCCCCCCTGGGGGTATTCTCTCCATGCGACCTGTGCCCCGAATTTCCGCAGCGCATCTCGCAAATTCCTGCCGCCGTCTACCAATACGGTGGCATCATCAACGCAATGTTCCAGCAGTACGGGGGTATTGCGGATGGCCTCATCGTGGTCAGGGGTGCCTTCCAGACTCAGCACCTTCCTTGTCTCCGGGAGTGACCTCCCGGGAAAAGGCATCCGGCAGGAGAAGCCGAGAAACGCACCTAGGCGGCGCGTGCCGTTTTTGCCGCCTGTATACGGAGGCGGAGGTGGGTTCAGGTTTAGGAGTGTGTGTACGTTGGTTGCGGCGCCTTGGCTGATCCCGGCCAACACAAGGAGATCCCACCGGCCGCCCAAGAGGGCCGCCTCACGGTCCAGAACAGCCCGCAAGCCCGTGACACTTTCCCGTAGGCCGATGGCTTGCAGCCCCTCTTTCTCCGCGAAGTCATTGGTGTTCCATATGTCGAACCACTGCGTCATGGCCTGTCCGGGAAACGCTGCGCATTCTCGCAGCTTGGCCTGCGGAAAGACCCAGCGGAACGAGGGGAAGGACTCCAGAAGCGTCCTGTTGCGTGAGTCTCGGGAGTGATGTAGTGATTGTACGAAGCTGTGGGCATGGTCTCCGCGGCCATGCAAAAACACTACCGTATGTGTGTGAGGGGCCGTAGGGGTGATTATGTCAAAGGGAAGGTCCATTATAAACTTTGATGACAGAGTGAAAATTTGCTAGTGATACTAATTGATTACCGTAAATCAAATTGAGTGGTTGGGGATTCTTAGGATAGAATATGAACGAGGATAGCAAGAGAATTGGCACCTTTATAATTATAGCTCATCAGATATCGGATGTTGTGTTTGCAAGCCGGCTGGCGGCTAATTGGGTGGCATCCTGCTGCTGCCTGCGGTGTGCTGTGAGGTCCGCCAAATAGTTGTTTAGCTGGAATATATTTGGTACCCGGGTCATTGAAATTGCCCGGCTACAGTACAAGTCATTTTCTCTCGTTGCTTTTGGCCTCCCGCGTCCATTGTTAAATGTACATATCGGTCGGTGTAAGATAGATTTGAACTCAGAGGTTATAGGTATGGGCTGGCATGACATCGCACAGATATTGCGTATTACCTAGATATAATCACCTTCCTCGCAGCTTCTCTTCTCCACTTAGAACTCTTTCGACAATTCCTG